>NC_041401.2:92654695-94044695 GCF_900747795.2 Erpetoichthys calabaricus | reverse complement strand
TGGTAGGTAACCACCCATACAATCAGATTGTGAATCGGACTACGAATGCCGTGAATGTAATTACCCCGATCTACATGCTGTCAAATAAATGAACCACACGCCGCGGCGCAATTTTAGGGGCTTCGCCTGTAGCACTGACGTCCGAGGTTCGATTCCCATATTGGAGTGAAGTGAGTGGGTGGTTACCTACCAGGTAACGCTTATGGATGGTCAGCAAGTCAGGTAACATCAGCCACGGTGCCTTCAGTTGTGAGAAGCAGATCATAGAATGGATGGAAATAGTTTACTGTCAAATAATGCAAAGAGTACGCGACACCTGTTTCCCCCTTATTCTTGGCTCATCAGGCGTACACACTCACTGCACTCGCTTACGGTAATCGAACGTCGGACGTCAGCGCTAGAGGGGCTTCGCAGCGGTGAAGTATTACTTTTAAATTTTAATTAAGAAAAGAAAACCTTTTTAAATTAAGTCTTAAAAAGAGGTGTAAAGATATTGACAATAAGCTACGCAAACCCACCAAGACATGCAATCGTTTAAATCAAGGCGCAAGTCGAAAAACACCATCCCATAATATTAGTTAACGATTAACACATTTCTATATGTATTGTAAGCATACAATACAACTGATAATATGTTGCGCTTATTTATCTGGTGTACTGACATTTTTGCTCGTTTAACGGCTGAAATCTAACGTGGTTTGTGCCCTTCAGAATGAAAAGAGTTTGCATTTACCTTTTTAATAAAAGGCGAGCTGTTAAGCCTGAGAAATCACCCCGTAAATGCACACGTTTAATTGCACATGTGTTAATATGTATGCTTACACAGTATTAAAAGACACTCAACAAGTACACAGTATTAAAAGACAGTCAATAATCAACGTCATTTACCTTCGTTCCCGCGTTTGTGCTGTAAATCTCTTCCTCGTTTTCAGTTCACGTGATTACGTAGGAGGCGTAATACGTGATGACGCGATACGTGACTCCGCCTCCTCCATTAGAGTATATGGACAAAAAACAGGTTCCGGTTATGACCATTACACGTAGAATTTCGAAATGAAACCTGCCTAACTTTTGTAAGTAAACTGTAAGGAATGAGCCTGCCAAATTTCAGCCTTCTACCTACACGGGAAGTTGGAGAATTAGTGATGAGTGAGTCAGTCAAACAGGTTCCAGTTATGACCATTACGCGTAGAATTTCGAAATAAAACCTGCCTAACTTTTGTAAGTAAGCTGTAAGGAATGAGCCTGCCAAATTTCAGACTTCTACCTACACGGGAAGTTGGAGAATTAGTGATGAGTGAGTCAGTCAGTCAGTGAGTCAGTGAGGGCTTTGCCTTTTATTAGTATAGATTAGTAAAGATACAAAAAAAAAGGCACTGCAGAGAGATGTGCATCAAACTCGATGAAACAAATCACCTGAACAATGAAAGGCAAGATTTGGAAGAGAAGATGCAGGAAAGTATACAAAGAAAACAAATGTTATCAACGAAGAAATTTGTAGTAGAGGTGAAAGTGACAACAATGTAAATGACTTTGAAGAAGTGAAAATTCCTAGATGTGAAACAAATGCCACAAGAAAGTAAAACAAAAGAGCCAGTGTAAGTCTACATCAGCATTCAAAATGATTGCAAACATGCCAATTATGACAAACCATAAACAAATATCTCATTTAACTAAGAACAGAGACCGTGAATTGCAATAGCTAATGAGATGATTTCAAAGCATTGCTGTAGAGCAGGGGTCCTCGGTCACGGTCCTGGAGGGCCGCAGTGGCTGCAGGTTTTTGCTCCAACCCAGTTGCTTAATAAGAAGCGCTTATTGTTCAAGTAACATTTCTGCTTCACTTTAGTAGTCCCGCTCGTTAAGACTTTGAAGCCTTATCGCTTATTTTAGTCTTAAACAGCTGTATTCCTGGTTTTTAATTGCTCCAAATTAGCAATAACATGCAAATGACAAAAGAGACCAGCATTTCTCCATTAAGCTTGTTACAATTTACACCTGTGCGTATTTATCATGCACTATTGGGTTTAATTAAATATTTGGAAGGAAAGTGAAGAGAATAAAGTGAAGGACTGAGAATTAGTCATCCATTTTAGCCTTCAAATCATTTGGATGATATCCTTAGAAAGGGGACAACAAACTAGGATATAAGAATTACCTGACACAGCAGAGTTAAAGCACTAACCAGCCATGAAATGAAATTATTGGCAAGAATTGCCTTCTAATTAAGTAACCGAGTTAGAACAAAAACCTGCAGCCACTGTGGCCCTCCAGGACTGTGATTGAGGACCCCTGCTGTAGAGCGATGAATCTCTGTTGTGAATAATGCATCTCTATAAACTTTGGAGATCAGAAGCCTGTTGACAGAAAGTTTATTTAGTGTTGATAGAAAGGGAATGTTCCCCTATGAGAAACTGAAAGACTACCCAGAATATTTGATGAAGTGAATGAAAAATGAGGATGCAGAGAGTAAAAACTTTTAGATAACATGCAATCCATCAATATATGCTTTGCTTTTGCCTCTATGAGTACTAAAATTGCTGCACCCTCAGAAAATGGAACATAGTGCTTTAGAATTCACAGTCGAATAGACCATAGAACTGCACGCAGAAGGGAGTCAATTGTCCCCAGCGCTGAGTAATTCATCTGAATTACGTTGTAGATGACTCTTCTATATCTAGATGAAAACTGTAAACCAATAGTCCATGATTTATTATGGTTTCGGCCAGGTGGTCTAAAATAAAGGAAATGATTGTTTTTTTCCTATCATTTGTTTTTATATGCTTCTATGTCTTACTTTATTTGCCAGTGTTAAAGCAGGATATTTCATCCATATGCTGGTCATGTTTAATTAAAATGAAAAATTAATTTAACAGATGGCATTTTGTTTTAATCAAATATACAGTACATGCTCACCGAACCCCACATAGGATGACAGAAATGTTTCACATTGGAATACAGTTTACCAATACAGATAATCTGCGGTGGGTTGGCGCCCTGCCCGGGATTGGTTCCCTGCCTTGCACCCTGTGTTGGCTGGGATTGGCTCCAGCAGACCCCCATGACCCTGTGTTCAGATTCAGCGGGTTGGAAAATGGATAGATGGATGAATACAGATAATTAAATGGAATTTTTAATACACCTTTAATGCTAAGAATTACAGCAGTGAAGAAAACTATACATTGGGAATCTGACAACACAACATTGTATACAGTTCAGAATTATGGGTTTTTAGAAACACTTTAAATGCATGCCTTAGGTGACAAAGTAAATATTTAAAGTAACCTAAAAATATAATGCACTATTCAAACATATTGCTGAACGTGTTAGTATTAATAAATATAACTTTTTAACCATGATGATCTACAAAAATAAACAAGAAAACTGTACAAGTACGTGCCTGGCATTATTCAGCCTGGGCAGAATCATGTAACGTGCCTCTTAGATGCCTGTATTGAATGTCTGACGCTCACTCTGAAAAAGAGAGGCCTGGGACAACTGACAAGTGGTTGCAAAGCCTCTGGGCCAGAAGGAGGCAGTGAGTTGTTCCTCCCTTTACAAATATGGATATGGAAACTAGATTATCTAATGACAAGAGACCCAACCATTTAAAATTGATACTAATTTGCTAGCTAATAAATTTTTTGTATGATGGATATGGGGTTTAATATCCTTGGTTTGTTGTTTTTTCCTAGGGATAGGGTTGGTGCAGTTTCTTTTCCCATTTTTCTTTATTTAATAAATGTCCTGCTTAAACCTTTTTTACATTCCATTTTCATGCTGAATGCGAGCTACTTCTCTATTTAGATTGTATTATGAGCTGGACTATTTAACTTTTTTATTTAAGTTTCCAAGGAAAATTTTGAAATAACACGTTCTGAGAGTGCTGGATTTGCAGTGTATTCCAAATATCAATATTAATTGGTTTGAAAAAAATAGGATTCCATGTCATATATGTTTCCGCTCTCTGGAAGAGGTCTTAATCAGTCACTACTATTCAAGCAGAATATTCAACCTATTTTGTAATCCAGACACCCCAAATGACACTGTACTGCATTTTCATTTTTCAGTACAGAGAGATCAAATCAGAAGTGCATTAAAATACGCGACAATCCATGAGCCCTTAAGGGATACTTTGAACTTAAAGGACATAACTCAATTGGTACAGAACAATCATGGAAAATACTCATTTCAGCATTATTTTTAAGAAGCTTGAGCATAAAAAATTGATTTGCCCAAAGGACTTCCTCAAGTCACTTATAGGATTACTAAGCAACGTGAGGCCTGACTACTAAAAATATCTATGAATATAAAAGGCATTTGGAAATCTCAGAATCAGAGATAATCCTCTTTAAAATGCTTTGTATAAGAAAAACAACTCTGTCCAGTGTACTTAAAATGCAAACTCAATCTTATTTAAATGACCAATTTTATTTTGTTTTTGTTCAATTCTGGGGGACCACACAATATTTTATGCCTCCATTTAATTTGGCTAAAACCAAACATGTTTTAGCTGAATTAAACATGTTGTCCCTTTTTAAAGTTTTATTTCAATTATTAACTAATGCTAATGTTTTCATATTATTTTGACTAGCAAGCTGTTTTTTAGAATACATCATCAGGAATGCTTATGATAAAATGCAAAAAAGTAACATGTATAAAGATTTTTCAGAAATACAATAACACATGGCCATGAGTCAATAACCTTGCTTGTTATTTAACACTAGCTATTGGCTTCCTGGTAGACAGTATAATGGAACTGTATATGTTATTTACTGTATTAAGTTCTTTATGTTAAATGTGTATAATATTCTGAAATGCATGAAAACGTAGCATAATAATAAAAAAAACTTTCATTCAGTACATACCGTACATCCTTTGCAGTTTTTGTTATATTTAATACTGGGCAAGGAGGTGTCATTACATTTATTGAGATGTTACCAGCCTCACATACAGTAAATAATACTCAAGAATTTCACTGTCCTCCATAATATTTGGAATGAAGATATATTTTTCCTTGATTTTCTCACTGCTCCATAGTTTAAAATCACAAATCAAACAATTCAGATGTGATTAAAGTGCACACTGCAGACTTTAATTTAAAGGTATTTGCATACAGTTTGGCCCCACCGTGTAGAAATTACAACATTTATTATATATGATCCCCCCATTTCAGGGCACCATAATGTTTGGGACAATTAGCGTCATAGGTGTTTGTGATTCCTCAGTTTTGTTTAATTTCTTCATTACTGCAGGCATAAGGTACCTAGGCTTGCTTCAGCCTACAAACTACCCTTTGGAGTCTGTAGTTGCCATTGTTCAAATACAGGACAAGACCTGTGCCAATGAAAGTCAAAGGAGCCATTATGAGGTTGGAAAAACAGAATAAAACCAATAGAGACATTGATAAAACCTTAGGATTACATAAATCAACTGTATGGAATATCATTAACAAGAAAGAACACACTGTTAAGCTCAGTATTCACAAAGGGACTGGTAGGCAAAGAAAGACCCCCACTGCTGATAACAGGACAATTCTCACTATGGTAAAGAAAAAGCCACAAATGCCTGTCCGACAGATCAGAAACAATATTCAGAAGGCAGATGTGTATGTGCCAGAAACTACTATCTGTTGAAGACTTCATGAACAGAAATACAGAGGCCACACTGCAAGGTTGTAAACTGCTAGTTAGCTACAAAAACAGGATGGCCATATTACAGTTTGTGAAATAGTACTTAAAGGAGCCCATGGAATTCTGGAAAAAATGGTCTTGTGAACAGACATATTACAGATGAACTTGTACTAGAGTGATGGCAAGTGCAAAGTGTGGAGACATAAAGGAACTCCCCAAGATCCAAAGCATACCACCTGCTTTGTTAAACATAATGGTGGGGGTGCTATGGCTTGTGCAAGTATGGCTGCCACAGATACTGGTACACTTAACTTCTTTGACGATGTAACTACTGATGGCAGCCACACAATGAATTCTGAGGTGTACAGAAACATTTTATCTGTTTAGGTTCCAGTAAATGCCTCCAAATGCAAAAACATGCTGCTAAGGCAACACAGGACTTTTTTTATAGCCAAGCCAGTCATTCATTTTAAATCCAATTGTGCATGTCTTCTATACTGTATGCTGAGGAGAAAACTAAAAGGGGTCAAGCTCCCGAAACAAGTATAACCTGAAGATGGCCACATTAGATTCTTGGCAGAGCATCACTAGAGAAAATACTCAGCACCTGGTGGCATCTATGAATCGCAGACTTCAAGCAATAAGTGAATGCAAGGGATATGCAACAAAGTACTAAATATGACTGCTCTAATATGCCTGCCATTGCTATATCCCAAACATTATGGTGCCCTGAAATGGGGCAACCATCTATAAAGAGTGCTGCCATTTGTTGTGACTAAAATATATGCAAATGCCCTTAAATTGAAGTCACATCTAAATTGTTTGATTTGTAATTTTAAACTGTGGAGCAGAATGGTAAATCAAGGAAAAATGTGTCTTTGTCCCAAACATTATGGAAACACTATATATAATCAGTGAATGAACCAACTTAGAAGCAACTTTCCTTGGTATTAGCCTCATCTCCCCTGTGTAAACCTTTCTCAAAGAGACTATAAACTAAATAGAAGTGTTCAATTCACATCGTCTTAGGAGGATACTCTATAAAAGTATGGCACACATGGATTTCTACACTTGAAATGTTAGAAAGGGAGCTACCATTTTAGAAAATCTTAGAAGACTTCAAAATGGAATATCATTTGTTCCAAAAGAAATGGCAATTGGAAACTGATTAACAGAGCTATATACAGTAAGAAATGGCAATTATTATCAAATAATCATGTGATGAACTACAGTCGTTCCTTGCAGTTTGTCGTGGTTGTGTGGTCAGCTTATTTCCAAAAGTAGATGCCTTCTTTTGGGGCAGCATGGGCTTCATAGTGCTCAGACTGTAAGGGACATAGTCAGTTAACCTCATGGGGTGTCTGCTTGGAGCTATAGAGGGAAAGGGAGATGACGTAGTTACCGGGAGTACCGCTTCACATCCTGGGGTGGTATAACATACCTCTGATGAGCCTGAAAGATGCTCCTCTGACATGCAAGCATTACTATATACTATATATGTCATTAAATTGTGAAAAAAAGCATTGAAGCCTGGATTAGCATAAGTCACCGAAATTTACAGTGTTCATAAGAAACAAAAATAGTATATAATGAACAATAACAGTTACATCAGATATTTGAAATATTACAATGTGTGCTTCAATTTAAATGTTTAAAGAAATCTGTCATTTTGCAACCTCTGATGGAGGTCCATAGTGGGCTAGATCCCTATTAAAGGATCAAAAATCAAAAATAACTTAATATCTGTCATTACTGACCTTGAAATAGTCTAAAATGATACCCCACATGTGTGTATTTGACCAACCCTCTGGGAGTGTTTGTTAAAAGGACAGGAACACTGGTAAACAATTAAATATCTAAATTATATTATATTCATGATGGGAAACCTTGAAATAGCCTATATTACTGATCCCCATTTTTTTTTCTTGTGGAAGGAGTAACTTTGACTCCTCATATCCTGTTAGAGTGGTGGTTACAGTTCCTGTGGCCTGCCCAACTTCAAGTTATTAAGCAAAAATGAACTGAAGACACCTATTGGTTTGCTCTTTATTATAAGGTTCTAATTCCCTGAACAAAAAATGGTTCCAAAAATGGCCTAAAAATGAAGGTTTGTTAAGTCTATGGAGCCAAAAATAGCAGGGAACCTCAAAATGCTCGATGTCTTGCATAACTAAACATTAAGACAGATTAAACAGTATATCATATGTGGGGGTTTACTCATACCAGTGAGTAAGATACTCTGGGGAAGTAGAATAAAACAAAAAACTGAAGTGATTTTAAAGCTTTCATAAGTAATTCTAAAGTCATCTAATTATTTTGAAAAACAATTTCATTATTTTATTTTGATAATAATAATTTAGTTACCATACAATTAATTATTGCAGGTTTTTCTAAAATGGCATTATTTTCCAAAGAATGCTTTTATTTAACAACGGGACTTTTCCAAATGTCTCTTTTAATGTCAGCACTATTGATTAAAAAATATTCAAAAAAGAACTTAGCATAACATATTGACTACACATGTCATGGCCATCGTTGCACTATTAATAGTGTGTAGGATCACCAGGCAGATAAAAATATGTTCTAGGTCAAGAAAGATCATCAAATGATCCAAATAGAAACCTATTTTTTTTATTCCTGGGGGGATCTGGAATATTTGACGGTATAGGGGTCTTACAACAAAGAGCAAAGGGATTTTTTGTTCTGTTGAACTGTGGTTACTGTCAAACCATTAATGTATTTCTGATGGATGGCAGCTCTGTCTTTTCAAACCAGCTGCATGTCCCAGAGTGACATCCAGGTGTTGATTGCCAAACAACAGCTGTATTGTAATACAGGTGAGCCAGCCTCACAGCTAAGTGGTAGCTGCTACTTTTTAGGATTATCTGTGTAAATGTATAACCCACACCAAATTACAGGTGTCTTAGTTCTGCTTATTTGAACATCTGGATAACCAGCAACCAAGTAATAATTGTCTAATTTAGGACTAGTTGGCATTAACAGCCAATCCTACTGGAAAGTGGCTCTTATATCTGCCTGTAGACTGTCACACTTAGAAACGCATTGTTTGTGCAGTCAATTAAGATAAATGCTCATACAAAAACTTTTAATGTTTGCATTTGATCCTGGCACATCCTCTAGTTGGCATTCTAGTTTCTCAGCATGTTAGAAGTTGCCATAATGTTGGTGTCAATTTTTGTTTTTGATTATTGGTTTCTCTACCTTATGAATTTCCATCTTTTTCTAAGGATATGAATGCATCTGTAATATACCTATTAATGATTCCTGGCTACATCAGAGACCTAGGAAACATACTTGAAAAATTACTGTTTTTAAGTAATTTTCAACTGGCTGGACTGTGACAATTTCTCTCCAGTTTAATGACATAAAGTAGCAAACATGTCTGTTTTTTCCACTTGCTTTCCGGATTCAGAATTCTGTTCGCTCACACAATATGTGATTTATTATCTCGTACAGGATTCACTATTTACAGCCCCTGTTTTTTTTTAACAATAATTTTATTCCGTATTTTATTTTTTTTCTGCCTATCTCAATTATGACACCAAGACCTTAATAATGCCTTAATAATCTGTTCACTCCAGGCTTATGTTTCAGTCCTTAAATGAATGTTATTTCTCTGCTTTGTAAACAATCCAGAATATCTGATATTTATTGTATGTTTTCTCATATTTCAATTTATTAGGATGGCAAAAGGCCATATTTGAAATGTTTCTATTCAATTTCACATTTTTGCCCAAGCCAGTGTCTCAGTGTAGGTTATTATGTTTCTGTCTAGTAAAATATTCTGTAAAATCAGTAGCTATTTTATTTCTTCAGCTGTCTAAACCACAGACTAGGTGGTGCCTACCTTATTTCTGTCCAGTATTAGGCACTACTTGTCCTGTTTCTGTTTTTTTCATATTGCCAGGTGACCCACATAAGAAATCAGCTACTGATTTGTTCAAAAATTCTGGTTCTGGTGCTGTCTTGTTCCCTGTCTTTTCTTGTGGTTTATTAAATTCCTCTTTGTTGTAGGTGCTCTCACTTACAGTTGTTGACTTCTGGTCTTGGCTCCTTGCTTTTTCTGGTTGTTCCAGAAATCACAATTTTTTTTCTACCTACACAGCAAAACGTCCAGTGTTGAATTAGCTCCCACAGAGTTGATTTCAACATCTTTTCTGGGTTTATATAACGCACACTCTTCAGAATTAGATTAACACTTTCATAAGAAGGCGGAATGGTGGCTCTGAGGCTAAGGATCTGCACTGGCAATTGGAAGGTTGCTGGTTCGAATCCTGTAAATGCAAATAGGGACTCTGCTCTGTTGGGCCCTTGAGCAAGGCCCTTAACCTACAATTGCTGAGTGCTTTGAGTAGTAAGAAAAGCGCTATATAAATGCCAAGAATTATTAAGTATTTAACACAATGCCAGAGTTCTTTCTTTAACTCATAAAATTGAATTGAAGTAACATCAAGGGATCAGACAAACAACACTCCTTTCAGATGCATTTTTTGCTGTTGGGATTGTGTTAGAGTCACTCCCTAAAGAGTCAAGCTATCTGGACTGAAAAAAAATAATTCCAACAAAACAAAATATTTTTCAAAAATAACACTTGATTTTTCCTTTTCGTTCATAGACTTTGATTAAAACGGGTATAATGTATCATCTTTTATCTAAATCACTGTATGAACTTTGGATATCAAACGGTTAATAAAGCTTAAGCTCAGACATTTTTATTAGACACCATTCCTTACTTCGTAATACTATGAATGCACGATGATGATCAAAAACATCTCTGTGATTAACTAGAAATGTTTCACTTATGCCTTCCTCAATTGCACTGTACACAATTAGTCCAGCTTTATACTGTACACCATCAGCTTTAACCCAACAAGTTAAAAAAAAACTTCTCTTTAACAAGGTCATTTCAAGCATTTCATTGTTGACCAAATCTCTGAGAGAAAAAGATTTAATTGGCCCATAATTGTTTTGTCTGAGGCTGAAAATTTCCCAGTGATAGGCAATGGTTGTCTGTTGCTTTTTAGCAAGCAATTTTTTTTATGCTTTTGAAATTTTTAAAATAATCTCTAAACACCTTGTGTTGGGCTTCAAACTTCATAGACTACTCATATACTGTAATAAGGGTCCAAGCTTCCTTATACAAGTGGATCATAAAATGATGCTTAGGCAACACGTTTTATGTGGGTACAAGTGCTTACATAGTTTGTGGTGGTCAACAATCAAATGCTTTAAATATACAGTGATCCCCCACCTATCGCGGAAGTTACGTTCCAGACACATCAGCGATAGGTGAAAATCCACAATATAGAAAGACCATATAAATAAACATTTTTTTTATAGTTTAAGTCTTAAAATACCCATCCCACATGCTTTAAACACATGTAAACTTATTAAAACACACTTTCTAAACAGGGCTAAGGATATGAGTAACAACTCTCTATTATAAAACATTTTAACGTCACGCAAGACAAGGCAGTGAGACAGAAGAACAGCTGCTGTGCAGGCTGTTAAATGATTGACATACAGAGCAACAAGCAAAACACACACCTCGGCAGAAGCAGCACAAAGCCAGTAGCTGATCCATCCACTTCTGCTTAGCATGCATTCAGCTCCCCCCCCCCTTCACAATGCGAGCAGGAGAGACGCAAAGTGGCAGGAGCATAGCATGCTTCCGGGGGGGAGGTTGAGCGAAGCGATCGAGACCGGATCATCTCAGAGAGACACTTTGATGACACGCAAGACTAGACATTACAGCCTTAGGAAGCAAAACCCGTGATACGGTGACTTTTGCATGTCACTTTTGCACGTTACGCCCTACTTACAAACAATTTAAAACAAGTTCACAGACATCTAACCAAGCTGTTGTTGGAATGCTTTTGGCAGACAAAGTTCAGGTACTCCCAGCTCTCAAAACAATGACAAGCAGAACACGCAGCTTGCCAGCAGCAGCTGCAGAAAGCCAGCAGATGATCCGAGCAATTCTCCTTAGCGTGCGTTCAGCCAAGGGAGTGGTTGGCCTGGCATGGGATGAGATGCCTATCCATGTAGATGTAGAAGCTGTCAGCAGAGAGGTGGTATGGCTGCTGACCCTGCTCGCTGCAGACATGCTCCTCCAGACTGCAGCACAACTGGGGTTGAGACAAGGAAATTGAACATTTCACAAGAATAATGCACAGCCACAGAGAAAACTACATTAAAGTCATTATTCAAACATCTCACTGGCTAGATGTAAATGCATATGAAGACAACTTCAGTTTCATTTACTTTTTAACACTCATTTATACATATGGCTTAGAAGTCGGAGTGGGCAATTAACCAAAAAATAACCAAAACTGATTTCCTGTTTGTAACTGATTGCGCTCAGGTCAGTGTATTTGATTAATGCTTTGGACAAGTGCTTATCACAGCTCTGTGCTCTCGAGTCCATGTTTGGGCACGCAGAGCAGAAATGAGCCCTTGAGCTCATGGTTCTCATGGAGAATGGTTTTCCACTTGCAGGTACTGTTTCATTTGTTCGCATATGTGATAATTATGTAATTGAAGAAATTTAACATTTTTAGAAGTTAGAACTCCTAAAATATGTTGCTTGTAAAAAGTGTTTGCTTGAGCTAGTTGATGGCACCATATACTTGCATGTACATGTGTGCTCATGATCAGGATGACACCACCTCAACCTCATTTTGAAAAACCTGATAAAGATAATTTTTTTCACTTGATAAATAAAACTACTGGATGCTCCCAGGTTCATCAACAGAATTCTCTTCACACTTCAAACGAAATAAACACAGCGGATGAAAAGCTATATGGGCCCACTTCAGAATTGTTTTGATAAGCAAGTTTTCTCACAATGGGGTTACTTTGCGAGTGAGGTGCGGAGTTCTCGACAAGTGTATTAATCGTAACTAAGATAAATGTGTCAAATAATCGCAATGTATTCTAAAGTATATGGCCCAACCCTACTTAGAAGGTAACATGACAATTAATTATAATCCCCACAATATCAATTACCTTATGAAAGATTACAAGTCTCTCAACTGTGTCACATGCACTATATTTGGGAGCCTTTGGTCCTCCAGGAGGTGGTGGAAGAATATGTATCAGCAGCAACAGGGAGGCCATTTCTTGTTTGTAAGCTGAGTACAAAGATTCACAAGAATGGACTGAAAAGTTTTAATGTAATATTTTTCAATTTGAAAGAGTAAGGAGAAATATGACTTTTTAAAACAGTATTGTTTATATTTATCCAAAATATTAGATCAACCATCAGAGGTACACTAAATAAAAAAATCTATCTAAAAAAATACTCATAGATGCTCTTACTTCCCAATTTTAATTGCTTAGTAATAATAAAATATATTAATATTAATCAATTCAAACAATTTTTGAAACTTGTTTAGCATGGTGGGGAATTACAATGTTGTTTTTGCTTTTAGATTTTTATGATTAAAGTGGCTAGTCTATTAATTGATTGAATTAATTTATTTGTGCCCCACGATCTTATTTTTTGCTTTTTAGTGCATTTATAACCAAGGTATATAAAATCATTTTACTTAAAAAAACTTTTTTTATATATTTTATTTTTTACTTTTTAGTTTTTGAATATTTTGGAAATGATTTTTCTTTAATTATTTTTCATGAACGGGAAGTTTCTTTAAAAGTATTACATAATACTGTATATCTTCTTTGCAAAATTATTTGAATACTAAAAAGAATTATATTTTGATCTCTATTTTTCTGTTCAGCCTCTTATGGAATTAGCACTCAGTCGTGGCGTAAAAAAATACAGACCACAGAACGGCAATACTTCCGCACCATTATCATCAAGGCTAAAGTAAAGTCAGCATGCATATTTACTTACTCCACTCGCTGGAAGAGGCAAGTCGGAACAATCCGATGAGTCTCTCACTTGTATGCTCCTATATCTCACTATATTCTCTCTCTGTCATTGCTGTGTGTGCATTAACTGGAATCGCATAACCATTGATTATGGTGAAATCAACTACCACCAGTAATTTCTGACTCTCGTTGACTCTCTTTTATTCTGAACACTGTTTTAGTAAGGGGGGTGTTTTGATTGATTGATTGATCTTAACACTGCTCCATTGGAGGGGTGTTTGGGCTTTCTCATAAGTTTATTCTCACTTTCTAAAGTGGTGTTCATTGCTCATTTACCACATTCCAACCTTGAACAATCCCATTGGTAGCTTCTCTAAGATGAGGCAGAAACCTCACATGTGTAACCTTTAAGCTACATTTAGTTAACCCTTGACTTACATTCAGCCTTATCCTTATGTTTAATGATTCATTGTTATAGCTTCATATAAGAATATACTTGTATTAAATTACAAACATTATAAAATATTAACTAAAATTCTGTACTAACTGCATGGTGACATATTATTACTGAAATATGGCAGACTCTGAAAGTATATGAAGTGACAACATAAATTTAGAATCAAAAGGATGATGTGGATAAAACTGTGTTTCCCTTTTTTAACATTAAGCTTTAACCAATTTAAGCAGTTGCACAATATGTCAGAAGAATTTTGGGAGGGTTGGGAGTTTTGTGGAATGATTAGCATTTTAAAATATCCACATTATTTTTTCTGTTGGCAACTGATTCAGAGTTCTACAAAATGTTCATATTATTACAAATAAAATGTAAAAAATAAATATAATAATATAGATATGAAGTTGTGCATGCTGTATTGACAGGTCTGTGTATGCTGTTCCAATGTGCTATTCAGAACCCTAGGTATCTAGCGATGAAGTGTGACAACAGCATACAAAGCAATATGAAAAAATAAAGAAAAGAACTTTGAATGTTAATGCAATCAAACAATCCCATTAGCAGTGAAGCAGATGAATTGTTAATTGTTAGTTTTATTCCTCCTGGTGTGAATTCTGTCTTATCTTGCCAGGCAGGAAACAGGTTTCATTTTTTACCATGGTGTGTTAACTGAACCAAAGAGGGGAAAAAAGGATACTAACTGCAGTTTCTTTCTAGAAAAGTTGGAAATTAGCATTTATGTTGCTTTTCTTTCGGGTTTGGCTAGTCATCTGTGTGAATTTTAAGTGCTTCCTGCTAAAAATATCATCGTGTAAAAGCCTTGTGCCACTAAGGAAACATTTCAAAGGACAAACCTCTTGAAATATGGATATAAATAATATTTGGAGTAACACTGCATCTAAATAGATACATCCTGTTCACATAAAAAGGCTGTGCTGTATGGTTTTGAAATATAAAATCAGCCAGTTACATTGCTGAGGAGCATAATTCCCCTCAGTGAAGTTCAATCTGTCTGTTCTATATAATCATACAGATGTGTTAGAAAAACAGAACAATTTATTCAATAGTAAGTTCTGTACAACTTGTGCAAAACAAGAATTGTTGACAGAATAAAAAATGAGAAGACTAGAACAAGAGTAAAAAGTAGGTTTTAGAAATGATACATGGATATAAAATACATTTCTGCATTGAAAAATAACTGTGTGCTAGAAAACTGCCAAAGTTGTCAAACAGTACATATTGGGTTAAGATTTTCAGGTCTGTTTAAGCACAAGTCAGGAAGAAACAAATGTAGGTACCTTTCCACTATAAACTGCTCAAATAGGGAATGTAATAATAATAAAAAAAGATTTAATATTTGTTCAATATACATTTTAATGATAAACACAGGGACCTACTGAGAATTTGAGTATAGTGTGACTGATCTGCTTGTAAATGCTGTAAACAGAGAGGGTGAAGGACACCTTTATTCACTAGTGAGAGACATTCTACTGAGGCTTTTGTAATTTTGCTTGTTTTGGTAATTTGCTTAGATCATTTTATCATTTGATTTGTGCTGTGTAGCTTGATGATGTCTTAGACAACATTTTCACTGTATGCATCAACAAAAGTTAAAATCAAAAGCAAGGAAAGGTGGTAAGAAATCTGTCATGTGGTGCAGAGACATCATCTGAAATTTACCAAAAGACAGGAGATTATGTTGGATTTCAGGTGTTCGAGGGTATCTCCCCTGAGGGATTTCAGGTGTTCGAGGGTATCTCCCCTGAGGTACTAATAAGGGAGCATTCAGAGGTGGTTCAGACTCTCCTTGGGCATGGGTCTTTAAATGTGTGCAACTAGCTGCTGCACATACTTTATCAGTCAATTCTGGCTACACATTCCTATGTTGTCAGATACTGGGGAAGTAACACCAGCTCAGAGGATAAGGTATAATTAAAAGTAACTGATACAGGACTTATCTAGGAACTTCTGGAGACAATGGCACCAAAGAGGTTGTTGGTGACATTAGAATATATTAATGCTGCTTATCCTGGAAAATATATCCACCTGCCAATTTCACCCCAGTAAACTAACTTTTGCCTACAGCCATAAATATGAATGCATAATGTCCACTCTCATTTTTCCAGTATTAACCATAGCTAGTTATACCACACACCATAAGGCCATAAGACCAATATTGCCATAAGATCATTATTTTTTAACACTAGAATCCCTGAAGTCAACTAAAAAACTTGTAATCCCTGGTCACCTTAAATTCCTTCGTACCTCTCCATTAGCGTCTTTTGTTTTGGAAATGTGTCGATCAGCGCAAGAAGCTTGCTGACCCATCCTCCCACTACTGGAGCTGAGTCCGTCACAAAATTCTCAGAGCTTAAGTCTCTTTATCTGGCAGTGAAGTGCCTGGATTTGTATAGGGTAAATAATATATTGTTATTTGGAATACATATATTTCATGTGTGTTCCGTGTCTACAACAATCTGTGTAAGTGTAGGATGGCAGGAACTTCTGAACGCATAGCTAAAACAGAAATATTTTCCATATTATACTAATAATGACGTGAAGTGCAGATATCAAATAAACACATGCACCTTTATTCAGGAATATAGCCAAAGAAAAAAAAGTTGATTTGCCTGTTGCTGTCAATGAGTTAAAAACCCAAGGACAAATGTCAATTGACAGGAAGTTGATATGTATTCTTGAATGGTGTAGAGGTAAGTACTGCTGCCTTATAACCCAAAGATTCTGGGTTCGGGACTGGATGCTTCGCATTTTGAGTAGTGAACTGCTATTATTATTACTATAATATAATAAAAACAAACATTTGATTTGAGTCTGTAACACCTGGGGGGTATTTTCGTATGTGGATTACTCGTTTAGCCGGATGTAATTGTTGACGATTTGGCATGATCCTGGATCTGTCGGTTTTTCGAAACTCTTGCTGGATGTGTTGTCATAGCAACACATCCTAATCCTCAAACCTGCTCGGAGCAGGATTGTTCTATGTAAACAAGGATTAGCTCACACAGTTCTGTACGTGCGTGGAATTCATTTAGTTATGACTTCGCCGTTCATGAATGAGCAACCAATTGATATCGGTACGCAAATTACAAGAAGAGAATTTCATATAGAGAGGGGTTTGCGCAATCGGCAAGATCCTTTATTGCTCCCGGAGGAAATTCTTTTTGAAAGATACCGCTTTAGCCGAGGGGGAATATTGTACCTCAAAAATTTATTAGGACCTTATATTCAAAGTCAAATTTGGCGAAGTTGGGCTCTCACAACCACACAGACAATATGCATTGCTTTGAGGTTTTTTGCAAGCGGCACTTTTTTTATATACTGTAGGCGATGCGGAAAATCTATCTAAAAGTGCAGTTTGCCAGGCAATTTGTAAAGTCTGTTTGGCTCTGAAATATTTCCTTCGGGTTTTCATAGTGTTTCCTGGACACCTGCGTGTGCAGACAATAAAAGAGGCGTTTCATGCCATTGCAGGCAGGTAATACACAGGTAAAAACACCCACAGTTCCATAAAGAATCTCACAATCAGGCTAACATTCTCATTACCCAGGGTTTCCAAATGTGATTGGGGCACATGGAACTGATCAGAGTGGAGTTTGGTCAAACATTATTTGGAAAATGTACCTCTCCTCCTGATGAATAATCAGACACAGTGTCTTCATCAAATATTTGACCTTTGTCAATATCTCGTTGGTCAGACACAAGTTCTAGGGATATGACATTCCCTGCAACTGACCCAACAAAAAAAGAGGGCTATATGGAATCTACCTATGGCACACATTGAGGACAAATATATGCAATGACCATCCTTTACCTGAAATGAAGTGACCACTGCATCCTGCCACTGGTTCTGAGGAGGAGCTTCCCCCTGGAATGCCCTCAGAAACAGGGCGATGGGCATTTTGCCCAACTCTTCTGCAGGGGTTAGGTCTGGACCGCGTGGACCTCCTCCTGTTTTTTGCTTGTCTGCCTTCTTATTAGCTTTAAAATTAATGTTCTTTACATTATATATGATTCTTTATGTCAACAATCTTTAAATAGTTATATACCAATATTTACCAATTTGAAGTATATTCTTGTACTTTATTTTAACCTGTTCCCGTGTTCTCCTTGTGCTCACGTTTGATCTGGAATTGTGACATATTAAATAATAATTAATCTGACACATAGGAAATGAAATGCTGCATTCAGTAAGTACAATGCACACCCATTTAATCTGTCGGCCACTTTTTGCCAGCCGTCTTTTCTGGTTTGCAGTGTTACCCCTTGTGCATATTAAATCTTGAAATTCTTCATGTCCTTCGAATAAAAGGTCTTGCTCCGCTTGTGTGAAAAAAAAATGCACCCATTCTTTCGTCATTTTGTTACAGCCTATCAAAGACTTGCTGATCATGTTTTCTAGACTCAATATATATGGGTTTTTCAATTAGTGCGGGCGCACGCATTCATCTCGGATGATTAGATCCAGCTAGACTAATCTACTACATGACTGCGTTTGAAAAACCGACTTATCCCGGATGAGTTTCACTGGCATTAACTCATCCAAGATAATAATAATAATAATAATACATTTTATTTATATAGCGCCTTTCCCATGCTCAAGACACTTACAGAATATAATAAAGAATGGCAGCGTATACAGTATATAGCATTGTACAAACCAGATAAATAAATAAAGAAGATTAAGACAGTGAATTCTGAAAAAAACAGACAACATAATTGATGGTCTAGCACACACACATCTTGACAGAGAAGTAAACAGAGAGAAGGGTAATAAAGTCAAGTAGAGCTAAAAGCCTTCCTGAACAGATGAGTTTTGAGTTGATTTTTAAAACAATTCATGGAGTCAGCTGACCTGATTAATTTCGGTAGGTCATTCCAGAGTCTGGGCGCTATACAGCTGAAGGCCCTGTCACCCATGGTGTGTAGATTAGTGTGGGGTACAACAAGATTGCCAGAATCAGAGGACCTTAGTGGGCAGGCAGGCACATAGTGATGGAGAAGGTCACTAATGTAGTTTGGCGCAAGGTTATTTAAGACTTTGTAGGTTATTAGTAGGATTTTATATTTGATTCTGTAAGACACAGGGAGCCAGTGAAGACGGAGCAGGATGGGTGTGATGTGCTCGCTGCTGCTGGTTCGAGTAAGGACTCTTGCAGCTGAGTTTTGAATAAGCTGGAGCTGTGATATAAGATTAGAAGGGGCACCTGCCAGTAGGGAATTACAATAATCGATGTGGGATGTGATAAAAGCATGGACAAGTTTCTCAGCATTAGAGAAGGAGAGGAAGGAGCAAACACGGGATATGTTACGGAGGTGAAAGTTAGAAAGTTTCTTAATGTGGTTTATGTGGGCGGAATAAGAGAGGGAGGAATCAAAAATGACACCAAGATTTTTTACAGTAGAGGCAGGTCTGATGAGATCACCGCCAAGACAGACTGGGAAGGAGCTCATTTTATTAAGTTGCATTTTAGTTCCAATTTGCAGGAGTTCAGTTTTATTGCAATTTAATTTTAAAGAGTTCTGCTCCATCCAGGTTTTAATTTCACTAAGGCAGGTTGTGAGCTGAGAAAGCTCTGATGAAGTTCCACTTTTAACATTGAAGTAGAGTTGAGTATCATCTGCATAAAAATGATAACCCAGTCCATAGCTACGTATAATATGGCCAAGGGAAAGCATGTAAATACAGAAAAGCAGAGGGCCGAGGACAGAGCCTTGAGGGACTCCTTGTGTGACTGGCGCTGAGCTGGATCTGCTGTTGCCAAGACTAACAAACTCTTGTCTATTAGTCAGATAGGACTTGAACCACTGGAGGGCAGTGCCAGAGATACCCAGCATGTTCTCCATTCTGAACAGTAGGATGTCATGTCTGACAGTGTCAAATGCTGCACTGAGGTCTAACAGAATTAATATGTTGGTTTGTCCAGAGTCTGCTGCCATAAGCAAATCTTTGGTTACCCGTAGCAGAGCAGTTTCAAGATGAGGCATCTAATCTCGGATGATTTAAGCGACGTATGGAAAATACCCCCCCCCCGGTGTAAATTTTGGCTACTTGTAAAAGTTACCACTTGTTTTTTTATTGTTCAGTTTTATTCTGTCGGTGACGTTCATGTGGTACAACGGACTTGCCTCTTCCTCTCTGAGTTGATGGAATTTATCTCCTTTCTTTTCACAAGAGTAGCGATGAACACAGTTGGTTCTGTGATTGATGCCTGTTCAGGACTATTTGTTGTACCAGCAATCAAAGATACGATGTCCCGTGACCGCTATCAGACTACCATGCAGCATTTGCCCTTTGACAACAAAGACACCCGTGCAGAACGTATGAAAAACGACAGATTTGCTGAGATCTTGGACATCTGGCAATGCTTGACAACATTTGGCAATGTTGAGAACTACGTTTTGAGTTACAACTCTGGGCAAAGATTTTCAGAGTCTGGGGTCATAAAGCTTATGGAGCTGTTTCTGTACAAAGGCAGAACTATAACTACAGACAGCTTCTTCACAGCAATTTCACTGACTAATAGACTGCTGCACCGTGACACAACTCTGCTTGGCACTATAAGTAAAATGGGACTTCCACCCTGCAGCTAAAGTCACTTCAGTACGCAAGCAATTCGCCATGCTAGTGTTTAGATCTGGCAGTGCCATGCTGACGGTGTATGTCCTTGATTCGTTCTGTAACAGCTGGTATAAAGTTTTGCTACCTGTAAAAGAAATCGCTGAAGGGACAGAAACAGACACACAAACGCTGGTGAATCATGTCTTCTTGGTATGTTGTTGTCACTTTAATTTTTTGTTATTCAGTTTTATTCTTGAATAAAAGTACACTTGTTTTGTTATACCTTTGCGAAAGTGTTTATTTTATATTCCAGTAACCACTTGAATGAGATTGACCAACTAAATGGCTCACTCTTCTGTCCTCTCTCGCCAAGGCTGCGTCTGCCCCAGCTGCTGCTTCAAAGCCGCTGAACCTGCTCGACAAGGGAGACTTTGTGCTCTTTTAAACTGAAGAAGGGAGGTAGAACAGGACTTTTACCAGTTGCAGCCTGTGTGGTGAAGAATAAAAATCGTGGGACTGTTTCTGCCTGATCAGCAATAAATGTTTTATTCCTTGGAATCCTGGTCTTTCCTTCCTGACTCCTGTGCAGCTCTCTATCTTAAGCTTACAGTATCTATAAATGTATACATCTAGCTAGACCTGACATGGATGATGCTTTGCCATATCTTGATTGGCATATATTAACAAAGAATACATTGTGGAAACTTAGTAAAAAGATTGACGCAGCTCATGAGAGATTTTTTTTAATGAAAAAGAATGAACAAGAAAAAATTTCATATAAAAAATAATTTTGTTTATGAAAAAAGGTAGAAGGGTAAGGGTGATTGCCTCATTATTTGAAGAAATGGGGAGTTTGATATCTCCCAAAGGAGTACTAGCTTTGGTTGTAATTCTTTTTTGTCTTATTTATCTAAAAGAAGACCTGCAAAATGATAAGCTGACAGACACTATTGATATATACTGTATACATATATTATATATATTGTAATGGATGGCCGGCTACATATTCCGGCCCTCACCCCCAGGCCGCCAGGTGGAGCTCTCCCGACAGCATGGTTGTTCCCCAAATTCCAGCAGGACATCATAGACTTTGTAGTTTTTATACACAGCCCTGCTGGATACCTTGGGGACCACCGGGAGTCGCTGTAGGGAGGCCCATGGACTCGTATGTGCCCTATAACCTGGAAGTACGTCCTGGTCACGTGAACAGGAGAAACGACGTACTTCCAGGTTGAAGAAAAGGACTTTTGCCCTGACCCGGAAGTAATAAAGACTTGTGGACTGTTGGGCAGAAACACCTCCGGGTCAGGGAGTATGAAAGGACTCTGGGAAAGCACAGACACTGAGCTGAGCTGGGAGGTAGGGGGGCTAAGTGTCTGGGAGCGGAGGAGAGAGTATTGTGGTTGGTTTGTTAATTATATGAATAGTGTGGAGTGAAGGGTGCTTGGTTCACTGAATTATTATTTAATAAATAATAATTATACTTTTACCTGGTGTTTAGAGTGGTACCTGTGGGTTCAAGAGGTCGATACAAGCCTCTGCTTCTACAATATATATAGTAAAATAAGAAGCATAACACAACAAAAGGCTTGGGGGTAGCCATCCCATATACTTGGTAATCATGCTAAATTAATGCAAGAGGTCCAGATGTCTTTACAGACATGAGTCCAAAAGAAGAACTGAAGTAAAAAATGGACAGCCGTTATATAGTTGGGTGGTCTGCAGTGGAACAAAAGGAGAAAGATTTAGAGTACAGTGCCAAACCCCTGGTTTAAAGGAGAAACTCAACTTTTCAAACCCTTAAACTGTTGTTCATGTGCACGTGTGGCAATATATACAGGTGGAATCCCATTGTAATGAAATTCATTGGACTATAAAAATATTTTGTTGTAATGAAAATTATTTATTGATTGATCGAAGATTTCTGCATTGTACTTTTGGACACTACTGTTTGTTTTAAATAAAAGCACTAGACACATGCTCCAACATCTTACTTACTGTGTGTGTCCTCATTTGTTGCAGCTCATAGAAACAACTGGGTAAGGTGGAGCTAAACCCAGATTATCACAGGTATAAATGAATAACAAATATTAAACAAAAAATAAATATAAATGCAAGTTGTCTGGTAGGTCCATTTTATGACGAGTCAGTATTGTGGCCTAATCTACACAATGAAGACAAAAGAGTACACCAAACAACTCTGTGAAAAGTTGATTGAAAAGCACAAGTCAGCAAAGGAAGCCAATATAATATCCAAGTCATTGAATACCTTTGGAGTCCTGTTAAGTCAATCATTAAGAAATGAAAGGAGTATGGCACAGTTGAAATCTGCCTAGAGCAAGCCATCCACAAAAACTGACTGATTGTGCAAGAAGAAGACTTGTGAGGGAGGCCACCAAGATACTTGTGATAACTCTGAAGGAGTTACAAGCTACAGTTTCTGAGACAGGAGGGACTGTGCATACAACAACTGTAGAGATGCTTCTCTGCAGTAGGCCATAGAAGGCTTGTGAGAATAAAGGTAAAATGAAAGAAGCAATGTACAGGAAAATCCTGGAAGAAAACCTGATGCAGTCTGCAAAAACCTGCACCTTGGGAAAAAATCTCTTTTCCAGCAAGATAACTCCAAGTATAAGGCCAAAGCTACACAGGAATTGCTTTAAAATAATGTTTTGAAGTGTCCAGGTCATAGTCCAGATCTTAATCCAATTGAGAATTTGTGGCTGGACATGAAAAAGGCTGTTTACTCATGATCTCTATGTAACCATCATGAGCAGTTTGTAAAGGAGAATGAGGAAAAACTACAGTGTCCAGATATTCAAACCTGATAAAGACCTATCCACAGAGGCTGCCATAGCTACCAAATGTGTATGTACTAAACACTGACTTGAAATGGGTCAAAACTTATTGTGACTGAGAAGGCGACTGCTACACATTCCTGCCATTCGTCGCCAGCAGCTGCATGCAGAAACTCGGTTTAAAAATATTTCAATTAGTAAAACACAATCTAAAATGCCTTGTGCGGGATCAGCTGCACCCTTACCATGTAACATACTTGTCGCACAAGGTTTAGAACTTTTAAAGCTGAGCTTTCACTTACGCTTTTGCTCTCTCCTATCCTCTCTCTCTTCTTCATACATCATTTAACCCAACCGATGCTTCCCAGCCGCTGAACCTGTTTGATGAGTTAGGCTTTGTGTTCTTTTTACCTGAAAAAGCAAACAAAAGCATGGTGACTGCTGCAACGTTTCTTGTGTGCAGAGTGCTTGTGTGCTGAAGAGAAACTTGTATTTGTGAATAAAACCTTCAGATCGTTCCTGCCGTTTCAACAATAAAGTGTTTTTATTGGACTCACCTTCCTGTTGCTGGTGCAACTCTGCAACCAAAGCTTGACATTATATGATCAATTATTTTGTGTTTATTATTTGTAATTAATTTATAACACTTTTCAGATATTTTCTTTTCTTTGAAATCCATGATCAATGTCAAAAAAGCCAAACTAAATCCACTGTTCTATAACAATAAAATGTGAAATCTTCTAAGAGGGTGAATAATTTTTTAGGCACTGTGTAGTGACTATGCCTTAAAAGTAAGTAGGAGGTATTTTTAACAGAAAACTTGCTCAAGGTTCAAATTAGAGCACCTGGGGCCTCATTTATAAATGGTGCGTACGCACAGAAATGGTGCGTACGAACGTTTCCACGCTCAAATCGCAATGTATAAAACCTAAACTTGCCGTAAAGCCACGCACATTTCCACGGTACCTCATATCCTGGCGTACGCAATTTCTCTGCTTGGTTTTGCAGACTGGCGGCACCCAGCGTCAAAGCAGTGCTACTGTTCCTGTGTGGTTACCCTTTCTTTCTTATACCCACATTCCTGACGCGGCTTTATAAATACACTGAAATTAACTGCATATTGTTTATTAGTGTAAGGCATCTGATTATAATTAACCTGTAGCAATGTAATGGTCCAGGGAATAGCCATAGTATTCCAAATACCATAACTGCTTTAGCGTTGTTACTCTCACTGCATCTTGTTCTTCTTTCAGCTGCTCCCGTTAAGGGTTGCCACAGCGGATCATCTTTTTCCATATTACTCTCACTGCACCACTCGGAGAATTTATATCACTGTATCTGAGTGGGGAATCACAGCAGCAGCTGATCGGAAAGAGAATTATCGGTATACAGTTTCAAGCACACACTACCTCAGCCACGGCAAAACGCATCAAAGTCTTTCCTGTATGGACCTCTCGTTTCAGAAATAGTTTCATCCCAAGAACTATAAACGCACTCAATCAAGTGCTCCTTGTAGAACTGTTTGTACTTATAAGTACAATTACCCCACTGTAAACTTGCACTACAGTTATAATATTGCACAACCTGCGCCACTTTATAAACCGCGTATGATGACAATATCATTTTTAAGATGAAATGCAGCAAAATATGTTGCTTATAGTATACAGATAAAACTTTATCTTCATTTAAATAATCAGTATTGTTAATAATTAAACGTGTGAGGACACGGTGCCACAGCGCTAGCTAGTTCACAGATAGCTCCTGCCTTGCGCTGTATTATTGCTGGTGCTGACGTGACAATGGAAGGATAGACGGATAGAATAATTAAACATGTACTACGAAGATATTTCAATGTTCCTTAAAAGTTTTGAAGAATCTGCGTTCTAAGCTTACAGATGGCTTAACGTCTATTACAGAGCTGATTGTGTGGCGATTGGGTATTTGGAAAAAGAAAAGTAAGGACAGGAATTGGAGGTTAGTAGGTTTGAAAGAGACAGTACTTCTGTAATAAATTATTTCATCGAAGGTCGCACATGGCGCAGCAAGCCTCTTACGTGAGATAGGAACAATCACTGCGCCACCATGTTCCCATGTTTAATAACATGCTTTCATTCCTATCATCATGAAAAAGATATCACGTATACATCTCAGTATTTTAATTATTCAGAGAGCTGTAATATCACGAATGTAATGGATTCTGTGTCCTGTCGGAGAAAGAGAAAGAACGGAAGCACGTAGTGATTCACACACATAGAGCACATAGAAGATCAAACACAGAACAAAGCATTTAACGTCCTACTTTAGTTACGATGGGATTTGAGAAACTAGTAAAATAAACGATTCTAAGATGAAGTTTATGATGTTCTACTTTAATGACAAAATAAACTATGTGATTAAAGTGGAAATTTCGAGATTAAAGTTGACATTTCGTGCTTTTTTCCCACTGTGTGCCTATTTTTTTTCTCTGTACCCTAATAAGCTTTCATATGACACTCAGACAGTCCACTACGAGTCGCTTTTTCACGCCGACTTTGATATGTGACAACTTCTTTTTATTTCGGGCACTGTGCGACTTTGTGAACTTGAGCTTTCGAGTTTCTCCGACACTATGTCGGAGAATTCGTTTATCTTGACTATCTATCTCTGCTTTTAATCCCTTCCGAAATGCCACTCCTGTGCTTGGTCATGATAATTGTTTAATAAAATCTTCCATAAAAGTGCACAACATAAATACTGTAATAACCAATCTTAATGCACATAGAAAATCTAGGCAATACGGCATAAACACCAATAATTTAATTAAAGTTACTACTTTAGATGAACAATGTATTAAAACTATAAAAACATATCATAGATTAAACAAAAAATACACGCAGAGCGGCGCTAATAAAAATAACTTAATTCCTGTTCCATATATCAATAACGCACATAGTATTCATCTCTGCTCCTCCGAAACATTGAATTTGGCTCTATTAAATGTTAGAGCTTTAACTAACAAGACATTTTTTATCAACGATCTTATTAATGATAAAAAAATAGATTTTATTGCACTAAGTGAAACGTGGCTTAGCTCAGATGGCGCAGCTGTTTTAATCGAATCTGCGCCTCCGGATTACAGTTTTACTCTTGCTGATCGCCAAGGAAAGAGAGGTGGAGGGCTAGCGAACATTTACTCAAGTAGGTTAAAATGTAAAAATATCAGTTTTGGTAAATTCAAGTCTTTCGAGTATCTCGCCATTATTATTCAGGGAGATTCTCACGTTCTAGTATTATCCGTGTATAGACCTCCAAAATTCAACGCGTCTTTCTTTGAGGAATTCTCTGACTTGATGTCAATCTTAATTACGAACTATGACACACTCTTAATAGTCGGCGACTTTAATTTTCATATAGATAATCAATGTGACCAGAAAGTAAAAGAATTTATGAACCTCCTGGACTCTTTTGATTTGAGACAGCTCGTTAATCAGCCTACACATAAAGCAGGTCATACGTTAGACTTAGTGATTACTAAAGGACTAAAAGTTGATATAAAGCAGGTCATTGATACGGGTCTATCAGACCATTTTCTTCTACTCTTTAATATAGAAATAATGATAGAAAACACTCATGAGAAGCATATTGTTAAAAAACGGTTCTTTGACTCATCAGCAGCTTTAAAACTTTCAAACATTCTAACCAATCAGTCCGTTTATAGTGCCAACTATAATAGCGAGGAGAATGTAAATAGTAAGGTGGAAAGATTTAATACTAAAATGAGGGCTGCTGTTGACTTAGTTGCACCTGAAAAGACAGTTAAAAAATCTTCTAGCATTGTTATACCATGGAAGACCCAAAGAGTGTCTGATTTAAAGAGAACATGCCGTAGAGCTGAGCGTAAATGGAGAAAAACTAAACTAACTATTGACTATGAAATATTAAAAGTTAAAATAACAGAATACAATAACACAGTCCGTCTTGAGAGGCGCTGCTATTTCTCTAAGCTTATAAATAACAATGCTAGTAATCCCAGAGTCTTATTTTCGACAATTGATCGTCTGTTAAACCCAGGTAACTCAAAGGAATGCCTCTTAAGTACTTCCAGTAAAACCTGTGAGGCTATCGCTGTATTTTTCAATCAAAAAATTAATGATATTAGAAATAACATAGTATATCTCCCCAATACTAAGGATCCTCCTAAACCCCAGTACCCCATAATAAACAAATTAAAGTCTTTCACTAGGATAGATTTACCTGATTTGCATAAAATAATTTCTCAAATAAAACCCTCCACCTGTGCCCTTGACCCAATACCAACAAATTTTTTCAAAGAAGTATCGGGCGTGCTTAGTGATAATGTTCTTGACATAGTAAATTTGTCATTAGATACGGGGGTCTTCCCAGACTGTCTTAAGACTGCGGTAGTTAAACCCCTACTTAAGAAAAATAATCTCGATCCCTCTGCTCTTGAAAATTATAGACCCATCTCTAACCTGCCTTTCTTAAGTAAAATTCTAGAGAAGGCAGTCATTATACAGTTAAATGAGCACCTCAATAAACATGCTATTCTTGATAAATTTCAGTCAGGTTTTAGAACAAATCACAGCACAGAAACTGCACTCGTTAAAGTAGTAAATGACTTGCGGGTAAATGCAGACAGAGGCCATTTATCTGTTCTCATCCTCTTAGATCTGAGTGCCGCATTTGACACCATTGATCATAATATTCTTAAGAATCGCCTTAGTCAATGGGTGGGCCTCTCTGGCAGTGTCTTAAATTGGTTTGAATCCTACCTGGCAGGGAGAAAATTCTTTGTTAGTTGTGGTAATTATAACTCAAAGACACATGATATTCTATATGGTGTTCCACAAGGCTCTATCCTGGGTCCACTGCTCTTCTCAATCTACATGCTTCCATTAGGTCAGATTATCTCAGGGCACAACGTGAGCTACCACAGCTATGCTGATGACACACAGCTGTATTTATCAATAGCACCTGATGACCCCAAATCTCTTGATTCGCTAACACAATGTCTAACTTGTATCTCAGAATGGATGAATAGTAACTTTCTCAAATTAAATAAAGAAAAAACCGAAATCTTAGTGATTGGCAATAATGGATACAATGAGGCTATTAGAAATAAACTGGATGCATTAGGATTAAAAGTCAAATCGGAGGTAAAAAGCTTAGGGGTAACCGTTGATTGTAATCTGAATTTTAAATCGCATATTAATCAGATCACTAGGACAGCATTTTTTCACCTAAGAAACATAGCAAAAGTTAGACCTCTTATATCATCGAAAGATGCAGAGAAATTAGTTCATGCGTTTGTTTTCAGTCGGCTAGATTACTGTAACGCACTCCTCTCAGGACTACCCAAAAAAGACATCAATCGTTTGCAACTAGTGCAGAATGCAGCTGCTAGAATCCTTACCAGGAAAAGAAAATCCGAACACATTTCTCCAGTTTTGATGTCACTACACTGGTTACCTATATCATTCAGAATTGACTTTAAAATTCTGCTTATGGTTTATAAAGCTTTAAATAATCTCGCCCCGGCTTATATATCGGAATGTCTGACACCTTATATTCCAAATCGTAACCTCAGATCCTCAACTGAGTGTCTCCTTAGAATTCCAAGAGCAAAACTTAAAAGAAGTGGTGAGGCGGCCTTCTCTTGTTATGCACCTAAAATCTGGAATAGCCTGCCAGTAGGAATTCGCCAGGCTAATACAGTGGAGCACTTTAAAAAACTACTGAAAACACATTATTTTAACATGGCCTTCTCATAACTTCACTGTAATTTAATCCTGATACTCTGTATATCTAATTCATTATAATAACTATTCATTCAAAATCTGTACTAACCCCTACTCTTTCTTCTGTTTCCTTTTCCGGTGTCCTGTTGGTGGTGGCATGCGCCACCACCATCTACCCAAAGCACCATGATGTTCCAACAATGATGGATGGATTAAAAGCCAGAAGTCTGTATGACCATCAGCATCAAGTGACTCCGTGAAAAACCCGAACTACCAAGAGGACTATTTCATTTATGTTAGGTAGAATGCCCAAAGGGGACTGGGCGGTCTCGTGGCCTGGAACCCCTACAGATTTTATTTTTTTCTCCAGCCTTCTGGAGTTTTTTTTTGTTTTTTCTGTCCACCCTGGCCATCGGACCTTACTCCTTTCTATGTTAATTAATGTTGTCTTATTTTAATTTCTTATTTTGTCTTTTATTTTTCTTCTCTTCGTTATGTAAAGCACTTTGAGCTACTTTTTGTATGAAAATGTGCTATATAAATAAATGTTGTTGTTGTTGTTGTTATGTCACTCGATCAACTTTCTTTTGTTGATTATACCACTGTTTAAACCAACAAATAGTATGTTTTCCCTTTGCCTCTACTTGGTATTCGCTGAAATTCTTATATTTTCCCCAGTGCTTTTCCCATTGTCTTTTCACAGAAGGCTATTTATATCGATTTGCATATTCAAAGAGGCATAATTCTGGGAGGAGTTGGTGCGGGACAGAAGGCACATGCACATGCGTTACTTTTCAAGCTGATCGGGATTTATGTAGTGGAAGAACGTGAAAGTTTGCGTACGCACAGATTCTTGCATCTGGATTTTTCTGTGCGTACGCACATTCCCGCTTTTGTGCTTAAGCCATGTTATAGTGTGAGTTCTACGCACGGCGTTATACATGAGGCCCATGGAGATTCTGTAAAAATAGAGAAAGGGGCATAACCTAAGAAGAACACAGACAAGTGAAAGTGACATTACATATTAGCTACAGGTAATAAACACAGATGTACTGTAGTAATACTCGCTGATCAAGGGGTTGCAGGTTGTCCCTATGTACTTATGAACTTATGAATGTCTGCTTCATCACCAAAATGTAATACAGGAGAAAACGTATCATGCAAGTCATAAAGTGAGTATTCAAATGCATTTTAAAATTATTCTGAATTAGACAACATGTTCACTCCTTATACTTTTTATTTGCAAATCTTGCTATTGTTCATTAGTGTGTGCTCCAGCTGCATTCTAAATATTCCATTGTTACAGAGCATATGAAAAATTATGTAGGCCTTTTAAAAGTTTTCAGATATTACTGGATTATAAAATATACTTACACATATTGTTCATTTTCGTTGTTGTTTGTTTTAGTCCCCCTTGATCACTCACATCCAGCTGTCCACCTCAATAAGTGATCTAATACAATATAGTTCAGTTAGAGGGAACACAGTGAGAGGAACATTTCTACTTCATCTCACAACCCTGTTTGTAGGGAAAAAAAACCTCCAGTACTACCGACTCATTTTGGCAGTTACTTCATGTAAATCACAGAGGCTCAAATAACAACATTGATGTCTGTTCTAAGATTTATAGGTAAGGAGAACAGAAGTTTTGAAGTATGGTGTAATATTCCTTGATAATGGCGCCAGGGACTGGTGATGTGTTGCATGTTGATTAGCACATACAAATAATAATTTCACTGTATATCTATGACCCATAAAAGACATTGCCCCAGTCCACTTGTGTTCTCTCCTTTTTGGAAATATTTTGAGAGTAAATTATAGATCTGTATGAAGAAAACCGTTTATTGCATTTTTGAGCAATGTCCATGACTTGTCATGACTTTTTAGTAGGCTATTTAATTGTATTTCTTTCTTCGGGCATTGTGGTATTTTCTATTTCTAATAATATCAATTAAGCAAAGTGAAAATGTGGAATAGGCAGGCCTTTTTGTTCAATTTATTAAACAGTGCCTCTAAAGCTTTCAAGCACACATGATTTACATCTGATTACGGCAGAATTTATTTCTTTGCTGTTATTGTGTAAATAATGTTTTACCTCAGGTCTGTTTAACATGAATCATTCTGAAACAAAATGAAACAAAAAGCTGCAGCAAATGCCATGTATAGCTTTGTAAAGTGATGTATAATTTTCTTACAATTATTGTATTTATTAATATTTTTGCTTTCAGCATTTCCTTGTTCATGTGGCTTTGTTGTAAGGGCAATGTTATGCATATTCTTTAAGGTTCAGCAAAACATTAGCAATTGAGCACATTTACTCTAGTATATTTTATTTTATATATACTATAATCCAATAATTACACAAAATACAGCAGGATATAAGAAATAAATAAATATCTTAGAAACCATTAAAGCAATCAGTCTTTACTTACAGTAATATATTATGTTGCACTGACTGCAAATGACCTATGTTGTTTGGTTTGTGAGTTGCTAAGAAGGCACAACAAAACTCTATGGAGTATATAAAGGTTTAAAAGTCAAGTCAGGACAGAGTTCCAAGTTCTGAATCAGTTAAACCACTGTACTTTCTGTTTTTCAGCTCAATTACATTTTCAATTAAAAAATAATATAAAAAAGATTGGCTTTAACTGAAATATGAACTTTGAATTTACATTAGTGCCATTATATCTACTGTATCTTCTGCACCATCTGCCCATGTGTGTGTGATTTTTTTTTAGCTACTTTGGCATCGGAAAATAGCTGAGAAGGATAGAAAGTGACATGACTTAAAATGTCTGTTTGCAATTATCTTCGTGTTGATTATATATTAGAGGTCAGCTGTGAGAAGTTTCTGTAAGGTTAATTGCCTCAAAACATACACAGAAGATGGGGTAGAGAACTCTTGTGATTTACATAAAAATGCAGTTAATGCACTGTAATGATTTCTCATCAAAATAGTTTTAAGATTCCTCTTTCCTGCCTGCAACCAGAACCTTGTACCTTAGTGTATGACTTAATGAGATATTTTTCTTTAAAAAAATTACAAGTAAGAAATTTGGTAAAGAAATTGAAGCATAAGATTGGTTTCTGGTATATAACTATAACTTGCCTTCCTATACACATTACTAAGTGAATTGTTGAGATAACTTGCCCATTTATATTATAGTTATGGTGATTTTAAACTCAGTCTATCACTCTGCCCTTATTCTTTTTATGGTGATAGTTTGAGTTCTCATTACAGCACACTGAATTGTGATTCTGAAACAACCTTTTATCTGTGAGATAAAACATACATTGGTGTTTATTTATAAAGTTGTTATTGGCCATTTACCACATTTCAGGCAGTCTTCCACAACTGCTTCAAAACCACCGGTATCATTCCCATGCCAAAGATGTCCTCTGCCTCTTGCCTCAGTGACTATCATCCTGTAGCACTCACACCAGTCATCATGAAGCACTTCGAGAGACTAGTCTTTTGCCTTCTGAAAGCCAGATTGCCCACATCATGTTACCCTCTCCAGTTTGTCTATGACTCGAACAATTCCACTGAAAATGCCATATCATCTTCTCTTCATCTGACCCTGTCCCATCTAAGCAAAAGAAACGCTTATGCTAGAGTGATGTTCATAAACTTTAGTTCAGCATTCAACACCATCATCACTCAGAATGTCATAGGGAAACTGAGTCGGCTAGGGTACAACACTTCTTTATGCAACTGGATCCTAGGCTTCTTAACAGGGAGACCCCAAACAGTCTGTGTCAGAAACATGATCTCAAGCACCATCGTGCTAAACATTGGTTCCACTAGGACTGTGTACCCAGCCCAATCCTCTTCGCTCCACTGACTCACAACTGCATGGCTGCATACAACACTAATGCCATTGTTAAGTTTGCTGATGGCACAATGGAGGTAGGTCTCATCAGCAATGGGGAAGAGTCAGCTTACAGAATAGATGTACCACAATTGACAGATGGGTGCAAATGCAAAAATCTGTCCTTTAACATGGACAAGATGAAGGTGTTGATTGTTGACTTCAGAAGGGCCTATGTTGCCCACACCCCACTGCACACTGAGGGCTCTGGAGTAGAATAGATCAAGAGCATCATATTTCTTGGTGTGCAGCTGGCAGCTGGTCTTACTTGGTCAATCAGCACCACCTCTATAACTAAGAAGACGCAGCAAAATCTCCACTTCCTTCAGTGCCTGAAAAAGGCAAATCTACCTTACCCCATTGTCACTACATTCCAGGGTAACACCATCGATAGTGTTCTGACCAGCTGCATTACTGTCTGGTTTGAGATCTACTGTGTCTCTGATTGTAAGGTTCTTCAACAGATATTACATGCAGCAGAAGAGATCATTGTCACTTCTCAGGCTTCCATTAAAGACATCTTTATGGCATTGTGAAGGACTGCTCCTACACTTCCCACTGTCTCTTTGTCCCATTTCCATCTAGCAGAAGGTTCTGTAGGATCCAAACTAGTTCTGCCAGGTACTGCAACAGTTTTTACCTCTTGGCTGTCTGAACTCTGAACTCTGTGCTGCCCCACTGCCCTCAGATCTGCTCCTAATAGTTTTTTTATATGCAGTACAATTGTTACATTTGTTACTACTAGCTTTCATGACTCAGGCGCCGCCAAGAGTGGCAGCCTTTTCAGCAGCTCTGTGTACGACTTTATTTTTCTACCTTTTTTTTTTTTTATTGATCAATCCTATCACTTTCTTTTATGTGGATTTGTTCCCTGGACACTTTTACTTTTACAACGTGGACATGGATTTTTACACGCCGAGACTCGTCTATTCAAGTAGTCAACTTCAAGCGCTGAGAACAAATGCTAGTGTCGGTGTGGTTCCCTATTTTCCCGATGAGGTAAGAAGGCGGTATAGTGGCAGCAGAGCCAGCACTAAGCTAAAAATGAAGCGGCTTGCGAGAAAGTGGCGTTTTAAGCCTTCGGTGCCTTCTGTGATCCTGGGAAATGTGAACTCAATATCAAATAAGATCGACGAACTGGCTGCGCTGGTGAAAAATGTCAGGACCTACAGAGAATGCAGTTTACTGTGTTTTTACCATCCCCGATGCTAACGTGGAGCTACCCGGGTTTAGCACAGTTAGAGCAGACAGAGACGCAAATACCAGCAGGAAGCAGAAAGGAGGAGGTCTAGCTCTCTATGTCAATACAAGGTGGTGCAACCTTGGACATGTAAACGTCAGAATCTCCACTTGTTGCAGGGACATCGAACTGTTGGCCGTAAGTCTGCGTCCCTATTACTTACCCAGAGAGTTTGGACACGTCATTGTTGTTATTGTATACATCCCTTCTTGGACGGACGTGGAGAGAGCGGGTGACATCATACATTCCACTGTTGCTAAGTTACAAACATAGCACCCTGAAGCGCTTGTGCTAATCGCTGGAGATTTTAACCACGTGACGATGGACAAAACATTACCTGCCTTCTCCCAGTATGTGGATTGCAACACCCAGGGAAATAAGACTATTGACTTACTGTATGCAAATGTTAAAGACACAAACAGCGCCACCCCGCTGCCTGCACTTGGGATAGCAGATCATAACCTGGTCCTGCTTCAGCCTCACTACAAACCAAGAGTGAGGGAGCTACCTACAACCACACGCTCATTCAGGAAGTGGTCCCCTGAGGCAGAGCAGGCTCTGAGAGACTGCTTTGGAACTACGGACTGGGATATCCTGCAGGGATCACATAGTGAGAACATTGAGGAGGTTGTTGACTGCACTACTGACTACATCAACTTCTGTATGGAAATTGTAGTTCCAGTAAGAACAGTACGCTGCTATGCTAACAACAAGCCATGGATTACAAGTGACATCAAGGGCCTTTTGAACCAGAAGAAAAGGGCTTTTAAAGGTGGCGATCAGCATGAGCTCAAGCGCATGCAGAAGGAACTCCGAGTCCAGCCCAGGGCGGCGAAGGAGCAGTACAGGAGAAAGCTGGAGCAGAAGTTGCAGAATAACAGCATGAAGGAAGTGTGGGATGGGATGAAGATCACCACTGGCTGCAGCTCGAAGCGGGGTGCCACCATCGAGAGCGACATGAAGGGAGTAAACCAAATGAACAACTTCTTTAACAGCTTTGACCACCCTAACCCACTCTCACCTCAGAGTACTGCACCCTCCACCCATCCTTCTGCTGATACCAGCATAGGAGAGACATCCCCACCCACAATTACAGCAGCGCAAGTGAGCAGAGAGCTGAGGAAACTTCGTGCCAGCAAAGCAGCGGGTCCAGGTGGAGTATCGCCACGACTGCTGAAGGTCTGTGCACTGGAGCTGGGGAGTCCTCTACAGCGCATCTTCAACCTGACCCTGGAAGAGGGGAAGAGTCCCGAGGCTTTGGAAAACATCTTGTATCACCCCAGCCCCAAAGGTATCACGTCCTAGTGAGCTGAATGACTTCCGGCCTGTCACTCTGACGTCACATGTGATGAAGACCATGGAGAGGCTGCTGCTTCACCACCTGAGGCCACAGGTCCAACACGCCCTCGACCCTCTGCAGTTCGCATACCAGGAGAAGGTGGGAACGGAGGATGCCATCATCTACATGCTACACCAATCCCTTCTCACTTGGACAGAGGCAGTGGTGCTTTAAGAATTATGTTTCTGGACTTCTCTAGCGCCTTCAACACCATTCAACCTCTGCTCCTTAGGGACAAGCTGACAGAGATGGGAGTAGATTCATACCTGGTGGCATGGATCGTGGAATATCTTACAAACAGACCTCAGTATGTGCGTCTCGGGAATTGCAGGTCTGACATTGTGGTCAGCAACACAGGAGCGCCGCAGGGGACTGTACTTTCTCCGGTCCTGTTCAGTCTATATACATCGGACTTAAAATACAACCCAGAGTCCTGCCATGTGCAAAAGCTCGCTGACGACACTGCTATCGTGGGCTGCATCAGGAGTGGGCAGGAGGAGGAGTATAGAAACCTCATCAAGGACTTTGTTAAATGGTGCGACTCAAACCACTTACACCTGAACACCAGCAAAACCAAGGAACTGGTGGTAGATTTTAGGAGACCCAGGCCCCTCCTGGACCCCGTGATTATCAGAGGAGACTGTGTGCAGAGGGTACAGACCTATAAATACCTGGGAGTGCAGCTGGATGATAAGTTGGACTGGACTGCCAATACTGATTCTCTGTGCAAGAGAGGACAGAGCCAGCTGTACTTCCTTAGAAGACTGGCGTCCTTCAACATCTGCAATAAGATGCTGCAGATGTTCTATCAGATGGTTGTGGCGAGTGCCCTCTTCTACGTGGTGGTGTGCTGGGGAGGCAGGATTAAGAAGAAGGACACCTCACGCCTGGACAAACTGGTGAGGAAGGCAGGCTCTATTGTAGGCATGGAGCTGGACAGTTTGACATCCGTGGCAGAGCGACGGGCGCTCAGCAGGCTCCTATCAATTATGGAGAATCCACTGCATCCACTAAACAGTGTCATCTCCAGACAGAGGAGCAGCTTCAGTGACAGACTGCTGTCACTGTCCTGCTCCACTAACCGACTCAGGAGATCGTTCCTCCCCCAAACTATGCGACTCTTCAATTCCACCTGGGGGGGGAGGGGGGGGTAAACGTTAACATTATTCAAAGTTATTGTCTGTTTTTACCTGCATTTTTATTACTCTTTAATTTAATATTGTTTTTGTATGAGTATGCTGCTGCTGGAGTATGTGAATTTCCCCTTGGGATTAATAAAGTATCTATCTATCTATCTATCTATCTATCTATCTATCTATCTATCTATCTATCTATCTATCTATCTATCTATCTATCTATCTATCTATCTATCTATCTATCTATCTATCTATCTACTATTGTTTTTATTGTTAGTTATTATTATCCATCCATCCATCCATTTTCCAACCCGCTGAATCTGAACACAGGGTCACAGGGGTCTGCTGGAGCCAATCCCAGCCAACACAGGGCACAAGGCAGGAACAGATCCCGGGCAGGGTGCAATCCCACCGCAGGACATCCACACAAACACACCCACACACCAAGCACACACTAGGGCCAATTTAGAATCGCCAATCCACCTAACCTGCATGTCTTTGGACTGTGGGAGGAAACCGAAGCACCTGGAGGAAACCCACGCAGACACGGGGAGAACATGCAAACTCCACGCAGGGAGGACCCGGGAAGTGAACCCAGGTTAGTTATTATTATTTATTCATGTATTGCTATCTATTCAGCTACCATCTATTTATTTATTAATACTATAGTACAGTATAGTATAGTATGTGGATATTTTATAGCACAGTCCTTGGGAGCATTATTTCGTGAAACTGTATGCTGCAATACAGTATGTGGATTGTATGAAAAGCCACTTGACTTCTGTGCTAACCACAATCAATGGACCTTCTCAGACTCATTCCACTAAAGAATAATGCAAATAGAAACGTTCATTATTACTATTTTCAGATTTGCAGCAATCCCGTGTGATACAGTGTACTGTATACCATTCTTTTTATTACCGACACGTAGAATGTTGCATGACACACATTGTTCAGTTCCGTAAAACACAATGCAAGTTTGGAAAAACACTCCTAAAACACATAACAATACAAAATAACATAAGTTTGTATAATGAGCAAACATTGACCACGAAAATGTATGACAGTGGATTCTGTATTTAGTGACCTATAGGTTTAATACCTTTAATACTGTGTTATTCCCAGAACAATGTCAAGAAGACTTTGAGCTTGCAGTGGCCTTAACAAATGTTTCCATGGCAGATTTTCTGAAGCCTGTTGTCTTAAATAACAGCCCACTTGCCACCTGCCTGTCTTCCGCATTCTTATTCAGGCTTCTAGGGATTATGTGTAGCCACCTGTCAGAAAGGGTTTTCTGACTTTTTGCCAAACCATAGGGTCCTCACTTTCTCTCTCGAGCATTAGGTTATGACCCATGGGTGGTACCTTTCCATTTAAAAGTTTGCATTATTGGGCCAATCAAAGAATATACTATACCAGTCAGCCATCCAACAATCAATCCATTTTTAGGTGCATCCAAATGAAAGACCTATTGTCATGCCTACCTACCTGTCTGTCTGACTGTCAGAGTAACCATTTTGTTGAAATCTGGCACAAGGAAATTAGTTGGGAAAACTCAACTTTTGGTAAGATACTTCAAACAGAGGGCACTATGCAAACTTTTGTAATTAAAAAAAAGTACAAATTAAAAAGCGCTGTTGAGTTTAAAATTGGTTATCTTAAAATAGAGACACATTCTGTGTGATCTCAATTACTGAATACTTGACACCTTCAAATCTACCTTGAGGGAGGTTGTTTGAACTGTATATACACATCTACTGACCATTCTTGACAGAAAAACAAATCCCCAACATAAGTTATTGAAGTGGCTGTATACAGTGAATAAACAAGTACTATGTATTTGTATTACAAAACATAAAAATAACCTCTCAACTGTGTTATCTGCAGTTGATAATCATTCATTACTTCTCTGGCACTGTTAATTTATTGACAATGCACCAGAATGATCTACTATCTGTCAACAGCATTCTAGCCAACTATTTTATCTAGATACTTCAGGCTAGTGTTATAACTTTACATCAGGTACTTTTTTCAAAAAATGTAATATTTAAAAAATATAAATAAAATAAAATATATGACAATTAGCAATAAACCTTCTCCAACAAAAAACTAAGAATTGTATATTAATTAAAACAATTTTTACATCACTTGAGTCAGAATCTACTGTCTAAGGAAGATATTTTTGCCATCAGATATTTATTTGGGCTTGGTATTTAACTATGATATTTTCTAAAATTATACTAAAAACAAGTATTTTATATACTGTGATAATACATGTAATTATAACCTATTACCAATGATATTTTTGAATATGACTCATTGTGACAAACTACTGTATTTAATAAATAAAAATGTGATGATTGCAGTTTTGATGAAGTAAATAAGAAAAATTAAACATTTTTAAACTTTAAAAATAGTTAAATAAGTTCCTGAATGCATTTGAATGTTTCACAATACATACATTTTATAATTTGTCTTTACTTGTGTTTTTCTGACAAATGATAGGGTAATCAAAGCCTGTGTTGTCATGAGCTGTCATGGAGCTTCCTTTTGACTTTTCATTCACTATAAAATATCATTAAATGGTACGCAAACTACTTAACTGTAAATATCAACTATCTTTTCCTACCACATTTGCATGACAATATCGGCCTTTCAAACTTTCAAGGGAGTAGTTTACATATTAGCAAATATAGTAACATGGCCCTATCCACCCATTACTGCCAAAACGAAGCAGTTTCTGATTGAAAAGAATGGTTTGATCAAAAAATGAACTAATCAATTTTAATCAAATAACATATACACACAAATGAAAACGTTATACAACTGTACTGAACTTAATTGTGCTGTATAAATGAAAGTTATCCCCAGTAATGTATGCATCACTTTGAACCTCATACTGAAATGGAGTATGAAACCAATGTCCAGTTCTTTGTGGGAAGATGAATCACACAGTACAGCCATACTGAGTGAAAAAAGTTTAAATATTGTGAAAGATAACAAATGTATAGTCCCAGTTTCTTACGCTGGAGGCAAAAGTGAGTCACTGCTTAGCTCCCATATCCAATATGATTTGTTTCCACATATGTAGTCTAATTGCATTTGCATCTTTATGTGAGTGGAAGAATATTATATGAGACTTGGTGCCTTGACCCTCCAGTAACAAATAATAATGCCTTTGATTAACTGGGAGTCCAGGCAACAGAAATAGAAAGCAAAAAAAGAAAACTGACATTAAAGAAATGAATGCTAGATTCATTTAAATTCATTCAACCTATGATCTGTATTTATCTTGTCGTCCAGGGAAAAAGAATAAAAAGGAAGAAAGAATAACTTTATCTTTAGGGTAATTTTTAAAAATTGTCTATTCTCCGGACTACCGTCTTATGCATTTGTTATTACTTTTCTTTTCTAAAGCCTATACTAATTAATTTTAAACACAATAATCAATTAATAGATATTTCATGTAGAGTTGTTCACAATAAACACCATTACAGGACACTTTACACTTAACGCAGGAATAAATTATAAATCAGTGCAAAAATAATGACTTACCGTAAATTGCAAGATGCAGTTGTTTAAAGATGAGATTAATCAAATTGAAGTACTAAGACCCTGAAAAGAATCTGCTAATATCATAACGTGGGCTAGAATATCAAACAATGAGTTGAATATTCAGGGGAGGGGACTGAGAGTAATATGTTGTGTATGAAACATATTAATGGCTGAAACAGAATTCACATTAAAAAACAAACATTAAATGAAGCTTAAGGTAATTTGTATGGAACACAATCTTGATGAGTGTCAAATTAAGACTTAACAGTATGTTTTGTTGTTTTGTCTTCACTGAAACAATGGAAGCTTGCAAACATTGCCCCTTATTTACAAAATACCAATTAAGGTATCAGTACAACTGTAAACTTATATTATTGGAAGAAATTTTTCAAGAAAACAGAAGAACGTGCAGAGTACAGTTTATTAGCATATAGCAAACTTGGGTTTTCATGACAAAGTGTGGAATTCCATAAGAAGGCAGTAAAAGCATTTGATCAGATGTACACATACAATATGATCCATCACTCTACTTATAAAAAGCTTTCAGTAAAGTACAACACGAGAGGCTGTTGATGAAAATGAAGGAAGGTGTTAAATGATGTTTAAAATGGTGTGTCTCAGGGATTAGTGCTAGAGCAACTGCTCATTTTAATTCATATGACGAATCTTGATAAAAATGTAACCCAAAGACTGATTAAGTTTGCAGATGACAAAGAGTGGTGGATACCCTAGGGTCAGCAGAACCATTATAGATTGACCTGGACAGAATTAAGAGTTGGTCAGATATATGACATATGAAATTTAAAGTAAATAAATGTTAAATGTTACAAATAGAAAGTAAAATGTAGTAGATATGATTACACAAAAGAGGTCTAAATTGTGAAGACTAAGAGAGAGAGAAAGATTTAGGCAGCTTAGTGAAATTGTCACTGTCCAGACTGTGTACCAAAGTGATCAAGATGGTAAATATTTAAGCTCAGAAGCAGTAGATGCTAAATAATACTAAAAAATGCATGTCTTTCTGCCGGGATGAGGAGATCATAAGTGACAAGTCTGATTTTCATTTATTTTACACATGTAATGTACATTTTCTCACTCTTCCAGGCAAAGCCAGATAGAACTGCTAATATAATTTTTAAGGTCGGATAACAGCAAAGTACAACATATCTACCTGTAGATAAAGGTCTGTCTAATTCCACTTTCCATACTCTTTTGCTGTGTGATTACTAATCTGAGAAAATCGACTTTTCTTCTTCTTCTTCTTCTTCTTTCGGCTGCTCCTGTTAGGGGTTGCCACAGCGGATCATCTTCTTCCATATCTTTCTGTCCTCTGCATCTTGCTCTGTTACACCCATCACCTGCATGTCCTCTCTCACCACATTCATAAACATTCACTTAGGCCTTCCTCTTTTCCTCTTCCCTGGCAGCTCTATCCTTAGCATCCTTCTCCCAATATACCCAGCATCTCTCCTGTGTACATGTCCAAACCAATGCAATCTCGCCTCTCTGACTTTGTCTCCCAACTGTCCAACTCGAGCTGACCCTCTAATGTACTCATTTCTAAACCTATCCATCCTTGTCACACCCAGTGCAAATCTTAGCATCTTTAACTCTGCTACCTCCAGCTCTGTCTCCTGCTTTCTGGTCAGTGCCACCATCTCCAGTCCATATAACATATCTGGTCTCACTACCATCCTGTAGACCTTCCCTTTCACTCTTGCTGATACCCGTCTGTCACAAATTACTCCTGACACTCTTCTCCACCCATTCCACCCTGCCTGCACTCTCTTTTTCACCTCTCTTCCACAATCCCCATTACTCTGTACTGTTGATCCCAAGTATTTAAACTCATCCACCTTCGCCAACTCTACTCCCTGCATCCTCACCATTCCACTGACCTCCCTCTCATTTACACACATGTATTCTGTCTTGTTCCTACTGACCTTCATTCCTGTCCTCTCAAGAGCATATCTCCACCTCTCCAGGGTCTTCTCAACCTGCTCCCTACTATCGCTACAGATCACAATGTCATCAGCAAACATCATAGTCCATGGGGACTCCTGTCTAATCTTGTCTGTCAACCTGTCCATCACCATTGCAGGCATCCTCTCACTTTCCAAGATTCCATTAAACAATCTGCTTAAACACTTCACTGCCATCTCTCCTAAACACCTCCATGCTTCCATAGGTATGTCATCTGGACCAACGGCCTTTCCATTTTTCATCCTCTTCATAGCTGTCCTTACTTCCTCCTTGCTAATCCGTTGCACTTCCTGATTCACTATCTCCACATCATCCAACCTCTTCTCTCTCTCATTCTCTTCATTCATCAGCCTCTCAAAGTACTCTTTCCATCTGCTCAACACACTCTCCTCGCTTGTGAGTACGTTTCCATCTTTATCCTTTATCACCCTAACCTGCTGCACATCTTTCCCAGCTCAGTCCCTCTCCCTCTATCTAGCCAATCAGTACAGGTCCTTTTCTCCCTCCTTAGTGTCCAACCTCTCATACAACTCATCATACGCCTTTTCTTTAGCCTTCGCCACCTCTCTCTTCACCTTGCACCTTATCTCCTTGTACTCTTGTCTACTTTCTGCATCTCTCTGACTATCCCACTTCTTCTTTGCCATCCTCTTCCTCTGTATACTCTCCTGTATGTCCTCATTCCACCACCAGGTTTCCTTTTCCTCCTTCCTCTTTCCAGATGTCACGCGAAGCACCTTTCTTTCTGTTACCCTTACTACATCTGCTGTAGTTTCCCAGTTGTCTGGTAACTCTTCACTGCCACCCAGTACCCGTCTCACATCCTCCCTAAACTCAACCTTGCAGTCTTCCTTTTTCAACTTCCACCATTTGATCCTTGGCTCTACCCTCACTCTCTTCCTCTTCTTGATCTCCAACGTCATCCTACAGACCACCATCTTATGCTGCTTAACTACACTTTCTCCTGTCACCAGTTTGCAGTCTTCAATCTCCTTCACATCAGCTCTTCTGCATAGGATGTAGTCTACCTGTGTGCATCTTCCTCCACTCTTGTACGTAACCCTATGTTCCTCCCTCTTCTTAAAATACGTATTCACCACAGCCATGTCCATCCTTTTGGCAAATTCCACTATCCTCTGACCTTCTTCATTCCTCTCCTTGACACCATACCTACCCATCACCTCCTCGTCTCCACTGTTCTCTTCACCAACATGCCCATTGAAATCCGCTCCAATCACCACTTTCTGTCCCTTGGGTACACTGTTCATCACTTCATCCAGCTCACTCCAAAAATCTTCTTTCTCACCCATTGCACACCCAACTTGCGGTGCATATGCACTAACAACATTCATCATCACACCTCCAATTTCCAACTTCATAATCATTACTTTGCCTGACACTCTCTTCACCTCCAAAACACTCTTGACATACTGTTCCTTCAGAATAACTCCTACCCCATTTCTCCTCCCATCCACACCATGATAGAACAATTTGAATCCACCTCCAATCCACCTGGCCTTACTCCCCTTCCATTTAGTCTCTTGCATGCACAATACATCAACCTTCCTTCTCTCCATCATATCTGCGAACTCTCTCCCCTTACCAGTCATACTACCAACATTCAAAGTTCCTACCCTCAGTTCCACTCTCTTTACTTTCCTCCTCTCCTCCTGCCTCCAGACACGTTCCCATCTATATCTATCTATATATATATAAAAGTCAATGTGTGTATGTATGTACTGTATGTATGTATGTATGTTCCTGCATCACTTCTGAACGGCTAGAGTGATTTTCATGAAACTTGGTACACGTTTCTCATTGGTCGACTAAAAATACTGTAGGGTGAAATCAACCCTAACCCACCCCGTTCTGGGTAGGGTATGGGGTGATCTTGCGCTCTTGTGTACACGTTGTCATCCAGTTGACACTCGGAACAACCACCAGAATGCGAACTGGAAGTGACTGCCAGCATTCTTTATGTTTGAGCACCACTGCGCCTCTGTTGCTTTTGAAATTAAATAGAGTTGGCTGGTTCCGAGCGTCAACTGGATGATAACATACATACAAGACCGCAAGACGAGCACATTAGTGAGTCTTCATTGTTTGTTAATTTATTTTTATTTTTAAAGTTGTGTTTTTTTTTAATAATATTTTTCTCAAACAATTAGAAAAAAAAAAACACTTTATTTTTCTCCCAGGCAACACCAGGTATTTCAGTTGTGTTAGATGGTACAGTTATAATACCTTATAGTTCTCCGGCTGGGAGAAATCAATCCTTTAGTTGTTTGTAATTTTTACAGGAATTTACAGTTCACTGAACATGTACTGCGCTTTATCTGTATTTTGTAACAGTGACTTTTTTTCTTAAAGCAGAAATAAAATAAAGTAGCTGGCTTTTCAAACGAAAGCAGTTGGCCCTAAATGAATGTGTTAGCATTTGTCATTCATCTTGATACATTTCTCTTAGTTACATACCTTTGCTGTGATTTTGTAAACACATTATATTATTAAAGTTTACTCCTTTGGTATGGAACTGTTACTGTATATCAGGAATATGATGCCTAATAACCTTGATAGTAACAGTTGCTACTTGCCTTAGTGGCAGCTATAGTATGTTTAAACTGTGATGTTGGAGATGCTTTAATGTTCAAAGATTTGATTGAGGATTTAATGGTGCAACTTACTTTTATTTTGTGTCTGTGCCTTATTTTATGCTGGTAAGATATTACATGCAGTGTACAAGTTTGTTTTGAAGCATAAAATCAGAAGTAGGGCATTGTTTTTAGCACATCTTGTAATGAAGCATGAGCTAAGGCAATTAAGGTAAACTAGAGATTGCCAGGGCTCATCCAAGAGACAGAGATTAAATATTTTATTGAAAAGAGAGGAGTTTGGGATTTTCAAACTGAACATCATTTAACAGTTTATCATATTTATCATTGAATCTAACGAGGCATAGTTTATCCACTGGCCTTTCTTATATTGTTTAATGTTTTAAACATATTCTTTCAAAATAACTACTGTATGTATTGTGTGCCATGTTCTTTTACTTTATTATTATTTGCAATTGTATATTTCACAGCAAAATGATAATTATATTTATTTGGCCATGCAGAAAGGAAGTTTTTTTCTAATATATATTGATCTGTGTAAAACTGGTTCTTGTTCTTTTCTTCTGCCACATTTTGCTTTTTTTATAATGTTAAATGGTGTAACAGTAGGGGGCGCTAGAGCTCCCTTGAACCCTCAGGTACCACGCCAAACACCAGGTAAAAGTCCAAGACTTTTTATTTTTATAATAATAATGTGCACTAAGCACCCTCCACTCCACACTACACATACAATAATCAATAATCAAATAATCCAACACCAGTCCTCTTCTTCCAGACACTTAGCCACCTTTCCTCCCAGCTCAGCTCGGTGTCTGGGCTTTCCCACAGTCCTTTTATACCCCCTGACCCGGAAGTGGTTCCTGTCCAACAATCCACAAGTCCTCATTACTTCCAGGTCAGAGTAAAAGTCCTTTTCTTCAACACAGGAAGCACGTCGTTCCTTCTGGTCATGTGATCATGATGCACTTCCGGGTTATAAGGCACGTAGCAGTCTGAAAGCCTCCCTACAGCGGCTCCTGGTGGTCCCCAGGGTATCCAGCAGGGCTGTGTATACAAACTACAAGGTCCATAAAGCCCTGCTGGAATTCGGGGTACCTCCATGCTGTTGGGAGGGCTCCACCTGGCGGCCTGGAGATGTGGGCCGGAATATTTAGCTGGCCATCCATCACAATGGACAACTTGAAATACTTTTAGTGTTTCATGTTATATGTTGTCTTTTATTCTCTATAACATTGGAATCTATGTCAATAAAGATTAATCTGTTTTCTGTTTAGTTTTATTTTCACTAGATGTTATTGGTTTATTGCATATCTGTATTTTTATGTAGATTACCTTATTATTTTGATTTCTCATTTGCATTTAGTAATTTTTCTACGTTTTTCAACCCTAGGAAGATGATGATAAAGCTGAGCATGGTCATTTTTTTATTTTGATCCTTTAGCTTTACTAAGTCTCTCTTGAGGTTGTTTTGATTACTACCCTCTTTGGTTACTACTTTTAATTGTGTATTTATATTGTCTAATTGTTAAATTTAGATTTATTATATCACTGCCATTTTAAATTTTAAATAGGGTGCATCTTTCTACTGTTTTAACTTCCTTCTACCTCAACTTTGTAAGGGGCACATTTGGCTGTTATTTTATTATGCAGCATGCAGTTGTTAGGTACATTTTACCAATTGAAATGATTTAATTTCTTTTGAAAATTATGGAGTATAAGAAGACATGGCCCCATGCAAGCGAAGCCACAAAATATGTGGAATGAATATGACTCAAGAGCATTCATTAAGTATATATAAGACAGTGATGACTTTAAATGCTTTTGATTACCCAGATACAGTATCATCTAATTAACTGGAACTATTAGGGCATCTTACAGTATAGAAGTATAATTGACATTTCTTTTAGCTTGCTTGAATGATTACAGTATTAAGTACAGTAGGGGTTTGTAAATTGTTTAGCCAGAAGTACATGATGAACTTTTGATGCAAACATTATTTTTCTTCTAAATATATTTACTCAAAGTGGCTGATTTGTCAGGCCAGCAAGCAGAATCAAACTAAAACAGATGGACAATGTTACTAGCCAGCCATCCTTCTTCTTAACCTACTCACTACTTATTCTTATAGTTACTGTAGTGATAAAGGTAATCCTAATGAGCTTTACAATGAAGGAGTGTCTTATGTCACAATGCATTATGTCAAAATTGTTTTTGATAAGTGACAAGGCAAAATGCAAGATTTGTCTTTTAACAAGGATAATCTACATGTGTATTTGTATGTGTCTGTTTTATATTCAGGACAATTACACAGGTAAGGAAAGAAATTAAAGCAAATATTTACTACTCATCTAGGAAATCACCACCATTATGTTTCAATTATATTCTTAATTGTTTAAGTTCATTTCGTGCTAATGAAGACTTTATTAATGGCGCTGCAAAAAGTGTTTAATTTTAAAGAACTGTGATAGCACTTTGCTTTTCACCAATAATGGTCCACCTAAGATTGTTAGTATTATTTCTCCCCTAAAATTTGAATAGATAATACTTTATTTGCCTCCAAGAGGAACTAAAAACAACAACCCCACAAACACACATAAACATACATAAGAACCTTTGGCTTGGATAATAGAGAGTTGATACCGTCAATAAGAGTATCGTATGTGGGATTAAGATGAGGTCAGACCTGCCCAGAATGAACCACAGGTTTTTATTTAAAGTCATTAAAACTTGAATAGAGCAGGTCCCGCTTGTAGTGTCTATGAATCTAACATGCCTAACAGACATTTCTTTCCTTGTCTGAAGTCATCCGCATTCAGAATAATTCATCATTAAGATAATTGTAACAATGAGAATTATTTCTGTTGGTGAGTCAGGCAGGATGACGTAACTTATCCCTTTCGGCAGTAGCATTGAACAGTAACATCAGTTGACATTTAAATGCCTGGAGGATTGCACATTTAGTTTTAATTGTACTGTGCTCCCTTTATCACCACTGCTCATTCAAATAAATCTCCAGTCCCCCAATTGCTTTTTCTACAGTCTGATGAAACCCATCCAGCACTAAACTAGCCTCTGAAATAAGAGGTTTAAACTAGTTCTCCGTAGTACCCAAAATGTAACTCTCTCAGTGAGATGTAACAGATAATACAACTTAAATAAAAGCAATCAAACATTTCTCATTATATGGAGTCAGGCCAGGTCTGAATCCTTTCTACCTTAGGTTTATCCTTGCTCCAGATCTTTGCCACTTCCATCATTGAATGAGCTTACACTTTTATTCTCAATTTACGTCTTTGCCCTTTTGACCTTCGGACGAGTAGCTTCTTCAGTAGGGTGTGATGGAACTCCTTACATGGCAGTAATTGAAGAGCTACCAGGTGAATATGGGGATATTTAATGTTTCTCACTTTACATTCCTCCGTTTCTCTTTATATTCTCAGATTTTATAAATATAGGCAGCAATCAGATTCTTTACGCTCACCCAGTGACATCTCTCGAGCATGCACCTTGCCCAAAAAGCAGTTGAGACAAGTCATTTTTCAGGTCTGTTTCAACAACAGCATCCTCTCCATTTAAATTAAAAAAATACTCAAAAATGTACTGTATAGTAACAAGACAGAGGCAACATTTTAACCTTAATAATTCATTACATTAAAAATGTTAATACTTATAAAAAACTGTGAAAAGAGAGAGATACAGAGAGAAAGAAAGCTTCTGCAAAGGCTGCCACATGGCATGGCACCCAGATGTTCATGAGTAAAAGAGTAAAAGAAATGAAATAATTAACTGTTGTCACAAAACTGAGACATACACAGAAAAAGGTTTGGGGCAGCCACCCGTATATTCTGGTATCCTGGCTGCAAAGTCGTTTTCTTATTTACTGATAGCACTGATGTGCACACAGCTGAGTCCTAAACAAGACTGAGGAATTAGGACAAAGGGCAGGGTTTTAAAGGGGAAGACAGGAAGTGAGGTCATAAGGATCAGGGACGTGTTCGTTCTCCATTGGTTTGGGCCCGGACGTGACATCAGAGGGGCCGGAGCCAGTAAGGTCTCCTTCCATTGGCTCGGTCCCGGAAATGATGTCACGAGAGCCAGGTGGAATCTCCCGGGAATGGTCTGCAGGCAAGAGAGAAAAAGAGTCAGTGCACTCTGCCACCTCCCAGCATATCTCAGAACTGCCGTCACTCAAGCCCTTTAGCTGCCTCCCATGCGCACGTGTGTGACAAGGCCCCTCCCCCTTAGCCCAGACCCGTCGGGTCGGGCGACCCTAACCGAGAGGTCGTGAACTCGGGAAAGAGCATCAGCGTTGGAATGGAGAGAGCCTTGGCGATGAACGAGTGAAAACTTATACAGCTGTAGGTCAAGAAACCACCTGGTGACCCGTGGATTCGACTCCTTGTGCAGGGCCATCCACTGGAGGGGTGCATGGTCCGTGACAAGGGTGAATTCCCGGCCCAACAGGTAGTACCTAAGCTGAGTAATCGCCCATTTAATCGCTAAAGCCTCCCTTTCCACCGCTGCATACCTGCTCTCCCGGTCTAACAGTTTCAGGCTCAGGTACATGATGGGGTGCTCCACACCATTGACGCTTTGGCTTAGCACTGCTCCCAAGCCTGTGTCCGAAGCGTCCGTCTGGAGGATGAAAGGCAAAGAAAAGTTAGGTGCCATCAAAATAGGTGCGGACGTAAGGGCCTGCTTTAAATCACTAAATGCAGCGCCTGTCTTCTCAGTCCATACCACAATGTTCGGGGCCCTCTTCTTTGTTAAATCAGTCAAGGGCGCCACTCTCTCTGAGAACCAGGGCACAAACCGGCGGTAGTACCCCGCTAATCCGAGAAAGGCTTGGACCTGCCGCTTGGTTCGCAGACGGGGCCATTTCAAAATGGCGTCTACCTTGGAGCACTGTGGCCTTACGGTACCCGACCCACCAGGTAGCCTAAATATTTGGCCTCGGTTAATTCGAAGAAACATTTCTTGGGATTAATCCGGAGCCCGGCCTCACCAAGTGCCCGCAATACCGCTTGGACATGCTGTAGGTGTTCCTTCCATGTGCTGGAATAGATGACCACGTCATCCAGGTAGGCAGCATTGTATGAATTATGAGGCCGGAGCACTTTGTCCACCAGACGCTGGAAGGTTGCAGGGGCCCCGTGTAACCCAAATGGAAGGACACGATACTGCCGTGTCCACTAGGGGTACTAAATGTCGTTTTTTCTTTTGCGGAGTCTGTTAAAGGAACCTGCCAGTACCCTTTTGTCATGTCAAGTGTGGTCAAATATCGAGCCTGCCCAAGCCTCTCGAGGAGGTCGTCCACTCGTGGCATTGGATAGGCATCAAATTGGGAGACTTGATTAAGCCGACAGAAGTCATTGCAAAACCTCCAACTCCCGTCAGGCTTACCGACTAGCACAATGGGACTGGACCAGGGACTATAACTTTCCTCAATCACTCCTAGTTCCAGCATGCGCTTGATCTCAAGCTCCACTTCAGCCATTTTTGCCTCGGGAAGGCGATACAGGCGTTCTTGGACAATAACCCCCAGCTCTGTCACAATATTATGCTCAACCAGAGAGGTCCATCCAGGGTTCTCACTGACTACCTCCTGAGCGGCCCGGATAACTGTTTCCAGCTCCTGCCGTTGTCTGGGACTTAAGTCCGCACCAAAGTTAAGGCTGTGGGTGTGAGCGAGGAGTGAGCGGGGCTGGCCGGAGGAGGGATCGGGGTCCCTGTCCTTCCACGGTTTCAGCAGGTTCACATGATAAACCCACTCTTTCGGCCGACGATTCGGTTGACTCACCAAATAGTCGACCAGTCCCTTCCTCTCCTTAACTTCGTATGGGCCTTGCCAATGGGAAAGCAACTTAGAGTGGGAGGTAGGCACTAGGACCATGACCCGATCTCCCGGGCAGAACTCCCGGAGAGACGTGCCGCGGTTATAATAACGGGCCTGTGCTGCTTGGGCCTCTTCCATGTGACTTTTAAGGAGGGGCTGTATCTTTCCAAATCTATCGCGTAATTGCGCGATATACTCTAATATGTTTGTAGAGGGAAGAGCCTCTTCTTCCCATCCTTCTTTTAAAATATCCAATATGTCCCGGGGTTGTCGCCCATATAGTAATTCAAAAGGGGAGAACCCTGTGGAGGCTTGAGGGTCTTACCGATAGGCAAAAAGGACGAGGGGGAGGAGCTGATCCCAGTTCCGTCCATCCTCGCTGACCACCTTACGCAGCATTTGTTTGAGAGTCTGATTGAACCTCTCCACTAAACCGTCGGTTTGAGGATGGTACACCGCGGTCTTTAAATGCTTTATTTTCAGTAACTTGGCAGTCTCCTTGAACGTCTCCGAGGTGAAAGGTGTCCCCTGGTCTGTCAAGACTTCCTTGGGGATACCCATGCGCAAAAAGACCCCTAGTAACTCCCGTGCGATTGCATTAGAAGTGGCTGAGCGCAAAGGAACAGCTTCGGGGTATTTTGTAGCATAATCCACGAGGACTAAAATGTACTTGTGTCCTCGGGCTGAGGGCTCTAGAGGTCCGACTATATCGACCCCAATTCTATGGAAGGGAATATCAATCAGGGGAATAGGAATGAGAGGAACACGGTCCTTTCTTGGAATTTGTCGCAGTTGACACTCCGGACAGGAAGCGCAAAAGCGACGAACCTTCTCATTGATTCCCGGCCAGTAGAAACGGAGCTTAATCCGCTCCAGGGTTTTTTCGGTGCCCAAGTGGCCACCTAGGAGATGGGCATGTGCTAAGTCACAGACCTGCCGCCGGAAGGTCCGCGGGATTAGCAGTTGCCTTCTCTCCTGCCCATCATGCATTGCTACACAATATAGAAGGTCGTTATCCAACACAAAGTGAGGACCCTGTGGCATGGACTGGTTTGTGCGTTGGCCGTTGACAAGGACTACTGCATTTTTTGCAAATTTCAGGGAATCGTCACTCCACTGCTCCCTTTTAAAAGAAGCCGGCGTCTCTCTAAATTGAAACTGTAAGAGGGAGAGAGGGTCGGTGCCGACCTCAAGGGGCGTGGTTTCCTCCCGCTCCGCCGCGGCACTGGTGGATGACGTGTTGGCACGCGACGGCCCGGGAGTTGCCACGTCACTCAGGCCGACTGCTTCATCTCTTTCTGCCGGCTGTTTACACGCCGTGGAGGCAGCTTGAGACAGCTCATCCCCGTCTATAACTAGGCTCAAGTTATCCCCAGGAATGGTATGTGACTCACCGCTTTTTATTTTAGACCAGTCCCGCCCTAGTATCACCGGGTGTGGAGGCTCAGGAAGGACGGCCACGGTTAACTTCCGAACTGAACCTCCGTAACTGATGACAAACGGCGGTCCTGTACCAGCGGGATTCTCTGTGGACACAGGTTATACCAGTCTTAAACTTTAACCACTGTTGCGGTAGCACAAATCGGCGGGCAACAATGGACATGTTGCTGCCGGTATCTAATAATACAGACGTTTTTTACCCGTTAACGACCACCACGCCTGTGTGGGACCGCCAACGGGTTTGTCAGAGCACACCAACCCCTCCACCTCCACCTGCATTCCACCTCATTCCCAAGCGGTTCATGCGCCCGCGGCCCTGGGGATGTCGGTGCAGGCTCTGGGTTGTACAGAGGGAGGCTAGGTTTTGGGACATACTCCGGTTGAGGTTGGCCCAGGGACGGTTCAGCCCTCCCAGGTCGGGAGGCCCTACTTTGTTGTTCCATGAGCTCTATGAGCCCTGCCTTATTTTTGAATTGTCTACCCCAAACCGGCTGGGTGAAGCGCTGGGGTAGTGTGTCTAGGAACAGATAGCAAGCTACCTGTTCAATTATTTGGTAGGGCGTGTTTTCCTGTGGCCGTAGCCACTGCCCTACCTTTGCCCATAGGCTCCAGGCTTGTTGAGGGGTCGGCCTCTCTGGGTCGAACCTCCAGGCTTTCACTTTATTCACCTGCCAGTCTGGGGCACCCCTAGGTGGAAATCGGGGCTCTGGCTTTACAGGGAGGCGGGCACTCTCTCCCGAGAGAGCACAAACAGCCCTCTTTGCCTCCCCCTTCCGAAGCAGCCCAATTCTGTCAGCCCCTCTCGCACACTCCCCGGCCTGCCTAGGTTGCCTAATGGAGCATGTCGGAGGCAGAGCCCGCACCGGGTCACACCGAACCACGGGACACCCTTCCCGCCTGGAAACTCGGACCAGGTACGCTCCCACCTGGATGTGTTGCAGGTCCTGTCCCCTTCTCTTTCAGGACTTCTTCATCCTGCCGACTACGCCAGTGTCACAAAACTGAGACATACACAGAAAAAGGTTTGGGTCAGCCACCCGCATATTCTGGTATCCTGGCTGCAAAGTTGTTTTCTTATTTACTGATAGCACTGATGTGCACACAACTGAGTCCAAAACAAGACTGAGGAATTAGGACAAAGGGCAGGGTTTTAAAGGGGAAGACAGGAAGTGAGGTCATAAGGATCAGGGATGTGTTCGTTCTCCATTGGTTCGGGCCCGGACGTGACGTCAGAGGGGCCGGAGCCAGTAAGGTCTCCTTCCATTGGCTCAGTCCCGGAAATGATGTCACGAGAGCCAGGTGGAATCTCCCGGGAATGGTCTGCAGGCAAGAGACAAAAAGAGTCAGTGCACTCTGCCACCTCCCGGCATATCTCAGAACTGCCGTCACTCAAGCCCTTTAGCTGCCTCCCATGCGCACGTGTGTGACACTGTATAATTTTCTCCAAAACACAAATCACACCAGGATAATATAAACAATAGAAATAAATATGAAAAAGTACAGATAATTACAGACTAACTATCAATATGAATTTATTTTAGTTCTGCCTTATTATATCACTATAAACAAAAGGCATTCAATAACAAAATGTAAAAGAAAATCAGTTTATCTGACTGGCATATCACATACCTTAATGTTCATGGTGAACCCCTGATAATTTACAAAGTATAGATAATTGTACTGTGGTTCACATAATGTGACAATGGAATACCAAAATCCATCATATTCCTTGATCTTTCACATAGTATAGTTGTGCGAATTCTTGTCTGTTACTTACAAGACCATGCTATTCACACCAGGTACTGCTTATAATAATGTTACATATTTCCTAATAAAATCTGTGCATGATAGTTTTATTAAGAAGTACTTCATTTGCTTGTTCTGAAATTCACTGGTACGCATACTATGGGTAATTATGAAACTTTATCAAACAGAATGCACTTTATTTCATTAAATCATTTTGAAAGAAGTGTCATCTTGAAATTTTAAAAGAGTTGCAAGTTTCAAATTGCACTACTGGATCAGATAATATTAAATATTATAGATCTTTAGATGATGGAATGCTGCTGAGTGTCAAGAGTAACTTTAATATGTGGATTAAAAAGGATATGTTTATTCAACTAAAGTTGGTACATGAGAGGGGTACGTGGTGACGCACGATTTTAAATAATTATAGAGTGCTCAGTTTATGAGGGAGTATAGGTGGTAGTGTGGTGAAGTGGTGATCCATAGGTTGTTGGGGTGATCGGCTACTTGCGCTTTCATGTGCAGATGCATGCAGTTTAGTCGATTGCCTCATTTGCACTGCTGGGTTGGTAATCACCGTACCTGGATCCCTAGCAGTATAAAGGAAACAGGGAGTCAGAAAAAAAAGGGAAAAGAAAGACAGGGAGGTTAAAACAAAAAGAAGGAAGAAAGAGAGGGCAGAATCATGAAAGCTGGTGAAGATGGAGAGTGGAGGCAAGCAGTTGGCAGTGTAATCCCGAGATGAGCATGTGGCAACTATGTCAGATGACTGTGAGCTGTCAATTATACATTCTTTTTTTTCTGCAGTTGGAGCCCCAAAATTCAGATGGTACCAAAATTATGTTATGCCAGTGTTTCTCAACCACTGTGTTAGGGCCCATTTTTGTGTTGCTGTGAGTTGACAGTTGCTATTGTTTATAATAGTAGTGTGTCGCAGTGTGTTACAATTGGGTCATGCCCTCTTCCAAAATGGTTAAGAAAAAGTGTGCTAAGCAATATAAGAAATATAAACACTAGCCACAAGGCACTTAGCATAAAAACTTTCAAGTTTCTTGGAGAAATTTAATACTACAAATTCACACAAGTCGGCATACTAAAACTTTATCACTGATTTTTCATGCCATACCCCCCTCCAATCTTTATGCCCCCCATGAGATCTTTCATGACTTCAAGAGGGGCCACCTGGCCCGTTGAGAATAGCAGAGAAAAGGAAATACACTTTTCAATTATTTTTATTTAATAAATGTAATTTTATAAAAATAAAAAGTGAACTAAGGTGAGGACAATGTTTCTCAACAAAAATGAATAAATAAATACTGTATATACTCGTGTATAAGTCAGGTCTTGAAACCCAAAAAATTGATCATAAAATCAGACCCGACTTATACACCCGTTCAAAAATGCGACACTTACATTTTTTCTTCTTGCTTCCTCCAATCTTGCACCAGTTACTCGGACACTTTTTAAATTTTTTTGCAGAAGCGTAGTTACCAATTTGCTGTGCCACTTCAACGACTTTTAATTTAAAACCAGCTTCATAATTCATCAAACGCTCCATCGTAGATAAGGGATGCTCTTATGATAAAGGTGTATGAGGGTATGACATACAAAAAACACGCAGTGCAATCTTCGCTTTGAAATAGTTCGGGTATTACCGCTTGGTCATGTAGGTACAATACACAGAAAAAAAAAGGCAGTGTGCTCCGTGGTTACTCTCTCAGGTGGGCGTTAGCATATCATAATCTCTTGGACCAATAGCGTGAGTTTTCCACATTCGACCTATATGACCGACATTATAAAATACCGGAAATTATATGGTAAAATCAAGCCCCAACTTATCCGCAGGAGAACTTAAACGCAATTATATATGGTAAGCATATAGGTGTATACACTTTTAACATATTTGTCTAAAACAGATACATAGAAAATGTGCAATAATGGTTAATAGTTTGAAGAAAAAAAAAGATTTATATGCTTTTGCCTTAGTAGTTTTTGAAAATTTAATCTAGGTTTGAACACAATAAAAGCGAATTATCCAACTTTTCAAAAACTCAGTTGATGTTATTTTACCTTTTTTAAGAATAAAATGTAACAAATAAAAATATGTTTTTTGAGACAAAGAATTACTATACTCCAATATGTTACAAAAATCTTGTTATGTTTAAAATAACATTTTTCCTTAATCAGTCCCTTAAAATCGGTCCAGAAATAACATTTCTAACACATTTTCATACAAGTGTACCTCAAACTGCTACATTACTGTACAAAAAAATAAAGGTAGAAAAGTAAATTAAAAGGCTTTACAAAAGTACATAACAGGAATATGGAAATGTCCTTGTCCTTTTTGACAAACGTATCCTATGGTCAGATGGCCCCAGTGTAAAAAAACAAAAAAGGTCCAGCTGGTCAGGATGCTGGACAAAATAAACATCTTGGAGTTCCAAGGCCAAAGACTACCCAGGTCCTTCTGAGTACTCTATTCTAAGGAACCTAAATATTATAATCTTAGTCCAGTTACAAATCCATTTGAAGTGGGTCTTGAGAAGTGTTCTTCTCCCTTCAGTATCACAGGCAGATTCAGAGGATTTGAGCAGGTTGCTGTGGTGCAGACCACCACTACAAAAGAACAGAAAAAAAATTATTACATCAGATAGAAACAGGAATTAATAGAAGGTCAAGTTTAAAAAACTGGGTTTTTTGAAATGTTCTTCATTTATAACTGGCCTATCTCTGTTGGCAAAACATTCCCTATACGTGCAGAAAGCTGCCTCAATAGTTCTTGTATAAGCAAACAGATGTTCGTGGGTTTAAGATTACACTAAGAAATGTAAGGTGAGAGACACTCCAAAATATAGGCAGAGACTAGATTATTGAGAGCTTTTTGTGCAACCAAACGTATTTTAAAATCTGAATCAGAAGTAGACAAGAAGCCACCACATTAAAAATAAAGTAGGTAAAAGGTGCACAGAGGCTGATAAAGAAAAACACAATTTTAAACAAAACAAAGCAAATTACTCCACAATACTTTGCCACCCAGTTTTTCAGCCAAATCCTACCTCACTAAGACAGTTAAAGTATAAATATAAGGGATAATTGATATGCACAATGTTCATGCATTTAGTTTAAACATTCATGAAGTCTGCTTTTACCTGGTACTGTACACTGCACCAGTAATATAGAATTCTTCTGCTTTTTTTCTTTCTTGACACTCCTTATAGAATAGCCAGGGCATGGATAATATGCTGTACAAAAATAAGAAAGAACAAAAAAAACAATGTTATTTACATGTAACTGAACACGACCACATGTAGGTATACCTGAATTGTAACATAATATCTACTGTACAAGAAGATAATGGCCAATTCCACTTTTGTAAAGACAGAAAAGGGATGCTACAGTATATTAAACTATAATTAAGTGTTGGTTCTTGCAAAAGCCAGCAACAAAGCACAACACCTTAAAAAATGAATGTGTTTTAAATTACAAAATGAAACAGCCAGGTGTTGTTACTGTTCATGCTTATATGCAATGAGAAAAACAACAGTTACTGTGCTTGTGAGGATTCACACACGGAGATATTCATGTCTATTATTAAAAAGCCAGCATTGCTTACTGCATTGTGTAAGCAAAAATAGATTACTACTGTATATTCAAGCGAGCAGAACAATACAGATCAACTGATGTGCAAATTACTTGTAAAACAAGCAACTTCAGTAGTCTTACCTCTGGGAATAACACATCTAGGATGAACTACACATGATCCCTAATGGGGAATGCTGTTTGTGCAGTTTTTAGAATTCTTACTATACATGAGAAAAGGGCATCATGTTGTTCCTTACACTCCAGGTACACAAGTGCCTGGTAAGCTGATTTTTCCTGGAATCCATCCAGCTACTTAGAAAGCCCATTACCACTTAGTATCTTCTATGCTGAAGAAACAAAATACAAAAAAGGGAATTGTTTTTTCTAAATGCAGCAATAAGCAATACATTATTATTGAAGTGCATTCCTTCTCCCGTGATATTTCAGTTATATCTAACTACTGTACACATAAAACACCTAAACCAATAGCTTAAGCAATAAGAGAATGACATATTTACAAGAGCGGGTCCATCATTCTGTCCCTGTACCACATGAACTGCACACCACAATTTTACTGATGGCTCGGGAACAAAATCAGAGTAGTGTAAGGTATAGACTTCTAACTTGATCCTTAGATTATAGTTTTATGTAATTACTTTAACGTGGATTTTGCTAATAATTCAATAATATTCCAGCAAATGCTGCTTGAGTCCTTTGTGTTTCTACAATGAAGTCTACCATCTTCTTCTCATCCCGGTCAATCACAGCTTGCATGAGAGGTAGAACAACTGCAAGGATTGATCCAGAGACTCTAAAAAGAGGCTAAAGGGTACCTTGCAGCCATTTTCCAGCATTCATTGTCTCAGTGAGAAAACATTTGGCCATGTTTTGCAAACAATAATGATGGGTTACTTTGATTGTACTATTTCTTTAAAATGTATAAGACACTAGAACTTTTTCAGAGATGTCATACCCCTCTATCTGAAACCACTCCATCAGTAGGATGCACTACCACTGGTGGAAGTAATGAGATATCACTGTTAAAAAATACATGGTGCAGTAATTAAACACATGGGAAAGTGGCTTATAGGTTTTTCTTTAAAATGAGACAGAGGGTATACTGTGGAATATAGAGGTTTCTGTTACATCGTTTGACTTAAAAGCAGACAGTTGCCACGAACATGAGGATACTGCAATGGTTCATTAAGGAAAGTTCTAGAAAACTATCTATAGATGTCACGAATGAATGTGGTGAAAAATGTAAACTAATGTGACAGTGTTTAATTTTACTCAGACATGTAGCACTGTAACACTATATGAGTACTGCACTATAAACTCAACGGTAATCTTTAATACAAATTTCCATAGAGGGTCCTATCAATAAGCAAAGATGCCAAAAAAATAACATACTTACTTTGGAATCCATGCACCAGTTTAAACGAAGATTCCAGAAATCCTTACCCTTAAGGCAGATATTGTCACCTTTGACTATCGGGTGAAGTGTGTCCAGGACATTCTTCAGCTAAAGAAAGAAATAATTATGATATATTAGCAAAAGATTTGAGTAAATACACTCTGCATGCCTGCCTTAAAAGCATAACTGAACAATAACACGAAAGTGACTAGATGGACATGGTTCTTGCAAGTTTACCCTTAAGAGACCCGTAGTACTAGGGTGTTGTACCGTGTTAGCCATTATGAATGTAGAGAAAAGCCAAGCAAAATGACACCTTTTACTGGCTAACTAAAAAGATTACAATATGCAAGCTTTCGAGGCAACTCAGGCCCCTTCTTCAGGCAAGATGTAATCACCTTACATTACATTACATCATTACAGATTACATCTTGCCTGAAGAAGGGGCCTGAGTTGACTTGAAAGCTTGCATATTGTAATCTTTTTAGTTAGCCAATAAAAGGTGTCATTTTGCTTGGCTTTTCTCTACCTTAAGAGACCCCAAATCCTTCTCCCACTGCTCTCCTATGCAAGCGTATTGATGATCAGTTGCTTGATCGGACATCTTATATAAATAATCCTCAGGATAAAACCCCTTAGCTGGTCCGTGATCTTATAACAGATTAAAAAAATAAATAAAGTTTGTTAACATTAATGGGGAATTTAAAAACTGCCTTTCTCTTGGACCAGTTACTACAGTGGCATTTATTGAGGCAGAAACATTTAACCAGATGAAAAGCTTAGGCAACACCCTTATTTTCCAATCTGTAAGACGGCCTTAGACATAGTACATTGAACTAATGGTGTGTCCCTTTGTTTTGTTTGTGGCCACACCTTTTGATGAGATGTTGGGAATAGTTAAAGGCCCTTGATGATGACTGGCAAGGATGTATTTCAGACCCTGTTTTTGGGGTTTTTGAAAACCAGGACAACCTCCACAATGTTGCTTGTACACATTTTCACCAATTGTCCTTTGTGGTTACTGTAAGACTTTTGTTGTTTTGTCCGTGCCTTCTCAATGTTCCTAAGAACCTACAAAAACAGACACTTAAAAGTCTGTAAAATGTTATATGCAGTATTGATTGTTTTTTGAAGGGCACTGACTTTTTTATACAAAACCTTCATTTCTTTAACTCTGGTGTTAATGTCTTGTTCTGGATCTACAATGTCAATAGCATCTCCAAATGAACAAGCATTTGTAGTCTCTTGAGAGTGAGGATACAAGTGAAAAAGCAGGAAATATGCAGTGTACCATCTTTAAGACTAGTTACAAAAAGTTCACCCTTAACACACTGCATCAAACTTAAGCAAAGGTGAAACACATTAAAAGACGTTTGCCATCCATACCATGTATTCCTACCTGCCTAGCAGTGTTCATGCCATATACAACTGCAGGAAGATCCAATCAAATCAAACAAAATTTTATCACATATAGGTATACATAGTACAATATGCAGTGAAATGCTTAGTTATTGTACTCCAGCTCTTTGCATTAAAAAAGTTTAAAAAACATAAATAGTAAATACTTACTCTGTAATTATCAATAAATATGAATATATACAATGACAGTATTATATTAATATGCTAAAAATATATAACAAATGATTTAATACTACAGAATTAACAATAGAGCATCCTGTGGCTCTAGGCACTGTCCTCGTTTAGGATGTGGATGAACTATGGAAAGAAGCTCCTCCTCAGTCTTTCTGAACTAGTCTTCAGCCCACGGTAATGTTTCCCTGAACATAGTATGGAGAATAGGCCATTGTTGGGATGGCTGGCTTCTCTGATAATTTTCTTTGCTGTGGTCAAACAACACTGCTATAAAAGTCCCTGAAGTTAGTGACTGCAAACCCAGTGATGCATTCAGCTGACCGCACCACTCTCTGCAGAGCTTTGCTGTATGCTCTTTCCAAGCCAGGTGGTAATACTTCAAGATCCTTTCACTAGTGAATTTATAGAAATTCCTTAGTATCTGTGAGGGCAGTGTAAAATCCCTGAGGCATCTGAGTTGGTAAAGATGTTTTGCCTTCTTCACCAAGGTGTCAATGTACTTGGAGCAGGTCAGGTCCTCAGTGATGTGGACAACAAGGTATCTGAAACTGTTCACCCTCTCCACCTGAGTGTTGTTAATACTGAGGGTTGGTAGTTCCTCTGCTGTATTCTTCCAAAGTCCATAATTTGCCCCATTGTCCTGTTGACATTCAGGAGTAAACTGTTGTCTTGACACTACTGTGAAAGACTCATCACATCTTGTTGAGTCTTGTTGTTAGCTATCAGGCCTACAACTCTATCGTTAGCAGACTTGACAATCATGTTAGACTAAAGTGCAGCCCTGCAGTAATATGTGTAAAGGGAATACAGTAGAGGGCTCAGAACACAACCCCTGTTGAGTACCTCTGTTGGGTGAGGGATGATGAAGTGTGGTCACCCACTTTTTTTAACTGCCTGTTAAAAAATTAAAAACCCAACTGCACAGCAAAGTATTCAAACTCATGTCTCTGAGCTTGGCAATAGGCAAATGGGGTGTATTGTGTTCAATGCTAAACTATAGTCTATAAATAGTATCTGCACATATTTCCCTCTATTCATGTCCCGGTGGGCAAGTACAGTACTATATATCAAAGTGATGACATCATCCATTGACATTTTATTTTACATTTATTAATCAGATGCTTTTATCCAAAGTGTCTTACAAAAGAGGTCAATACAATCAAGTAACAGCAGTCTGGGGGGATTTTTGGGAACAAGTGTTACAGGACAAGGTTACAAAATTGACCACCACAAGTGAAGAGCTCAGAACCAAAGTAAAAGCTAATAACAATTCCCAGATTATAAAACCTGCTAGACAGAAATTCAAAATGGGATCATAAATTTACTGGAGTGATATTGGAGGTCCCAATCATTATGGCTGTCATTAATGTATTTTGTCACTTAATATTATGATTTGTTCTTTCATCCTGTACATTTCTGTACATAAGCTACCAACAATATACAAGATGAATTAAAGAATCAAACACCTGTCCATTTGTCTGGGGATGGTCATCACTGGAGACTGCATACATTATTTTAGGGACTTTAAAGATATTCTCATTTAGCTCTGGTGAGGCCCATTGCAATAGGCTGAGTGGGTATCGGCTGCTTCCTGGTGACCAGGGTTGACGGAGCCCAGGGCAAACAGAGGCAACACCTGATTCACAAGGAAGTGCGAACAAGTGTGGAGGAATTTTGAGCTAGTAGAATGGTGGGGATGTAACAGTAAGGAGATTGCACAAGATAAGAAGGAACACTGCAGCAAAATATCACATGGGCTAATATCTGGCAAGCACACTACCACTGGGTAAGGTTCCTGGTACAAGCTATCTGTGACACCCAACCCAGTCAAGCAAACCTCCATGTCTTGGGTAAGAGTGAATCATCTTAAGACCCTCAGTGCTCCAGAAAGTGTCCTTGGAACACCTTCTTAGCAGCTGCCCAAAGGCCCTTGGAGAGGAGCACTATTGCTGGCGCCATGATCAGGTCCTAAAGGCAATTGCTGACAGCATAGTTATGGCCATACAAAACTCCAAGGGCCACTATCAGCCGAAGAAAATCACCTTCCTGAGAGCCAGACAGAAACCCTGCTCACAAGCTGGATTGAAAGTCAGTCTCCTCAATACTGCCAATACTGGAATATTTAAGTGGACTTGGGCAGGATGCTAAAGTTCCCAGCCTAGATAATATCATCACGGGTGCAACCAGACATGCTGATTGTATCAAAATTCAGAAAGCAACTGATTATGCTAGAATTGACAATGCCATGGGAAAAGCATATGGACTAGGCCAATGAGAGAAAGGGTGTCAAATATCAGGAGCTTATAGACGTGTGCCAAAAGTGAGGCTGGAAAATGTGGTGCGAACCTGTGGAGGTTGGCTGCCAGGGCTTAGCATTTACAATTCTGGGTATAACAGGGAAGGCAAAGAAAACAGCCATTATACTCACAACTGAAGCTGCATAGAAAGCCACCAGGTGGCTTTGGATCAAGAGCGTGAATGCTGCTGGTACACAAGCTGAGGTCTAATCGGCCTTGGCGGGGTTGCCTGGGAGAGGATGTCTAATGCTGAAAGACCCGAAACACCCAATAATCCCAGGTTACATCGTTGACAATGTGTCCCAGTGCATCCTGAAGATGTATCTTTCATCTTTGATGAAACGTCAACAGGATTTTTTGAGTTGTTCTAAAATGGGTGATAAATGGTTTTACATGAAAAGGTAGAAGGAACAGGATGTTTTAATTGTTAAAATGAGCAGTAATGAATGAAGGGCTAAAGGGGAGGCAAACTTGTATTGTCACCCATGGCAAAAATTAACATGGCATTTTTCTTTAAATGTAAATTTTGTTTTAATTTTTACAAAGAAATATTATCTTGCTGACAAACATTTTGCCTTGGACAGTAGTGATTTTCCTAACTATGCAAAACACTTGGGGCCTTTCACTGGAGAGACTCAGTGACAATCAACTTTGTGTAGGGGTCATTCATGGTTAACACATAATTGTGTCCTCTAGCAGATTCACTTAATGGGCCAGTGAGATCCATGCCTACCACCTCTCAAGGTTTTTTAACCTGAAAGATATTTGCTATTTAATTTTTAATCTCATTTGATTTTGTTTAATAAAACAGTGGAATTACATTAAAAGAATGGAAGACTGGTGCCATTGTCCTGATGGGGTCATTCAGCAGGCAATGGTGACAACATCTCACCTAACATTAAGACTAAAGAATTGAATGAAATTTTTCATCAAATACTCACTTTATTGATAGGAAAGAATTCAACTTTTTGTAAAATGACAAGGAAAGTAAATTGTTACAAAAATTTGGAAATAATGCTAGAAATTTACAAAGACAAAAAGGAGAGTAGGTGAAAAAAACTTCACAAAGGAAAGTCATCTAAACCTTGAGATATTTTAGGACAAAAACAACAGGGCCATTGATATCTACAGTATGTCTTGCTATGGTACAAACCTACTTTGAAAACAAAAAATTTGTGGGTGGCATTGTGATATTATTGTCTCATGGAAAGAAAGGAAAGGAGAGAACCATTTGAACTACTCTGTAAATCACTAGAAACAAGTATTAGTTCTATTACCAAATCCTTCTTCAGGTGCTATGGGCTTATGGGAGGACTGTTATATTGAGTATTATATTGACAACACAGAAAATACTGTACCAATCCTCACAGCAAAAATACAAGTACATAACAGATATTTTAAGGAAATTGCATAATTTCATGGTAATTTTATCTCAGCTCAAGGGAACCTGCAAGAATTTATGATCAATGTTAATGTGAACTAATTACCCTGACCCTAACCCTAACCCTAACTCAGAAGCAGATAGAAATAACCATATATCTAGTCCCTGGTCACTACACCATGATGGTTTCTGGTTCCAGGATTATCATGGTGCTTCATTAGGACAGATACTTAGTCTTCTGCCCTTTGGTACTAACAACCAGATGCAAGTATTGTTGGTTTGGCCAGGTCTGAAAGGATCAGTTGTCTGTCAGAATTTTTCTTCACTGTATAAACAAACTGTAAAAACTATACTCCTGATTTTCAAAATAAAAAAGCATTTAATAAAAATGAGCAATAATAAAATCCTAGTTGCCATAACTATAATTATAAAGCTCAGAGACACACACATTGTCTTTCACTTCACTCCCTTTCTGATATGCCGGACTTAAATTCTCCCCATGAACGGTTTTCTTTAAAGTTGAGCTAAAATTCAAATGTTTACATTTTTTCAGGAAGTGAAATGTGTACTTGTTGTTGGAGAGAAATTCAATGTATTTGTGCTATTCTTTTTGTTGTTCTTATTCTTCTTTTCATTGACAGCTGGTGAAATGAAGACAAACTCAACCTCAATTAGAAAATGTGACTGTGATGGGTAAATTTTTGTGTCATAAAAAATACACAAGCATAGTATAAATCAAGAAATGTCAAAAAAAGTTAGTTGAGTGAGCAGAGGGCACAGACTCGATGCAAATTGGACAGTGACTTGTCACATAATAAGTGGCTCAGATTGGGCAGTGTTGTGAAAAATAGTGTATGTGTGCATGAAAGTTCTGTGCCAATGTGTTCTGCAAATCTGGAAGTTAGCCCTGATGCCAAAGTGACAATCACATTGTTCCCAAGGATCAAGATGGCTACTGCATTGTGATATGAGTGATGTAGTTATGTGAGTATGGGGAGTGGGGGGTGGACATACATATATAAGAATATTGTGTTGGCATAGTCACTTGGTCTTGGCAGACAATTTGGGATGCTATAAAAGGAGATGCAAAAACAACGTCGGATTGTGAGCTTTACCCATATTCTGTTTTGATATTACAGACTCTCTTTCTGTTATTTTCTTTGTTTGTTTGTTTAAGTCCTTTTCTTCTTCAGTTTAATTTGTTCTTCTGCATTTTGTGGGAGTTTTAATGCTCATTTAGAAGCCAGTTAAGTAGAAGAGTATCCATGCTAACACTAACAGATAAGACTAAGTTTTAACCACATACAGTTTTTCATCTTGTTTATGCCTCTGTCTCCTCCAAAGACCAGGTTTCTGAGTAGCACATTTAAATATATATATATATATATATTGTCACACATGTGCGCAAGGGAGGCAGCTAAAGGGTTTGAGTAAGGGCATTTCCGAATCAGACCAGGATGTGGCAGAGTGCACTGACTCTTTTTCTCCCATTCCTGCAGACCATTCACGGGAGATTAAACCTGACCTCTGGACGTCACTTCCGGGTCCAAGCCTATGGAAGAAGACTTTACCGGCTCTGGCCCCTGTGATGTCACGTCCGGGCTCAAGCCTATGGTTGAAGACCCTCATGAGCCAGACCCCTTTGACCTAACTTCCTGTCTTCCCCTTTAAAAGCCTCCACCTTTTCCCTATTCCCTCAGTTCTGTTTTGGACTCGGTTTTGTGCACAGCAGTGCTATCATTTAAAACTCAATTTGCAGCCAGGAAACCAAATATACAGATGGCTGCCCCAAACCTTGCTATGGCTCTTAGTGGAGTTTGTGACAATATATTATATATATATATATATATATATATATAGCTCAGGAATAAAAAAAACTATTTTATGATACGTGATTTGTTTTTTTCTCCCTTCGTGGATCTCCAGCTGCAAATATGCAAACCGTATCACAGACCTTCTCTTCTATATATATATATATATATATATATATATATATATTCCAAGAGAGTGGAACTGAGGGTAGGAACTATGAATGTTGGCAGTATGACTGGTAAGGGGAGAGAGTTAGCAGATATGATGGAGAGAAGGAAGGTTGATATATTGTGCGTGCAAGAGACTAAATGGAAGGGGAGTAAGGCCAGGTGGATTGGAGGTGGATTCAAATTGTTCTATCATGGTGTGGATGGGAGGAGAAATGGGGTAGGAGTTATTCTGAAGGAACAGTATGTCAAGAGTGTTTTGGAGGTGAAAAGAGTGTCAGGCAGAATAATGATTATGATGCTGGAAACTGGAGGTGTGATGATGAATGTTATTAGTGCATATGCACCGCAAGTTGGGTGTGCAATGGGTGAGAAAGAAGATTTTTGGAGTGAGTTGGATGAAATGATGAACAGTGTACCCAAGGGACAGAAAGTGGTGATTGGAGTGGATTTCAATGGGCATGTTGGTGAAGGGAACAGTGGAGACGAGGAGGTGATGGGTAGGTTTGGTGTCAAGGAGAGAAATGAAGATGGTCAGAGGATAGTGGATTTTGCCAAAAGGATGGACATGGCTGTGGTGAATATGTATTTTAAGAAGAGGGAGGAACATAGGGTTACGTACAAGAGTGGAGGAAGATGCACACAGGTAGATTACATCCTATGCAGAAGAGTTGATCTGAAGGAGATTGAACACTGCAAAGTGGTGGCAGGGGAAAGTGTAGTTAAGCAGCATAGGATGGTGGTATATAGGATGATGTTGGAGATCAAGAAGAGGAAGAGAGTGAGGGCAGAGCCAAGGATCAAATGGTAGAAGTTGAAAAAGGAAGACTGCAAGGTTGAGTTTAGGGAGGTGGTGAAAGAGGCACTGTGTGGCAGTGAAGAGTTACCAGACAGCTGGGTCAAACTACAGCTGATGGAGTAAGGGTAACAGCAAGAAGGGTGCTTGGCGTGATATCTGGAAAGAGGAAGGAGGAAAAGAAAACCTGGTGGTGGAATGAGGAAATACGGGAGAGTGTACAGAGGAATAGGATGGCAAAGAAGAAGTGGGATAGTCAGAGAGATGCAGAAAGTAGACAAGATTACAAGGAGATAAGGCGCAAGGTGAAGAGAGAGGTGGCGAACCCTAAAGAAAAAACGTATGATGAGTTGTATGAGAGGTTGGACACTAAGGAGGGAGAAAAGGACCTGTACCGATTGGCTAGACAGAGGGACTGAGCTGGGAAAGATGTGCAGCAGGTTAGGGTGATAAAGGATAAAGATGGAAACATACTCACAAGCGAGGAGAGTGTGTTGAGCAGATGGAAAGAGTACTTTGAGAGGCTAATGAATGAAGAGAACAAGAGAGAGAAGAGGTTGGATGATGTGGAGATAGTGAATCAGGAAGTGCAACAGATTCGCACAAAGGAAGTAAGGACAGCTATGAAGAGGATGAAAAATGGAAAGGCCGTTGGTCCAGATGACATACCTATGGAAGCATGGAGGTGTTTAGGAGAGATGGCAGTGGAGTTTTTAACCAGATTGTTTAATGGAATCTTGGAAAGTGTGAGGATGCCTGAGGAGTGGTGAAGAAGTGTACTGATGCCGATATTTAAGAATAAGGGGGATGTGCAGGACTGCAATAACTACAGGGGAATACAATTGATGAGTCACAGCATGAAATTATGGGAAAGAGTAGTGGAAGCTAGGTTAAGAAGTGAGGTGATGATTAGTGAGCAGCAGTATGGTTTCATGCCAAGAAAGAGCACCACAGATGCAATGTTTGCTCTGAGGATTGATGGAGAAGTTTAGAGAAGGCCAGAAGGAGTTGCATTGCATCTTTGTGGACCTGGACAAAGCATATGACAGGGTGCCTCGAGTGGAGATGTGGTATTGTATGAGGAAGTCAGGAGTGGCAAAGAAGTACGTAAGAGTTGTACAGGATATGTACAAAGGAAGTGTGACAGTGGTGAGATCTGCGGTAGGAGTGACGGATGCATTCAAGTTGGAGGTGGGATTACATCAGGAATCAGCTCTGAGCCCTTTCTTATTTGCAATGGTGATGGACAGGTTTACAGACGAGTTTAGACAGGAGTCCCCGTGGACTATGATGTTTGCTGATGACATTGTGATCTGTAGTGATAGTATTGAGCAGGTTGAGGAGACCCTGGAGAGGTGGAGATATGCTCTAGAGAGGAGAGGAATGAAGGTCAGTAGGAACAAGACAGAATACATGTGTGTAAATGAGAGGGAGATCAGTGGAAGAGGATGCAGGGAGTAGAGTTGGTGAAGGTGGATGAGTTTAAATACTTGGGATCAACAGTACAGAGTAATGGGGATTGTGGAAGAGAGGTGAAAAAGAGAGTGCAGGCAGGGTGGAATGTGTGGAGAAGAGTGTCAGGAGTAATTTGTGACAGATGGGTATCAGCAAGAGTGAAAGGGAGGGTCTACAGGACGGTAGTGAGACCAGCTATGTTATATGGGTTGGAGACGGTGGCACTGACCAGAAAGCAAGAGACAGAGATGGAGGTGGCAGAGTTAAAGATGCTAAGATTTGCACTGGGTGTGACGAGGATGGATAGGATTAGAAATAAGTACATTAGAGGGTCAGCTCAAGTTGGACGGTTGGGAGACAAAGTCAGAGAAGCGAGACATGGTTTGGACATGTGCAGAGGAGAGATGCTGGGTATATTGGGAGAAGGATGCTAAAGATAGAGCTGCCAGGGAAGAGGAAAAGAGGAAGGCCTAAGCGAAGGTTTATGGATGTGGTGAGAGAAGACATGCAGGTGATGGGTGTAACAGAGCAAGATGCAGAGGACAGAAAGATATGGAAGAAGATGATCCGTTGTGGCAACCCCTAACGGGAGCAGCCAAAAGAAGATGAAGAAGATATATATATTTATATATATATATATACTGTATATGTATATATTTAATTTTATTTATTTTATATATATTTTTTTAAGTGGGCCATCTGGCCATGACTTTATATAGTTAGATGTCTTGGCACATACAGCTACATAAGTAAAAAAATCCCTTGGGGTGTTGACTGCAAGGTTAATGTTAGAGCCTTTTAGATCACTTTAGTACCATGTATTGTTTCCTTTTTTTAGTTGATGGCCAGTTAAATGTGTTTTCTTCTCATGCAGCTGAGTCATGGCAACTGGCAGCTGCTTTGCCTTAGTTTTGTGCTCATACTGCCATCCTTTTAATACTTGTGGCAGCTAAGAATTTTGAATGCACTTGCTAATTAGAAGCTAGCAGTATAGGCCAGCATTCACTTTTGTCAATGCCGAGCAAAAAAAAAAAAAACTTACAAAAAAAAACTTGCTGAATCTCTCTATATATAAAATCCAACATCTGTCTGTCTGTCCACTTTTCGTGAGAGAACTACTTAACGGATTTAGATTGGGGTTTTTTCTATAATTTCCTTTCTCTCATCAAGCTAAATATCATAGTTCGCATGTGGTACCAATTTATTTGCGCAAATCCAAGCGACATGAGGGGGGTGGGACCCTACTCACTCACACTCCAGCTTCAGGGTGTAACTTACATCCGCTTAGCTAGTGAACAAGAGAACTACTTAACGGATTTAGATCAGGTTTTCTTCTAGAATTTGCTTGAACATTCCGGTTGATTTTGCAACTTCTCTCATCACGCTAAGAATCATAGTTCGCTTGCAGGAGTGATATATTCGCACTAATCCGAGACAGAGGCTGCGGGCCGAGGGGAGAGGGAAGAGTGACGTCAGGAGTGGGGAGTCAGTCTACCTCTGCGTTTTGGAGTGTACCTTGCCTCCCGTAGCTAGCAATACCTTTTTGTTTATTGAATTTTAAAGTTTGTCCTGTTTCAATACTATGCGGGCAGAGCCGCAGGGAATGGCCAGTTTCTAATAAAAATAACATCTTAAACTGATTCATAACCTTTCATTTTTTGCTCTTTCGTTAACCAATACCCAAAAACTAATGACAATTAATAACATGCAAAGCAGACTAACGGATGACCACTTAACCATCTCTTTTTCACCAATATGTCCATAATAAAATGTCTATGTCTATTTTGGAAATGTCTGGTGTGACAAAGTGAGAGCAGTTCTTAAGCCATAGACTTAAATAATATGTTTACCATCATTCCCTGGGTTTAATCGTTTGTGACTGTTTAAGATTATATTCTAGGTTTATAGTATTTGGACTGTATTGCCAGTAGATATCTCTACTTTAATGATTCTACACCGCTGCTGGGGGGTTTGTTTTACTTTGGACGTGCTCTGTCTCTAGGTACGTTAGAGGACTGGGACTTGTGACTTGTGTACTGCAGGATTTTATTTCTGTTGCAGACCAAGCCTGTTTGTGTTCATCTATTTGTGTCAATGTCCAGGTTTTAATAGCTTGTATATTTGCTGCCCAGTAATAAAACTGAAAGTTAGGTAGAGCCATGCCATCTTCTGCCTTAGGTTTTAGTAGGGTAGCCATTTGGATGCATGGATGTTTTGAATTCCAAATAAATTAGGTTATGATTGAATCTAATTTCTTAAAAAATGATTTCTTAATGTATATGAGGATGCTTTGAGATAAAAAAAGAAGGTTAGAAAGGATATTCATCTTGACAGTGTTTATTCTTCCAGCTAAAGCGAGATGAAGAGTAGACCATCTATGCAAGTCTTGCTTAAGGTTTTCACAGCAGACAGCAAAATTTTGTTGATAAAGAGTGTGGAAGCTGGCCCGGACACAGACAGGCGGACAGCGATGGTTTGCCCAACACACGTTTATTATACATAACTATTTACACGATGCAGCGAACAACCCCAAACAACTCCCCCAAAGTCCGGCCTCTCACTCAATGCCTTTCTCTTCAGGCCGCCTCTTTTCCTCTCCTCCCGAGCTCCTCTCCCAACTCCAACCACTGAACGGAGCACGGGTGTGGCAGAATTCCTTAGGGCCAGGGCTCTTCAGGCATCTGGGCGCCCCCTGGCGGTGACCACGGGCCCCTATAAGGTTGAGCTTCCATGCTCATTTCCCATGGTCCCCATAGCCACCAGGGCGCCCCCTCATGGTCCGGAAGAAGCATAATCCCTCCTTCGGTCCTTCCGAGCGTCCCGGCTGGGTACCGCCCCCAGCTGCTCGCCACAGTGCCCCATCGCCAGCTGAGACCCATAGGGGCCAGTGGCCTGTCCCGCAAGGGCAGATCTCCCACGAAGCGGGTCCTACTTGCGCAGGGCCCAGTCCTGCAACATAAAAAGCAGAAACAGGGGCAGAGACACTGCCTGGACACCACCACCTGGTGTCCTTCTGTGTCACACAAAGGCAGCGCTCCCCCCTCCAACCGTCACCCCAGGATTTGTCCCTTTGGCACCCCCTCCGGGGTTTCCGTGCCCCCCTAGTTGGGACATCACACAGGACTGCTCGCACCCCCTTCACCTCAGCCAACTTCGGGGTTTCCCTCTGCCTCCACAGAGAGCGGCCCTTCTCCGGACATAAGCAGCCTGCCTCACGTCCTTCCTTATCGGAGGAGCTGGTTCTCTTCCTGCAGTTCCTCCTTTTTCACTGGGACGCCATGACGGTTTGGGTCTCCCTATGGGAAAGGTATAGACCCTGTCCTGTCTGCGTCCCTGTAGAGCGACGTGAGACCAAGGCTGGCTCGGGGCATGGGGCCCTGGGACATCCAGCACACATCAGCCGGTGCCCTGACTGCCCTCTTGCTCTCTCCCCCGTTACCACACGCTTGTCTCTCACCACTGCATCCACTATCGGAGCCCCCGCTACTTGAATCAGCTCACCTACGTCATGGTTCTTTTCGCTGGGGCCTCCCTTTTTCTTTATGGTGCCAGTATTACTTAACCGCACCACTTCAGCCGAAGATTTCAGTGTTGCGCTGATCCACCCTCTGTCTCAGTGTCGTCACGGACGTGGCTGCCTTCACCTCCAGCTCCTTTAATCCATTATGGAGAGCGCATATCACCTGAAAAAGCGACTCTGCGGGCTGAAGGCACTCCTCCAGCTCACGCAGAGCCGGCAGCAAGCTCAGTCCGTCAGCCGGTGGTGGACTTATCTATCGATCAGCCACACCCACCGACTGCGTGCTGTGGGGCCTTTTTTGCGGCTCGATCGGGTCCTTCCCTGGCTTAGGATGGACATTTGTTGGTCTTGCCTGCCTCAGGGAGGGATTTCCGGTCCTCGGCCATCTTGCTTCCCATGCTCCTGGTGCGGTGGCGAGCCTCCTGGCAACTCCACAGCTGCCGCGGTTGTCCAAGCTGCAGTGACTCCTCTTCAACAGCTCGTCCTGCTGCCGCCACACTGACGAAGCCCCGTGGATCAGCACGTGTCTGCCACTGACGCAAATCTGGGCAGTCCCTGCCTGCAACACAAAACTCAAGTCCAGCTCCCCCCAGGGAACTTACCTCTCAGGTCCCGTCTGTCAGAGGCGACTTCCTTGGCATGGCCTTAGTAGACGCAATGCCATCCCGGGCGTCCTCAGCGACGACTCACTCGTAGGAGCACGCTGCACTCCGGCTACGCCTGTTGTCTTCCCGCACCAGGTAGGAATGGGCCCTTCTGCGAACCGGTGGCAGTCCATTTGGTGAGCAGCTCCCACGGGGTTGTGTGCGTACCACTCCCGCGGTGCATGTGTGGGCTCACCTGCTGCGCCGGGCCGTCCACAAAATTATTTAAATAGACGGGTCCTGCTGAAGGTCTGTGCATCGGAGCTGGGGGGTCCTCTACAGTGCATCTTCAACCTGAGCCTGGAACATGGGAGAGTCCTGAGGCTTTGGAAAACATCTTGCATCACCCCAGTCCCAAAGGTATCATGTCCTAGTGGCAGATGGTGCAGACCTATAAATACCTGGGAGTGCAGCTGGATGATAAATTAGACTGGACTGCCAATACTGATGCTCTGTGTAAGAAAGGACAGAGCCGGTTATACTTCCTTAGAAGGCTGGCGTCCTAAAACATCTGCAATAAGATGCTGCAGATGTTCTATCAGACGGTTGTGGCGAGCACCCTCTTCTATGCGGTGGTGTGCTGGGGAGGCAGTATTAAGAAGACGCCTCACATCTGGACAAACTGGTGAGGAAGGCAGGCTCTATTGTTGGCATGGAGCTGGACAGTTTGACATCTGTGGCAGAGCGACGGGTGCTCGGCAGGCTCCTATCAATTATGGAAAATCCACTGCATCCACTAAACAGTGTCATCTCTAGACAGAAGAGCAGCTTCAGTGACAGACTGCTGTCACTGTCCTGCTCCACTGACAGACTGAGAAGATCGTTCCTCCCCCAAACTATGCGACTCTTCAGTTCCACCCTGGGGGGTAAACGTTAACATTATATAAAGTTATTGTCTGTTTTTACCTGCATTATTATCAATCTTTAATTTAATATTGTTTTTGTATCAGTAAGTTGCTGCTGGAGTATGTGAATTTCCCCTTGGGATTAATAAAGTATCTATCTATCTATCTATCTATCTATCTATCTATCTATCTATCTATCTATCTATCTATCTATCTATCTATCTATCTATCTATCTATCTCACCTTGTACCATGCGGAGTCCCATCTTGGATGTCATTGTGGAGACTGGCCCGGACACAGACAGGCAGACACTGAAGGTTCAAAACCACACACACGTTTATTATGCTTAATTATATTACAAGTGCACACATAACCCAGTGCCCCAGCACTAATAACCCTTAGTCCAGGCCTCTTAACAATGCCTCTCTCTTTCTGACCGCCTCCACTCCTCTCCTCTCCTCTCCTCCGAGCTCCATCCTCTTCCACCCGAGTCCAGCCATCGAATGGAGGGAGGCGGCCCCTTTTATCCTCACCCGGATGTGCTCCAGGTGCCTCCCAATGAGCTACTTCCGGCACTCCCTGGTGTGGCGGAAGTGCCAGCTGTGCACCCGGAAGCACTCCGTGTGTCCCTGGTCTTTGTCCCCCCCAGCACTTTTGGGTGTCTTCAGGCATCTGGGCGCCCCCTGGTGGTGACCACGTGCCCCTATAGGGTTGAGCTTCCATGCTGCTTTCCTGTGGTGCTCATAGCCACCAGGGTGGTTGCCCCCTCATGGTCTGGAAGAGGTGTAATCCCTGCTTCGGTCCTTCTGGGTGTCCCGGCTGGGTACCGCCCCCAGCTGCTCGCCGCAATATATATGTATGTGTGTGTGTGTAAAGTTGACTGACACTCACTCTCACTATTTTCCATTTAGGTAAAAAGCAAAAATTTGTTAAAATTGTAAATCAAGAGCAGTAGTCATCTGCTAAAAAAAGGACATTTCGATATATCAGTATTTAGCAGTAACAACCCCCTGCAACATAAAAGCTAAATTCCCCAAAATCTCAAAAACACTTTGACTAATTGGATTGAATTATGACAATTTTATAGAAAAAAGAAAACTAACCATCCTGTATTTTTTTAGTTTTTCAATATTTGTATGTAATAACGCTATAGCAAATGGGGTATTCTTAGCCACCACATCCTTTTTTTGGCTCAGCCCTGAAATGTGATCAGGTGGAGAAATGGGACTTGCAGTTCATGTTAATGACTGTGATTCAGCACAACAGTGCCACTGAACAACTTGTGGCTGTAATTGCAAGTATAAATGAAACTGGGGGTGAGTGAAGAAGATGAGGTGTCTTGCACAGGAAAAAGAGACTGGCTGATGAATTATGTGGAAAATGAGCTGTGAAGTGGATGAAGAAGAATAAGTGAAGCTCACTCAAAATGTGCTGAATAGCTACACTATAATTCTTGACTTTGTGTCAGGTACTGCACCTGTTGGTGACCATAGTTGTTTCTTTGTTAGAAGCAAATGTTTAAATGATAGTGAAACTCAGTTAATAGGTCCCCCACATCAAAAGTGAAGGATTTTTGCCTTTTACCTGTTCTCTGCTGTATAATTCTTACTTCTTTCCTGTTTTGAACCCCACTCCTTCATAAAAACTTTTTCCCTTGGTTGTCTATATTTGAGACTGCCACATCTTCCTTCTTTCCTCCATCCACCAAAAAGGTCACTACAATACATTTACAAGGAGAAAACCAAACACAGTAATGGCATTTACCCCTTTTGGCTCTCAGTGTACCAACACTTCTCACAAAATCCCCATGTACTTTTTCTAATATACATTCTCATCTGTGGACTTGGAACGGAGTCCCCTACTCCTTCTGTTTGAAATGGTTTACATCTACATTTCCATCTGTGAAACTTAATCCTGTCCATGATTGTTAAGGAACCTCCAAAACATATTACAGGTAGATATTTTCCTCCATTTCGATCAGTAGACAAAACAACCCCAAAATTTAAAATGTTGCATTGCATGGGCCACCTAGATGTGCAACCTGTAAATGTCATTGCCATTTGTAACAAGTTAAAATAAAACATGGTTCAGTATTAAAGTGCTTAAAGAAGTGCTTGAGTGCACAATGAAAAAATTAAAAGGCATAAACATCTAATAATAAGAATATATATTCAAAATTCATATTATTCTTACTAATTACCTGTTTCAAATAAAAAGAATACAATTTCCTGTAAAAGTGTTTTGCAATGACCACCAACAAAAGCCAAAGTCAGTCAATAGGACAACCAGTAATTAATACACACCAGAAATGTTTTACTCGTGTAATTGTATGTACCATGTTCAAGAGTAACCAGCTCCAGTCAACTAATAATATTAGCTACTTGTAAAACAAAATGCAAGTATTATATACAGTACAGAAAAGTATTTAGTTAGTTACATAGTACTTCTCACAAATCCGATTTACTGACGGCATTATAACTGAGGCCCATTGTCCTATAAAGGAAAATTTCCTAGGTGAAGCTGGGAAACACAGATAGTTTGATATACAAAAAAGTAATTAAATCATGCAGGTCCTTCTTTTCTCTTTTTCTGAGGCAACAGTAAAAGCCCTCCAGTAAGAGGCTGCATTTTGTATAATTACATTCTGGACTGTACATAAGCATGATATGCCCTGCAACATGTCATGGCAGCAACCCAGTTGTTTTTGGCCAGTTCCTAAGAATAGCCTGGTAAGTCTGCACTTTATAGTAGGTCTGAGGATAACCTGAAGTGTCAGTTACACAATAGAGCCAAGATTTGAAACGCTGTACTCACCAACAACAGATAGTTATCTTTCAACTGCTGCCACTTAGCATGCCAGCAGTCTTTTAGTATAAATATATATGGCTAATAGCAGCCAGCAGCTATGGTTGTTGTGTTTGTGCAAAAACATAAACAAAGCATAGCTTTTTTCAGGTGGTGCACAGAGCCACATACAACCCTGTTAAAACATCCAGGCCATTTAGACAAGGCAATAAGTTGAAAATGTATTTTTTCTGGCAGTAGAAGGACTGCAAATGTAGATAACAGCAGCTGACACTGGCTTTACATTACAGTGTACGATGGTCAGTCTCAAGGGTGAAGCTCTTCCCTAATAGATTACATATTAAACTGTCTGAAACCCACATTACTTCCAGACACTTTCTCACTTCCGTAAAATACTTTAATTCTCTAGGAAGAAGCTGCCTGCTGATGTACAGAATTGGCCAGACAAGATCAAGAACCCAATAAATGCCAGATAGGCACTACTTATCCACTAACTTAAGCTCCATTACTCTGGTTTGGTCTCATGAAGATAAATATAGCTTAGTGGAAGAATAGGTCTTATTTTTCTTCACTGATTTTAAAGGCCATGAACTTACTGTGTGCTAGTCTACTTTAAAAGAAAGCACTAGACACGGACACATAAAGGGCCCTGTTTTGTCTTGGAGTGGTGATGACCCCCTCGTCATGTTTGGACCTTTTCCTATGTAGACCTGAATATCTCAGACCATTTGACCCTACTTCTTTGTATATAAACTTTCTATCCTGTCATGGTGGTGCAATGAAATCAGACATGACCACATTGAAAACTTAACCTATTCTTTAACCTTCTAATTAATGCCCAGACAGTAAGACAGGGCACAAAGCCAACATGAGGGGCTGGTTCAAACTATTAGAAAATCATAACATCCTGCGGTGCTTGTGTTGGGCTTATGTTGGTTTTGTGCTTGGATCAAAAAGGTGCTGTAGTTTAGGAGCCAACACCCTCCCTATTTGCATGCCACATTCATTTGAGCCTATCCTAATTATATACAACCTACTATATGTTCTCAACTGCGGTGGGTTGGCACCCTGCCTGAGATTGGTTCCTGCCTTGTGCCTTGTGTTGGCTGGGATTGGCTCCAGCAGACCCCCATGACCCTGTGTTCGGATTCAGCGGGTTGGAAAATGGATGGATGTATGTTCTCAAACTTTCTATCAATCAGTGTTCTGCTTGTGGCTGGGAGTGTCATAGAATAAAATCACAAACCAATAATATCCAATGCCAGGAAATTATGCAAAGTCCAAAAGCCTTCTTGTTTCAGTTTAAGTTTTTCTTAAAGATAATAAAAAGCTGTGTTCTTTCCAGGGACAGAGACGCTGATCCTGAATACAAACACATTGTGACATGCCTGCTATGCTAATGGACAACACCTATTGGTATTTTGCCACTTTTGTGTGTACACCCTTCAGTCAGGCCCACTTCTCATTAATTTCTGTCAATCCATGCCCCTTATTCATTATAATAATGATGAGCACATCTTGGCAGTTTTGGTTTTGTTCAGTATGATTTTCAACGATGCCTCCTTATTGCTAATCCTCCACCCATCAGCTTTAAGGGTGTAATTTTACATTGGTGGAGTAATTACATGTTAGACTCTGTGCATATTAATGCATTCCAGTGTTTAAACCATAATGGTAAGACTACACTATACTTTAAGAATAATATCTTATAAGGTACAGAATCACATACTAAAACAAGTGCCTAATTAAAATAAGCACTTAATCATATTATTCATTCTATTTTTTGGGCATAATGTCCAGAAAATGTTAATGTAGATATACAGTAAAACCCTGGATTTCGAGTAACTTGGTCTGCAAGTGTTCTGTAAGATGAGCAAAAATGGTTCTTCTCTCTCTCTCTCTCTCTCTGCGGGATTGTGGGTAATCATCTCCCATGCTCAGTCTCAGTCGGTGTGCCTCACTTGTATAGTCAACATTCATATGAGCATGTACTATAGCATTGTGACCACGTGTGTGTGTGTGTGCATAAACCATTTTTTAATCTTGTGTCCAAGTGTAGTGATTGTTCTTTAGTAACTCTACTAAATTAGGGAGATGTGTAAAATGTGGGAAAGAGTGCACAATTTTGTAGAAAAACACCACCCAAATAAGGCTGTAGCAGTGCGAGTGATGAATCTGTTTAATGACAATGAAATGTCACATTTCCGTGAAATCCTCAAAAGGAAGCAAAAGCAACTGTCATTGGATAGGTTCCTTGTTAAAGTCACAAAAAAAAAGAAAAAGATTCCAGTGAGCCAACAGATAGCAGTGATTCCATTAGTTATATTGAAAGTCGTTCCTGCGCAATAACCCTCCTCCTCCTCTCCTCTCTCTCGTCTCCCTCACTTCAGCCACGATTCTTTTCAAAGGTAAAGTGCAGGTTAATTTGTTTTATGTATTTTTACTTTATATTTTGTATTAATCATTTTTATATGAATATTTTTGGGTTGTGAAACGAATCATCTGAGTTTCCATTATTTCTTATGGGGAAATTTGCTTTGATGTACCAGTGCTTTGGATTACAAGCACGTTTCCGGAACAAATTATGCTTGCAAACCAAGGCAACACTGTATTTTCATAGGGCTAGGGCAAAACATGTCTCTTGGTCTTTGCAAGCCATATCCTGTGGTTAAGTTGTGGCAGTAGATAAGATAAAAAATCAAAGCAATTTTAGATCACCTCTTAACTATACAGTTACATTGGAAATTTCTTCAATATAACAAGGTTTTTTCTAACACTTGCTTTAACATCATAAAGATATATGAAAACACTTGCTCACAATCTGTTAATATATTAGATTTACTGAAGAATCACATAAAACCACCTTGTATTATACGAACACTGATACTCACCGACTGAAATTTCAGCACAGCACGATTGCATGTTTGTTCCACAATATGGCTACAGATTGCGAATGCTTGCTTGTTGTTTTTGGCTATGATTATGAATATGCATGCAGCAAATTTACTGCCACTAGAAAAACAGACATTTTAATTGAATAGAACTTTTCAGGTTCTATAACAGTTGCATATATCTTATATTGCCTAAATTTATTCAGCTATGCAACATGGCTTTCAAATAAAGGTCACCATCTGCCCTTTATTTAATCACTCTCAACTGCTGCCTGTTTCATGAATGACCATACTGCACGTGCTTGTGTAGCAACCCTCTAGTACTGTACATGACATGACAGTGGGCATGACTGTAATTTGATTTGTAACCCCGTCCTCCTGTCATTCTCCTCTTTTACCAGACCACTTACCATGTTAGATAGATGTGGGATAATTGGTCGGCTACCTTATGGGCTCCTCTCAGTTAAAGGACAGTAAGGACTCAAAATGTGAAATCGGCTTAGTTTTCTTTTCTTAAGCACGGTCCTCCACAAGAAATTCATTTGATTTTTTTTTGCTTTTCAAAAAAGAAAAACAAAGCCACCCATTATGGACCATATTTAATGAATTAATGTGAAACACAAGTAAGCTAATTATTCTATGTCTTACTCATATTTGTTTGTACCCTGCTGTTATTTTGTGTTTTTACTATGTGTGATGTGCTATAATGAATTCCTCTTCACAGGAGGTAGTCAGAGGAGATCTATTCCAGAAAATATACCTGGCTCAGTGAGTCCAAGCCCCAATCAGTCACTAATGTATTTATTTTTTACTTTCAAGCCAGTACAAGGTTCAGCCTCATTGCTTCATTGAGCAACTTCACTCTTCTAATATTTTATTCTAATTAAAGAATGTCTGAATTAGTAATCAAAATGTGCTTTACTGCCCATACTACCCTGTTTAACTAACCAATAAGAACATTGTCCTTAACTATAGGAGCTCAATGCAGTGCTTTTTGACCATTTTGTTCAGGTTTCCTGCATAGTACAAGTCCAAATGTATAATTGTGCTTTAGTACAATATACGCTAAATTCATCTGAAATGCTTTCATTTCTTCAAGTTAACTGTAGTGTGATTCTTAACAACAATGCAATTTTAAACCATGACTGCATGAAGCAAGAAACTACTGCATATTAAAAGGAGTAATTACTAGAAATTAGGTAACTGTTAATTATCAGATGAGGTAAAAGAAAGTCACTTGGGAAGAATGTAGTTTTCAAAGACTGAATGAAGTCTAAATAAATTGAATTTGATTATGCAAGGACTTGTTTCTATGAGTTTGTGGTATTCATTGTGGAATTCTTATTCTCTGTTGCATGACAAGAAATAGCTACAGTATGCTAATCTGTCACTATGAAAGGGATTTAAAACTCAATCTCTGTGTTTTTGGGGTTCAAAGAACTGTTTAATACATTTTGTACCGTGTTTATAGTTTGTTTTGAATCTTTTTTTCTAATTTTTGATGCTTATGGATATTGCATATTGTAATGAGGATGGATTTTTGGACTCTGAACAATTGCTTGGTATATACAGTATGCTTTCATATAGTATACTATACTATACATATAGTATACGTAAAATAGCATAAATAGTATGCTATTTTACGTATTTTTTGTAAGCATTAACCAGAAAAAAACCTGTAAGATTCATTGTAAATTTTAGTTAATCTGTAAGAAGAGCTTGCTTTCCTTGCTCTGCTTATCGCATAACAGGTCAGAACCAAATAAAGGAGGAACAGAGGGGTGGCTGAACAGACACATTATTTACAGATTGGGGTCTGCATGGATAGAATAAATATTTGCCCTTCCCCAGAGTTATGGGTAGAACACTGATTGGCAGAAGGTCTGAGAACATAGGTTTTGTCTAGCCAGGATTGGTCCAAGAGCATGAAGCCTGCAATTGAGAGACAAGTTGGCCACTAAATCATGACACCCCATTATTCTAAGTGAGTTACAGTGAAGCATAAAATAAGCACAGATATGGGGATCGCCAGATGCTCTAGATCTCTTTCCTTCAATTGATTCCAACCGGAGACTGGATCAAAGATTAATCAATTTAGAAGTGCAACACAAGATTGAAAAAGTCATTTGATCCTCTTGGAACATGTGGTGGATAGACTACGAGCAAGAAGAGCTGATATCCATCCAGGGTGTGTTTGGTGTTGCATCTATTTACTTTGCCATAGTTTAGCCAACGTTATTCTTTATTGAGTAAATAAACATAGGAACCAGCTTCTCTACTCACTTTGTCCTGTTTCTAAACTGTTTAAGGTCTAGAGATAATAGTCAGGAGGAATTATTTTAAACCTAAATGGAGTCCTCCCTTGTTCATCCTAACATTGACCACAAGTGGTGCTGCAGACTAAAGCTGCATCTCTGTAACAGGCTGGTAAATGCGAAATTTTAGAGCAAGAGCCAAAGGTTTGGCATGTTCAGGCCTACGCAGAAAAGTCCTAAGGTAAGGATAGGGTCTTCTATAACAAAACACATACTGATGAAGAGTTTCTGAGTTGTAGGTTTTGTCGCAGATGCTCTCAAACACTTAAGTGTTTGATAGAATTTAAAGGAAGCATTTAAGCAATCAGATGTGCACATTGCAGTTACATTACGAATGGAAGAAGCAAAATGCAGTTTAAAGAAGGGAATGATTAGGAAATAGCTGAAGTTGTGAGAAATTTGAAGCACTTGAAAGTTATACTATGGTAAAAGTGTACATCACTGCAGGTGAGATACTTCATGGGAAGCAAAATAGGAAAGAAAAAGTATAGCTGATATCAAGGTTATTATCGTAAATGAAAAAGAAGACTAAAACTATCAATGAAAAAATATTTTTCTAAACTGATATACTGTAAAGTAATAAACAGAACTAAGGTGAAAAACTAAAATAATGTGAAATGATTATAGTAGGTGAAATGTCTAACTGAAATAAAATAATAAATTCCAAAAATATTTTCAGTTTTCGTGTTCATATCTGTAAGAAGGCAGTAGAATCCTTTTTTCTCATAAAACTTCTGGGCCACCCTGTAAATGGTGAAATTCAGTATATAAACTTTCCCTGACTAAGGCAACATCAGTTATCACACATGGTCGGGATAAAACATCAAAGTATTGTATTGGGGTTTTTCGAACATAACATTGAAAGTGACAATAGTAAGTACATTGTGTTAGAGCAGGGTACCCTGCGTGCTGTGCAGATTAAGGGAAAAAAAAACCCAGGAAGCATTAAATTTCTCCTAAACAGCTGTCACAAATTAGCCAGTGACATATTTCTGGGTAAAGAAAAAGAAAGGCTGAAACACATGAACAATTAGAGCATACATGCAAGTTCACGACCATATAATGCAAGACAGCAACCATTAACATCATGTTTACAGAGGGCAGCAGCTTGGGGAGCAGACTTGGATGAACACCAAAAATGTGAAAAGCCCAAGTAAATCTGTTGTGAAGAAAGAATTAGAGACAACACACTCATAAAGTGGTGTTAGCACCGTGTAGTGTAAGGTCCAAAGCAGCCTTTCCTGACTGATACATTCAAAAAAGAATCGAACAGAGGACAACATTTCAGTAGGTGAATGGATGTTTAAAGTGAATCTGGAAGGAAATTAGATACAGAGGGAATGCTGGGAAAAGGGTCGGGCGGAAATGACATGGAACGTTGAAGCAGGAAGTGCAGTCATCAGGTGGGCTTGGAAGTAATGGCTTTGTTATTGTGTGCGTGGAATCGTCTGCCAGTCTTCAAAATGGTGTGTTTATTCTTCTGTTTTTCTGTTGAATGAGAGAGAGCGATATTATTGCCAATGTTCAAAACCCACTTTCTTTATGTTATCACGGGTCGTTGAGCCCATCAGTTGCTCCCCAAGCATGCGTGCGTGACACTGTTTATTGAAACTAGCATGTCTGCGAGGCCCTGTAACATGCTGTTGTTCAGAAAATGGGTTTCATCTCTTGACCCCAATTTTATCATGCCATGTGCTGCATGAATAAGTACGCTCATCACATATAAATTTGATATAGCAACAGACCCTATCAAAGAAATGGTCAAACAAGTGTGGAAAATAACCCTTTGTGTAGAAGAATGAAGTAAAAAAAAACCCTGATGGTATTTTGGGAATGTCTGCATGCTTTTACAATTCACCAACAAACCAAGCGCACCATGCTTTGTTATGTCTACATCAAATATATCATCAGTACCCAGAAGAAGCTTTTGTAAACGCCATCGATCATACTTGGAATGAATGGGACATACCAAAGAACAAGGCTATGATAGTTATGACAAACAACGGAGAAGAGTAAAACCTGTTAAGATATATTATGAAAGTGTGGAGAAGAGGAAATTATAACTGACAATTGAGATACATTGTTACATTGATTTCTTACTTTTCCATGCTTTCTTTATGTCATGAGAAATGTGTGCATTTTTAATGTGAAACAAAATAACCTCTATGTATAAAAGAGCCAATCCTAATACGTTTCTAGCAAAACTCACGTAGTTGTTTGTTTAGATAAAATAAGAACAGAATGTTAATTTTGCATAAACTATATGGATAATGGGAGGCTTTTTTATTGCTCACTATAAATTGGCATGCAAGTTAAATATTTTGAACACTGTTAAAAATTCTAATGCATAAGGAAGGAATGTACATTTTACTGAAATAATTTCATGAAGCAAGATAAAAAATGTTCTTTGGAAGAATTACTTGTTAGCCTCCGACTTATTGGAATATCTATCACTCCTGCAAAAAGTTTAAATCTGGATAGTAAACATAAAAAAGAAGAAATGTGCACATACCTGAACAAATATTTTTTATTAGTTAACTGAAAATGTGAACGTGCAGTCTAGGTGTTTCTACTAATTTGATTTTTTTTCTTAAAAAAATAAATAGGAATTTATGGGTCCATTAACTCTTAGCTTGCCTATGTGTGCTGTCCACTCCTATTCTTCAAAGAACAAGAAATATAATAGAGTTATTTATATTGACTGAGGCAGTGGGAACACAATCACACCATAGTAGCACAACATGATGAGATAAAATTATTCATATTCATTATCTGGTTTTATTTTTGCTTGGATTTAACAGAACATTCTTATAGGCATCTTTACCCAAAGATCTGAAGTGTGCCACTGTAGTCTGTGAGGTTTATTCCATAGTATATTACTTTAATAAAAACAGATAACTAAGGTCGTGAATTGATACAGCTGAAAACATCTAAACTGTGCAAACCAGCTGCCATGTAAGCAACCTGACAGGGAAATGGGAAGAGACAAGTGATACAATATAAGTAGGCTATTAAAAGAGAGTAGGTGTACCCTGTGGTGTGAAGGTCAGTATATGGTCAGCAGTTACTGTGTGCTATTTCCATTTAAGTTTTGCCAGCAAAAGATTGTAGCCCATGTTTGGCAAGTGAATGTTCTTATTTTGGAACTAAAGACAATGAGAAAATTGTGGCAACTGCATCAAATATTAGAACTTACCTATGGACAGATGGAACACATCGTTCCTGCCTATACCTAGGACCCATGCTTCCTGCACTATGATGTGGCCAGAGCCAGCTGCAGGAACCTGACAACTGCTCGCTTTTGCCAGAAATTGTGATGTTGAGAGCATCAACTGAAGTTGAAGAAGCTAAGTGTATCCTTTCTTTAGTGTTATTTTTCCTTTCTTCATATAAGAATTGCCGGTGAACCACTAGTGAAGGATGCAATATTTTATTTTATGACATATATGTACACTGCCTGGCCAAAAAAAAAAAGTCGCCAACTGGATTTAACTAAGCAAATAGGTACGAGCCTCCTATTGGATAATTACTGCATGGGTGATTATCTTTCAGCTGGCAACAAGTTATTTAACCCCAACTGGTGCAATGAGTTGCTCCTCATTTCTTAAATAACCATGTCGAAAGACACATCTCGTGGTCGTGGAAAAGATGTTAGTCTGTTTGAGAAGGGTCAAATGATTGGCATGCATCAAGCAGAGACAACATCTAAGGAGATTGCAGAAACTACTAAAATTGGGTTAAGAACTGTCCAACGCATTATTAAAAACTGGAAGGATAGTGGGGACCCATCGTCTTCGAGGAAGAAATGTGGCCGGAAAAAAATCCTGAATGATCGTGATCGGCGATCACTTAAACGTTTGGTGAAATCAAATCGAAGAAAAACAACAGTAGAACTCAGGTCTATGTTTAATAGTGAAAGTAAGAGCATTTCCACACACACAATGCAAAGGGAACTCAAGGGACTGGGACTGAACAGCTGTGTAGCCGTAAGAAAACCACTAATCAGTGAGGCAAACCGGAAAAAAAGGCTTCAATTTGCTAGGGAGCATAAAGATTGGACTCTGGAGCAATGGAAGAAGGTCATGTGGTCTGATGAGTCCAGATTTACCCTGTTCCAGAGTGATGGGTGCATCAGGGTAAGAAGAGAGGCAGATGAAGTGATGCACCCATCATGCAAGATCTTGGTGAAAAATTAATGCAACTATGGATGGAACTAAATCTTGTGACATTGCAGAAGCTTATTGAAACAATGCCACAGCGAATGCGTGCCGTAATCAAAGCTAAAGGCGGTCCAACGAAATATTAGAGTGTGTGACCTTTTTTTTTGGTGGCGACTTTTTTTCGGCCAGGCAGTGTATATTTGTTTTAGTAAAAGCTGCAATCTCTAATATATATATTCCCAGGGTGCGGGTACCCCCTACCAAATGTGGCATATATTAACATTAAGCAAATATTGTTTCCAATTCTTTTAAGTCTAAAGTCCTCCCATGTGACACAAGATTAACTTCCATAACATCTGTAATCTGAACCCAGTATTCATCGGGTTAGTATTTTTTATTTTTATGGCATCGTGTTCATTTTTCATTAGTTCTTGCATTTGGACTACATTAACCTTGATTTCTCTTTATGATGCTTTTCATGTTTGTTAGGTCAAACATGGGGTTGGGTGGGCCGTATGTTCTAAGAAAAAACTCATTGTGTTTTCTTTTGGTGCTTTTTTTATAGTTGCTTTGGGAAGTTGGGGGTCGACATATGTAGCCATATGGCCAAGTTTTCTTTCATATTGGAATTGTGGGGGGGAATTGGTGTGAGGAACCTTCAGAATCTACATGGCTGGAAGATTAGTGACTGTGCGGTGGTGCAGCCATGTTATTTTTTTATTGCTATTTCCAAACTTTTTCAATTATTTCTCCTTTTAAGTCCAATAGCTAATTTAATAGTTGCTTTCTAATACTAAAAGATTGCTGTCTTTGACTTTCTATGGCATAATAAAACAGATATTGTCTTATTATCAGTGTGTACTGACTTAATAACAGGTGCTATTCGTGTGGCAGCTTCCTCCTTGGGAAGCTTTCACAAATATTTAATCATTGTGATACAATTTAATGTCCACATTAAAACCATTGATTCTGTTTCAGACCAATTTGGGTAGACTTTGATGTCTTCTCACTGAGATTTGTGGTAAAAAATAGCTTTATGCTGTGGCTTATTGACCCTCTCCTTTCCGGCTATTATTTTGCTTATCTCTGACTAATCAAGTTTTTCATTTTAGAAACTTTGAAAGTATTGTAGCCATTCATGTGAATGCTTTTATAAATCTACTTTAACATAAAATTCCCCCTGCTTTGTATCATCGCTTACTCTGTTCCACCAAGGCTCTATTTCAAATTTGTTGATTCCTTCTGTTTAATTAGCTCTCCACTGAAAAATCTCTTTTAACTGATCACTGCACTACTCTCAGTCTAAATTAGATTATATTTTCATCTCACAATTGCTCCCAGTCCCTCCTGTCTTTACACTTGCCAGTACTATTTCTAATGCTCTCAGTGACCAAACATGTATTCTATCCTTTCTACTTCTCGCTTTATCCTCATGCTCCTAGCTGGCTCTTTAACTTTGCTGTGCTCTAGAATATTTATTTTTGTCAGAAATTGTGACTCTTTTAAAATAATTTATATTTTTAAATGCTTGGACTGTGGAAAACCTTGCCTTGTTTGGTTAGCTATTAAAGGTGTGACTTGTGCTTTCACAATTTCTTGCTCCACCAGTTAGCTTAATGAAACAGGAAAGAATAGCTGAAACTGAGACACACTTATCATCCTTATATTGTGCACATCCCTGTGTAGTTGATTGTAAGCATGAATGATTAATAATTTTTATTCATCAAGATTTAGATTTCCTGTTTTGCAAAAGGCTGAACTTGAAATTCAGCACATGATGGCTGGATATCATGTATCTAGAACTAAACCCAGTAGATTATTAGTGATTAGACTAAGGAATTTGCTGTTTACAACCATTTCTGATTAAAATCAAATCTTAGCTTTCTACTAACAAACCCCGTACGATTAAAATGTGTTTATTTTTTTTGCATTGTACTCTTTGCTGAAAACTCAAAAGCTTTAGTTTTGGACTTTATTGCCCTTTCAAAAGATCTGTCGATTCCAAAGCAAACTGTGTGGCAAGTCTTATTTTTGGATTTACCATTGTCAATATCTGAACCTAAGAACACCTCAGGCCCCATTGGCAAATGAAAACTGACAACTCTTGATAGAATTAGAGCTGAGATTTTGTCTGTTTTCTGGGATCAATCATGTGGCCAATTCCTTCAGATGCTAAAGTTTGTAGTCTGTTGACCTCTGATGAACTTGTCAGTCAATATTGGCACTGATTACTGTCCTGCCAAATTAGAGCAAAGACCCCTTAAAATGTTTGAGCTACCATTCCAATTCCTTGATATATTCTAACACCAAGTTGCTAGCCAAGCTTCTTGCTCTGCATTTATAATCCATTATACATAAGTAAATACATCCAGGTCAAACTAGCTTTACTCATGTGTTTTATGCAGATGACACTATCCAGTGTCTTTCTTATTTGATTGATGTAGCCCCTACCTTAACCTCACCAGTTGTTCTTCTTTCTTTAGATTCTGAGAATCACTAAGACTGCATGTACTGGGCTTTTCTTTGGCAGACCCTTGAACAAATGTGGTTTGGGGACAAGTTTATTAACACGTATTGCCTTCTTCTATAATTTGTAGTAATTCTGACATATCTCAAATGTTTCATATTCACAGACATGCTAGACAGAGATGTCCCCATCCCTTCTCCTTTTCAGTCTCTTCCTCAAAACTTTGGCCATTTTTTCTCTGCAAAACAGAATTAATCACCCCCTTAATTACATACAACATCATACAAAAAATGTATTTATATGCTTATGTCATCCTACTATTCCTGGGGGGTGCCCCCTCAGATGTACCTCAGGTTCTCAATTTCTTCAATGCTTAGGAAGCCTTTTCAGGGTACAGAATTAAATGGTTGAAATCTGCCCTTCTCCATTTAATCCATGTTTATCAACACGCTTCTCTCCTATCCTTCAATCCCAAGACTAATTCATTTATATATCTGGTGTTAACATTTTGGTGCAGAACATAGTCACCTCCAAATACCATTGCACTTTTAAAAACTTTAAAGACTCCCACCCAGCTATCTTTTTGCTCTTGCTTTGCCATTATTAAAATGAATATTGTTCCTCACAAAAACTTTGTTAGCTCAGTGCTCCCTCACTCCCCTCATATCAACCTGAAGTCAAAGTAGTTTTCTCCAAATTTTTTTGGAATGGCAAGAGACCTCATATTAAACATTCTTCCCTAATTTAAGACATATCTGATTTGGAAGTTTCACTTCCCGACTTAGAACTTTATCATTGGTGTACGCCTTTAGGCCTAGCTGAAACTGGCTTAATGGTTGTGCCAACCCTCCATCTTGATGTTTCATTGAATAAAGCTTTGCTTCACCTTGTTCCCTACACATTCTCCCTTTCACATCCTTAAAGCTAAGTTTCCATTTGTCTAAATTTGGTCCTTTTAGGACCTCGTCAACAGCGGCATTTGGGGGTGGCAAGTGTGGCAACCACCCCAGGCCCCATGCCTAAGGGGATCCTGCTTTTGAGGTGCACGTGTCCCATTCAAGCGGATTTGTCAAGTTATATTCTCCAGTTACATTTTGATAAAGTCTACATGTTATCTTGCAAGAATTTAGCTGAATACTGTAATGAGAAAATCCGGTGTATGCTAACATTATTTTTATTAAATTTGCACGGAAGTTTACAGTATATGGTCCACACATACTGGTAAAAGTGTTTGACGTAACCGGCCCCGCAAGGAGTTGGTCAGCATTAGGCCTTGCACACCCTTAAGGTCGCCTCTGGATCAAATAATTGGGACTTAAATACCCTCATATTTCAAAATGAAGCATTAACGTTTTGGTGGAGAGTCCATTTCTTTCCCAGATTAGTCTCTTTTAGGTGTTAACCTTCTGTAGGGTATCTTTGATCACTAGGGACTATGGACATTTCAAGCACCAAAGCCCACATTTTCTGTGTCGTCTCCTCTTATTTTTTCTTTTATCTTCAACTGAGGTCAGTTCTTAAGACATATGGCATGTCACTTTCCTTCCTCTCTTCCTTCTCATATACTTTTTAAAATGTTGCCACCCTATTTACTGTATTGCACACAACACCCTACAAGTCCTTAATCTTGTATTCTTTGTTAACATGATCTCCCATCCTCCATTTACTTGTCATGGAACATAAATCTTTAAGAATATCACTCTGTCCTCCAGGAATCCCAATAATCTGCATACTCATTTTAATCTTGTCCTTCACTTGTATCTTATCCCACATAAACAATTTGCTGTGGGTTTATCCACTGATCCCCTTTGTCACTTCTACTCCTTAAATGTTCCTAGAACTGTAACTAGAACACTGTCACATCCTAATTGCTTGCTTTTTGAATTCCCTCTCTTAAATGTTCTCAATCTGAATTTCTCTCTTACTTAATATTTTCTTCTACTGAACCTTTCCACTCTCTCTCAGCCCAATTCAGCAGAGGCTGTCCTCTCTGCATACCATTCTTTCCAATCTCTGCACTGACCTCCTCCTGTTCTGTATCTGTTGACTCTTGGAAATCCTCTTTATTCAACCTAACTCTAATTGAACTCTCTGCATTTTGGATAAACAGAGTGTCTGGCTACAGTATCATAGAATAGCTTTTGGTTAACTCACCCATAGCAGATGGGCAATCTAGTGGCTATTGATGATGGAAACTACTCTTCATTATTGCATTTCCTTTTCAGTTCAGCTTCTGACTGCTAACCTTTGAGTTGGTCATGAAGGCCCCATTTTAGTTACTTTTTCAATTTATGTTTATTATTGCCTCTCAAAGAAGAGGGAATATCGGTGGAAGGGACATTTTATTTCATTATCTTATTTGTTTCTGTATTTCACTTATTCCCTTCAATAAAAAATTGTTCACAAAAAAAAAGAAAAGAAATACTTTGCATAACTTGAAAAGTTTTGGGGAAGGAGTGAGGTACATGATTGGTTAATTTGGTAGATGTTATTTATCCCTGTTCTGTAAAAATTACCAAAAAATGCACTTGAAAAAAATCTATTTACATTTGGCAGTATATCAAGCTGCTAATATTCTTTGCTTTAATCATTCACATTGAGAAAGCACAAATTATTGTATATCATTACTAAAAATAATTATAGCACCCCAGAAGGTATAGTGTAGCTATAACAGAGCTAGGCACTATTCCAGGGACTAAACAGAGTCTACGTTGGTTGTAATTAACATCACCCCTGGGATTTCTTTGAAAAAGAACAAGAAAAGTAAAGTTAATATTCAGAGTGATTATCACCTGATGAGATAGGAGACAAACTAAAAGGGGAAAGAAATACTTATAAGAGCAGCAAGTAAAACATCTGTACCGTTTTAGCCATAAGACAATTTACTACACAGCCATCCTTCAAGCATTTAAAGCAGTATATTAAAAACAGTATTTTTGATTAAGACTTATCAGCTTATATACTATAAGGAAACACACAGCTTATTTACAATGGAACCTGGTGAACATTAACCAGTTTAAATGAGAAGAAATAATTTTGTGGAATGCTTCCCATTTTTATATATTTCAAAATTACCAATCCAATCTTTAAAGTTAAAATGTTAAAACTAAAAGAGCAGTGACATAACAATCATGTTCTATAATGAAAGTGCAAGTAGCTGTATATAAAGAATAAATAAGTATACATTGTTTCCTGCCTATTCTTATGAACAGCATATAACAATAAAGTCCAGTGAAGAGAAAATGATTGTTTTTGCAAAACTGCAAGTTTTTGCAGATTCAGTTAACATACAAGGGCAGAAGTGCAGATCGTTCAATATAGCAATTACTTCACAATATATTGTATATAAAACAATGCACAGTAAGAAGAAATTCAATTTGCAAATGTAAAGCCATACAAATGTGATAACAAACAACATCCAGGAGTAAATTATAGACAAAACTATCAAATTGCTTTGTGAGTTTTAGACACATTTAAAACTATTCACTTACTAGTACAGTGAACAAGAATTACAACAATACAAGTGTTGGTTTTTACCTCCCATGCTTCTCTGATGGTACATATACAGTGAGTTCAGCTACATTACAACGGTGACCAATAGCCAGTATATTAATAGACTGCTTTTACAGAAGAACACTTAGGTGATAGTTCAGCCAACATTTATATGCATGATTTTACAGCACAAGTACAAAGGATAAACAGCTAGCTTTGTGCAATCCTAAAAACTCCATTTACATTTCTGTTGTGTCACTCTCAGCACACACACACACTCAGCCACAGAGCATGAAGGACTTAGCACCATGAACAGTTCAGTACCTGCTTATGGCAAAAGAGAAATGGGGGACAACTGCTAATCATATGCTACATCTTTCTCTGCCTTATTCCCGGAATTGCATAATGAAAGTATTTAACTTTTTCTAAATATTACTGTATCTTTATGAGGGCATTACATATGGAGGGGCTTTCAGTACTCTTAGTAAGTCTAAACACAAGGCAGTGTTTCTGCTTGAAAAGGGAGACATGATGGAAACTGTCAAGTGAAGGTTGCCAAGGAATCACTGTGCAAGCTCTGTTATTAACACTGATTATTCTACTGATAGCTGTTTTGTGCACTATAGAGCAAAAAATAAATAATACAAACAGGGAGAAAAAGAAAGTAAATATTTCAAGGACAAACAGTAGATAAGAAAACAAGAAAATGGACAAGAAAGCTAAAAGGTATCAGGTAAAATATATGTAATTGTTTCAACAAAAAATGTATTAATCCATTGTGCCCTTTGTGACAAATAATACTATCTAACTACTGTATATATTGTCACACATATGCAAATGGAAGGCAGCTAAAGGGTCTGAATGACAGTAATTCCATGCCAAACTAGGTGTGCACTAACTCTTTCTCTCATTCCTCTGCAGACCAGTTAAGGGAAATTCTGCCTGGCCCTGATGATGTCACTTTTGGTTCCAGCCCCAGAGATGATGTCACTTCTGGTCCTAGGCACAATTACATCACTTCTGGTTCTGGCCTCAGAGATGACATCACTTTCGGTCATGGGGTCAGTGACATCACTTCCGGTTCCTGCCACATAGATGACATCACTTCCTCTATTCTGCCTTAAATCCTCCATCTTTTTGCCAGCAAGGCAGTTCTGTTCTGGACTCTATTCTTTACAAATCTAGTGTGATCATTTACTCCATTTTGCAGCCAGGAAATAATATACGGGTGGCTACCCCAAACCTTTCTGTGGCTGTTTTGTCAATTCTTCTGACAACTGCCGTAGCTGGCAGGATTATGGATTTCCTGAGGAACCAGGACCCGGACCTAACACATATCCAGGTGGGAAAGTACCGTGGTTGAGTTTCCGAGTGGGGAGTGTGTCCCGTGTTTCGGATAGACCTGGTGCAGGTTTCCGATCCCAGTACACTTAACTGGGAAAACTTAGAGAAACGGGGAGTGTGCAGGAGAGGCTCACAGGATTTGGCTGGTCCAGATGGAGGAGGCAAAAGAGGCTTATTATGCTCTCTTGGAGGAGAGTGCCCTCCTCCCCACTAAAGCAGAACCCTTAGATAAACGTGGAGGTGCCCCAGACTGGCAGGTGGGGAAAATAAAACAGTGGAAATTTGACCCAGAGAGGCCAACCCATGAACATGACTTCTCCCTGTGGGGGAAAAGTTGGGCAGTGGCTATGGCCAAATGAAAATAATGCCCATCAAATAGTGGCCAGCTAGCTACCTGTTTCTAAATAAAATACCTGATGGCTTCACCCAGCCGGTCTGGGGACAATTCAAAAACATGGTAGAGCTCATAGAGCTTGTAGAAACTTGTAGGACAACCTCGCAATCTGGGAGGGCAGAACCGTCCCCTAGTCAAACCTAGGTCGATTACATCCCAAAAATTCAGCCTCCTCACTACAAACCGGAGCCTGCACCAATGTCCCTTGACTCGCAAATGTGCAAACTGCTTGGGGACAAAGAGAAATGCAGCGAGGGTCTGGAGGAAGGGTGTTGTGCTCTGAAAAATCCCCTGATGATTTCATATACAGGAGTGGTAATTTTAAACTAATTTAAAACTGAGGTCTTGTTCAATTCCAGCAGCAACATTTCCATTGTTACCCACCAATTTGTGCTACTGCGACAATGGCTAAAAGTTAAGACTGGTCTAACCTGCATCCATGGAAAAACCCGCTGGTACAGGTCCGCCACCTGTGTCATCAACTTTGAAGGATCGCTAACAAAGTTGGCCATTGCGGTCCTTCCAAATCCACCATTCCTGGTGATACTGGGGCGAGACTGGTCTAAAATTAAAAGCAGTTGGGCACTTTTCACACCTAAGGCAAATATGGGCCTAATTATAGACGGGAATGAGCTGTCTCATGCTGCTTCCACTCCGTGTAAACAGCCGGCGGAGAGAGACGATACGGCCACTCAATATGATGTGGTGATTCCCGGACTGTCGCAGGCAGAAACGTCATCCACCAATGCTACGACAGAGCAGGTGGAAACCATGCCCATTGAGGTCGGTCCTGAGCCTCTCTCCATATTGCAGTTTAGAGAAACACCAGGTTCTTTTAAAGGGGAACAGTGGAATGACGATTCCCTTAAATTTGTGAAAAATGCAGTTGTTCTTGTCAATGGCCAGTGCACTCATCAGCCCATGTCACTGAGTCCTCACATTGTTTTAGAAAACAACCTTTTGTATCGGGTAGCAGAGCATAAGGGGCAGGTATGGAAGTTGCTGAAAATTCCATGGACCTTCCAGCGGCAGGTTTGTGAATTAGCACATGCCCACCTCCTAGGAGGCCATTTGGGCACCGAAAAAAACTTTGGAGAGGATTAAGCTCAGATTTTATTGGCTGGGAATCAATGAGGAGGCAAGGTCCATATGAAGTTAGGGAGAAGAAAGGACTCATCGACAATTTGCTGAAACAACCCAATCGGTCAGCCCTGTTCACTCTTTGCTCACGTGAAAAACCTTAACTTCGGTGTGGATTTAAATCCCAGACAGCGACGGGAGCTGGAATCAGTTATCCTGTTCATTCCGGAGGTAGTGAGTGAAAAACCCGGGAGAACCTCTTTGACTGCGTACAATATTGTGACAGAACCTGGGGTTATAGTTCAAGAACGCCCATATCGACTTCCCAAGGCAAAAAGAGCTGAAGTGGAAGTTAAGATCAAGTGCATGCTGGAACTAGGAGTGATAGAGGAAAGTCGTAGTCCCTGGTCCAGTCCCATCGTCTTGGTCAGTAAGCCTGACAGAAGTTGGAGGTTTTGCAATGACTTCCGTTGACTTAATCAAGTCTCCCAGTTTGATGCTTATCTGATTCTACAAGTGGATTACCTCCTTGTGAGGCTAGGAGAGGCTAAATACTTGACCACCCTTGACATGACAAAGGGGTAATGGTAGGTTCCTTTAACAGACTATGCAAAGGTTAAGACTGTGTTTAGCACCCCTAGTGGTCACTGGCAGTATTGTGTCCTTCCATTTGGGTTACACAGGCCTCCTGCGACTTTCCAGCACCTGGTGGGTAAAGTGCTCCAGCTGTATAACTCGTATAGTGCTGCCTATTTGGATGATGTGGTCATCTATGCCAGAACGCGGAAGGAACACTTGCAGCAGGTTCAGGCGGTATTATGGACACTTGGTGAGGCCAGACTTCGGATTAATCCCAAGAAATGTATCTTTGGATTAAACAATTATTTAGGCTAAATACCAAGTATTTAGGCTACCTGGTGGGTCGGGGTACCGTCAAGCCAAAGTGCTCCAAAGTACAGTAGATGCCATATTGAAATGGCCCTGTCCGCAAACCAAGCAGCAAGTCCAAGCCTTTCTCAGCTTAGCAGGGTACTACCTCCAGCGTTTTGCCTCGATTCTCAGAGAGATCAGCACCCTTGACTGATTTGAAAAAGAAGAGGGCCCTGAACAATGTGGCATGGACTGATAAGACATACGCTGCATTTAGTGACATAAAACAGGCCCTTATGTCAGCACCAGTTTTGAAAGCACCACGCTTTTCTTTACCTTTCATTCTCCAGACAGGCACTTCAGACACAAGCCTGGGGGCCGTGCTGAGCCAGAGCGTCAATGGTGTTGAACACCCCATCATGTTCCTGAGTCAGAAGCTGTTGGAGCAAGAGACCAGGTATGCGGCAGTGGAGCAGGAGACCTTGGTGATCAAATGGGCGATTATACAGCTGAGGTACTATCTTTTAGGCCGGAAGTTCACCCTTGTCACGGATCTTTACAGTGGATGGCCCTACACAAGAAGTCGAATCCACAGGTCACCAGGTTTCTTGACCAACAGCCTTACAAGTTTTTGCTCGTTCATCGTCAGTGTTCTCTTCGTGCCAACGCCAATGCTCTTTCTCGGTTTCACAATCTCTCAGTTAGTAATGCCCAACCCAATGGGTCTGAGCTGAGTGGGGGGCCTTGTCACACACGTGCGCATGGGAGGCTGCTAAAGGGCCTGAATGAGAGTAATTCCATGCCAAACCAAGGGGTGCCGGAATGCACTAACTCTTTCTTTTACTCCTCTGCACACCAGTTACAGGAAATTCTGTTCTGGACTCTGTTCTTTACGCATCTAGTGTGATCATTTACTCCATTTTGCAGCCAGGAAATAATATACGGGTGGCTGCCCCAAACCTTTCTGTGGCTGTTTTGTCAGTTCTTCTGACAATATCTATCCTAGTAAATTATAATCTGTAAAAAAATACTTAAATTTTTAAAAAAGCCTTTATTATTTTAATGCAATGTGGCATTCAAACAAGGTCTTAGAAGTATGTAATACATTTGGTACTGAATTGATCTTAAACACCAGAAAATGTAAAAATACTTTTTCTCTTTGGTTGATAAATTGTTCACTAGAAATTGAGTTGCACAGGTTATTAAGCATCTCATATGCTAGCCGTAACCAGGTCAAGAGCCACAAATTCAAATCTAAACCTGGCAAGAGATCTGGTTTTACTTCTCTTACTTCCTCTCAAGTGTTATTTGACAATGCCCATCTATTTTTGTAGTCATGCTGTAGCCATTTCTTTGGAAGCATTGTGTCATTTAATAAAAATAGTGATAAAATAATAAAACCCATAACCAATAATGAGCTAACAAAAACAGAATAAATTTTTAAAAATCTAGCTAACAAAGCATGTAACAACAAACACCTATCCAGAATGCACAAAACAAAATCTACACAAAGTAAGTGTTAAGACAAGCAGAGTACTAGTAGAAAAGAGAGGTGTTTGGTTCAGTTTTGAAGGAAGACAGGCAATCTCTTCTACATTCAGGTGAAGAATTCTAAAGTGTGGGAGCCATGGGTCTGAATGACTTGCCACCCCAAGTAGTCAGTTCAGACCAAGGCATGATTAGTGTTGTGGTTTTACCGGGACTCCATCCCAAGTCTCTGATTTCTGTGTTAAATTTGTTATTTTTTGGCTGTTGTTATATGTTAATATATTGGTTTTCAATTTATGTTATTATTAAATATGTGAATTTAGTTAATTATTTAAACATGTCTGTTATATACTGAGCTCAAGATGGAAGTACTCCTGACATTGCAGCCATTAGCTCATTCTTGTGTTGTGTGAGTCACCTCTTCTTGGATTCACTTGATTTTAAGATTATTGTAAGTTTCTTTTTTTGTGTTTGGTTTATGAACCTTTAATAGCTGTTAAAGGTGTTTGTAGTGTATAGTGTTTTGTATGAATTTTTTTGTGCCTTTGGGGACTTTTGGTGTCATCTATACGACCAAAGGTTTTTTTAACACAATGAATCCAATTTGAGGTTTATGTTTAGCTAGCTCTTGTGCCAAGAGATGTTTTGTTTCCATATATTTTACAAGTGCCACCATTTTCATAGCAGTCACATCAAGTGTTGCTATAGCAATCCATCTCATAAACCACCCAAGAATGACATGTGACATCATTGGCGTGACTGTACAAAAATTGACATTCTCCACTCATCTGAGTTTGGAGTAAAAATAGAGTTTGGTGTATGATGCTTTGAGATAAAGCTTCTTTTTTGGTCTTTGATTAGATTTTTTTTTGGTAACAACTTCTGCTTGGATTTCTGACCACGTTTCATTTCCTGATCCTTGTAATATTTTTTTATTACTGTCTCTTGCTCAGAACAGTTTTGTTCTATAGATTATGACTTTCTGGCTTAACTCAGAAAGTGTTGTTACCTCTTTGAAGCAACCTTTTGTACTTTGCCTTCCATCATTCTTTTCTAAATAAATTTTATTTAAATGAAGACTGGACCAGGGGTTTTGAAGTTGCCCACTCCCATTTTAGGATTTCTAGACTTTGGCCATTTTGTTTATGCAGACCACAAGCTTAATTGTTCAGTTTGAGGGCCAGGCTTACTTTGTGATAGTAAGATTCACCTGTGATGTTCATGTAGGACAGGAGTCCAGACCTGCTTTTGAATATAAAGTCTTTTTTGGGGTTTGTGAAGTCAGCTATCACAACTATTAATAGTCTAATTCCAAAGGACCTATATACACAAGAAGGTCTAAAAGGGTGAAGGAGCTCAGTGAAAAGTAAAAAAAAATCTTTATCAGTTACTACCAGTTTTCTTCAGTATAAAAATATAAACTTCAAGAACAGGAGTGACATGTTCTGTATGTTTAGTGTGAGTAAGACCTCTTGAAGCTGAGTTTTGAATAGACTGTAGTTTGAGTGTTCTAGTTGAGAGTGAACAGAAAATTACAGGAATCAAGGAGGGACGTAATGAAGCATAAATCAGTATTTTAGCATCTTTGTTGTAAAGAATGAAGGTAAGAAAAGTTGTGGAGCTAGAAAAATAAAATTTTAGTAAGCGAGCTTCTATTAAAGTCAAACATAGGTGATTAGACCAATAATACACCAAAATATGAACAATTTGTGCAGGATTTACAGTTACACCATATGTTAGTAATAAGGTCTGATATTATGAAAGTCATGAATTTTGTGGGAGCTAACAAATTTTAAGCTTTGTCAAAGTTTAATTTGACAAAATCAGTATTTGAACATTTGCTTACATCACAGATACTGTACCTTCTGTCACAGAATGGGATGGCAAACCAGTAGTAGTCTTAGCACTAAAATAAATCTGGTTTTCATCAGCATAACAATGAAAAGGGAGACTATGGCAATAGATAACAGTGGGAAGACATATTTTCAAAAAAGTAGGGGAACAAGAATGACCTATGAGGCGCATCTCGAGTAACACAGACAGAGGAGGAATAGCGTGTTTTTCAAGTAAGAAGTTCAATCTATCAATGGGGAAAGAAGAGAAACCATGAAAATGCTCAGCCTACTATGTATGTTCTGATCATGTTTTTCGGGGCCAGTGCCAATCACCGATTTCATGTTACAGGTACTGGACAATTCTGATACTGATTCAGAGTGTTATTTTTTAACCTTTCATCATTTTTTTTTATACTTAGCTCCTGCCTAACAAGCGGTCTCATATTATAAAACTTCGCATGAATTTCAGCATGAAAATATGCATATGCCAAAAAAAAGAAAATGTGTAAAAACAAAAAATATATATTTATAAAATTTGGCATAAACACATTTCTACGCAACTTATCTTTATAAATAACAATCATTTTGTAAATGTGCATATGTGTACATGCCTTGACTCCCACCTGGTTACTGCCCTGAAACACTCATATATGGAGCATGCTAATCAATGTCATAGATAACAAATCACAGTGCTACAGAAGTTCAACCAACAATGCCTGTTGAAAAATACAACAGCACTAATGTCAAGTAGAAATAAGACTCCGACTTATACACTCATTCAAAAATGCGACACTTAATATTTTTTTTTTACATCTTCTTGCCGCCTCCAATCTCACTTCAGTTTCTCAGACACATTGAATTTTGTTGCAGTAGCACAGTTACTGGTTTCTTTCACTACTTCAACGATGTTTAATTTAAATCCAGCTTCATATTTTCTTCTGATCAAATGCTCCATCCTAGATAAGGGTTGCTCTTACAATAAAAGTGTATGAGGGTATGAGACACACAAAGCAGTGTAAACGTTGCTTCAGAATAGTTCTGGTATTACCGTGTGGTCACGTAGGCACAATGGGGGGGGGGTTAGGTTAGGAGCACATGCTAATACAGCGCATTGCTGCACCCACATAGAAAAAAAAAGACAGTGTGCTCCATGGTTACTCTCTCAGGTGGGTGTTAGCATATCATAATCTCTTGGACCAATAGTGTGAGTTTTCAGCATTCGACTTACGGTATACGACTGACATTGTAAAATACCAGAAATTATATGATAAAATCAAGTCTCAACTTATCTGCGAGTATATATGGTAAGTGCACCTATATCAGCAGGCAGAAGAAAGTCATTGATGACTCTCATAATGCAATCTCTGTACTATGAAGTATGGCAAAACCAGTTGAAAAGACAGTGAAAAGAAAAGTTTGAAGTTGTTTAGCCACCACCATCTCCAATACCTATTCATGGAAGCAGACCTGTAGTTGTCAAGAATGGATGAGTGTTTCTTAAGGACAGGAGTAACAAGGTTTTGAGGGCAATTAGCACAGAATCAGAAGCTATTAATTTTATTGATCAGGTGAGAGATGGGACTTTAACAGAAGAGTAAGGGGCAGGATCAAGTTCTGCAAAGGAGGGCGAGTAGTTGGATTTTATAATTAGCTTAGAAACCAAAAAATATTCAATTAGGGTGAAGGTTGACAGCAACTGCTCTAAAGTTTTAGGTCAGGTTTCATGAAAAAGAAGGGATTGGGTAGCTGGAGAGAACTGCTGGTATATATAGTAACTTTTGTCCTAAACAAAAATATGAAAGCCTGTTTGTATTTCATAGAGCTCGGAGCAGATGCAAGAGGGGCTTGTGTAATTGTACAAATGATTTTTATATCATTTCTAATCAGAAGTTGTTTGAAAAACAGGCTTTATTTACAACACACTTACACTTGGGCATATGCATATTTTTGGCTACATACTGGACAGTAAGGGTAATTGTCTTATAGCAGTGTTAAAAAGACTAATACATTTTTTCATTTCCCTAACTTCAGAGTAAAAAGCTGGGGCCACCCTATTTTTTATTGGGCAAAGCTATTGAATGTTCTGAATTTAGTTAAAACATTTACCAACAGTCAAAAATTCTTTTGTAAAAGAACAGTTAATTTCCATATGTATATTAAAGTCCCCCATCAGAATCATTGAAGGGAATACAATTGAGGCAACCATAAACAGTTCACTTAATTTAGATGCAAGTCATTTTACGGGGGCAATAAATTAATACAATATATAACTAAGCAGAGAATGTGACTTTTAATACCATGTATTTAAAGAACATTAAATCAGGACAAGCAACCTTCTTAACTTTCAAACTGCTGTGAAACACAGCAGTCAGACTAGAAACTTCACCCTTTCAAACAGGACTTAGAGATAAATTTAGGAAATGGAAGCATATATAAATGCATATACTATACAGGTTGTTGTCAGTTTCAGAGAAGAAGCAAATGTCAGTGTTTCTATGTATGGATAGTTCATTCAGAAATAGTTACTTATTTCTCAAGGAGTGACAGTTTAATAAAGCAAATCTAGTGTGATGAACACCATCAGAGTAGGATTTGCTAATGTTCAAAGAGGTTGAAGAAGGCAATGACCAGTTTCTCGAACTGCAAATCCAAACTCTTAGGCAGATATCCAACCTTTAAGACCAAAAAAAGTGATAGCAGTAACAGAAGGGCAATGTATGTAAAAGTAGCATATTGGGAAGTGTACAATGTTTGTCAAAGATCAAATATCACAGGGTCTAGCCAATGATAAAAAATCATATTTTTAAGCAGAAATGGTGAATACTTCAGCACCATATATTAAATATCCAAGAGACACCAACATAATTTAAGCCAGAAGCAACTAGTTCTACAATCAATTAGCAGTTGGTTAAGAGAGAAGGAAAACCTAATCAGACAAAGTGCTGTCATATACATTACATTCTACTGAAAGAAAATGAAGAGTTAGTCACCAATCATGATGTAAGACAAGGGCTTGCAGCATCTATGCAGAAGGTATACTGGTGCAGCGTAATGATGGGTCCTTTCAGCAGCAGGTATAAACTACAATGACCGATGTCAACTGAAAACAGATCAACACAGTCTAGATATGAGCAATAAGTATACAAAAATTATCCAGAGGAAAGATGATAACTGGGTAATAAACAAATAAAAACAACAGTGCATTAAGCAATATAGAGAGGACAGCACCATTGCAAAATGGCAGCCAGATACACATAGTGCACTCTCATTGTTAATTTTATTAGTGCATAGGTTGCAAGTTTGTCATGGTAGCCTCAAAGTCTCTTTGAATTTTTGCCTTGGGTGTATGTTCTGGATGTTTCTGCATGTGCATTGCCTGTCTTGTGTTAAATCCCATGCTTTATTTTTTTACCTTGTTTTTTCTAACTTGCTTTTTCCTCTACTGTATGTGCTCCAGCTCATCTTGGATTACGCCACCATTTTTGACTCATGTCGATGGCTGAACATTACAACACATCATTCTGCATTCTGCCTTTAATCTTACATGATTGCATGATTATACTCCATGAATGACAATGTCTCAGGGCAGAGTTGCAATGATGCATCTGATTTCAGTTCATTTGTGTGTTTTTATGCTGAAACAAAGAAGTCAGAAAAAACTGAAGCCTCAGCTTTTATGGTCCTACTGCTCCTAAGCTGCTAGATCCAGTGGTGTCTACTTTTACTGTCATGGTGTATCCCTCAGTGCTTTTTCTAACATTAGTGAAAGATATTCTGCCCTTACCTTTTTTATTTTGACTTGTGTTTTTGTCCAAAGATGCTTGCTCCCTGGCTGTTAATGACTGCATGGCTCAGAAAACTGAAAAAAGGCATGACCTTCAAAAATGAGTCCTTTATGCCTTACAAGCTCACAGCAGGCCTAGCCCTCAAGAATGGAAGAAGACTTGTAGTCTTTGGACCCAAAAGGAGCCAAAGCCAATAAATCTCCAGAAGGGAAAAGAAAAAAAAACTTCCTTTCTCAAAGAACAAAAACATGTATTCTTGAAACAATAGGTTTTTTTAATTATGTTAAAAAATAAAGCCGAAGAGAAAAAACAATGCCATTTAGTTTAATCTATTTCATTCTTTTTGTTGCTTTTTAAATGTATTTATTGTTTTTATATATTTTTTCTGTTGTGTTTATCTTAAGGGAACAGGGCACATAACGGGGCAGGGTCAATATGCTGTACATCTAGAGGAGTAACTTTGGGCTATATTATCCAGGTAGAGGGTTAGATCTTCCAGATCAGCTTTCTTTGGTGAACATTTTTTGTTAAGTGTCATGTGGATTTTCTGTTTTTGTTTTTCATCTTTTTCTCCTTTGTCTTACACATTCTGATTTCTGGATTTTGGATTGGCATTGAGTTGCCTTTTTGCACTACTTTTTCTCCTTTTTGACATTTTGTTAAGAATTCCCTTTCATTTATGATAAATGTTCACTGTTTTAAAGAACTAGAGTTTTTCATGGTTCTCTCTACTTTTATTCAATTTTGGTGCTGAAGATTATATGAATATTGACTTAAGTTGGGGGTAAAACCATTCAGAACATTTTGGAAAAATGAAAATCCAAAGAGGACTTACCTATCCAAAAATGAAATATCAAAAAACCAGCAAATCCAAGAATTTTGAGCCAATCAACAAGAACATGAGCTTGCTTCCTTTTCAGTCCTTTAAAAAAGATGAGGACAGTCCCTACAGCTGTAGTGTTCACTACAACAAAGAGCACAAGGGATAATGATGCAAAAAAACAAAGTAGACTAGAATTCCTAAAAGCTACACAGGACCTAAATAAACATAAAAATATTAAGACTATCACGGAAAACATATCTAATAAAATGAAGTATGAAATTAATGAAAAACTGTAACATAACAATACAAAGAAAATATCCTTAAGCCAGTCATCTATTCCTTTGTCTCTCACTTCTGACTCAAATTTCCTGTGTTTTATCCTGAGGGGCTGTGGTTGAGCTTTCAACTCCAGAGGATGTTGTGACTTCTTATGCTTAGGGAGTGTTGTTTCTGCTAAAAAAATATTTTTCTTGTTGTATTATTGAAGCTTGTTGCTTATGACCCAACTGACATGTAAAAATATTATTGACAATGTGAAAACTTAGCTCACCAAACTGAACTAGATAAGAGCTGTTATAATTGAACATGCAAAGACTGGCTTTGGTAATCTAGCAATATGTAATCAACTACCTATCTAACAGACTAACTGTTAATGATGCCAAAATTGACATCACAATGCTACAAAAATGCTGCAAAAGTACACTGCCTGGCCAAAAAAAAAGTCGCCACCTGGATTTAACTAAGCAAATAGGTACGAGCCTCCTATTGGATAATTACTGCATGGGCGATTATCTTTCAGCTGGCAACAAGTTATTTAACCCCAACTGGTGCAATGAGTTGCTTCTCATTTCTTAAATAACCATGTCGAAAGACACATCTTGTGGTCGTGGAAAAGATGTTAGTCTGTTTGAGAAGGGTCAAATCATTGTCATGCATCAAGCAGAGAAAACATCTAAGGAGATTGCAGAAACTACTAAAATTGGGTTAAGAACTGTCCAATGTATTATTAAAAACTGGAAAGATAGTGGGGACCCATTGTCTTCGAGGAAGAAATGTGGCCGGAAAAAAATCCTGAATGTTCATCATCGGCGATCACTTAAACATTTGGTGAAATCAAATTGAAGAAAAACAACAGTAGAACTCAGGTCTATGTTTAATAGTGAAAGAAAGAGCATTTCCACACGCACAATGCAAAGGGAACTCAAGGGATTGGGACTGAACAGCTGTGTAGCCGTAAGAAAACCACTAATAAGTGAGGCAAACCGGAAAAAAAGGCTTCAATTTGCTAGGGAGCATAAAGATTGGACTCTGGAGCAATGGAAGAAGGTCATGTGGTCTGATGAGTCCAGATTTACCCTGTTCCAGAGTTGAGAATCTTTGGGATGTGCTGGAGAAGGCTTTGCGCAGCGGTCAGACTCTACCATCATCAATGCAAGATCTTGGTGAAAAATGAATGCAACACTGGATGGAACTAAATCTTGCGACATTGCAGAAGCTTATCGAAACAATGCCATAGCGAATGAGTGCCGTAATCAAAGCTAAAGGCGGTCCAACGAAATATTAGAGTGTGTGACCTTTTTTTTTGGTGGCGACTTTTTTTTTGGCCAGGCAGTGTAAAAAACATGTATACAAAATAGCAAAAACTGTGAAACACACAAGAAAACAAGGAATAAATGCCAAAATCAGAATTTTATCCTCTCCTAAATGAAGTTTGCTAAATGTTCAAATCAGATTCAATAAGGGAGCTATTCATGACAGACGGTAATTGTTTTTATTGTATTTTTTTTAACACCTAAAACAATACACACCCATAGAGAATACAAACAAACAGAAATCCTAAGACATCCACTAATTACGTTCTCTTTTATGGAGTCTCAATACTTGGAATCAATCCAAATGCAGTGTGATTAGGGCCTGACGTGGTAGGTACAGCTTTATTCTGTTTAAGCAGCTGAGTACTGGTACAAAATGGCTGTTCACCGACACCTCATGCTTTGAACCCCACCCTCGCCACATTATTAGCGTAGGTATTATAAGGAGGGTAAATGTAATGTTAAAAATATTATGTCCCTTTCCAGTAGTAGTTTGTAATGCAGGGTGCTGGGGCACTGCCCCCTAAATATGTTAAAAACATTACTTAAAATAATTTGGCAATGAAAGGTAATCATGAAATAAATGTATTTATTTGCACAACCTTCCTGGGGGGTATTTTCCGTACGTCGCTTAAATCATCCGAGATCAGATGCCTCGTCTTGGATGAGTTAATGCCGGTGAAACTCATCCGGGATAAGTCGGTTTTTCAAATGTAGCGGTGTAGTAGATTAGTCTAGCTGGATCTAATCATTCGAGATGAATGCGCGTGCCCGCGCTGATTGAAAAGCCCATATATATTGAGTCTAGAAAACATGATCAGCGAGTCTTTGATAGGCTGTAACAAAATGACGAAAGAATGGGCGCATTTTTTTACACACAAGCGGAGCAAGACCTTTCTTTCGAAGGATATGAAGAATTTCAAGATTTAATATGCACAAGAGGTAACACTGCAAAAGCAGCCCAAACCAGAAAAGACGGCTGGCATAAAGTGTGCATTGTACTTACTGAAAGCAGCGTTTCATTTCCTATGTGTCAGATTAATTATTTAATATGTCATAATTCCAAATCAAACGTGAGCACAAGGAGAAAACAGGAACAGGTTAAAGTGAAGTACAAGAATATACTTCAAATTGGTAAATATTGATATATAACTATTTAAAGAATTGTTGACATAAAGAATCATATATAATGTAAAGAACATTAATTTTAAAGCTAATAAGAAGGCAGACAAGCAAAAAAACAGGTGGAGGTCCACGCGGTCCAGACCTAACCCCTGCAGAAGAGTTGGCTCTCCAGCAAAATGCCCATCGCCCTGTTTCTGAGGGCATTCCAGGGGGAAGCTCAACCTCAGAACCAGTGTTCGGATGCAGTGGTCACTTCATTTCAGGTAAAGGAAGGTCATTGCATATACAGTATTTGTCCTCAATGTGTGCCATAGGTAGGTTCCATATAGCCCTCTTTTTTTTGTTGGGTCAGTTGCAGGGAATGTCATATCCCTAGAACCTGTGTCTGACCAACGAGATATTGACGAAGGTCAAATATTTGATGAAGACACTGTGTCTGATTAAACCGATAAAACTGATTAAAAAACTATTTAAAATTAAACTGATGAAACCTAAACCTAACCTTAAGTGATTATTCATAAGGAGGAGAGGTACATTTTCCAAATCAAACTTCATTCTGATCAGTCCCATGTGCCCCAATCACATTTGGAAACCCTGGGTAATGAGAATGTTAGGCTGATTGTGAGATTCTTTATGGAACTCTGGGTGTTTTTACCTGTGTATTACCTACCTGCAATGGCATGAAATGCCTCTTTTATTGTCTGCACATGCAGGTGTCCAGGAAACACTATGAAAACCCGAAGGAAATATTTCAGAGCCAAACAGACTTTACGAATTGCCTGGCAAACTGCCCTTTTAGGTAGATTTTCTGCATCGCCTACAGTATATAAAAAAAGTGTCACTTGCAAAAAACCTCAAAGCAATACATACTGTCTGTGTGGCTGTGAGAGCCCGACTTCGCCGAGTTTGACTTCGAATACAAGGTCCTAATAAATTTTTCAGGTACAATATTCCCCCTCGGCTAAAGCGGTATCTTTCGAAAAGAATTTCCTCTGGGAGCAATAAAGGATCTTGCCGATCGCGGAAAACCCTCTCTATATGAAATTCTCTTCTTATAATTTGCGTACCGATATCAATTAGTTACTCATTCATGAACGGCAAAGTCATGACTAAATTAATTCCACGCACGGACACTGATTAAGTGTGTGAGCTAATCCTTGTTTACATCGAATAAACCTGCTCCGAGCAGGTTTGAGGATTAGGATGTGTTGCTATGACAACATATCCAGCAAGAGTTTCGAAAAACCGACAGATCCAGGATCAGGCCAAATCGTCAACAATTGCATTCGGCTAAACGAGTAATCCACGTTAGAAAAATACCCCCCTGGTGTCAGTGTATGTCAACCTCCATTAAAAATTGGTTCTGACTTGTATTTGTCTTAATTTCTGTGTGAATCAAAAAAAAAAGTGTGTGAATACCTATATTTCTGTAGTGAAAGACGCCCGGCAAATGAGATTCTATGTAGGTCCTTGAACTTTTGGAAAGCAGGTCACCTGAGGCTGCTTTTTAATTGGTTGCTTTCAAATTTTTCTGGGGATGCAGATCTGTGCACCCCAGACACTTTCACATTTTTTGGCAGCAAATTAGTATTGTTTTAGTTTTTTTTTTTTTAAATCTGATGTGACTGGAAAATCGTTGACACACTATGTCAAGTTGATGTCAGTGGTTCACAGTTCACACCGGCTTTTAACATTACGTAACTACAGATGATCGAGCGTGACTTTACAGATACCAACTTAAAGCGGAACTTCAGAAATCGTTACCTTGAAGAAAAAAAGAACATAAAGGAGCTTAGATCGTACCCACCTGACTTAAGAATTGAGCAGCAGGCAAGTGATCAAGGACAAGCATACACAAAGACTTTTTCCAGCTCTTGTTATGACAAACAAAGTTGGCTAACTGGGTGTGTTGTAAGTAATGCTTTTTTTTCACTGTTTGCTGTTTCAAAGTGTTGGAATCAAAGTGTTTTGGACAATGATGGGGGTATGAAATCAAAAACATCTTTCTGAAAATGCAAGTGGAATGAAACTAGCGGCAGTCATCTAGACAATATTATGAGGCTTAGTATTGCTGAACAGCTAGATGAAAGCTACAGCATTGGCATTAGAAGGCATAACGAAGAGTTGACCAAAAATCAACACATCCTGTCCAGAATAATAGACTGTGTGAGCATTTGAATTGGCTTTGCATGGCCTTAATGACAGCGAGGGCTCCGAAAAGCCCAAAGTGATCACTTCTCCAAACAATGCATTAAAAAGGTTGAGAACGCTGTGGTGCCTAAACCTGTAACAAAGAGCTTCCTTTTACTAGGAATTCTACAGCTCCTGCAACTATAAGCATTCAAAACACCCACGACATGTAATCACAGAAGCAATTCAGTGCTCTGCTAAGTAATTCATTTGTTTCATAAAATAGAAACTAAATATTAATAATCACAAACAAGCTAAATTATTTGCATACAACCCGGCAATAGATTTGGGATGTTGTGATTCAAACTCTTTTTATACATCATATGTTTTGAATGAGTGTTTTGAATCATTAGCCTGCTTTAGTAATAGGCCTACTGTTTGTTAAGGTCATGCAGGTTAAGAAGGTTGAACTGAGTGAGAGCTCGAGAACGAGAAAAACATTCACATTACAGTGTTGTTCACCATAGACTATTATTGGTATCTATAGTTTAGGTGCTAATGTTTCTTCATAAGGACATACTTTTATTTTCAACTATTAATCGTTTTTTAAACTCAGCTCTCTAAATGGATTGCCTCCTAAAAACTACTTGCGAAACTTGTGAGACTTTTGCTATATTTTTTAAATACAAAATAAATGAGATTAGAAATAATATAGTACCCCCCCACACCCCCAAGAAAGTTAATCCAATTGAATCCTAGCATGCTATTTTAAGCGAGTTAAATTCTTTCACTGGAATAGATCGAACCAAACTACATGGAATCATTTCTCAACTGAAACCCTCCACCTGCGTCCTTGACCCAGTACCAACAGGCTTTAAGTCTCCTATACCCATATTGATAGTGTACTTGACATAGTGAGCTCATCATTAGATATGGGGGTCTTCCCTGACTGTCTGAAGCCTGCAGTTGTTAAACCCTGCTCAAGAAAAATAATCTCAACTCCTTTGTTTTTGATAACTTTAGACCAATTTCTAACTTGTTTTTCTAACGTAAAATTCTAGAAAAGGCAGTAATTAAGCTGCTTAATGATGACTTCATTCAACATTCTGTTTTTGACAAGTTTCCAGGTTTTAGAAAAATCACAGTACCAAAGCTGCACTGGTTAAAGTAGTAAATGATTTGCAGGTTAATGCCGTGTGAGATATGGCCGGCCATTCATCCCGGCCAATACCCCCAGGCCGCCAGATGGAGCCCTCCTTGCAGCATGGAGGTGCCCCGAATGCCAGCAGGGAATTATGAACAACGGAGTTTTTATGCACAGCCCTGCTGGCTACCATGTGGGCCGTCAGGAGTCGCTGCAGGGAGGCCCAAGGACGTGTATTTCCCCTATAACCCGGAAGTATGTCTTAGTCACAGCGACAGAGGAAATGACGTACTTCCGGGATGAAAAAGAAGAGCTTTGATCTGACCAGAAGTGCTAAGAAGTCACATGGACTGAGGGTTCAGAAGCACTTCCAGGTCAAGGACTATAAAGGACTCTGGGAAATCCCAGACGGGCGAGCTGAGTTGGGAGGCAGGGTGACTAAGCGTCTGGGAGTGGAGGATTGTGTATTTGTATTGATTTATTAGAGTATTGTGGAGTGGTAGTGCTTTGTGCACAGTATTATTATAGTAAATAATTATTGGACTTTTTATCTGGTGTCTGACGTATTGTCCGAGGGTTCAAGGGAGCGAGATCGCCCCCTATCTGTCACAGCAGATAGAAGCTGTATATCTGTTCTTGCACTCTTAGGGTGTACTCACACTAGGCACATTTGTTTTGTACCGTGCCCAAGCGCAATTAACCCCCCCCCCCACACTACTCCCCCGTTTGCCTGCACTAACACTGTGCTTAACCTTTTGGGCCTGGGCACTTTTTTGTCATGACCATGCATCTTCATGTAAAGCCAAAACAAGATCTGAACACGGAGTGACAGCATGCATGTTAAAATGATATTACTTATTTTGTGGTTGTTTAGAAGTCATGTTGGGCAGATAACGCTCTACCTTCTTACAGATTTATTGAGTGTGCAGAGCAGCACTTTGCTGTTAATAATGCTAGGTGAACGAGTTTTTTTACAGAGACAAATTGTTAAGGAATTTGCAGCTTTTCTTGCCAAATGCAATTCACATTCATGTGTAAGGTGACAATAAAAATCTGTTTTTAACACTAGAATCCCTGAAGACTATGAAAAAAGTCATAACATTTTTTCCTGGGCCACCTTAAATTCTTTCACACTTCTCCGTTAGCATCTTTTGTTTTTCAAATGTGTCGATCAGCACAAGCAGCCTGCTATCTCATTCCCCCACTGCCGCAGCTCAAGTTGGACAAAAAGTTCTCCTAGCTCAAGTCTGTTTATCTGGATGTGAGGTGCCTGGAGTTGTATTGGTTAAATAATATATAATTATTTGGAACACATGCATTTCATGTGTGTTCCGTGTCTACAACAATCTGTGTAAATGTAGGATGACAGGAAATGCAAGGCAAGAAATTTTGAACACATATGCTAAAACAGAAACTTTTTTCATGTTATATTACTAATGACAAAATTTTGACAAGAAGTGCATAATGTGTGAAGACATAAGTCCAAATATCAAATAAATACTCTCACAAAAGATGCAAGTAGAACAAAACAAGTGCGCTTTTATTCAAGAATATAACCAAAGAAAAAGAAATCAGGTTAGAGTACGATGTTGACAAGACCGCTTGGCTGGTGCAGAGGTAAGAACTGCTGACTCATAAGCAAGCGGTTGCGAGTTCGATTCCGGGCCCTTCCTAGATTTACTGTTTTGAGTAGTGAGTTGCTTTTATTGTTACTGTTATATAATAAAAACATACATTTGATTTGAGTCTGTAACAGCCGGTATAAATTTATGGTACTTGTAAAGGTTAGCATTTTTTTTTATTATTCAGTTTTATTCTCTCAATCACGTTCATGTTCTCCCCAATCTGACACTGTTAGTTTTCAAATAAAAACGTGCTATAATAGAGGTAAGTCTCGGAAGGCATCAGTTTGCAATGGCACTGCACTTGCAAATCTGTTGCTTCCAGTTATGTTCTTGTGTGCTGTTTTAAAAAGCTTTTTGACACTATTCAAGACACTATGATAAATAAATGTTAACTATTTGTTTAACAAAAATATGTTTATAGGGTCATTATTGTCGTGCACAAAGTATAGCAAAATTCCTACTTGCATAAGCTAATCAACATGCCATACAATACCTGTCACCACCACCACGATTAGTGAGTATTGCTAATATTACAAAATCTCATTGGAATATCTGTTAACAGACAAATAGTACTTAAACTTATATTATACATATTAGGGTGTACTTTTGTTGAAATGTAAGGTATTACAACAATTATTCATAGTCAGTTATTTCACAATGTCGAAATGTTACAGCATTTTTGCAAAAATCCTTTTAATGGTGAAGCCAACAGCAGTGTCACTGAATGGAAAAGGCAGGAAAAATGAAAAACTTCCCCTGTGAAGTCCTGTAAAATGATTCTTGTTATGTGCAACAAGTCCTATTAGGCACATTTTGCTGAATATGCAAATTTAGATCTACAGTAGAAAAACTGAGGACATATGTGGATGAGTCGATGTTTCAGGCTGCTCTATATGCATAGTATCACTCAAACACCTTTTGAACATTTTTCACAGCTGGAGAAATGCTGTAATTTTCTTTGTGCCATTAAATTCTGATAGGTTCTCTGTGTCTGTGAAAATGCACCTGTTTATCATTTGTCTGCATAAGTTGTGTCATCACATCTGCACTAATAAAGTTTTAGTCTACTGATAACTTTTGGAAATGCATTTGTGAAATTTACTTCATCCTGTAAGATCCAGTGATGGGTATGGCCAAATAATGTGGTTGCCATGTGAATTGGTGGAAGATGCCATGGCAAACTGTAAATACAAATAACATTGTTTGACTTTCTGATTTTGTAAATAATTAGAGACTTCTTTCCTTGTTTGTAATTTGTTTCTATTGTGTTTTGATTCTTTTTTCCATTGTGTTTTGATTCTTGATTTGTTTCATTGCTTGATTTATATTGTTTTCTCAATTAAGGTATTTATGTGGTCATTACGAGGTAGCCTTGGGTAGGTGCTAACCACCTAAGGTCTCATGAGCAAAGTAAGCCCATGCATGCTCAACTCAATTTTCTGATCATTTCAAAATGTCTCAAATGCAGTTCAAGACCTTGTTTCACATTTGCTTGGGAGACGTCTTCAAAGCACATGTAAATGTAAATACACTGCCAAGCAGGGGTTGGAGCTGTTAACTTATTCCTTTTCTCGTTCTCCCTCTGCACAAGCAGTGATTGACAGTTGCATTGTTAATGATGTCACTTCCGGTTCCGATAATCTGAACCCTGTTCTACTTCCTGTTCTACTGATTGAAAACCAGCTCCGTCATCATCTAAGAACCAGTTGCAAATTGACTGCAAAAATGAAAACTTTATTTTCTTGTGGTTTATTCAGCTACAGGGATCACTAGAGTGTCCCAGCTCTTTATCTGTGTTTCTTCTTATTATTACAACCTAAAATAGACCTGAGTCCTACTGAAAAGAAAGCCATTTTGAGATATCTTTAATTATATTTAAGATATATTGAAATAGATGCATTTCTAAATATCTTAAAATGTATTATGAGATATCTTTAAATGTTAATTTGCTTGCCATAAATTATTTATTTTAACACAATGAGGCACAATAAAGAAAATAAGCACATTGTGCTGAGATTTCTAATAGACCCGTGTCACACACGTGTGAGTAGGAGGCAGCTAAAGGGCCTGAGTAATTGTAATTCCTCAACAGACCAGGGGGCGGCAGGGTGTGCTGACTGTCTCTCTCAGTTCCTTGCAGACCATTCTCGGGAAATCCTGCCAGGTTCCGACGCATCTGAAAACGTCACTTCCGGTACCTATGACATCACTTCCGTGTCCGGGGGGCTCAATAATGACGTCACTTCCAATGACATAACTTCCGGTTTTGGCCCCAATGATGTGACTTCCTGTACTGACCTTTTAAGCTGCCATCTTGCCTCCAAACAATCAGTTCTGTCTTGGACTCAGATCAGTGTGTGACAAGTGTCTGGTCACACTTACAGGTAATCTAATCTAGACACCGTTAAAATATTCGACTACGCCACCCAGTTTTATTAAGAGACTGGGAACTTTTGAAATTTACAGAAAATAGCACACAGGTTTCTTTAAATTGGGTGACGAGTAAACACACAATGAAAGACACAACAGTAATTTCAGTAAAAGCAACAGTAACTTCTATTACACAAGACAATATAAAGTAAATTAAAAGGAGAAACGAACATAAAAAAATCTAACAATATCAGGAACGAAATTCCTTTTTTTAAAAAGGAAAGCACACTGTCCACACTTGAAAAGTCTGTTAAAAACATGAAGTGGAGGATACAATCTTTAGTGATGCAGAATCCAGTTTGCGCACTCCGGTACCCCAACAATTAATCGCCCAAATGTCCATGGATGCACTCTGTTCACCGGACACTCGTTTCCCAACAGAAGTTTTGTCAAATCGCGGAATCCCTATCAGTGTCTCTTCATCGTTCTTTTTTTCCACTCTGGGCTCCTTGTATTGCTGCGACCTAGGCATGCCTCACTTCTCATCCGCCAGCTTTGCTTGGTCCATTCATGTGGCTTCCCTCTCTCACTGGACCCACAACTGGCATCTCCTTGTGGAGCTCTCTCTTCCTCCCTGGAGGTAAGTGTTGCCGTCCTTGTGCCTCACGTCGTACAAGTCGCGTATCCTTGTCTGCCTGTGAGCCCCTGTGCTCTGTGTGAATGTGTTGGCAGCATTCTCAGTGAACCTTCCCTCCCACTGCTGTCTCCTGCCCAGAAGTTTAAATGTCCTTCAGTCCCTGTCTAGATCAGTAGGACGATGGATTAAACAATGGCACATCTAAATTTCCTGGGTTTAACAAATAGTGTAAACACAAGTTAACAAAATTATTGTTACCAACTATCAATGAGTACACATATGGTGATTAGAAACCAATATTCTTGGACATGTTCATTTCTAAGTCAGGTAAATACAAACATTTTCCAAGGAAGGAGCAGTTCTTTTATGACAATTGTATAGTGTTTGTATGTTTAACCAATTAAAACTTCAACCTGGTGATTCTTCTGCAAGACAGCAAATACCTATATCCTGTAGACAGCCATTACAATAATCGGTAACAGGATTACCCAGGAAATTTGCCTTTTACCTTCTCACCCCAGTCCCAACAATGGGTGCCTATTGCCTCTTCATCTACTGTATTTTAAACGTAATTTTTACATGTTCCTTTGCCTAAGAGAGAAGTAGAACCACCCAGTGTACAAAAAATGTCCCCCTCTGACAAGTGAATTGTCTCTGTGCAACTTAAATTCTATTTTTACAGCCGTGGAAGAATATACGGGTGGCTGCCCAAAACCTTTGTCTCATCCTTATCACACCAGTTAATGTGAAAAAGAGGGGATAGATCAATTAGGGGTTTTCTTTGCTCTATCAAACGTACATGACCAGAAATGAGTGTTTGCCTAACTATTTACCTCCCAATAACCACAACAAATGAACACCACAGAGCTAGAAAAAGAAAACTGTGAAAAACATACAAACAAGCAGGTGCAAAAAATTGAGCAATAAAAAGACATGGAACAGGCCCATCAGTTTGCTTAGCCAAACCTACTGGGCCACAGCAAAGTGCTGTAGCCATCTTAAAACATATCAAATAACAGTAATCATTAGAAATATAACAAAATTAAAATGATCAAAAATGCACCAACTCCACAAAAAAGTCAAATTGACTGTAATTCCTGATATTGTAGTAACTGTTAAAATATATTAAAACTAGCCAACCCGTGGTGTACCATACCTCACGAAGCATCAACACATTTGAAGCAATTGTGTCGGAAATCGTATCGAAGCTTCGAAGCATTTGACACTCACCTCTCTCGTGACACCTTCTGGCCATTTTCATTAACGTTACAGAAATTTATGATACACTTCAATGACGTCTGTTAAAAGTCGTATTGCTTTTTTTTTTTTGTAGCTACAGACTGACAACGAAGAGAAGGGTTCATCAGCAGCTTGTAGTGTGTGATGTCTAAAAAATATAAATATAACTAACGCCAACAGGCAGAATGCACTATACGATAGCAAGAGTTAAACAAAATAAGACGCCTCACCTCATGCATTCCCGGCTCTTTCAATTAGTATTTACTTTTGCACTGTATCATTATAATCGCTCCTGTTATTAGTATTATAATTAACCCTGATCTTTTCTTGAAATCACATTTAATAGCCTTAAATGTTTTCTTTGGTCTGTCTTAATTAAAACGGAGTAGACAGAAAATAAAGGTTTATCCCTGTACTTTGCCATGATATAGGTAAGCACATTTGAGAAAGAAAATGTGAAATCCTTAAATCACAGATGTCATTATTCGATCAAGTATTAAAATCTGCAGTGCTTCGAAAGCTCGACACAGTGTCGAAACCTGAGTATCGAGTGGCCCATCACTACCTGTGAGTCACGTAGAATTTTCATTGTTGTTTGCGGTTCTGGCCGCTTTCGCGTACTGAGTTGTTCCGGAGTCACAGTTGAGAAACAGTTTTTTAATGTCTTTTAAGCACAGGGGAAAAAATGAACATGTGGCCCGGTTCATTCTTTAACTGCCTTGTGGCACTGTAGTAGTACGGCTGCTTTGCAGTAAGGAGACAGTGGAAGATTGTGGGTTCGCTTCCCGGTTCCTCCCTGTGTGGATAGCAAATTATCCGCGACAAACAAACTGCTTTACACGCTGCAAACCAATCTGCACCGCTTTTTCAATGTTTTTTAAGCAGAGGGAAAAAAATGAACATTTGCAAAATCCGTAACGCTGCTTTCAGTAAGTACAATGCACACGCGTTTAATTTGCCAGCCGTCTTTTCTGGTTTGGGCCGCTTTTGCAGTGTTACCTCTTGTGTATATTATATCTTGAAATCCTTCGAGTTGCTAATTAACTAACTAACACCCACCCACTCAGCTTGTGTGAAAAAAATGTGCCCATTCTTTCATCATTTTGTTGCAGCAATATACATTGTGTTTCCACTCAGCGCGGAGGCGCGCATTCATCTCAGATTTTTACATCCTGCTAGACTAATCTGCTACACGGTTGCATTTGAAAAACCGACTTATCCCAGATGAGTTTCACCGGCATTAATGATTAGGAATCTGGTTGTAACAAAACCCTGCATCCACAGGGGTTCACCAGGACTGAGTTTGGGAAACACTGCTGAACACAGACGAAACCGACTCAGGTGAGGAGTTGGGGCGGGCAAAGTGGTTGCAGCTATTGATTATTGAGTGTTGTTTGCCTGGGTGTCTGATCTGCTCAACAGGATCATAAATAAAAGGAAAACAATGTGAAGGCAATGTCACAGGTGATCCTGTGGTATAGCGGGTCCACAGCTCCCCTTCAAAAGCCCATTTTTAAATAAATAATCATCGCACTCACAGTGTAGCGAGGGGCGTGGAAGTGTGGCTGAAACGGTTTCCGGGTAGACTCGTGCTTCGGGCATTTCTCCCCTGTGCAGTGTGTGAGCGAGTGAGGAGAGAAAGCCGGTACGTTAGAGTGAGCGAGAGCAGGCTCGAAGGCAATGTGTTCCTGTGGTATAGCGGGTCCATAGCTCCCCTTCAAAAGGCCATTTTTAATCAGGCGACTGACAGTAGTGGAGTTAGGTACAGAGAAGGTCAGCTACAGAGAGAGCGTCTCGACTGTTGCAGGGCCTGAAGCAGGTGAGATGCTACTGAAAAAGAGGCACAGGGCTTATTGGTTTTTAAAGACTGCTTCCTTCATTGTGTTTTAACTTCAGTTTTAAAGGATTGCGCGGCTCTCTCTTGTGCTGCCTGTGTGTGCCTCCGTCTCTCTGTGGCGCTGCCTCTCTGTGTGTGCGCGGCTCTCTCTCTTGCGCTGCCTGTGTGTGCCTCTGTCTCTCTCTGGCGTTGCCTCTGTGTGTGTGTGTGTGCCTCTGTCTCTCTGGCGCTGCCTCTGTGTGTGCCTCTGTCTCTCTGGCGCTGCCTGTGTGTGCGCGGCTCTCTCTCTCGCGCTGCCTGTGTGTGCCTCTGTCTCTCTGTGGCGCTGCCTCTGTGTGAACCAAGGTTCCACTGAGGTTGACTAATGAAAAGTCAATGTGGCTCAGAGCTGCAAGTGGACTGTGGCACAGACAAACAGAAATGACGGCATGTTTTCCGAGGCATTGCGTCCGAGTTGGTGGGCGTGGCTCTGTGATTTTTTCGTCGTATCCAATGGTCTAAGAGTTGGTGGGCGTGGCTCCTTCCTGCGTGCGCCATTGGCGTCTTACTTGTCGGCAGTTTAGTGAATCCACGCCCCTTCCGGCGTGCTTTCCATGGGTGGCTACTTGTCTCCCGGCTTAGTGAATTATATATATAGATAAGGGCCCAGACTCTTGCTTGTCTCTCACTTTCACAAACTAATGGTTCCTTTGCTGCTTGGATCTGGATTTGAAAAAAGAATGGCACATAGGAGATCCCCATATGATTTGTTTGAACTTGAAATATTTTGCAAAAAAGATTGGGGTAATAAATTGTGAAGTGCTAGGTTGATAGAGTCTTCTCCAAAAGCTGCAGATGAACTGCTGCAATCAAAGCAAAAGGGGGCTTCCACAAAGTATTAGTTAAAGTGTCCAGATGTATGCAAATGACTACTGTACAGTGAAGGGAACCAATAACTACATAATAGCGGGTTTCTAGAATGGTAGAAAGAATAATGGTAGATTAGTTATATACTCTACGGCTTTCTTCTAAACTTTTGTAGTTATTTAAGTAGCAGTTATGTTCATTGTCGTATTGTTGTACCCAGAGCAAAAAGTATGTATAAAAAAACATCTGTACAGCTTCATTGCAGCAATTCACTTCTCTTTTCATGACAAGGTTATAAGGTTGAAATGCATACGCTTATAGAAAGTCACATTAGCCAAATCCAGGATGAAATGATGAATATTAATGATAGACCTTTGGTAATACAAAATGTGGGTTCACACGTGTTCAGCAAAGAAGAAGAGCCATTAGATGTGATTAATGGCTGATGGGAAATGCAGAAAGCAGCAGGAAGAACATTAGGACAGACAAATGACCACACCCCAGGCCTGGTATTCATCTCTCATGAGTCCAATTTATGAGCAAAGACTAATAAATAACACCTTGATGGAACAACGAGTGTTTATCTCAAGAATACTTTTAATGACTTGAGAATAATGCAACAGAAACCTTCAGAAAATTTTTCTTTTTTTTTGTCCATTGTTTTCTAAGAAAAGAATCATGCCTGACAAATTATGGATGTTCCAACATTGTCCCAGTTGCAGTATATGAAAACTATTAATGTATTAATTATTTGAACATACAGTATTCATTTTTCTGTTTACAGATTCTTCAGATATTTTATCAGGAATCAAAATAGTTTCTGCATGTTTATTGCAAGTAATATGTTTTCCAATCTTTGTGGTATTTTGTGCATAACATAGCATTCTTAAACTTGCTCATTTCTTAATTAAATAGGGTTATGGAGGTCTGAAATCTATATAAGCAACACTCAGCACAAAGCTGCAAACAGCCATGCACAGGGCATCAGAACATTACAGTGAAATATTATTTTTAAAGTGGTATAACTGTGGCTTGCTTTTGTTTATCATGGCTATTTAGTTGCTTATTTTTGGACATATGCCAGTAATAAAAGATCTAACTAAGGCAGCCCTGCAGTCTCATTTGATTTAAAACACTAATTAACACTAATTATTGTCCTAAATGCAAAGTTCCATTTAAATGTCTATCAACCATACAGTTATTTTTGAAGCTACTCTGATTTTATAGTATGGTGTGCAGTAACCATTAGAATAGTTCTTATGGAAAATTATTTTTCAAATGGTCCACATATTTCTAAATGTATTAAATAATACTAGGCCCAGTACTCTACCTGATAATAATTAAGTTTTTGCATTATAATAAGCTGCCCAGCTCACAAGTTGCTGACAAAGGTCACAGCATCATTAGAGTGAATGGTGCCAAATGGGACTTCATTTTAAAATTGGAACCCTAAATAACCACTGGAGGGTCCCTCCAGTATAGAAAGAGAGTGATTTCTACAAGCAAATATATAGGTGGTAATTATTATCAGGACACCACTGAGAGAAAGAAGTAATGGAGGACTTGAAGAATACCTGCAAAATTTTAGAGAAGTGGCAATTAAGAGTTCCCATTTAGGAAAGATTGGGTCTTGAGTAGGCTGCACATGAAAAACACAGACGGTGACTGGTGTCATTTTCCCCAACCATTTGTGCTATAATAGTCAGACATACAAGTAAGAATTTCACAGTACTCTGTGTGCAGGACAATGAATGAACTTCAACTTGATAGACATCATGTGTGTTCATGTTATGAGGCATAAGCACGTGGTAATGTACATATTCTGAGACTTAAGAACACAATCATTAAGAATTCTATGATGTAGTCACACCAGTTTTGAGTACTTTTAGGAAACAAACTATTCAACAGAAGTGGGTCAAGAAACACTACTGGGTTTCCTTCATACCTACCGCAATATGTCTTTATGGTGTCTCACTGTGACTGGTTTCTTATTATTAGCTAAATCAGAAGTTATCCTTTTTATACTTCTTTTATGTGTTTGTAGGAGTTATTAATGTTTGTTATAATATTTCTATATGTTTGTGCTTCTGTAAAAGCTAAATTTACACTTTGGGACAAATAATGTTCTATCTATCTATCTATCTATCTATCTATCTATCTATCTATCTATCTATCTATCTATCTATCTATCTATTGTAAGGGACAGCCAGCAGCACAACCTGGGACGCCCCAAGAATGGAAGGATGGGGGAAGGCAGCTACTTTTGGACACTGCCTCCCCCAAGACGCTAGATGGCAGCTTCCCTGGAGTATAGCAGTGCCCTGGATTCCAACAGGGCATCCCGGGATTTGGAGTTCACTATCTCAGAACTGTTGGGTGCTGTGGGTGCCACCAGGGGGTGCTATGGAAGGACTGGGGGAGTCGTGCTTCCCTTATAGCCCAGAAGTACAGTTGAACCTCGGTTCACAACCATAATTCATTCCAAAACTCTAGTCGTAAACCGATTTGGTTGTGAACCAAAGCAATTTCCCCCATAGGACTGTATGTAAACACAATTAATCCGTTCCAGACCATATGAACTGTATGTAAATATATATTTTTTTTAAGTTTTTAAGCACAAATATAGTTAATTAAACCATAGAATGCACAGCGTAATAGTAAACTAAATGTAAAAACATTGAATAACACTGAGAAAACCTTGAACAACAGAGAAAACTAACACTGCAATAGTTCGCACTATAGCGCTACCAACCGCTGGCTAAAAACACTTTTTTTTAATGAGTTTTAAGCACAGGGGAAAAAAATGAACATTTGAAAAAATCCATAATTTAATAAACCACCAAGAAAAGTAACATTGCAACAATGCACGCTACGAACCGATCGCTGTAAACAGAAGTGAAAACAAAATCAAGCCCAGTGCATTCTTTAATTGCCTTCCTACCTTATGCGTCCAGCTATCTCTCTCGCGCTGCCTGTGAGTGCGTCTCTCTCTCGCGCGTTGCCTGTGTGTGTGCATCTCTCTCGCGCTGCCTGTGTGTGCGTCTGTCTCTCTCTCGCTGCCTGTGTGTGTGCATCTCTCTCTCTCTCTCGCGCTGCCTGTGTGTGTGTGTCTCTCTCTCTCACGCTACCTGTGTGTGTGTGTGTGTCTCTCTCTCTCTCGCTGCCTGTGTGTGTGTCTCTCTCTCGTGTGTGTGTCACGCTCTCTCGCTCTCTCTCTCTTGCTCGCTGCACAGGAAATGCACAGGGAGAGACTGAACATGTACAAACCAAAAGGAAAACTGGCTTGTTCATATACCGAGTGTGTGGTCGTGAACTGAGGCAAAAGTTTGGTGAACTTGTTGGTCGTAAACCGATTTGTACGTGTACCGAGACGTCCGTGAACCGAGGTTCCACTGTACTAGGAAGTTACGAGGACGGAAGCCCTGATGTACTTCCAGGCTGAATAAAGAACTTTAATTCTCCGTCTGACCCAGACATGCTGAGAAGTCACGTGGATGGAAGAGCAGAAGCACTTCTGAGTCAAGAACTATATAAAGGTCTGCTGAAGACCCAGCAAGCAAGTGTGACACCCCGTGTAGTGGGAATTGGTGTCACCAGCCTACACTCCAGGTGTCTATGGGGACCGAGCGTGATCAGGATGATGGTATAAGACAGGGAGACGTGGACACAAAAAGGGTTGGGTTATATAAAAAATAAAGTGAGGTTTTATTTACAGGTGCACTTAAAGGAAAACAAAAATAATGTCCTGTGGAATTTATCAATACACAGTCCAATATCGCAAAGGACACACAAAAACAGTAATTAAATGGAGCCCAAAAATAATGACTATATACAGTATTTATAGTGTTGACTGAAAGTCCCAAATGAAAAAGAATAATGCACACAAACTAGTGAAAACCATATATACACAAAAACCAATATGAAGCTGTCTTCCTCCACAGTGCTCCAAGCCAGGAAGCTGCTCCTTCAAACAGTGTATAGTACAGGATTCACCAAAACAAAAATATTCAAAATACAGAAAAAAAGTGTATTTACAAAAATAAACAGTGCACCAATAACCACAACACAATAAATACCTCCACCAAAGTTAATTCTGAGATATTTATCAAAAATATATACAAAAAAAATATTTACAGTAATCACGGCACAAGCAGTAGTGCTTGGTAAATTCAAGTTGATGTTCTACCAAGTACCTTTCTCTTAGCAAGATCTAGTCAGAAGATCCCTTCTAGAGGCCGTAATTCCCTTTTGTATTTGGCGCCCTTGCACCGACCAATTAAACTGCACTATGTCATCCCTCCACTGGCACACGATGACGTGAACACATCTGCGAAAGGCAGCGTCTCCTATCCCGCACAGTTACTATAAAAAATTCAAGCAGCTGGCGCGTGCATAGCTGTGCCAGCCTTTGAGACGCGGACTGCGCTTCTGCCTTAAGTAAAAGTAAGGACTTTTAATTTTTTTCCTTCCCTGAGCTACAGCCCAGTCAACTGCAAATACGGGATCCCTTTTATAAACCACGGAAAACTAATATTAAGGTGCTTCGCACTTTCTTTTGCTCTTCTAGTGTTATGAGGTCGCGGGAGGTATGCGAAGGAGTGGAATAACGACAATGCCATCCCGGCCGGTCAATGGCAGAGCCGCCTCTCCAGTTTACACGAGACCCGCCGCGACGCTCCCCAAAAGGCGCAACTATTGTCGGCGAAGACGTCTCTCTGCACTATATAAAGAAAAGAAAAAGGCAAGTTTAATTTCTTTATACTTTTTTTTCCCAAACAAATGCCTCTGTCATAACCCTGCAGAGGACACTAATTTTATTTAATTGCTGGTAATGACAGTAAAGCACATTATCACAGTGGACAAAGCTTGCTTGGAGGTGTAGAGGAGAAAAGACAGAGAGACAATTTTGTTGATTGTGTTCATTTGTTGTGGCTGTGGTGCTTAGGGCACTGTTTTTTGAGAAGAGAAGAAATAAAAATACTTCTCAGTGCTTTTACCCTGTGTCCTGAGCGTTTGTCCTTTGGGTTTAAAGGGGCAACAGTGACATCTATCTATCTATCTATCTATCTATCTATCTATCTATCTATCTATCTATCTATCTATCTATCTATCTATCTATCTATCTATCTATCTATCTATCTATCTATCTATAACCAAGGGCAATAGAGAAAATGGTTGAATTGAGAATGAAAAAGGAAATGTGCTCCTAATAGGACACACAAAATTGAAACAAGTACAGTGTAGTTAATAATAAAGCGTATGTCAATGCGATTTCAATATATTGTCAGTAACTAAATTTTCTACCACTGATTAATTCATTCAATATTCAGCTGACATACCATAATTAAATTTATAAACCAATCTGCTACACCTGAGGCAACAAATGCTTTTAACTAGTACTGGCCAATTGTTTACAGTCAGTGAAACAGTTGCTTAATTTATAGTCTAACATTTCCACTTAGTACATTTACCAAAGAATTGAATAAATCAACAAGCAACTGTGAGCAGCTGGTATGTCTATGCTTTAGGCTTCCATGTAAAAAAACAAGTGCCCATCATAAACCTACTGTATTATCAGACCTGGAAAACGTTGCAGATTTTTAGAGTAACGGTCCAGGAGAAAAGCAGTCAAAAAATGTGCCAATAACATCCTTACTAGGAAATCAGTCAATCAATATACCGAAAGCCAAAACACAAAACCAAATTTGCAGTACAAAGATAACCAACAAACTAATCACAAAGGCACACGCATGAAGGTTTTGTCTGTTTATTTTCAATCTTGGACAACCAGAAATTGCACAGTGTTCACATTTATACCATCCTGATGGTGACATCAGGCATTGTGCTCTCCCGGATGTCACTGCATATAGTAGCCTGTGGTAGCAACTATAACCAATTGCATCACAAAGATGGCAGTGTCCAAAAACAAACAAGATACCTTAAAAACAAAATCAGAGGTAAAAATTATTACCAGAATTGAACTCATCAAAATAAAAAAAAAAACTCTAATGGAAAGCAAAAGACAAGAAAAAGAGTAATTAAAAAGCCAGGAAAAAAATAAAAATAAAACTTAAACATAACAAAATGTAGGTTCCTATGTTTAACCCATTGTAATAAGTATTATTCTGTTCCATGTGGACTCAGTAATCTTTGCAGTGCCTAATGCTAAACATAATCAAGTGAGAATTGCTCATATCACAGCTAGCCATTGCACATTTTCCTCCCTTTACACTGAAATGAGAATGGCTTTACTGCACAATATCTTGTTTGTGAGTATTTTAAAGTCAATAATGTTGTATTCTAAGAGTGGCCTCAGATTTAAATTAAAACTACTTTCAACAAATTGCCTTTCATTTTCATTAAGTAACCATGTACTAAACCATTAGGTGGCTCATTTCAGTCTTTTCAATGCCACTGTTCCTCATTTTAACAGTTTCCTTATTGGGTGAAGCACAGTTATATTGGCACATACCCTGTCAATTGACATCACGTGACAGAAACCCGACTATCTTCTGGATTATCATCATAATAATGGCTTAAGCATGTTTTGGTTATGATGTCGTTGCAGTCTGGAAAATAGGCTATAGTCACAGCCATTTGAAATTGAATGAAACTTTAGACTATCAATGCTTTTCCTCAGGACAATGGTATACAATCCAAGTTCTTAAAAACATGATTAGTTCCTTAGGTCATTCATAAAAATGGTCAACTGTTTTATCATGTCTCGGCATGAACGTAAATGAATAAACAAATGGTAACTTTTGAATTAATCAATAATGGCCACACTGAGGTCACACACTGCCACACATGGCTGCATTCACTGCACTCTGTAGCATTTTCTTTCCTGCAGTGTCATAACATAATCTTGGATCCTGGAACACAATGAGAGATTGCAAGAAAAAACATGCAAAAATAAAGAACATTTACTCAGGAAATCTCTGGAAAGTTAATTGTCAAATATCAGTGTAACTTAAGCAGTGCTTCCTGCTAGGTAAGGCAATAAACATTAATCTAAGAAATTGGTGGTTTAGGCTCCTCCACTGAGAAAGTCAGTAACCCTATTATATGATTTATACAGTTCATAGAATAAAAGCATCAGTTAAATAAGCAGTTAATTAAATTATAATTTAGTGCTGGGTAATTGGATTTCAAGTCTTAATAAAGGCCTAGCATTTACTCTGCATCAGTCCTTCATTCAGAAACACCAGTTTTTATAATGTAGTGATTGATAGGCAACCTTTGTGAATTGCTCATTGTGAATCTGTTCCAGTGTGCTAGTGTAAACTTTAAAAAAATTTAGTACTATTTCAGTCTGACGGGAAATAGAATATGTGTAAAACAAAGATGGATAAATGTATATAGCCCCATAATATTTGGGACAAACACAAATTGTTCCTGGATTTTACCCTCTACTCTACAGTTTAAATTACAAATCAAACAATTCAGATGTGAATAAAGTGCATACATTTTGTCCACACCACATTTAAATTACAACAAATTTTATATGTTGACCCCCCAACCATTCCCCCCCCCCCCCCCCAACAATGTCAGGGTTCCATTATATTTGGAAATATTGGCGTCACAGGTGTTTGTGATTACTCAGGTGTGTTTCATTTATCATTAGTGCAGGCATAAGATACCTAAGCTTGGATCTACCTACAGACTCCCTTTGGAGTCTATTGTTGCCATTGTTTAACAAGAGGACAAGAGCTGTGCTAAAGAAAGTCAAAGAAACCATTGTGATGCTGATAAACAAGAATAAAACCATTAGAGACTTTGGTAAAGCCTTAGGATTGCCTAAATCATCTTTCTGGAATATAATTAAGAAGAAATAATGCACTGGTGGGCTCAGTAATCACAAAGGGAGTAGTAGGCGAAGACATTAACTGATGATGACAGAAGAATCTTCACTATGGTAAGAAAAAAGCCCCAAGTACCTGTCTGACAGATCAGAAACAGTATTCAGGAGGCAGATTTGTATGAGTCAGAGATCCACAGAAGACTTCATGAACAGAAATACAGCGGCCACACTGCAAGAAGCTAAGCACTATCCATCCATTTTCCAACCCGCTGAATCTGAACACAGGGTCACGGGGGTCTGCTGGAGCCAATCCCAGCCAACACAGGGCGCAAGGCAGGAACCAATCCTGGGCAGGGCGCCAACCCACCGCAGGACACACACACACACACCAAGCACACACTGGGCCAATTTAGAAGCGCCAATCCACCTAACCTGCATGTCTTTGATCTGTGGGAAGAAACCAGAGCACCTGGAGGAAACCCCTGCAGACACAGGGAGAACATGCAAACTCCACGCAGGGAGGACCCGGGAAGTGAACCTGGGTCTCCTAACTGCGCGGCAGCTGCGCTACCACTGCACCACCATGCCGCCCAGCAAAGCACTAGTTAGCCACAAAAACAGGATGGTCAGATTACAGTTTACAATAATGTACTTAAAAGAGCCTGCACAATTCTGGAAAGGGTCTTGCAGAAGAGACAAAGATGATTCAGAGTGATAGCAAGAGCAACTTCACAAGATCCAAAGCATACCAGCTTATCTGTTAAACATGGTGGTGGTGGGGGTGGGGGGGGGACTGGAACTGAAGATGGTTGCATTAGAGGCTTGGCAGAGCATCCACAGAGAAGATTCTCAGCACCTTTTGGTGTCTGTGAATCACAGACTTCAAGCAGTCATTGCATGCAAAAGTTATGCAACAAAGTACTACGTATGACCTCTTCAATATACCTACCATTGCTATGTCCCAAACATTATGGTGCCCACAAATGGAGTGTTGTCATTGAGTGTGACCGAAATCTTTGCACAAACCCTCAAATGTATGTCTGCAACGTGCACCTTAATCACGTCTCAGTTGTTTGATTTGTAATTTTAAATTGTGGAGGCAAGGGGTAAATATAGGAAAAATGTGCCTTTGTTGCAAACATTATGGAGGGCATTGTAGATAATTATGCTGTTGTGTATATGATCAAATTTTATAAATATAAAAATGTGTTTTCTTCACAAACACATTTTTTACTAATAGGGTTTATTACATACTATGCATATGCTGCATTTTCCAGTCAGAGAAATATTATATTTTGTCTTAGATGATTTAGCACTCAGCACCACTTGAAAGAAACCAGATCAGTTTTTTCTACTCATTAAATTCTTTTGATGATGCAATATTTATCGCTTTTCCTGGCAGTAAAAATGTTAATTAATTAGTTAAAACTATTAGTTGTGCATTGCTCATTAAAGGTAGCAATTTGTAATTCTTAATAATGGTGCATTACTAATGTGATAACATTTTTCCTAATCTGTTATCTATGTGATTTTCCCTACTAACAACAAAACACACTGTATACTGTGTGCTTTGAATGATATTTGAGATTATTTCTTTAGGCCATCTTCTACTAATTATCCTTTAGCTCTATTCACTGCATGTTTCTTTGTTAATTTCAATTCACTGCATATAATGTGAGAAATAAGATACCACATCTTTCATTTATATTCACTGGATGAAGTGGATAAGATCACCCGTTAGCCATTTCTATTTACTGACTACTGTGGACAAGATAACCTATTAGTCATTCTTATTCACCTCCTCCTGCTTATATGATAATCCATCAGTCATTTCAGTGCACTGTCAAAACTCAATGCCATAAAGCAGCAACCATTTGTCCTCACTGGATACTTCTGACAAGATAACCTATGACTTATTTATTTGCAGTGGTTGCTGATGAGGATGATATAACTCATCAGGCACTACTATATGCAGCATGTTGCTGATAAGATAACTCAGTTAACTGTGTGTATTAATTTAAACGATGCATTAGTCATTAAGAGAGTATTTCTCACACGTTGCTAACAGTATAGCACACCAGTCATTTGTATTTACTGAATGCTCCTGTCAAGATAACTCATCAGTCATTTCTGTTCAGTGAGTCATGCTGAATCAGTCATTTACGTTCAGTGTTTGATGGTGACATGATAATTCATCAGTTATTTATATTGACAGTGTGCTGCTGACAAGATCATGCACCAGTGAATCTTGTTAAGTAAATGTAGCAAACAAGATAGATTATTATTAATTACCATTTACTGTATGCTGATGATGTGGCACATTAGTAATTTATACTACACTTGCTCTAAGCAGCTGAAAAGTAACTTGGCAAACCCTTAGTTTCACTGCATTCTGCTCTGCTGATAAGATAACTCACTTGACAGTTATATTTTCTTCCTGGTTAAGACAAAACCTTTTTAACGATTTTTGTATTTTTAGAATTGTGTTCCATTTATATTCACTGCATGTTCTAAGAAGAACTCATAAAGTAATTCCTCTTCACTGCATGCTCCTGACAAAATAACTCATCAGTCATTTACTGTATAATCAGTTATTGCCATTGAGACGATAGCTCATGAGAAATCTGCATTCACTGCATGCTTCTGACAAAATAACTCGAAACGTGTTTCTATTCACATTACATGTTGACAAGATAAAACATCACTAATTTCAATTCATAGTACAGGGCTAAAGCATTAATATATCAAAGATCTCTATTATTACTTACTGCTAAACAGATAAAAAAGTGATTCTAGGCTTGCTGCATGAGGATGAAAATCTGCTATTCACTTAAAAATCATAGCGCAGTACTGACATGATAATACGTATGCTTCCTGGATTCAATATACAGTTTTTCATAACACTATACAATAATGGATTAGATCGATTGATAGTCTTTTCTGCCATTGTATTCTGCTAACTTACTTTTTTAGTTATTTTGGCAGAACCATTGTTTGGATACACCTAATAACTGCAGTACTGTCCATTTACACTATGTGTATTTTTTTTACGGAAATACTTGGGAATATACGATGTCAGGTGTTTGCTGTGGAACTATTTAAGAGTCTAAAGGTCATCTCTTTCACTGGTAACTCAAGTTGTCTATTTTTATGTCAGGTTATTTTATCAAGAAAATGAAAAGCACAGCAAAGATATTTTGTTTATCACAAAATGCCATATACAGAGTGCAAGGAGAAAAACCACGGGCATGTGGATGAAGTATGCACTCCAAACAGAAGCCAATTGAAACACAATTGCTATCAGGAGGCAACACTATCCATTGCTTAACTTTGGGTTCAATTTAAAATGTGTGCAGGTAATTCATTCCTTGTAAAGATGTCATTTTTATTATACAAGTAAAACAACAAATTTAGGAGAAGTTCATTACTATGTATTTTTTATCATGAAAATCATCATGGTACACTGGTTGAATCAGTTATCTCACAACTAAGGGAAGCTGTGTTGCAAATTTGGCGTAATCAATGCTTTTTTAAAGTTTACATGTTCACTCCATGCTTTTCTCCAAAAACCTGTATTTGTCCACATACAATAAGCGCACATGTTAGGTTGTTTGTTAACTTCAAATTGGTCCATTGTGATTCACCATGTATCTATGTAGCAATGCTTTCTTGGCAAAGTCTATGATGGAGTGATGTCTCATCCAGGGTTGACTTCTGCCTCCACAGGCTGTGGCTTATCGAAACCTGAACAGGAATAATAAAAGAACGAATATTAGTAAATGTGTAGTAAGAACTATTTATACAGTGTAGTGGGATCTATAGTCAGGATATCCATGGTACTACAAAAGCAGGAAAATTATGTTTAGTTTTTTGATCTGTTTTATTTCAGTTCTTCTGCTTTGTGCTTCTGTAATGGGCTAGAATTCAGTATTCTAAAGAAAATGACATTTCGGTGTGTTGCTTAGTGTAATGGGCTATAAACCAGTGTTTTAAAGAAAAGGCAGAATTTCTGGAAAATTCTGCTACAGGTTATTGCTGATGGCTATCTACAGGACACAAATATTTACCTGTCTTGCTAAAGAGTCACCTGCTTTGAATAGTCAGACTGCTTTGATTTAGTATTTTATCTACACACAATGTGGGGATACAGAACTGTCTGCATCCTTGGAAAATTAACGAGTTCTGGGGACATTGGTTTCTAATCAAGTACTCAAAGTAAATGTGTTTACACTATTTGTTATACAGAGTAAATTGGCTTGCACCATTGTTTTCAATGATTACCATGTTCATCTATGCAGAAATTGAAGCATATATATATTTCTGGGAAAAGGAGAATAAAGGTAGAAGAGAACAGAGAAGTATGGTCTGAGACTCGGGACTGCTGTCTGTTTCTTTTATGCTTTGCACCATATCACTGTGGCTACACCCTGTAGCAACAGTGACTTGTACCTGGCCCAGGTTCCCCTAGGCCTGAGGTCGGTAACACTTCAAACCAGTTTTGATTTGTTTCCACACCTGTGATCTGTAGAGACTCCAGGCCATGCATTAGATAGATAGATAGATAGATAGATAGATAGATAGATAGATAGATAGATAGATAGATAGATAGATAGATAGATAGATAGATAGATAGATAGATAGATAGATAGATAGATACTTTATTAATCCCAAGTCGGAAATTCACATATAAAGTCTGTTTCTGGTTATATGGTGTAAGTGTTGTTTAAGTCTAATTGTGTTATGGTTTCCTCAATATAAATGAATTTTTTTTCAATATATACAATCTTTCATGTCTTTCTTTCTTTCTTTCTTTCTTTCTTTCTTTCTTTCTTTCTTTCTTTCTTTCTTTCTTTCTTTCTTTTTTACTTTTCCTGTAAATATCCCTTTCTTGTCTTTCAGTTGTGTTCAGTGAAGGTAGATTACTACTTACCAAGCAGTCATTTAGCTTTTTTATTCCTTTTGGGGGCTGAGATAATTTTGTAATTTGTGATTGTGATTTTAGCAGATGCCTATGTTTTGTTATTTTGAGGAGGAGTGAGGATGTTTATATGTTATTAAAGTAAACTTTTGTGTTCATTTTATTTGCTTGGAATGTTGGGCCTTTGTATGCCATAGTGTCTAGGAAGTTTAGTTGTGTGCTGTCTTTTCTAATTGCGTAACTCTCCTAGTATTTATTCATTGTCTAATAAACCTTTTAAATATTTTTAAAAAATAGCTTTCTTGGTCTCAGTTTTAGGGATGACTCAAAAGTGGCCTCCATTATCAAAACATTAAAATGCATACATACAGTAGCTAAAACTACAGGTTACCTATTTATCCATATTTCGCTAATTTCCTTACCATGGCACAAGGTGGCCAGCATCAGGCACAAATTAGGCACAATCTCTAAATAGGACAACATTCCAACTCAGGGCCATAGCCTATCCATTGTTTGAATATGACTGTTGTAAGTAAAACTTTGCCCAGAGGCCTACATTTTTTCCTCAGTCTTAGTGGCAACTATGTACTGTATTTTGTATCACCTGGTAAACATTTGGTAAGAAATTCCTGATCTTCTCTCATGATACAATGTGTTTTTAAAAAATATCTTGCTGTTTCTCCCTTCAAGGCAATAGCAGCTCTAAATTAGTTCACATAAACTCAGAGCTTTTCTCCACTTCCTGTCCCATCAGGTTCTTCCTAAAGCTAGCGGGCATATAATTACGACTGAAAATGACTATTGATTCAGTTTGACATTTTCCTCACAGAAGAGATTAAGAGGGTGTATGTGTTCCATTTATTTTCAATGTCATTTATATATAAGTGTGTTATGACAGATTACTATTGATTTCTTGTAGTTTTAAAGTGCATATTTGTTTACAAACTGGTTCTTGTAGTTTCATGTTTGCAATCAAGGAAGCTCTTGTATCATATCTTCCAATTTATACTCAGTGGCATTAAAGGAATCTGAAAGGTTTAATGAACCTGTGTCTCAAAAGCAAATTGCTATTAAAGATAATTTTTGCATCTTAATTTCATGTTACATACTCAAATGTACAGTACCTCCATCCATCCATTATCCAACCCGCTATATCCTAACTACAGGGTCATGGGGGTCTGCTGGAGCCGATCCCAACCAACACAGGGCGCAAGGCAGGAACAAACCCCGGGCAGGGCGCCAGCCCACCGCAGTGTACAGTACCTTTTATAATATTATTATTATTCATTATTCAATACCTAGTATTCATCCCCTTGGACGTTTTCGCATTTTAGTGTCCTCACAGGTCCTCACAGGTGGTGCAGTGGTAGTGCTGCTGCTTTGCAGTAAGGAGATTGTGGGTTCGCTTCCCGGTTCCTCCCTGTGTGGATAGCGCTTTGAGTACTGAGAAAAACGCTATATAAATGTAATGAATTATTCATTATTATTATTATTATTAGTGTTACACAAAATTGAATCACAATCGATTTAATTTGTCTTTTTTGACACTGATCAACAGAAAAAGAATCTTTACAATCCAAATGAAAACAGATCTCTGCGAAGTGGTCTAAATTACTGTAAATATTAAGCACAAAATAAATACAAAGAAATGACCCTATTCAAGTTAGTATTAAGTAGCTGGACCTTTATAAACCCTGACACTCTTGAGACGTGTGGTCAGGTCTCTATTAGCATTTTACATCTGGACACTCCAACTTTTCAGCATTCTTCTTGGCAAAACTATTCAAGCTCTGTCAGGTTTCATGAGTGAACAGCCTTTTCCAAGGCCATCCACATATTCTTAAACGATCTAAGATCTGGAGTCAGAATCAATCATTCCAGGACATCAGTATTGTTGTTTTTAAGCCATTACTGTGTAGCTTTGCCTTTATGCTTGGGGTCATTGTCTTGCTGGAAAACAAATCATCCCAAGGCGCAGGTCTGCTTTGGAAGGCTTCCATAGCTTGCTGCAGACAAACATTCCCACAGCATGATGCTGCAACCACCATGTTTCACAATGGTAATGGTGTGTTTTTAATAATATGTAGTGATTGCCTTATGCTAAACATAGAATTAAGTCTGAAGGCAAAAAAAGCTTAGTTTTGGTCTCTTCAGGTGATACAACCTTCTTCCAACTTACTTCAGAGTCTCAAATGTGCCTTCTGGAAAACTCAAAATGTCGTTTTTTTATAACATTTTCTTTCAATTTGCCACTCTCCCATAAAGCTGCAACTGGTGAAGTAGCTGTTGAGACAGCAGATGTTGTAAGCAATGTCCGCCACTAAAACCTGTAACTCCTTTAGAGTTATCAAAGGTCTCTTTGTGGTCTCCATCACTAGTCTTCTTCTTGCATGATTAATCAGTTTTTGAGGAAGGCCTGCTCATGGCAGATTTACAACTGTTCTTTAGTTATCACTTTTCTTAAGAATTGATTTAACTGGACTCAAAGGATATTCGGTCATTTTAATATTTACTTGTGTTCATTCCATAAAATCCTTATTGTGCCAAGCACAGCTCGGATTATGTTAAAGTGTGGTGGACAGATGGAAGAAGTACAGGAACCCATAGAAAGTGTTGCCAGCCAAATCGCCTCTTTTAATTTTTGGGCAGTGAACAACAAAACAAGCACTTGAGTGCACAAAGTAGAACATAAAGTAGCCTCTGTGGCTTTTCAATGTAATAGCTGTAGTGAGCAGGTGAGTATCTTGGAGCACCATCCTTTACATTCATCCAGGTCCAAATGAGACACTCTGTTCTGGAAGCGTTGGATTTTTAAAGCTATCCAGGTGGAAGGGGTGGGGTTAATTGCACTCAATGGATTCCGTCTTGCTGTTGAGGAAGAGAAAAAGGAAACTGCTGTTAGTGGAGGCTCCCCTCCTTGCCCTGGTGGGGTATTACATATCTTGGCTGAGCACTGAAGGTGTTCCTCAAATGTGCATACATAACAGTGTTTTATAATTGTAGACTTTACTATTCCAGCACTGACAGAGAGGATGAAAGATTCTCTCTAGGATAGCTGTGCTAATTACTAATGTTATAGTCATGTTAAATTGTTTTTTCTTTGCCCTATTTTCCATGTTAGTATTATTGTGCCTAATTTCTTTGTATTGCTTTATCTTTCAATGTAATCTGTTGCCTTTTGTTTCTCCACAGCTGTAGTAGTGGGGCTTACCATACCTTTTAAAAAACTGCAGATTACAAAAAGAGATTCACAGCAAGGACAAGCAAACCATCCACAAGTCCAATCTGTTTATTAAGAGTATATTAAACTCATCAGTTAATATGGAAAATTGGCTTATTGGTCATCAGTCATATAGGTATTTTTAAACACTCCACAGCAGATTTCCAAATTCATGCTCGTATGTTCTACTTATTTTAATAATTTTTTTAAGGAACTAGGGAGGTGTCATGTATATTTTCTATTTGGGATTTTTTTAATAACTCTCTGGAGAGATTAAAACAAATAAATATTTCTTTATGAGTTTTTGTCTCAGGTTAAAAGCGTTCTGCCTTCTTACATGTAAAAATGTTCTGGGGTCAAATTTGTAAAGGCCCAAAATGTGTGGATACATCTTTCTACAAAGAAGTCAGGATTTAGAAATGAAAACTTGATGGGAGAACTTGTGTATATTTACAGCAACTCTGACCCATGCATATGCAACATTTCAGAGAACCTGGGAAATGATGACAAACTTGATCAAATAGAAAAATGCAAACAAACCAGCTAAATGACGACTCATGTGCACAATAACTCATATCACTGAGCAGTTACCACATTTACATTTATTTGCTTGACAGACACTTTTATCTAAAGTGACTTACAAAAGATGTAAGCATAACTGAGTAACAGGCTAGGGCCTGTTTGTTCAACCAGTGTAGTAGGGCAGGTAACAAAATTTGATTGCCACAAGTGAAAAGATGTAATAACTAATAAATTTATGATCATAGATCAACAATCGATAAAGCAAGTAAACATAATGTAGAAACAAATCAAACAAACAATATGAAAGATCACGGAGCAAAGTTTTTTTTTTTTTTTCACTCAATTAGACAGATATTCACAGAACAGATGGGTTTTTCAATTGCTTCTTAATACACTGAGGAAGTCAGCAGTTCAGATGGAGGTGGACAGCACATCCCACCAACTAGGAACTACATAGGAAAAGAGTCTGGATTGAGACAAGATGCTGTTCACTGGAAGACCTGAATGGGCAAGAAGGTACATGGCACATCACCAGTGTCACCATATACTCAGGTGCTGACCCACTGACTACTCTGTCGGCAAGCATCAGGGATTTGAAATTAATGCATGCTGGTACAGGAATCCAATGTAGAGACCTGAAGAGAGGAGTGACACGTGCCTGTCACAGATGGTTAAATTCAAGACAGGCTGCTGCATTCTGGACCATCTGCAGTGGCTTAATAGCACATGCAGGTATACCTGTCAAAAGTTGCAGTAGTTCAGACGCGACAAGACCAAAGCCTGGACCAGAAGTTGTGTTGCATACTCTGTCAGATAATGTCTGATCTTGTGGATGTTGTACAGTGTGAACCTAAATATAAATAAGAAACAGTACAAATGTGGTCAGAAAAAGCTGCTCATCAATCATCACCCCAATGTTACATACTGATGTGGCAGGTGTTAGTGACAGTGAGCCAAGCTGTACAGAGACGGGGAGTTGGACAGACTGGCTGGCCGGGATCACAAAAATGATGGTGGTCCTTCATCCGGGTTGAGATATCACTAAGACATGCACAGATTCTAGCTGATCTCGTGTTGTCCACAGGAGGGAATGACAGTTACAGCTGTGTATCATCAGCAAAGCACTGATAGGAGAACCCATAGGATTGGATGATGGAGCCCAGCAAGGTGGTGTACAGATATGCGACTTTAACAACTCGCCTCACAAGGACACGCTGTAGGATCTGCCCAAGATGTTGGAGTCAAACCATATGAGAGCAGTCAAAGTGATGCCAAGGTCAAAGATTATAATGACAAGGTCATTGTTATAATGTGCACTGATGTGACAAATATATTAAACCTCAAAAGTAATGAATATGATGTACAAATTCTGTTTTAGTTCCCTTTTAAGAGGGCCAGTGCTAAGTATTTGTACTGAAGAACTGTTTTTGTTTTTTGTTAGTTTACATGCAGTATCTGTTGTCACTTCCCAGGGAACTGCCCAACAGGTCAGGGATGTCTCAGCTAAGCTTCAGTCCCATCATGCCCACGGTGCTGGAAACCATTAACTGACTGACAAGACATTACAATCAGTTTCCATATGGTGTTGTTTTACATACATAAAAAACAACGTGTTTTTGCCAAGATAAAAAGGCAATTTACAGCAGTGTTCAGTATTCTTAATGTAATCGGCGAAATTAACTGCACTCATATTGCAATAAGGGCACCTAGTGAGAATGAAGCTACTTTTGTTAACTGTAAACAGTTTCATATCTTTAACATACAAGTCCTCAACTATTGCTAAAATGAGAATGACAAACATCATGGTTCGATGGCCTGAGTCAAGTCATGATTCATTTATTTTGAGGCAAGTAGTGTTAGCAGCCAACTTGATGAAGATGCTGTACGCGATGGCTGGTTCGTTGATAACGTAACTGGCTGAACCGTCAGTATTTTATATGGCTTATACTATTTATTTTAACAGCAATCATGTCATTATAGTACATGTGCCAGGTGATAGTGGGATGATGTCGTATTAGAGGAGGGGTGCTATTAAGCCAGAAATGCTCTTGTGTGTTTAGTTGTAGAGCGCAGCATAGGGCTCATGATATGCATGTGCCCGTGTCTAGATGCGTAAGGTGGGAGACGGCTTTCTAGCAAATGTCTGCAACAATGTGATTGCCTATATACAAGGTTTACTAGCATAGTCCATATATGGTTGCATCAGGGTGGCAACCAGGAGACGTTCAAGACACTTTCATATATGCACATTTACAAGATGATTGTGATTTATAAATGGTAAATTGGTTAGAAATGTGCATACACCACTTTTATAAATTCTATATAGTACCTTGTTTACCAAAGTGCTATACATATGGCATCCAAGAAATTGCTAATTCGTTGTTACAATGCCAGGTTTGTATTTTAAAAAGTTATTTTTTTACTTGCCAAAGGAAATAGTCTTTTGTAGCCCTGTTTTACTACTGGAATTCAGTAAATGACAATAAAAGTATGTCTACTTAAGGCAAAAAACCTGAGGCTTCAGTTCTTTTGAAAGCAAGGTGGGTAAGATATTAAGAGAAGCCAAGATTTATAAAGGTCAATTAGCTGAAGTTGAACTAATTCATTTTTTAGCTTATTGCTAGAGAAATGTTCTCCTCCTCACCCTTTGAAGTTATTACAATATGAAATACAGTATAGACCATACAGGAAAAGTAAAGTCCCATTAAAGACTTTACAGAATAAAGGTCACCTTAGTGAGAACCAAGGCAAGTCTGACTGCAGTTGTGGGGAAATGTGGCTGTCTAAGGAAAGAATAGCATGGTGAATAAGGAAAAAGGAAAGTGATTTCTTCGGGACACAAAGAGACAGCAGACCCATTAGCAGTCAGGTTGACTGACTTTCCAGTCTGCAAGTGAGTGAGGATATGCAGTGGTATTGATTCTTAAGGCCTTCTAGTAGAAAGGTTGCAACAATGGGTTTCTAGCAGGGCGGAAGCTCCTGTCTCACCCTATGCAACTGTGTTTGATCTTATTCAGGAAAAGATCCCTGTCACCCCATGGGAGAAAGACCTTCCGAGACTAAGGTCATAAAGCTTATGAAACTGTTTCTGGACAAAGGCAGAACTGTAACAACAGTTGTGTGGAGCTTCCACCTGCACCTGAAGTCACTTCAGTACACATGTAGTTTGTCAGCATGCCTGTGTCAATCAACCACAGGAAACTCTGCAGTCTGCTTGTGACTTTACGCTGTAGGAAGATACATAAATAAATTAAGGTAAATAACATTTGATCTGGCTTTTATATAAGTACCATATAAATGTTTCTTATGTAAAGGCCATCACAAAAAATAATCACAAACTGGACATTGCTCAATATGTTGGCGAGCTCTGTAAGCCGTGCTGTTTTGTTGAAGGACAGATGTGGGGCAGACTGACTAGCAGGATGATGCCGGACCTCTTGCTTCATCCAAACGGTGCCATCTTTCACCTTTATGCCAGGTGCAGCTGCGTTGTCCTTATATGTGAGTGGATGTTTCTTGTGGGGAGGGCTTCTGTTCTCTTTCTCCAATGTAGAACCCTGTCCTCATCTGAGTTCACCTCTGTTATAGCACGTCTTAATTTGAAAACTGCAGTGTCAGATCTGGGGGAGTGGGAACGCAATTCAGAATAAAACTGAATAAAAAAAAAAAACGCTAACCTTTATAAGTACCATACATTTACAGCGGCGGTTACAGACTCAAATCAAATGTATATTTTTATTGTATAATAGTAAAAATAAGAGCAGCTCACTACTCAAAATGTTTATTTTGTAACGTGGCAAGGCTCGAACCCGTGACCTCTTGATTATGAGTCAGCAATTCTTACCGCAGTACTATCAAAGCAGTCATGACAACGAAGTACACTAACCTGATTCTTTTTCTTCGGTTATAGTCTTGAATAAAAGCGCATTTGTTTTGTTATACTTGTGCCTTTTGTGAAAGTGTTTATTTGATATTTGGACTTCAGTCTTCACACATTGTACACTTCATGTCAAAATTTTGTTGTTAGTACTAAAACATGAAAAAAATTTGTCTTTTAGGTATGTGTTCAACATTTCTGTCATGCTACACTTACATAGATCTTTGTAGACACGGAACACACATGAAGTGCATGTGTTCCAAATAACAATACATTATTTAGCCTATACAGCTCCCAGTATCTCACTCCCAGATAAACATGGCTTGAGCTGGGTGAAATTTTTGCTGTTTCTGCGGCAGTGGGAAGATGGGATAGTAGGCTGCTTGCTGTTTGTGCTTATTGGCACATTTACAAAACAAAAGACGCCGACGGAGAGGTGCGAATGGATTTAAGGCGGGCCAGGTTTACAAGTTTTTTCATAGGCTTTGGTAATTCTAGTGTTAATGACACGGGAAAGATGCAACTGCCCTAACTGATATAAACATAGGATGGGTTTGAAAATGGAGAGTGGCATCAGGAACTGGGGGGGCAGCAGTGGCTTAAGTCCCTGATCTCTGGTGACAAACCTTGATCTTTCAATCCCAGATATACATGAACAATGGAGGAAAGCCCCTGATCTTCTTGCCCATCACGTTCCCTTCATATTCCCATATTAAAATAAATCAGTTCCTTTTCAAGTGTTTACTTATTTATATAATTTTAACAAATTACTGTGTTTTATCTAATATTAATAGCTGTATAGGGAACCTATTTGCATTTTATTATTGCAATTACTTTTGAATATAACTCTTTGTTTAAAAACTATTTCACAAACAAAAGAATGTAATAACTGACTCTTGGAGGAGTAAATAAAAAATGTGATATCCTCTAATTTTCATATTAGTTATCTTAAAGTGCCAGACGCACTTGAATGTTACACCATGCGCACATTGTCTAACTTGTTTAACTTAGTGAAATATACAGAATTAATGTACAATTATGTTGAAAAGGATCTCTTAGTATGTCAATAGCCAGGTTTCCATCCAAGGAGTTTTTGCGAAAAAATATTTAGCGCTTCAAATTTTTTTACCGATATAGCTGATGGAAATGCTAATTATCGATAAAATGTTGTACATGTCGACATAATATTTTTCCGTTTAACTTTAGCGCATAAATTCCATATCGATACTTCAGATGTCGCAAAAACTACATTGGAAACAGTTTTTGTCGGAAAAAAGGGCTTTAACGCAAATAAATGTGTCACATTTTCATCACGTGCAATCAAAACGAGAATGGCGGAGCGGTTCGCATTGTCTGATGAAGAGAGTTTTTTTTTTGATTAAACGTCGTTATTTTGTATTAATTCAAATTTCAGTTTTAATTAAAAACCTTAAGGGAAGCAGGTTAATTCAGTTGTTATCGCACTGTGAAGGGATGTTGAAAGGTAGGCTCACCTGTACAGATCCGATGCTGCAAACACAGCTGCATCATGGGCACTTCCAGGAGTGCCAACGCAAATGTCTCGTATCATGCACCTGTCATCAACAAGGGCCTGGAGAACAATAGATGGCCACCCTTTGCGATTAATGTAATCGCGGTAGCCTTCCGTCGGGGGAAGAATAGGCACATGCGTGCCATCCAGCGCACCGTAAATCTGTGGCACAAGATGCACCAAGGAATTGCGGTATGCAATTTCATTGGCCTCCGCTACAGTCGGAAGTCTGATATAACGCCGCATTAATTTTTCTTTAATAGCGGTGCACACAGCATATACATATCGATGGACGGTAGTTTTACTAACCCCGAAAGTTTCTCCAACTACTCTATACTCGGCGCAGGTTGCCAGCTTGTAAAGGGCGATAGCAATCCGCTTTTGGGTTGGAACCGGTGGTCGGTGGCAACCTGTGATGGGCGCAACATCAGGACTGATGAATCCACACAACATCTCAAACGTCGGCCGTGTCATTATAAAATGTTGCAGCCAGAGATTTTCTGTTAAGTGTCTCTCCACCACCTCCTCCCAGAAGGTCTTATTCCGTCGTCTCTCCCATACCCGTGGGTTTCGTCGCACTGGGGTACTTTCTTCGAGCTCTAGGGCTATCAGACAAGCAACTGCTTCATTCTGCTGTCGTCTTCGGATATTATGTACAATTCCAATTATTTGTGAAACTGAAATAACAGTAAGCTGGCAAATTTCAAAAAACTGTCTGAATAATCTCTCCATTTCTTTGTTTAGTGGAGGGGGTGTAACGTGGAAAACAAAAGGTAGATAATTTGCGACATACACAAAATTATGTATGGAAACGGCTCAAGGGCAGATTTTTTTCGCGATACAACAAAAGTTATGCGACAGTTCGTTTTAATGGGGTGACGTAATCACGCACACCATTTTATCGATAAAAAGCCAGTTTGATGGAAACAGGCTGGAGACAGCAAATTTCGCACATTTTTTTTACGTATATTCTGTTTGTCGATAACAAAACGTCGCAAAAAACTGGATGGAAACTTAGCTTATGAGAAGTCTGACTACTTTACTTTACTTTCTGTTTATGAACTAAAACTTAAGAACACTCCATTGACTATGGTAGTTACGTTTCACTACATTTAAGGAGCAAAATAAATTTGTGCTGTTGCATAATGAAATACATCATGTACAGTTTAATACTGTTGTATCTGAAACTCACAAATATTTTAGTACTACTGCATATATTATAAATTACTGTACACTTTACAAAGCATTGATTTGTAACATATTGCAATTGACAGAAATAATCTGTATTGATAACACATAAGCAGGAAAAAAGCTTGGATACATTTCCCCTTTAAATTATTCAGAGACACAGAAATTATAGTTTATGAGACAACTTTAAATAAATTATAGATGCCAAATTTCCACAATGCAAGAAATATGCTCGTACATCAATTTACAGTATGTTATGCTAATGTGATATGTCAAATTATCCTTAGGAGTTCTCTGGCAAAATTCTCTAAATTAGGAGAAGTTGTCATGAGAAATCTCTGGATCATTTCAAATGATGGAACATTTTTTAAATTAAAACATCTTTATTTGGACGCCTTCTAATATTAGGAAAGGCATGCATACAAAAGATGCACTTCCCTGGCGAAATGTTTCACATGTATAGTCTCTTCCTACTCTATACTGACTCAAATTATTTAAAAAGATTCTGTTTGACATGTCACAAGGCCACTGATTAATATGGCTACTTCATTCCTACATTCTCACTTCTTCTCTCAGTTGTAATTATCTTTTCATATATATTCCACACTTGTTTATCTGTGTACTACAACTGATTCTACTAAGTGTCAGTATGCCTCAGTTATTAATAAGTACCCATTTTTAAACTTTTTCAGAATAGAAAATCTTAATTTCCAGATCCTTGGTGGGTTGAGGTGTGACATCATTAGGAGGTGGAAGCAAGTTGGACTCCTAGAACAAAATTCTGTCTTTTTCTATATAATCTAGCAGTTCCTGCAAAAGTAGGTCAATGATCACATCCATGACAAAGCAAAATGTGGGAGCCATTCCTGTTACCATGCAACAGTATTATTTAAGGTAAAGATTCTTTAATCTTAATTGTAACCTTTATTAAACCATAAATCCCAAAATCAGACTGTAAACTAAGAACATAAAGGAGGTTTTGAGGAGAACAATCCATTCAGCCCAACCTGTTTTCTTAATTGGTTTTACTGAACTCTTAAAAAAGTCTATTACAATATTTAGCAATTCATTCACTTTATTGTATTTGAATTCTGCAGATAAAATCAGTAAGATATTTCAAATAGTGACACAATGGCAGCCACTGCAAACACCGTGCTGATAATTAACTAACAGAAAAAAAAAACTTTATTAAAAAAAATGACAGAAACTGAAATGTTGTGCTTTATCATTCCCAATGATTACGGCCACTTTTTAGAAAGCAGTCAGATAAACTCTCAGAAGATTGCTCTTTACGCGGAATGAATAGCATCATTCATTTTTTAGCATCTCATTTACTATTCACAATACGTATACGTAAATTCCCCAGACAACTGATCAATAGTTTTCACAAGGGAAGAAATTACCCTATGAGGTGACAGTGATGAATACAAAGCAAAAGTGGTTGTAGCAATAATAATGAAATAGAAAACTGTTTTTTTTTTTTTGTTTTTTGCTTGTAGCAGTACATTATTGAAGACTGGTAGAGTTCAGAGTTAAAGAAAAAACATTTTATATATATTTTTTCTGTAGTGCATAAATTTTTATATTGAGAAGTATCATGTTAGTTTATACTGGGATCTTCTTTATGTCTAATATTGTCTAACTTTTGTACACATTAGCCACCCCCCCCTTTTTTTTTGCTTCAGTGTCCCTTCATCAATCAACCATGCATCTATCCATTAGTTTACTGACTTCACTTCTTCCATTACAGCAATAAATCAATCAGTGTTTATTTAATACAGAATCTTAAAATATTTTACTAAGCAGTGCAGATAAAGAGATAAATTGCGTTATGGTTTTCATGGACATATTTAGTAAACTAAACCGTATTTTAATGTCAACAGAGCTGTTTAAAGGAGGTAAGAATAAGATAAGTGAAAAAAGTTTCAAAGTCGTTTATTCACTTATTTTATGAATCTGATTAATCCAAGGAACGAATGCCATTGAGAAGGGGCTTCCTGATATTAGATGTGCACTAAGGGGCTTATATTACATAAGGGAGGGCAATGGGGCAAATCAGAGCCATACTAAGTTAGGTTAAAGGTTTCACAAGAATCCCCTTATTTTTTGGAATGCAGTTTTGAGAGATATTTAGGTTTTGAGGCACATTTCAATTCAATATCTTTCAGAAAGCTCCTCTAAATGTTATGCCTTCTCCCATTGTCAAAAAAATTGCTGACAGCCCGGACCCTCAATAACATGTCATAACTACACCTAAGGTGAATAAAACACTCCTGGAGGGCACATCTGCAATGAAAAAATAATTATCATTGAAGACCACATTGTCTGGATATGTTCCCACCTTCTCAAAGTGAAATCTTAATTACTTTCCATAGAATCACCTAGAAACATTAAATTCTCTTATGACTCTGAATTGGAATAATCAGGTATAAGAATATTATGTTATGTTGCATTTAAATGAGCATGGAAGAAAAGTAACTGCTGCAGCGAACTGTAAATAAAGATAAGAAAGGAATTTCTAAATATCATCACACAGAAACATATTCACATATAACGAAATTTATATCACCTATCCAGTTCATGTTGCTTAATGTAACTGATTGAAAGAAGCACACACATAGAGCTTTGCAATTCAAATCAGTTGCTCTGAATGATAATTTAATCCAACCATTTCCCATTTGTTTCTTCTATTACAGGGTTGTGGGAAGTTAGAGCTCAGCTTATTTTAATGAAATCAGGCAACAGGTAGCTGTCATTCCTAGAAGGGACTCTCATTCATTGCAGGTACACACACCTGTATTCTTGTTCAGTCATTTCAGCAAAAGGTAGGGTCCCCAATAAATCTAACATTCACTTCTTTGAAATCTGGGATGAAGCTGAAACCAAGGCAAAATCCCCAATGGACTGTAGGAGAACATGCCAACTCTACACAGTCAATAACGACTAGGAATCAAAAACAGGTTCCTAAAATCTGGCAGCCAGTTCAGCACCACGCATAATACATGATGTAGTTTGCATTAATTACGTTAATAAATGAAAACCGGGTTTTGTAACAATCATTAGCATCATACTGAACAAATGTAAGATTATATTCATTATGTTTTCAATGTTCATCCTTCATAATGTGGTAAGGTATTTTGTTTTTAAGTGCAAGTAACACTTAGACTAATCCTCTTCTGTGTCATGTTCACAGTGATAGTGGATACTGGGTCCATAAGTGAGCAGAACTAACCACGGAGCTAACCACAATTACTTAACTCAACTGATGTTCATTATTCATGTCTAAATTTACTGCTTTGAAAAAGTATAGTGTCATGCATGTGCACCAGAGGGTCACCTTCCAGGCTCACCTAAAGTAAGTAGTATCACCCCAGGACGAGAGGAGTTTGATAATGCTCTTATCTCCTATTTCTCTCAAAGCCCTGAGAAAACACCTCTTGAGGGCAACAATGCCAAAGAAGACCGCCTCTTCTGGCCCACCAGGTATAAAAGGAAGACACTCCTGGAAGGTGGCATCTCATTTCAGAGCTGACCACAATAACATGCAGACCAAAACAAGAGCGTACTGTCAGGCGATGGCTAAAGGGAATTGTCCCTCACAATGAGCGCACACAAGCACATCCTGTTTATTGCTTTTTCTTTATCTTTTGTTCAAATAAAAAGGGTTGGTGCCCAGTTGGCAACCCAAGCATTTGGCATTTGCTCTGCCTCATCATTTGCCCCACTACAACATTAAATGCTAACAGTTTACAGTAAATATTTTCATCATAAACAACAAAGTCCTAAAATATGTATGTCTTCACAGCACTAGAAATAATTATCTGCTTCTATTCTGAAAGAAAAACCTTCTGCGCTGTGTTTGAAAGCAAGCTTCTGAATTGCCACTTTGTTGAAATGTAGCTCACCTGACTCATAAGAATAAAGCCTAAGTAGATGAGTCTGTTTAAGTTAAAAGCGTGTTCGTTATTATTTTTAGAACATGACTTATTTTCTAATTTTGGTGAAGTCAAAAGTGAGATATTCTAAAGTTATATTTCTGAATAATTGGACAAAAATTATTTATCACTCCAAAAATTTCAGCAATTTTCATTCAAATTGTTAGTCCTATAAGATGTAACTAAAATAGTAAAAGTGTAAAAATAAAAAATTATATTCTACAAAATTTAAATGAGTGGTACATTTAGGGATAGATTTGAAAATTAAAGGTAGCAGAGATAATCTTCTGGTTGAATTGTAGTATAAGTTGGCTGGAGTTTATCACCTTCCAACAGCTGTTCTTTTTCACCTTTTACTGTATATACTCCAGCAACAAGAATATCTAAACACCTTTAAAACAACTCCTGGCTTCTCAGAATTGTTAAATTTCCTGCATCTTTCCGTCTTTGTTTTTTTTTTTTTATAATACAGGAAAGCTTTCATAAGTCTTGTGTCAGTGGGTGTAATGTAAGTCAGTTTTATTATGTCTTCAGATCAATTAATCAATTGATCTGTATTTTCTTTGTGGCCTTTCACATATTAAACAATAATAGTATTGACAGATAAGCGGACATGCAATGAATGAAACTCCAGGGCAGTAAAGGGCAGTTCTTATTGAGTCAGGCCTATTAGACAATGCATTTTAAATTTTCTGTTAACACATTCTACCCCTTATATGCTAGCAAGGTTTAGTACTGTTTGCCTCATCATTATGCCTAATGCTGCCAGGTTTAAAGTAATTGCCTGTTTTTTTACATCCAATAGGTTATTGATAAACTAATTACTACCTGGTTTGAGAGATACAGTCATTTGTTTTTTTTTTAAAGGGCTCTTGGTATTTGGTTTTTAGTACATTATTCTTAAAACTCTACATATATAATTGTAAAAGAATAAAAAATTAAATCTGCCTTTCTGTCAGTTTCAGAAGTTATACATCCTGTTCACCTCCATCCTTTCATCCAGCCAGTGCTTAATACAGCACATACATTCACCTTCACAGTGACCTTCATTACCATTGATTCTGACTGTAACTCGAATATTGTTCATTATTATCATGAACACATAAGCAAAGCTATGTCCCAGTGTATGGTTTCTCTAAATATTGTTTCATTGTGATGTGTGGTATGAATTAATTAATTTTTCGACTTCACAGTCATGACTGCTTTCTCATGCTTCCTGCATGAAAGTAAATGTGATGCCTGCTGAAGTATAACAGTATCCACTGTATTTCCATGTCAAAAATACCACATGGCGTATAGATAAATGTGACTAAGACACAGTGGAACTACACTGAAAAAAGTAGAACATTGATGTTGTTCATTCAATGTAAATTTTCTCTTTCAAGCAACTTAAGATTAGTCATTTAGTCTTGTAGCTTGAAATATTTGGTTTCAGATCTCAATCAAAGTAAAAAAAATTGTTTGTACCAAAGTAAGTTATGGTGGATGGAATAAACATAAAAATCCTATTTCAGTTAACCTAATATTTTAAGTTGTTCGTGTGCTGTGTGCAAGGGGCCGTTTGTATATTCTCCCAATCAAACTTTCCAGCGTGCTGGCTTTCCAACTGTCAAAAAAAAAGAACTACTTTCCCGAGTGGAGTGGACATAGCTATACAGGTCTGGTTGTTTTCAGCAGCAGACTTTCATAATGGAGGATTTCTGGTAAGTAACCCTGTTTCTGAACTGTTAATTTTAAGTACAAGAACTCGTAATAAAACATACTTTCAGGAAAGCTGTAGAAACATTTAATAATTTTTTGTTGTATATTTAAGATTTACACTGCAAAATGCTTGTGTATTTGCACTTGATTTTTTAAATAAATGTAAAAAGTAAAAATGTAAAAAGTACAGCATTGGAATGTGTTATGTTCATATTTCTAATAGCATAAAAACAGGTTACGACCAATAAACCATTTTAAATTGTAACAACTTAAAAAACAGATTTACTTCAGTTTAAAATAAGTGAATTACACCCAATGACTCTAAATGGTTTGCCTCAACTTAAAAATTGTGGGTTCAATAAGATAAAAAGAATTATATTGGTTCAGATTGTGAATTTCCCCTTGGGATTAATAAAGTATCTATCTATCTAGATTGATAATATTAAGTGTAAATCATTACGTTAATTATTTTAAGTTGAATGGAGGTTATAGTTTTTTCAGTGTATTTGTGAGAATACTAATATCAAAAGGAATCTTTTATAGCCAACATTAAAATATATATGTTCTATGCATTCAACATACAAAATTAAGCATATAAAGAGTAAATATTTTCATTGGAGCATTTTTCTGAAGGGCTGGTTCCTACTTGGCAGCTGGAATTGGATTAAGTGAGTTAGTGAATATATAGTCAGGAGGTGAGCTGGGATGAAGGCTACCGAGCATATACTGTAGCTAATAATGTCATTTTATTTGATAACAACATAATATTCTGAAAGGAAGCACCCTTTAAACCCCACTGTGGAGTTAACTTGTGGCTGCTTCCAGGACCTACTGTAGTTATTGTCAACACATGTACAAAATCTCAGGTCTGTCAAGTTGCAGTGCCCTTTATTGGATACTAGAATGTTTACTAGGGGGCTCCGCCCCCTGCTCGCTTCGCTCGCCAACCCCTGGTGTTGGGAATGACAAAGAGCGTGATGTATGAATGAGATATAGAATAGTGTGACGGTGTAGATGATGCAAATAGAAAGCAAACAATAAAGTGTGTGGCACAGTGTAAAGGTTTATTTGAAAATTTCTTTGTACACGCCGTTTAAGTGTAAAAGGTAATTCCAGCTCAGAACTTGTAAGGTCATTTAAGATGGTTATTGTTGTGATCAGAGTCAAGTTTGTCAGAGCTTAGAAAGAGTTGTGTCTCTCCAGGAAGTAATGGAATGACTTGGGTATTTATTTTCCACATTAATATTTTTTGGACATAATATAGTGCGTTGTGTTAAAGGGGCATTTGGTCTAATGAGATTGCTGTTCCAAATCTCTCTGTAACTAAGTCGTCGCAGATAAAGGCTTGAGGAATTGTAATAATAAGTGGCTGAAGTCCATCTATATTGGTGAGTGTACCATCTCTCAGTTGTAATAAGCAATTGTTCTGATCTGATTCTGGACATCGTATCTTTTTTACTAACTGTATCTTTTGAAAGCAATGCCAATTGTCTGCGTATTTTAAGGTGCACTGAACAATAGCTGAGTGCATGGCATCTGGAAGAATAGCTAATCACTGTCTAAAATCTCCTCCTCATAAAAGTACCTTTCCTCCAAATCGAATATTATTATTCATAAACGTTTGTTCATGCCATTGAACATTCATCAATAAACAACATTTTTTCAAGACGGATGTCACGTGCAGTGCCACTGTTAATGTTCATAGTGGATTCCGATTTGTAGGATCTAATGTAGTTGATAAAGATTTCACTTTCAGGTACATCGTCAGTTATAAGCTTCTGTAGATATTCAGTATATGAATGTAAAGAAGGCAGTCTAATTTGACCCTTTTAACAACAACGTGTAAATGTATAACTTGTATTGCCAGTTGTTTCTTCAGGGAAGTGAACTGAATGACAATGATTGCAAATGACATTCATTAATCCGAATGAATTTTCCTGGTGTATGTTTTGCTTGTGCCGTTTGAGAGGCGCGTTGTCGCATGTGTAGTATTTGGGACGTGTTGTTTTGGAGCTGTAATCGATTTGCCTGTGCTGTGTGAGAAGCCCGTTGTAGCCTTCGCTGCCATTAACGTATGTCTGAGACGGGAGGTGTTTCGTTTTGAATCCGTGCCTGTTGCGATGCAGCACTTTGATTGATAGTTTGCGTCATGTGGATCTAGGATGTAGATTTGTGCATATTAAATGAACTATTGTAGGATCTAATGCAGTTCATAAAGTCTTTACTTTTAGGTACATCGTTACTTAGAAGCTTTAGTTGAGCTTTGCGTTTTTGGAGTCGAGTCATTTTTTCTTTTAGAAATATGGATAAGTAATAAGGAGTATTGTACTCACTGTTAATATGGAGCCTTTTCTGCGGTTGAACGGTTAATAGTGCCTTATTGTAATGAGATCCACCTATGCTGCATAGCCGTCTATTTTGTTGTTTCTTTCGTGTTCGTGTGTTTGTTCCTGTTATCCTTTCCTTTTCGTTTTGTACCCGTGACCGTGTATTCATGACTTGTTTCTTCCTCAGCATGCGAAATATGGATAAGTAATAAGGAGGATCGCAGTTACTGTTAATATGTTTCCTTTTCTGCAGTTGAACGGTTAATAGTGCTTTATTGTAAGGAGATACACCTATGCTGTCTAGTGTGAAGGTGTTGATGTTCACTTTAGAATATGTGGCTTTGGGTGTCACTTCTTATGGATGTGTGTGTGGTGTGTGGGGGGGGGGGGGGGGTGTTGAGGATTGTTGTCGCGTGAGCGTCTTGTTTCTTTTTCTGTTCCTGTGTCTTGTTGAATCCCCCTGTTTGTGTGTGTCCCGTCCCTTGCTTGTAGGGTCTGTGGGGTGGTTTTGTGTTCCATGGGCTTGTTGAATCCCCCTCTTGGTGTGTGGTCCCGTCCGGTGCCTGTAGGGGGGGGGGGGGGGGGTGCCTTGCTGTTGTGCGCGAGCCTCTTTTTTTTTTTTTTTTTTTTTGGGTCTAGTTTTCGTGTGCCAATGTGTTTCGTGTGCTTTGCCTGCGTTTCCTCATTTCTCATTTTTCCTGTGCTCACTCCTTTTTTCTGTGGTCTTGTCCGCCTCTCGCGGCCCCTCATCCGCCTCTCTCGCCCTCTTTTGTTTGCCTTTCTCGGCTCCTCAGCCGACTCTCGCAGACTCTTTTTGCGCCTGCGCAGTACGTCTTTTTGCAGCTACGGCCCATTGCCGGATGTGCCTGCGTCCATCATCCGGTTTAGCATTCTCGGTTAGTAATATGGATACTTCCAAACCAACATTAATCCATTGATTTCTGAACCAACTTGTCTAGTTCAGAGTTGCTGAAAGCTGGTGGATTCAGTAGTTTAAGGCCAACGTCATATTTAACTCTTTTTTAATTGATTTTCAGTTCCAGACTTCATTTACATAACCTTGGAGAGTCAGAGAACTCATGTGATTGTCATTTGCATAGTGTGGCATACCCAGTCTGCAACTGGCCCCAATATCATCAAACAGGTTTGATTTTGTCTTAAGTCATAGGGGCGGGCGAGTGCTCACTAGGAAGTGCAATGCACATAATGCAGCAAAAAGAAATAAAGAACACGGGTGTTTTGTACTTTACAAACACTAATGTTGCATGTTTTACATATCATAACAGAATGGAAAAAAAAGAAGAAGGGCCAAGGTTGTGGCTGAATTTGCAGTACCAGTTAAGCTGTTGGGCAACCTCTCTGTCAGGCAGCAAGTTATTGGCTGTCAGAAAAACCGGCAAACTTGCAACACTTTTTGAAAATGTGAAACTACACTGGAAGGTTGTTAACAGTCATGTAATTTGACATTCCATTCAATATCTAGTCATGTAATGTAATATTCTCGGTTGATGAGATCATGATATCCCTTCTGATTGCACTAAAATGGCCAAATATCACAAAAACGTTTTGCTTTTTTTCTTCTTAAAATGACATGAAGACACTTTCTGCAGTATGTGTGAAATTTCAAGATGCAGATTAATACTCAATAACACTCTTTGCTTTGAAAAATGAATGTATTTGGTAAGCTTTAATTAAGGCTTTGACCCCAGCCCTATCACCTTTATTTTAAAATACAAGAAAAAGCTTATTCAGTCAGTCATTTTCCAACCCGCTATATCCTAACACAGGATCCCAGGGGTCAGCTGGAGCCAATCCCAGCTAGCTCAGGGAGCAAAGCAGGAACAAATCCCGGGCAGGGCACCAGCCCAACGCAGGATACACACATACACACACCAAGCACACACTGGGGACAATTTAGGATCGCCAATGCACCTAACCTGCATGTCTTTGGACTGTGGGAGGAAACCAGAACACCCGGAGGAAACCCACGCAGATCAGGGAGGACCCGGGAAGCGAACCCAAGTCTTCGGTGAGGCAGCAGCGCTACCACTGCGCCTCCGTGCTGCCCCAGAAAGCTTATTATTTTTTAAAATTTATAAAAACACGCTTCACTTTAGATCACAATTTCATGTGGGAAATTAATATATACCATCACTGTGAGGAAATGACTGTTACTTGAAAAATACCGAACTTTTCCTTTAGCAGCAATATTTGTTCCCTGTCCATTGACACTTGACAGAAGAGTTGTTCTATAACTGCCAGTTTCTTTGTCTTTGCTTCGGCTTTTGTCTTGTCACATGCCCATATTTCCCTTGACAGCCAGTTAATGTCATCTGCTGTGTTCACAATGAAAGGAGTTACTACATATTTTGAAAAATTATGACTATTAAACAAAGAGTTGACTTTTATCTCTGTTACTTAGACCTATTCTATAACTAACTTCATCCTGATCCACTGATGGATGAAAAACCTTCACAATGAAAGCACTCCATCTTTTCATGCTGTCCTCCCAACAGCTTTCTGTTTATCTCTTTGCACTCTTCAGTATCTTTATTAGTCAACATTAATCTTTCCATTGTTCAGTCAGTGTCCCTAATATTTCTGAAAAATGACTCCTCTATTTTTTTCTTAGTATCAAAAACATAGTGTTTAGGTTACATTGCTTCTTATCTTTGTTTTCTATTCTAATCTACCTCTGAATTTTTCATTTTTATATTTGTACTATTTATATTTCCTGGTATTGTCCGGAATAATTGTACTTCACACTAGTCTCAGCAAGTGACATGCAATAGAACCATGAAAAAAGTGTGACCAGTGATGTCTGACTAGAAAACATGGACTCACAAGAAACTTTACATATTTGAAATGGAATTGGTTATTTGATGGGTTAAGAGCAATCTGCATTTCAAATACAGATTCTACTTTATCATATCCAATTAAAATCGTGGCTGCTTATTCTCACTCCACATTGCCCTTTTCAGATTGCCATTCACTTTCAACCAATCAGCTTGTAGTGAGCAGTCAAGCAAAATGACACCTTTTATTAGTTAACTAAAAAGATTACAATATTCAAGCTTTCAAGGCAACTCAGGCCCCTTCTTACATCTTGCCTGAAGAAGGGGTCTGAGTTGCCTTGAAAGCTTGAATATTGTAATCTTTTTAGTTAACTAATAAAAGGTGTCATTTTGCTTGACTTGTCTCTACATCCATAATGACTAACACAGTACAACACCCTAGTACTACAACCATTTAGCTTAAATGTTAGCCTCTAACATCATATGGGAGGGCCTTAATGGTTAGACAACAGAAACGTAAGAATATCAGGTTCAACGAACCCTCCCAATGCATCATGGTGGCATAATTTGCTCTGCTGTAAATGCAAAGAGGGAAAAATGATTGTCTTCAAACTAAATACGATCAATAATCCCAATCTGTTATCACATGTGTCTTAGTTTTGGGATTACAACCACCTGAAGTGGTCAGCAGAGTACAACTTCAAATAGGATAATTTTGCAACCTGGGCAAGATGCACTGAAGGCATAATGGTAGAAAGATTACAAATGTGACCACAGATTGCAATAAATACAAATGGAGACAATAACATTTGGAGCCATGACAAAAATAGTGAGAGAATGCTTGATTATGGAGAAAGTTAAATGCAATGGGCAGGGATACAGTCTAAATTCCATATATAGAATGCTGGTGAGAGAGAAAGAGAGATTGGAAGAACAGGAAACGAAAGAAGACTATTAGAAGTTTCAGGGTAAGACATTAGGGAATCCATGCTCTGTTGTTCAGAGAATCTGAGGTGAACAAGGAGGCTTTGTTTTCTGCTTATTTTTGGTTACTACTATATTCTGTCTATAATAATTGGTCACTTATTGTTATAAATTAAATCACATCATGTATAATGCCTTTTATCACCTTTTCATAGTTCAAAAGCTATGTTTGAGCCACATATTTTATAAAGTAAATAAAACCATAATTAAAGGGCAATAATATCTTATTGTCACTGTTTGCTCCACCATCCCACATCTTGGACAAAACACTAAGAAAAAAGACAACAAACCCCTGATGAAAAAATAAGAAGCCTTAAGGATCAGAGTTTCAGTTCACTTCTGGAGTGAAGAACGTCACTTGTGACTGGATCCCCATGTTATTTTAGGACAAAACTTTGAAAAAGTCTGTTGCACTGCAATAATGGGGATTGCTCTACTTTAGACGTGCGATTATCCAAACTCAATTTTTTTGATAATTGGGAGGACACAGATTATGATTTTGAAAAACCCTAGATGACATTTCTAACTATATGTATGTTGTATTGATCTGCTTTTCAGCAATTGAAAGTATCCCTCACCAGGCTAGAATGGAAAATATCTTAAAAGAGTATATGCTTTGATTGGTAGTTTGCTTAAATTATCTTAATATTACATTCTAATTTTCTAAAGCATGTCATGCATTCTCAGAACAAAATCCCCTATATAAAATTAAGATTCATATTTTATTTATTGAATATAGATGAGTGATGATGGAGATTGGAGTCAGAAATAATAACTGATTAGTGAGATAGACTTGTATGAATTTTGAGGGGTGAATGTATAATCAAGTCAAAGCAATAGATAGATAGATAGATAGATAATCTATATATATAAAATTCTTTTCGCGTTTGAAACGGAAATTACATATGAACACGCGATATGGAAATTACGTATGAAACGGAAATTATGTATGACCACGTGATATGGAAATTAAGTATGACCACAGAACATATTATAATACAGGAACTAATCACTTCGTTTGTGGACGCCATTTTTATATCGTCTTTACAAATTGTTATTATTTGTGTGAGAGTTATTTTACTGATATTAAAAAGAAGTAAACAGAAACACGCCGATCTATCCCATAGAAGTGCGTCCCGCGTTGCTCTCTCCCAGCCTTCATTTCTGGACTACAGCGCTGAGCTGTCCGTCGCCAGGTGCGTTCTGACAGAGAAGTTTTATTTATTCGTCCACGTGACTGTCGCGGAAACTGCCACATTGTAACTTTTTTTTAGTTGGCAGTACTTGATAGTATAAGAGATGAGGAAAACAGCTTTGCGTCTTTCTACTTTTTAACTGCGCCGAGCTGTAAACAATGTGAAGACGAGACCGCCTTCAGTGGTGAGGGGTCGTGAGAACAAAGTGGACGCTGGGAGGCGCAGAATGTCAGGCTGCTCCGCCGGGTCGAGAGCTTCCCAGTTTCGGGCAGTGTCCTCTCTCCTCGCACTGTTTGTGACACTTCAAGTGCTCCGTTGGCTCCTGGGAGAGTGGAAATCTTTGTGAATGAGTGTAATTGGCACCATCGAAGCAGGACTCTGTTTGTAAATTGCCCTGCACGACTACTTACTGTCCCCTTAAGGTGAGTTCGGGTCACTAGAACCCCACAACATTTAAGGTTGCTTGTGTGATCAATTATTTTAAGAAGATGGAGAGTTTACATCTAAGAAGATGTACAGATCTCTTCATGTAAAGTGTTGGACTTGGGAATTGTTCGGACCTTCTGCCCGTTAAGCACAGAAGGGCAGCGTCCACATTTATCAGAATTATTTTTCTCTTAAATCACAGGCACATAGTGCAAGGTTGTCAGGCAGAAATTTGGACGATCACATAGAAAATGTAATTTCTATACCACAGCAGTCATGTAGCGCCTTTCAAAAGGGATCTACTACCGAGAGATGATCCAAATACATTTTAGCTGCTGTTAGTACTACTTACCTGTTGTGTTATACCGCCTTTAAAATGTAGTTTACCCGAAACCACTCCAGTAGTGCTCAATTTATCTTTACTTCTTAAAATGTTAATGTTTTACTGTTTAATAACTTATAGACTACATTTTATTTTTTTCCCTTACACTCAGTGAGCGAAGCCACTGGGTAATCAGCTAGTTTTAAATATAATTAGATTTTGACATTTGCAGTCATAAAGGATCTGAATGGACTACACAAAGAGTTGTGTTGCAATTGTTTTCACACTGTGTTTTACAGTGAGAACACAGAAGCTTGTAGCTAACCAGTGACTCAGAAATGTCATACTTGTGTCCAGTGCAATAATGCAGAGATCCTTTGGCTTTGTTTTCTCTTCAACTTAGTTATAGTGGATTGTTCTTGTTCTGCTTCTATGTTGTAAAAGAATTAGTCTCAACAAACAAAGAAGGTTTGGGGCAGCCACCCTTATATTGTCCCTGGCTGCAAAAGGGTAATGAATAAAGCAAGTAGTGCTCTGTTTGAGTTCCAAAGCTGAACTGATTTCAGTGGGGAGATGATGGCGGTTTTCAGTGCCAAAAGCAGAAGTGATGTCCTCAAAAGGCCGAAACTGGAAGTGGCATCATTCTTAGCGCAGGAAAACAGAAGTGGCGTCATTGCTGTTAAATTGGGTAGATTTTCCTGTATTTGACCTGCAGAGATAACAGAAGTAGGTTTAGTGCACCCTGCCACCCCCTGGCCTGGTGGGTAATTACCTCCACATGGTCCACTCAGCTTCCTCCTAATCGCACATGTGTGACAATGTCTTAGTCATGTCAGTGTCATAAATTTGTCTCAGAGGTGTATACTACGTGAGCATTATCAGTTGCACTTTTGAAAGAAACTGACAAATAAATGATATCTGCCTCCACAGCTAATGAACCCCTTTTGCCTCAGAACAACTTTGCTAGACCTGAATCCCTTGTTGGTCTTACCAATGTACCATTTGGGCTCATTTGGCAGTTCATATTCATTCATGGGAAGAAATAAACTAATTTGAAGGGACCTGAGGATGATGTAAGAAAAACATGAAATTGCTGTCACTACAAGATAAAAAATAAGCAATATTAGAGACAAAATGACAGGTTTGTATCTTACAATAGGATGTAATTTAATGCTTGTGTTCACTGAGGCCCTTCTGAAAAGAATTTGTTTTTATAACAGGGTACAGTCTGTGTAACATGGTTTCAGAATTTCACATACTGTATATAATAAAATGTGCTTTTTGAAAAGAATTTGGCATAAAGGATGTAGCACAGTGCATTCTGCTCCAACTGGCACATATCCTAACAAGGAAAATAAAATGAGGCATCCTTAGTCGGATGCCAAATACTTGTTGAACTTTTATAAAAGGAAAAATAGATAAGAAACAAATACACAGGGTGTCAGTACTGAATGTATGGGTTGATCTCTCATGCTGTGAGTAAGTATTGGGAATTTGTGAATTAATTATCCTTATTAAGAAAACACTTAAATACTTAAGTCATCTCAATTACCTGATGGAGATGGCAGCATGTAATCCATCAAAGTTGTTTAAGGAGATTGTTGAGCATTGTTGTTGTTGTAGATGCTGTTTGTCTTCCTTCAAAAAGCTGCTTCAAGCTTGTGAATAATTAAAAGTGGCTTTTGTTCTCAGTGTGTCACAGTGATTCCGGAGGGCTTGTTTTTCAAAAGGCATTTGTCCTTGCTACACAGTTATATACAGGTCAACACAGCCAGAGGAAATCTTCATTTCACATAATATGGCATTCCTGTTCTGTATACAAGACATAAAAAAACTCTATGTACAGCATGCAAGATGAATAACTTCCAACACCAATTTGGGATGAGAGCAATTTTTACACTGATCCCACTTCTACCCATCTCTATTAGTGTACTTTTATTATACCCTTGTATGATGTGCATTAAGTTTTTCATCTTAGATCTGTGGGCTGTTTTATAAAACTAACCTTGTCAATAAATATACTTGACAGGTTACCCGTGGAGAGTTTGCACATTTTCCTCAGGTTTTTTAGTTTCCTCAGGTCCCCAAGACATGCGTGTCAGGGATACCAGTGACTCTAAGTTTCCTCTCTGCAAGTGAGTGTGGGTGCATCCAAGAATGAATTAGCATTCCTGAAAATTGAAAGATGTTCCAAATTTCATTAACATACAATACCCAAAAGACACATATTACATAGCTTTGATACTAGAATAAATATTAAACTAATGATATTTCACCTGCGGTGGGTTGGCACCCTGCCCGGGATTGTTTCCTGCCTTGTGCCCTGTGTTGGCTGGGATTGGCTCCAGCAGACCCCCGTGACCCTGTGTTCGGATTCAGCGGGTTAGAAAATGGATGGATGGATGATATTTCACAAGCTTTATTACAAAAGGTACTGTATATGCCACATACAGTGTCTATAAAAAGCATTCACCATCTTGGAAGTTTTCATATTTTCTTGTTTTTCAAGGTTGAATCGCATTCAAATTGATTTGGCTTTTTTGAAACTGATCAACAGAAAATGACTCTTTAATGTCAACTTCAAGTGAGATCTCTGCAAAGTAGCCTAAATTAATTACAAAAATCAAACACTAAATATTTGATTGCATAACTATGCTCCCTCTTCAAATTAGTATTTAGCAGATGTAACTTTGAACTGCTGAATTTTGCTGAAGATCCCACCCTGATTGGCGTGATCACATATGGGGAAAAAGTGCCATATTGATAGGAGGTAGATTGCCTGGCCAGTTGGGGTACCCTCAACAATCTTAACTTGAATTCCTTGAAACAGTGGAAATAACAACCTCACTGTCTCCATAATCGTTTGATATGGCAATGCATCTGCCCTCACAAAACATAAACTGTAGCATGTAATTCAGACAGCAGAAAAGATTGTAGGACTGAAACTGGACTTTACTGATGTCCTGTAAACATCTGGGGTCAGGTAATTGTGCCGGAAATATAAGCAAAGACTACAATCACCTGGGCAACCATCTTTTTCAGTTATTACCATCAAGGAAACAGTATTTGTCACTAAAGGCAAGAGCTACTAAACATAGAAAACACTTTCCTATTTCAGTACCTAATGAAATCTCTTGATTCGTCTTTGCCTTTTTTTGATTTCTATGCTCCTACATTAAATATAAAATGATATAAATGTAGGTCTTACTACAAAGATTACTGGACAGGAGTGCAATTCTACTTTACTATATTGTTTTACTAGGGGGCCCAGCCCCCTTGCTTGTTTCCCTCGCCAACTCCCGTGCGGGCCCTATGCGCTAGTCATTTCCCGGATCTGCCGCTTGCGACGAATCGTGCTGTGCTTTTGGATAAACACGAATATCAACTCTGTGTTTGATATCTCCCTCTTTCAAAACTATTATCGCTGACAATTCGTCACATGTTGGTTTATTATATATGCGAGTGTGATCTTTCAGATTCATATAGAAATCCAAGAAAACTTCTTTGACCGTGTTTTTCAGAAAGATTTTGTGTAAAGTGCCATACTTTTGGACATATGGATTTGTATCCATTATTGGCTGTAGAATTTCTAATACGTCTGATCGTTTAACTCTTTCGAATCTATGTTGCATTGCTTCTCCGTGATCATAAATATAAACCAAATTGTGGTTTCTTTGAAATAAAATTTTTAGTAGCTCTGTCATATCACCTATGTCCATATATTCGATCTCTTTTTGCTGTTCCGTTATTTCACCGAGTAATAATTTCCGTTTGTTAGTGCTAATGCGATCTTTACTATCAGTTTTTTGAGACTTTCGAATTTTAGTACTTTCATAATCTCTCTAACCTGCTCTGCATGTGTATTGCGCCAATGTTTTTGAACCTCTTTATGACGTTCTACTTTGTCTTCTACTCTTTGTGTTTTCTTCTTCTACTGTTTGTCTTTTATTTCCACCCTCACTTGGACCTGTTAGGTTTTCAATTCTTCTCTTGGCACAAAGTCTCGTCTCACGGGACATGAAATTATCTCTCTGAAAATGTTTTGTCTCATCTCTCTGAAAAAGTTTTGTGTCATCCCAAGATTGTTTTATATAATAGAGAGATACATTTACTGTATGTTTTGGGCAATATATATTTTAGTTTCCATTGTATATAATGCTATGATGATGTTATGTATTGTACAGTTAGGTCCATAAATATTTGGACAGAGACAATCTAATCTTTCTAATTTTGGTTCTGTACATTACCACAATGATTTTTAAATGAAACAACTCAGATGCAGTTGAAGTGCAGACTTTCAGCTTTAATTCAGTAGGGTGAACAAAACGATTGCATGGAAATGTGAGGCAACTAAAGCATTTTTTTAACACAATCCCTTCATTTCAGGGGCTCAAAAGTAATTGGACAAATTAAATAACTGGAAATAAAATGTTCATTTCTAATACTTGGTTGAAAACCCTTTCCTGGCAATGACAGCCTGAAGTCTTGAACTCATGGACATCACCAGATGCTGGGTTTCCTCTTTTTTTAATGCTCTGCCAGGCCTTTACTGCAGCGGCTTTCAGTTGCTGTTTGTTTGTGGGCCTTTCTTTCTGAAGTTTAGTCTTCAACAAATGAAATGCATGCTCAATTGGGTTAAGATCAGGTGACTGACTTCGCCATTCAAGAATTTTCCACTTCTTTGCTTTAATAAACTCCTGGGTTGCTTTGGCTGTATGTTTTGGGTCATTGTCCATCTGTATCATGAAACACCGCCCAATCAATTTGACTGCATTTAGCTGGATTTCAGCAGACAGTATGTCTCTGAACACCTCAGAATTCATTTGGCTGCTTCTGTCCTGTGTCACATCATCAATAAACACTAGTGTCCCAGTGCCACTGGCAGCCATGCACGCCCAAGCCATCACACTGCCTCCACCGTGTTTTACAGATGATGTGGTATGCTTTGGATAATGAGCTGTTCCATGCCTTCTCCATACTTTTTTCTGGCCATCATTCTGGTAGAGGTTGATCTTGGTTTCATCTGTCCAAAGAATGTTTTTCCAGAACTGTGCTGGCTTTTTTAGATGTTCTTTAGCAAAGTCTAATCTAGCCTTTCTCTTCTTGAGGCTTATGAGTGGCTTGCACCTTGAAGTGCACCCTCTGTATTTACTTTCATGCATTCTTCTCTTTATGGTAGACTTGGATATCGATACGCCTACACCCTGGAGAGTGTTGTTCACTTGGTGGGCTGTTGTGAAGGGGTTTCTCTTCACCATGGAAATGATTCTGCGACCATCCACCACTGTTGTCTTCCGTGGACGTCCAGGTCTTTTTGTGTTGCTGAGTTCACCAGTGCTTGCTTTCATTCTCAGGATGTACCAAACTGTAGATTTTGCCACTCATAATATTGTAGCAATTTCTTGGATGGGTTTTTTCTGTTTTCACAGTTTAAGGATGGCTTCTTTCACCTGCATGGAGAGCTCCTTTGACCGCATGTTGTCTGTTCACAGCAAAATCTTCCACATGCAAGCACCACACCTCAAATCAACTCCAGGCCTTTTATCTGCTTAATTGATAATGACATAACAATGGATTTGCCCACACCTCCCCATGAAATAGCCTTTGAGTCAATTGTCCAATTACTTTTGAGCTCCTGAAATGAAGGGATTGTGTTAAAAAATGCTTTAGTTGCCTCACATTTTTATGCAATCGTTTTGTTCACCCCACTGAATTAAAGCTGAAAGTCTGCACTTCAACTGCATCTGAGTTGTTTCATTTAAAATTCATTGTGGTAATGTACAGAACCAAAATTAGAAAAAAGTTGTCTCTGTCCAAATATTTATGGACCTAACTGTATATTGAGTTGTTTAATTCTACGTACCTTGTTAAGTATATAGATGCAGCACCAAGAAAATTTCTAGCAAACATGTATAGCAATAAAGTTCAAAGTTCAAGCGGATGAAAGTTGGCCTGCTTTACAGACAAAAACAATGGCAAACAAATACAGCCACCAAATAATTAATCCGCCTGCTTTGCTAAGGGTAACAATATTGTGCAGAAAATGCAAGTAAGAACAGAGGCAGTGGTTTATTGAGTTCACCAGTATGTCAGATATAAAGGACAGAGATACAGACTAAAGGTATAAAACACAGTTAAGTTCTGTATCTGGCTAACCATACTAGGATGTATCATAACTCTCAAAGTGACACGGAGACACAGTGTTGGTCAAACAGCAACCAAAAGAGCTCCTGTTAGAAGAGATATGACCTGCTGGATAAAAACAGTATTCAAGCAAATATGTTATTCCCTAAAATGGCCAATTTATCCACCCCTGAAGATCCCTGACACAAAAAAGAATAAATAAGAACAGATCAAAAGTTTTCTGTTTTTTTTCTTTTCTTTTCATTTTTTTAGCCAAAGCATCAGCAAAAATATGGTGTTTTTACTGATAATTGGTGTTTGTGGCAATAATACCCCTAGTTTGGCTATGTGCTGCTGCACTTAAATAAGAAAAAACTAAAATAATAGTTAAGAGAAATATATTTAAAAAATGCAACATAAATATGCCCAAAACACCCCATCTCTTAATATATTACAGTCTTTGATTTTCAAAACACATTAGGAACTATAATAGTAACCTCTTATTCCAGAAATGAAATAATCCCTCAGTATATTATAAATATGATGAATGGAAATTCTAAGAGAGAACCACAGCCCACATGGTGGAGTGCTAGTATATACTAATTATCACACCATGATGCCATGTTCACTAAAATCCCCCCAAACCCACTGAAGTTATTAACAACTGTTAACACACACAACTTCAAACCTCAAAGTTCAAATTTCAAAGTTCCAACTGTTTCCCTGTGTTGTTCATTGACTCATTTTAAATTAAGAGTCTCAATCCACTGTAATAATTCCCTTCTTAATTTTAAACAGTTCACAACACATTCACAAAGACTTATTTTGTTTTTTTAGCTTTCAATAATTGGTTTAAATCAGTTACTGCTTTTTAGGTGAAACATAGTCAAGTTTTGAAAGTCCTGAAAGTCTTACTGTCTACTACAATATTTGATACCTTATTCCAAGTGTCTGTGGTTCTCTGTATAAAGAAAAACAAATGTTTGTGTGAAATTTACCTTTAACAAGTTTCCAACTGTTGCCCCTGTGTTCTTGATAACTCATTTTAAAATAACCGTCTCAGTCCACTGTACTCATTCCCTTTATCAATGTGTGGTTTAAATCAATTGTTGCTTTCTAGGTACAAAATACTCAATTTACAGGTATTTGTATTAATCTGCTTGAAACTTGTAAGCAGAATAGCATTCATTGTTTTCAGTATTTGCTTTACATAAACTAGCTGAAATTATTGCAAAGAACAAGTCATTTATAACATAAATCTTAATGGATATTTTGCATAAATATTGCCTTTTTAGCAATTATGTTGACTGTTTAGCAGTTTTATTACTTTTACAACTTTATGTATATTTAATTTGAGTCTGCTCATTTAAAGCAGATGCAGTTGTGACAAGGTAACCAAGTTGGCTCTGATGATAAGGAAATCTGTTGATATCATCCCACAACCATCTGCCATGGACATCCTTTTTGCTATGGAAAGATGCACATAGCAGTTTCACAACATTTTAAGTCAATATTTACTGCTTAAAATTGCAAAGTTATTTTGGAGGCTGCTGCTTAATACAGAGAAATACAACAAAATACCCAACCAATACAGTACAAGTATCTTACTTGGCATCTTTTCTACATGAAAATCAAACTCTAAAATCAGTGGTGAATTTGGTATAAAATGTAATTAAATAAAGGCCTGAAATGCAACAGAATGGTTTGCTTAGCAGGCAATGTTGTAACATACAAACAAAATTCTAGGTTCCTGAAAAGTGAACTGATAGTGTGTAAACATTTTCTAATCTTAGGTTTGGCAGTAAGTAATTCTTTGTGTGTATCGGCAGAAAAGTTATGATCAGGGCATCTAAACACATTTGAGTGGGTTTTTCACTATTAATATACAGCAGGAAATTACTAATAGAAGTAGCACAGGCTAATTAATTAATCACTGCCAATATCCACCTTTAAATCCTCAATAAAGAACCCTTACTTTACCCTTTGGAGCATGGAGGTATCTAGAAGGCATACACTGAAGTGGGCAACAGGTAAAATAGACACCACAGAAAGCTGTCTAGCTGCACTAACAGAACCATTAATTTATTTGACAATGCTATTGACAAGATATTTGTAAACATTCTGATTTGTTGTATACAACTGTTGATTTTTTTTACCATATTTAGCTTGTTATATACTATATTTGTATTTTTATGATGAGACAGCTCTGCCATTTTGTAGTTTGTTTCTTTAATGAGCATTGCCAGTTTCTACATTACTTCCATTGTCCATCCATCCATCCATCCTCTTCTGCTTCTCCAAGATCGGGTCGCGGGGGCAGCAGCTTGAGCAGTGATGCCCAGACTTCCCTCTCCCCGGCCACTTCTTCTAGTTCTTCCGGGGGAATCCCAAGGCGTTCCCAGGCCAGGCGAGAGACATAGTCCCTCCAGCGTGTCCTGGGTCTTCCCCGGGGCCTCCTCCCGGTTAGACGTGCCCGGAACACCTCACCAGGGAGGCATCCAGGAGACATCCTGATCAGATGCCCGAGCCACCTCATCTGACTCCTCTCGATGCGGAGGAGCAGTGGCTCTACTCTGAGCCCCTCCCGGATGATTGAGCTTCTCACCCTGTCTTTAAGGGAAAGCCCAGACACTCTGTGGAGGAAACTCATTTCAGCCGCTTGTATTTGCAATCTCGTTCTTTCGGTCACTACCCATAGCTCATGACCATAGGTGAGGGTAGGAACATAGATCGACTGGTAAATTGAGAGTTTTGCCTTGTGGCTCAGCTCCTTTTTCACCACGACAGACCGATGCAGAACCTGCATTACTGCGGATGCCGCACCGATCCGCCTGTCGATCTCACGCTTCATTCTTCCCTCACTCGTGAACAAGATCCCGAGATACTTGAACTCCTCCACTTGGGGCAGGATCTTTCTACCAACCCTGAGAGGGCACTCCACCCTTTTCCGGCTGAGGACCATGGTCTCGGATTTGGAGGTGCTGATTCCCATCCCAGCCGCTTCACACTCAGCTGCGAACCGATCCAGAGAGAGCTGAAGATCACGGCCTGATGAAGCAAAGAGGACAACATCATCTACAAAAAGCAGTGACCCAATCCTGAGTCCACCAAACCGGAACCCCTCAACGCCCTGGCTGTGCCTAGGAATTCTGTCCATAAAAGTTATGAACAGAATCGGTGACAAAGGGCAGCCCTGGCAGAGTCCAACTCTCACTGGAAACAGGTTTGACTTACTGCCGGCAATGCGGACCAAGCTCTGGCACCGATCGTACAGGGACCAAACAGCCCTTATCAGGGTTTCCGGTACCCCATACTCTCGGAGTACCCCCACAGGATTCCCCGAGGGACACGGTCGAATGCTTTTTCCAAGTCCACAAAACACATGTAGACTGGTTGGGCAAACTTCCATGCACCCTCCAGGACCCTGCTAAGGGTATAGAGCTGGTCCACTGTTCTGTGATCAGGACGAAAACCACCCTGTTCTTCCTGAATCCGAGGTTCAACTATCCGACGGACCCTCCTCTCCAGGACCCCCAAATAGACTTTTCCAGGGAGGCTGAGGAGTGTGATCCCTCTGTAGTTGGAACACTCGCTCCGGTCCCCTTTCTTAAAGAGGGGGACCACCACCCCGGTCTGCCAATCCAGAGGCACTGTCCCTGATGTCCATGCGATGTTGCAGAGGTGTGTCAACTAAGACAGTCCTACAACATCCAGAGCCTTGAGGAACTCCGGGCGTATCTCATCCACCCCCCCGGTGCCCTGCCACCAAGGCTGTGGCTGTCATATTGTTGGTAGCAACAATGCTCATTGCCATAACATAATCAGGCAGTGTTGCAATGTGTGATTTTCTTACACCACTATTAGTGATAACATTGTCTGTTGCCATCATGTGATAGGGTGATATCACAACATGAAATGTCATCACATCACTACTATAAAAAGTGGTAATGACCACAAATTTTGTCTATGCTTTCAGCAAACATTCAAAAAACAACCTATCATAATAAAAGCTTCAAAGACATCTACATATTTTAGTGTCAGATATTAGTTTTACTTACTTTTTTTTGTAACTTGATAGCCCTTGCATTTCATTTTGGTTTTGGTGTTTTGGCTCTCACCTACTTGTGCTTCAACCCTGGATCACCCTTTGATTGCACAACAGTACATCCAGTTCCAAAAAAGTCAATTTCCCGATCACAAAACTACCACAAACAACTTTTAAGTTGTTGGAACAGTTGTCTTTTAAAACTAAAATCATAACGGAGTCAAGTGCAAGGTAAATGTAAAAATAAATCATTTTTTTGTAAGCACAAAACGTGTTATAAATTATTACAGTAATAATGAGAGAAAAAAATCATGTGGTGTTAAAATTTGCAATAAGCTCTAGGTGTCTACCTCAGTAAAGAACTAAGTCGCAAAAATGTTATTGTTGTGCCAACAAGGGCTTGCTTTGTTTTTTCACCTGATCCTATAGTAGATGGAATCTGACAAAACCTACTATTGAGTATAAAATAAATACAGCAGTGCAAAAACAGGAAATAGGCCAAGCACAAAAAAAACTTGGGCAGAAAATGAAAAGGACAATGTGAACAATATGCTAAATACAGTGTCCTGGATTAATTACAAAAAATTGTATGGGAAAGAAATATCACAATGATGAATTACTAAGGTCTACCAGAAATCAAAAGATTTATTTATATTATTGGGTCCATGAGCCTTCCTTATTAGAGAAAATTGCTACTAGGATACCAAATGTATATTATCCCCATAGAACATAAATACTGTATGTATCTTGGGAAAACCAAAAACAATATAACAAAGATAAAGTTAAGCAAAACAACAGTACAAAGTCAGGATGAACTGGCCACAGAATTTGACAGACTCCTGTGTTGTGGGAAGCTAGAGATTGTCTCTAGTAAACACATTGTGTTTGTACATTTATACTCAAAATTGGAAATTGTTGGGATTAACTGGTGATCGGGATTAAAGTGTGAACTTGAATAACAAGAAAAATAGAAGAGTATTGTGCTGGTAGCGCACTTGGACTGACAATTATACAATGGTCAGGTAAACTGACTTGAGGAGGTCAATGATTTCCATTTCCCTATATTTCTGAACTTAGAGACATGCTTCATGGTGAAGGTGATAAAAAGGAAGATCAACCAAAACTAAACCAAACTTTGGAAACTCAAGGAAAAGTGGCTGGCATATATGCAAAAAAGTGTTATTCATTTCTACGAGATAGCTAACAGAGTTTATTCTTATATAGGAGTGGAGCCTAGGTTTCCAGATTATGAAGGAAACATTGAAAGATGCTGACAATGGAATGGAGATACTCAGTATATATAATTGGACAAATGGTGTACAATCATCTGTTTAGGAAAGCAAAATATTCACTCAGAAATGTAACGCTTGATTAATACATGAAGGATTGAGTGTGAAGCATGAGATCTGAAAAGTATTTTCTCTTTTCCAGGTTACAATTACATGAATCCTTCATATGAAACTTCCAGCTCAAACCGACATGGAAATTAAGCTAAAAATATTTTTGAAAGTCATCTCTGACTGTACAAATCATTACACTTTTCTTTGTTTCAATACCTACATCTATCACTTTCTTCAGAAAAAAACATGCTAACCACATAAAACCATTTGAAGCATTAATATTAAGGCTTGTATCGAAATTTTGACTTGATATCTCAGCAGCCAAATGTACTACCAAGAGGTAAAGGAATGGCAGGCCACAAAGGCAGAAAAAAATGACAGATTAGAAGGTGAAACACAAGTCTTTAACATGCCAGGTCAGAACTAATAAATCAAGCCTATCTTTGTCAAAATCAAAACTTAAACCAAAGTCATTGTAAGAACTACAATTGCTAATACTGTTTGCCACAAATTGATAACTAATTACATGCAAGACTCTTAAGAATGTATCCTCAAGCATTAACAATGAGAGCTCCACAAAGCTGGTTTATATGTTGTCATGCTACAGATGATACTTGGCATGACTCTCAGGAGAAATTGCCCACTAGTCCATGAATGGCTACTTTACTACAGGTGTCAGCTCACATAATAGTAGAAAACAATTAATTTCTACTGTGCCATTACAATATTTCATTACAAAAGCAATCAAATATTTGGAATCCTTATTATTCCAAAGACCTAAAAACTGGTAAGAAAAATTTCTGACGCCTATGAATAATTAACAGAATCACATTAGCAAATCTTTTGAGTTGCTGGAAACTTTCGAGCTTAATTCATTAGTAAAAGTTGGTGTCACATCTACAGTATTCTGCTCACTTAGCACACAGAAAGCAACAGCTGGACACAAGAATGAATATTGCATGGGAGGCTATTTTGAGTCAACTTTTTCCAGATCTTACAGAACAGATGGCTCACCAAATGAAATCTGTGGCAATTAAACCGATATTAACACAAGTAAAAGACACAGTAAAATGAAAATATGCTCTTTGACTAAAGCAAAAGTTATTCCAAGAAGCTAAAGTCCAATCTGTATTTTTTGGATCAGACTGAGTTTTAAGTGTGGGCCATGACGTCTGACTAAAACCCCAATTACTGCTGATGCAAGTGGATATGCTTTGTGGAATCAAGTAGCTGTTGAATGGTACCAAGCAAAACTGTTCTTTTAGGAAGGCAATAGTTTGTGAAGAATGTGGATATTGCTACGCATGTGTGCCTGGAGACCACCTTCCTGGCTCTGGTGAGGTAAGCAGTTTCATCCTGGGATGAGAAGGGGCGCTGATGCTAATAGTACTTTCTCCTTCCCCTGTAGCATTGAAAGGAAGCCCAAAGATGATACCTAGCTCCATTCACAAGGCTCGTAGGAGACTCCTCCCCTTCTGGCACCAACAATGTAAAAAGGGGCTGCCCAAGGAACATGGCATCACTGTCTTACCTGTTTAAGAGGAGTACTGAGCTTCAACTCTGTAGCCAACTTGACTGTTAACAGCCTTATTTATTTTCATTTCACTACCACGCGGTTATCTTTTTTTCACTGTATTTACATGGAGTGACCCAGTTGGTGCCCTAATCTTTTGCCTGCCTTTGCTGGTGTGCTTTCCCGACAACTTTATCATAGATATCAATGTAACATTGTTTAAAATTACACATCTTTATACATTGGTGTGAGAGCCTTCCTGCAAACATTGTTTCCAGCACTGTCTTACTGTCCTTTCCAAATAGCTCATATACTTTGGGCTGATCACCTATCAGACTTAGTCACCTGTTTGTGTGATTAATGAATAGATAATCATGGTGTGCTGAAGCAGCACTGCCAGCATACCGAAGTGATCCAATCAAGTCCAGCTAGTGCCTTTTCATGGCTAACTCAGTAAAGTAGCTAATTAAATAACTACAAGGTGCAGTAAATTAAGCTCCTACTGCTTGCTCCCTGATGTAAAACATTATCATACAAACTCACATCAGATGAAAAAGCTTAGCTAAGGCAAAGATGTCAATAAAAATCAAACAATGGCAATTTAAAACTAGGCTTATCCCAGATAACAAGGGCATTTTATGGTTTGTCATAAGCAAAAACAAATAAATGCTTTGCTTACCCACCTATGCTTGGTTTATTACAATGTCTTTATCCTGCTATGGTGCAAGCCTTTGATCACTTTATATGTAGGTGATGGCCTGTAAACTGTTGCCATTCCATCAACACAATTTTCATTGATACATTATTTGTATGAAAATGTGCTATATAAATAAATGTTGTTGTTGTTGTTGATGGATAACTTCCAAAAGAAGACATGGGTTCCTACAGATATGTCCATAATGCCTGCTAAATTCTGCACAATACTTTCTTGTTCTGGAGTTAGTCAATACATGGATATTTATTAAAAAAGTTAAACCCATACTTGCCAGTCCTAACTCCAACACAATATGAGCTCTTATTTTGGAAGTCTAACATAACACAAAATAATTGAGTTCAATTTGCCCACTTATAATTGTTGGTAATGTGCATAATATGATCATAAAAAAATTGGTAATGTATACAGCTAAAAGTTATTGCATATCTATGTTTATGATAAAACAGCAGGCTCTCCTGCCTATGAATCCCATCAGGGATTCAACATTAACACCTAGCCCACCATGCAGGGTGCAAAAAGCAAACTTCTTGTCAAGTTGAACTAACAGTACTTTTATTTTTACATCTAGCATTTCATGGATCTTTTGACTATGGTTCCTCTCCTGTAACTGGCTCACTTCTCCTGAGGCCTGTTCTAAAATTAGAGAATTAAAAACAGTCAATAACAGTGGTTGTCTCATTAATGAAATATAAAACAAAACATGTTGTTAAGGGGCGGCACGGTGGCGCAGTGGGTAGCGCTGCTGCCTTGCAGTTGGGTGACCTGGGGACCCGGGTTCGCTTCCCGGGTCCTCCCTGCGTGGAGTTTGCATGTTCTCCCCGTGTCTGCGTGGGTTTCCTCCGGGCGCTCCGGTTTCCTCCCACAGTCCAAAGACATGCAGGTTAGGTGGATTGGCGATTCTTAATTGGCCCTAGTGTGTGCTTGGTGTGTGGGTGTGTTTGTGTGTGTCCTGCGGTGGGTTGGCACCCTGCCCGGGATTGGTTCCTGCCTTGTGCCCTGTGTTGGCTGGGTTTGGCTCCAGCAGACCCCCGTGACCCTGTGTTCGGATTCAGCGGGTTGGAAAATGGATGGATGGATGTTGTTAAGGAAAAAAACTAATTTCATTAACTAAAATGAAAAATATCCAAATACTAGAACTAAATGAAATGAGAAAATTAATACAAAAATGAAAGTAGTTTTTGTAATTTTTGTATTTCACAACTCTTTCTGCATAATGTTAGGTTAGGGTAAACTGCATCTCTGTTAGCCTCCTCCAGTAGAGTTAACAGTAACCTTAGAAAAGAGCATTAATTTGTGCATGAGTGTGTGCGTGCATGACCCCCTACGATCTACTTTTACATTGAGCCCTTACATCAGCATGTATATCAACTGACATCAAATCACTGATCCCCTCTGTAATCCTGTCAGAAAATTGTTCTTTTACAATATGCTAATTGCGACTCGTAATATTTAATTTGTGTTTTATTTCATTATTTTATATCTTATATCAGTATCTTGTATCTCTTTTGTCTTAGGAGACTATGTTGCTTTAATGTGGGAAGTGACATCCTTCACATCTTCTATAACTCTGTGATCGCCAGTGTGATTTTCTATGCTGTGGTGTGCTAGGCTTGTAACATCACTTCAAGAGAAGCCCACCAAATTAACAGGCTAATTAAAAAGGCAAGTTCAGTTATAGGACACACTCTGGACCCCCTGGAGGTAGTGGCAAAGGTGAGAATGAAAACAAAACCGATGATTGTTAATGAAACAAAATGTGACCATTTAGGATACGCACTGTCAGGTTTAGTGATTAGCCCTTGGCTTCTGTTAGATTGTGGAGACCTTTCAAAGGTAGCCATCAGGACACAAAAGCCTGACAGGAGTAGTGGTTCCTGGCTTTTCCTAGTGTATTCTCAACTGTAGTCCTTTCAGGGGAAGCAATCTGAAGACAGATTGACTTGCAAGTGAATCCCTTGTGAGTGTAGTGGCTTCCAGCTCATGATAAGGTATTGAAGTTGAGGTATTTAGCCTTGGCCAGTGTTGAGGCATTTCTGCTATATGTTTGAGCTTATCTGTGCTGAGTGAATGTTGAATAGGTAAGTTTTACAAAACCTGTATAAAAAACAGTACTTCTTAAACTGCAAAATTATTTGAAAATGAGATGTTAGATGAAACTTTTTTTTCAGCATAAACTTATGCCGTTTTCTGTTTTTTTTGTTCATTGTAAAGAAAACTTTGAGAGGCATTATGAAATTTCGAACAGCACAGTATCCTTTCACAACACAACTACCCATGTGGATACTCGGTGAGGTACTGATTCAAAATTTGGCTATACCTATATGATGTTGCACTTACACTATTGCAGAGACTGCCCGAGACAGGAAATTTCTCAACAGGCTGTCCCTTTCTTTTGGTCTAACAAGAAAGAGACAGTCTGTTGCAGAGTTCCCAAGATTCCGCAAAAGTGTAGGTGAGGCATTAAGTATTTTTTGCATTACGTTATTATCTTCAGTGGTCATTTTCGGTCGAAAAAACATTTGTTATGTTTAGTTAAAACAAAATCTGTTAAACATGATGTGGTATGAACATTTGTCCAGACCAACAAAAAGTATTCATTAAACTGAAAATTTTGTTAATTCGGTATTCAGGATTTGACCTGTATACTGTATATAAGGGGCAGTTTATTGGCTTTGAGCAAGTGAGAAAGACAGGAAAGGATAATGGGGCAACACAGTCTTTAATAAGTGCTGTTTTCTTAACTCTCTGACACTCTCTAGCCTTTTGGTTTGTAATATTTATGCATACAATATACTGCATATAGGAAAAAATTATACTGTTGTTAACTTTTTAAGAATGAGAAAATCGCTTAGTCAGAGGAGGGATGATGTGTCTTGAGTACATCTGTTTCTCCATTGGTTATTACAATAATGTGAAGAGTGGTGGTGCAGGTTTGACTGCAGACAGCATGCAAAATGGCTTAAAATGTACCTGGGAAATATGAAGTAGATAGTACTATTTACTTAAAGAAAAATCATGTTCATTATCTCTAAGTGACATACAACCTGTCTCAGTCTGGTAGTTTTTCTTATTTATTTGCCAATTGCAATAGTCTTGCAATACAAAGGGGAATCTTTTGCACAGTGGCGACTGCTCTAAGACTACAAGGGAAGCTCCGCTTCCTCTACTATGTCAGAAAATAAATGCTCATATTCTTATTTATATTGGTTTTAATAAAAGTGCGCTAGAACGTGTTCAACTTCATGACTAGCTCGTTCAGAATCAGGTATTTATTGTAGATTGTTTGATGCGATTTTCTTGTCATACATTTCCGTGCAGCACAGCGCGTTAAACCCTCCTGAAGCCCAGCTTCACTGGAGCTCTATGGGCAAGCACAGAGGAGCTTTTTTCACTGCAGAAAAGCTGGATGGTAGTTGGATAAATGTACCAAAATCGTCACTTCCAGGGAAGCTCAGCTTCTCTGGAAGTGAATGGAGCAGTGGGCGGGCCAGGATGCTGGGCTGCTGCATGATGATTGGAGGAGCTGTTTAAAGGGCGGAACCCCTTTTTTGATTGACAGCATGTCTTAAATATACATCAGTACTACAGAGATTCGAGTTCAGACCCATGCGGATTTGCAGGGATAGTCGTACGACAAACTGCTGCACTCTGTATTGTTTGCTGGTGATATAAACCATTTTTGTTTGTACAAATCATTCTTTAAATAATAAAAAAAAAACATATTATAGCATTCTTGACTTTGCTCCTTTTTTCAGCATTGTAAAGTTAGTTCGTTCATATAATTAAAGTAGCTCGTGGAAGGGGAAACTAGCCAGCTAGCAAGCTGTGCATAATGACAGACGCAGACAGTGCTAATATTGTTGACCTGCTTTTGGCAAAACCATTTAGTAGTCTTACTTACGAGGAGAGACTCAGAATTAAACGGCAGGGCAGACCAACGCCCAAGATTGATCTGGTGCAAAAATCAGGAAAAAATAACAGGTCTTTTCAGCTCTCCTGGTATGACAAGGTGAACTGGCTGACTGGAAGTGCTGTGACAAAGAAAATGTACTGTTGGCCATGCCTCTTGACGAAACCTTCTCAGGAAATGGGATGTGTTTGGTCAAACGTGGGTTTTGGGGATCTGGGTAACTTTGACAGGGCATACAAAAGGCATGAAAAGTGCAAAGAACATGTGAGTTCATGTGCAAGGTTAAGATGTCTGGGCAGGGTCAGGGTGGATCATGCAATCAATGAAGGTCTTCGCATTCAGGTGGCAAAACATAATGAAACAGTAAAAAAAAAACAGGGCCTTCCTAAACCGTCTAATTGATGTGACTTCCTTGCTTGGCCGTCAGGAGCTGGCATTCAGGGGGCATGATGAGAGTAGTGAATCAGCAAATAAGGGGAATTACAGGGAATTTACAGAAACATTAGCTAAATATGACTCTGTCTTGGCCACACAATTTCAGTCATCAGCTGTGTTTTCTGGTATGTCCCACTCAATCCAAAATGACTTGATCTCTGCTCTCGCAGCCACTGTTTCTGATCATATAAAAGGTGAAATTCAGACTGCTCCTTTTTTTGCATGGTAGGTGGATGAAGCAACTGACATATGTTGCCATGCTCAACTGTCTGTCATTGTTAGATATGTGGATAGTGCAGGTAAAATTCAAGAGTGCTTCATTGGATTTTTGGATATGTCAGGGGGTCGAGATGCTCAGTCTGTGTTTGAAGTTTTAAACGAGAACATGCAGGGCTACAGTTTTAGAGAAAAACTTGTGGCACAAACCTACGATGGGGCTGCTGTCTTTGCTTCATCTCTCAATGGCCTACAGGCCAAAGTTAAAGTAATAGCCCCTAGTGCAGTGTTTGTGCATTGCTATGCACACAGACTGAACCTGGTGTTGTCCCAGGGTGCTAAATGCTTGCCTGAGTCAAGAATATTTTTTGCATCTCTCTCTGGGTTCACCACATTTTTTTCAAAGTCCACAAAAAGGATGTCTTTTCTTGAGTCTGCAGGGTCTTCAAGATTGCCCAGAAACGCTCCTACTCGATGGAATTTCACATCACGGATAGTGAGCACTGTGGCAAACAATTATGATGGCCTCCTGCAGACTTTTGACAAGATTACCCAGGATGAGAGCATGGATGATGACACATTAGATGCTGCCAAAGGCTTCATAATGAAACTGGAGGATTTTGAGTTTGTGTTCATGTTGTACACATATGAACAAATATTCTCTGAGACAGATGTTGTCTTTGATATTGTCCAGCAAAGGGCTATGGATGTTCTTTACTGCAAAAAAAGAATTGGGTCTCTCCTTGCTTTTGTCAAGGAGAAGAGGTCAGAGGAGGCTTATCAAGCAGTTTATGCAAAAGCAGCAAATCTCACATCAGACCCTCGAGATGAACCTATTAGAAAGCACCGTCTGTCACAATTACAGGATCCCCAGGACCGCTACAGAAATTTGTACATGGCCATCCTAGACAATCGCATGGAGCAGATTTCTCAGCGTTTTTGAAATTTGGAAAGCATGAGCTTGTTAGAATTAGTCAATCCAGGGAAATTTGATGAAATGAGACAAGTGTTTCCAGAGGAGGCATTTGAAAGTGTGCTGAAATGTTATGGCCATTTCTTTGACTCAGGGAGACTGAGATCTGAACTTCAAGTACTATATTCAGATCATGACTTACAGGGGAGCAGGGGTAAGCTGTGTGATTTCTTGGTGTTTTTTAAAGACATGGAGTTGGATAGTGCAATGCCTCAGCTATACAAGCTGTTGTCGTTAGTGGCAACAATTGGCGCTACATCAGCAGATGTAGAGAGGAGCTTCTCCTGTTTAAAACGGGTCAAGTCATACACCCGCAACATGATGGGCCAAGATCGTTTGAGCAACCTTGCTCTCCTGGCCATTGAGAGGAAACTGGTTAAGTCCCTGGAAAAGACGGCCAATTGGTACGACAGGGTCACAACCATTTTCTGCAAAAGGAACGGAGGGCAGAATTTACGTACTAATAACATAATGAATTTTATGATGAAGGCCTAATATGAGCTTCCCCTGTTTCAAAAGCTAGCAGCCGCCACTGCTTTTGCAGTTAAATGCACAAAAATAAATTAAATATAACAACATTTCAAACCCACAGAACTCAGTTCTTGATGGGATGTCAATTTATCTCATAGTTAAATTAGATATATACTGATAATAATATAGTTCCTGTCTATAAAATATTGAGGCAGTAATTCCCATTCTTCCATTTGTTTTAAAGAAAGGAGGTCAGAAAATAGCATTTAGGTTACTGTCAAAATTTAGTTTATTATTAAGTAGTGAACTGGCATTAATTATGATGTACGTTTAAAAATGTGGTATTAGTTTATTTTTTTCTATATTATTTGTAAAGTTTTTTATTCCAACAACAAGCACTTGAAAAGTAGCAAAACTTAAAGAAAATGTGACAGTGATGCACACTCCTCCCATTTTTTCTTTCTAAAAGCAGCTGTGCCTCAAAAGTTGAAGCAACACTTGGCGCAAACTGAATACATTCACAGCTTGTTAAACAGATGTGCTGACAATATTAAATTAAACATGTTTTTCTAGGCTTTTTTTAAAATTTTAAATAAATTACATTGAGGAAAAAAACAAGCAAGTGTCAATTGAAAGCGTCTGGGACTGAAACATTTTGTCTACTAAATATGCATGAGGAATAAAAATATTCATTTACGAACAATAATATGTCATAACTTTTAGTAGATGGTTCAAGGAGCTTCAATGATTGAAAAGGTTAATAATGAACAAACTGCTGGGAAGAGAATTTTTGTTGCATTTTTAGAATAACTAAAGAACAGAATGTTTTGCATGATCTCAAATGTGGAATTTTAAATAATATTGTTAATTTAAATTAAATTATGCACATACCTTTCTTTTTCAAATATACTGTCTTCTGATAGGTTGACAATCACTGATTTTGTATTTACATGCCTTTATATTTCAGTTGATCAATCAAAGAAGCAAAGTCGGCAGCAGTCTGAAAAAAAGGGTGGATTTCAGGCACAGGCGGATGTGTGGCAAGAAGACGAGAATGATAGTATAAGAGGAAATAGGTTAAGCAAATGGGTAATTAGATATTACCTAGGTTTTTGCACTATTGTGAAAAACACAGAGGGAGTAAAAATAAAAAGAGCTGCTCTTGAATGAATTTTAGAATGCTATTATGCAATTTCAATGGATGAGCTGAAGTTACCAATAAGAATGCAACAGAAGAAAGCAAAAATGAAACACAGAAGCAGGTACAGAAATTAAAGGTAACCTTTCCATTAATTGCTATTTCTGCTTTCAGAACTTGGATGGTAAAAATTCAATAGGTTGATTCTTCAAAATAACAATGATCAAAAAGGCCAGCAGCAGATTAATAAATTGCATAAGTTGTTTTGACATTTCCAAATGTATAATCACTTCAATTTTTTTTTAAATTAGTGCATTAATAGTAAAAATTACGTACTAGCATTCAAAAGTGAAGTAATATTTTTAACTGCTTTATGGAGACCAGTGCTTGTATTTATCAAGCATCTCAAAGAAGGTAAATGGTCCCAATTGGCACAAAAAATCTCAGTGATACAAATTTGTAAAAGGATGTTATAATTTTTTTTTAATTTAGGAAACTAGTCCTAACTTCATCAGGATTTTGCACAGCTCACAAGCTTTCCTGTCCTGCTGGGAATTGCTAACAGAAGGCATTCAGGCAGAGATCAGCACGCACATCCTGAGAAAGGAAGAATGTTTTGAAAATGCTTGACAAAAATGAACTCATAAAATGATGCTGATTTGACAGAGATGGAATAATAGTCATAACAATTTTTTTTATGTTACATGATTGCTCCATCTAGAAGGAGAAGCCAAGCACTCTTTGTGAAATGAAAATGTTGGTAACGTTAAGTGTGAAATGCAGCTTTGCAATAGCAATGACTTGGGTACGTCTGAACCAAGAATTTCTCGATTTTTGCACCAAACTTTGAATGCCCTTACAATGCATGAAGTAATATGCAGATTCATTCATTTTCCCACCACACCATGCATAAGTGAATCACAAGCGGTATCCCAATATCAACACAAATCAACGGTCATGAATGAAAAACTGTACTGTAGTATCCACCACATTACCCTGAAGATTTGTGGGCATTGATTGGTGAATGACAGTGAAATGTCACACTGGTATGTGAGCTCTGCACTCTATGAACTCCTGGAATATTCGTGTTACACTTTAAAAGCTGGGAAGGGTTTAATAAGACTCCCGGGGCATTGGATAAATAGAGCCTCACAGATATAAGGGGTGATCAGTACAGGTGTGGGTTATTTGCTGTTAAATAAACGTGCCTGTTATCAGGCTTTACTTTCATTCAGTGTGGGTGTCTTGATCTTTCCATTTCGGTGCTTGTTATGGTATTATTGTTCACGTTGTTACAAAGTGGCAACAATTACTTGCAGCTTAGCGCAATATCCTACCTTATTATGCTTCCCTCTTCTTCTTCATATTTGAACATTATTATTTTTATTCTTAGCTTTGTGGTGAAGCCTCAGCATTAGTATCAGAAAACTACAAAGCATCAATATGATTTCCAAGGAAACCACAAAACATCATCAGGAGTACAACTTTGCGGCTCAAGGTGCTATAAATTTGCGATATCACTCATTCTCAAATGTGAACTTCTTCTCATAGCTGGGTGTAAGTGTGGAATAATTCATAAACACTTCTCATGTCCTAAATCCTTATCCTAGTCAGACTTTTAGTGAAATTCCAGGGAGTAATTCAAAGGTGCTTGATAAATATGAGCACAGGTTATATATATTATTAAAATATCCTATTAACCAAAGCTTAAATTAATCTTCCTCACTTAAATTTTAAAATGTGATATGTGTTTAATTTTTTAGTAGTGTATAGTACAGTAGCTATAAGTTAATTCTCTAGAAAACTCATCCCTTTCATATCAAAACCAACAAACATGTCTATGCCCAGTCTCTCCTCTTTTGGTAGCTACTTTAAGTAACAACGGCCGTGCCGTTGATACTGAACATTGGATTACCATTAGTCGGTACTAAACATAGACAATGCATTCCACCCCAAACTGTCAGACACTGAATGTAGTGGCATGGTAACACAGTGTTTAGCGCTACTGCCCAGTGTCCTGGGTTCAAGTTCTAAGCCCAGCAATTGTGTATGTGGAGTCTGCATGTTCTTTCACGTCCAAAATGATATGCTAGATTAACTGTTAATTCCAAATCCTTGGTGTGTATGTGATAGGGCCTTGAGATGGACTAGCACTTGGTCCAGGGCTGTTTCCTGCCTTGTGTCTAGTGTTAGCAGGATAGGATAAAGCCTCTATAACCAAGAAAGGGATTAAGCCAGTTTAAAGCTATATTGTTGAACTGATGCCATAGTTAGTACTGCTCTATTTTGGATCCATTATCCTGGGTTTGAATAGCTTGTCCAGTCCAGTCATTGTCTAATGAGAGTTCACATGTTTTCCCAGTGTCTGTGTACATTTCTAGATAAGGTACTTTGATTTCACTTCCATATTCTCAAAGACACCCAAGTTATGTCAAATAGCAATTTCTTGTTGTCTTTGTGTGGATCAGTAGGGCCTGAAATGGACTGTGGCACGCTGTTCAGAGCTGTTTTATGCCTGGTGTTGTCAAAATAGGCCATGAATGTCTGTGAATCTGAAATTAATTTGGCAGTTTTGATTGTGTTATGTTATCTAATGTGTTAATTTGTCAACTGGAATGCTAAATGAGTTGAACTTGAACCAATTAAATAATCACTGAAGTTATTTTCGGATAATTCTTTGTGCTTCTACAATTTTTGTCCACATTCAGTTTTCCTGCTGCCCAATGAGACGTTCAGGGATATTATAGTGTAGCTGTAATTTTTCATTTAATATACTTTATTACTTAATATTAACAGCCTTGTTGCCTTGAAAAACAGAAAACATGGATAATCAACATAAACTACAGTTAAGAAATATTTTAATTATGTTCTCTTCATTTTAAAACAGTATATGTCAATCAATCTGTGGAAGTAGCCATTATGTATATTATGAATTCCTTTAGGTTATAATTTTTTTCATTTAGCAAAACAGAAAAAATTGAGTGCTTGTCCATTAATAGTAGTAAAGTATAAATTACTGACTAAAGGAAATGTGTCAGTTTCGACATAGGAAAGGAAATGTTTTGGTAATATACCTGAGTTTCACGTTTACAGCTGTAGCACAATGATTCTGTGTTCAGCAATGCTGCCTCACAGACACGGGTTCAATCTGTGTTTGATGTTACCAAGTTCTGCCCATGTTGATAATAATTTTCCCCTGGATACTCTGTTTTGTTTCCAAACCCCAGAAATGTAGATATTAGGTCATTAGGTTAGCTCACAACTATGAATTGGCCTATGTGTGAGCACATGTGTGCATGTGAGTGGACTCTTTGGGGGACTGATGTCCAATTTAGAGTTGGTGTCTGTCTTGAAACAGATATAATGTTAGGAAAGACTGACTTTCTGTGACCCTTTAATGGACTTGGCAGCACCATCATGATTTCCAAGGAAACTACAAAATGTCATCAGGAGTACAACTTTGTGGCTCAGCGCGCAACAGGATCAGAAAATGGATGACTAATTCAAACTATCCAAACATTCATTATATATGCTTACTAATGTTCAAGGAACGATTCTTGGACAAGGGACAGGGAACACTGATGCCCACTCATACTCGTTCATACGTGGTTAATTTAGGTTTATCATTTAGCCTACTAAGCACAATTTGAGGGTGTCAGAGGAAAATCAGAATACTTCAAGAAACACCCATACAAACACAGGAAGAATGTTTAAGCTCCATGACCTGTAGGCACTGACTGGCTGGACTTTAAGTCCACCTGATAGGAATGGGCACTATGTCAAAAAGACATAGCAGCTCTAGAAAAAGTCAAGAGAAGAGGAACTAGGTTGATTCTGGGACTGTGAGGTGTGAGCTATGAGAAAAGACTGAGGTAGCAGAACCTTTTCATTTTAAGCAAATGGAGATTAGGAAGTGACATGGTTGAAATGGAAACTGTTTAAGGGTACGTTTTGCACAAATGTTTGAGAGATTTTTTCCTCACATAAAGAACTGTAGATAATTAGAATACAGGTACTTGTCGACTTACGACCGCGATTGGTTCCGACTAACTGGTTGTAAGTTGATCTGGACGTAAGTCGGCCTATGTTAATTTAAGGTAAGAATATTAGACTGGGTAATAATATTGTAATCATCTTAAAGTAATATTTTATCAACATTTTCTTACTTTCTAAGACAAACACAGCATACTACAGTACAATTTGTTTAATATGTGGAAAACGTACAAAACAAGAAATACTGTACTGTACATTTAATTCCTGGCACCACTGGTGCTTGGCTGCGGGTTGTCGATATCGCCTTCATCAGATCAGGCGAGGCTGCGGACGGGGTGATGGGAGGAGTTGCTCTTTTCATAAACATAGTGAGCTTCGTCTGAATTGTTTGTTTTTTTTTCTCTTCATAAATTTCGCAATAAGGACGAAATGTGTTGCGTGCCATCCGTTCAATCCTCGCAAATCGTTCAATATTTGGGTCCATTTTTTCAAAATGAGCGAGGAGTTTATTCAGTAGAGATAAATCTTCTGACAATCCCTTTGTGGTGAACATTCTTTGTGGCACCTCCTCCTCTTCGTCTTACTCCAATTCTCTTGTTTCTTCTTCCGCCACTCTTTCTTCTTCCAATTCTATCAGCACTTCATTCATAAGTTCACCTGATTCCCGGTCTAGCAACTCCTCGACATCTTCCATTTCACATTCCAATGAAAGGTCTTTTGACAGTTTCACTATTTCTTCACGAATCTCATCAAGTTCTTGTTCACTGTTAAATCCAGCAAAAGTATTTACATAACGCTTAACACACTTCTTCTTCCATACGCCATTCATACGACATTTCTCGCGGGGAGGGCTTCTGTTTTCTCTGATCTGAGTTCACCTCTGTTATAGCGCGTCTTTATTTGAAAAGAGCAGTGTCATATCGGGGCGAGTGTGACAAGCACTATAAATTTACAGCGGTTGTTACAGACGTAAATCAAATGTATGCTTTTATTGTATAATATTAACAATAACAGCAGCTCTCTACTCAAAGCGGTAAACTCGAGAAGCTGCTAGCATCGAACCCAGAAGCTCTTGATTGGGAGTCAGCAGTTGTGTGTGGGAACTGTTAACATTTGAATGTGATGATTGTATATAAAACTTGTGCACGAACGAGACTGGGATAACTGTGGATGTGGATGTGAGTGGTGTGTGTGACTGAGAATGACTGGTGTGAAGCCTGAAGTCCAAATATCAAATAAACACTTTCACAAGTACAAGTATAACAGAACAAGTGCGCTTTTATTCAAGAAGAAAAAAGAAAGCAGGTTGCGGTAATCAGATGATGCGACTGCTTGCGTAGTGCAATCCTAAGAACTGCCCAATCAAGAGCTTCTGGGTTTGATGCTGGCAGCTTCTCAAGTTTGCCGTTTTGAGTAGAAAGCTGCTATTAGTGTTAATATTATAGGGTTATATGTTAGGGTTATATTATTATCGAAAATTGCCAAAACAACAAGACACAAACACACGTGGGGCAACACTGCTGCGTATATTTTTACTGCTGCGTAGCGAGACTTGAGAGTGCGGGAAACTGGCGCTGCCAAAAGCTGGCGGGGGAAACAGTCAAACGCGTCGTAAAGTCGAACAGTCGTAACTTGCATAGGTCGTATGTCGACGAGTACCTGTATATTATTAAGTGTTGTGGTAGACAGTAGGGCTTTAGAGATGTTCAGAATTCAACATCATTTTTGGAGAAATCTAGTTAATAGGATTGATGACCTTTATGGGCTGTGCTTGTTAAAATAATAATAAATTTTATTTATATAGCGCCTTTCCCATGCTCAAGGCACTTATCATTCTAATGTTCTAACTTCTATGCCACAAGGCTGCCCTAGACTACAATGGACAAAAACTATCTTTTGAGTGAGATGGCAGCAACTTTTAGTTACATCTAATTAATCCTTTTAATTGAATCTTTTTCCTAAAATTATATTTCTTTATTCAAACGTATTATATTATCTCTGGCTTATCTAAGAAGTGGTTTTAGTTGATTAATTTTACTTCAATAAATGCATTCTGTTTATTCTGCATGCTTGCAAACCCTTGTGCTCAATCACTTGTTTAAATATTACACTTTTTAAAGCCACCAATTTCAAATATAGACTTAATCATTCTTAATATTTTGACAATGATTCTGGATATAGTTTTTGTGTTTAGACTGTTAGAATGTTTTGTTCTTATTTTGTGTTCCACAAAAAGGAAGTTGTCACATTATCACAACTGAAGCTTCAGATCCCATTACTTATGAATTTATAAATCATAAGAAATAAAAAATTGATTTGTTTTGTATGGCCAGGTGGCCTGGAATAACATGGCAGAACAAGCATGCTACTATTTATCAATCCTTTTGTAATCTCAGAATTCTTCAGCTAAAAGACAATAAAGTACCCAATATAGAGCACTTATTTCTTAAGTATTAATTAAACTTTGCCTGAGAGTGGAGCAATAATGTGCAGTAGAAGTGAATAACTGAATACACCTACTAGTACCAGGTCTTCAGGATATGCCTTTCCTCTTTCTTAATAAGATTATTAATATAATTACAGTATAATTGTGCAATTGCTACAATTTCTCTCATGAACATGAGAAAAAAAAATCTTGTTATATATAAAATTAAATTTGCCATTTCATTTAGTGGATGCAGGCTCAACATTGAATTCAGCAATACCTGAGTCTATGTGAAGTTCACAGACAGTCTTCAGGGGTACCAGGTTTGAGAGGAAGCGATCCTGCTTTGTTGACATACAGAATGTAGTTTTTAATGTCATTTTATTTTTAGAAACTTTACTGTTTAGTAGTTTGTTGTTTATTTGTTATTTGCCATTTTTTGAAAAGATGCAAAGCTTGTTTACGCGTGGTTAGTGTTTGGTCTCTAAAAGTTTGGAAGCAAAATGTAATCCTCAGGAGACAGTAGTGAAACTGTTTTAAGCAAATTATATGTTATTGTTTTATCTCAATTTCATAACAGAGAATGGCTAAAGGTACAGTAAGCTAGTGTAGTTGAACCAGATGCAGGTATTTGTGCTTAGTGGGTTTGGTCTGTGTCAAATCTCTGGCAGCAGCATCTTGAACTTCTTGCATTTGATTGATGCTTAAAACAGGGAGACCATAAAAAAGATAACTACAGTTCTCCAGAGAACAGATGATGAAGGCATGACAGAGCATTTCTGATTCAGAGGAGGAGAGGAAGGGCCTGACTCTGGCAAGGCTCTGCAACTGGTAAAAAGATGTCTTGACAACAAGTAAAGTGGATATGTACTCTTCAAAGTTCAGACAGCTGTCAAGAATAACTCCAAAAAATAATGACAGGGGTTGAAACTAACAGCTGAGGTTCAGTAAGTTATCAACCTTTTTGAGTTGAGCTGGACATTCTCCTAATGAATGACAAGATTTACTTAAACAGAGTAAGCTGGAAACAAAATGTTTGTAAAAATCTTAATTGCATTGCAGCTAATTTATTACAGTATAAATAAACTACTCTTCTCTCACAGTGATGGGCAGAAGTACAGTGTTAGCCATAATGCTTGGAAAAAAGACACATTTTTCCTTATTTACTTCCCTCTCTCTGTTCCACAGTTTAAAATTACAAATCAAGCCATTCAGATGTAATTAAAGTGCACATTGCAGACTTTCATTTAAGGGTATTTGCATACATTTCAATCACACCATGCAGAAATGACAACACATTTTAAACATGGTCCCATCATTTCAGGGCTCCATATTGTTTAGGACAGCAATGACAGGTATATTAAAGTGGACATATTTAGTACTTTGTTGCATATCCCTTGCATGCAATGACTGCTTGAAGTCTGATTCACAGACATTAGACCAAGTGTTTGAGTATTTTATGTGGTGATGCTCTGCCAAGCCTCTAATGCAGCCACCTTTAGGTCCAGCTTGTCCCCTTAAGTTTTCTTTTCAGAATACGGAAGACATTCACAATTGGATTCAAATCAGGTGGCTGGCTTAAGCATTCAAGAATTTTCCAGTTTTTAGCTTTGAAAACCTCCTATGTTGCCTTAGCAGTATGTTTGGGAGCTGAGAAGCAAGTGCTTTGCAGCTTGAGCTAAATGGAGAGGTCCACCCACCAGTTGTGCAACACCTGTCTCAGGACCCCATGTGCTTCCCTGGTGATGTCAGCTAATCTTTCTCTGTGTCAGCCCCCACCTTCTCTCCACAGTGTCACCACTACAATCCATCCATCTACAGTGCAAATCCCTCTCTTCTTACCAAATGACTTCTTGTAGACCAGGGGTCCTCAATCACAGTCCTAGAGGGCCGCAGTGGCTGCAGGTTTTTGTTCTAAGCCGGTTGCCTAATTAGAAAGCAATTCTTGCCAATAATTTAATTTCATGGCTTGTTAATGCTTTAACTCTGCTATGTCAGGTAATTCTCATATCCTAGATTTTCTTCCCCATTCTAAGGATATCATCCAAATGATATGAAGGCTAAAATGGATGAGTAATTCTCAGTCCTTCACTTTTTTCTCTTCACTTTCCTTCCAAGTATTTAATTAACCCCAATAGTGCACTATAAATACACACAGGTGTAAATGGTAACAAGCTAAATGGAGAAATGTTGGTCTCTTTTGTCATTTGCATCTTATTGCTAATTAGGAGCAATTAAAAACCGAGAATACAGCTGTTTAAGACTAAAATAAGCAATAAGGGTTCAAAATCTTAACGAGCGAGAAAACTAAAGTGAAGCAGAAGAGTTACTTGAACAATAAGTGCTTCTTATTAATCAACTGGGTTGGAGCAAAAACCTGCAGCCACTGCTGCCCTCCAGGACCATGATTGAGGACCCCTGCTGTAGACTCACACCACAAAATATCTCAGTTCAGTTTGGTGATGAGCTATGAACTGGCGTTCTCTGGCTCAGAGGCAAGTGCTTTGTGGTGTGAGCTAAATGGAGACCTCCAACCGTCACTGTGAGTGGTGCGCTTTCCTGATGATCTCACTCTGTGTCAGCTCCCACCTTCTCTGTGCATCAACATTAAATGCAAAAGAGGCTTAAAAATGATACAGATACCATATACATTGGCAAAATCTTTTATATATGTAGTTTTTAATCCTAGATTTAAACTATCTGAGGTAGCATTGGTCCAAATGACCTCTGATAATTGGTGTTCTACTGTAGTGTGGTAATGTGGAGGGAGGTTCATATCTCTACTTGATGTTATCATGGACAGTCTTAGTGAATAGGATGGATAAGCTTGTTAGGCTAAATGCCCTGTTCTTGTCAAAATAATTCTATAATAATTCTACAGTGTTTTGTAAGTGGAGTAAACAGCATCATTACACTTATGTTCATGTTGGTGTCCTCTAGAAACTAAGGCTTTAATTTTATTCCACAATAATGTGCTGATAAACACTGCTTAGGAAATAGCATGGTTTATTTTTAAAAGATCAAGCATAGAATATGAGCAAATTTGATTGCCTTTTGATATCCAGTAAACTCAGATATACCCTATGCTTACCTCAGTTATCATTTGAAAATTTCCATATACTGTAGTAATTATTATGAAAAAATAAGCAATATGCCTTCTATTTGCATGCAAAAACCACCACAATGGTGAGCCATTTTTAACCTGCACTCATGAGGTGAATTCTCTACTTTACCCTCTTAAAATACAGTGCTGGATTTTTCTAGCTTTTTGGGATTTACTGTTAAATTAATCAAGTGCCACTTTTGCACTCATGCCCAAAAACTACTGCAGCATAATATTTCATAAATGATGTAGTGCTCTGCTGCCTTGGGCGTTAGCTTACGGACGTCCCATGCCCACCAGAGCACTAGGAAATCTCTTTGATTCGCACCTTGGCAGACTCGCAGATTCATGTCACAATAATGCAGCCTCATTCATCACTCCTGCCCCATAACACTCTCTATTCTCTCTGTCTTCCACTTCATTATCCTTAATCCTCATAGATCTGACTTTTTTATAATATGTCCTGCTTGTAGGTGTTGTGTGTCTGTGACAAATACATGATTGATAGATAGATAGATAGATAGATAGATAGATAGATAGATAGATAGATAGATAGTACATCTATATATGTGTCTATTAACTTTTAATCATAACTTCTTCTGTTGTGATGTATAGTCTACCCATACTTTGATTCAAATCATATTATTATTTTTTTTATTAACATAATGTTACATAGGACTTAACTTTTCATTAAATCCAATGTTCCACCTCTTATATGTTAATTAAAAATGAAGAAGCATCTGGGCTCCACCTTGTGGCTAAACATAATACTAACCCTAATTCCTTCTTTAATTTATTTATCACCAAAGGATTTGCTATAGTCCTGTCACTTAGGAAGCTACTCCACCAGGCTCTGTGCAGAAGATAAGGGTATCAATTTAAACAAAGCATGCTGAAGTCCATAAAGAAGTAGGGGTACCTCCATTTATTCTGTTTGAATACACTGAAATATGTTATTTGGGAAGATTGCATTCCATCCCACTACTTCAAACATAATACGAAAACACATTGCAAATTCAACTGTTATTTTATTTCTTTAGAAAACTGAAAGGTTTCTTCATGAAAAGCACTGCAGGATTTTTCGATTAGGATTTGGAATTAAGTGTTTGCCAGTAGTCTCAATCTTAATGCTTCAGAGTCAGAAGTTTATACCATTTTAGTGTTCATTTTAGAAATGTTAATACACTTGCTTTTGTAGCAAAAAAATATATAAAAAGTGTTTTTAAAATTGTTCTGGGTCAGGACAAAACACAATATATATATAATTTGATAAAATGTCAGAGGTCAGAGTGTATGCAAACCTATTTATGAGACCAGATATTTTTTATAAATGACAATATCATTTGATCCTACAAGGTATGTCCTGAATTTTTAAAAAATCTGGTGACTCTGATATAGTAGCTTTGGGCTGTAGCAAGTTGCAAGCCCTGAGTTATTTGGGTAATTGCTTCTCCTTCATTTTGCCCTTTTAAAAGCTGCATTAAAAGGGTTATCATCAGCAAAAAGGTTAAAAGAGACAGCATTTAATCTTGTTATAATCTCATTGCACTCTGAATCAAAGGCAAATATCCTGGAGCCACAGGAGAGGGGAAAAGAAAAGAATGAAAAAATAAGTTGTTGAGGCCTTGGGGAACATGTAGACATTGTAGGCTGCTGATGCTGCTAGTACTCTTGCACAACAAACCAAAAAACAGCCACAATGCAGGAATACTGACCTGTGCCTCCTAACCAAAAGATGCAGAAAGTATCAAATGGCTTACTTTAGATTTTTGTATTCATAGGAAAAGCATTTAAAGTGTATTAGGGCCACGGAGAAGAAAAAAAGGACACAGTGAAGAAAAAAAAGTCTAGGTTGAGATTAACATTGAAATGTTGACTTTATTCTTGACATTTCCACTTTAATCTTGTCATTTATGTTGTGATTAAAGACAAAATTTCTACTTTAATCTCAAAATTTCTACTTTAATCCTGTAGTTAATTTTATCATTAAAGTAGAACATCGTAAACTTCATCTTAAAAGTCAATGTTTAATTTACTAGATTTTCTCACACCCAGTCATAACTAATGTAGCACATTAAATGCTTTGTATTAAGTGTTCCCTAACCAATTTTTAGTTGCTGCGTGCTTTTTAAACTGACTTCCTCCTGCGCTGACAAGAGCTGCAGGCAGTGATCGCAGCACAGAATACATTAACTTCATGATATTACTTCTCTCTGCTGTAAACCAGCTGTAAGCCAGGACACCAATTCTTTAAAACTTTTAAGGACCATTGAAAAATCTTAGCTATACATATTTAATTAATCCATCTATCCATCCATCCAAGGTTGCGCCTGTCCCAGCAATCAGTAGGCAGGAACATTCCCCTGGACAGGGCACCAGCTCATCTCAGGGTGAATCATACACACATACACAAGGATCAATTTAACATCACCAGATCCCACATCCTGCATGCCTTTGGAAGGAAACTGAAGCACACAGAGTAAAACCACCAGAAAAATATGTAAACTCCAGGCAGGGAACATCCGGGATGTGACCCTCTTACTGCGAGGCAGCAGTGCTACCACTGCACTACCATGCCCCCACATGTTTAATACATGCTTTAATGCATTTCATCATGAAAATTATATCGGTATTTATCTTATTATTCTAAATGTGCTAAGAGCAGTAATATCATGAAATTAATGTATTCTGTGTGGCAATGGCTGCCTGTAGGCTCCTGTCAGTGCAGGAGGAAGTCAGTTAAGAAGCACATAGCAATTAACAATGGGTTGGGGAACACTTAATACAAAGCATTTAATGTGCTACATTACTTATGATGGGTTTGAGAAGATTTAGTAAATTAAATATTGATTTTAAGATGAAGTTTACAATGTTCTGCTTTAATGACAAAATAAACTACGAGATTAAAGTGGAAATTTAAGATTAAAGTCCACATTTTGACTTCAATCTCAACATAAACATCGATATGACTTCAACTTTAATCTCGACATAGACTTTTTTCTTCACTGTGTCCATATTTTTTTTTCTTCTCCGTGGCCCGTAAAAGTATACATTAGGAACCCTTAAGAATTTCCTCCTAAAACTCCCTCTAGTGGCCCCAAGTGCCCCTGTAGTCCTGATATTCAGCTCTCAATTAAAGGCCCAGGCACTTCTTAGGTAGCCTACTTACTGAAATGGGTAACAGGATAACATCTAACATCCTAACTACTGAGCCTCAAGGAGGGTAAACAGATGTTGTCCCTTGTTGTCCATAAGGATTAATATTAAACTTTGAAGAGAATCTCACCCCGTTGTTCACCCCAGAGATCCACAGGACCTGCCACGAGGACCCTGTGGTCCAAATCAAAGGGTGACCCTCATACTGGCTCTTGCCTTCCCTGATGGATGGGGATTTGCAAAAGGGGAGGGAGTGGTGAGTGGCCAAACCGCACTCCCTGGAGAAGATAAGGGGTCAGAGTATACATGCCAGAGTTCCGCCGGTAAAGTAAGAAAGGCAGAGCCGGCAGGCCTACTTGAGGCCTACCCTGACCCTCCAGATGTTCCAACTGAGCATGCGCTGGAGAGGCCCATGTTGCCTGGCTTGTGGCCAGTGGAGAGGAAAGACTGAAGTACGAGTCTTTTGCTGGCCGAAACACTTACCAGTGTATTTGATGTATGGGAACTGGAGAGGGTCCTCCAGCCCATGCACTCGTTATTACAGGTTCTTGCCAATCTGAAGAGCCTTATTGAATGGCTGGAGAGGCACCATTGAGGGGAATGGATAAATACCTGAAGAATCGTGGGGTTGGAATCTCCTCCCTTATAGTTTCAGCAGTACAAGTAAGTGAAACCTGTACTGTACAAAATAAGGGAACTCAATGTGAATTGTTCCTGGATGGTTCAGAAAGAGGACAAGTAACATTGGTTCTGAAAGTGGACATAGGCATAATGACCAACTGCTTTAGCCCTTACTGGTGCCAGCCACCGCACCCCCCTGTCCCTCACCAAGTGAGCAGCAGTCGCACACATGTCTAAAGGGGTGCATATTGCATATGGGGTAAATCTTTATGCCATAGAGAGACTCAGATTGTCCCCGAGTCCCAGAGAAGGAAGGAGACCCGCAAAAGAAAATCAGGTCTCCAAACAGTGCAGCACATGAGCCCGTGGCCTCGCATGCAGTGGCTGATCACCCTCCGCAGGTGTGGAGAGAATTCCTGTCTTGTGTTCAATGAGGCAGGTTGTGGAAACCAGGAGGGGCATGGCGATGCTTCAAGCGTCATTGTCTGTGACGCTGTCTGTACTTATGGTGGGAAGATGCCAGGAGATGACAGCAGCCTTGCATCTCCCCACAGCAGTTTTGTTTATGTCTCTCATGCTGCAGTCGTGGACTGCCCGACATAGATAACCCCTCCTGGAGGAAGCATCCCTCACAGTACGGAATGCTTCACCCCACAAGGCTCAGCTGGGGGAGGGGCAGTGTGATGGACAGCCGGGGTCCTTTTCCCAGCTGGGCGGCTGTCGTAATGGAACGACCTGGGAAGCAGATGTACACAGGGTACTGCCTCCCCCAGAGTGCTAGATTGCAGCCCCCCTGGGTTGCAGCGGCACCTTGGATTCCCACATGGCTCCATAGCTGTTGGAGTATGGGACTGCCCTGTTGGGTTCCATGGGAGCCGCCAGGGGGAGCTGCATAGCCCTACCTTGTTGGGCTTTCACCACACCTGGGAGTGATTTCAGACCTTGGTAACAAACCACCTGGAGTACTCCCAGGTGCAGCATAAAAAGAGCCACCTGCCTTCATTCGGGTAGCCTGAGTCAGGAGGAGGAGGACGAAGATTGCAAGAGGAGCGGAGAAGGCAGTGAGAGAAAGAATAAGACAAAGAGTGTGCTGTATTGTGTTTGCTGTACCCTTACAAAAGAAGAGTTTTACCAAAATAAAAGACTCTTTGCCTTTTAACATGTGTCCGTGCCTGTTTGTGTTGGGTTTGGAGAGCTGGAGAACCCCCTACTGTCCACACTGGTGTTGCTGTTTTGTTCTCATATTTTCCAAGCTTTTCCTGTATCCCTGACTTATCTCTTTACCCTTTTGTTAATGAATGCTGTTTGATTCATATTTTTAACCTTTGTGTCTGTTCATGACAATGGTATAATTGCTCAATCACGTATCTTGAATTTTTCATTCACTTGAATCATAAGATGAAAGAACTGTTATCTTGTGATGACCTTCTTATTCATCTGCATTCTTTTTTACATTACTGACATGTAGACATGCTCTTTAACTACTAGCAATGTGGTTTCACTTTCTTTTCTTTTTCTTTTTTTTTTTCTTTGGCTCCTGTTAAGGACATTCCCTGCCCCTTACCACATTCTTTCTGTCCATGGCATCACCTTATACTTTCTAAAAGTAAAAGTAAACAGTACTGAACAGATATCTTAGAATAATTTGCACACCTGTCACAAACTCAATTTTTACATGAGACCACTTGTATATCTCACAATTATTTTACCTCCTTGGGTAACATAAGAAAGAAACAGTTTAAGGAGATGAGCATCCTTTATCTTATCTAGTACAGTTTAATTGGGGAGACTATTCCAACACTATCTCAAAAAAAGAGAAATAATACAATAGTCTATAAATACATTGAAACAACTTGGCATGGGCAAGTTAACTACTGTGGAACCCTATTTATCCATGCCCTTATTAATCAAGGTTCTGCATTATATACGGCAAATCTGTAAGTTTAAACTGCTTTTCTTATCATTCATAAAAGCTTTTTTGTGAATACTACACCAAGCACATAAATACTATACTTTTAGCCTCGACTGTACTGAGCAAGCAGTCGAGGAGCTGTTGAATGTGGAAAGTGGGCATGGCACACTCATCCCTCAGGTACTGTCAGTGTGTCGCCAGTGTTGACCATGTACACATGCTCTACTGTTTCGTTCACTTAGGATTTCTGTGTTTACACGATGATGAGGACAGCATAGAAAATCCACACAAGATTTCTCAAACTGATGGTTAAAATGCCATAGAAACAGGTCTTTTGTATAGTGAACACCTGGAAGACACTAGACCTGCTAAAATTTTGATGTTGAGGCAACTGAAGATCATTGTGGCAAAGAAACGAGGAACATTAAATTCAAAAAGGTATAAAAAGAGGATTAAAAGTGATGCTGACACCATATAAATTGACAAAATCTTTTATAGCTGTAATTTTTAATGCTAGTTATCTGAGGCAACATCGATTGCCAAAATGTACAAAAGCTGGGTATTTCTCACTTCAGATGCTGCCTTCTACAGTGCCACTGATTTCTCTCTGTCTCCTGTTCTTTAAATAAGGATGTGTGATGCACAAGCTAAGAAAATATTTAAATTAGGTGAAGCACATCATTTCACTATTCAAACATTCAAATTTTGCAGACATTTTTCCAGGTAGGGTTTGCATCCATTGCTGCTGAGATAAGCCCTGCTCCTTGCTAGCCTAAATAGAATTAAACAGGTCTGACAATGTTTTTGAATTTTTTTTTTTATTTGTTTATTTTTTTAACAAGCAGACTAAATCCTTGTTAATCTGTGTTCTGCCTGATGGACATGACCTTCAACTGTATTTTCCTGTGGCTGTGTCCTGTTGTGAGCAAGTCTTCAGTAAGAATCATTATATAAATGATTACATCTATTTATGCAGCTCTTTCCAAGGATATGCAAGTCTCTGTATATTTTTACAGAGTGAAGGTTTGAAAAGTTCATTTACATTTCTGACATACCGTGACATATCCTTTCAATAGTGCCTGTCTTCTCTTCGCAATTTTTGCTAAAGCCATGTTGTATAATTAGCCGGATTTTTTCAAACCACCTTTGCAGAAATATCACAAGACTTGAAGCTTTGAATGTCAGCAGCCTGCATTAGAAAACAGACCAAATTAATAACATTATACAATGAGACAACAGTGATTTATTTTACGCTGCACTGCTCTTTAGTGTTTTGCTTTGTGTGGTGTAATGAATTTGAGCAATTACCCAGTAAGGTGCAAGTGCAACATCAAGAAAAGAAACACTGTGCAAATAATTGCTTCTCTGCCCTGTACTGTACCTTCAGCTGTCCCTCCGCTAGTCAGTGTGAAAAGCTCTGATATAAACTATTGTTGAACTGGAAACGAGCAAGAAACTGTTAATAAAAAGAGCTTATGAAAGCTGGAGTCCTTGCAGTAATTTTCCACATTATCTTTACTTGTCTTTCTTCTGTAAGTATGATTCACAAATGCAGCAAAAAATCAAAAAAGTTGTCTGTATTTTGAAAGGCATTCTCTATAATTCTAGCAATGCAAAGGTTATCTCCTCATCACTGTTCTCTGCTTTATTAATAGTGCAATAACACAAAGCTCCACTTTGCAGGAAAGCTGGCCATTATGACTGAAGGTTATACAGTTGGTATTTACATTCAGATGGATCTTAAAGAAATCTCTTCATTGGCTTTTAATTAATTATTAGAACAAGTTCAAGTTTCCCTTGGTAATTTATAATAATTTTATCCAGGTTGCCTAGGTGCTTGAGCTCCTGCAAAGAAAACTGGGTGGCACAGTAGGTAAATTGTTTGCTACTGCTAGGTCCCTTGATCTAGCCTTACGTCTGCCATTCTGTTCTTATTTGACTTAGTCCTCACTTCCCTTTGTTTTTACTGCCCATGGGAAATAACAAAGAGACAATAGGACCTTTGGAATCCAAGTATACAAGGACTTAATCTTTATATCAGAGTACCCAAAACATGCATTTATATTATAGAAGGAGTGGGTGTTCAGTTGGCCAAGATAACTTCATCTACTTAAAACAGATTTTATTTTTTTCTCTCCAGCCGTCTGGAGTTTTTTTTGTTTTTTCTGTCCCCCCTGGCCATCGGACCTTACTCTTACTCTGTGTTAATTAGTGTTGTCTTATTTTAATTCTTACTTTGTCTTTTATTTTTATTTTCTTCATCATGTAAAGCACTTTGAGCTATGTTATTTGTATGAAAATGTGCTATATAAATAAATGTTGTTGTTGGTGTTAAAACCAAACTGTGGATATGTCTTTTTTTTCTCCAGGAATCATTTTGATAGTTTTTGCTTTCCTCTTTTCCATTTATCAACTGACCATATCTAATTTGTAAAGTTAATGGAGTTGTGTTGTCATACTTTGCAGTGTGTTCAGCTTAATTGGTGTTTTTGTGTATGTAAATGACATATAGTTTAATTTTCTTTGATATTGCTTTATAGTTACAAACTTGTGCTAGCACTCTGACCCCTGTACACAGTGAAGAGGGCTATACATAAAATAATCCATCCATCCATTATCCATCCTGCTATATCCTAACTACAGGGTCACGGGGGTCTGCTGGAGCCAATCCCAGCCAACACAAGGTGCAAGGCATGAAACAAACCCCGGGCAGGGTGCCAGCCCACCACAGGGCACGCACACACACACACACCCCAAAGGGACAATTTAGAATCACCAATGCACCTAACTTGCATGTCTTTGGACTGTGGGAGGAAACCGACGCACACATGGGGAGAACATGCAAACTCCATGCAGGGAGGACCCAGGAAGCAAACCCGGGGCTCCTAACTGCGAGGCAGCATCGCTACCCATTGCACCACCGTGCCGCCCTACATAAAATAAGCTGAATTAAATTTTAAGAGGATTCTTCCCAGTAGATGTAGTCCATGTTGCAAGTGACATGCCATTACATACTTTGTGCACTCGTTTTCATTTACTTTTCAATCCCTCTTACACAGTGAACACAGCAGTAGCATGGACATAAGTAATTTCCTGACCTCATCTATTTCCTAGTTCCTTCTTTTTAGGAATTGCTGCTCATTACCTGGAAAAATGATATAAATGACGACATAACACTAATAGGCTTCATTTCAAACAATGATGAGCCCATATACAGACAAAATGTGGAAAATCTGACATTGTGGTGCAGCCATAATAATTTGGTCCTTAACATTCAGAAAATTCAGGAGACGATCATAGATTTCAGGAAGCACTCACATGCTCACCTATGCACAGGCTCAGCCATTGAGACGACAGAATCATTTACGTTTCTGGGCACTGTGCTGTCACAAAAACTTAAGTTGGACAATAGCATTCCATATATTATTAAGAAAGTACATGAGAGAATATTCTTTTTGTGTCAGCTGAGGAAATTCAATCTCCCTCAAACAATATTGGTCCAATTCTACAGAGCTATCATTGAGTCTATTCTAACCTCATCTCTAACTGCTTGGTTTGGTGCTGCCTCTGTTCAGACTAAGGCCAATCTGGTTGCATCATTAAAGCTTACCTCACACTAAAGTCCTGTATGAGTCCCAGATAAGGAAGAGTACCACAGAGATCACTGCTGATCCAACTCACCCAGGGCATCACCTCCTCCAAAGTTGTCCCTCCCAAAAAACGTCTTACTGCAGTGAAAGCTAAAACAACACGTCACCTATACAGTATTTTTTCACGTTCAGTTATTTTTACTAATCAGGTCTGAGCTTCTACTCAGTATCTACGTACACCTGCACACTAGACTGACTGGACATTTTAATCATACTGCCTCTTTATTTTTTATATTGCCCTTGTATGCTGCATCATATTTGATCATTTTATATTTTATCTTCTTATATTTATCTTTAGTATTCTGTGTTGTACTTGTAAGACAAATTCCTAGTACACATTAGTGTACCTGGCCAATAAAGTCTATTCTGATTCTGGTAAATACTATATTCTTTCTAGTGCATTTTTGATCTGTTCCTGGGTTGGCTGCCATGTCTGGTATTTCTCCCATTACAATAATACAGGGGTTGTACCCTCATTAAAAAGTGAAACCACCTCAATGTGTTCCTCTTGATACAATGGAGCTGGACCTCTGCTGTAAGATCTACTTGGATTGTTGAGCATGCAACAACATTATTTTGACGGGAATTTACAGGACAGATTTAGATCAGATCGGACAGATCTCCACCTTTGTAAAGCCTCACATGAATAAACAAAAATGCATGAATTGATTACCTTAATAAAGTATGTTAAATTTAAAGAATATTTTAATTTCTCCATTTACATTAATCCTCAGACTGCGATGCTCATAGTCAAAACCCTTTCCAGCTATTGATTTCTAACTCAATCCTGAGTCAAGCCACCTCATGTTTTTACATCTGGCAATGAAGGCTGTGTAGCAGTGGATTTTTTTTTATTTTTGGCCATCCTGTTTCCTCTCCTCTCCTTTTCTTCTGTGGGGGTTGAATTCTGTTTTATTAAGTTCGACTTGATTGTATGGAATCTTATTATCCTCCAAAAAAATCAGAAGCCAGGAAGTACTGATTCAAATTTCAGTCTAGGTAAACTGTAGTTCCACAATATGTCACAGACTAAAGGTTTTATATTTATGATATGGTGAAAGTAAAATATATGACATTGGGTATACAGGGGAATTTGGCAATTTTTGATGTGAGCATCTGTATTTCTGCTGCTATTTTGTTCCTAACCTCAGTGTTTTTACCTCCCATGTCACTTGGAGAGCTCTTTTAAGCAAACTGGGCTTATGCTGAAGGGATGAATGAAATTCTAATGAGCACTATAATATCAGCTCAGCATAACTGCAATCAGAATCTATATTCAGATGCTATTCAAGTTATATAATATTTGCAGTATTTTGCAAAGTCAGCAGAGTTAGTCTGAATAACTTCAGGTATGGTATACTATAAAAGCAGTAGTCAACATATCCAGCACTATTTTCTCTTAAAAGAATTGAGAGCCCTATTTCCTAAGAGTTTCTAAAATGAAAGATTATTAAAATTGGACTTGTCATTGACTAAAAGTATCATATAAAAGACTTACACATTTAAAGTTTAAATTGCTGTTATAAGTGTGTGTTTGCTAACCCTTCAGGTTTAACATATTCAGTAGCTTAGTTTGTGTACATGAAATAGGAGAAAAACCAATACTGGTAATTACCTGTGTTGGGTAGTAATGAGCCATTTTTATGAAGCTTATTTTTACTACTTTTTTATCCTTACTTGCTAGATGCTGTTATTTTTAATACGGCCTTCCAGGTCATATAAAATTATTTTCTGAGAAATGATTTCCAATATGCTACAGCTAAGCTTTGCAAACAAGGAGAACTGTTGATTTTGACATGAATCTCAAGCTTATGATACATTTTACCAATGAAAACATCACTTTTTAATTGTCCTTGGAATTGTTAATTGTTCAGGTTCTAAATATTTGAAAGACTATGAATATTTCCTTATTCAGTTTAATGCTTCCCTTAGTTAGAGGGATTTGCCTTAAAATTTGATAAAAGAGCCACATTGGCTGTCATTCAAAATATTCTGGAACAGACACTGCACAACTTGTTTGTAACACATATTGGCAAATTACAAGGTGAGAAAAGATTTGAGAACCTGATATATCTATTATCATTGCACTTCTATGTTTATTTTGCCAATCTGAAATGATGAAGCTGTTTGTACCCATGGTGACTTCTTCTGACTTTCATAAATTGACATATTTATCACTTCTTTTAAAATCACTGGAATGAAACAATGCATGACTGGTTTCTTCAATAAAGAAGAAATGAAATCTTACATCTATTTTCTTCTGAATGATAAATAAAAGTTGATCTTACACCTACTTTTACATTTATGAATTTCTGTTGCAGCACTGGCAAAAATGAAAGCACTTCAGTTCACAACAGAAACACTATTGGAGAGAGTCTAAATTGCATTATAGTTGATGCCAATGACCTGCTTTATTGATAAGCTAAACATTTTCTTAGCTTAAAATGTATGATAAAATATTCTGGTAAAAGAATGTAGTCAGCTTGGCCTTTTTGTTGTTTTTGTTTAAAATCCACATATGTCCTTGAAAACATCTCTAACCTGAGATGAGTTTTAAAAAGTGTATGATACTGTATGTGTTGGACCTGCGGATATATTCATCCAAAGTCTCAATCCTCCTTCAATATTCTCCAAAAATATGCGTATGACAGCATTGGTATAGTCCGTCCATCCTTTTTTTTTTTTTGCCTCGTTACCAACAAACTGGTCTGCTATAATGACCAATCTGTTATTTTACCCACTGTCATCATCTCATCACTTGACTACCTTTACCAATCATTAGTAAGGTATCCCAGGACTTTTCCACTTCTGACGCTAGTGGAGATGTTGCATGTTCCATGTAAAACATCCATCCATCCATTCATTCATTATCCAACCCACTATATCCTAACTACAGGGTCATGAGGATCTGCTGGAGCCAATCCCAGCCAACACAGGGTGCAAGGCAGGAAACAAACCCCGGGCAGAGCGCCAGCCCACCGCAGGGCGGTGCACACACTAGGGACAATTTCTGACCGCCAATGCACCTAACCTGCATGTCTTTGGACTGTGGGAGGAAACCAGAGCATCCAGAGGAAACCCACGCAGACACAGGGAGAACATGCAAACTCCATGCAGGGAGGACCTGGGAAGCGAACCTGGGTCTCCTAACTGCAAGGCAGCAGTGCTACCCACTGCGCCACCATGCCGCCCCCCATGTAAAACACCATAATTTATTTTAGCAATGTGCTGCAATTGTCAATTTGCAATGCTTCATATTGGATTCCTATTTTAAACTACTATTTTCTTCAAAATGTTAGGCAACCACATCTGTTAAACTGAAGGTTTTCCAAGGGCATGGTTTCATTTCACCAGTGTGAATTTCTTGCATTTCATAGATATTCTCTTGCTTCTTTGAAATAATAGATGACAGAACTTGATAAGAACCTAGTGAAAAGAGCGCTGTTCATTATTGAGAAAGTGGCCCCAAGTCTCACTGCTTGTAGAGATATCACATCAACCAAAAGGACAAGAAAGACTTGGCTTAGTGTAATTGCAAGAACTTGAGGTTGGTTTAGTTTCATATCGAAAACATATCAAATGCAAAGACTTTAAAGCAAATTTCTAATTAAACAAACAACAAGGGAAAGAATGTTGAGCTGGTGTGTGTTGCTGGTGCAGCGTGATTGGGACCTGAGTGTGATCACTGGCAGTACAATAGTATGAAAGACAGGTTAGCTCTGTAGTATGGTGTACTACAAAAGATCAGTATAGCTTCAGCTATAAAAGGAGTCAGCTTTATCTTGCTTGATACCACATCTACTGCATACTGTATACCCAAAGGTGGGTTTTACCTTTATATATTATATCTTTCAAAATGTAAGCTACTGAAGTGAATAAGAACATATGAGCATTAACAGGGAGTTTTATTTTTTAGCATAGTGCCTGCTAGCTGGTGAATAATGGATTAAAGCTTTTGATTCTCTTTGTTTGTGAAAGACTTAAGAAAGGCTTCTTCTTCAATAATATAAGTTGCTCCTGATTTACCATCATCTTCTGTGTAAAAAATGCTCCAGGTTTCACTTTTAAACACAGTTCACTTTTTACTAAGGCCTTCTTTAAAGGATATTGAGCTCTACTACCATAACATAAAAGAGAAGACTTACACCTGACTCCATTCTTAAACTCTTTCAAAATTTCTGTTTACAATTTCACCTACCAAGGTCCTTTAAGAATTTGAACAATATTGATGTGAGCAGGCCATTCATCTCAAAAAACTCCCAATCATATCCACCTAGTTTCTCCTTTAAACTCCTTAGGCAGGGTTTACATTGTCTTTTTGGTTTCCAAATCAAGAATAAATTCAAGGAGGTTGCAGTATACATTACTTTGACTAATATGAAATCAGTGTCTTACTTGTAGTATCTGCATTTGAAAAGAAAGGAAATAAAATACCACAGGGAAAGAAGTACATAATTAAAAAGTCAAGCAATACTGTGGAAAAAGGTTTATTTGAGGCAATTCCCTTTTTTGGAAAGAAACAAATATTGGTAATCCAGCTGTGATCTGAATGCCACTGCATGCAGAGAGTTTGCATTGCTTTCCGTGGCACTGACCTTAAACACATGCCAAACAAGCAGAATAATCAGCTATTGTGGCAAAATAAGATACTGTGGATGAAAGAAAATAGTTTTTACATAATAGAACCTTGAGGACAGTAAATCCACTTAATTATAATCTTTGCCCCCAAACACTCCCTTCCCAGAAACCGGCTTAATTAGTGTTGCAGAGTAAAATCCCTCCAACAAACTTAATATTGAAACAAAAGCTTAATTAATTGGCTAGCTGTATGTTTGCTCACTGTTTACTGTGCTTATCTCAATTGACTTGACAGTACATTTTCTATTTTACTTTTTTCCATTACATAAATCTTAAATCAGGAAGTATACTGTTTTATTTGGATTTATTTTTTCTTATGCTTTTATTATTATAGTTATTATGATTGTTATTGTTATTATTTTTATCTCAGCTCATTTTTTAGTGCTGCTGCCTCACAGTTCTAGGAACATTGCTTTTATTTCTCGCCATGTTGTTGCCTGTGTGGAGTGTGCGCATTTTTGTCATGTCAGCACCGCCTTTCCCAGGGTGTTTTGCTTTCCTCCAAAGAGGTAGGTGAGAGAAGTCTATGCATTTTGTAGCAAACAAAACCTGCTCCCATTTCATGATGGTGACTCAAGATTAAAGCTAATGTTAATTTCAAAAATCTGTGAGAAATGTGTTATTAGAGTAAAAGTGCAAAGAAACAAAGCCTCTTTACAGACAGAACACCCTGTATGAAGTGTTACATATTAAAAATGCATTTCTTATTATAGAAACACTTGCACACATTCAGTGTATTACTATAATATTGTGTTTTATTGTTTGATGCACCAATACATTTTACATCTAAACTGCTTTATTAATGGCAGATACAAATGCAATGTGACAATGAGCTGATATGCATCAGGGACATGTTCATTAAATAACCAACAGAGATACAACAGGTGTCCAGTGACCATTTTTCTTGCCAATTACAAATCACAGCATATTGTTGTCAGACTCTGTAAAAGTGGTTCCTAAGAGACTTTAGAAATTGGTGGAAATATCCTTCAGTGATTGAAAATATGAACATGAACGGAGCTAGAACAGGAGTACAATGCTGAGCAGAGCCGGCCCTAGACAATTTCTGGCCCGAAGCAAACTGATACCGAGGGCCCCGTAAGGGGCCCGACCCCTACAGCTAGGGGGGCCAAGCGATTTCCTGCATTCTGAGCTGCAAAAATGCGTTTTCCCGGCATCTACAACCATCACTTTTTGACAATTTCCATTTGACACTGACAACCGTAACTGTAACACACTGACAGGAGCCAAATTCACAGGCTGTCAGCGCAGACTGTCGTACAAGGCCCTGAGTGAAGGGTATGAGTGATGGAGGTCGGAGTGGGCCCACATAAAGGAAGAGGCACAGATGAGTCGTGGAGGCAGCAACAGGCGCGTGGGCCTGAGTGAAGCGTAATGAAGATTGGAGTGCCGAGTGGAGATGTCCACGTGGAGTAATTAGGTGATGGAATATGTTGCCCGTGAATTATATATATAAAAAAATTAGTAATAGAGGTTGGAGTGAAGGAGTCTGTTGCTCCATTGGGCCCTTCGCAGCAGCATCGCATCACAGGAAAAAAAAAACCTTGGGCGCAGTGGGCCCCCTCCAGCTGTGGGCCCGAAGCGGTCTCTTCGTTCGCTTCGCCCTAAGGCCGGCTCTGTGCTGAGGCAGCTAGATGTCCAATATGTGAATACAATTTGTGATTATTTCAGTTATTAAAAATAACCTTTACTGTAAAATATCTTAAATAATTAACTCCTTTGCTATATCTTCCAGAGTTGAAAAATCTGGGGCCTCATTAATAAAGCAGTTTCAGTAGATTTGATCTTCGATACCATGAGTCTGACATTATTTAAAAATTCCATCAAACCCTAAACAGTTGTGAAAGTCTTCTTATATGTATACAAATTGAAAAAGACACATACAGACTTTTCTCTATGTACATACACTGGTAGGCTACCGCACAATCACTTTTTTCCCCACTCAGGAAATTTGATAATGACATTATAAAATGTATGCAAAACTAATAAAAAATAAACAAAAAATACATTACATGTGAAAGCATGTGAAATCAAACCTAAAAAATGGGTAACCAAAATAGGACAACCAAAATGAGAATGCCATTAACATTGATATAAATTACTTGAAGAGTAATGCATAAAGACTATTGAGAGCAAACAGTAGAAAGACTAATTCTGTTTAAAATAAAACAAAAAGTTGAAATTCTTTAATGTGATTTTGCTGTTAATTATAATGAAAAACCACTGTGTATCATTATCTCAAATATCACATACCTAAAATGTGACGTTCAATTCATTTAGCATCTTTACAAACATATCATAAATTTGTACATATGTGAAAGAGTGCAATTATCATAATTATAATGACACAAATGTCCTTATTATAATAATGATATTATGGTACATAAACAACACCCATGATTACCACTGTTAAAAATAAGTCAACGCCAAGTTGAGAACAAAAATTAAATTTTCTCTCAAAATGACATAGAGGTTCAGAGCAAATATTTTAATTGGTACCATGAACACTGGAGTTAATGGAAAAAAAATTCTCTTCATCTTGTGACAAATAGTCAATAACACAGGTGACCAAAATCAGCCAAAAAGGCAAGGTTTGACAGGTAGGCTGAGAAACTTCTAACTTGTCTGCAGTTTCTGTTTGAAGTTGGAAGGAACCCAAGCATATAACGAACTTGCCATTTTACTGGAATAGCATGATTGGGCAGAGTAAAACTGGCAGCATCCAATAATGGCACATGAGCCACTAACCATCATGAGTGAAAAAGTCTAACTGAGCACTGATAACATGCTCTCTGTATTAGCAACATCCTTTAGAACAGTGGCCCTCAAAGTGTGAGGTCTGTGATCAGGTACCAGGTAGTTTGTGGGCTGATCTAGACTTCTTTCTTAAAAGAATTTTCTTGCTGATAAAGCCACATGAAATGGCTCTAAGACACCAACCACTGAACACTTTGTCTGACTTTTTTGCAGACAGTAACATATTTTACTTCTACACCATTCCTTCCCACTCTGGTCGTGTGTGGTTGTAGTGATCACACCCTCTCTTTTTCACTTTCAACATTTCTTCTCACTCCAGGTCTCACTTTTTCTCCCGTCCAACCTAACCTCTTCACTATGTGGGACAACCTCTACCAACATCAATTCCTTAATGCCACCTTTAGTACTAGGGTGTTGTACCGTGTTAGCCATTATGAATGTAGAGAAAAGCCAAGCAAAATGACACCTTTTATTGGCTAACTAGAAAGATTACAATATGCAAGCTTGCCTGAAGAAGGGTCCTGAGTTGCCTCCAAAGCTTGCATATTGTAATCTTTTTAGTTAGCCAATAAAAGGTGTCATTTTGCTAGGCTTTTCTCTTAATGCCACCTTCAAAGCTTTATTATGGATCATTGGCTAAAATCTGGGACTTTGAAACATTAACCCAGCAAGGTTTGAATGCTAATGGAGACTTTACTTCCTAATAGGGAGAGTCAAGCAATATAGGGACAATGTTTGCCACCTAGACCTGAGAGTAGATACCAGGTGGCAGGAGGCCTGTGGGCAAAACCAACAAATAAGAGCCAGCAGGGTAGCTCAAAGAGTAGCAGAACAAGAATGAACTTACAACATAGAGAACATCTGAAGGATTGAGCAAGTTTGACAGAGTTCTACTCACACTGCATTTCTGTTGTCTTTCTAAGGACGTATTCCAAAGGTGCAGCTTTCCAATAAACAGCCCTGTTCAGGCCTATTAACTATTTGTGTCTGTGGGCCAACATTTCTGTTTATCTCGGGTCATTACAGTATTTTCACATGAGTACATGTAGAAAAATGATTGTGACAATTGTATTGTGTAATTTATGTGAATTTTGTTTGTTTATGGTAATATATGGCTGTTGGGCATACAGTAGGTGGTCCTCCATATTTTTGACTTTGACAAAGTGGTCCTTAGTCCAGAACACTTTGAGAACCATTGCTCTAGAACAACACGTGCAGCTACTTTATTACTCTTCAAAGATTTCTATTCGTACACTGTAGGAAATCTGCAGGTTAGGATACCATTTTGGCTTACTGTGTGATGCTGAGTAAGCTATTTCACTTGGAGATTATCTAACAGCAAACATATTTTCATGTATTTATTTTTTGAAGAATATTGGACAGCTTAGCCTGTTTAAGGAGGAGCTGACAGCAGCTTTGAATGGGATTGCAGTCTGTCACTGTGCATGCCCATACAGTATATACACCCTTAATAGACTAATTTAGACTCCAAATTAACATAATATGTACCCTATGATAGATTGGCAATCTCTTCAGGTTTAGTTCCTGCCTCATACACAATGCGGCTGGATGGGCTCTTGTCCCCCATGACCCTCAGTTAGGTTGACCCTCACAATGTCTTCCATTAGATTTGACCAATTTTTGTGTTTGAAATTTAGAAAAAGCACCATGAAATGAATCTGTTCAGGATGAAACTTGGTGACTTTTCTTACATTTCCCCAAATTAATGAAAAGTGAAAGAGAATTAAACATCTGATTATTTGTACAGCTTCTAAAAATGTTTTCCTTTTATGTCTTTCGGGTCAGTTTTGACCCACAATTGACTTTAATGGATAGGATAGTTGGATAATTCACAATCCTCAAAAACATCCTAAAAGGTATCTTTTAAAAAATCTAATGTCCAGGGCACCTAAAAAGTAGTGTCAGGATCAGACCAAAAAGGACTGGAAGGCACAACATTGAGTCACCATTTGAAGAAGTTGTGAGGGTTAAGCAGGTTTAAGAATGAGATGAGATGAGTAAAATGGGTGCATAGATAAATTTAGCGAAGTGTGCACATTTATATGACGTGGAAGGAAACCACAGAACCAAGAGAAAACCCATGTAGTCACAGAGTGAGTGTATAAAGTGCAGACACATACTGTAGCTGTTTGGGATCAGAAACCAGATTCTTGGAGCTGAGAGTCAGAAGGCACTAATCACTATAACCATTCCTTTACCTGTTTAGTTAATCTTATTATAGGCTGAAAGTACTTTGCAATTTATCATTACGCTTAATTCACAGCATGAATATTTTTAATTCAGATACTGAATATGTATCATATACGTATTCAGCAGTGTTATTAAATTAAGCACTCTTGGGATTTTTAATTTTTGTCCCAGTTCTAGAAGCACCATTGAAATAAAAACTGACATTGTGTTGCTTATATCATCTTTTATGAAAAGTAAACATATTTGGTCTATTCAAACAGAATACACATTTATTTCAGGTGAAGAGATAATTAGAATTGACAGTTGGGAATTAGGGAAACCAAATTCCAACAGCATGATCAATCAGAAGGTCACAGAGGGATGCATTTTAAAGGAAGTTAGGCAAAAATGTAAGTGCCTTGGCATAAAGTGGAGAACACTTGTCCAAAAATAGTTAACAGAATAAGACAGTCTATATTACACTTTCCTGCTTCTTAAATATTTCCTTAATAAAAATCACTAATTTAATAAACTAGCTTTATATATTGCCAAATACGTAAAATGAAATTTGGAAGCATGCTAAACATGTAACATATTTATGCCATTTTTTCTGATAAATTACCATGCTGTTAAGCTCCAAGATAAGCAGTTCCTGCAATGGTCCTGTTTCTCTGTTTTAATGGATTGAAGCTGTTTGGCAAATCTATCGGATTAAACATTATACACCAGATATACAGTATCTGCTTTTGCACAACCTCCATACTCTAAGTTTAATCTTTCATTTGCTAAATTGCCTCTATGCAAAACTCTGAGCATTTGGAGACTGGATGAGGAAACAAAGCTTTAAAAAGAACAATCTCCATTAATTTGTGCCAAATGAAGAGTTCATACATTCCCTCCAAAACGTATACGCACAGTACATAAGCAGGACTTCTGCTACATCACTTAACACTTGAATGACAGGGGTTTTAAATAGACATGTGTCTGGTAACAATCCAACATCAGCTGTCTTTTATAACAAATTTATTCCCAGTGTATTTCTTCTATAAAAAATAAAGAAAAATTAATTATGTAGTGTGAGTTATTTGTTAAGGCATGTTTAAAAAAGAAGGTAAATGTTTGCTATTAATCCTAAATAAATGCAATGAGTTTCCAGATACAATGATTAATTAATTTATTAAAATGAGTTGTGATTTGAAAATATCTATTTACTTTTAAACTTGCTTATTTCAATTTTAGGCCAGAGGTGGGCTGGAGCTTATCATGACAGCTTCAGGCACAAGGCACCATAACTGCAAAAGGTACCAAACCATTGCTCACTCACACTGGGCGAATTTAGCATTGCCAATTAACATATCAGACATGTGTTTGTGTTTTGGGAGCAAAAAAGAGTACATGAAGAAAAATGTGGAACAGCTAACAGATATGAATTTGGGCAAGGACTGGAATATGTTCTCCTGGAGACAACAGACAACCAATTTGCCACTGTGCCGTATATTCGTAAAAAATTGTCTTCTTATATAATAGTCTACCATGGCTGTCAATTTGTCTGTGCAGGATTTTAAATCACCTGTAGCTTGTAAACCGTTTGAACTATTGACCTGAAATTTGGTACACATATACTAAGTGACCTCTACTCTCCGCTTTCGGGGTAATGATTTTTATTACTCTTTTTATTTTATTTTATTGTAGAATCAACTCCTGGCAGCGCGCAGCAGGGTGGTCGTGCGACGCATGTGTACAGGTGCCATTATCATCCCTACCACTTTTGCCGTCACTTCCCCTACCTCTTTAAATCTTAAATCATTCTTGAGGCAGATTGAACACTTAAGTGCCAGCTTAAGTGAAAAATGAAGAAAACATACTAAGTAATTGCAACACAAACACTGACTTAATCAGTTTTAAAGTGAAAAGATGCTGACGAAAGAAGAGAAGAAGCGGGCCGCTAAGGTGGAGAACAGAAAAGCTGCTCAGGAAGTACCAAGCGTATCAGCCTCTGAATGCTAAATGTACAGAGTAAGAATATGAAAACTATGAATGCTCAAGTCAAGTGTATTCACTTTACCAGTAATGTGCACTATGCCGTTACTGGTATGTAAATAAATAGACACTAAATGTGTTGGCTGTCTTCTAAGAATTTAGGTAAATATGAAAAACTGGTCTTCCAAAGTATATTTGCATCTTCCAAAGTACATTTGTATATCACATTTAATTCATTAATTCACATGTGAAGCAAAAGCTTTCACCAATACAATCAATGTTTGATTCAATAGCCAAAATAATACTATGGCTTTTGAAAAGAAAAATGAAATATTAGACAAATAGCAATTACTATTAAATACACAAATGTAAAGAAACTGTACAAATGGAAGTTGGCGATCTAAACATGTTTGATGGGTGTCTACCACAGACTGTTAATTACTCTGAGTACTGCTTGCTTCAAATGCAGCTTTTCTGTCATTTCACCTATCTAAACTGATCTGCCCCATCCCCATGAAATTTCTTCAACAAAGCTTTTTACCCATAACATTGTGAACTTTACATTAGGCAATTATATGATTCCAAACTACAAATGTTCTAAACCATTCTTGTGGCTCAGAAATTAGAAATTTGACTTCTTCATCTACACATGCGATGTTATTTTTCTAGAGGATACAAAAATACATTTTCTAGAGGCGAGGGGCATACAAAACATTGGGAGCCACTGGTATAGTGCATGTGTTAGTCACTTATTGCTAGGCAATGTAAAGAATTTGTGTAGGTCTCTGAACACATTATGTGATGAATAAATGCATTTTAAACAGTACATATTCTAAAGTAGTCAATGGAGTTTCAAAAGTCTTACTAAAACCAAACAAAGCCTATGTAGCATATTTTGTTACAGTGCAAAAGCTGACTAATAAATGCACTTATTTAGTCCCTGTTTTAAAGTATTATCCCATAGATGGTTGGATATTGGTCATTTCTACAGTGGACATTCTCTTGTTTGGAGTCAAAAGCTCACTGATAGGAGATGGAGGTTGAGGTGATCGGAGATAAATAGAGATCGGATGTGAAGAAGCAAGTGATTGTTGGTAATTTAAAGTTGGGGAAGTCAATGTAGCAGTTCATCAGATATGTAAATGTAAAAGACCAATGCAATATGACACACAGTGGCAGCAGGACTTTGCTTCAGTCCTCTTTTACTTGGTTTACTCATTGGTGCATTGCTCCTTTCTGAATTTATCAATACACAATATTTGCATACACTGTCATTGACATTGTTCTGGATGTGGAGGGTTGCCACTAGGGCCCCTAATTACAACAACACAAAAATAAAACATTAAGAAAAAAATACTGTAACATATTTAAAGTGACAGGCACCACAGTGCTGCAGTGGTACCACTGCTGCCTCACAGTAAGAAGACCAACGTTTATGCCCCAGGTCCTCCCTCTGTGGAGTTTGCATGTTCACTGTTAACTGTCCAAAGACATGCAGGATAGGTAAATTGAGTTTAGTATGTGGTTGAGTGTGTTCACCCTGTGATGGACTGGTGCCCTGTCTGGGGTTTGTTCCTACCTTGTGTTCTGTGCCACCTGGGTGACCCTGGTCTGGATTAAGCAGGTTAGAAAATGACATGACATATTTGCTACTTATGGCTGCTTTTAAAAATAACAACATTTCAGTAATCACTGCCATGTTACTTTGATGTTATTCTACACGTATAATTCCTCTGGCTTCTTTTTCAGCTAAATTGCTCAAAAATTCATCTCCCACATGCATTCTAATTATTTGCTGAGCACAACTGATGTAAAAGAAAGTTCATTAGTAGAAGGTGTTAACTTTTTCTTAAATTTTGTTGCAGTTAACCCTAGCTGTAAAAACAATGTTATTAATCTCTCCAATTTATTTGTCTTTATTGAATTTGATTTTGCATAGGAAAATGATGACACAATGGTTATCATTGCTGCTTTCTAGCTACAAAAGACAGAATTAGAATCCCGGCCATACCAGGCCTGTTTGTAGTTTACTTGTTTTTCTTGCGTCTCTGTCAGTTTTTCTCCCAGTACTCTAATTTCCTCCAACATCCCAGAGATGTGCATGTTAAGCTGATGTTGTGGGGTATGTCAGACTTACTGACTGTATATGCTGATTTCATCGCTGGACCCTATCTGACTGAAAATTGCTGAACATGTCACATTAGCCACTGTGTGCCAACCTTCCAGCACAGTCATGCTCAACGCTTTTATTGACAGCCAATGATATGCTGCCTAAAAGAGTTGGTGTTGTACAAAGGATTAGCAGGTATGGCTTTTTCAATCATAATCTTCCATTCTGTCATGGTGCACAGCTCATAAGACATCAGACAGACAAGTTTCTCATACATACTGAGCCCGCCCCATGACTAAACACAAAATCTGAGTTATGGACTAGCGGGGCTGAGTCAATGGGCATTATTCACAGGAGTGCGCCACCCACAGCCTCTGACTCACTAAGATTATGTAAATGAAGGCTATGACTGAATGTCACTGGAGAGGTGATATGGCCTTTACCCTGACTAGCATCTCTAAACAGGCCCTGGGTTTGTGCTGCTTGTTTGTTGTGAAATGTACTAGCGCACCATGCCAGAAGTGTTTTTTGTCTTGAGTACGACTCTGACGGGATCGGTAGCTAGATGGGCTGTTTAAAAGAGATGGGTGGAAAAATATTTCATCAGCTGAAAATTAAGATTTACTTTCAGTTTGCAGATGAACATTCTAGTGGGAGATGTTGAAAGTTTTTTAATGTAATATATTTGGTTGATGTTGTCTTCACTGTTGATGCTTTTTACATTTCCTTTATCAATTCTTTTACCAAATTTTATTTTAAAATTTACTATTTTTGCATGAAGTAAGAGTCATTAAAGGCTAATAAAATAAACATAGATAATTGCACATTTATGTTTACTGTCCCTTGATTCTGACTTTGGCAGAGTGGATATATGGCCCAGGTCCATGGCATTCTGCTACCTTACTCTGTGACTCTTAATACAACACAGTAACCCGAAATCCATTTCACGCTTGTTATCTATATAGAAATTTTAAATGTAATATATAAAATAAATTACTCTTTTTTCCTTTTCTGCCTCCTGTGATGAATTTTGAAAGAAATCCCTTAATAGTTAAGGATGTTAGATATATTTAAATTAATCTAATAAAAGCATGCCAAATTAGGTAAAAATAAAAAAGTATGTTTAATTAAATAACCATATCACATGTAATTTATTTATACAGCTTGCTTGCAGATAGATAGATAGATAGATAGATAGATAGATAGATAGATAGATAGATAGATAGATAGATAGATAGATAGATAGATAGATAGATAGATAGATAGATAGATAGATAGATAGATAGATGATTGAATTCATCCCAAGGGGAAATTGCAATGTTACAACACCTCAAACTAACTATAGACGATACACATACAATTAAACACTGGAAAAAAATAAATCTGTCTTCACCTAAGTAAAATTAGCATTTTAAAATGAAAGAAATAATACTGTCATGGCAGAGTGTATGTTGTAACATCTAATAGCAGCAGGTAAAAAAGATCTCTGATAATGCTCTCTGGAGCATCATTGTAGAATAAATAATTAATGGCATAAAGTAAAAGTTGTAACAAAGCCACCCATCACATAACAAACCTAATAAAGAAAAAATCTGTAGTAAGTAGCTGTAATAATCAAAACGTTCACACATTTAAATAGTAAAATAAGAAAGTAGCACCTTGAATCCTTGCCATGATATACCATTTTAATTGTGAACTTTGAAAGTTGGCACCAAGCATAGAGTTCAGTGTGTCCAAGAAAACTGACCACAATTGCATTAAAACTCTCTGGAATTCAGAATTAATAGATGTAAACATAGCAAAAGTAAAGAAGTGTAAAAATGCAAAGCAGTAGTATAATAGCACTATGAAAGCACTATGGCTGGGGGGGTGACCCGGCCGGGACACCCCGGAGGATGGGAGGAGGGTCATACGCCTCCCCCAGACCACGTGGGGGCGACTGCCCTGGCAGCTATGGGGATCACGGGTACAGAGCTTTGAAGCTCAACCCTGTAGGGTCCTGTGGTCACCGCCAGGGGGGCGCCACCAATGCCGTGGGAGCCCTGGATCTCAGCACTTCTGCCACACCCGGAAGTGCTGGGGGGAAGAGGATCACGGGCACCCAGAGTGTTTCTGGGTGTGCAGCCGGCATCTTCCGCCACACTGGGGAGTGCCAGTGGAAGATTGTCGGGAGGCACCTGGAGCACGTCCGGGTGAGGATAAAAGGGGCCGTTTCCCTCCATTCAGGGGCTTGAGTCAGGTGGAAGAAGGACAAGGTCTAGGAGGAGGCAAGGAGGTGGCCTGAAGAGAGAGAAGGTAATTTGTGTAGTGGCCAGGACTTTGGGGACTTTAGGGGTTTGTTGTGCACTTATTGTAAGTATAGATTCTGTAAATAAACTTGTGGGGTGATTTAAATGTGTCTGCCTGTCTGTGTCCGGGTCATCTTCCACAATGGCGCCCAACGTGGAGCAATCCGCCTGTTCCAAAGCGGGGAACCCCATTAAAAGTATATTTTGTGGTCGGCCCGGAGCAGCAGGTGCACCCACACACGTACCGCGGGAGCAGAGTGCACACGGCCCCGGGAGAGAGAACTGACCAACAGACCACACCGGACCGCGGAAGGAGGATGAAAAATGAAAGGCCATTGGTCCAGATGACATACCTGTGGAAGCATGGAGGTGTTTAGAAGAGATGGCAATGGAGTTTTTAACCAGATTGTTTAATGGAATCTTGGAAAGTGAGAGGATGCTTGAGGAGTGGAGAAAAAGTGTACTGGTGCCGATATTTAAGAATAAGGGGGATGTGCAGGACTGTAGTAACTACAGGGGGATAAAATTGATAAACCACAGCATGAAATTATGGGAAAAAGTAGTGGAAGCTCGGTTAAGAAGTGAGGTGAGGATTAGTGAGCAGCAGTATGGTTTCATGCCAAGAAAGAGCACCACAGATGCAATGTTTGCCTCGAGAGAAGCTGTGGTATTGTATGAGGAAGTCAGGAGTGGCAGAGAAGTATATAAGAGTTGTACGGGATATGTATGAGGGAATTGTGACAGTGGTGAAGTCTGCGGTAGGAGTGACAGATGCATTCAAGGTGGAGGTGGGATTACATCAGGGATCGGCTCTGAGCCCTTTCTTATTTGCAATGGTGATGGACAGGTTGACAGACGAGATTAGACAGGAGTCCCCATGGACTATGATGTTTGCTGATGACATTGTGATCTGTAACGATAGTAGGGAGCTGGTTGAGGAGACCCTGGAGAGGTGGAGATATGCTCTGGAGAGGAGAGGAATGAAGGTCAGTAGGAACAAGACAGAATACATGTGTGTAAATGAGAGGGAGATCAGTGGAATGGTGAGGATGCAGGGAGTAGAGTTGGCAAAGGTGGATGAGTTTAAATACTTGGGATTAACAGTACAGAATAACGGGGAGTGTGGAAGAGAGGTGAAAAAGAGAGTGCAGGCAGGGTGGAATGGGTGGGGAAGAGTGTCAGGAGTAATTTGTGACAGACGGGTATCACCAAGAGTGAAAGGGAAGGTCTACAGGATGGTAGTGAGACCAGCTATGTTATATGGGTTGGAGATGGTGGCACTGACCAGAAAGCAGGAGACAGAGCTGGAGGTAGCAGAGTTAAAGATGCTAAGATTTGCACTGGTTGTGACAAGGATGGATAGGATTAGAAATGAGTACATTAGAGGGTCAGCTCAAGTTGGACGGATGGGAGACAAAGTCAGAGAGGCGAGATTGCGTTGGTTTGGTCATGTGCAGAGGTGAGATACTGAGTATATTGGGAAAAAGATGTTAAGGATGGAGCTTCCAGGGAAGAGGAAAAGAGGAAGGCCTAAGTGGAGGTTTATGGATGTGGTGAGAGAGGACATGTAGGTGACAGGTGTGACAGAACAAGATGTAGAGGACAGAAAGTTATGGAAGAAGATGATCCACTGTGGCAACCCCTAATGGGAGCAGCCAAAAGAAGAAGATGGAATATACTAGTGGATAAGTTCTCCCATGGATAAGTCGGGACTTGATTTTACCGTATAATTTCTGGTATTTCTGGAATGCGGAAAACTCACGCTATTGGTCCAAGAGATTATGATATGCTAACGCCCACCTGAGAGAATAACCACGGAGCACACTGCCTTTTTTTCTATGTATTGTGCCTATGTGACCACGCATAATACCTGAACTATTCCGAAGCAACGTTTGCACTGATTTGTGTTTTTTGTATCTCACACCCTCATACACCTTTATCATAAGAGCATCCCTTATCTACGATGGAGCATTCAATCAGAAGAAAATATAAAGCTGGTTTTAAATTAAATGTCGTTTAAGTACCAAAAGAAATTGGTAACTGCGCTGCTGCAATAAAATTCGATGCATATGAGAAACTGGTGTGAGATTGGTGGAAGCAAGAAGATGTAAAACAAAAATATATATTTATAAAATAAAAATATATTTATAAAAATAATATATTTTTGAACAGGCGTATAAGTTGGGGTCTGATTTCATGATCAATTTTTTGGGTTTCTATGGTATATATATATATTTCTGTTAGCTTTAGGCAATTTGTTGTATTTTGCTTGTGGTTATCATTCCATCTGTGTCTTTTGTTGCTTGAGGCACAGTAGTGCTGTGGTTAGGACTGTTGCCTCACAACTCAGATCACATTTTTGGCCACAATAATCAGTCCAGCATAGTTGACAGACACATTCCTAGCCCTCTGGGACAATTAAGAGACATTGCAAAAATGTAATCCATTTAAATTTGTTCATTTCCTTCTTTCCCCATTGACTGCAGGCACTGTTGCTTAGTGGTTGGACTTTGCTAGTGACACTGTGTGAACATGAGTAAGTCATTTCACTTTCTAGTGCTCCAATTGGAAAAAAACAAAAGAAGTACATCCAATTGTATCTCAGATGTTATATGTCACCTTGGATAAATGTAAATATATAAATATAATGACAGTAAGGCATTTAACAGAGTTTGGTAAAGTACCCAAAGATTTCAGTGATTTTGCCAAACTCTTGTTGGGTTCGTTCATCAGTAGTCCTGAATAGCTGTCTGAATATTAGGGGAATTTCTAACTCTAAATTTGCTTGTTCTGATGGATGGTTCCTGTGATAAACTAGGTTGTCACCCATTGTTCCTTTTTGTATTTTGCCCTATTTTTCTGAGATGGGTGCCTGGAAACAAGCTGAATTTGCACTCTTTATAATGTATCTTAGAATAGTAATCTCATACTGCATTCAAATTTTTTTTTTTACTTGGGAATTTCCATATTTTAACCAGCCTGGATTTAACAATAAACATACAAATTTGGTGTTGTTCAATAACCTTCTACAGGTAAGCAATGCAGTCATTTTCACCAATAGAGACGCGTGGCTGCTTTTAGACACCAAGACTAGATGATCTACCACAACACAGCTGTCAAATGTTGCCCAGTACTATGACATTAAATCTTGCTTGACACTAACAATGTTAAAAAAAGGACCAATGAATGATGCACATTTTATTAATAATGCTATTAATATTTATATTGTACTACCTGTCAAAACTGATCAGAGGTCAGGCGGGTTTCTTGGGAGTCTTTAAATGTCAAAGTGTACAGTGTGAGGCTACTTCTGCTTATGCTGTATTAACTATTTTGGGTGACTGACTGGTGTGCAGTGCCTGGTGTTGAATTTGATGAGCAGTTATTTCTTTTTAACAAACAAGTTTTCTTTTGCATTTCTATGACTTAGTTTTTAAGATTCAGAACCTTAAAGTATTTCTTTTGAAAGAAAAAATTTAAGGTCTGAGAAAAATTGATCTATTCTCCTCCACAAAACTTTTTGATGATGTTCTCAGAAAAAAATAAAAGGTTTGAATTAGCATACTCTTTCTCAATTCAGGATGTTCATTAGAAATGTAATGACATACTACTGAGGTAGAAGTAAATAGTAAACAAAAATACTCCATTCAGATATTTGAAATATTAAAATGTGTACTTCAATTTAAATGTTTAAAATCTAAATATTCTTGATTGCAACAGAAATTGTGTCATTTTTTCACCCTCTGATAGGGTTCCATAGAAGTCTAAATCCCCAATAAAGAATAAAAAATAACATCATACTCATAATCATCCATCCATCCATCCATCCATTTTCCATCCATCCATTTTCCAACCCGCTGAATCCGAACACAGGGTCACGGGGGTCTGCTGGAACCAATCCCAGCCAAAACAGGGCACAAGGCAGGAACAAACCCCGGGCAGGGCGCCAGCCCACCACAGGGCATACACACACACATACACCAAGCACAAACTAGGGACAATTTAGGATCACCAATGCACCTAGCCTGCATGTCTTTGGACTGTGGAAGGAAACTGGAGCACCCAGAGGAAACCCACACAGACACGGGGAGAACAAGCAAACTCCACACAGGGAGGACCCGGGAAGCGAACCCAGGTCTCCTTACTACGAGGCAGCAGCGCTACCACTGCGCCACTGTGCCGCAAAAAAAAAAAATCTGAAGTGATTTTCAAAACATTAATAAGTAAGTCTTATGAACATAAAAGAAAATCAACAGTTTAGGAAGTGTCTGGTGCAGCAGTATGACCGATAAAAAGCCATTGAAGTAAATAATGGGTTTCAGTAACAGTGACAATTGTCTTCTAATTAAGAAAGTGGTTGGACATAGTGACCCACTGTGGTGAGAAACAGGTCTGTGGCAGTGCAAGTTGTTCAATTAAAAATAGTGTGCCAAGAATTCAAGTAGATATGCATGGCTCTGGGGTGATCAGTGTAGAGGTGAGCTGATTGTTTGATTATGTCAGTTGTTCCCAATTGGAACTCCATGGATTTTAATTAGCATGTTCATCCACAGAAGTATAAAGGATCCTGAGGTGAAGCAGGAAAAGAAGAAAGTATTGAAAGAAAGACCAGGAGGTAAAGGAAAGGATGAAAAGATGAAGAGGCAGGATCATAGCCTAGCTGTTGCTGCTACAGGGAGGGGGCAGGTGGTCAAGAATGTTGCCCTGGTTAGAGCGAGCTTACACTTCTCACAGTGTAATGTCACTCAGGAGCAACCTACCTCTCCAAGAGATTCCTGTAGACATCAAGGAGTGGCAGCAGGAGAAAGGAGCAGGACTGGGGGTGTTCCCTGCGGACACTGAGGGATGGCATTGGGGGTATAAGCTGGAACAAAGGGTTCACTGTATCTCTTGTTGAGGAGACCATGATAGGAGACCAGAGGACTCATCCATTTTAGCAAGAACCACAGAGGTTCATAATGGTTTTTTAATGGGTCCATCCTGGCCATATTTTAACTTTGGAGTTTAAGTTATTTTAAAATGTATTTAGTTATTTATTTATTGATTTTAACTTCCACAAGAACACTGTTTTTATGGATTATTTATTAACGTATTTATTGATTCTGTGCTGCACTTATGTAACATTTTGTCTGAATAAAAGCACTGTGAACTTTTAAACCTACCCTTTCTGTTATTTGCCTTCATTGCCCAGTCCATCCTCAGTACATGACTATTGATGTGCCAATTTCAAGAGGAGTATGTCAGCTGAGGCAACCTGGACATCACCCACTAGGAAGGGAGTTTGAGACTTCTGAGGTTTCTTTGTCATATGTAGGTTTGCTTTGCGTCTCCTTAATGTCTTGGTGCTACTGAAGAAAAAAAAGCAATGAAGGGTTCTGAATCTTAAAAAGCAGATAAAAGAAGGTGTGTTCCATTAGTGGTGGCAAGTGGTGACTAATTAAGAAAGAGGATGAGTGAAAACCTGTAGTCACTGGGGCCCTTTAGAATCTGAGTTTGACACCCTTGCCATGCAAAGTACAGCAAATATGTATTAAATGTATGCTTTCTTTACTGAGGGCAAGTGCTAATGTGAATTTTGTTTCCTTTGTGAAATACAGCTAGGAAGTATCTACTGCTGGCAGTAAACAAATATACTCTTCTCCAATGAAAACATTCATTAACCAAAAGAAATAAATAGTTCCCAATTTAATTTTAAAGATATAAAAGAAAAACTGCTGAAAAGTGTCTCAAACAGATATAATTATTTAAGAATAAAACACCAGGGTTATGAACGCAGGCTGTATATCTTTCATACAAATGTGAGGCTGATGTATGAGAGTATCAAGAAATAGAATGACAATTAGTTCTTTTTTAAAGATATACAAAGCCTGTCAAAAATGCTGAGAAATCACCTAATTTGCTGGTTGTTTTTTGCTCTTGTTTTTACTCAATATAGTTGCTTTGTGTTGTTATTTATTTCACATTGTTAAAATTATATACAGTAATCCCTCCTCCATCGCGGGGGTTGCGTTCCAGAGCCACCCGCGAAGTAGGAAAATCCGCGAAGTAGAAACCATATGTTTATATGGTTATTTTTAGAATGTCATGCTTGGGTCACAGATTTGCGCAGAAACACAGGAGGTTGTAGAGAGACAGGAACGTTATTCAAACACTGCAAACAAACATTTGTCTCTTTTTCAAAAGTTTAAACTGTGCTCCATGACAAGACAGAGATGACAGTTCTGTCTCACAATTAAAAGAATGCAAACATATCTTCCTTTTCAAAGGAGTGCAAAGCAAGCAGTCAAAAAAAAAAATCAATACGGCTTTTAAGTATGCGAAGCACCGCCGGTACAAAGCTGTTGAAGGCGGCAGCTCACACCCCCTCTGTCAGGAGCAGGAAGACAGAGAGAGAGATAGCGAGAGACAGATAAAAAAAATCAATACGTGCCCTTTGAGCTTTTAAGTATGCGAAGCTCCGTGCAGCATGTCCTTCAGGAAGCAGCTGCACACAGCCCCCCTGCTCACACCCCCCTACGTCAGCGCAAGAGAGAGAGAGAGAGAGAGAGAAAGTTAGCTGGATAGCTTTTCAGCCATCTGCCAATAGCGTCCCTTGTATGAAATCAACTGGGCAAACCAACTGAGGAAGCATGTACCAGAAATTAAAAGACCTATTGTCCGCAGAAACCCGCGAAGCAGCGAAAAATCCGCGATATATATTTAAATATGCTTACATATAAAATCCGCGATGGAGTGAAGCCGCGAAAGGCGAAGCGCGATATAGCGAGGGATCACTGTATATATTGTGTGTGACAATATATATATATATATACTGTGTATATATATATATATATATATATATATATATATATATATATATATATATATATATATATATATATATAGTAAAAGAAACACAAAACAAGCATAAAGTTTTGGGGTTTTACAGGCCCGTATATTGTAAGTTTGCAGGTCAGTTTCGCTTTCCAAGTGCAACAACAGATAGAATGAGAGGCGAATGGGGACAATTTATGGGGTGGGACCGGAAACAGGCAGATGGAATGCTGGGAAGGAACCGTGGTGATAGATGGGAGTCATGACGTCATCAGAAGTGGACCAGAGGGAAGGAAGGAATGCGGAAGTGGTAGCGCATGGTTAGGGAGTCTGTGTAAATTCAAGGCGGCATTGTTTCGGTCTTTCTGTGGAAATAAAGAAAGAGAGGTTAGTACCCCGCCTTTGTCCCCTGGCACGATATAGTACATTGCTCGTCGGGTCTTTAAGCCACCCCCTATACGTGCATGCGTGACTATATATATATATATATATATATATATATATTGTCACACACGTGTGAATAGGAGGCATCTGAAGGGCTTGGAGAATAATGGTAACACATCTGCCCAGGGGGTGACAGGGTGCACTAACATTCTTTCTAAGTTTCCTGAAGACCTCTCCCGGGAAATCCCACCAGGAGCCACTGCCACGACTCAGGACACTCCACTTCCGGTCCCGGACCCGAGGACAACATCACTTCCCCCAGACTTCCTTTAAAGCCTCATTCTCTTCCTCTGAAATTGAATTCTGTTTTGGTCTCTGGCTTGTAACTACTTTTGGTTTTCAGCTTCTACTTTTTGCAGTCAGGATACAGATTATATGGGTGGCTGCCCCAAACCTTTGCCATGTCTCGGGTCTCTTCTTGTCACAGTGGCATAGCCAGGAGTATGATGTCCCTGAAGAAACCAGGACAGGACCCTAAAACAACCCAGGTGGGAAAGTACTGGGGTCGAGTTTCTGGATGGGGAGTGCGTTGGGGGGTCAGGAAAGACCCTGTGCAGGTTCCGCTCCACAAGGGCAAACCCAGGCTTAACACTAGAATTACCAGAGTCTACGAAAAAACTCGTAGATCCGGCCCACCTTAAAACCGTTCTCACCTCTCTTTTGTCTTCTAAATGTGCCGATTAAGAGGAGCAGTGAGCAGCCGGCTATTCCATCCCCCACCGTCGCAGAACGTTCACTAAGTTTTCCCAGCTCATGGCTTGTTTGATTATCTGGGAGTGACTGGACTGCTGGAGTTTTAGAATAGAAATAATAGATCGTTATTTGGAACACACGCATTTCATGCGTGTTCCGTTTCTACAGTAATCTGTGTAAACACATTGCTAAAACAGAAACTTTTTCATATTTTAGTAATAAATGTTACAAAATGTAGAATGTGTAAAGCCCGAGTTCCTAAGATCAAATAAACACTTCCACAAAAGCTTCACACACCATATAACAGTTTCCGTGGCGTAGCGCGCTAAGATTTGCTTCTCAGACCGAGTAGCTTTTCTCTGCCTCACAAACATGAGTTCAATTCCTCGCTGGGGATGAAGTGTTACTTCTTTTTTTTGTTTTTAACCTCAAACGGACATAAAATTTGTAAATTGGTATGCACTGTCAGTTAATGAGATCGTTATATTTTCATGTGGGATGCTCCTTTTAAAATATTTTTTTAACAATTGAGACTGCAATTAACATGAACAACTGTCCTTATAACTTATTTTTTTCAAGATCCATAACACACAGACAGACAGAGCACTGCGTAATACAGAGACAGACAGGCAGAGATATACAAACAAACAGGGAAGGCACATGTACTGAAAGAAAAAAAAATCAACATGTGCGTTGTTTCTGCAGCACTGAATGAGCTCACCCACTCTAACATCACCCCTCCCCCCGATCTGGCTCTCTAAGTAACAGCGCAAGTACAGACGCAAACCAAGTGTAATCAAGAGTACTGGTTCGATCCCCACTCACTCCTATATTTGCCGTTTTCAGTAGTAAGCTGCTCTTTTTGTTAATATTATACAGTACACACATGCACTTGATTTGTGTCTGTACTTGCGCTGTTACTTAGAGAGTCAGATCGGGGGGAGGGGGGATGTTAGAGCGGGTGAGCTTATTCAGTGCTTTTTTTTTCAGTACATGTGCCTTCCCTGTTTGTTTGTATATCTCTGCCTGTCTGTCTCTGTATTACGCAGTGCTCTGTCTGTGTGTGTGTTATGGATCTTGAAAAAAATAAGTTATAAGGACGGTTTGCTGACTTGGCGCACCACTGCCTTACTGTGCAACAGAGACGCGAGTTCGATTCCCAGCTTTGAAGAAAGTGTTTTTTTTTTCCTCAAACGGACATTGAATTTATAAATTGGTATGCACTGTAAATCGTTAACTTTAAAATGTCAATCGCGGTTATTTCTGTTGATTAATTCATGCTTTTTTACTTAGAGTCAGAACAGGAGCTTTTTCAGCTTATTCAGCTTCTGATCTGACTCAAACAGCGCCAGTATAACTTCACACCCAACCTGACGCTGTTCGTTTTCAAATAATATTGCATTACTTCGACGATGTTTTCTGATTGGTACTATTCGCGTCATATAATGATTTCTTCAAAACGTCACATATATTTGTCTCTTTCTTTTTTTAAAATGTGCGTTGTAGCACTCAGCAACTGGCCACCTACATGTTCTTGCGCACACTAAACAAGACAGCGCTATATGCAATCATCAGATTCAAATGTTAAGTTATATAGCACAGAATGGAAATCAGCAGTTCTTAGCATTCCACCACGCAAGCTGTCATATCAACCGCCTACTGTAACTTGCTTTCTTTTTTCTTCGGTTATAGTCTTGAATAAAAGTGCACTTGTTTTGTTATACTTTTACATCAACATATGTTCCTGTGTTTGAGCTACATGGGCATGCTCAAAAAATACACGTATAATGCCACGAAAAGTGCATGCAGACACTTCAGTTCGCAAGCATTGGTACGATAATGCAGTCACAAGTACACTGCAGAGCTTTAGCGCGTCTTTATGTGAAAACAGCATCAGATGGGGAGTGTCTGATTATTGCATATAGCGCTGAAGTTACTGCTCTTTACTATGCTTTCCTCTGCATGTCCTGGAGTACAAAAGAAACAGCATACAGCAACACGTGGGGACTGGCAATACTGGGGGGAAAAAACAGGTGGTCGTATGTATCGTGATACACTGCAGAACTATAGCGTGTCTTTATGTAAAAACCGCAGTTTCAGGTGGGGGGCGGTAGGGATGGATCCTGAACGCGACTGAGACAATGAAAAGTGAATTTTTAAAAAATAAAGCTAACCTTTACAAATATCATAAATTACACCAGCTGTTACAGACTGAAATCAAATGTATCTTTTTATTCTAAAATAGTGAAAATAAGAACACTTCTCAAATGGGAGTTGTGTAGGATCGAACTCGGGACCTTCCGATTCCCAGTCAGTGACTGATACTGTTACGCCACGGAAGCAGTGATAGTTAATTCATATCAATGTCTCACACTAAGGTGGGTTTTTTTGGCGGTGGCTTTTTTTTGTACCTTTTGTGAAAGTGTTTCTTTGATATTTGGACTTCAGGCTTCATACATTATATAGTTTATGCCTACATTTTGTCAATTGCTACTAGAATATATAACACGTTTCTGTTTTAACAATGTGGTTATACAGATTACTGTAGAAATGCAACACATATGAAATGCGTGTGTTTCAAATAACAATCTATTATTTCTACTCTAAAACTCCACTTCACTCCCAGATAATCAATCAAGGCAAGAGCTGGGAAAAGCCTGTTTACGTTCTAAGTTGTTGGGGGGGATGGAATAGCCAGCTGCTGGCAGCTTGTCTTTATCAGTACATTTAGATGACAAAAGACGCTGGCGGAGAGGTGAGAAAGGTTTTAAGAAGCGATTTAAGGTGGGCCGGATATACGAGTTTTTTCTTAGGCTCTGGTAATTCTAGTGTTAAGCCCTATCTGGTAGAGAGTGTGGAAGGGACTCACAGGCATGGGCTGGTTCCTGGAGAGGACACAAAAGGGGCTCATTATGCTCTCCTGGGTGGGAGAGCAGAGCCGCCCATCGGGACCATGGTCCCTGATAAGGACGGGCTTTCCCCGGGCCAGCAGGTGAAGGTAATACACTACTGGGAGTTCAATCCGAAGAGTTCACTCCCTCAGCAAGCTATGGCTCTCTGGGAGCAGGTGGGTCTGTGACTATTGCCATTCGATTTGACCACCTTATAAATTGTGCAGCAGGTTGCCTGCTTTTTGCTCATGCAGCATCTACCCCATGACTTTGCCCAGCCGGCCTTGGTTAATTTCCACTCCATGGAGGAGCTTATATGGCTCATAAAGACCCCAGGGCCGGCCTCAAAACCTGGGGGGAGGCAGAATGGCCCTTTAGTGGAATCCATGGGAGCTACGTCCCACTTAAGAAGTCCCTCCCGCACAATCCGGAGCCTGTTCCGAAGTCCCCGGACCGCCTAGCGTGCGACCTGTCTGGGAATGAGGCGGACTGCACAGGGACACGGGGATATTGTTTGTTGCCCTTAGCAATCCTCTGGCAGCTTTGTGACAGCCTTATTCGGCTCTGTCCATCGTTGCTCGCCGTTATGTTTTACCGCGACAGTGGATTAAACGAACAACCAGTCTTAGATGTATACACTGAGACATTCGCATGTATAAATCCGCCCAGTGTTACATTTGTCTGGGAGGAACCCTTAAAAGACTCACTGTGGCGGTTCTTCCCGATCCCCCTTTTCCTGTAATCCTAGGGCGGGACAGGTCTGATAGTAAATGCGGTAGACTATTGAGTATTCCTGGTCGAGCTTTGGGCCTAGTGGTAGATGAGAAAGACTCGTCTCAAGCTGCCTCCACGCCGTGTAAACAGCTGGCAGAGAGTGAGACGGAGGGCTAAGAGGGTGACATACAAACTCCTGGACCGTCGAGGGCCGTAACGTCATCTACCAGCACCCTTGAGGTCAGACCAGACCCTCTCTCTGAGTTGCACTTTCAGTTTAAAGCGACGCCGGCTTCTTTCAAGAAAGAACAATGGAATGACGACTCTCTGAAACACTCAAAGAATGCAGTGGTCCTCGTCAACAGCCGATGCACGCATCAGCCCATGCCACAGGGACCTTGCTTCATTATTGAAAATGACCTATTATATCAGGTCGCAGAGCATGAGGGGAAGGACCAGAAGCTGCTGCTAATCCCGTGAGCCTACCAGCGGCAGGTCTGCGAGTTAGCGCCTGCCCACCTCCTTGGATGCCATCTCAGCTCCGAGAAAACATTAGAGCGAATCAAGCTCCGGTTTTTCTGGCCGGGAATTAATGAGGAGGTTCGCTGTTTTTGCATTTCCTGTCCGGAGTGTCAACTGCGACAAATTCCCAAGAGGTACAGTGCTCCTCTTGTCCCCCTTCCCCTGATAGATGTTCCTTTTGACTGAATTGGGGTCGATATAGTAGGACCCTTGGAACCCTCAGCCCGAGGACATAAATATTTACTAGTCCTCGTGAATTATGCAACCCGATACCCAGAGGCCGTTCCCTTGCACTTGGCTACTACTAAAGCAATCGCACGAGAACTAGTAGGGGTCTTTGCACGAGTTGGCATCCCTAGAGAAGTCCTAACGGACCAAGGGACACCTGTTACCTCAGAAACGTTCAATGAGACTGCCAAGTTACTGAAGATAAAGCACTTAAGAACCGCAGTGTATCATCCTCAAACCGATGGTTTAGTTGACAGGTTCAATCAGACTCTCAAGTAGATGCTTCGTAAGGTGGTCAGAGAGGATGGGAGGAATTGGGATCAGCTCCTCCCCCTCGTTCTCTTTGCCTACCGGGAAATACCCCAAGCCTCTACAGGCTTCTCACCTTTTGAGTTGTTATACGGACAACAGCTCCGAGGTATATTGGATATCTTAAAGGAAGGCTGGGAAGGAGAGGCTCTTCCCTCGACAAATATTCTAGAATATATCTCGCAGTTACACGATAGATTTGACAAAATTAGACCAATTCTAAAGAGTCATATGGAGGAGGCGCAAGCAGCACAGGCCTGCCTTTATGACTGTGGCACGACTCTACGGGAGTTCCATATGGTATTGGATTTCCACCTCTCACTCCAAATTGCTCGCTCATTGGCAAGGCCCTTATGAAATTAAGGAGAGGAAGGGATTGGTGGATTATTTGGTGAAACAACCCAATCGTCGACCAAGCGAGCAGGTGTATCATGTGAACCTGCTGAAACCATGGAAGGAGAGGGACTCCGATCCCTCCTCTGGTCAGCTCTGCTCACTCTTTGCTCAAATGGATCCCTTTAATTTCGGCAAGCAATTATCTTCCAGGAAGAGGCAGGAGCTGAAAACAGCTATCCGCTCCGTCCCAGAGGCAGTGAGTGAACAATCTGGCCAGACCTCTCTGGTTGCGTATGACATATTGACTGAGCCAGGGGGTGATCGTCCAAGAGCGGCCCTATAGGCTCCCGGAGGCAAAGAAAACTGAGGTGGAACTGGAAATCAAGCGAATGCTGGAACTAGGAATGATTGAGGAGAGTTTTAGTCCCTGGTCCAGTCCCATCTTCTTGATCACTAAGCCCGATGGCAGTTGGAGATTTTGCAATGACTTCCGTCGGCTTAATCAGGTTTCCCAGTTCGATGCTTATCCAATGCCTCGTGTGGATGACCTCCTCAAGAAGCTGGGACCAGCTAGGTTTCTGACCACACTTGACATGATGAAGGGGTACTGGCAGTTTCCTTTAACGGAGTCCGCTAAGGCTAAGACCACGTTTAGCACCCCTAGCAGGCACTGGCAGTATCGTGTCCTTCCATTCGGGTTACACGGGGTGCCTGCAACTTTCCAGCGTCTGGTGGACAAAGTGCTCCGACCCCATAACAAGTATTGTGCTGCCTACCTGGATGACATCGTCATCTATTCCAGCACGTGGAAGACACACGTACAACAGGTCACAGTGGTATTTTGGGCACTAGGAAAGGCCGGGCTTTGAATCAATCCCAAGAAATGTTTCCTCAGGTTGAGAGAGGCTTAACACTTGGGCTACCTGGTGGGTTGGGGTACTGTGAGGCCACAGTGTTCCAAAGTAAATGCCATAATGACATGGCCCCGTTCGCAAAACAAGCAGCAGGTCCGATCATTTCTCGGTTTGGCTGGGTACTACCGCCGGTTTGTGCCTCACTTCTCCGAGAGAGTGGTGCCCTTGACCAGCTTGACAAAGAAAAGAACTCCCAACCTGGTGGTGTGGTCTGACAAGGCGAAAGCTGCATTCGGTGACTTGAAACAGGCTCTAACTTAAGCACCTATATTAATAGCCCCGAACTATTCTCTTCCATTTGTCCTCCAGATGGACGCTTCGGACACAGGCCTGGGTATGCAGCGGTGGAGAAGGAAGCCCTGATGATTAAGTGGTCGATTACGCAGTTGCGGTACTACCTCTTGGGTTGGGTGTTCACTCTGGTGACGGATCATGCACCCCTAAAGTGGATAGCCCTTCACAAGGAGTTGAATCCGCAAGTCACCAGGTGGTTTCTTGACCTGCAGCAATACAAGCTTTCGCTTTTTCATCGGCAGGAGTCTCTTCAAGCCAATGCTGACGCCATCTCGCGGGCTCACGACCTCTCTGTACAGGCCGCCCGACCCGATGGGTCTGGGCTGAGGGGGGAGTCTTGTCACACACGTGTGAATAGGATGTAGCTGAAGGGCTTGGAGAATAATGGTAACACATCTGCCCAGGGGGTGGCAGGGTGCACTAACGCTCTTTCTAAGTTCCCTGCAGACCTTTCCTGGGAAATCCCACCAGGAGACACTGCCTCGACTCAGGACATGCCACTTCCGGTCCCGGCCCCGAGGACAACATCACGTCCGATCCCAGCCCTGGCCCCGAAGACGACATCACTGTTTGGCTTTTATATACAGTAGACCCCCGCGAAGACGCAGTTCAGGGTTCGCGGACTCAGTCATTTGTAGATTTTTCCTTAGAACCTAACTATTAATTGTTAGCGGAAAGCGCAAATATCCCCCGCAATTTTTTATGGGTTTTTTCGTGGCAATACTGTGCTGTAGAGAGAACAGGAAACAACTGCTGAGGGAAACGCGTTTTGGGATGGTGAAAGTAGCCAATCCGATTGCATTATTCATTTCTCCTTGCTGCTGATTGACTGCTGCCCTGTGATGCGTCTCCAGGTGAGTTTCCTTGTGTTTTCCAGCGCTGATGGAGACGTGGTTTGGGATGGAGAAAGTAGCCAATCCGACAGTGTTATTTATTTCTCCTTGCTGCTGATTGACTGCTGCCCTGTGATGCATCTCCAGCTGAGTGTCCTTGTGTTTTCCATTTTGTTATTGTATTCATTTTGTTATTCTTAAATGCACAAGATGTCGCTGAAATGCCCTGCACCTTCTAAGGCTTCTAGCACTAAGCCTAAGCACCAGAAGAAGTTTAAAACACTCCAGGAGAAGGATGAACTACTGGATTTGCTCCGGGAACTAAAAAGTTATGCTGCAGTAGTGCACCACTATGGCATTAATGAAAGCACCATACGTTACATAAAGAAGAACGAGGCAGCAATCTGGAGTTCCATATCTGTAAGTTTCTGTGATAGTGCCAAAAAGGTAACGACCGTAACGAATAAAAATATCGTCAGGATGGAATCTGCCTTGGCATTGTGGATCACCGACTGCAGGAAGAAGAACATCCCCTTGGATGATAACATCATCCGTGAGAAAGCACAGAAACTGTAGCAGCAGTTCGCTACAGGAGACAATGTAGAAAGTACCGAAGAACCGCAACCAGGACCATCAACAGCACCGGAGCCTGAAGATTTTCAAGGCAGTAAGGGATGGTTTGATCGTTTTCAGAAACGATTTAATATTAAAAGCATCTCTCTACATGGAGAGGCAGTGTTTGCTGACAAAGAAGCCGTGGAGAAGTACCCCGAGATATTCAGGCACATCATAGAGGAGAAGGGATACACGCCCAAACAAGTTTTTAACATGGATGGAGACTGGCTTGTTCTGGAAGAAGATGTCGTCCAGAACTTACATCATGAAGTACGAAGCCAAAGCTCCAGGGTTTAAGGCACAGAAGGACAGAGTGACACTTATTATGTGTGGCAATGCTGCTGGTTACATGATGAAACCTGGCATAATCTACAAATCAGCGAACCCTAGGACCCTTAAAAACAAAAATAAAAACCTGCTGCCTGTCTTCTGGATGCACAACCCTAAAGCCTGGATTACCAAAGTCCTTGCTTCAAACTGGTTTCACCAGTGTTTCATCCCTCAAGCCAAGGAACACCTCCATGACTTAGGCATGGACTTCAACGTGTTGCTTATTATGGATAATGCTGGCAGCCACCCTTTGGATTTGTATTACGACTGAGTTCCTCCCTGCCAACACCACCTCCCTCATTCAACCTATGGATCAAGGCATAATCCGTGCCTTCAAGGCTCTTTATACCCGGATTTCTCTTCAATATCTTGTGGATGCAATGGACACGGACGAGAATTTTACATTGAAGGGTTACTGTCATAACTTTACAATCGTGACGTGCCTGTCAGTCATCCAAGCTGCTCTTAAGGAGATGAAAAAGGAAACCCTCAATGCCTGCTGGAAGAAGCTGTGGCCAGTGTGTGTCCATGACAACAAGGGCTTATCACCCGAAAAAATTCAGCACGACACTGTCGACAAAGCCGTGGAACTGGCAAAGATACTGGGTGACGAAGGTTTTGACAACATCACTCACGATGAGGTGAACAACCTTATGCCCATTTTGAACCCCTGATGGATGAGGATTTGTTGGAGTTATCAAAGTCTGCCAGCAAAGAGGAGGAGGAAGAGACAGAAACAGTGCAAGAGGAGGAGGAGCAGGGCCTGACATTGAAACGTCTGTCCCAGATTATTCGGACATTGAAGGAGTTACAAGGGATGATTGAAGCATGGGATCCCTATATGTTTCGGGCTCTCAAAGTTAATACTGTAATGGCATTGATGCTGCCATTCAGACATATAAAATGCTCCTCGCCACCATGAAGAAACAACGACAGCAACTTCCCATCACTATGTTCCTGAAACATATAAAGAAAAGCCAGCACAAAACCCCACCAGAAGAAGATCCGTCTAAAGATACGACTCCCCCTGAAGTGCCTGAAGAAGAGGCGCCACCCGAGGTATTTTAAATCCTCTGCATCGTACTGCACAGCTACTTCATCATCAATATCATTCATCATTGGTGAGTACCCGTAAATTTTACTGTATTTTAATTAGATTAAATTATTATGTATTTACTCTACTTATAACAAAGAAAACGACAGCACATACCAAAGAAAACCCAGTTGCATGAATATAGCAGTAACATCGGTATTTTACATTCTAGCACCGGGGGAGACATAGCACTACAGTACTGTACAGTTTACAGGTTTACCTTTACATTCTGTTTTTAGGTAATGTATTAAGGTAATTTTTTAGGTAATGTATTAACATATTAAGCTGAGTTTGCAACAAAATTAAAGTGCTTTGGGGGCATATTGTATTTAGGGTTTAAACTATAAAAATAGGCATTTAAAAGACATTTTTTAACCATATCCAAAAGTCATGGTTTTTCACAATTTGCAGGTGCTCTAGGAACGTAACCCCCCCGAATTTTGGGGGTGTACTGTATATATATATATATATATATATATATATATATATATATATATTGTGAAAGATTGAGGCTTTGTCCACCTCTTCAACCCTCAGGTACCACTCTGATGACCAGGTGAAGGTATAAATATTCTTTATTTTATAAAAATACCGTGCACAAAGCACTCTCCACACCCCACTCATAAATCACAATAACTCTCTCAATAACCAATCCTCCTCACCCAGACACTTTGCCACCCTACCTCCCAGCTCAGCTCACCGTACTGGGCTTTCCCATGGTCCTTTATACTCCCTGACCCGGAAGTGGTTCCTGTTCCACAACCCACAAGTCCTTATTCCTCCCGGGTCAGGGTAAACAGTCCTTTTCTTCAACCCGGAAGCACACCGTTTCCTCCTGTCCTGGGATTATGACGTACTTCCGGGTTATAGGGCATATAAGAGCCTACGGGCTTCCCTACAGTGACTCCTGGTGGTCACCAAGGCATCCAGCAGGGCTGTGCATAAAAACTACATAGTCCATGAGTCCCTGCTGGAACTCGGGGCATGTCCATTCTGCAGGGAAAGCTCCACCTGGCGGCCTGGGGGTATTGGCCGGAATGAAAAGCTGGCCACATATCACAATATATATAGTCAGTTTAAAATAAGAGTATCTGAAGAGCTCTGGGTTTTCTTTAAAAACAGTTAATTTATGGCAGGTCAATTGTTTCCTGTTTAATTAAAAGTCTTGCTCCAGCTGTTATTCTGTAACTTCAGAACTGATCTGTGTGTGAGTTTTATTCATCCACAAAATTCACAAAAATCAAAATGTACTCATCTCTTTCTTTGGTCAGTTTTTTTTTGCTTACTTGTATTGAGATTTTGTGTTCTTAATTGCTTCCCCTATTTATTTCCTCTGTCAGCAGCTATTTAATACTGAGTTTGAACTAAAAAGGTAGGTAAAACAGAAGCAACTAACTTGACACCATTTCAATGTGTGAGTAATTCTCATGATTAAGCTATTTTAATAACATGTTTAGAAATATGTGGGATGAGTCATGCAGAGGACCATTAAGTATTAATCCATTTACGCCCATAGAACTTTTTTGCTGATTTTCTCAAAAAGTAACATATACTTTTCGTTACATTAGTTCCAGATGGGAAAGAACAAGAGCAGGATAGAGGATTCCTAATTAAATTATATTCTCCATCAACTGCAACAAAGTCTTATTCTTTAATAAACTACTTGGAAAAGAAACCTGCAATTATTGTGACATTCCAAGAGTAGGACTACCTGAGGACCTTAAAACTCTACCAGAATCAATTTAGCTTAATTATTTCTTCTCTCCAACACACACTTGTATAAAATGTATTCCATTAATTTGATTAATTTTCATAATACTAGGTAGAAGACCAGAGCTAAAAGTTTTAATATAGGAATTTGAAGATGAAGAAAATAGAAATAACAATGGGGGAAAGAACTAAATAATTCAGTGTCATGGTGTTAAGAGGTTCATTGTACAAACAAAGGGGACTGCAGGTTCTACACAATATGTTCTCAATGTTTTCATTAGTTTGTTTTCTCAGTGTTGACTTTGTAATTCATGGCAGAAATTTATAGAGTATATACTGTATTTTCTATATATATATATATATGTGTGTATGTGTGTGCGTGTGTGTGGGGGTGTGTATGTGTGTGTGTGTGTGCACTAGCTGCATGTGGTCTTCAGGACAAAAAACACTCGAAGACTCCCTAGTTGTTTTACTATATTGGTGAACTTGCAGAGGCATCATTTAAGTGGTTCAGGGCAGGTCGCATCTTGTCCTAGATGGATGTGTAGTCAAGTGCAGCTGCGGCACATATTGAGCAGGACAGGCTAACCTGTCTCAGAGAAACGTATGATAGCTCATTATTTGAATATACAACATGCATGTACTACAAAGCTGAGTTTGTCTGCTTGGGTTGAATGAGAAGTGAGGTGCATGCATGATCCATCTCAATAAGTGCAAGTCACACTTGTGTAAGCTTCTACGTCTTCCGTAGAATTCACACCAACTCCTGTGGCTGTGGTTGAGTGTGAGCAGAGCAGACTGCTCCATACACACACACACATACAAAGGTTTTTTGTTTATATATGTCTAATGTTGTGGCCAGGTGCACAAATGACAGGTCGCAGAAGGATAAAAGTTAGAATGCCACCTGGGTTGTCCTATTTAATCTACCAATAAAAGCCCAACTAAAGAAACGCCTCTTGCCATTATGTTGCCAACCGTAGGGCGAAATACAAACAAATATATTCGGTACTCTGCCACAGAATGGTCATTTACTGTATTTCCATCCACTGGGTTGCTCTTATCGTAGAAGATGCCTCCATCTGGGTTTCTTCTAGGAAGGGGCAGGTATACATGCCCTTATTGGGTGGTTTCTAGGAGCTGCAGGACAGAAGGAGAAGAGAATGTTAGTGACAGCAACGCTTCTTGCCCTGAAGGGTTACTACTGTACATATCTCGATTGTGCCCATGAGGAGATCCTTAGATGCATGCACAAAACTATATATATACATTTGTATCCTGCCAGGAATAAGTACAAAACGTGCATAAACAGTTGGAAGGTTTGTCTAAAAAATTACTGAGTCAAAAGGGATCTTCCCATATATGCTGCCATGTTATGATTCTTCCTTCATTCCATAAATTTTGTTTTAGTTGTGCTGCTTAACCTGAGTTGCATACCAAGATACTGATGACTTTGTATGTATAAATTGAGATCAGCTGGGTACTTTACTTAGCTGGTGTCCCTGACACAGAATCTAATCTGAGCTAAACACTTTCACTCATTGATCTGTTGTGGATACAGGATATAGTTTGATGTTGTGTGCAGATGATAACTCTCAATACCTACAGTTATACAGGTCTTTGAAGAAAGTCTTAATTGTATGTCAGACTGTAACAAGTAATGAATCAAAAACATCATTCTAGTCGATCCATAGTGTATATATGTTCATGTCCATGTGTGTATGAATGTTTTGTACAGAATTTAGCAAAGTATTTATATTGCCCTTTAGTAAGGAATCAGAAACCATCTGTTTGTTTTTTGACTTAAATGCAGTATTCTCTTTGGCTGTACAGGCAAAGTCTACGATATGACAACTGTTTAAAGTTCCACAAAGAACATGCCAGGTTGTAGAACTATTTGCCATAGCCTAAGAAAAAACACACTATGGATTTTGTAAACATTGATAAATTAGAGTGTAGCAAATAACATATTCTGTGTTAAGCAGAAAGATAACGATTCCCAGGTAAAAGTACTTTGCATTGTGCAAAAACATGCTTGCTTCTTTCAAGGGAAAGGATAATGCGCAAGGTCTAAAGGAGGCCCAAAGTCATGTCATGGAAGATTTACAGGCCATCACTGTAAGTAATTACATTTTTAACATCTCTGGAATGTCCCTCTAAGATCTTTGTAGTCTTCTAATCTGTTTCCATTATCTCTATGTCCTTCCTGTGCTTTAGTGCTTGTAGAAACTAAAATCACAATAGCATTGCCTTGCTCTTTTAAAAGTGTGTTGAGATTTAACTGTTCAAAAAAACAACAACAACAGAATGTTGGTTTCAAGGAACTTGGAATCTGTATATTTTTTACTAACCTGATACTGTACATCATAATCAATCATGAAAAATATTGCAGGATTGAACAATGTGTATATCAAACTCATGGCATGGGTGATATGAGTGCTTGAATAGGTCATACTGAAGCCTTAGGCAATTTATTGAATAGGGAGCTATGGATATAGAAGACCAAGCTAATTTTGATGATAAAATATTGAGGTGATAGAAAAAGATGTTAATTCATGGAATTTGAAATTTAGAGGGTCACCTTGGACATTTAGGTATGCTGTAGCTAGGCCCTACTTATTTATTGAAAGTAATACAAAGTTATTTTGCACTTGATAATTTACCACAGGAACTAGAAACCTACTCTTTATGTACTGTTACTTTTCTACTTATGGATGAATTGCTCAGTTGCACCACATAAAAAGATTTATAACATGTGAGTCCTATAAATTATTTTAGATGTAGGCTAATTCCATCTATGGCATTACACTGGAAAATAAGATGCTTGACTTAAAGATTGTGCACCTTTAATAAAATGATCAATGTTTAGACTTTTAAATATATTTAAATATGTTTGAATATTGTCACATATGGTGTAGTAGATGGCTCAGTCAGGACTAGGATTGTAGGTAGCTAAAGTTGGTAAAGGACAGGACAAGTGTCTTAAAAGATCCTTTAAATGCATGCACTAACAATGGTAACACAAGTCATTATGCCAACACAATAGCATGGACACTGCTGGAAGCGATAGATATTGTGAGAGCTTGAGGTGGCTCCAAAGAGGCACCATCAACAATGGAAAGGAAATACATCCTGAGGAGAGTGTGTGATATTTAGTCATAGTGCTAAAGAGTAAATATTCTTGAATTACACAACATTATCTAACCCTTAGTTGAAATGGAGGCATAGCTGTGTAAGGTTTTGTGACATTAGGTACTACTAGAGATAGCTCTGAACTGGTGTGTCTGGTGCATACTTAGAGATGATCTTGGAATTGATTTCAGAGCATGTTCAGAAGTGTTATCTGTTAAGTGTGTATTGGACTAAGGCTTTTCTAAACAAACATATATCTCAGTCATGTTTCAGAGAAATAAATTTTTTTATAACAATACATTTAAAAGGATTGCCATAAAACAGAAAAAGTTTAATAAATACACATGACTAGTGTTTATTATGTTATCAGATCACCTGTTACATACACCTAATAAGATAGGTACCAACTTTTCAGGTTCTTTTCTTAATTTGGGATTGGAAGAAATGTCAAAAGCAGCTATGTAATTGTTATATGTAACCTCTTACCTGTAACAACCTGTAACACTGTCCTCATTGTATCCCTCATATTCATCCTTAGGGAAGTCTTTCAGCAGGCTGCTCGCTGACCAGGACTGTCCTTTATTTTCACTCCTTTACTTCTACCAAGATTTCACAAAGCATCCTTCGTACCCTTCAGAGACCGCAGCTAGACAAGAAATGATCCATCCAGCACATTTCAACATGAGTAATTAATAATCGGACAGAAACATTGAATTTCAGATTTCACTTAAAATAATATTAATATTTATTTGCATAATATCAAACAGAGCAAATATAAGCAATACAAAAACTTGAACATGCTGGGAGGGTTCATACAGTCTTCATGCAGTTCCAGACGACATTTCCCAGAATGCAGTTCCTTAGTTACAGATTATATATTCTTAATTGAAAAGAGAGACAGCTCCTTGGAAAGTGCCCAGCAGCTAAGCAAATTGCAAGCTCCATTTTAATGTCCTTGGCCTCTCTCAAAGTGAAGTAAAAACTTAACTGAGACTCTTTTTAAATACATTTCTAATAAAAGGAAGCCACTCGTTTTCCCTTTCTCTCCCAAAGTAAGAACTTGTTTTTCTCCTGGTAGTCAAAGTTACTTTCCCATGAGAATCAAAGGCTACATTAAGCTACAAACAGACTGGCTAAACAAAATATTCTAAGGGCCTGTTTTGTCTTTCACCTTACCCAGAATGCACTTCACTCCTGTTCAGTTTGACAGATTTTTCAGGCCTTGGCCATTTAACTGAAATCTGCCCGTTGAAAGGGTTAAAGCATCCCCCATACAACTATCAATAGATATAATTTCCATAAATAATATGGACTAAAAAGGCACTGCACGGTATTACACCACTAATAGGAAAGTATCAAATAAAATGATGTCACAAACTAATGTTAAAAATTGTTAACAACACAAATAACAATACAGTGATATGCATGAAAAACTCTGCACAAAATGGTGGGGAAAGAAAAGCATCAAAACAAAATCGTGGAATGATGGTGTGAAGAAAATAACAACACAAACAACAATTATTCTAATTCATAACATGATATAAAATAAAATAGTACAAATATTAATGAGTTCCTGATAGCTCTAGGAAGGTATTTAAAGTCTGGGACAGAAGCCAGATGACTATAGAGTCAGGACGAAAAAAGTCTGAAGAATGAGTGACAGAGTGATAAGGTAGGATAGGAGGTAAAAAAAAAAAGTCTCTGGTGCACATTATTAAGACATGGCTAAGTGGACCAGTTACCCACTTAGTAATATGGGACTCTAGGCCTATGTACAATATTTCAGAGTGGCAGTAGGTGTTGGTTGTGTTTTCCACTAACATTTTTACTGTGCTTACCTCTTTAATTTTTATTTATCTTTTTTATATTATTAATTCATTATTTTACTTATCTAAATTTTTTTCGCATATAACTACTTCTTTGACATGTACTCTGCTCTGTCTGCATTTTCAGTATCATGCACCATAACGCAGAGTACAGGCAAGATCAAAAAAAAATGTTTAAATGACAACTCATGTTCAAACGGCATAGCGTTTTCAAATAATGACATGCGTGTGCAAGAGAGGCAGAGACAGATTCGATCTCATTCGAGTGGTTACTGGAATAATAAATAAACACTTTCGCAAAGGTATAACGAAACAAGTGTGCTTTTATTCAAGAAAACAGGATACTACGAAGACATGATTCACCAGCGTTTGTATGTCTGGTTATACCCCTTCCGCAATATCTTTTACAGGTTGCAAAATGTTACAGACTGAAATCAAAGGCTTCTTCTTTTTGGGCATATACTCCATCAGAATGGCAATGCCAGATCTAAACACCAACGTGGAGAATGCTCACGTACTAAAGTGACTTTAGCTGCAGGTGGAAGTCCCATTTTACTTCTGGTGCCAAGCAAGTTGTGTTGCGGTGCAGCAGGCTATTAGCCAGGGAGTGTGCTGTGAAGAATTGTCTGTTTTTACGGTTCTGCCTTTGTGCAAAAACGGCTCCATAAGCTTTATGACCACAGACTTGAAAAGTCTTTGCCCAGGGTTGTAACTCAAAACACAGTTCTCAATAAAACATTGCCAGATGTCCAAAACCACAGCAAATCTGTCATTTTTCACACGTTCTGCACAGGTGTCTTTGTTGTCAAAGGGCAAATGCCATATGGTAGTCTAATCTTTGATTGCCTGTACAATAAATAGTTCTGAGCAGGCATTGGCCACAGCACCAACTGTGGTCATCACTGTTCTTGTGAAAAGAATGGAGATAAATGGCATCAACTCAGAGAGGGAAAGGCAATTTCATTGTACCACATGAATGTCACTGACAGAATAAAACTGAATAATAAAAAAAAAACAAGTGCTAACTTTTACAAGTAGCCAAAATATACACCAGGTGTTACAGACTCAAATTAAATGTGTTTTTATTATATTATAGTAATAATAATAGCAGCAGCTCAATACTCGGAGCGCAGAGACTCAAACCCAGTACCTTTGGGTTATAAGGCAGCAGATCTTACCTGTGCACCATTCAAGAACACGTATCAACTTCTTTCAACTGATATTTTTAACTTTGGGTTTTTAACTCATTGACCGCAACATGTAAATGGAATGATTTTTTTTTCTTCGGTTATATTCTTGAATAAAATCATACATGTTTATTTGATATTTGGAATAAAGTCTTCACACATTATATACTTCACATCATTATTAGTATGACATGGAAAAAGTTTCTGCTTTAGGTATGTTTTCACCATTTCTTGCCTCTCGTTTCCTTTCATCCTACACTTACCCAGATCTTTGTAGACATGGAACACACGTGCATGTATTCCAAATAACGATATACTGTATTATTTACCCAATACAACTCCAGATCTCACATGCAGATAAGGAACCTTGGCTTGAGTTGAGAGAGTTGAGTTCCATCAAGGCGGGGGATGGGACACCAGGCTGCTTGCTGCTTGTGCTGATCGATGCATTTACAAAACAAAAGACGCTGATGGAGAGGTGCGAAGGGATTTAAGGTGGGCCAGGATTACAAGTTTTTTCGTAAGCTTTGTACTTCTAGTGTTAAATGAGAGAGAAAACTGTAAAACTTTGGCTTGTAAATACTGAAGAACAACAACAATAATTTATTTTGTATAGTCCAAAATCACACAAAGAATGCCTCAATGGCCTTTAACAGGGCTGTTTAATTGACACCCCATGCCTTGACTCTGTAAAAAGACAAGAGAAAACTTTCAAAAAACCTTGCAGGAAAAATAAAGAAAATATCTTGGGAAAGGCAATTCTAAGACTTAGGCTGAAAATAATACAATGAGTATCAAAAATACAAAACAGAATGTAAGTAGTCCTCTTCTCAGAGTTTGATGACCAATCTATCTTTGCTAATAAGCAGCTCTAGCCTGGGTATGTTAGACAAAAGTGGTGCCTCTTAAGCTCGGATTTCAAAGCAAACCAGGAATGGTGTTGAGAGAAATTATTCGTTTCAACAAAATGTTAAATGTAGCGGGCAGGAACTGGTTTTCTTGTTTGGAAGGCAAGTATGCTAACCACTTTGTGTAGCATTATTTCTCTGGTGATCACACTATAATATTTCATATCACTTGCTAATGTTATTCTGTAGCTTTGTTTCCAAAGTTCTCAGTAAATTTAATGTAGATAACATTATAGTGTTTAGACTAAATATATTCAGCAATCCCAATTTGAGGTTTCAGTCAGCAGTAGGATCACTTGGTCTGACCCTTCAAATGTGAAAGAGAAACAATAATAACAGGTTGTAATGGTGGTGTGATGATGAGAGAGCATGCTTCTAACCTCAAACTGGAGACAATATGGTCCCTCCCGGGGCAGCTTGGGGCCATGAATAGTATGGAACCTGCCTGCATGATTTACATGTAATGGGTGAGAATCTAGCTCAGATTTTTTGGTTGAAAGGCAAGCTTACTAACCGTCACAGCACCATAATACAATTTGTGGTGTTGTATCTCTTTTGGAGCATTTCCTGCCACTAGCTCTAACCTCAATCCATGTCCATCACTCACCTGGGAAGGAGTAAGGTGAAAAGATATATGTCATAATCCAGATTTATTATGAAAAGTACCTGTATGTAAAATTTCAATATTGTGACTTGAAAAATAAAGCTGTTAATGAAGAACAAATACAATAAACCACATATTATACATATAGATTCAGAGATTAAGGGTGCTGAATCTCTCATAACCTTTATAGTGCTTCGTTATCTTTGACTTACCATTTTGCATCAAATTCTACTATCACAGCTCAGGGTGGCCCCACTTATTTGCACTGACTTGTAGAAAAGTTCATTAGAAATAATAATTTCCCAGGTTATTGGTTATGTGGAATAGGGAATAATATACTCTGCAATATTTACTGACCTTGAACGTATTTTTTAGGACGGTCTAAATTTAGAGATTCAAATTTTTTAAAAACTTGCATTTTTAAGGGTTTGTATTTTATATGTACAATTATATATTCCTATATAACCTTTGTAATAATACAATAAAGTTAAAGATGAAACAATCAGAAAGAATGTAATTAATTAAACATTAAAATGTTATCTATGGTAGTAAGCAGATAACTGTCTCTGCGTATTATTTTTTAACCTCCCAGACTCAGGGCAAGCCCTCAAAGTGGGATGATTTTTTTTTGGTGTTATCTATCATTTGATAGCAGTCGGCTGTCTCTCCTGCGGCCAGGTTTTCTATATATAAGCTGTTTTTAAAACAAGATAAATTAGCTGATCTGTGCTGTCACCTCTGTTACTGAATAAGCACACTGGTAAGATTGCACTGGACAAGTTCTATTTAAAAAGCAACTGGACTTCAGAGCAGGATGTATCTTTCTTGCCTCACATATTACGTTAATACATTTATTTAATACTGTACACTCTTGGTTAGTCTTAGATTTTTTTTTACATTTTTAGTCCAAGTTAAAATGATACTGGATATAAAGGAATCATCACTTTGCTCTGTGCCATGAGTACAGCCCTACAGGCAGCCAGTAGTGAGATACACAGGCATGGCGGGGATAGAGCAATTAGACCCCTTGAGTAACATCAGCATTCTACAGGGGATCTTGTCAGGATCATACAAGTTCTTCAAACAAGCAAACTAGCATTGACAGATAATGAGGAAACGTTGCCTAGTCGCTGAGGTGTTGTTCCATAAACATAATGCAATCTGTATTGTTAACTTGTTTTTGGATTCTTAGCAAGTCATTTACCCTGCCAGTGCCCAAATTGTATAATTATATTAGAATATTAAAAAAAAAAATTATCTGAACAAACCACTCAGTTCAACAAAGATTGCCAATCCTATCCTTAATACAGTGTTTTATTTTTCATTAGTAATTAAGTAGGCCAGTTTTGGATGAAATAATCTATCCATTTTCTGCACTTTCTTTTCCCTTAGAAGGTCCTCTCATGTTGGCCTATGCTAATAGCTTTGGTTGCAAAGAAGGAACCACACCTGCCAGGCAAGATGACAATATATTGCAAGGCACACTCATAGACACCACCAAACCCACTGGTAATACCCTAATTGAGAGTTGTCCATCAAACTAATCAGCACATCATTGCGATTTGGGAGGAAACCCACCAGGATAGTGACAGGTCGTAAATTGAACCTAGGTCCCTGAAAGTATGAAGTGGGAACAGAAGTAGCTTTTATTTTCTGTTTGTGTGAGGCCAATCCAGCAGCATTGTGACAGATTAGGAACGAACCATGAATGTAGCAGAAGTTCATCCCTCTTGCAAGACCAGTTTAGAATCATCCATCAACTAATATTCCATGGGCAATCTGAATAACCATTATAGATAGTGATTAGGCTAGAAATCTAAAGGAAGGTCTCTGGAGCACAGATACTGTGCTACACAGGGATAGAAATGTGCTTCTATATTACTATGTTTATTTTTTACTTCATACATTAAAAAAGTAAACTCCATATACACAATATATGAAGCAGGATTGGAAACTGATAAACTTTAAGTACCCAAATTCAGTGTATACTAATTTTTATAATGGATTAATTATTGTTAATCATCTTTTGAGCCTTTCCAAATGTTTTGCGTCTTGAGGATGTTTCTAATGCAGTTAACAAGTATAAGGTGATTAAAGCAAAGCGTTGAAGGCATATTAATGTTAGCAAGACAGTATACCACATCAAAGACGACAGTTGCAGGATATTAAATTAGTTCTAAACTGGCGTGTAGTTAGCATGGGTGCAATATTCATGGAAGTCAAGGAGGACAATTTCTAAAGTACAGTAAGCCCCACATATTGTAAGTCCAAAAGAACTTAAGTATTTCTGATTCTGTTTTCACTAAAGACCTAGGCATATAAAGCTGAACAAAGTGAGTTAGTTTAAAGGTTGTCATGTTTTATTCAGCAGATAGTTATCCCTGTTGTTTAACATTGATTTACACAAGACACAAGTAAGGAAGTATTGACTTCTTACTGCCTCTGTGGAGCGTCTTTCATTTTCCCAATCAGAGAAATACATTTAATAATGTACCACTGGAATTTCGACCATTTAATGAACATGTAAATTAATAATGAACAGCTTGTTCAAAACCCAGCCTTTCTGAAAACAAGGCCATATAAATCCCATAGAAGCCTTGACTGAAGTTACTCAAGAGTTTTTTGAGTGTCAAAAAGATCAGGAGATGAACAGGGAGTTGGAAGAGTGAATGGTCAATGAAATGCGAGGTCAAAAACAGCAAGATCAATAAAACTGAGGCGGCAAGATTTTTAAAGAACAAAACAAACGGGAAAGTTGAGAACAAAGAACTTGTCAGACACAATGTGAAATCTAATAATAATGTCATCTTCATATTATCAGTGAAAATCTTTAGCAGAGTTTTATTCACTGAGCAATTGGTGCCATATTTATATATTCTGATGTAATTGGCCTCTGCAATTGTAATTACATACTGGTGGACAAGCACAGCAGGAAAATAGGATCAAAATGACATTGTGGTAAATAAACAATAAGACAAGAAAATAATTGATCATAGTTCAAAACCATTCAAACTCACAAAATAAGAATAGAAATTAATGCTACAATTAAAAGAAAAACACAATAAAGAAAAGAACTATTAAAATCAATTTATTATGGAAAAAAAATTAACTTGAAACAATCCACAGGAGTGTAATGGAATTTTAGAATAGTGATTCTGCATGCAAAGATGAAAACTGCTAAACCCAAATATTTCAAGGAAAACTCTTCAAATATTGTGGATCTCCCCTCAGTGAGATTTCAGAACAATACTTTTCCAATTATGTAAAATGTTTGACCTTGAAGTACTGAAAGGATGACATCAGAAAAAATGACTATGCTATCATTTACATTTTGGAAATCCAGAGCTCTGAACATTATTCAATGACAAAAGAGGAGCAAAACACCAAAAAAATAATACAAATGTTAGAATATATACTAACAGTTAAATATTACCTGAGCTGTGTAGTACAGCTGTGGGAGGTTACTGCTGTAAAATAAGTGTTTTTTTTTCTTATCAAAAACATACAAATATTGAATTAAAGCCTATGAATGTACTTTGTTAATATGAAGTTCTACAGTAAATATATTAAGTGTTTAATTGTTCTATGCCATTGTTTAGTAAAAGTAGCCCCTTAAAAATAAGTTTAGTATTTTTCAAATCAAAGTTTTTCTTCACAAACTTGACATATATGCATTTACCACATGAAATTTGTTCTCAAGTTATGCCCACACTGGCACATTGCATTGCAGGATATGGGGCATGAAGGAAAAGCTTAAAAAACTTAATAAATACATTCATTTTTCAAGCTATGACAGCTGTTGAGTATTGATCTTCATCTTGTAATTACACACATGTTGTAAAACAATTTATACATGCCATTTTAAAACAAAAAACGCCAATATTAGGAGATTCAGGCACTTTTAAAGAAGACCAGCTCAGCACTTATTCTTCCTGCACAATAACCTTTCACCCACCTTAGAAGTAGTTTCCTCTCAAAAGACCAAATCACAGTTATCTTTTTGTGCCATGTGGTTGGTTTTGTTTTGATTTATTTCTTTATGTATATGAGAACTGACACAAACAACTGGAAAACGTATCTTTAACTTGAGAAAAATAGTACCAGGAATATGAGATAAAATGATTATTTCCAGATCCCGTTTGTTGTCACAAACATGCATCAGAAACATGGAAGGCACAGATCAATACTTGATGAAAATGGCTTGAAAAATGGGGGCATTTGGTAGGTTTTCAAACTTTCCCTTTGTGCCCCCTTAACTTCCATTGTAAACAGCCAATGTGGGCAAGATATTTTTTTAAATTTATAAAAATCACTTAACTGTAGAGCATAATTTCACATTGCAAATGCATATAGACTATGTTTATGAAGAAATAAGTTTAACCTGAAAAATGCTGAACTTATTCTTTAAGTTTAGTTTGTGGTAGTTAGTAGCAATACTGACTCTTAATTTAAATCCCCTTTGGTGTAGTTTGATCATATTCTTTCCTGGTATGTATAGGTTCATCTCACAATCCACAGAAATGCTTCAAGGGGGACTGCTGATTCAAAATACCCAGTATATGAAAATCAGAGTGTAACTATGAGTGTACCATGGGTCAGATTAGGATAGGTTCCTGACTTGCATCCATTTCACGTGATAAACGTGATTCACGTGATTTCATGTGATAAAGTGATCATTACTGACACTCAGCTGTAATCTCCACCAACATGACTGCACTAACACAACAGTAATAACAAATCTAACATACTTAATATGATGGACAAGTGATATATTGTGCTGTTTATTTTGGCCTCGTTTTAGCCCCTTATTTATTTCTGTATTTTTGTTTGTCCTATTTTATACCTGTATATGTCAAACCAAGCCATTTTTTCTGAAGTCACTATTCTGGGAAGGCTGAAAGATGAAGCAGGATTCAGAGTGTTTTTGCATAGTTAGATTGTGCAACTTTTGATTCCCACTTGAAAATAACCTAGAGCTTAGCGATAATGATGTACCAAACTTTTTCTGTGTTTTAGGAAACTACAAAGTGTCTTTGTGCTTAGGTAAAAGAGTTGAAAGCAAGTAAGTCAGGTGTTTCTCATGTGTCATTGTGGGCAAGATAAGGGTGTGAGAGAAGCTGGATTTTTTCTTGTAAAAAAAGACACTTTAAAGTTCTCTCAGCTGCCCGACACTTGCAAGGAGCCTTTCTCTCAGTTGTTGATTTTCTGACACTTTTGCAAACAGCTCAGCTCAGTTGCTGCTGGGTGAAAAAGCTGACACTTTCAAGGAGCTGCTATGGACGCAGCTCTTTCAAAGTGTCTGTTTCTTTGAGAATATAATCTGTAAGTAAGGACCAAAGCCATCTGGGAGTGTTCCCATAGTCTTGCTGTTGCTGATGGGACTAAATGAAAAAAATGAAAACTTTAACCCATTTGTTTCACTTTATATTTGCTGCTATTGGTTTTGATGCAAAAAGATTTAATTTTGAAGTGAAAGCCTAATTCAAGAGTGTCTGTCTGAATGTTACTAGAAAGAGGTTTTAGAGAAGTTCAGATTGTTTATTTCTTGTCTAACTGTTGTCCCTTAAGAGCAACGAGAGAACACTCTTGCTAAGTCTTCTGTTGATGATAAACTCGACTACAGACAGCGAAGCAGCCTGCTATAGGGGTTCCAAGAATTAAATACACAGGTTAGAGCATGGACATTGAGACAAGTAAGATGGTCCTGGTAACAGCTGTGCAGTTATATTTTGACATTTCTTCCTATTACAATTTTGAAAAAAATCTCAGAGATTAGGCGGCATGGTGGCGCAGTGGGTAGCGCTGCTGCCTCGCAGTTGGGAGACCTGGGGACCCAGGTTCGCCTCCCGGGCCCTCCCTGCGTGGAGTTTGCATGTTCTCCCCGTGTCTGCGTGGGTTTCCTCCGGGCGCTCCGGTTTCCTCCCACAGTCCAAAGACATGCTGGTTAGGTGGATTGGCGATTCTAAATTGGCCCTAGTGTATGCTTGGTGTGTGGATGTGTTTGTGTGTGTCCTGCGGTGGGTTGGTACCCTGCCCAGGATTGGTTCCTGCCTTGTGCCCTGTGTTGGCTGGGATTGGCTCCAGCAGACCCCCGTGACCCTGTGTTCGGATTCAGCAGGTTGGAAAATGGATGGATGGATGGATCTCAGAGATTAGGTGATAGCTTTTGTATTAGGTACATATAATTGGTAATCGCATAGCATGATAAAACATTGCCTAACAGCCAAATTACATAAATTAAAAAACCTTGGCTTTTTCATAAATAATAGTTTACTCTGTTTCGTTTTGAATGTCACTTCTGTATTGTCCACTCAGCCCAGTCTACAGTTAAGATGGACCTTCAGGAATTTATTAGTTTGCACCACTTTCACCTCTTTCTCATTATGGTGACTGATCTCTCCTGATCTCTCATGCTTTCCCTGATGGAATTCCAACACCTTATAATTTCTTTTTGTACTGTTCAATTACAGATGGTTGTCTGTTCACCACATAAGGAAGTCTTCCACAGCTCTTTCGTTACTCCTCCCTGTCTCTTTCAACAGAGTGTAATTGCAGTCCACAGTACCTATGAGGTCAGTCACATAACACCCCAACATCACGAAACACCCTCAACGTCAGTCACAAAACATCATCGCATGCCCTGTTATGCTATGGTTAAGATTAGGGTTGTAGGAGGGTTATCTGACTCAATGGGTGTTTCATGAATGACGTTGAGGGCATTACTACATTATAGGTATCGCAGGCTACAAGTTAGACCCATCTCATCTCTTTTGCAGTTGCAGCCTAGATAAAGCTGATAGCTGATCTTAGCCAAGGTTTCCTTCTCTTATTTTGTGGATTTCATTATTGTGATGAGTTTTCAGGCAAAGCAAACGTTAATTTATTTTTTGTTCAGTATGGTGTAATGACAACTGGATTTAAAGTCCACAATCTTGCTGGTTCAGTTTCAATTCCATGTATTTTTTTTATAGAACTCTTCACTGAGTATAGGCAGGTGATTATGCACATTTTACAACTGTAGTGTATTAGCAATAAATTGCCAACCATATAATATCAATGTACATAAAAAACAAATATGTTCAATATATAATGTAAACAGATCAAGACAAAATAAATCCATTAACATTATAGTTTAGATGTGGTCAATTGTCAACAGAGGAGTGGAAGGGAACAGCTACAATCGTCAGCATTACAGCAGAAAATAAACCCTTGAGATTCCATAGTCACTTGTAACAGACAATTCCCAACTCTGTGTGACTGTAAGTTATTTAACTTCCCTGTGCTCCAAGCTTATGGAAAAAGTTGTTTCCTTTTCTTTTATAATCTGATTATAGCACTTCTTAATCATCAAGTAATCAAGTGGAATTGACTATTATTATTAATTACTTTGGACTTCATCCAGAGTAAGGGTGTGTTTATTAAAATAAGTCTTCTTCACATTGAAAAATCATAGTAATTAAAGGGGGCTTACCTACATTTTCACATAACCATATATAAGAAAAATAAGAATACCTTTTTGAGAATTATTCAGTAAGCATTCTTCAGTGAACGTGATCATTTACAGATGACCCATGAATAAAGTCCAGAATGTAAAACTTAACGGTGAGTACCCTACTTTTTACTGCCTACATGAATAGGTTTACAGACAGAGAAGATGGCTGGCAGTCAAATTCTCTGACAAAATAAAAATTGAACAAAGTCTAGTTAGCTTGAAGAAAAATCAGAACCTTAAAAGTCATATATTAGTGTGCACATCAAATGTTTTATCCACCATAATATATTGCCCAAGGCAGGAAGTCTCACGCTTTAGCCTTCAATTGGCCCTTCTAGCTGAATCGAAATTGCAAGATGTAGCATGCTATGCAGATAAATTTTATTAAAGGAAATGAATCTCAGGCACTCAGTCAGATGCCTATTGCGTCCCTGCAGTTATTAAATCACAATTAAGTCTGCCTGAGCCAACACACTAATGCTATTTCCCTTTTTGATTATTCTAATCAGTTTTCTTTCTCTTTAAAGTTAACTCAGCTATGCAATATGTCATGGACAAAAAAAAAAGAGTGAGAAGCCGCATAGGCCTCTCAGCACTTTGAAGTTTTCATCCTGCTGGCCTTCACCCAGTATGAGGCTGCTGATTTACTTGAAGAAACTCCAGAAGCAAAACCCACTTCCTTGTAGCTTGGGGAGAGTCGGAGCAGAAGAAGATAAAGGCTAAATGGGCAGTAAGATGAGAGCGTATTCACAAAACTCAATGCAAGTTCAAATCAGGATGTGTTTGTCCTCAAGGAGCTGAGGAAGGGGCTGGTCTGAGCTTCAGTGATATGTGCCTCACAAGCTGTCCCCGATTTTCAAGGCTGACTGCTAATCAGCTTTATGGATATATGAAAGAAACTGTCATAGCTGCTAGGGCTGTGCGACTTGATAGATACATGAAAGAAAAGTTCTGTTAATATTGTTGACATAATTTTAGGCTGCGACGTGACACCAAAATAATAAATAAACAACCTTGGGGATGGTTCCATAGTGCTCCAAAAAAATTGCAAACTGATTTTTTTTTTAAATAATTACAGAAAATTTTTTTTTTCAGATAATAAAGATTCATAAACAGGATTAAGAAAGAGTGAAACATATTGTAAAAGACAAGGGGCAAAATTCAGCTCCAAACCCCAGACACAAATGACACGCACACAGTCACAGGTTCAAATAAAGGATTGTATTCTTACAAATAGCTTCCAAAATGTACAGAATGTAAATGAACGGTGAATCGTTGCTTTTCTCTCTTCTGCTCTTCTTCTCAAGTGCTGTCCTCTGCCTTCCGACACAGAGAAAGCCGTCCTCGTTAAACCGGATCCCGGGAGTACTTCCAGTGACTGCCCACAGTCCGATGAAAGTACTTCTGGGGCAGGTGGAAGTCTATGGAAGGCAGGGATGGTTTCTCCCTGAAGTTCCTCCAGGCAATAGGCATGGTATATATCAGGGCTGTAGCATGGGACTACACTTCCCAGCATGCTTGTGGGTTGGAAGAAGACACAAGAATGCTGCCCTCCAGTATACTTGGGGAGTGTAGGCTCCCAGGAAGGCCAACTACTCCGATCCCATCTACTGCTCCACTTGCCAGGCTCAAAGCCTAAACTTGGTCTTTTTCTCCATTCTTTCAATAAAACAACACATTGATAGATTACACTCTGTCTTTCCCCAGTTACATTTATGTTTCTTTGTCACCTTTGTACTATGATGCCATTTTGCTTCTGAGCTGACTCAGTATAACCTTTGCACATTGTTAGCTGTTGCTCAGGAGTTGATTAACATAGTGGCTCCTGTTTTTCACACCCTTTTGAGTATTACTTTACATACAGTACGTTATCCCTTACTTGTCTGTCTTATTGTCCAATGGTCAGGCTGGAATTGTTGTGGTGTCAACCCTCATCACTGTTACAGATTGTCTTCACTGAATGGCATGGCACCTGGATAACACTTGGATTATTGTGATAAAGTCAATTGTAAGGTTCCAAGGATGGTTATTAAAGTTAAGTTCCTAGAAACTATGTGGATTGGGAACATGAAAACTCTTAGCATTAGAGTATGCTGATATGTGACAGTAATAGTAGGGTTCTGGAGTTACTGTTAAGATATTGTAACAGGCTTATGAATAATCTACTTGGTGACTAACTGTTGTCATCCATTATTTAGGCAGTCATATAATATTTTAATAAAGTTCTCTATTATTTAGCCACCCATGTAATATTATAGTCAAGCCTATAAAAACATCAGCATTTACCCACAAGTTAAAGCGGGCTTGTGTGGCATTCTATGATCTTCACATCTGTAGAACAAATTCTATCTGACTTTGAATTTCCTGGTGTGTGGATTTCTCCCCATCACAGTTGGGCACTAGACTCCAAGGAACCCCAACACCATTCATGCTTCCCGATAAACCTCAGTTAATACTCCAGTATTATACTAGTATTCTTCCAAAATCCACAATGCCAAAGAAAATTCATCTTTCCATTTTCTAAACTGCTCATCCGGTGTACACTGGTATGATACATATTGACACAAGGAGAACAGCAACCCTGTACGGTACACCTGTCCATTGTTGGGCACACACAGAAAAATGTATTAACACGCTAATAGAAACATCTCACTTGGTTTGTTCAAATACTCCATCACGTGTGATGTTCAGTTCAATTATACCTGTAGTTTTATTCATAATTTTACTCTTGCACTTTTACTATACTGATCTTAATTCCTGTTGTATACTGTAAGATAACATTACATAAATCCTCCAATACATTCTAAAATTTAGATCTTGGGTAAGAATTCAGTTTTTATTCAAGAAAGTGAAAAACATAGTTACATGCCTTATTATTATTTGATTATTGTTTAAAATGTGTGTTTCCATTTTGGATTTAAATCTATATAAATTCACAGGCAAATGTATAAAAAAAAAATCAGCATTTACAGATTTCTTCAAAGAAATTAAAAACATCCTTAATACATGAGGAAAAGCTGTGGGTAATGGTTACTTTTCTCGACAAAAAAGATTTCAAAGGGGAAAGTGTATATGAATAATATGAATACACTATTTAAAAACTAGCTTTGTAAGCCCATTCTGTATAAAGCCTGGGCTCCTAGAAACCATGGATTCTGGCACTTCAATCAATCAGTCGCATCGGTTGTGCATTAGCGGCTATGTGAGGTTCTCTTTACTTGGCAGTTTTGTTTTGCTGATGTGCTTGCCTCTGTTATCTATCAGAGGTTAAGCAAGTTTCTCTCTCCTTGGAGGTTTCATTTTGCCGATGAGCTCAGCTTGCTTGTGTATTAGCGGCTAAGCGAGTTTCTCTTTTGTTGGTGGTTTCACTTTGGTGACAGAGTTGATTTCTTTGAGCTTCATGCTGTACCCTTGCCCTTCCAGGCTGGATAGACAGACACACTTCCACGCATACACGTTTATATATAAGATTATAAAAATAACTGTATCCCAGATGAGAATGGGAAAAATATCTTTTGACATAATTTTATAATGTCAGATTTTTTTTTAAATAAACAGTAAATTGTTCCTACTTTTGCTTGCCTTACTGCTGACAAATTTTTATTTGAAAACATGCATGATTTACTTACAAGAATACTCATGTCTCAGATGAGAAGAGAGAGGAAGAAATCATTTCTTAATTTAGTGATGAACACAAGTGCAATCATTAGTCACTATTAAGGTGATTTTGTATTTCATTTTCACGGTCCTACTGTTTACTTACCTAAAGTTGTTGTAGTGTAAAGCATATTTACTGAGGTGCCTTTATAAGAAAAATGTAGGTGATTCATAGGTTCAAATACACACTTCTTCCACCTAAAACATTCAGTGATAACAGATTAATCAAGAAATGGACATTACTATATTGTTTGGTGTTTGACTAATCCCAGTGACTTCAATTTGACCATTAAGTTAGTCACTCCATCCTTCCATCTACAGGTCGACCCTTGCAATTTGCGAGTTTACGATTTGCTGATCCGCTTATTTGTGGGTTTGTCATGAGTAATTAGATTGAATTATTTTGCAATGTATTCTGGAAAATCACAACCGAAGCTGTAGCAGCACTACTTAAATGAACTGCAAATCCCACCAACCCCAGGAATACTGCATCATTGAGGAGCTTCAGCAGTTGCCATGTGAGGGTTGCTGGGTGAAAGATGAGGGTGCTAGTTTTTAAAGTGAGCCATAAGAAACGGAGAGGATTGCAATCGGTGGTGTCTTTTTGTTTCAATGCTTCACTGCACAACTGGATTGTTACACCCATCAGATTACACTTTTCTCTGGATTTATGTTCTTGTTTTATGCCCGTATATTTGTGTGATTTTTGTCTGTTTTGGAAAATGTATTCATTTGGAGCACTCCTAACTTCAAGAAATCATCACATACATCGGCATCACATTAGGACAAACATTTACACAACTTTTTGGAGACTATTCACTGGGGATTTCATTTCATAACTACATAACCATCAGCTGCATCTGTGAAACTAGCCTGTGTTGTGGGAGTTTATCATTTATTGTTTTGAGCCTAGTGATTTGTTAGTTTTCTTTTGTATCTGTAATATTATTTGTTTTGTCATTTTTTTATTATAAATATACATACAACTTTTTTGCATTCATGTAAGTTCTGTACCCATAACCCTACAACTCGAAGAGATAACTGTATTTATTTTCTGCACTTGCTCTGGGACAACAATCCATTACACCGCTATTCACACATACCAGACCAATGTAGAGTTGCCATTTAAATTAATATGTGCAATTTTAGAACAACTGGAGAAAAATATCACATAGAGAAGGAAAACACGCATAGAGCCACAGGGCCAGGGATTCAAATCCATTTTCTTACAACTGTGAGGCAGAACCACAAAACACTGTACCACAATGCTGCCCAAGTGTTCCTGTTGTTTCTGTTTTTGTTCCATTTAATTTCTAAGCAAGATCAATTTTTACATTTAAATACAGTCCCTCTATTAATTTAAGCTTTGATTATAAAATGGAAATGTGAAAATCATTCATGAAGCAGAAGCATGTTTCTCCTGAAATTGCTCATTAAAATTTTGCCCTATTATTACTTTTTAAAAGGTGTCTCGCAATGATTAGCATATACAGGTGCTGCTGAAACAGAAGCAGTGACCTGCCTTAGGAGGCTTTATTAACTCTTCCTGTCTCTTCTCTTTACTAATACAATGTTATTTCAAACAATTACACGACAAAAACCTAAAGAATCTAGTAAATTAAAATTAAGCACAGAACGGAAATAAGATAATGGATCACTTTCTTTTGATTAATGGTCTTAATATGAATCTGTCTGCATTTATTACAGGCATACAGCATGCAGCTGCACATTCCTTGATTCATGTGCTGAGAGGAAACCTAAGCTGTGCCATTACACAAGGAATTCAATTAACTGCAGTAATCAGCCTTCCAACTATCAGACCTGCTTTACAGAGCATTAGAGTGCAGGTGGAGGTGTGTTTTCTTGGATATTTTGGAGACAAAAGGAGTGAGTGACTATTACAGATTACAGTGGAGCAGGAATGGCAGGATCACTGTATTTTTAAATAAATTAGCAGAAAGCTGCATACTGACTGAAGCACCTTAAGAAAGGGATTTTAAAGGAAAGCTGTATTCTGGAGTAATGTAATTTTCATATATGGGAGCTTAAATTATGGGCTTTTCAGAATAAATGTCTGCATCCCGCTCAGTATCCCATCTGTCTGCCTCTGCTCCACTGATAAAATTCCTATTGTTTTAGCTCAGTCTGCTAGCAAAAATTGATGGCAGAACTCTTTGTGATATGCATTTTTTATGTTATGACTACAAAGTATTAAATCATTGCAATAAAGTACAAACCAACAGTAAGCAAAGACAACAATCAGCCTTCATAGGGATTTCCTTTATCAAAAAAGAAAAAGATGAAAAAGCTGAATGATAAAAACTAATTGGCATGATAAAAACTCAAAGAATTATTTTTGTTTTTTTTATTTTTTATACATTTAAATATTAAAATGTATATTTATTTCTGGTTTCAAATTAAAGTAAAAAGATCACTTTTAGACATATGCTTCAGTTGCATCTCATAAGATTTTTCTCCTTCAGTTACTCATCACTCAGGCCTTGAACTAATTAGAATAATAATCACTGTGCATACCCATGTCTTCAGAAGACCAAACACCAAGGAGTGCAAACACTACTCACTTTAAGGTCATTTGCCAACAGAAGCCAGCTGATAATTTCAGTTGGGATTTTAGCCTTGAGCAACCATTACCATTTTATCTTCTGCAGCATTTGCTTACAGCAATGAGTATGAGTATTAACCAAAAAAGGGCAAATGCATGATTTGAGACACACAGCAGTTGAGACTAAAACACACATACATACACACACATATACATATATGTGTATATACAGTATACAGTATATATATATATATATATATATATATATATATATACTGTATATATATATATATATATATATATATATATATATATATATATATATATATATATATATATATATATATATATATATATATATATATATATATACTAGGGGGCTCTGCCCCCTGCTCGCTTTGCTCGCCAACCCCCAGGTGGGTGCTATGCGCTGGCCACTTTGCGGCTCTGCCGCTTGCGTATAGGGAAGCGGTTGTACAATTTAAACAGATTGTTATTTGCATGAGAATTGTTACATATGCATAATAGAACTAACTATTTTACATTATAGCGAGTAATTAACCATAGTAAAAAATAGTAAAATGTAATAAATTGTGGCGTTAGAGGTATTCGTTGTGTTATTCATTTTCATTCTGTTGGCTTTGAAATTAACACGCAAATACTTTTCAAACTTACACTTTTACTGTAAAATCTCAGTAAAAACAATATTTTTGGAATTAACCTTTTGCCAATATCGCATTGAATTTTGATTCCATGTTTGGACTTACATCGTGACAACACAACGTTTAACTGCCCGTGAGTGAATATCGTTTCTTTTTCTCTAATAAATAAACCAACTTTTTGATTGTTTTACCTGTGGTTTGTTAATTGTCATAGCAAAAGCTATTCTAACCGGAAACTGTAAACGTTTTAATACGAATGGCATATCAAGATCTCCTTTGGTGTCTAATGTTATCCGCGGAAGATGTACTACGTCACCTTTCTTGTCGCCTGTTAAAACTTTACATGTCAGAATTGCTCAACCAATTTTGAATACAACTAATCTTGTCCTATTGCGTAGCCCATCACTCACACATAAATTTCTCAATAACATTACGATACATACTTTGTGATGGATGGCTGAAGGTTCAGTCTGGCCGGGACGTCCCAGAACGGGAAGAAGGGAGAAGAGCAGCCTTTTCGGAACACTACCTCCCCCGGGACGCTAGGTGGCAGCTCCCCTCGATGACAATGGTTCCCTGGATTCCCTCAGGGCATTCTGGGACATGGAGTCCATTTCTTCAGCCCTGTTGGGTACCGTGGGTGCTGCCAGGGGGAGCTCACAAAGAACTCGGGGACTCCTACTGTTACTACGACCCGGAAGTACTTTGGAGGCACGAGGACGGAAGCCCGCAGTACTTCCGGGCTATTTGAGAACTGAGGATGTGGCATTGACCCAGAAGAAGAGAAGGAGTACTTCCGGGTCATGGACTATTTAAAGGACTGGTCAAGACCCAGCAAGGGGGGCTGGAGTTGGGTGGTAAAAGTGACGGAGCTGCTGGGTGGAGAGGAGGATTGTGTGTATTGTATTATTGATTACTGATTTATGAATTGTGGAGTGTGTGGTGCTTTGTGCACTTTATTTGAAGAAATTATTAAAGAATTCTTCTTGGTGCTTTTAAACGTGTGTCCTGGATCTCTGTCTGTGGGGTTTCACAGGGCAACAGCGCCTCTAGTGTCCACAACTTCTTTCAACAGTAATTTGGCTGGTGGAAGACCAGACAGTGTTAACGGTTTTAGGCATTCTATGGGATATTGAAAGTTGCTGTTTTCATCTTCCGCACCATCACCACCAACTGTTTCAGCATAGTCTATTGATACGCATTTAACCAATCTGCTGTATAACCTGAGGGGAACAGCCCGGACACAGACAGGTAGACAAGATGGTTTCACCACACACACGTTTACTATACATTACTATACTATACATTATTTACAGTAGTTCAAGTGAACAATCCCAGTGCCGCAGCACCAATCTCCCCTTAAGTCCTTGGCCACACAACACAATGCCTTCAGTCTCTGGCCCGCCTCCACTCCTCTCCTCTGAGCTCCGTCCTACTTCCACCCGACTCTTGCCAATGACTGGAGGGAGGCGGCCCCCTTTTATACACTCTTCCGTCGACACTCCCCTGTGTGGCGGAAGTGCCGGCTGTGCAACCGGAAGGACTCCGGGTATGGCGGATGTGCTGAGGTCCAGGGCTCCCAAGGCATTGGGGCGTTCCCTGGCGGTGGCCACGGGCCCCTACAGGGTAGAGCTTCCGTGCTCTGTACCCGTGGCCCCCAAAGCAACCTGGGCGGTCACCCCCTCGTGTTCTGGAGGAGGCACAAGCCCTCCTCCGGTCCTCCTGGGCATCTCGGCCGGGCATGAACCCCAGCCGGGTGCCACAAACCGATTGACAATTTTTGCATTTATTTGTTTGACTTCATTGTTTTTCAGTGCTAGGATTGCCCGTGTACTCATTTCTTCTGTTGATAACCCTACGGGATGAAATTCTTCAATAAATTTGGACGTAATAAGTCTTTATTTATTGGGAACTTAAAGTGAGGAAAATGTAAAAATTTATAAGAGCTGAGAGCGCAGGAACTGTGTCTGACAAAAGCATTCACATGAATGAGAGGTGAGAGGACAGTGGGCGTGGACCATTAACCGGATATGGTTGAGAGGAGGGCGGGACTTGAAAAAATCTCTTGGCAGTAGTCTTGTCTCGTCTCAAGATTTTCTTTTATAATAGATATATATATATATATATATATATATATATATATATATATATATATATATATATATATACAGTACTGTATATAAATGGTCATGCAAGGTATGACACAGGATGTTGGTGCACCAACCAGGTCACCCTTTTTGACAGAAATAGCACTCGATGGCCCAAACAAATAAAAATATAGGGCTGCAATGTGACGGGTCAGGTCTGGGGTAGAGTTCTGTCCTGGGCTGAGCTTATATCCAAATGAAACACCATGAATTTACTGTCCTCTGACCAGAAGGGGAGGAGTCAGTTGCCCTCATTGGGCATCTTCTCTGTGTTCTGTGATACTGTTAGTGACAGTTTCATGGTGGTATTGGTTACTTTGGTTTGGAAGGTGACTCTCAGACAAACATGTGTGATAATATATATATGTCTATATATACAGTATATACTGTGTGTATATTGTAGAAGATCAGCCCGGCTACAGACAGACACTGTGACACAATGTCCACAAACATGCACGTTTATTACTTTTTGGCACAACACAATGCACAAACCCCAATAAACTTAGTCCTTTCTTCTGCCACCTCCACTCCTCACTTGCAAGCCCCGTCTTAATCCTCCCAACTCCGGCTACCCGAGTGGAATGAGGCGGCCTCTTTTATACACCACCCAGAAGTGCTTCCGGTGTTCCTTGATCAATTTCCGGCAGCACTTCCGGGTGTAGTGGAAGTGCTGCCTGGGAATCCGGCTACTCTCAGCTTTCTTGCGGCTGCTCTGTCGCGTGAAATACTTCTCACGTGGCGCTTCGCATACTTAAAAGCCTGAACAGCACCTGTCCTTTTTGGTTGATTGCTTCTCTCTCTCTCTCTCTCTCTCCTACAGACATCCTCTGCTCCTATTGGGGGTCCCACTCCTGACACACACCCCTATGAAGAGGAAGATATGTTTGCATTCTTTTAATTGAGAGATGGAACTGCCATCTCTGTCTTGACAAGGAGCACGTTTAAACTTTTGAAAGAGACATATGTCCGTTTGCAGTGTTTGAATAAAGTTCCTGTCTCTACAATCTCCTGTGTTTCTGTGCAAATCTGTGACCCAAGCGTGACTATATATACAGTATATACACATATATATACTGTATATATATATATTCAGAGGAAAAGAGAGAGAGAGCAATGCCAAATTAAGGCCCAAACGAGTCCCTGGATGACTTAGTTCCTTACTACAGACTTGATTAACAATGCAGCACATGGATACTGGGCCGTTTTATTGCAGTATGGTATTTCTCACTTTTGATTTTGGCACAAGACTCAATTGTTTCAGTGCCCTCTTATTTTCCTTTGGTCATTTCGGCTCATGGATACTCCATTGCTTTATCAAACATGTCCCCCTTTGCTGATTTAGACTCACAGATACTTGATCATTTCATTAAGTGAGGGGCATTCACCCAGAATGCCTTGATGGTAGATCTGCCCATAAGAGAGACAGAGAGATAGAAAGAAATTTTTACAGCACAAGAGATAAGAAAAAGACATATGGTGAGTTTTCAGCCAAGTCAGATTAGAAGCATATCATTTTGGAAAGCCATCGCTTGAAAATTGAAAAGGCTTCAAGTCATAGAAAATGATATTCAATCAAATCATGTTAGTTATGGTAGATAGGTAATGACTGCTTATAACCTAAGCCAGTATTTGAAAACAAAATTGGCATTCTTTAACAAGAGTGAATCATGATTTTTTTTGAATGAGAGGCTAGATATTATAAACCAATACATGTAGAAAACATGAAGAGTTTATCGACTGAATATGTCTATTTGCTTAAATCATTTAACAAAAAAGCAACACTCAATCATCCTACAAATATTATTTGATACTTTCCCATCACACGGTAGTTTAGAACACAGAGAAAAATACAGTTCAAGTACAGTACAAGACAGTATCAATACAGATCACAAGATTCAAACTATGGATAAATGAAAACAAAATTGCAAAGCATATGTCCTGCAAAGATGTCTCAAAATAATGAAATAAATGTTCATAAGTACAGATAAAATACAGAGTTGATAGATGGTGGATTACTTATAAGAGACAAATCAAAGCCATTAAAAACTGTTTTGTATCATTATGGGCTTAATTTATTTTATCAGTAATGTTCGTGTTCCAGAAATTACATTATCTGGCATATTATTTATGTGCTTCCAGGTCAGAAATGAGATGGAGCGGGCATGTCCAGAATATCGGAATTTTTTCATGCTCTCTCCTCCTCCACTCTTGTCTCCACTGTGTCTACCTCAACTACCTCTAAGTTATACTGTAACACTTGCTTATGATTTCTCATCAGACTTATGTGTTGGCAAAGAGGCAGGGCCTTAAGGTTACTAAACAGATGTTCTCAGGGACAGCTGGGAAAATCTTCAGGAATATCCCTGATAAATCCATCCATCCACAACTAAAGAGTTTACTGTATCATTTGACAATAGTTATCATTAGCATGAGAGATACAAAGTGGTCAGGTAAAAAATAAAAACATTAAAGGTCATCTAATGTGAATGAGAGAAAATTATGGTTTTAAAGCATACTTCCAATTTTATATAAAAAATGGAACCTCTATTATAGATCAGGCGAAGAGAGAGAGAGAGAGTTGAATAGAGTTGATCTGCAATCTGGATGACTGAAAGTTGTCTACTGGGATTTTAGAATAGTGAATCAAAAGATTTTGAGTGACCACAACTTTTATATAGACTAAACAGTTAAAAAAGATAGTCAGGAGAGTCCTTATGAATTAGTCACTCAGTTTTAAAAAATTTGAAATCAGTTATTTTTAACCAGTTGAGAGGTACATGTGGTCAATGCATTTAATTTAAGTAAAGTCTCTTTCAGTATCATTAGAAACCTGTTAAAGCTAATTGATTCTGTGAAGGGTAACCATTAAAAACATTGCAGTAAACAGTGAGTTGTAATAAAAAATAAGTGAATATTTTTGCATCTCAAGAAATAAGACTGTAGTATGTTTTAAAAGTGATTAAATGAAGTTTTAGATTTAACTGAGATGTCATATTCAAAGTTTTGATGAATGTTATGTATGACTGAAAAACTTATGGCAGAAAAGTGAGCTGGAGATTATCCTTTTACAACTATGGAACTATCAACCTGAAAAACAATATTGTTTAGACAGACAGGGATTATGTCCATAGCCAATAAAGATTGTGGAAAATAAACATAATCACAGACCAAAAATGAATCTGACAATTTAACAGGCAGGATTTCTTTTCTTTATAAAAGGTGATACAGCTTGTCACTACAACAATTTGACTGGAGTTCCTTGCTGCCACTGAGCTGTCAATTTTGTGCCTGCAGCTCTGAGCTCTCTGTGACTCTGAGTTCAGCTTTTTCAAAGTTAATTTAAAAATCAGAATTATACAGTACTCTAGTTTGTGTACATTGAGAAATATCTATTGGAAAGATAAATCTATGCTTTTTAAAGAATACTCCACCGAAAAGTTTAATTTCTTTTACAGTTTTTTTTTTTCGATTGCTTAAGCACAATTTTGAAAACAGAGCCCATTTTACTGTCAAAACAGTACACACAGTTAGCACAACCACACACCCAAGTAGCAGAACACCTTGCAAAATAAAACACTTCAGTCAAAACTATTCAATTATTTATAAAAATGCTATTTTGTCATCATATTGCACACGAGTCATGTGATCTAATTCTGTTTGAATGAGTTACTGTGCTCAACTAAAAACACTTTTAGCATTTCTACTTTCCTAATGATTAAAGTACACAGAGAAAGTACAAAAATAAATTTGCCAAACACTACATGAGACTGATGAAAATATTTATGTACTACAGTATATTTCTCTCCATTATACTGAAGACAATTAACATTGAACATCAGAACAAAACATATTCACAACAAAACATATCCCAGTTTGCATACTACTACAGTACATACCACTGTAAGCTCAGCAAACACATTTGGAGAGACAAAAGTAGTAATTACTGTATCCAATACTGTAAAAAAAATGGTCGGGCATAAATCAGCGCATGACTGTACTTTATTTTTGGACTAGTAATTATTGTTGCTAATTCTCTTTTGACATTTCAGTAACATTACTATGTTTTCTTAAAGGGGACATTTGCTCACATAACATTATTGGCGCAACAGTATTCAAGTTAGAGTGGTTCTTGAGATTTTGGATTGCAAAGAGAAATCTTTGAGGGTGAAATTAAACATTTGTTTTCCTCTGGGCATTAGATCTTTGCTTTTCTTTTGACTTTAATGTTTGGGTTTGGTGGTTTTGTTTATTACAGTACTATAATGACTCAAAACATTTGTGATACAATATTTTAGTGAACAGGACCATGCATAAAGGAAAACATATTTAAAAACATATCCAAGCATAAAATTTACAAAGTAAAATTCAAGAAACAGCAAAAGAAATAAAAAAAGGAAACTTGAGCCAGGGATGTCAGTCAGTCATTTCTCAACCCACTACAGTATATCCTAACTACAGGGTCACGGGGGTCTGCTGGAGCCAATCCCAGCCAACACAGGGCACAAGGCAGGAACAAATCCCAGGCAGGGCACCAGCCCACCGCAGTGAGCCAGGAATGGAACCCTGAAATGTGTCCGACCAGTTATAAAAACAAATGTATTATAGGATTATAAGATACTTATTGTGATATTTTGTCAGTCAAGTTTAATTATTGGACTGAAGCCTTTTCTATAATTAGAGCGATGTAACCTGTACTTTGAAATAAGTAACTTCTTTGCACTTTCAAGACAAAACTAATACTTAATGGTTAGTTCACTGGCCTTTAGAGTTTAAAGATCATTAGAATATGCAGAATTAAAACTACTTCCTATGAAATCTCTAATATCCATCAATAATTTCTTTAATTCAACTACAGTACAGGTAAAATTCTGTTACAACAAACTGCAAAGGACCTAAAAAATATTTTGTTGTAATGAAAATTTCATTGTAATGAAATTCTGTATTTGTCACTATAGTGCTTTCTTTAACTTGCTTCCAGGCGTTTGCAATCATTTCAATATCTTCTTTCGCGTTAATTTTAATCTCCTCCTGTCTACAAGTTATGCCGACAAGAATTTTTCCTCAGAATTTCCTTGCAATAATATACTTTCAGGGTGCGAATGATGCCCAAATACAGTGGCTGAAGCACTGCTGTGCAATTGCATGGGAGGAATTCAATGCAAACATTATCTAAATGTGGAAGCATGTTGTGGGCAGCTCAGTTGTCAATCAAAAGCAGAATCATCCTTTTTTTCTTCTTCTTCTTCATATTGTGAGGTTTCTGAACTCTTTTGGGATCTCCCCCACCCAATGGGAACGTCATGCTGAAGTGTGTCCTTTAGCGCGATTGCAGTGTCTGTGAAAGATTGTTTGTCCATTGCCGGGGCAGGGCAACAGCAGGATCACAGCGGTGCAGTGAGGCGCCACAGAAGCGAATCCTAAAAGATCAGGGTCACGCTATAAGTCCCTGTCTTACACTCCAAAACACAAAGCTGAGTCTCAGTACTTTAGCAACACCAGTTTTATTCAGCTTGAAACAGGAACAGCAGCTTTATTTATTGTAGTGTGATCTACCACTCTCCTATACACAGACACAGCAGTCAGGCAGGGTTGTGGTCAGGTTAATGGCCAAGTAATACTGTGCCCTGCATTTACAATGTTTCTTTCATCACCCATCGAGTTTGCTTTGGCGGAGAGACGCAGCAGAGCTGTGAGCTTGCTGTTGCCCTGGCAAGAGATAAACAGTCTTCCACAGACGCGGTGATCGCATTTCAGGACGCTCTTCAGCATGTTGTACAGATAGGGGAGGTCCCAAGAGAGTTTAGAAACCTCACCTTTTCTTGAATGGGTGCTGCATTAATAGGAATGTTTCTTCAACAAGCATCATTGAACCACATAAAAACGGCTTTTTCAATGCAGCAGTTTGCATACATTTGCAACCCGAGATTTTTCTTCTTTTTTTGCTCGGTCTTCCAAGAAAGTTGACAGTGTCGATGGCGAAATTCCAAATTCACTGGCAACATCTTTTTTCTTTTTGCCACAATCGAGAGGTGCAAAAATGTAAAGTTATTTTTTTCTAATATGAACTGTTACCATTTTTTCGTGTCTGCCATTTCTATAGGAGGGTGACAATGAGTTAAATTCCAATGGATGTTTTTCAAATGTTGACGAGCAATAAGTAAAAGGTATCACTGAAAACCACCAGCAACAAAAACAGCAAAAAAACAGTACGAGCAAAGTTTGAAGAAAGAAATTTTTTTTACAATGTTTCTGTTTGGGGATCGTTGTGCACAACTGAGCTGCGATCACAGAACTAACTACTCTGTAGATGATTCATTCAGGCATTTCAAGGTCTTTTGGGCACTTCATTGTAATTAAAGTATCTGCTAAATGTACTTCGTAGTAACGAGATTTCTATGGACTCGTGTCATATGGGGAAACTGTCGGGACCATAAAAATTCTTTGTTGTAATGAAAATTTCGTTGTAAAGATATTTGTTGTAATGGAATTTTACCTGTAGTTTACAATTCCATGTTGAAGTTGCCATATATCACAACTGAATTTCTATTCACAGAAATTCTCTCATACAGCAGCTTTAAATGGAGACACTGTTAAGGCCTAGTATTATACTGTATATATATATATATATATATATATATATATATATATATATATATATATATATATATATTATTGTCTCACAAATACACAAGGCAGCAAATACTGCAAATCAGACAGAAACAGTGCATTGACAAGACAATAACACAGCATACAGTGCAAAAATGCTTATACTTTCAAAGCACTTTCCATTAAAAGCACATTATAATTTGGAGATAAGTCTTATGTTTGTAGTGCACATTTGTTAAGGATTTGATGTTCAGTAACTGCAACTGCATACTTGTCAGATTCCACTTAAGTATAGCACATTTTCACTACTGTTATATTAGAGAGATGCTTTGATTGTACACCATCAGGGAGCAGTTATAATTGTATTCTATTAGAGAACACTTAGGTAAATGTTGATTAACACTTCAGAGAATTGATGTCCATTTTACGCCAGTCTAAAGCAGTGATTTTCAAATTGGTCCTGGTGGCATGCTGTTTGAGCATAAAAATGAAAGTTACTTGGAAGTAACAAGAACCTTAGCAGATATAAATAGGGTACCCAAATTAAAGTAGAATTTAAAATATAAAAACAGAAGGTTATTCAAAAATCCAAAATAGCATTAAAACATTAACAAGAAAATGACAAAGTAGAAGAGAAATATCATTCCATAAATACAAAAAATACGTTTAAAGTTGTTTCACATTGCCCCACAATATGCACTTGGGAAATACAGTACTTTATTTCCCTAAAAAATAAGCTGGAAGACCACCTGCAAGTGTAAAAACTGAATTAGAACACAAAGTAATGAATCGGGAACCCCACTAACAAAGAAAAATCTGATAATCAGTGAAACATGGGGCAGCCCCTATAATGCAAGATGACAGAAAACTTAATGCTTTCAAAATGATAGCAGATGCTTACATGATGAAAAGGTGCACCCTACTAAAGTGCAGGAAAGCAACATTATTAGACAATTTTCCTGCTCCTTTTTCCCTGTAGAATCAGAGAGGTACTATTTTATGGATATTTTGCTGTAAGCAGCAGTATTCACATTAGATTTTAGTGTCCTTGAAGAATTTAGTGAGAGAGGTGAGCTATTTTTATAAATTATACGAAAAGGTGACATGCTATTTAGGGGTTTTCAGTATCTTGTGAAGTTCAATGTTTTTCCTTCCATAAATAATTTAGTTTTGGCAATGGAAAACAGATGGTGGACATAATGTTATTATGCAAACAAATAACATCATTTTGGACTGTTCAAGTCCTCAGGGATCTGATGACATTTTAGTGGTTTTCACAGTTCTAGATAAGAAAAGAGCCCTGTGGTTTTCTTCTATTCAAAACAAAACTATGCCTCAGGACAGAGGGCATGGCATGCTTGTCTTAAAAGTCTGCTGCATGCTTCTTTCATATTCTGCTGTATTATTGGTAATGAAGGTTTAATTCTTTGGAAATTGCTTTCCCTCAGGTGCCCATTAGAGTCAGGTCAAGGGGATAGATTACAACAAAATTGCAGGTTGCAAATGTTGACAATTTTAAAAAATAAGCATGCCAAAGTCCTAAATTGTGATGTATGTTACTGTTGAATCATTTTGTAGAGTGCCTTTTCAGCTGCGATAATGAAAGCTGAGCTAAGTGAATGAGGAGAAATCTCATTGACAGCTGTGTGCATGAGTAGAATAAACTAAATGGGGAAAAGAGCCATGACACCAAGGAAGACCATCGTCTGTAAAGGGTGATTATTTGAAAGTTTACATTTTACAATACATGATTTATAGTGGGGCAGCACCCTGATGTACTTGGTAATGCTAATGACTCACAGTACCAATAAACTGAGTTAGAATCTTGGGCCAGTCACAGAACTCTTACGTTTTTCCTCTGTCACATGTATTTTGGATTCCTCCCTCATTGAAGCTCTGGTATGCAATTAAAGTTGCTAAAAGTGAATACATGGGTTAGTTGCTAAATACGTCTATCCCAACTGCATCCATGTTTTATGTCCCGGAAGAACTTAACAGTTCCTACTCCCTCCTCGATTGCAGTAACACATTTCTTTTTGTGTGATTATCTGTAGTTCTGCAATATTCATCCTTCTCCATTTCTGTGGATGATATAACAAAAGATTTTAAAATGGGTCAACGGCCTTACAATACATTTCTTAGCCAGGTCCACAATTTTGTGTCCCTAGTGTGCCATCTTTGCCTTCATGTTTAAATTTAGGGTTTTATTTACCATCTGACTTTGAGAATGACACAAACAGATGACTTATGGATCAGGGTTTTGTAATCTGAGGCAAAGACTTACATTATACATAGAAATAGAACAGCAGAGGATGATGGGAGCTTGTTTTGGAAGTATGGCATAGTGCAAGATAGTGACTAATTAAAGTGAATGTATGCTCAGAATCAAAAGCATTCGGTAACAGTCCAAGTACAAATATCAAAGTCATTATTTTAGGAAAATGAATTAAAGAAGTTTACCAGGAAATGAAAAATGTTTTCGGACTGAAAATATTTTACCACAGAAGGAAAATGAGAAATTGGAGCACAGGAGTTGGTAAAAGAAAAATGGATTTAACAGTTAAAATCTGTCATAAAACAGACTTACAAAGAACAGAAGTACAAGTCCTGGCCATGTTTAGCAGGAAAAAATAATTGGTCACAGTGAACATTGACAAGAAAATTGAAATGATACATTTGAAAATTTCTTGTCAAAGAGAAAAGTAGCAACTTGACTCCATTTGTGGTTTAACAAAGGATTAAGAACAGAATAAAGTTGTGTTTATTAGAAATTGGAACAAAACATAATGCATAAAAAATGTAAACAGTGTCAAAGCTAAAAATATAAAAGAGTAAGGCAAAGGGAAGGAAAAAATACCATGCTTGATGAAGAACCCAAATAATTCTTTGAGAAAAATGACAGAAGGAGTCAAAATACAGGAATGCAGTGGAATGAAGACAACAACTTGGAAATACAACATTTCAATTTTGAATGGGTGAAAGTGTGACTATTTTATAAAAAAAAAAATACAAATACAAAATCCATGAATGACATATGGGCTGGTGTGGAAGATGAAAAGGAATAGAGATTATACATGGCAGAGGTAGAAGAAAGTACAAAAAGTTTTGAAGATTAACTGAGGTAGCATTTGACAGTTGATGGAAGGCAGAATGCAGTAAGACTGCAGTAAGATTGGATCATTAGATAAAAAATGTAGACCAGATTCAAGGTTTGCTATTATAAAGAAACTGACGGGTGAATGGAAGGACAGATGAACATGAATGCAGAATATAACTAAGGGATCCAGAATTTATTACAAAGAGATGTCAGGTATACATGAATGATCTATACAGCAAGAAGTGAAAACATCGAATAAGTCAAATTACTGTAGTCATTAACAAATAAATACAATTGTTAAATGAAGAAACTGCTGAAATTACTAAGAATTGACTAGGCAATCTTGATGCTACTAGGGTAGGATGAAATTAAGAGGGTATGTTTTTTGTTTTTGTTTAAATATGGCAAGACTCCTACAGTAAAGACAAAGGTCAAAAGGAGTTTCATACAATGATTGGTGCAGTGATGTGTGCTGGTCACTGCCACGTTTTCTTGAGTGGAATCTTAGCTTAGCAACATTACATGGCAGTAATAATAGCAACCAATACACATTTAAAGTGCATGGAATAACAAAATGTATCATCCAGACCTACTGGGGAATAGAAATTGTACTGAAGGCGGTTGGTTGCTGAAGAGTATGAAGCAAGCTGAGAGGCCCTAGGCAAATGAAGCTCATCCACAAAGAATGTAAGCAAGGTAGGTTCAAGACCCTCCATTTCCATGACAGCAACAGCCAGAATTGTTGTGCTTCTTGTCATGTGCTTCCCTCAGATGCTGATCATTTTAAGTGTTTACTGTTCTCAGTTCTCAGACTCACCTGCTTAGTATCCTTTGGTGTTATATTCTTTCTCAGTGGAGGATCTGGATCGGGGCACTGTAGGAAGGTCATCTGTCAAGAGAACTGCAAGATTAAGGCATGATTACATATGAGCAATAGAAACAGTAAAACAAACTTTTGTGTTTGTTTTTTTTTTTGGGGTGGGGGGTCAAGCTTATTGTAGATAATAACAAGGATGGATTCCTTATATATTAGGGGACTGCCTGAGGACTGACACTGCCCTAACCAAGCACTTTTATTTTCTAATTTATTTTAGGGATCTGTTGTTTTGATTTAGTTTATTTTGCTTAGTGGATAGGTAGCAACTATAGATAGATAGATAGATAGATAGATAGATAGATAGATAGATAGATAGATAGATAGATAGATAGATAGATAGATAGATAGATAGATACTTTATTAATCCCAAGGGGAAATTCACATACTCCAGCAGCAGCATACTGATACAAAAAACAATATTAAATTAAAGAGTAATAAAAATGCAGGTAAAAACAGACAATACAGTAACTTTGAATAATGTTAACGTTTACCCCCCCCACCCCCCCCACCCCCCGGGTGGAATTGAAGAGTCGCATAGTTTGGGGGAGGAACGATCTCCTCAGTCTGTCAGTGGGGCAGGATAGTAACAGCCATCTGTCGCTGAAGCTGCTCCTCTGTCTGGAGATGACACTGTTAAGTGGATGCAGTGGATTCTCCATAATTGATAGGAGCCTGCTGAGTGCTCATCGCTCTGCCATGGATGTCAAACTGTCCAGCTCCATGCCTACAATAGAGCCTGCCTTCCTCACCAGTTTGTCCAGGCGTGAGGCGTCCTTCTTCTTAATGCTGCCTCCCCAGCACACCACCGCATAGAAGATGGCGCTTGCCACAACCGTCTGATAGAACATCTGCAGCATCTTATTGCAGATGTTGAAGGACGCCAGTCTTCTAAGGAAGTATAGCCGGCTCTGTCCTCTCTTGCACAGAGTATCAGTATTGGCAGTCCGTCCAATTTATCATCCAGCTGCACTCCCAGGTATTTATAGGTCTGTACCCTCTGCACACAGTCACCTCTGATAATCACGGGGTCCAGGAGGGGCCTGGGCCTCCTAAAATCCACCACCAGCTCCTTGGTTTTGCTGGTGTTCAGGTGTAGGTGGTTTGAGTTGCACCATTTAACAAAGTCCTTGATGAGGTTCCTATACTCCTCCTGCCCACTCCTGATGCAGCCCATGATAGCAGTGTCGTCAGCGAACTTTTGCACGTGGCAGGACTCCGAGTTGTATTGGAAGTCCGATGTATATAGGCTGAACAGGACCGGAGAAAGTACAGTCCCCTGCGGCACTCCTGTGTTGCTGACCACAATGTCAGACCTGCAGTGCCAGAGACGCACATACTGAGGTCTGTTTGTAAGACAGTAGGTATGCCACTAGGTATGAATCTATTCCCATCTCTATCAGCTTGTCCCTAAGGAGCAGAGGTTGGATGGTGTTGAAGACGCTAGAGAAGTCTAGAAACATAATTCTTATAGCACCACTGTCTCTGTCCAAGTGGGAGAGTGATCGGCGTAACATATAGATGATGGCATCCTCTGCTCCCACCTTCTCCTGGTATGCGAACTGCAGAGGGTCGAGGGTGTGGCATACCTTTGGCCTCAGGTGGTGAAGCAGCAGCCGCTCCATGGTCTTCATCATATGTGACGTCAGAGCGACAGGCCGGAAGTCGTTCAGCTCACTAGGACGTGATACTTTTGGGACTGGGGTGATACAAGATGTTTTCCAAAGCCTTGGGACTCTCCCCTGTTCCAGGCTCAGGTTGAAGATGCACTGTAGAGGACTCCCTTTAATGCAGATATTGTTTTTCCAGTTACCTAGGTTATGTTCAGTTTGCTTCTTTAAAGTTTAAAAGGTAATGCAAACTATTTTGTTGGAAAAAAATGAGTTTCAGTTATCCTCACAGGTGGTGCAGTGGTAGTGCTGCTTTGCAGTAAGGAGATTGTGGGTTCGGTTCCCGGGTCCTCCCTGTGTGAAGAGCGCTTTGAGTAGTGAGAAAAGTGCTATATAAATGTAAAGAATTATATTAATTATTAAACTGCTTTAATGGGACTTTTATGTGTGTAAAAAGAAGCTGCTAATATTGGCATGGGGGATACTTTAACCTTTTCAGCTGACAGATCTCAGGTAATAAGCCTTAAGCCTGAAAGTCCTGTCAAGATGAACAGGAGTGCAGTTTATTCAGGGAAAGTTAGAATGTGAAGCCAAAATATACCCTTGAGAAGAAACTGCACTCAGCTTACAAGAGAGGCACCAACTAAGCCTGGAGCTCATTTTTAGTGAGGATAAAGGAAGAGTTTTCTTTCAGCTGCTGCTTGAAAAATTGACACCTTTTTAGTTTAGTTGGTGCATTTCCGAGAATTCTGATAATAGGTCAGCAAGTTTAAAAAATGAACACTTTGAGAGGAGCATTGGACTCTTCCATGGAGCTTTTTGTGCTGTTTAGCTGCTGGACACTTTCCAAGGAAAGTTGTCTTTTTCTTTTCATTTTTCAATTTAAGATATATAGTTTGCACCTTAAGTAAAGAATCCATCTGGGAACTGTCATCTGGGATTGAAAACTGAACAGACCCACCAAATTTGTATCATTTTTGTATTGCATATACTGTATTTGCTGCTTTGGTTTTGATGCAAATGCATATCATTTTAATATAAAATCTTAAAAGACTGTGTCTCTTAGTCTGATTGATATTAGTGTATCCATGAAACTGGATTGTCTATTCCTTGTCTAACTGGGGTCCGATGCTCTCGTGAAGCCCTTTATGGGTGGTAAATTGGGTTGAAGTAAAGGGGTGAAAGTAAAGACAGTCCAGGTCAGTGATGTGCCTGCCACAGAAGTCCCTAGGGTTGAATAAGCTGGATGTAATATGAACAGTGAGAAAGGCAAGAGGTTAAAGGTAATAGTTGTTTAGCTGAATTTGACATTTCTTCCTATCTCCCACTGAGAAAAGAACCTAGGTGAGATGGTGCATCTGGTAACACAATAAAACAATAACTTTAGTGGATGTTAAGAAAGTCTCTGATTGGGTTAGGCATAAGCTAATAGCAAATCAGAAGAAATGGATTAACTTAAAAGAACTCCACAGGCAGTATATATAAAAACTAACTCTACTTAAGTAGATTTAAAGGTATATGTCATACATTATAGAACAAGTTCACACAAAAATTGAATGTAAATGAAAACATAAAAGAAATCCTCAAAAAATGTGTAAGGAATCAAGAAAGAAACTGCAGAAGAGAAACATGTGTAATAAATGTATTAGACAAATATCTCAAGTAAGTGATTATGAGCACACTAGCAATAATCAAAAATTAGATTAAAAATGGCAAAAGGCAGTTAGACAAGAATATTTTGGAGAATTCAAAGATTAACAGTAGAGAAGGTCTGAATGTATTTCACCATGAGTTAAACTGTCAATGGGAAATGAAATTTATCAAGTATTGTAAAGGGGTAGTAAACCATTCCTAAAAGAAACTGTGAATGCTTTCAAATCATAATTTTCTGAAGCTTTCACCTGTGAAAAAGTCAGAAACTTTCCAGTAGCTAAAAGGCATAATAAAATACTAAGGTAAGCTAACAAATGTTGCCCCTTTATATTAAAAAAGTAATCATACTATCCCTTGCAAATGCAGGCCAGTTACAGTATATACTGTACAACAGGACAATTTTTGAATTCATTAGTAAAGACAAATTTGAACTATTAGCAAACATTTAGCATACGTTAGATAAGGGTCATTGTGTTTCACAAGGAAGCATTGAACATAGCAGTGCATACAAAATAATTTATGATGACTTTCAAAAAGCATTTAATAATGTACCTCCAAATAGTAGAAGATGCATCACAGGTCTGTAAAGAAATAATTACAAAGGCATTCAATATGTCATATAGGCTAAGAAAGTTGAGTTTAAATCACAATGTTGTCTTTGAAATTAACTGTATCAATTATAATTGCAATAAAATTCAGTTTCATAAAGTTCAATAGTATACTCAAAGGAGTTTATTCTTACACTGTACAATGAAATTGTGTGTTTTTCATCTATAACAAAAAGAATAAAAAAGCACTGCAGAAAGTTTGGAGAGGATCTACTTACTCTAATGTGGGTTTTGAGCATTAGAAAATTGTAGCCAGATATTATCAGTTTAAGAAAACAGGCATTATAACCTGACATGACAGAACTGTTTAAAATTATGAAAGGAATTAGTAGGGGTTATACTGCCTGTTACCTGAAAAATTAATTCTTCACCTGGAACAAATTTGAAGAGAAGAAAGCTGGCTGTTGGAAATTTCCTGATAACCTATGAAGAATAGTAATTGACTACAGCAATTTGAAAACATTTAAATCCCGGCTTGGCAACTAGGTACTTATGTACTTGCCACCAAAGTAACAAAACCCAGCATGTATCACAAATACATGATAAGATCTAAGTTTAAGCAGCATCATTGATAACCATAAGGAAAGAACCTCAAGGGGCATGTCTAAAATCAGGTTCAGATATAAGGGTGCAAAGCTGGGCTATTGCAGGATAACACCAGTATGTGTGAAAGTCTTGCCCTTATCACATTTGTAATCAATTTCTAAGATGATTTCAGCCAATCTAAACTAATCTAAATGGAATGTGATAAACTATTTTAGGCTGTACTAATCTCATCCTAGCACATATAGATGAGAAATGTACTTGAGATAATACTTGTGTCCATATTCATCAAACACAGGGCCAACAGGTAGCGTGAAGTGACAAGACCATCACCTCATGTGGTTCTTTGGTAAGGGCGGCATTTTTTTTTAACCGCCTTTGTTCAATATTACAAAATAATAATACAAAAAATGAGAGTTAAGTATAGCCTTAATATTTACAATAACATCCAATGTGATAGACCTGGAAGGTCCACAAGAGGGACAATACCTCCCCTGGGCCACAAGAGGGCAGCCGCCCTGGTCTGCTTGGGGGCCACCGGAACAGAGCCGGGAAGCTCATCCCTGTTGGGGCCCATGGCCACTGCCAGGGGGCACCCAGATGATTATGGAACCCTGGATGACAGCACTTCCGCCACACTTGGAGGTGCTGCCGGAAAGAATTCCAGGGACACCTGGAGTGCTTCTGGGTGCTCATGCGGCACTTCCGCCACACCAGGAAGTGCTGCCGGAAGATTGTCACAGAGCACCTGGAGCACATCCAGGTACTTCATAAAAGGGGCTGCCTCACTCTACTAAAGAAGTCGGAGTCGGGAGGAGGAAGATGGAGCTTGTGGGGAGAGGAGTAGAGGCGGCAGAAGGATTCAAAGAGAAAGAAAGGAAGAAGGGACTGAGTTGGCTGACTAAGGCATTGTGGTGTTGTTATTGGTAATAAACGTGTGTGTTTTGGACATACAGTTTCTGTTTGTCTGTGTCCGGGGGCTGTCTTTCCACAATATATTTGTCATTTTGTAAGTTTCACCTCATGTAGAGTATCGTTTTAATATCTTTTAAGTTTGCACCATGTGTGTTCAGTTAATAAGGACAGGCGCCTTTTAACTTACAAGACACAGTTTGAAATTGTCAAGTTCAGTGTGCACCCTTTACCTTGCACCTTGTTACGATCACACCAAACTCTACCTATCTGGTCTGGAGTTTCCTTTCATGGCACCTAAGAGGTGCACACTATCTCTCTAAAGGAATCCTTTGTCTGCCAATTCTCTACTACAACACAGGTTAGCCAACTCCTCCTCCTCTAGCTCATCAACCCTGAGCTCAAGGTGCTAGATCAGCTGGCATCTCCTGCAGATGTAGCCTTGATAGAAGTCACAATTGTACCAAACTCATGTTAACCAGCAAAATATTAGCAGATGAAATGGTGTCTTCAACATTATCCAACCCAATAAAGCTTACTAATTAGATGGCAATCTAATGTATTGCAGAACATGAAAAGTCTATTTGACAGCTCTACCTTATGCTCTTGATTTTTGGAATTGCTATCCTATATTCTGGGATAATTGCTTCCTTTTTTCTTGCTCCCTTCACACCATTTTGAGAAACTACCTATTCCTCGGAAGGTACCACCATGAGCAAAGAAGCTGATTCCCATCTGCAACATATTTTTTCAGCATGTGTGTAAACCAATTTTCATTTGCGTAATTATTTTGTATTTTCTACTAAAACGTAAAGAGTATTTTACAAACACAATGCACTTATTATGTTGTATTTTTTGGACCATTAGCAGACCATTAGTAATAATAATAATAATAATATATTTTATTTATTTGTAGGCATCTTTCTAAACACTCAAGGACATCGAACAATAGTTAAAACACAGATTATAAACAAAACTAAAATACAAAAATTAAAATCAGACAAAACAATTGTAATCAAAGAGAAAAAGCAGTCTTAAACAAATGAGTTTTAAGTTTAGATTTGAAAAGTGAAAATGATTCAATATTTCTAAGCTCAGATGGTAGTGAGTTCCAGAGCTGGGGAGCAGAGCAACTGAATGATCTGCTCCCCATAGTGGTAAGACGGACGAAGGCGACAGTCAAGTGGAGGAAGGAAGAGGATCTAAGGGTATGGGAGGGAATGGCAACATGGAGGAGGTCAGATAGATATGGAGGGGCAAGGTTGTAGATAGCCTTAAAAGTTAACAGAAGAATTTTGAATTGAATGCAGAACTTAACTGGATGCCAATGAAGCTGCATGACATAAGCCAAACCTCCTAACCTTCTGGCTATGCTCCTGTAGTGAGAGTATGTATTGATATATCTGGGAAATTACAACTTTCAAATCATTGTCAGGTAAAGTTGAGGGCATGCACTGGTACAGTGCATTGCTGCACCCACCACATGATGAAACAGCTCTGGATCCTGGTTGAGAACACCCCAGGCAGACACACAGTCCAGTCCCACCCTACAGAAATGACCATCTGTAACGGTCGACCGGAATATGTGTTATGTACCTGTAAGTTTGTACCTTTTCCCATACCTGTTTTAGTGGTATGCCTTTATGTGCAAGGCCAGCCCTTGATACAGAGGGAGGGGAGCTCCTGGCTTGGAGGGCCAACAGACTGTACGGGGAGGAGCTATCCGTTTGTAAATAGGTGGCGGGAAAAAAGAAGAGGGCAAGGAGAGAGGAGGAGGAAGCCATAACAGGAAAAGGCACAAGGGAAAGGATTAACACTCTTGGATATCGTCAGGTGAACCCGGGTTCATTGAAAGCCAAATAATTTTTTCTTTCGAGAGGAAGGCATACGGGAGAGGAATTGACGGACCAGCACTAGGAACTGTTAATCAAATACATTTCCCGGAATATGATATATGGTCGCCGCCTCATTTCCCCACGCTAGACGGAGCTCAACGCTACGGTTCAGATAAGACTTTAAAAAACTATAAATTCATTGTTCTTTTTTTTTGTGTTTTCCATCTGCTAAAATCCTTATTAGTAATGTATGTTTTCTAGGGTTTGTGTTGTGATTTGTGCGGGGAGGGGGAGCGCTGCAGCGCGATATTATACATATAAGATTTTTTGTTGTTGTTGTTGTCCCGGTGATAATGTGTATTGTCTATCAATAATCATTTCAACTTTATCCTGCTCTTGCTGGTGTGTCTCTATAATTTGAAGTGGTGTAGTAGAAAGTAGTGTTGGTCACTCGCGCCCCGGATTATTTAATTATTATAATCGTGCCGGATCTGAGAGCGGTACAGATTATTGGTGGCCCGTACGGGGAGCCGGTTGACTAAATATTATCCACCGTATTTCTTTTTTGCCACACACAAGCCGTCAGGATGTCGACTGAGAGCACTGAGCAGCGGTTTGCCGACTCTTGTGCAACGCTGGAGCGAGGTGAATTGCTAGGTCGCCACGTTACGGTCAGAGCACAAGAAGAGGTGGATGAGGCAGCGAGCCTGCTAGACACTTTATATATTTCAACTCCAAAGAGCCAGGGTCCGGAATTTATGGATGCCTCACTGAACTTGCAGCCCCCATGGGCAGAGGTGCAGGTGCAGCTGGACGGGCTTCAAGTCCGGATAGATGAAATGAGTGAAGGGGCGGTAGCTCGGGAAGAAGCTCTGCATCGATACGTGGATTCGGCGGTGGCCGAGTTGCGGGAGTGGGTTCATGTACGTCTAAGAAGTCTGGAACAAAAGCTGGTAGACTGCTTACTGCGGCGCGATCAGCAATGGGAGGTTATAATACAGGACGCGATGAGGAGGAGTATTACTACGTACTTTCAAACTCCGCGCCGATCGACGCTATTGGTGGAAGCGCGGCCGTCCTACTCCTCTACTGCTGCAGCTGCTGTACGGCTGGAATTTCCAAAACTGGAAACCTCTTGTAAATTGGCAGAGGTGCTTCAATTCATTGAACAAGCAGACGCGTTTTTAGAACTGCACCCATTAACGCTAGCTGAATTGATGGGCTTCTTGAGTACGTCTCTACAGGGACCAGCGCGCCACTGGTGGCAGGTGGAAAAGAATAATATTAAGGACTGGGCATCTTTCCGTACGGCTTTTTTAGAGGCATTTACCTGCTGACTACCAATCTGAAGTTGAAGAACAGCTCCTGGCCGCTCGGCAGGGTCCATCTCAACCCATCAGAGACTTTGTTTACGAATACCTTGCGCTCTGTCTAAAATGGAACCCCAATATGTCAGAAGAACACATGGTTAGACGCATTCTGGGTGCTTGTAACCCGCGGCTTGCAGTAGCACTTAGGGGCACGGTGAGTTCTGTACAGTCCATGGTAAAAATCGGATCCTTGATCGAGAAGGATTGGGCTGCTATGAGGGGTAAAAAAGATCCTCCCAGAGACACTTCTAGCAGGGATGCACCCAAGGTCAAATATCCGAAGGACAAGGACCGGTCAGTGGGGGCTGAGCTCACCATGTTAAGCGCACAGTTGCCCTTACTAGTGGTACCGGTGAGTGTGAGGGACATCATCGGGGATGCGGTCATTGATACAGGGAGCACATTTACCTTAATTAATCGCAGCTTGTGGGAAAAAATAAAGTTGCCCGGCGAGCTACTGAAGGGAGGCGGCACAGTAAAGTTCTTCTTGGCAGACGGGCGAGCATATGGAGATAGTGGCAAGGTTCGAATGCAGTTTAAATTACAAAATATATCTTGGGAAGTCGAGGTGTATGTCTTGGAGGATGCATTCCTGTCTATGCCACTGCTCCTAGGGCTGGATTCCATCGTGGCAGCCGACATCATTTTACACCCAAGGACTCATGAATACGTAATGCCTGGAGGGGGGGTGTTCAGTTTTGAGGTAAGAGGGCGTGATGAATTACACTGGCCAAAAGTAAATTACTATTTTGCAGTACCAGTTAATGATATCAGCCCTGTGGAGGAAAGCATTTGTTCTCAGCCCTGCGAGGTGCAACCTATTCTGAGGAGATGGCCCATGGTATGGACGGACAAACTTGGGCGTACGGAGGTTATTCACCATCATATATACACCGTTGATGAAGTCCCTGTCCGTCAAAGAGCTTACAGGGTCTCTCCTATGAAGAGAAAGGTTATCAAAGAGTGGGTTGATCGTATGCTGCTGGAAGGTATTCTTGAAACCTCTACCTCGGCCTGGGCATCCCCGGTGGTTTTGGTGCGTAAGACCAATGGAACCTTTCGTTTTTGTGTGGATTACCGTGGACTGAATGCCAAAACTACCAGTGATGCATATCCTATGCCCCTGGTGCATGAAATTTTAGAATCCTTACACAGCGCAGTGGTTTTTAGCACTTTGGATTTACAATCGGGATATTGGCAGGTATGCATGGGAGAAGACAGTGTGGCCAAGACTGCTGTGATCACTCCTGATGGCTTATTCCAATTCCGAGTAATGCCTTTCGGCCTGAAGAATGCAGGGGCATCTTTTCAACGCTTAATGGAACAAGTGCTGCGGGGGCTGATTGGGAAGAACTGTTTTGTCTATATTGATGATATCATTGTCTTCTCTTCGTCAATAGAGCAACACCTCCGGGACCTAAATGAGATCTTCTATCGGCTTCAGCAGGCTCAACTGACCCTAAACATCAGTAAGTGTCACCTCAGACAATCTCAACTTACCTTCCTCGGTCATGTGGTATCAGCAAAAGGTATTGGGGTGGATCCAGAGAAAATCATGGCCCTTGTGGACTACCCACCACCTTCGGACATTAAATCCCTTCAGCGTTTCTTGGGAATGGTGGGTTGGTTCCACAAGTTCATACCCAGATTAGCAGACACTGCAGACCCATTACATCGCCTGCTGAAGAAGGGAACCTCATGGCAATGGACTTCGGGGTGCCAAAAGGCATTTGAGCATCTGAAGAAACATCTGATGGAACCTCCAGTTTTGGCACAACCTATTCCACTGCTCACCTTCCAAGTCCAGACCGACGCTAGTAATGTGGGGCTTGGGGCTGTATTAACGCAGTTCAAAGAGGGAGAAGAACGAGTAATTGCCTATGCATCAAGGTCTCTCCGTGGCCCCGAACTAAACTATTCAGCATCCGAGAAGGAGTGTCTCGCAGTCGTGTGGGCAGTGGAAAAGTGGCGTCATTATCTTGAGGGATCATTATTCGAGGTGTATACTGACCACCGTGCTCTGGCTTGGGCATTTAACTGCTCGAAGATGTCCTCACAACTCACCAGATGGGTTCTTCATCTCCAGCAGTTCACCTTTAAGGTTTTTTATCGAAGGGGTTGTGGAAATGTGGTTCCAGATGCGCTGTCCCGGGTTCCAGAGCCTAGGGAAGTTTCGTCAATTGCCCTGATTTCGACTCGGCGTTGGGACCTTCCACTTGACGTATCAGATATAGCCCGAGCCCAGGATAACAGTCTGGTTTGTCGGGAGGTAAGGGAGAACTCTGGGTTGCGGACGGGACGCATTCATTTCCAAGAACTCCAAGGGATATTGTATCGCTGTGTGCCATCGAAACTCGGGGGTGAGAAATACCAACTAGTCGTCCCCGAGGCTCTTCTTCCAGAGTTCTTGGCTTATTTTCATGACAGCCCTTTCGGCGGTCACCTTGGCAGATTGAAGACTCTAAAAAAGATATTAGAGGTAGCCTGGTGGCCCACCGTGAGGAAGGACGTGTGGAAACATGTGAGAACCTGTACCATATGCCAGCAGTACAAAAACCCACCTGGGCTTCCGGCAGGACAACTGCAATCAACAAATATCATTGAACCAGGAGAGATGTGGGGAATTGACATTATGGGTCCATTACCACCAAGTAAGAACAAGAGGACCGTCCTGGTAGTGGTGGTAGATTATTACTCTAAATGGGTGGAGCTTTTTCCTTTGCCAAATTCAACAACTGAACGGCTGTGCTCCATCCTAAGGAATGAGATGTTTACCCGCTGGGGGGTTCCAAAGGTCATCGTTTCCGATAGAGGTCCACAATTTACCAGCTCTGAGATGGAAAGTTTCATGAAGGAATGGGGGGTAACCCATAAGAAAACCACAGCCTGCCATCCACAATCCAACCTCACGGAGCGAGTGAATCGTACCCTGAAAACTATGATAGCCTCCTATGTCGGTACCCACCACCAGGATTGGGATCAGAGGCTTCCAGAGTTAAGAATGGCCCTCAATTCCGCGTGGCATGAGAGTACTGGTGAATCGCCTGCTTGTTTGGCTCTCGGAAGACAGATATTGGGTCCCCTTGAGCGGCTTGTCACTCCCCCAACTCCTGATTCATTCCAATATTGCAAAGTTTTGCAGTTAGAAAATTTAAAAGATATGGTTAAAGAGAGATTGGTGCATTCCAAGGCTAAACAAGCCCGGTTTTACAATAAGCGCCAAAAGAAGGTTACATATTCTGAAGGGGACCGGGTTTGGCTGAGGACACTACATCTCAAAAGCATCATCCAGATTTACATCTAAGCTAGCGCCAAAGTGGTTTGGTCCAGCCACAATATTAAAACAATTAGGGCCCGTTAATTACCAAGTCCAATGGCAAACTGACAGTAACATGAAAACAGATACATTCCATGTGACCAACATGAAACCCTACTATGCCCCCATGGAGGGTTTGGGGAGGGGAACTCTGTAACGGTCGACCAGAATATGTGTTATGTACCTGTAAGTTTGTACCTTTTCCCATACCTGTTTTAGTGGTACGCCTTTATGTGCAAGGCCAGCCCTTGATACAGAGGGAGGGGAGCTCCTGGCTTGGAGGGCCAACAGACTGTACGGGGAGGAGCTATCCGTTTATAAATAGGTGGCGGGAAAAAAGAAGAGGGCAAGGAGAGAGGAGGAGGAAGCCATAACAGGAAAAGGCACAAGGGAAAGAATTAACACTCTTGGATATCGTCAGGTGAACCCGGGTTCATTGAAAGCCAAATAATTTTTTCTTTCGAGAGGAAGGCATACGGGAGAGGAATTGACGGACCAGCACTAGGAACTGTTAATCAAATACATTTCCCGGAATATGATATATGGTCGGCGCCTCATTTCCCCATGCTAGACGGAGCTCAACACTACGGTTCAGATAAGACTTTAAAAAACTATAAATTCATTGTTCTTTTTTTTTGTGTTTTCCATCTGCTAAAATCCTTATTAGTAATGTATGTTTTCTAGGGTTTGTGTTGTGATTTGTGCGGGGAGAGGGAGCGCTGCAGCGCGATATTATACATATAAGGTTTTTTGTTGTTGTTGTCCCGGTGATAATGTGTATTGTCTATCAATAATCATTTCAACTTTATCCTGCTCTTGCTGGTGTGTCTCTATAATTTGAAGTGGTGTAGTAGAAAGTAGTGTTGGTCACTCGCGCCCCGGATTATTTAATTATTATAATCGTGCCGGATCTGAGAGCGGTACACATCTATCTACCTTAGCCAGGTATTACGTGGGCGTCTCGTTAGCTTGGTCCAGCTGCTTGAGTTCTCAACAATGAGGATCCTGCAAGCCAAATCATCCTTGGGAAATTATGCCACATGGCTTTAGCATGCAATTGATGCTCCCTCACAATGCATGTAATGTGCCACAGTTGGAACTCTACATGCAACCTCTCATTCAACACAAAGTCAAACCAGCAGTATCCAAGGATTCTTCAAATAGACACAATACCAAAGGAATCCAGTCTTCACCTCAAGTCACTGTATAGCGTCCATGTCTCGTAACCATCTAGCAAAACAGGAAGCACTAGGACTCTAAAGATTTAGACCTTCATTCTTTTCGAAGTTTTTAAGTGACCTCATGACCCCCCATGAATGTCATTGCTGAGGTAAGTAAACCTCTGAATGCGGTCGACAATCTATGCAAACAGACACACCACTGATGGCTATGTCCAAGAGGTCATTAAAGGCCTGGATCTTGCTTTTCATCCAGGATACTCACAATCCTAGACACTCAGACTCCTCACTCATCTCTTGAGAGCCCAGATCAGAGCCTCCATTGACTCTGCGAAAATCATAGCATTATATAAAATCTTATTAGAGTCCCTACCTTTCAAAGATCCAAGAGGACTTTGGGAAGAAGATCTCTTAATCAATATATCAGAAAAGGAGTGGAAGGTAGCAAAACAGAGAATTCACTCGAGCTCCATATGCGCAAAGCATAGAATTATTCAACTAAAAATTATATATCGAGCTTATCTGTCTCACTTAAAACTGTCCAAAATGTTTCCAGGGCAAGATCCAACCTGCGAACGCTGCAACCAAGCTCCTGCCTCACTGGGTAACATGTTCTGGGCCTGCACCAAACTAACATCATTTTGGACCAAAATTTGTAAGTACCTTTCAGACAGCCTTGGTGTCACAATCCCTCCTAACCCATTTACAGCTGTGTTTGATGTTCTTCCAGACGGACTTAAAGTGGAGAAGGACAAGCAAACGGTGATTGCTTTCACTACACTTTTGGCACGCAGACTTATTCTGTTAAATTGGAAGAATCCTAACTCTCCTCTGATAAGTCAGTGGGAAACCGATGTTTTATATTATTTGAAATTGGAAAAAATCTAATTCTCAGTTAGAGGATCTGTACAAAATTTTTTCAAAACCTGGCAGGATCTAATCAATATTATTTTAGAATAAGAGAAATAACTATTACCGCATTTAATTCCCTTCTCCATTTCTTATTTACCTATATATATTTCTCCCTTTCTTTTGTTTATTGTTGCCTTATTAAAAAGCCCCAAGCAATTCTCCTTTGGCTAAGCTCTCCTTCTCAGGGGTGGGGTTTGATTTGTCTTCAATTTTGCTTTGTTATAAATTGATCTATTTGTATGGAATGATTACAATAAAAATTAATAAATAAATAAATAAATAATAAAAAAAAGAAAATCATAGCATCATCGTCAAAGTCAACATCAATGAATCTTTCTTAACCAAAAGATGCTCCTCAACTGCTGGACCCCAAGACCCTGGCCAACACCCAGTCTATGCAAACATTGAACAGGGTAGGAAGAAGAACACACCCCAGACTAACCCCAGAATCAACTGAGAAAAATGCAGTGGTTCTCTTTCCACTCTGCACATAACTCACAGTACCAGTGTACAGGCCGGCCATGATAAAAATCGACAAAGCTGCGAAGAAACTCTACTGATATTCACATTTGTGATTAATGAGAACCCTCTGTACCAGGATGCGGTTGATGATAAACTTGTTAGGTTGTAAAACCAGACTGCTCCGGTGAGTAACTGATCATGGATCTTATTGAGCATCCTAGCAACGAATTTACCCAGCACTGACAGCAGTATTTTCCCCACATGATTGCCACAATCCAGGTGATCACCCTTCCCTTTCCAGATAGGGATGACAAGTTCTGTTTTCCAGTCAGTTGTGATGATGCCCATCTCCCAAATGGAAGCAAAGATTGCTTGCAATGCCAGGAGGATAGCCTTACCACCAGTCTGGAGAAGTTCACCCTGGATACCACAGATTCCTGCAGCCTTCCCTACCCTCAGCAGGTTCACCACCTGTGCAATCTCAGTGAGACTGGGTGGTTCACAGCTAATTGCAGAATGAGCTTCAAGAACCGTGGACCCAGAGATCTCCAATGTCCTAGCCGGGAGGATCTGCTTTAAACAGCTGCTCAAAGTAGCTAGCCCTGTCACAACTGCAGCGTCATCCATAAGGACCTTTCCATCACCCACTCTGACTGAGACTCTCCAAGGGACAGATATGAATGTGCGTAATGCTTCGACTCCCCTGTAAGCAGGACATGGGTCACTAAACCATAGATGGTGTGTCACTTGCTCACAGATTCTTCTAACAAGCACCTCCTTATTTGCCCTCAGAGCCCTCACTGCCGTCCTTCTCAGTTCTCAGTACAGACCAGAGCTGGCATCAAGTTGTGCTCTGCGATGCCTCTCAATAATATCCAGGGTGTCCTGTGAGATGAAATACCTCCTTCTGGGGACACCGGCAACACCAACACAACCTTCAGCTACCTTCAGGGTCTCCCACATCACATTAGGATCGGCAGTTGCAAGTCTGCAAGTTCCTCACACAAACTACATGGAAACTCATTAGAAACAGCCTGATCTTGGAGTCTGGCCATGTCCAGCCTCATTCTACTTGTAGGTGGTAGCCTACTGGATGTAAGCTGGATCTTCAGAGTAGTAACAACAAGTCTGTGGCCAGAATTCACAAACTATGCACTGTTGTAGACCCTGCAGTTTTGTAGGAGCCTCCAGCGTCTGCCCATGAGGATGTGATTGATCTCCTTCACTGAAATATTGAAGCATCAAGTCCAACGATGTGGCTCAGGGCGCTTTAACCAGGATCCAGCTATCCAAAGTCCCTGACCTTTTGCAAAGTCAAGGAACACGGAACCACTTTCACCACGGTTGCCAGATCCATGGGGACTGACACAATCCTCATAGCCAGCCCTGTCAGTCCCAATGGATGCACTGATGTCACCCATGACCAAAGGAGTGTCACCTCGCAGGCACCCATCAAGCACCAAGTGAAGTTGCAAATAGAATGTCTCCCTCACCAAGACATCACTCACCATGGTCAGAGCATACACTAAGACAACAGACAATGCACCCAGAGAGTGCCTTAACCTGAGTCTCATTATACACTCATTGAAAGAAGTGACATTAGACACATCAGAAGGACCCGACCCACCACAGCAACAGACGTTCCCTGGGTATGACAGCCATCAGAGTGACCAGACCAATAAAAGGTGTACCCACCTACAGAGATCTGGCCAGTCCTAGGTCTGCGTACCTCAGAGAGTACTGCCACTGAAATGAAGAGTTTACGAAGCTCCTCCGACAGCAGAGAAAATGGAAATCATGTCTGAGAGAGAAGACATTCCTCACACCAACCTGGATGTTCAGCCTCAAATTAAGACCCAAGTGCTGCTGTGCAGCAGGCAACGCCTCAGCACCTCACCAGTTCTGATCCCCAACAGGCTTGACCCCATTGGCTCTCCAGCAATTTTGACTCTTCCGGGGCTTTCCCCCATCCCTTTCATAATGCGAGCAGCATTCTTGTGGCTGGCTGCAGAACAACTACTCCCACAGAGTGAAGAAAGAAGTCCTGTCTATTGGTTCAGAGATGTGTGAAGTTTTTACTGTGGCTGGAGTGCCAATCCTGCCACAGACCCCTAAGTTTTCCCTACAAGATGGAGGACCATTTGTAGGACCGGATACAGTTTAATGGGTATGATTTTAAAACCATCCATCCTTTTATATATGAGGACAATTTAAGAATACAATTGGTAGCCAATTCTGAAGGCGGGGCAGATAAATTCAGCATTTTCTTTTGAAAGTGTGAAGCCTGTAGCTAGAGAAAGAAGGGTGATTTTGGCAAGTAAAATTTGTTTAACAGATGAGAATGTTTATGCTATAACTGAAGTAGGAAACACATGGCTTACACAAAGCGAAGCATAGACACTGATAGACTGAAATTCAAAGTGTTATTGAACCAAAAAGTGATACAATCTTTAAAATCATTATCCCTTTTTAACACCAACAAAATACCTGCTTTGTTGTGGGTTAGTAACAATACTTGAGTGGGATTTACCAATTTGCATAAGCTGAATTACCCTCTAAATTTCATCAAGGTCCATGGGTTAATCCAAGTTAACATTAATCTTAGTGTTACGGTTTTGACATGGCATCTTCATTGAGTTTACAATAAATAAAAGGAAGGAAAAGAAATTATTATATTTATTTATAGTTATGTTACTGAATGTATCATGGTTTCTTTTTCTTGTTATATTGCTTTTTATTTAGTATTTTCTTGTTTATTCGATGTTTTGTACTTTTCTTTTTGCCTTCTGTTTTTATTTTTTTCTTGTTACATTTCCTGTTGTTTTTAGTATGTTGAGAACAAGAGTCCATTTGGAAAAGAAACAAAAGAAATATAACCAATTGTATCTGAGATGTTGTAAGTCAACTTGGATAAAGGTAATTCAAACAAATAAGTAATAAAAATAAGTCAGTTAACCTTGATAGGCAATGTGAATATTTTTTTAGTTGAACAGAATAAGAAATAATCTGTCCACATAAATAAGCCTTGAGGATCTCTTATAAAGTGACACTTGAGATATCAGGAGAGATGCTAGTGTCAAGAAAAAACTCAATTTGTGATGTCAAGAAGTCAACAAAATAATTATGTGATGGTAATATAGAGTGGAACTGCAAACAGCCCCGAGATAAATACTGATTGCTAAAATTAAGGGTTAATATAACAGGAGCATGGTCTGAAATTATAATACTGTCATATATGCAAGGCTTTACATTAGTAACCTATCTGTAGGAATGTACTCTATATGGACATGTGAGTGTTGAATAGTGGAAAAAATGACTGTTCTATGGTTAAGAAATATACAAATGACAACGATTAGACGTTTTATATATATATATATATATATATATATATATATATATATATATATATATATATATATATGGTTGCAATAGTTTTACTGTCAAATAAATGCAAAGAGTACACGACACGTGTTTCACCCTCATTCTGGGCTCATCAGGTGTACACACTCCACTGCACTCCCTCTCGGGAATCGAACCTCGGACGTCAGCGTCAGAGGCGATGCCCCTAATGTTGCGCCACGGCGTGTGGTTCGTTTATTTGACAGCATGTAGATCGGGGTAATTACATTCACGGCATTCGAAGTCTGTGTCACAATCTGTTAGTGTGGGTGGTTACCTACCAGGTAACGCTTTGTGGTTGGCCAGCAATCTGCTAACATCCGCCACGGTGCCCTCAGTTTGTGAAGAGCAGATCATAGAATGGTTGCAATAGTTTTACTGTCAAATAAATGCAAAGAGTACACGACACGTGTTTTGCCCTCATTCTGGGCTCATCAGGTGTACACACTCCACTGCACTCCCTCTCGGGAATCGAACCTCGGACGTCAGCGTCAGAGGCGATGCCCCTAACGTTGCGCCACGGTGTGTGGTTCGTTTATTTGACAGCATGTAGATCGGGGTAATTACATTCACGGCATTCGAAGTCTGTGTCACAATCTGTTAGTGTGGGTGGTTACCTACCAGGTAACACTTTGTGGTTGGCCAGCAATCTGCTAACATCCGCCACGGTGCCCTCAGTAGGTAACCACCCACCCACGCTGACGTCCGAGGTTCGATTCCCGAGAGGGAGTGCAGTGGAGTGTGTACACCTGATGAGCCCAGAATGAGGGCGAAACACGTGTCGTGTACTCTTTGCATTTATTTGACAGTAAAACTATTGCAACCATTCTATGATCTGCTCTTCTCAAACTGAGGGCACCGTGGCGGATGTTAGCAGATTGCTGGCCAACCACAAAGCGTTACCTGGTAGGTAACCACCCACACTAACAGATTGTGACACAGACTTCGAATGCCGTGAATATATATATATATATATATTGTGACAGATAGGGGGCGCTGTTGACTCCTTGAACCCTCAGACAACACGTTGAGACACCAGGTAAAAGTCCAAAGATTAAATTTATTATAATAATATTGTGCACTAAGCACCTCCACTCCACAATACTCAATAAATCAATAATCAATAATACACAATTCCTAATCCTCCACTCCCAGCAGCTCCATTCCACACCCTCCCAACTCGACTCAGTCTGCTGGGTTTCCCACAGTCCTTTTTATAGTCCTTGACCCGGAAGTGCTTCTGTCCTTCACTTCTGGGTCAGATGAACTCTTCTTTATCTTCAGCCCGGAAGCACTTCATTTCTTCCGTCCTCATGATGAGGTAGTACTTCTGGGCATTATGGAAAATACAAATCCCCGTGCCTCCTTGGAGCTTCCCCTGGCGGCCCCCACGGTATCCAGCAGGGCTGTGAAGTAAAACTCCAATGTCCATAATGCCCTGCGGGAATTCGAGGCCCCTCCACGTTGCAGGGAGGACTCAGTCTAGCGGCGTGGGGGTATTGGCTGGGATAAGCTGCCGGCCATATATCACTATATATATATATATATATATATATATATATATATATATATATATATATATATATATATATATATATATATATATATATATATATATATATATATATATATATATATATAAGAAAGAATTCATTGCTTGAGCAGATTTTGAAGCCCAATCAGATTTTGGCAAAGAACAATCAAGAATAAGATTTAAAATACAATTGCAACCTTCACCAAGCATCAAATGGTGGGTGTCCAAGTTGTGTAGCAAAGAAAACAATCAGCCAATACCAATGGTGTACTTAATGTTTGCTTCTAATTATTCCAATCATTAATATTTAATTATTTTTGTGTTGGTACAAAATAATTTTTTTTCTGCCTTTAATACAGAATTTAAAAAGATAAAGCTGTCCCACCTAAGCCTTTTGGATATGAAAAATGGTCTAAGGTACAAAGGTGTGTTTCCATGAAGAATGCTATTTCATTTTGAGTTTCTAAAGATGCAAAAACACATTGTTAGGTTTCACAGGAGAGTTTAGACCTTTTATATGCCACCTTATATACTTTATTGGGCAACATGCAGCAGGGTTGTTTTTGTTAATGAACATTAAAGTGAAGAAAGAGCTGTGAAATCATTTTTCACCATAGGTGCACTTAGGTACTGTGCTCCCCATGGACAATTCAGCAGAGGTAAAGGGAAGTGTTTTGGAGACAAAGAAGAAGAAAAAAGCTAATAAAACAAGATAAAAAAAATGCAGAAAACACAATCTCCCCAACCATTCATGTCAAACCCATGTAGAAGGTACAAATGCCAGGAGGAGAACTCAACCCATCTGACCAGTAGTTGGGAGACAAATTTATTGAAATCACCTAGTCCTATACTTCTTATGTCACACCAATGATGCATGAATTGTTCACCCAACCACTTGCATTTAAGTCTTCTACTTTACATTTGAGGAACTCATTTCCACTGCGAGGTGTTGAAGATTATTATGAACAATAGGAGCATGAAATGATATAAAAGACAAGACTTGTACTCAAAGATGAAAAGTAGGATCAAAAATACAGTGAAGCAAGATGAAACAGAGCAACCAAAACCAAAGGGGCAAGACAAAGATCGAGAGTCAAAAAGCACAAAGTGCACAGAACCAGAGGATCAAAACCTGACAACAGGGCCTAATTGTACTACTGCTAATAACGAGAGGGAATTTTGTATCCATATAAGGAAAACCTGAATGCAAATTCAGTACCAACAAAAACAACATTTATTTATATAGTATATTTTCATACAAAAATTTAGCTCAAAGACCTTTACAAGATGATAAAGAGTACTAGGGTGTTGTACCGTGTTAGCCATTATGAATGTAGAGAAAAGCCAAGCAAAATGACACCTTTTATTGGCTAACTAAAAAGATTACAATATGCAAGCTTTCGAGGCAACTCAGGCCCCTTCTTCAGGCAAGATGTAATGATTACATCTTGCCTGAAGAAGGGGCCTGAGTTGCCTCGAAAGCTTGCATATTGTAATCTTTTTAGTTAGCCAATAAAAGGTGTCATTTTACTTGGCTTTTCTCTAAGATGATAAAGAGAAAGTTACAAAAAAATAAAAATATTATTAATATTAAAAAATAAGTAACAATATAATAAGGTAAGGTAAAATGGCCGGGAGGACAGAAAAACTGGTTTAATTCACAGCAAGAGTCGGCTTACAATGAAGAAACTTGTTGGAGTGAAATTGGTTGAAGCTTGATGCTCCAACCTAGCTGGTCATCTGTTGGCTTACTAACTTTACATCTCATTTATGTTTTTAAAGAAAAAAATAATAATTTAGAGGTCTGAGTCCTGCCAATAAAAAAATTAAAATGAAGGGAAAAGAAATTTTTCACTGATTGAAAAAGGAGAACCTGAAGCCACTGCAGCCCTACAGGATTGGAATTGGATCCCCCTGATGTAGACCCTTAGTTTCATTCCTCATGTTAGATGCCTTGTTGTTTTATTCAGTCCTAGTTTTGACCCCTGATTACACGTCACTGGGTCCTGGTTGCTCCCTTTGTTAATAACATTTTTTAATGTGAAAATTTTCTGCTTTTGTTCTCTGACCATAACTTCGTCTATTGTCGGACTGTTGACACTATAATGTAACATAAGCAATCCAGGAGGCATTATTTATTTATTTTCCACAGTTGGATTGTGACATGCTGTCAGTTGAAAATGACAGATTTTATTTTATCTGGAACAGGTAAAAAATACATCTGCTGGAGGTCTGTCAGAATTCTGCTCTCTCACTTCCTTTGCTCCTTGCTTATAATTTTGATTTCAAATAGGTATTTTAGTTAATACAGAAGATTCTCTTTTATTCCTAAGAAAAATTCAAATTGTTAAATTGTCCTTTTTATGTGGAGCACAATTATCTTATAGTTCTGTTTTTGGTAGAGACAAGTAATGTAGGTGTATAATTGTATATACCTGTATGGGGGAAAAAGGGAGACTTACTCAACTTTCATCATCTCCAGATGGACTAGCTTTCTGTGTATTGAGAAAAAAACAGCATTTTATGTCCTTACTGAACATTTAATAAGATATTTGTAAATAAACATTTATCCTTTGGAAAACAGCTTTTAATACTGCCAACTAGCATTATGACTACCTGGTAATGCCCTATGGGCTTGTTAATACAACTGACATTTTCCAGCAATATATGAAAAATATAATTTAATATTTATTGGGTATGTGTTGTTGTTTTTAGAGAGACAGCATTTTTACACATGACTGCGAGTTTCTTGCCTAAGGCTAAACTGTCTGATTGGCAAATCTGAAAATGTGAATTGCTTAAGAACTAAGTAGTACGTATTTTGATAAATAAAATGCATTTCAGTAAAATGTAAGCTTTCATATTTTGGTCAAAAAAACAAACATCCACACAGCAAAATGTAAAAGGTTTTGTCAATATTATAAAAGAATTATTCCAATTACTATAGAAGACATACTAAGAATTTTTGTTAAGTAACTTAAATTCTGCACATAGTCACTCTGTACAGGAAACAGAATTACACCACCTCATGTGCAAGTGGGTGCATTTCAGTATTATAAATAAATAAATAAAAAAACAATAGCTATCCTCATATACCGTTACCTGCAAAGGGTAAGTGGGAAGTCAGGAACAATCAACAATAAAATTGTTACAGATATTACAGAGATGCTGGATAGGGGGACAGAATACCTTTTCATTGACCACTAAGTCATTAAATCCAAGTCTGCCTGGATGAGATCTATACTTTAGTTAATTTCATTTGATGACTTCTGACAGGTTTGACAGCTCACTGACTGTTTTTTCTTTCTTCCTATTGCTTATTATTGCTTTTTGTTTTGTGTCTGGCAATCTGCCATTGACCTCTGGATTTCAAGATGGTAACACAGCTGTGACTACGTTGGCAGTGAAGTAGCTTAGTTTTTAAACTGTTCTCAAGTAGTAGGTTGATGTACCATGTTAGCCATTATGGATGCAGTGAGAAGTGAAGCAAAATGACACCTGTTATTGACTAAGTGAACACATTATAATATGCAAGCTTTCAAGGCAGCTCAGGCCCTTTCTGAAAGATTGCATATTGCAGTCTGTTCATTTAGCTTCTCATTGAACTGTTCTCAATAAAAGTTAGAGACATTTTTAAATAGTTAAGTTATGTTATTTTAAATTGATATGTGTATATAGTTAGGGTAACACATGCATGTCGGAGGTTCACCTCAAAGTCTCATCTGAATATGTAATACCACACCAGGGCAAGAGGGGCGCTATCACTAATAGTGTTGTGTCCTTCTTTCTCCACAGTCCACAGCAGACAACCATCGAGGGTAACTGACTCTGCCCTTTCTGTATGGGGCTCCATAAGATTTGAGAATGCCAGAAGGAGAGTCAGTCTATTTAAACCCAAGCAACCCATTGGATGGAGCTCTGTGCAACTTAAGGACTTAAAGTGGATTATTCTCAATCCTTTGATCTGAAAGTGTTCTATTTTTATTTACAGCAGATCGTTTTTTAGTTAAAACACCATTGAGTGTTTGTTTTGTTTGGACTAAAGAATCAGAAGGGGAGAACCATGTTGGCACCCCAACATTTATTTCTGTACACTCCTTCCTTCCTTCACATGACGACAGTAGTATTTAGTAATTTTTGGATATATAATTTTATATAGATAATTGAAGTTTCTATTATAACCCCTACAAGCTAACTTATGAATGTAATATTTTAATGTATTTCTTGTCATTCTGAGTAGAGGAAGTATGGTCTGGAAATAAGGTCTAATGTTGTAATGTATACATTAGGAAAGGAAGAGAAGAAGAGATGTTGATATGTAGTACAAGAAGGAAGGCAATCCAATGGAAATCAGACAAAAGGCAATGGGCAGACATAACTGGGAAAAGTGAGTTTTTTGAGCTTTTCTTTGGATAGAGCATCAGTGCTGTTACGAATAATTACTTTTGCACAAGATATGCTGGTCCAGAAGCTTAAGCAAATTCAATGTAAAGAATTGCAAGCACAACAAAATTTCAAATGCAATCAAATAACAATCAACAGTTGGAAAATAGTTTTAGCAGAATATTCTCATTGTAAGTCATTAAACTTGGTAAAAATTCCCTTGTAATTCTATATATAATATTATATAATACAATTTGTTGTATATGATTGTTTAATGATGCTTTTGTCCATTGCTTTATGTTTGGGTGTTGATTGCTATGGCCTGCGTCTTTTGAGACATATGACGGCCGGAGGGAGGGGTGTGGTTTAGAGGCACGTTGTATGGTGAGTTGGTTAAACAAGGTTAACAATAAACAGCATTCGAGACGTTATTCTGAGTGTGTCGCTACTTCAATCTAGAAAACACTACAACTGGCGAATGAGGATGGCTGAAAATGTTCCGTTTGTTTCACTGCGCCTGTTCCGTGGGACAGATGGAAGTCTTCATTTCAAACGTACCTGCTTGCGGTGGGTTTGGACGCAGTTGCTAGTGCTAGAAAAAAAGCCATTCTCCTGCATTGCCTCGGCTCAGAAGGACTCTGCGTCTTCCAGACTCTCAGCGACGCTGACACATACAAAGCCGCTATTGGGCTCCTTGATGGGCACTTTACAAAAAAGCACAGTGTCCTTTTGAAAGTCAGCGGACACAACGTGCTGGTGAGTCTATTTCGCAGTACGTGGCTAACTTAAAGGGTTTAGCCGAGTCTTGTAAATTTGACCTTCTTCGTGTTTAAATGATTAGAGACCAACTGATTGAAAAAAACTACTCTTCCTCTGGTGCGTGAGAGGCTTCTTTTGGAGGATGATGACTTGACGCTCAGTAAAGCGTTGACTATTGCGTGCCAAATAGAATCAGCTTCTCAATGTGCACATAAAATAAGTGAAATACAGATGCCATCTGCGAATTCCTTAACTGCTGTTCAGACAGTGAATGAGCCACAGTGCACGGAGTGTAACTGTGCATCTGACTGTCAGTCTCAAGCATCAGTAGAGCAGATTACACCTCATACAGCTCAGTCTCGCCAGCGTTGTGGAAATTGTGGTTCTACTAGACATGTGTCTCGTGCCATTGATTGCCCTGCACGAGGACAAATATGTAGGCGTTGTCAAAGACCCAATCATTTCGCAAAATGGTGTAGGTCAGCACCAGACCCTGGAAATAGTAACTGTACACAGCAAAAACAACGCTCTGCTGAGTCTTCCCCTGCAGTTATTCACACAGTCTGTTCCTCTCTACCCGGGTTTCGTTCCTGTGCCGTGTACCTGGATGATGTTTGCATTCCTCTTCTGCTTGACACAGAAGCTAAAGTGTCACTTCTAAACATGGCCACCTATACAACATTCTTATCGCACTTACCACTTCAGCCACCTAACCTTTCCCTCTATGGATATGGCAGTTCCAGAATTGATGTGGTGGGTATTGTGCGCTGCACTGGAACATATGGCAAAAACACTGTGTCTGATTTTCCTTTCCATATCACAAGACAAGGCAGCAATATTTTGGACATGGACTTGTTCACCAGTCTAGGGTTCACACTACTGGACAATGAGGGATTAACTATTCTGAATGTGACATCACTGTGGCATCAGAAATGGCCTACCCTGTTCACTGGCTTAGGACATCTTAACACATTTACACACAAGCCCCTGCTTAATACAAGTGTCACTCCTGTTATTCAACCACTGCGGCGTGTGCCCCTAGTCCTGCGGGATGCTGTCACAACTGAAGTACAACATCTCCTGACAGATGGCATTATAGAGACAATCCACGCCTCCCCCTGGATATTGAATTTGGTCATAGCAAAAAAAAAGTCAGGGGAGTTGCGGTTATGTGTGGATTTAAGGGCAGTAAATCAGGCTATCATCCCTGATCGTTACCCCTTACCAACCATCGAAGAGCTCACCAGTCACTTCCATGGCTCAAAGGTTTTTTCAAAGGTCGACCTTCATCAAGGTTATCTTCAAGTTCCTCTGCACGAGGACTTCAGGGATTTGACTGCATTCACCACCCACGTTGGAATTTTACATTATACCAGAATGCCATTTGGTCAGTGCTCCGCTCCCAGTTGTTTCCAAAAAATAATGTCCACTATCCTGGCAGGAATTCCAGGGGTGGTTGTTTACTTGGATGACATTGTAGTCCATGAGCCAGATAATGCTGTCCATGATGAACGTCTGCAAGCAACCTTTGCAGCTCTTAGCCACCACAACCTTACCTTAAATGCAGATAAGTGCCTGTTTGCTGCACATGAAGTGGACTTTATTGGGTTCAACTCAAGGTTTATCACCCCTTCAGTTGAATGTGGAGGCCATTCAGCGTATTCCAGCACCTACTTCAGCTTCACAGTTGGCCTCATTTCTGGGGATGACAGGGTACCACATGAGATTCATGCCACAATACTCTGCACTCACTACGCCCCTTCGGCAGCTGCTTAAAAAAGAGGCATCCTGGAGTTGGTTGGCGGACTGTGCAGAAGCCTTTTGCAAACTTAAAGAGTTGCTTACTACTTCACCAGTCTTGGCACATTTTAATGTGGATAGTCCAACTATTGTAACCTGTGATGCATCTGCTTCAGCAGTAGGTGCAGTTCTTTCACAGATACAAGATGGAGTGGAGAAGCCTGTTTCTTTTGCTTCCCGTGCATTGAGCCCTGCTGAACAGAAATGCTCAGTAGGGGAGAGGGAGGCACTCGCATGTGTATGGGCCTGTGAAAAGTGGCATACCTACCTGTATGGACGTCCATTTACTTTAAGAACTGACCACCAGGCCCTAACATCTTTGATGTCCTCTGCTGGTTCAGGTCACAGGCTTCTGCGCATGCACCGCTGGGGTGAGCGTCTCCAGAGGTACAATTTTAAGTTACAGTTTACCCCAGGACGAGACAATGTAGTGGCTGATTTGTTGTCACGTTCTGTTTTTCATCCCCCTACCACTATGCAAATTGATCATGAGGGGGATCTGATTCACTTGCTGCACTCTCCACTCCAAGATATGGTATCACTCCAGGAACTTACAAAAGAATCTGCATTGGATGCAGTTTTCACAGTCCTACGACAGTATGTTGCTAATGGCTGGCCATTGGAAGTGCTCCCTAACCTCCAGTCTTACATCTGATTTAAAGATGAGCTTTCGTGTTGGAATGAGACTTGTCTTGCTCATGGACAGCAGCCTCAGGGGTCGGGTCCTGGCCATGGCTCATCAGGGCCACCTTGGAATTGTGAAACTAAAGCAACGCTGCAGGGACCTAGTCTGGTGGCCTGGCATTGACTGTGACTTAGAGGAGCTGGTACGCAACTGTGCACCATGCTTAACAAGTGGTAAGACTGGGCCTCCACCAATGCCTCCTCTCCAACCCTTGGCCTGGCCTGATCAGCCTTGGCAACACATTCAAGTTGATATCTGTGGCGAATTAAAACGTGTGCCACATCATCAGAACTTCTCGGCAGTAGCATACAACCTCCACGCAAAGTGGCCAGAGGTCACTCCCATGGGCTCAGTCACAGCGGAGTCCCTCATTAGTTTCCTGGACACACTGTTTGCTCGCTGGGGTTTACCAAAATGCATTACAACGGATAATGGTCCGCAGTTCACATCTGTTGTGTTCACTGATTTTGTCCAAAACCGGGGTATACGCCATATTAAAACATCGTTTTATCACCCGCAGGCTAACGTAGGGGTTGAACACTTTAATCAAAGCCTAAAAAATGGCCTCAGGGCTCACCTGTTGCAGGGTTTCTCTTTTAATGAAGCACTGTCACAGACCCTGCTGCATTATAGAGCTGCTCAGCATGTTACGACTGGGGTTTCCCAGGCCAAACTTATGCTAGGCTGTGAGCTGGAACTACCCTTGCATAGACTTCATCCCCCTACAACTTTTTTATCCACCAAGTCAGTTGAGTCAAACGTGCAAAAACGACAAGCAAAGTCCCAGCATGATTTCAACAGGAAGAGGAGAATACGGATTCCCAATTTCAAGGTGATGGACTGGGTTAGGGTCTGCCGCCCATGTCGCTCTTGCAAGCTTCACTCCTTCTGGTCATCACCCCTTCAGATTAAGAGCCAGCCTGGCCCTGCAACCTTTCAGTTAGTGGATGGGTCTCGGTGGCATGCCAGCAGGCTGCGCAAGGTGCCAGCCCCTTCAGGATCTGATAACTTCATCAAGGGCAATCCTACCTCAGATGACACAACTTGGATGTGCCAGGCCCCCCTTCTTCTTCCCCTGAATACGGATCCTCAACCCACTGCTAGCAGTGGAACCCCAATATCTCAAGCAGCAAGACTGCGTTCAAGGCCTGCCCGCTTTCAAGACTTTCTAACCTTTTTTCACACCTAATTCAATTGGTGGGAGAGGGGGGAAATGTTGTATATGATTGTTTAATGATGCTTTTGTCCATTGCTTTATGTTTGGGTGTTGATTGCTATGGTCTGCGTCTTTTGAGACGTATGACAGCCAGAGGGAAGGGTGTGGTTTAGAGACACGCTGCATGGTGAGTTGGTTAAACAAGGTTAACAATAAACAGCATTCGAAACGTTATTCTGAGTGTGTCGCTACTTCAATCTAGAAAACACTACATAATTTACACATTTTCTCTGTTCCATTTTCTATAAATTTAAAATCTAACATTACCACAGAGACAAGGTCTAGATATCCAAGAATAGGATAAAACTGATTTTAAAATGAATTATTGATGTATTGTATCATGATATATTACCAGGACTACCAGATAATGCTTAAGATTATACTTTGTAGAATACTGTAAACAGTAAAGCAAAAGAAAGAAACTGTAAATAATGTAATTAAAGTAAACTCATAGGTCTACCTATAGGACAACAAAAATGATACTAGGCAAGCTTGGGAAGCTGCGAATCTCAGCAGTGACATACTTTAAATTAGGCATCATGTTTACTGTAAAACAAAAATGATGTGTCAGTGGTGTCTCCGTTAGGGACAAAAATGAAATTATAAAGTTGTAATACGGATGACGCAAAGTAGAAATACTCCATATTACTAGAGTAGAAAGTACTTCAGGATATTTGCATAAAATATTACATAAGCAACTAACAAACAAATAAATAAGCAGAGAAATAAGGAACATATATGTCTTGATAAATTAGAAGACAGAATGTGCCATTCAGGCTACACTGTGGTTAAAGCTCATTCTTTTTTTCTTTCTTTAAAGATGGAAATCTAACCTTCCTGACTATCTAACCAGTCACTTCCTGTCCCGGCCCCAAGGACGTCACTTCCGGTCCCGGCCTGAGGACCTCACTTCCTGTGATCCAACTATAAAAACCCCTCATCCTCCATTCTTAAACAGTTCTGTTTTGGACTCAAATCAGTACACATTGTACTTTACTTTAAAGCCTTTTGCAGCTAGGGAAACTATACGGTGGTTGCCCCAAACCTTCGTTGTGTGTCCAGCTGTTTCTTTCACAACCTATACAGAAAATTAACTCCTTTAGCGAATTCCTTTATCTAAGCACAAATCCACCAAACAAGAATAAATAAACCACTTCTGTATTTTTAGGTTTTATTTATCAAAACTCTCATAGTAGCTACTTTATATACATAATGACTTTTTCCTGACTGAATTTCAATCCTCCACGAACATTTAAATCTTTTTTTAGATTCTATGCCATTATGAAACATTATAGCATTTTATTTATATTGCATGACTCATTCCAGCATGTTTTCCAACTTCATTACATGCAAGTTAGGAGCCAACACTACACTGCATGCTAATCATTCACAGACCCCCACATTTTAGAGTCACCAGCCAACATGACCTGGATGTCCTTAGTGGAAAACAAGAGCACCTGGAGAAAACTTGTGTGGACATGCACATGAGCCGCAGTCATGGCTGATGTTAGAATCAATGGCTATGTCACTAATGTATTATATGACCCTGCAACTAACAAAAAAGGAAGCTGATAAAACTGATACATTATATCATACAAAATTGTGTTACAGTATATTAAATTACAACAGTTCTCTGTAAATTACATTGCTCAAAAATGTACAAAAAATGAGCACTTGTCATTGGGAGGCAATGTTAATAATAATGCTATGTAAAAATGTCAAGCTTTTCACAAAAAAAGATTTTCTAATGTGAAACCTTAGGCAAGTGGCATTTCCATCTAGGCTTAATGGATAAGGCTAAACATGTAAGAAATGTGTGTGCAATTAGGATTTTCCCCCAAATTAATTCATAAGAGTATTCAGAACAGATGGGAAAACTTTACTGCAGGTCTTTGTTACGAAAATGTAAAATAATTGCAAATAATTTACATTAATTACATAATTCATGTGTGATTTATTCACTTCTCTTCCTGCCACTAAAAAATGACTGGCATAAAAAGAATGCAGATAGCTGGCATGGAAAAAAGTCACTTTCAATTAGCTGTTCTCTTAACATGCTTTTCCCCACTATCCATCCATCCATCAAATTTCTAAACCTGCTTATGTAGAGCAGGGTCATAGGAAAACCAGAGCTTATTTCAGCAGGCACCAGGGGCAAGGTAGGTACAATCACCAAACAGTATGCCATCCCATCGCAGAGTGCCCACAGCATCCATCTGACAGATGCTATACTATATAATAAATACTCAAAGGTCTGTGTGTCCAGTCCTCCTAAGAAATCTGAATGGTCAGTGTGACTTTGGTGATGCAACGAAAGAGGAGATGCGAATGTAAAATGCACAAGAAGGAGTAAAGGCACATGAGGCATGCTGAGAGCTTCACTTTCAAAGATGGAAAGTATAAAACCGGACAGGAGGTGAGAAGGGCACCTTGAAAATAATGAGAGAGTCTAAGAAGTAGGCTTTATGGGAACACGCTCGAGAAAGGGAGAACCGGTTAAGAGACATTCACACATGCAAATGCAGAGGAAAAGCACTGAAGGAACATGTAGGGCAAGAGATAGCAGATCTTTTTATTTATTCTGTTACCTGTCTAGTCTCTCTATTATAAAAAGAAATCCTGTCCCCTGTCCTGATAGTCTACGATACATGATCCTCTCGGAAGATAATTTAAAGACCCGCGAGACGAAAGAGACCTGTCACGGTGCGTCTCATGGGAACATAGAACAAGAGTCTTGCAAGACACACCCTACTTACAAGCAATATAAAAAAAGAACAAATCAGTAGTGTAAAGGCAGTCATGCAGCACACACAGCTCCAGGGCTCTCAGTGCATATAAAGTGTATAAGGTCAATACGGTAGAAATAAATAGGGTAAAAATGAAACATCATCGATTAAACGAAGAAGAAAGAAAAGCGCGGAGAAAAGCAGACCCAAAAGCGATGGAGAGAAAAAAAATGGGTACAAAAAAAAGTAAAACGTCATAAACATGTTAAAAAACAAGGGGGCAAAAAACACACAGATCAGGGGCCTCATGTATAACGCCGTGCGTAGAACTCACACTATAACATGGCGTAAGCACAAAAGCGGGAATGTGCGTACGCACAGAAAAATCCAGATGGAGGAATCTGTGCGTACGCAAACTTTCACGTTCTTCCACTACATAAATCCCGATCAGCGTGAAAAGTAACGCACGTGCATGCGCCTTCTGTCCCGCCCCAACTCCTCCCAGAATTACGCCTCTTTGAATATGCAAATCAATATAAATAGCCTTCTGAGAAAAGACAATGGGAAAAGCATGGGGGAAAATATAAGAATTTCAGTGAATACCAAGTGGAGGCAAAGGAAAAACGTACTATTTGTTGGTTTAAACAAATGGTATAATCAACAAAAGGAAGTTGATCGAGTGACATAGTGTCGGAGAAACTCGAAAGCTCAAGTTCACAAAGTCGCACAGTGCCCGAAATAAAAAAGAAATCACATATCAAAGTCGCTGTGAAAAGGCAAGTCATAGCCCACCGTCTGAGTGTCATATGAAAGCTTATTAGGGTACAGACAAAAAAATAGGCACACAGTGGGAAAAAAGCACGAAATGTCAACTTTAATCTCGAAATTTCCACTTTAATCACGTAGTTTATTTTGCCATTAAAGTAGAACATCATAAACTTCATCTTAAAATCGTTTAATTTACTAGTTTCTCAAATCCCATTGTAACTAAAGTAGGACGTTAAATGCTTTGTTCTGTATTTGATCTTCTTTGTGCTTTGTGTGTGAATCACTACCTGCTTCTTAAACGGGCTTTCTCTTTCTCCAACAGGACACATAATCCATTACATTCGTGATATTACAGCTCTCTGAATAATTGAAATACTGAGATGTATACGTGATATCTTTTTCATGATGATAGGAATGAAAGCATGTTATTAAACATGGGAACACGGTGGCGCAGTGCTTGTTCATATCTCACGCAAGAGGCTTGTTGCGCCATGTGCGACCTTCAATGAAATATTTTATCACAGCAGTACTGTCTCTTTCAAACGTACTAACCTCCAATTCCTGTCCTTACTTTTCTTTCTCCAAATACCCAATCGCCACACAATCAGCTATGTAATAGACGTGAAGCCATTTGTAAGCTTAGAACGCCGATTCTTCAAAACTTTTAAGGAACATTGAAATATCTTCGTAGTACATGTTTAATTATTCTATCCGTCTGTCTTTCCAGTGTCGCGTCAGCGCAAGAATACAACGCAATGCAGGAACAATCCCTGAACTAGCTAGCGCTGCGGCACCGTGTCCTCACATGTTTAATTATTAACAATACAGATTATTTAAATGAAGTTAAAGTTTTATCTGTATAATATAATCAACATATTTTGCTGCATTTCATCTTAAAAATGAATACCGTCATCATATGTAAATACGCGCTTTATAAAGTGGCACAGGTTGTGCAATATTATAACTGTAGTGCAAGTTTACAGTGAGGTAATTGTACTTATAAGTAAACAGTTCTACAAGGAGCACTTGATGGAATGATTGAGTGCGTTTAGAGTTCTTGGGATGAAACCTTTTTTAAACCGTGAAGTCCGTACTGGGAAGTCTCTAAAGCGTTTTGCCGTGGCTCAGTCAGCGTCTGCTTCATGCTGTATACTGATATTTCTCTTTCCGATCAGCTGCTGCTGTGATTCCCCACTCAGATACAGTGATATAAATACTCCGAGTGGTGCAGTGAGAGTAATATGGAAAAAGATGATCTGCTGTGGCAACCCTTAACGGGAGCAGCTGAAAGAAGAAGAAGATGCAGTGAGAGTTATAACGCTAAAGCAGTTATGGTGTTTGGAATACTATGGCTATTCCCTGGACCATTGTATTGCTGCAGGTTAATTACAATCAGATGCATTACACTAATGAACAATATGCAGTTAGTTTCAGTGTATTTATAAAGCCGCGTCAGGAATGTGGATCTAAGAAAGAAAGGGTGACCACGCAGGAACAGTAGCACTGCTTTGATGCTGGGTGCCGCCAGTCTGCAAAACCGAGCGGAGAAATTGCGTACGCCAAGGTATGAGTTACCGTGGAAATGTGCGTGGCTTTACGCCAAGTTTAGGTTTTATACATCGCGATTTGAGTGTTTAAACGGGAGTACGCAACATTTCTGTGCGTACGCACCGTTTATACATGAGGCCCCAGGTGAGAGACGCAAAAAAACGGAGGTGCAAAACACATACAGAGCAAGATACAGAATATCCATCCATCCATTATCCAACCCGCTGAATCCGAACACAGGGTCACGGGGTTCTGCTGGAGCCAATCCCAGCCAACACAGGGCACAAGGCAGGAACCAATCCTGGGCAGGGTGCCAACCCACCGCAGAGATACAGAATATGAAAACAGAAAAAAAATAAAGTGTCAAAACAAAGAAACTAAAGATAGCATTAGCGCAAACGGCCAGAGTTATTTATTACAATGACGTGCAATCCACAATGGCCAGAAATCCGGAGATTCCTGAAAAAAATGCTACCAGCTGCATCGGCACAAGATATTCCAACGTTCATAAGTAGATTTGTTTTATCAGAAAGTATTAATTTTATTGAAAGAACTCGAAATGGTATTCGGGAAAATCCGAGCATACATTTACACGATTGAATTTCAAAAACGGGGTTTACCTCACATGCATTTATTGGTTACTTTACAAAAAAAATTATTAACTGCTGATGATATCGACCATTTTGTCTGTGCTGAAATTCCAAAAAGAGAAAGCTATCCTGAATTATGGTACAAAGTCATTAAATACATGTCTCACAGGCCTCATTTAAAAGATTCAGCATGTTGGGACTCGAAAGAAAAAAAGTGTTTAAAAAAATTTCCAAAAGCTTTTGTTCAAACAACAGATATGACTATGGCTGGCTTTCCAGATTATCACCAAAGAGATAATCGTCACGAAAAACACACTTATCACGGAAAGAAAGATGAAAAAATTGTGATGATCGATAATTCAATGATTGTACCATATAACCCGTATTTACTAAAAAGATTCGACTGTCATATTAATGTTGAGTATTATGCATCAGTGATGAGTATTAAGGACATCTACAAGTACATTCATAAAGGACACGATAGAGTACGCGTAACTTTATCGAAAGAACAAGCACAGGATGAAGTTCAAGCATATTTAGATACTCGATACGTTAGGGCATTTAATGGAATTACCAATGAACAGACGAAGTCATTCTGTCTATAACTTCTGTATGGACATTGTAGTTCCAGTAAGAACTGTACGCTGCTATGCTAACAACAAGCCATGGATTACAAGTGACATTAAGGGCCTTTTGAACCAGAAGAAAAGGACTTTTAAAGACGGTGATCAGCATGAGCTCAAGCGCGTGGAGAAGGAACTCCGAGTCCAGCTCAGGGCGGCGAAGGAGCAGTATAGGAGAAAGCTGGAGCAGAAGTTGCAGAATAACAGCATGAAGGAAGTGTGGGATGGGATGAAGATCATCACTGGCTGCAGCTCGAAGCGGGGTACCACCATCGAGAGAGACGTGAAGAGAGCAAACCAAATGAACAACTTCTTTAACAGGTTTGACCACCCTAACCCACTCTCACTCTCACCTCGGAGTACTGCACTCTCCACACATCCTTCTGCTGATACCAGCATAGGAGAGACATCCCCACCCATAATTACAACAGCGCAAGTGAGCAGAGAGCTGAGGAGACTTCGTGCCAGCAAAGCAGCGGGTCCAGATGGCGTATCACCACGACTGCTGAAGGTCTGTGCATCGGAGCTGGGGGGTCCTCTACAGCGCATCTTCAACATGAGCCTGGAACAGGGGAGAGTCCTGAGGCTTTGGAAAACATCTTGCATCACCCCAGTCCCAAAGGTATCACGTCCTAGTGAGGTGAATTACTTCCGGCCTGTTGCTCTGACATCACATGTGGCTGCTGCTTCACCACCTGAGGCCACAGGTTCAACACGCCCTCAACCCTCTGGAGTTTGCATATCAGGAGAAGGTGGGAGCGGAGGATGCCATCATCTATATGCTACATCGATCCCTCTCTCACTTGGACAGAGGCAGTGGTGCGTAAGAATTATGTTTCTAGACTTCTCTAGCGCCTTCAACACAATCCAACCTCTGCTCCGTAGGGGCAAGCTGACAGAGATGGGAGTAGATTCATACCTGGTGGCATGGATCGTGGACTATCTTAAAGACAGACCTCAGTATGTGAGTCTTGGGAACTGCACGTCTGACATTGCGGTCAGCAACACAGGAGCGCCACAAGGGACTGTACTTTCTCCGATCCTGTTCAGCCTATATACATCGGACTTCCAACACAACTCGGAGTCCTGCCACATGCAAAAGTTCGCTGATGACACTGCTATCGTGGGCTGCATCAGGAGTGGGCAGGAGGAGGAGTATAGGGACCTAATCAATGACTTTGTTAAATGGTGTGACTCAAACCACCTACACCTGAACACCAGCAAAACCAAGGAGCTGGTGGTGGATTTTAGGAGGCCCAGACCCCTCATGGACCCCGTGATCATCAGAGGTGACTGTGTGCAGATGGTGCAGACCTATAAATACCTGGGAGTGCAGCTGGATGATAAATTAGACTGGACTGCCAATACTGATGCTCTGTGTAAGAAAGGACAGAGCCGGCTATACTTCCTTAGAAGGTTGGCGTCCTTCAACATCTGCAATAAGATGCTACAGATGTTCTATCAGACGGTTGTGGCGAGCACCCTCTTCTACGCGGTGGTGTGCTGGGGAGGCAGCATTAAGAAAAAAGACGCCGCACACCTGGACAAACTGGTGAGGAAGGCAGGCTATATTGTTGGCATGGAGCTAGACAGTTTGACATCTGTGGCAGAGCGATGGGCGCTCAGCAAGCTCCTATCAATTATGGAAAATCCACTGCATCCACTAAACGGTGTCATCTCTAGACAGAGGAGCAGCTTCAGCGACAGACTGCTGTCACTGTCCTGCTCCACTGACAGACTGAGGAGATCGTTCCTCCCCCAAACTACGCGATTCTTCAATTCCACCCGGGGGGTTAAACGTTAACATTATATAAAGTTATTGTCTGTTTTTTTACCTGCATTATTATCAATCTTTAATTTAATATTGTTTTTTTTTTTTTGTATCAGTAAGGTGCTGCTGGAGTATGTGAATTTCCCCTTGGGATTAATAAAGTATCTATCTATCTATCTCTATCTATCTACCCACGAGACCAAAGACTTACTTACAATCTATCAAATAGGACAATAGGCAGCAAAATATTCAGTCTTGTGAAGGATTTGAGCACACACAGATCCAGGGCTCTCAGCGAATAGAAAGCATATAAGGTACGTTATAAATTAAATGTCGACATCTAAGCGAAGAAGAAAGCAATGCGGAGAAAAGAGACTCAAATGCGTTGGACAGAAAAAACAGCAAAAAAGAATAATCGAGGTGCAAATTCAGAAAATAAGGAAAGTAATTAAACTTATAGTAATTAAACGCTAAACACATGCAGAGCAGATTTGAGACTATGAAACCAGTGAAATTAGAAAGGCTCAAAAAAAAATAAAAAAACGTTGGCGCTATACACATGTGGAGAAAGTTAAAGGATATGAAAGTAGGAAAATTAGAAAATATAAAAAAAAGAAAGTAAAGATCGCAGTAGCGCAAACAAACAAACTGCCTCATTTAACTATGCACCAGTCTAACTTTGGCTTTGCACAATAATTACTACACTATTGCACCTTAACACTTAATTCTACTTTATTCGCATAATTGTACTTATTTATTATGTTCTACTATACTGTTATCTTTCAATCTATGACTTTTTGTTAATCTAACTGATATTCTTCTAACTTTGCACAGTTTTTGATAAGCGGATCAGGATGCATTTCACTGCGTGTTGTCCTGTATAACTATGCATGTGACAAATAAAGAATGTTGAGAATTTCAAAAATGGAGTTTACCGCACATGCATTTATTGGTTACTTTGTTCATGTATATCTATCTACTTATTTAAAAAGCTACATTTACCCCAGGAGTCAAAAACGTTCTGTCTAGCCCTTGTACAAAAACCTAGACAAAAGCTGGGGTATCACCTTGGTTAGCCCTTTTGAGTTTTTTTTTCTTTTCAAATAATGAATAGAAATTATTAAATATTTTGTTTGGTGAACATCTTTTAGGATTGCTAAAATGGTCATTAATTTAAGTTCAGTTGCCATTCCATGGTATTGAGATTAAGACAGCTATTCACAATTGTTTACAGACTCACTGAAGACTGTTGCATTGCTGTTTGAACTTATTAGCTTGTGTTTTCTATGCCCATTTTTGCATATAATGAATTGCAAGTGAAGGTGTGAGATTTTTTGCCTGATTCATTATAACTGTTAATGTTTCACACTTTTTTTTCCTTTAATAATACTAAGTACCTAGAGATCCATGTGAACAATTGTCTAGACTGGATGGACCACTCAGACCTTCTCTATAAAAAGGACCAAAATTGGCTCTTCTCCTTAATTAAGTTTGGGTCTTTCAACATACATGTTGTCCACAGTGGTCAGTGTACTGTTTTATGCTGTGAGTGAGTTCAACCAGTTTTGGAAATGCCCATATGAATGGAATGCCCTAGACTTGTTGGAGGAAGCAGCAGAAAAGAGAATGATGGCAAAACTAGAGGTTATTAAGATTATCTCTGCACATCCCATACCTTGTGCACAACTAACCAAAAGACATTCCCCTACAGTGTGCTAGGATGTGTAACTACGGCTGTTTTTTGACTAAAGCCATTAAATGGTATAATCCCTCCTCCTATGATGACTGTTTTCACCCTAGCCATTTATGATAGACCCAATGGCTAAAAATCTATACTTTAAATTCTCAGTGGATGAATTACTGGTTTAGTGCTGGGACTTGTGTTTGTGTGCTGTGTCTTTTGTGTGTACTTTCTATGTTTCTCCTGGAGCAGGTGAATTAACCCTTAGGGATCAATCACATTTTGTCTATCTGATCAATGCAGTATTACGTATATAGCATTGGAATATAATTTTATATACCGTACTTACATAAGAAATTTGTAATTCAGCAATCCATCTGTGATTAAAGAAGGATGAGGCAGCAGCTGACTCTCATTTCTCTTTATTTGTTATGAATGACCCCTCCAAAATGATTATAAAATTTGCTATTCTCATACTTTCTGGCAAACCATTCACATTAAATGCTTCTGTGTAGGATATGTCTTAGAGCAAATTAACAGCTGTTTTAATAACATTCTTCAGAGAATTCATCTGTCTATTTAGTCCAACATGTAATTATCCAGGCCTAGCCATTCAGAGCCAGAAATCATTAGGCAGATTCATCCCCATATGTGTTACAAAGAGAGAGACAGAGAGAGAAATAAATTCATAATTATGAAGAACCTTTGGCTACAAATTCGAGACATCCTCTGGCCTTTTGAAACTGGACTCTTATTCCTCCAAAACAGGCCAGTTTTTTTTGTCCCCTGCTGAGCATTCAAAATTTTGTAAAAGGAGAAAATAAAGCAACTCATTAAGCAAGCTGTTCATCTGGGCCCTCGAGAAGCCAGAAAGCATGTATTTTGTTAGAACTTCAATCAGAGCAGTGCTGCTTGATTTTTCTGTTCATGAAGCCGCAGCAGCTGCAAGAATCGCTGGAACACCGATTCTTTGAAGGCCTGTTTTTACCAGGATATTCCCCTTGAGCATCAGCTCTGCCTAAAAATTCTTAGTGCCACAGAGAGATATCTTGTTTTCATTTTTGAACCTTACAGGAGAGTCTCTTTGTCTTTCCAATTAGTTCATACAAATGTATTTTATACAGAGGTTTGATAGCAAGCACTGACTATGTGTACCTGAGAAGGTGTGCACAGTTGCTAAGAGGTTTCCAAGTCAAGAAAGGAGAGAATAAAATCACATTAAAGAACCCTAGGCAAGACAGTAATCTACATTCACAAGAGGAGAGGTTCCCAAAATGCAAGTGTTTCGAGACAGATACCAGTACAGGAATGTAGACCCTGTAAGGCATGGTTCTCTTAATTGGCAAAGGGTATAGACACAACTTTAGGAGAGGAGACAGAGATGTGGCCTAAGTGAAAACAAATAAGAGCAAAAAAGGACAAGTGACCCAGAATATGCCATGGTTTCCCATCTTTTCCTCAAGAGTATGTGTCATGCAATTAGACCTGGAAGAGTCTGTAGGACATGCTGGCCTCAAGTTATCATACAAGGTTATTAACTGAGGAGGCTGGGGCCAAGTTGTTAAGTTTTTGTGAAATTTGGGAATGACTGGTTGGAGGGTTGTGAGCATTCATCTGCTTCGTCACAAAGTTACATTATATGATTATCCATTTAATTGATGCCTGACAGACCCACCCCTAACCCTAATTTGCCCTTCTCCACTTTAATCCCATCCAGGAGTGCATCAAACACAGCTGTTAATGAGTTAGGAGTGATTGTGACACCAAGGCTGTCTGAGAGGCATTCAAAGATTTTTGTCTAGAATGATGTTAATTTGGTGGATTTCTAAAACATCTCAAATACTTTTTCTGCATCCAAAGATAATAAGATGTCTGGTGTGTTAGATTTTATGGGTGAGTATAATACATTAAACAAACACAGGTGATTAGTAGCTAAGTGTCTGCCTTATCACATTTGGTCTTGTGATATTACAGAGGAAGCACTTTCTCCATCCTTCTAGGAGTGAAATAGGTCTGCATGAGGCACATTGCAATTACCGTATATACTCACGGATAAGTCGAGACTTGATTTTACCGTATAATTTATGGTATTTTATAATGTCAGTTGTATAAGCGAATGCAGAAAACTCATGCTATTGGTCCAAGAGATTATGATATGCTAACGGCCACCTGAGAGTGTAATGACGGAACACACTGTCTTTTTTTTCTATGTATTGTGCCTATGTGACCACACGGTAATAACTGAACTATTCTGAAGCAACGTTTGCACTGATTTGTGTTTTTTGTATCTCATACCCTCATACATCTTTATCGTAAGAGCATCCCTTATCTATGATGGAGCATTCGATCAGAAGAAAACATGAAACTGGTTTTAACTTAAATGTCGTTGAAGTGACGAAAGAAACTGGTAACTGTGCTGTTGCAACAAAATTTGATGTGTCTGAGAAACAGGTGCAAGATTGGAGGAGGCAAAAAGATGTAAAAAAAAATGTGTCGTATTTTTGAATGGGCATATAAGTCAGGGATTTTATGGTCAATTTTTGGGGTTTCAAGACCTGATTTATACGTGAGTATATGCGGTAATCCCTTTTTATTTTCTTTGGAAAGATGGCAATTAATGCTTGCCGAAAAGTTTGAGGTAGAATTTTGTTGTCTCTAGCTTCTATAAACGTTGCTAATAATAGAGTAGCTAACGTATTTGAAGGATTTTTTATAAAATTCCTCTGGGTAGCCATCAGGGCCTGCTGCTTTCCCACTGTGAATTGAGATTATAGCATCCAGTAATTCTGAAAGTGTTAAGAGTTTGTCCAGTTCCTTTGCACTAAGTGTATCTAGCTGTGGTATTTGTAATGCATCAAAAAACTTATTAGATTGTGTCTTGTCTTCTTTAAGCTGTGTAGAATATAAAGACTTAGAGTACTCTCTAGATGTGTGGGTTATATTAATATGGTCAATGATTTTGTCTACGTACAATTCTAATCAACTGACTTTAAACACTTAATCAAAAAGGGAAAATGAGCTACCAGAGACATATGTCTTAGAATCAGTTCTTATTGTACTTTTTAATTGTGTCTCAGAATATGGCTCTGTTTCTGATGGGTGTAACCCAAATTGGGTTCTGTATAGGTATCCACACAGCTTGTACCCAACCTAAGATCTAAACTTTAGTCCTGTGCTCACAGTTCTGCCTTTGATGAGACACACCACACAGTTGGTGTAACTATCAAATTAAAAGAAGTTCCCCAGTGTAACAGGCAGCAAACATCACTGTCTTCTGCTAGAGGTAAAATTAAAGCACTGCATGAGACTCATGCATCAAGCCACATTGAACTATTTATTCTAACACGTTACTCAGCCTGAGGTTAGTGCATATGACTAATGTCAATTCTTTTGTTGAATTAAACGTGCTGCTATCCTATTTTATTTAATATAGAAAATGGACAGAAACATTTGCTAACAATTTTTTTTTGCAAAGGGGGTTATTGCATTGGTTTAGTATTACTCACCATAGTTGGACAGCATGGTGGTGCATGGTACGAGTCTGCTTAATCTCTGTCTAAAATGTGAACAATATCTCAAGGTTTGCATTGTCTTTCAAAATAATAAGCCTGTTTTTCACATCCTAAAGTCTTATGTTTTTGGTTGATTAGCATCTATGTTAATGTGTCCTGTAATGGACAAATGTCCTTTCTGGGTTTGGTATCAGCTTTGCACTTAGCACCTCTGGCTCTTTTTGACACAATTATGGATGAATTATATTCAGAAAATGGGCTGAAGGTTGGATTTTCAGACCACTTATTCTACCGTATGCTAGCATGGCTAAGCATGTCATTGATTTTTTTTATAGACTGGATTTTTTTAAACAAATGGCAGCAGCATGACACTTTAGGAGAAGTTCCCTAGACTGTAGTTTTCTTAGTCAGCTCTTGGAGGTAACAAGAAAACAGATGTCTGAAATTCCATTGAGGCTATCTGAAAGGAATAGGTTGGGACAGCAGTTGCATGCTTTTGGATAAAATATGTTTAATTTTCTGAAGTATAGATATGACAATAATACAACCAATAGGTATGAAAAATGAATGTCACATGACATTGATATTTATAACGGAGATTGACCAGGGCAAATGAAGACACATAACAAGAAGTATGGTGCAAAAAGTGCAAAGCAAATTTAATAAAACAATCTAATCTGTGTCTCAAGTGCAGTGCAATTGAAAATAGAAAAAATGTTCATTAATACATAATTTATAAAATAGTGCCATAGTTATAGCTAAAACCAAGAAATAAATCTATTAAATAGTTAAAATCCTAGTGGCAGAGTGGCATAAATCTTAACTTTCTTATTCCAGCTCTTCCTCTCTCTGTGTCCTTGTCAGAACACCGGGAGTTTCCTTGATTCAGCTTACCGCATTCCCTGTCTATCCTGTGTAGACTCAAACTGCCAGCAGTTCCCACAGCTCCCAGGATGCTTTACCATTCCTTGGATGCCACTGTGCTTTACTGCTTATTTAGTGCAACCCGCCACATCCCTGATCTATCCTGTGTAAAACCAACCTCCTGCTGGCCTCTGCAGCTCCCTGTTCCCAACTTGCCCTTCCTTGGATGCTGCTGCGTTCTAACCTCTCTCTTCCAACACACTCTAGTAGACTGTTTTTCTTTTGCCCACTTCACTGCTCAGTGGACAAAGGCGCAGCTACTACACGGACCCTTCACACAGCCCCCAGTACAACTCTCCTCAGACTAGTCAGCACAGCCAATGCTGCCCAACAAATTTCCTCTCAAATACCTCTCCCACTAGCAATCACTATCCTTCAAAATAAAGTAAATGATTTCCCTTACAAACTATTCCAAAACGTTATGCAAGTCTTTGAGTGTAGGTTCTGTCTACACTGACCCACAGAAGTGCTAATTGGATATGGGTGTGCAAATCACTCTCTTCCATGTGTATAACAAATTAATCCATTCCCCCATAATCACTCAGTGGCAACACATCCTTTTTGCATATACCTACTCGTGTTTAAGACGCACAAAACCCACATCTGCATCTGACCCTTTAAATGCCATACTACACATATACCCGGTAGGTTTTTTTTTAATACATATTTCACATTGCAGTAGTGTTTTCTCATCTTTTACCATCTGATTTTAAGTATATTAGTTATATGACATACAGTATGGTAACTGTCTGCAATGCTTTAGTGTGAACACTTTGAGCAATTCCCACACTTAAAATAAAACCAGTAAGGCCAAAATTTAACTAAAATTCAAAGTCTAAAATCATAAAATGTAGTGCTCCAATAGGCCTACCTACACACCTGGGGTGGGTAGCCCACATACCGAAAGCACTACAAGCTGACCTCAATAAAGCATCACACTCCTACTCTATACACTGACCTTCATTCCACAAACCAACTAAGCCATTTCTACTGTCTCACCTTCCAGCACCAAGCATACTAGTCCTAATCATTTCTGTCCTCCAAGATGCGGCAAAGAAACCGACAGGCCATATTCCTAAAGCTACTTTTAACAGCACCAGATGCCTCAGCAATATTACTTTTGACCAACATAGATATAGCCTGTTACACAAGAGACAGGTTGTTCTCTCCAGTAGTTCAAGGTAGCCTGTACAAACTGCATGGGAACTGTATACTGGCCTCTTGTGGTAAAGGGATCAATCTATGTATTAGTGGAGATTCCTCATGTCTTTTCTTCTTTAATTCAGAGCCACAAAGGATCCTGATTCCATCGAGTAGCTTTCCCTAATTGTTATAACTTGAATCACTCTATTCCATTCTTTCACACTAGTAAAATCATCCCTGTCTGGGAACAAGCTAGGAACCAGCACCAAATGGCTAAGTAGTCCATCATTGTGTACCTTCTGGAGGGAAATATGAGTGTCCAGAGAAAACCCACATGGAAAGTGAGAGAAAGTACAAAGCTTACACTCACATTAACCAGATCACACCAAGATTCCTGTAGTTGAAAGGCAGCAACACTCACTTGTAATAATAAATACATTTTTGTTTTGATTTGACAATTATATAGCTTTAGCCAGTATCACTTGGAATGGAACTATATCAAAAAAACGCTACAGTGATGATGTACGGGAGGCATCACTGGGATCAAATGTTTGGACCTTTCCAGATTTCCAGTTGTGGTGCCTTTTGTGCGAGTTCACTCTAGAGACTTTCCAACTTCTTGCTTTATGCTTAACTGTAATCATTATTTTGCCTGGATGTGCTCAGTAATGGACTGACATCTTATGCCGAATTGATCCTGCTTTGCATCTACTGTCTCCCCAGCTCTTCTTCACTCCAACACTTTAATGGTAAAACAGATTCGACAAGTACTTTGCATCACAAAAGTAAAACCACCAGGTCTGACAGCCATGGTAGTACTGATGTTTATGTGCAGCTTAAGTCTAAATTCTAAATCTTACCTTCTCCCAATGTTCTTCCTGCATTTCAGTAAAAGCCCAGCATGTTGTAAATGTTTATTATTAAATAAAGTTTGTTTGCAAGATGTGAATCAGGCAATGTCACATATTCCTTTAGTTCAGGTTGCTTGCCAGAAGCTGTGCTTTGAAGGGACATTTTTACACTTACAGTACTTGTTAAATTTTGTCATCAAATGGAAGAAAGCAAGAATAAAAACAAAACACATTGTAGATATACATCGTCAACCCTGAGCTTCATACCTGACTGACCGGCAGAATACTAAAAACCCTGTGGCCAAGTGCTGCTAATCACCTCAGCCTAGCCTTGGTTATGCCAGTCAACAAGCTGCAGCCTGGGCAGGATTGCAAAATCGATAGTGCTTATTCACAGAAAGGAAGGACTCAGGCTGACACCATTATTCTGATACAATCTTGCCAAGAGCTTGTTGTGCATGCACTTCAGAAGAGAAAAATAATGATGCCTCAACATTTGATGGACATCTATGATAAAGGCTGTCAAAAGGGAAACAAAATGCAAATGAATCTCAGATAGATTTTTCACCTTATGCAAAGTAAGCAGTATTTTTCTTCTCATTGAAACTCCTTCCATTAATTAACTAGCCCTTTGATATCCACCAAGGGCTGAAATGTGCAACAATACAGCTGAAACCCTTTATTCAGCATTCTCCAGACGTAATGCATGTTATTTTCAGGGACAAAGGGCATTACTTAAAATTTTACTTATTGAGTGATGCAGACACCGTGTTCACAACAAGCTGCTTATAGTTTTCTTTTTTTAAATCTAGCTACCCTGAGGGAATGCAGACAAAATGCAAAGCATGACCTATGGAAATCATGCAGAAATAAATGCACAGCCAAAATGTTTAAAAAGCAGGATTTATGAGCTGCTGTTTACAAGTTTCTCATTCCTTTACATATATTTTCCACTCTTGATGATTTTAAATGTTATAGGCTAACACCCTATAGCTTTAAGGAGTTTCTGGCTTTATTTGTCCCATTATGCGGCTCATTTAGTGTTTGTCTCATAAACACAGTCTCATTTTCTTAGCCTAGTAGCTAAAAGGATGAACACCAAAACACATACCACTGAAATATGATATGAAAGTGAGAAAGCCTCTCAGCCTGCTTTTATTGAGAAATAGTAGAGGGTTGTCCAGTCAAAAACAAGGAAAAACTAATACATGACCCAAGAGTGCTCTAAGAATGATAAGATCCTGCATCCAATCTGGAGGAAGAACTCCAAAAGGAGCTATTAATTGCTAGGGATATATTTACTTGGGACCAGAGAGGCAACAGGGTTTAGTTTGTTACCTTTACCTTGTACTTTCTTTGTACTTTGTGTTCTCCCTTCTATTTAGTTTATTGTTAACAAATATACTGTACTTTGAGAAGAAAGCCTTGTTCTCTTTTGGGCACTTTCAGTTGTAACCGGAGCCATCATATCACTCATGGATATGTTATCAACAATACCATTGTATATTGTTTTCTCAGGGAAATTCAATATTAAATGACAGGCCTCATGCCAGTTTAAAATTCTAACTTGCTGCATTTCTTGTAGGATGTGTCCAGCCATCTACATAGACAAGACAGATAGAAGATGTCAAAGTCCCTACAAAGCCTTAACATCCCTTGATCATAATCACTCTGATCTGTCTATTTGTGTTCTTTCACAGGATGCCAAAAGCACCTTTCAAAGAGAAACAGAAGAAGCTAAGCTTATCATCAACCTGGAATGAAATATTTCTCCAGGTGTTAATTACCAACTTTTAATCTCTCCTTTCATGTTCTGTAATGGCTGCTTAACACACCTACTGTCACCTTTCACTCATTTCATCTGTTGTGGTGTTGTTTCCTCCTTCCCATCTTATATATTTTACCTGCTCTTTACACTTCAGTTACACACCTAATGAAGGCTATATAGGCAAAATGTTGTGTCTCTTACTCTTTGTCAGTGTGGAATTAACTTTTAACTTGTTTTACCTCTTTATAAGTGCTTCCTGGTATTCTTGTGGTCTTAAATGATGGCAAGATCATCCTGAGTGATCACAACAATAAAATAAATGTGTGTTACAGCAAAGTATAGCAAATCAAACAATAGTTATATTTTTATGCAAACAACCGACCTTTGTTTCATATAGCACATTTCTCCGGTGAACAATATACAAAGGTACAAACATATTGTATAATTCTCTACTCTTTTTTTAACAACTGAAACACAGGCAGGTTGTTCATCTTGATCAGGGTCACAAAATAAATTACTAGCTAAATCAATGGAAAGACTTTGTAGATGAAACTAAACGCTAACACCCTCTAGAGCTTCCCGCTTGAAAGCTAAATGGTTATTCAGTCAATAACTAATTACTTCGTATATATTTTCATTTCACATATATATTGTAGTATATAGTAGTGTTAGGAAATGTCATTGGCTCCAGCCCAAATCTTCCTACTACCTGCCATCTGACCCCTTTCATTTGTGTCTGTTGCTGAACATCAGTTATTGTGAAGTAGTCAGCCATGTGATAGGGGGAGATAAAAAGGGAGCTCTGTATGGTTACATTTCTTAAACATTTTCATTTAACTTTTACAACAGCCATCTTTGGAGATTTGTTTGAAGTCATACTTTTACCTATTGTCTTTGGACCTTGCTTTGTCTTTTCGGTTTCAATTTTTTGATCTTTAGCCTGCTGTTTGGACTCTGCTTAGTTTGAATATTGACAATTTTCTACTATCTTATTATTTATTTATTTATTTATGTTTTTTACATGATGAGTGCCTTTTTTGGATCTTCTTACTGGATTTGGTCTTGTTTGACATTATTTTACTTAACATCAAGTGTGCATCTTAACAGAACTATAATGCCTTCCAGAAGGCAACAGAGTAAAAAGGTGGTGGCCTTGGTGAGATGGGTCCTAATGATTTATTTGGCCCTTCATAAACATCGAGTGCTGCATATGCCCTCTAGTGAAGGTAAATGGGTGTTGGTAATTTTTGTGCTGATTTGAGGTTTCTCTCAAGAACCTACTTGTCAGCTATGAAGCAGCCACAGGTAAGTATGCTTTCCACACAGCAGTGATAGAAGGACACCAACAGCTGCTTGGATAGGCTAGTCTTCCCCAGCATACTTAAGATACAGAGTCTCTTCTGTACCTTCTTCACCAGAGTTTTGTTAACAGACCACGTGAGGTTCTTCAAGATGTGTGTGCCAAGGAGTTTAAAACTAGGCACTCTCTCGAATATGTCTCCTCTGATGTATAGAGGAACAGATTCCTCTTCTTGCCTCCTGAAGCTGATAATAAGCTCCTTTGTTTTGGAGGTGTTGAGCGCCAAGTTGTTAAGGAAGCACCATTCAGACAGTTTGCTGACCTCATCCCTATAGGCAAACTCATCACCTACCACAGTGGTGTCATCTGCAAATTTTATGACTATATTTGTACTATGTATTCGTGTGCAATAGTGGGTATATCAGGAATAAAGAAGAGGACTCTGAGTGCTGAGTGTCAGAGTCGGGGAGTAGTGTGTCACTAAGCCTAACAGTTTGTGTTCGGTTTGTTAAGAAGTCCTTGATCCCTCTGTATTTGTGCTGATTGACAACCAAATTGAGCAATCACCATCCTGCTTGGGAGGATCAAAGTGCACATGTAACATCCTCACGTATGCCCCCTGCTATTCCAAGTGAGTCAGTGCAATGTGGAGAACTGTATTAATGGCATCTTCTGTTGAACTGTTGGCTCGGTAGGCAAATTGGTGCTGGTCCAAGGTGGGTGGATGTAAAGATTTGATGTGTCTCAGGGCTAGCTTCTTGAAGCATTTTATTATAGTGGGGGTGATTATGGCTGCTGAATACTGTCTTCTTTGGAACAGGCACAATGATAGCAGACTTAAGGCATTTGGGGACAGTGCATTGGGACAGAGAGATATCAAAGATGTTGCTAAACACCTCTGCCAGCTGAGTCTCACAGTCTCTGAGTACTCTCCCTGGAATTCCATCTGGACCCAGTGGATTTCCTTGGATTGACACTGTGGAGTGCTCTTCTGACATCATTCATGCTAACAGTAAATGTCATACTGTTAATGGTTGATGACGGTACTGTCCTGGTCACCTCAAAACAGGCAAAAAAAGGGGTTGTGTTCTTCTGCTGCTGATGGTTGGGTCTTTGCTAGTGATCAGTGATACTGATAATTTTTTTTTTTAATTCGATAGGTGATATTGAGGCCAGTAGTGCCTATACCAATACCAATACTGATGCAGCCAGAGTATCATCATGCAAAAATGATTCATCTTCTGTAAAAACTTACAGTATGTGCAGACATCAAAAAAATCACATTTTAAAGACTTTGCATTAGTAAACTATTATATATAATGCCAAAGATTAGACTTCTTTGCTTGTTTATTAACAGAAATTATTAAACATGTTGCGGATGATATGTGCTGCAAAAACAAATTAAATTAATGGGAAGTAAAGCTAATAATTTATTTGTTTTTTTGTATTTAGAAATTATACATAATAAATATAGAAAGTTTGAAACTTTGCTTATTAACAGAAATTATTAAACACGTTCAGTTCTTGCAAACAATCTGTGGAACAACAAGCGTCAATTTACAGTACTAACGTTACTTGGGTACTGCTGGCCTTTCTGGAATGCTTCTTTAAGAATAGACTAGAACACTTTGGCAACCATGCTAAGCCTTTTAGCCTGAGTGTCTGTGCTCCCTTCTGATTGCCTCCGTTGTAACTCCTCGTGTTTGGCAACGTGACTGACTTCCATTTGTTTTACCAAGTTTGTGGTGTTGCTACAATAATGCATGGTCTTCTGACACGTATCATATTTTGCTTCATTATTGTTCAGTGGAGTAAAATAACTCCAAACAACACTTCGCTTTCTTTCTGCGATTGCCACACATACACAGTCCCACTGCTTTGGGTGGTGGACTGCAGCACTACCAGTGTGAATGCAGAACAATGAAAAGAGCAGAAAAAAATTTAACTACTGTTCTACACAATATTACATATTTAATTTAATTGTGCTCTCACCCTCAAATACTTTTTAAAAATAATTTCTAACATACTTGCATATTATTGAAAATGTTTAATATCAGTACTTGTAATGTAAACATTGATGTTTAAATTAAAGTGTCAGGATTGGAAGTATCAATACTTAGTATTGATCAGCCCATCATTACTAGTCTTTGCTGCCTTTATAGTTAGTAAAGTGCTGGATGCCTTGCCATACACGTCAGGAGTCTCCATCATTGAAATGACCTTCAACCTTATGCCTATAATCTGCTTTAGTATTCTTGATGTCTCTCTTCAAATTGGATCTGACAGCACTATATAATTCTCCGTTGCCAGGCCTGAAGGCCTGTATTGTGCTATTTTAGCCAAAGCTTGACATGTCTGGTCATCCATGGTTTACTGTTTGGGATGCATCTAATGTGCTTGCTAACAGTGATGCTATCTAGACAGTTCTGTAAATAAAACACAACAGTGGATGTGTACTCCTCTATGTCTTGTTGCGCAAATAGGTCCCAGTGTGTGCATTCAAAATAGTCCTGAAGTTGAATGGAAGCTCCTTCAGGCCAGAGTTGGATAATTTTCACAGTTGGTTTTGTTTTGCTAATAAGAGGTCTGTATGCAGGAGTGAGAAAAAGAGATAATTGCTCGGACTGGCCTAATTGGTGGAGTATAGCGATTCTATATCCTTCTCTAATTTTGCTGTGAACATTGTCCGATGTGTTTTGGCTTATTGTAGGGCAAGTCACATGATTGGCAGAATTTAAGGAGAACTCTTTTCAGATTTGCTTGGTTAAAGTCTCCAGTTATGCTAAAAATCCCATCATGGTGAGCAGTCTTGTAGCTTGTTGATTGGTGTTAGCATGACGTCTAATGCTGTTTTGGTGTTAGTGCTTGATGAAATATACACCGCCACAATAATAATGACTGTGAACTCCAGTGGCATATAAAAAGGTTGGTATCTTACTGTCATGTACTCAATATCTGGTGAGCAGTTCCTGTCTATGATGGTTGCATTAGTGCACCACATATTATTAGAGTAAATGCACAGCCCATCTACTCTGCTCTTACTGGAGTTTTTATTTCTGTCGGCACGGTGTGCTGTGCAGCCTTCTAGAGCAATAGCTTAATCAGGAGTCCCTGTATTTAGCCCAGTCTCAGTTATTATCCACAGAGACCCTCGCTGTGTGTACGATCTTGTTCGGGATGCATTCTTGTTGGAATTCCTTGCTGAAGTTTATCTCACTGAATAGGACACCAATCTTTAGTAGGTCTCCCTGGTTATATGTCATTTTCCCTGAAGTTGTAATTACACTGCTCGACAAATACACTAACAAAACAAACAAAACATAACACCTTTCAGAGTAGACCAAAGCTGCTGCGTCCATCCATGCTGCCATGTGAGAGGTCAAAAGAATTTTTACAAGCTTCTGAGTTATCACTGCCACAGTTACACAGAAACACCAAGTGTCTCATTTATTTCTGTTATGAGTCTGAGATAATGTAGAGATAGCATCCCCTTCTCAGATAACAGCAACATTATCTGCCTGATTTAGAAATCTTCATTAGCTCAGTTGTTTAGCTTTTGTATGTGTGTCCAGATTATTCCAGGAATTAAATCAACATGGCCTGGGTAGGTTCTCATATTCTGAGAAAACCACAATGAAATAATAACAGTGCCCTCTTGAGTTATAGAAGATCATATTGTTAGTTAGGTAAACTGTGTGAGTATGTGTGTGTGTGTGTGGCAAAGCATGTGCAAAGGGAAAATCCATTCTTCTTTTATAATGGTTCCGAGAATGGAGATACCCTTTGCTGAGAGTAATAAATGTTAGAAAACATTTTAAAATAGAGGCATGGATGTATTTGTATTATAATTTTGTAATACATCTGACAATCTTTAAAGTACATAATAAACAATTGATTTTATAAGCAATACAATTTTACTAACACTGTTAAAAATGTAGTTCATGCCTTGAAATGGTGGTGTAACAATTTTTGATACAGGTGTTGCACTAGGGTTCCATGGTGACCTCATGCGTGTTGGTTTGCTAGTTTTTATTATTAATGTGCTTGCCTACTTAATATCTGAATGTAAAGGTTAATGATGTTATCATTCCCACACCTCCATGGAGCTTAATTATTACTATTGACCTTTCATGTTGCATATAGCTTCACATATCTCATTGATTTTCATCATTTTTATCCGGATTTAATTTAAGTTCACATTGGGGGCGTAATTAATTTTTTTTTTGCACTAGGCTATACCACTGCCTTGAAATTACATTGCAATTTCATGCTGGAACTGTATTATTTATTAAATACACATTATCTGCCCCAGTTACCTCTTTACTATACAATGTAGAAACTTTCATAGAAATTAACATTTAAAAATGTAATAAGAAAATGTAGGAAAATCTGTTTAACTGCTAATACTTCATAATCAAAATCATGAATTTGTATTAAGTAAAATGAAGAACAGGAACAAAAATGAAGACTGGGATACCAGAGGATGCCCTGTTTAATTCTGTTGACAATAGCATAAGAAAAGATAGCACCAATATGCTTAATACTAGAATTACCAAAGCCTACAAAAAAACTTGTAAATCTGGCCCACCTTTAATCCCTTCGCGTCTCTCTGTCAGCGTCTTTTGTCTTGTTAATGTGTCGATAACATAGATTGCTGTAGTTGTTATATATATAATATGTATTCCAAATAACAATCTATTATTTCCCATCTAAAACTCCAGCACTTCACTCCAAGATAATCAAGGCTTGCGCTGGGCCCTTTCTGCGTTGGTGGGGGAGATGGTATAGCAGGCTGCTTGTGCTTATTGACACATTTACAAGACAAAAGACGCTGATGGAGAGGTGCGAAGGGATTTAAGATGAGCTGGATTTACACGTTTTTCCGTAGGCTTTGGTAATTCTAGTGTTAAAAATGTTTGGCAAAACTCCTGTTTTGAAAAGAAGGAACTTCAGAGGTATGGATATTCTTCTCCAAAGAAGCAGGGCTAACAGTGAAGGCCGAGTTCTGATTAGGGCTTCAGTTATATTGGGCTAAGACCAGAAGAGGTCTGGCTTCATAAGTAAGGGAAGTGACTTCATTTGTATTTCAGTGTTTTCTCTCTTTTCCATTCTAAAAGAACTGATAGAACAATGCCTGTGGTGGTGGTGTAATGCTCATTTCCTACCCTGCATTTGTCCAGCACAAACCAGTAAAATGCTCCCCTAACTCACATGCCCGGCACTTACTATTAAGTGGACAAATGTCAACAGTAAAAAATCAAAACTATTTACATGTTACTTTTGTATAGATGTTAATTTGGAACAGTACTGTATATTATTTGGTTATATACCTAATTTTCTGAAAGTACCTTGAAATGAAAAAAGAATGCCAGATGGTGTTCGTGAACCTTTGTTTATGTGTTCAGTTTCTATTGAGAAATTAAGATAATAATTAAATAATCAAAGTTAAACTAGTTTAAAAAGAAACATTTAGAGCTCATTGCAAATTACCAATTTACATATTCAATGTGTCAAATCTGAAAATATTAAAAACAGTATACAAAAAAGATTTAAATTATAGGTTGTATCAATAATTTACAAAGGAAAAACATTGCTCATAAACAGCAAGCGCTAATTCAGTGCTTGCACCTGATTTGCATACAGAAGATTAAACTCAGTCAAAAACAGTAGGATTTGGAGAAAATTAGATTATTTCAAAATTATGCTTATAACCATTAGGTGTAACTGAAAAAACAACACAACATCCTTTTTATAAAATTGTATGTGTTGTTCTGGTAGAAAGTCTTCACCATTTTAAAATGCTTCTAAGTTATTGACACAAAGGAAAATGTTACCCAGTGCCATTTCTGAAAGAATGAACATTTAACAATTATCACAAAGAACAAATTATTTTATCAAGATAAGTCAATATGTATTTACTTAATGCCAATGACAGGTTTGATTAAATGCTATATACTATGTACTGAAAAAAAATCAATCAGCTTATGTATCAATGAGTGTAAGAAAAGATAAAAAAAATAAGATCACATACTGAAAATATACCACCCATAGTAATCCATGCATCTCTTTTCTGAGCCCACTTCTACTACTGGGTCAATTGAGACTTCAAGGCCGATACAGAATATCATCACAAAGAAACACTTACTCACCAACTCACTTCTGGACAATGTAGAGCTGCTAGTTAATCAGCTTGTGCTGAAACTGTTCTACCTAGAAAAAATCATTAGTAGAACTTTAATTTAGTTTTTAATTTAATTTTGACCATTCCAAATTTATGTTATTTTAGTAGGCCATATTGCAGAGATGAATAAACAATTAATGCTTTGCAGGTGGGGCGGCACGGTGGCGCAGTGGGTAGCGCTGCTGCCTCGCAGTTGGGAGACCTGGGGACCTGGGTTCGCTTCCCGGATCCTCCCTGCGTGGAGTTTGCATGTTCTCAACGTATCTGCGTGGGTTTCCTCCCACAGTCCAAAGACATGCTGGTTAGGTGGATTGGTGATTCTAAATTGGCCCTAGTGTATGCTTGGTGTGTGGGTGGGTGTGTTTGTGTGTGTCCTGCGGTGGGTTGGCACCCTGCCCGGGATTGGTTCCTGCCTTGTGCCCTGTGTTGGCTGGGATTGGCTCCAGCGGACCCCCGTGACCCTGTGTTCGGATTCATTGGAAAATGGATGGATGGATGCTTTGCAGGTGTTATTAAGACCACAGAAGTATTTGTTACTGTCTTGTTACCTAGCAGCAAATGAGTAATAGCTGAATCTTTTCAGTAACTAAACTGCAGTGTTACCAATACTTCAGTCAGGAATAGGAGGAACTTGAAAACATATTGATCTACATTTAAACACAAACTTGATGCACATATAGATGCACAGGACAAAAATCAAACTTCAGTCTGTTAATTTGAGATTGTGTTTAATTTACATAATAATCAATAATTGCTGTGCCGCCATCCATCAATTCTTTTTCTACCTGTTTATCCATCTGAGAGTGTGGATGCCATTGCCAATTCTTAAAGCAGTCGGTGCAAGGTAGGAATCATCCCTGAAGAGAGAACCAGTCCATTGCAGGAGTACATTGCATGCACACACCCTTACCAACTCATTCAGTACATATTTATAATCACCATTTAACATATCATGCATGTCTTTAGGGAGTGGGAAGGAAAACCTAAACTGACAAAGCGATAACATTTAAAGTCCACACACACAATTCCCCAGGTATAGAATTTGGAGCTGTGAGGCAACAGTGCCAACTAATGAATGCACCACTATGCTGCCAGCCTATGTTATCATGCTGCCCCTACATTTCTGAGTTATACTGTGTTTAATAAAGTGTGTCTGATATGTTAAGAAAATTAAGAATTTCAGAATAATTTATTTTTTTATCAGAAGACATAAGATGAAAAGTTTACAAACTAGCATGTCTCTTACACAATAGTCAATGAGAATAACTGCTGTTACAGCACAAAGTTACAATTATAAACTCAATAGTATACATAGAAGAACGTACTAAAGAAAGCATTAAAAGACATTCATTCCAAGTACTTTACATTACAAGAGGTAATTATAGATGAGACATGCATGGTGAATAATAAACTACTTACACAAATTAATTGAAATTAAATTAAACAAACTGGCTGCGATTCACTGTTTGATCAAGTGAGTTTAATTTCAGTAAGAGATTTCTCTCAGTTGCTTCCAATGAAGCAAAACTACTACTTACCAGCAAAACAAATACTTTGTGTCAAGTTAATATTTATATAGTAGAACTAAATAAAATATTGTGATATAGAAAATTCTAATTTAGAGAATTGCCTAATGAACATAAATGAAGCAGGAGATCAATATTATAAAACTACAATTTCCTTCTGTATGTAAAAACGTGAAATCCTTCTATTATGTCTAATAAGCATTCAAAGAGTTTTGCTTAAAATTAAGTTAATTTGGTACATGCTCAAAACATGTGGCCCAGTGAGGCTGGAGGAAGGTTGGATCTTTCTTTGGATACATTTTGATAAATGTGATTGATAAAAGATTTTAAATTGAATTATTAAATGCTTTGTACATGTGGAGCTAGAGTGCATTCTATGAATGGCTGCCTTCCATTCCTTCTCTAAGATATGAGTTGAAAAATCCATTTCCTACAATAGGGTCTTTAAAAGGAAAAGACTTTGAAATGTCTTTATACATTTTTGAGATGCTGTTTTGAAATTTATATAATTCAGAGAAACAGAGACTTCTGGGCTGAGCTATAATAATTTAATCCATGAATACATGTCCAATCCCATATGTGCATAGCGTAGTGAATATTCAATACTGTATATAGTTTACTATTACACTGTGCATTCTATGGTATAATTAACTATTTTTGTGCTTAAAAATATATATATTTACATACAGTTCGTACGGTCTGGAATGGATTAATTGTATTTACATACAATCTTATGGGGAAAGTACGTTCTGGTCGTGACCAAATCGGGTCGCATCCAGAGTTTTGGAACGAAATACGGTCGTGACCAGAGGTAAGACTGTACTAAGTTCTAACAGTATGTTCTTAAAAAAGTATTTGGTTGTTAGAGTAACATAATTAAAAAACTTGAAAAACCAAAGAAGGGGGATGAAAGTGACAGTTAGTGGCATTTTTCTGCCATAAAGCCTCTAACTTGTTGTTTGAAGTTCTTTAAGCATTATGCAGATTTTTTTAACACTAGCACTTCATTTAAAAACCTTTATTCTGCATTTACTCCATAAAATGTATTTTAAAGTAAAATGGATAAAATAAAACTTAGTTAAGGCTGTTTTTTTCAACCTGATTACATACATAAACATATGGCTAATACTCTGCCTTTCACTTATTTACAATTACAAACATTGCACTAATTTTTTAGTGACCTGATTGCATAAAACCAAATAATGTGAATGTTTATTTTGGAAAATTTTGCAATTATAAAGATTTTTTTTCCAAAAGCAGAATATTACAGCAGCAGTCAACAGATTGAACATATTACAATGACATAATGTTCCAGAAAATCCATTTCACCAGATTCCTATTATCTTTGGATGCAGAATAATCATAGATAGAGCTGAATAGGATTATCTATTTACTACAACGCACAGATTCAGGTTTGGCCCCAATATATCTGCATTGATTAATGTACTCTATATCAGTCTGTAAGCATCAGTCCGCATTAATAACAGAAATGCCAAATACTTCAAATTAGAAAGAGATACACATCATGGGTACTTGCTTTTACCAACACTTTTTGCATTATCCACTGAGCCACTGGCTATTCATCTTCGGAATAAACCAGAGATAAAGGGGATTATCAGAGAAGGAGTTGAACAGAAAATATCACTATATGCAGACGTTATGGTGCTTTATATATCAGACTCACAATCATCATTGCCATTAGTCTAAAATACATTAGAAGAATTTCATAAGATCTCTGGATTTAAAATCAATCTGAATAAAAGTATACTTTTCAGGTGAACTCTCTAGTATATCATATTGGTTTGGATAGTTTTTCATTCATAATATCAAAGCAGTTTAAATTTCTGGGTATAACCAGCATAAGTAAACATAAAGATCTTTTTCAATACAACAGTACCATGGATTAAATCAAGCAAGAGGTTAACAGATGGTCCACCCACCATCTCACCCTAGCAGGAAGAATTAACACCGTCAAAATGAACATCCTCCCTTACATGCTATATTTATTCCAGAGTATTCCTATATTCATAAACATATCATTCTTTAAGAAATTAAACTCAATTATAAAAATATACTGTACATTTGGAATTCAAAATAGCCATGCATTCAAAAGACAACTCTACAAAGATCTGAAGCAGAAGGTGGCATGGTACTACCTACATTTCAATTTTACTACTAAGTAGCAAATATAAAACCTTGGAAATCAGCAGAAGTTCAAATTTACACTGGACTGGCTTGTAACGGAAAACAAATCTTGTTCTCAATCTTCCTTGTATGCCCTGCTTTGTGCTCCAGTCAATGCTAACTATTGTCAATACACCAAAAGATTTTTTTGAAATTTCTATACAAGTGCCTAAAATATTATTGTTTAACATTTTAAACTATACACATAATTAAATTTATTAGGCTAAATTAGTGCTTTGTGTAGGCTGCATGACTGTCCTTCGACTTTGTCAGGAAAGGTCTGGGCTGCTTGCCTTAAAAGGGCAACTTGGTCCCTGTCCTAATTTTTGGGAAAGTCATGGTGCCAGTCATTGGTCTGGAGATTAAGGGCAGCATGACACATATTCTCTTATCCTAAGACCATGATCTGCTTCTTATTAGCCAGAACTTTCAGTATTCTGCTCATTACTATCCCTCCATGGCTACACAGAGATTTAGGAACTGTATTATAATACTGCTAAGACTTTACAGTTTTAATTTTCACTATGTAAAAATAAAAAGCACTAAAACCACTAGAAATCATGATTGAAACTGCAGTTAATTATTGTATTCTGAAATTCCTAAAAGGTTTACCTTTTGTTCTAGTCAACAATGTGTTAAAACTGAGTAAGCAATTGCACAGCATTCTCACTTTAAAAAACACATTCACCCAGAAACACTAGCAAGATGTGAAAGGCAGCAAGCAACAGTAAACTTATTTAACATGGCCTCTTGCAAAGGGTCAGTCTGCTTGGGTTTTCTTTCTAGAATAAAAAACTTCCTATTTAAAATAAGATAAAATTATAAAAAACATGACACCTCATTCAGTTCTACTGAGATGACCTTTGCAAATTCACCATAAAATTCCCTCACCTGTGAATTCGAGTGATGTGCCATCATTTTGAAAAATATGACACAATAAAAATGGTGGAACAGCTTATTCCAGATTCCACTTTATTTATCTTTCACCATTAAATGGATGTAATATTTTTGCTTTCGTTTTTCAAGACATCAACCATAATTTTTGATGATTTTAAATCACTAATATTAAAAAAATATACTTACTGTATAAAGAGTTTTAATTTCACTGCTTAACACTGTAGTGCAGTTGAGTGGTATAGACGGGACAGATCGCATATATGTGTGTCAGTTTAAAAGACAGCAAATAATACCTCTAAATGTCTAAAAGAATAAAAATCAGTGAAGCAAATGCTGAAGCAGTAGCACGTTATCAGATTAGCCTGACAGCACGACCTACCTCATTTTTAGTTTTATTCAGATCAGCTGTCATGTTTAAAATTAAACTAGCCTAGTCTGAGAAGGTAGCTCATGTGAGACATGATGTGTTACCGACTTAGAATGAATGGACTATACCCACTTAGCAATGAATATACTTCATGCTGATTAACACTAATATTTTCTCATAGACAAAGTTTCAGAAAAGTGTTAGGGTAGCCTGGTATTCACTGTGTTGATAAGCTCTGAAAGAGTGCAGTGTTCCATGCACATGATATACAGTAAAGCTATACCAACCTGAAAATGATGACAGACTAACACAGGTTTTCCCTCAAAACAATGTAAAAAAAACTACTCTCTCTTCTCTCATTTTTTTATCGTTTTGCCTGCACTCTATCTTAGACATGACCATTCAATAATGGGAGACAACACTGTGGTAATGAAGGAAATTCAGTCAACAGAAAGAATAATTCAACTGTGTATGAAATTCATAAAGTCATCTGAACATAAGGAGGACATACTGCATATGTTCAGCACAGTAATGTACAGTCCACTTTTAAATTTAATGTCACATGCATGTTCTGTTCATCTCATTTCTCTATGTTTTGATTTAGAAAATAGTTTATGAGCTATTTCAAAAGACTAAATGTGCTAGCTGGTGGCATTAATCCTTCAGCCCATCATTCTGCTCCACTACCTCCCTCCTTCTGCCTCCTATATAATATTATTTGTTTAATTTGGCAGTTAAAATTGATTAATCTGACTTGATTTCTAGAGGCTCTTAAACAAATAATTTATTTTCCTACTAGATTTGGATTGATATTAGGTTGGTACAAAAACTTAATTCCAGCAGAGTTTTCCAATAAAGATAAACTACCAACCTTATTTCTCCTAGTGTGCCTTTTGATAGAGCTGCTACCAGTTTATCCTGCTGAGTTTAATGTAAAGTAATGATCATTAATTCTGCAAGTGACAGTTTACAGTAAGTGCTTGTTTGTGATGAATTAAGGCATGGATTAAAGCTGAATGAGAATTACTGCAGGGCACTGGTGAATTGAAGTTTGCCTAACATTATTTCTATGTGAATTTAATGTTGTGTTTTCCTAAACTATTTAATAAATACTGCTCAGTAACTGGCATTAATTGCTATAATTACCTAATTTCTTTTAAGTTTTCTTAATATCTTTTGTAAGTTGCTGATACATCATGTTATCTGAAGGAAATGATGTAACTTCTCATGCATTATCAAAACAAAAAACTCCACAGCTTGGTTACAAAGTGGCTTAGGTTATCTATTTAAAATTATCCTAAGGTTTGGCAGCAAGGTGAGAAATGAAGCTACACTGAGAGAGATGACTCCAAGTCAGCTGTAGTATTTTAAGTATATTATTGATTTTAGATTTGTAGAACCAGAACAGCTAATATATTGAATCACAAGAAAAATGCATGAAATAGAATTCTTTCAATTCTAATACAGTACCTCTTCATTGCCCCATTAGGAAGCTTTTTTAATGCAAAATTAACTTTTTTATTGTAAAAAATGTTTCCAACCTGTTTTTGTGACATAATTAAGAAGCCATTGTTATTATTGTTTCTACCTGCACTGACGTCTGTGTGCTGTTTTTTATGAGCACCGCCATGTGTTATATTATGGTCAGGTGTTATTCCCTGCTTTATTTTTTTTTTATTGTAAGTTTTGAGCAATTATTTTTCAGGTGTTGGACCACCATGATGTCACTTTTGATGGTCTGTTCTTTAGTCTTTATACTTTGTTTAAGGAGATCAATCTTTGAGAGGTTTACTGATCATTTTGGAATGCATTTCAGTTTGTAAGTATTATATTTTACTTATTCTGGTTTAATGTGGAATTTAGCACTGTATTTGGTTACTGATTACTGGATTGCAGATTTTTGACTTGTTAGCCATGATGTGCCAAATGCGTTTGCCTCAACTGTGCTTTGTCTCACCACTTTTTGTTCTTCTTTTGTTTATATTGATTTAAATTCTTTAAATTTTAAGAACACTGTTTTGTTTTTATCCTTTCTGGCTATCCTTAAACCTGAACGACATTTCTGTGCATTTAATGTATTTTGAACTGTTAAAAGCTTGAGCTCGATTTTGGGCCCAAGCAGACCTTGAGGCCTGACTTTTGAATTTGGGTTCAGGTTTCCTGAGGTGAGGCCTATTTAAGAGTCAGATTCCTTGCTGTCCTCGTCTGGCTAGTGGTTATTGGAAGCCTACTCTCCCTTTTTGCTAATTTCTGCTGCGGCTTCTAAAACAATGCAAATGTATTAACTTATTCAGCTGTTTGACTCCAGTTAAGGATTCCTCAGAATTAAATGAATACAAAGGCCTCTTCCTTAATGCTATTGAGCGGTAGAGAGTCAAGACCACTAGCACCACGCATTGTGACATAATTGGCTTTAAAGGTTTATATTAGACAAGACAAGACAAATAATGCTCATCAGTTGTCACAAAGTTCAGATGTTTGTGATGTGCAATGAAATTTACTGGATGTGTGATTTTTTTTTGTAACTTAGAAAGAATTAGTGATTTTGAACTTTGCTTTTGCTTTGACTAATTTCTGATTTTGTTTTGGCTTATATTTTGAGGCATTACGGTAAAAACTCTGCTGTTTTTGATAATTTTTAAGGATTATCTCCTTAAAATCTGCATCTTTGATATAGAAATTAACGATCAGGGAGATTTACCTTTTAAACAAACATTCTTGTCACTTTAAGTAGTAGATACTGTATACTTAATATACTAAAAGCCAGATGTCCCAAGTGCTTTATACACTCAATTTTCTTTGTTTATCATAAATTTAAGTTTAATGCATAAAATATTTTCTTTTGCACATATTGTTCAGCGTTCTTAAAAACACTTGGCGTTATCAACTTTTTTCTGTACTGTAATATTTTTCATTTTTTCCCACAAACTGTCTCTTGATTTTTCTAGGGCCTGTCACTAACGCAACATTTTCTTCTGTTGCTTATTTCAATAATTGGTCCATTATTTTGCTTTTCCTTGAATATTGTTTCCTTACATAAACGTTTAAAAACTCTAAACCCTAACATCCTTATTTTCTAATAGTTCACTATATGAGCACAGTCTGCTAATAAATGCAATAAGCAAAGTCTGTTCTACTTTCTGTGAGTGATGAACCAGCAAACCAGAATGTACCCATGTTTGGAGCTTGCATGATCATGTTTCAGACTCTTAAACTGCAGGAAATGTATAAATGCTCAGACATTGCCCAGAACAGCAGAGCTCACCTAGGGGTGGATGGAAGACCTAGGACAACATGCTTTCCCACACTCTGTCTTAAAGTTGAAGCCCAATCAAGTATTATATTCTTGTGAGTGTTAAGTGGTATGGACCTATGATGAGGAAAGACAATGAATATATGGGAAAAAGAGTGATGGGAATGGAAGTACAGGGGAAGAGAAAGTGAGGGAGGCCAAAATTGAGGTGGATGAATAAAGTAAAAGAAGATCTGAAGAAAAAGCGCTTGACTAGCAAGAAGGTGCAGGACCAAGCTGTTTGGAAAATGCTGATTAAGCACATCGACCCTAAATTAAAATGGGAAAAGATGAAGATGAAGAGGAAGAAGGAGGAAGCATAATGGGTACAACATAAGGGTATTGAAAATCTAAATTAGCTATCAACAAATTTAAGAACCTACAAAAAGAAGAGAGAGAAATGTTAGTGGCAGTGGAAGAAAGGATGAGTAAGAAAGAAAAAGGATATTGGATAAAGCTAGCAGCCTAAAGATAAATTATAAAATGAAATAACACTTGGGAAACTTACAGCAGATGCAGCAAAGCCTAAATAAGATACATTGGGATAAGCTTTTAAGTGTGAAGACAGTTGGTGAGATGTGGTGGAGATTTAAAATTGTTTTACATATAATGCAGGACAACCTTATCCCAAATATTTAGAAGCAGTAAGAAATTAAAGAGAACTTATGGTGTACAAGACTAATAACTCACGTGATAACCATTGGGCATATGACGGCATAAGCGCAACAGTTAAAAAGGATATTCAAAAACCTAAAATGCAGTTGGAGATAAAATACTGCCAAAAATCAAAAGATAATACAAAGAGATTAAGAGGTTAATACGTGTCACAGGAAAATTAAATTTAGTAATTTTTAAGAAAAGGTTTAGCAGCACATGTCAAAAACAGGTGCGTTTTCTGATAGCCAATATGGGTTCAGAAGGGGAAAGATGGATTTCACCAATATGGTGAATTATATGATGACACAACAAAAGCATACAATAAGAGAAGTACATTATGATATTACAGGGTGAGTCAAAATTATGTTAACATTTGAATGGCGTAAACAATTTATTCACAAAACATACTTCATATGTGCAAAATAATTTACAGGAATGTCTCAACCTGTTCTCCATCATGTTCAACACATGTACCATATGTGGCACATAAATTGTCCACAAAAATTGTACATAAGTATATACATAGCAGTAGCATTCGTGTTAACATCATTTTGACTCACCCTTTATTTATCTTGATTTTCAGAAGGCTTTTGATAAGATAACACATGAAAGATTAGTGATCAAACTAAAAGAAGTGGGATGTCAAGGCACGGTGTGTGTAGGTGGGTATAAAATTGGTTCAAACACAGGAAGGAAAAGGTTATTGTGAGGAGAACTTGTTAAAAATTAGATGATGTTTAAAGTGATGTCTCTTAGGGGTCAGTGCTGCAGCCATAGCTCTTTTTAATAAACTTATATATATTCTTGTGTATGCCGTTTATAAAGAACAAGCTGGTAAAATAATAAATACTAAACTAGGTGGAAGGGATGATGATGTATAATTAGCTAAATCATTACAGCACAACTTGGACAGCATACAGACTTGGGAAGATTTGTGGCAGATGAAGTAAATAAGTAAATGTAGGATATTACACATAGGAAGCAGAAATGTTAAATTTGAATACACAATGGAGGTCTGAAACTTGAAAGCATGCCTTACAAAAAGGATCTACGAATCATAGTGTACTTGTCACTATCAAGATCAGGACAGTGGAAAGAAGTGATCAAGCTATATAGTATATAGGGTGTTAGATTATATATCATGATTTGTGGAGGACAAGTCAGGTGAAGTTATGCTTAAGTTATATAACTCACTAGTGAGGCCTCACATTAAGAATTGTGTGCAGTTTTATTCTCCATATTACAAAAAAGACATAATAGCACTGGAGAAAGTCCACAGAAGATCGACTAGTCTGAGTCTGGGACTGTGAAATTTGAACTATGAGGAGAGATTGAAGAAGCTGAACATTTTCATTTAAGCAAACACGAGATTAAGAGATGACATGATTGAAGTGTTTAATATTATGAGAGGAAATTGTATAGTGGAGCTCAGCTGCTCCTCAAAAATAAATTATTTAATAAGAGTTATGGGCATAGTTGACCTGTTAAGAGCAAATTTTTGAAAAATGTTAGAAAGTTTTCCTTTTACGCAAAGAGCCATAGGCACATGGAATAAATGAACTACTAGTATGGTAGAGAGTATGACTTTAGGGATCTTTAGATCTTGGCCTGATGTTATGTTTGGAGAATCTTGGTAAATAGCATTGTCAACCCATAAACAATATTTATTTCTAACCAGGGGGGTATTTTCTGTACGTCGCTTAAATCATCCGAGATCAGATGCCACATCTTGGATGAGTTAATGCCAGTGAAACTCATCCAGGATAAGTCAGTTTTTTAAACGCAGTCGTGTAGTAGATAAGTCTAGCTGGATGTAATCATCCGAGATGAATGCGCGCGCCCGCGCTGACTGAAAAGCCCATATACATTGAGTCTAGAAAACATGATCAGCAAGTCTTTGATAGGCTGTAACAAAATGACAAAAGAACGGGCGCATTTTTTTTTTCACACTAGCGGAGCAAGACCTTTTATTCGAAGGACATGAAGAATTTCAAGATTTAATATGCACAAGGGGTAACACTGCAAAAGCAGCCCAAACCAGAAAAGACGGCTGGCAAAAAGTGGCCGACAAATTAAATGCGTGTGCATTGTACTTACTGAAAGCAGCGTTTCATTTCCTATGTGTCAGATTAATTATTATTTAATATGTCATAATTCCAGATCAAACGTGAGCACAAGGAGAACATGGGAACAGGTTAAAGTGAAGTACAAGAATATACTTCAAACTAGTAAATATTGGTATATAACTATTTAAAGAATTGTTGACATAAAGAATCATATATAATGTAAAGAACATTAATTTTAAAGCTAATAAGAAGGCAGACAAGCAAAAAACAGGTGGAGATCCACGCGGTCCAGACCTAAGCCCTGCAGAAGAGTTGGCTCTCCAGCAAAATACCCATCGCCCTGTTTCTGAGGACATTCCAGGGGGAAGCTCCTCCTCAGAACCAGTAGCAGGATGCAGTGGTCACTTCATTTCAGGTAAAGGATGGTCATTGCATATATTTGTCCTCAATGTGTGCCATACGTAGGTTCAATATAGCCCTCTTTTTTTGTTGGGTCAGTTGCAGGGAATGTCATATCCCTAGAACTTGTGTCTGACCAACGAGATATTGACAAAGGTCAAATATTTGATGAAGACACTGTCTGATTATTCATCAGGAGGAGAGGTACATTTTCTAAATAATGTTTGATCAAACTCCACTGTGATCAGTCCCATGTGCCCCAAACACATTTGGAAATCCTGGGTAATGAGATTGTTAGACTGATTGTGAGATTCTTTATGGAACTGTGGATGTTTTTACCTGTATATTACCTACCTGCAATGGCATGAAACGCCTCTTTTGTCTGCACACGCAGGTGTCCAGGAAACACTATGAAAACCTGAAGGAAATATTTCAGAGCCAAACAGACTTTACGAATTGCCTGGCAAACTGCACTTTTAGATAGATTTTCCACATCGCCTACAGTATATAAAAAAAGTGCCGCTTGCAAAAAACCTCAAAGCAATGCATACTGTCTTTGTGGTTGTGAGAGCCCGACTTCGCCGAGTTTGACTTCGAATATAAGGTCCTAATAAATTTTTGAGGTACAATATTCCCCCTCGGCTAAAGCGGTATCTTTCAAAAAGAATTTCCTCTGGGAGCAATAAAGGATCTTGCAGAACGCGCAAAACCCTCTCTATATGAAATTCTCTTCTTATAATTTGTGTACCGATATCAATTGGTCGTTCATTCATGAACAGTGAAGTCATGAGTAAATGAATTCCACGCACGGACACTGATTAAGTGTGTGAGCTAATCCTTGTTTACATAGAACAAACCTGCTCTGAGCAAGTTTGAGGATTAGGATGTGTTGCTATGACAACATATCCAGCAAGAGTTTTGAAAAACCGATAGATCCAGGATCATGCCAAATCGTCAAGAATTACATCCGGCTAAACGAGTAATCCACGTATGAAAAATACTCCCCAGGTCTTTGTTGACTAAGTCCTAATAGTTTTATTTTAGTGACTGAGTATGCTTTACAAATGGCTAACAATTTCAATTTAAAACACAAATAAAAATTTGCTGCAGTAAAGCACCTTATTCATGGCCTGGCTTTTTGACATGTTAGAAAATGTTCATAGGAACTGTGAAGAATGAATTCATTCCCTTAATAAATATAATTAGCAACCATAGCTTTTGACTGCAGCAGTCCCAGTGGTGTGCACAGTATGTCTGTGCAAATAGTTTTTCTTTGTGAAAATTTAATTACGTTATATTTAATTACATTTTATTTATTGTTTATTTGTATCTTATTATTAATGTAATTTACATTTTAAAGTAATGTGTTATTTCTCATTTGATTATGTTTATTATAATATGTCATGTTAAGTGTGTTACTCAGCAGGGTGCTGCCTACCAACCGTACGACACTGAGTCTGAACCTCAGCCCAGCCATTGCCTGCCTGAGTTTATATGTTTTCCCTACTTAATCTACTGTTTTTTTTTTGTATTCAGGTTTCCCACATCCAAAGGATATGTAGGTCAGATTGATTAAAAATATTAAAGTGTGTGTGAACAAGGGTGTGTACAGTGATGGACGGGCTCCAGTTTTAAACACACACATGCCATTGCTCCATACAATCTTGGCCGAGTGAGCTGAAAAAATGACTAGCTGTAAATGCACATTTTTTAAAACCACTAGTGGTTTGCAGTTAAACTGTTGATTACCCTAACTGGCACATACTGAACAAAGTGGAAGGAAAACCAGAGAATCTGTAGATGAACCCCACACAGATTTAAGCATAATGTGTAAGAAGGTTAGTGTCCAGGGGTCCTGGAGCAGTGAGGTAGGAGACCTGCACATGTTGACACCCTGGCTGACTATAAACAATGTCAACTACTTTGGATGTCATGCCCTTAAAGCATTTTTGACACTGAATCATTAGACTTTAATCATTTAAGAGCAAAGTAAAAACTTTTTATTTTTTAATATGAATTCCAAGTGGTCTTCCAAGAAGGTGTACAAAGAGAGATGCAAGATAGAATAAAGTGGCATTTAGTAATATTAAATATAAAAGTAAAAAAGATGAAGGGCTGAATACCTTTCTGCAGTGGCCCAGGACAGTTGCCAAATGTAAGCCTCCAAGTCTGCATGTATATCGATTTAAATAAAATCAATGGTGGTAAGGCATAGAGTCAAGTGATGAAGATTAAATCTGTAGTTTTCAGTTCAAACAGCATGCGCTGATATTTTGGGGTTGGATACATTTTCTTATTCTAGTCACTCGTGTCTGCTTTACAGACAGTATTGCGCCATGTTGATGATATCTTATATTTCAGCTGTCATGATTTCCTCACTTTCCTTTGAAATGCTTGGTGATTCATGCAGTCTTAATAGCATAATTTAAAAAAAAACTCCTTTGCTTATCAGTTTCTGCTGTTAAGAAGCATGGAGGCATATTAATTTCCTGAGATGCCTTGTCTCAAAGTCTTACAAAGACCAAACCTAATACTCACTATCAATTTTTTTTTAATAAAGATATACAGATTGTAATCCCTCAATGGCAAATCCTCTGCTGTTAGCACAAACACCAAAGTAAACACAAATACTGATCTGTTTTCCTTATTTTAAGGAAAAGTTAAATATTTTAAAATTTAATGTTTTAATATTCTTGTTTTGAAGTAGTAACACAATTCAGTATTCCAGCACATTATGCCTGAATATGAAAATATAAATATGAAAAAATGAAAATGATATAGAAAATTCTTGGCAGCACAGTATTTCAGTAATATTTTTTTGAATAACTTAGTCCTTGATAATACTAATTACTTCTTCTAAAGCGGGAAGTATATAACATATTTAATGTATGGAGTGCAGTTTGGAAGAAATCATTTTGGCTTGAAGGGACAACCCATACAAAACAGCAACTACTGAATGCTCTGCCTGTAAATAAAATGAGTATGTGAAAACGTAATCTAAAAGAGGAAAATTAAAAAAAAAAAAAAAACTAGAAAACACAAAAAATAACCTAACAAAATTGGTAGATAAGAAGATAGTTAAAACAGTTACATTTTAAAAGAGTACCAGGAGACTCCGTCAGTAACCCAAATAACTGAGCCTATGAGCCCTGGGTGACAACCAGTAGTAACCAGTGAGAAATATGAGTAAGACATGATGCTATGTTGAGGTTTTGTCCAATATAAATACTTAAGGATTAAAAAAAATGTACAGTAATCCCTCCTCCATCGCGGGGGTTGCGTTCCAGAGCCACCCGCAAAATAAGAAAATCCGCGAAGTAGAAACCATATGTTTATATGGTTATTTTTATATTGTCATGCTTGGGTCACAGATTTGCGCAGAAACACAGGAGGTTGTAGAGAGACAGGAACGTTATTCAAACACTGCAAACAAACATTTGTCTCTTTTTCAAAAGTTTAAACTGTGTTCCATGACAAGACAGAGATGACAGTTCCGTCTCACAATTAAAAGAATGCAAACATATCTTCCTCTTCAAAGGAGTGCGTGTCAGGAGTAGATCATGTCACAGAGATAGAGAAAAGCAAACAAATCAATAGGGCTGTTTGGCTTTTAACTATGCGAAGCACCGCAGCACAAAGCTGTTGAAGGCGGCAGCTCACACCCCCTCAGTCAGGAGCAGAGAGAGAGAGAGAGAGACAGAGTTTGTTTTTCAATCAAAAATCAATACGTGCCCTTCGAGCTTTTAAGTATGCGAAGCACCGTGCAGCATGTCGTTTCAGGAAGCAGCTGCACAAAAGATAGCAACGTGAAGATAATCTTTCAGCATTTTTAGACAAGCGTCCGTATCGTCTAGGTGTGCGAACAGCCCCCCTGCTCAATCTCCCTACGTCAGGATCAGAGAAAGTCAGCGCAAGAGAGAGAGAAAAGTAAGCTGGGTAGCCTCTCAGCCATCTGCCAATAGTGTCCCTTGTATGAAATCAACTGGGCAAACCAACTGAGGAAGCATGTACCAGAAATTAAAAGACCCATTGTCCGCAGAAATCCGCGAACCAGCAAAAAATCTGCGATATATATTTAAATATGCTTACATATAAAATCCGCGATGGAGTGAAGCTGCGAAAGGCGAAGCGCGATATAGCCAGGGATTACTGTACATTTATTCCTTCTGTATCTTAATAATGTCCCATTAAAATACAGATGGAATAAGAAGTGCTGCAAAAATGTTCCCTCATTAACTCCTTCCCACCATTCATAGATATCTGAGGACCACCCGTACTCAAACCTGCAACCTTTTGATTATAAGACAGCAGTTATTACCTCTGCATCATCCAAGAAGACATATCAACTTTCTGTTGATTGACATTTGACCTTGGGTTTTTAACTCATTGACAGCAACATGTATAAATTGAATGTTTTTTTTTTCTTTGGTTATATTCTTGAATAAAAGCGCATGTGTTTATTTGATATTTGGACTAAAGTCTTCACACATTATACACTTCATGTCGTTATTACTATAAAATGGAAAAAGTTTCTGTTTTAGGTATGTGTTCAGCATTTCTTGCATTGCATTTACTGTCATCCTACATTTACCCAGATTGTTGTAGACACGGAACACACATGAAATGTATGTATTCCAAATAACAATATATTATTTACCCAATACAACTCTGGGCACCTCACACCCAGATAAAAATACTTCAGCTGGGAGAACTTCAGCTGCGGTGATGGGGGATGGGATAGCAGGCTGCTAGTGGCGATCATCACATTTGCAAAACAAAGATGATAATGAGGAGGTGCGAAGGAACTTAAGATGGCCGGGATTATGATTCTAGTGTTTATTAGACAACTGGTTCTAACTTAAGAGATGAAAAAATTAATGTGCTGTTGTTAGAAGTTGGTTGTGGAGGGTCTGTGGGTAATAGACTTTTTTTGTAGGCTTCAGGGATTCTAGTGTTAAAGCAATTTCAGAGACATGATATTGTTAAATGGTATTAAAAACATATTTTATGTGGACTACTAATACTTGTAGTTTTCTCACTGCTTTTTTGAACATGACTCACTGTTACATAAATACGTCATGTCATGTCCTAATGCCGCTTATTCCAGATGAGGGTTGTGGGGGTACTAGAGCCTATTCCAGCTAGCACAGGGCACAAGGCAGGAAGAAGCCCTGGACAGAGTGCCAGTTTATTGTAGATTGAGCACGCACACCCACTATGGCCAGTTTAGCATTGCCAACTCACCTAGCATGCATGTCTTTGGACAGTGGGAGGAAACCCACACAGACATGAGGAGAACGTTCAAACTCAACATAGGGAGGACCCGAAGAATCTCCTTACTGTGAGGCAGGTTTACCCTATCACTGCATATAACATGATATATATTGTGTTAATGGTAATGGAGCTCATTTTTGTTGGGTATGTATAATGTTAAACGTGATGTGTACGTATGTGCATTGATAAAAGTTCTCTCAGGAATACAGCAAGTTACAAAAACTAGTTGTACAATAAAAAGCATTGAGAAGAACTTACCTTGCAGTGTTTCTCAAGTATGTTTAAGGTAGACTATTTCAAGACACAATGCACCACCCCACAGTTCAGAAGAAGTTAGGTAAAAAAGGACTTAAGCTAACAAGCAGGTGTGCAAATAATAAAGATGTTCAAAAAATACATAGACAATAATGTGCAAGATGCACAGGTATTGATTATACAGTAAAGGTTTGCTTAAGTGTTTTATTTTGATTAAAAAAGAGTTTGATTTCAACATGTGGGAATTATATGGAAAAAATGCATATTGAGAAAGTCTGACTGGGATTCCATACAAATGCAATACAGAGGCAGTTTAACTTAAACTTTCCAATCACTGCATTTGTAAATGCTAACATTGATATTTGTTTGTTATTAGTTTTGTTATATTTAAGTTTGCCATTTTTGTCATAACTTAGTCACTCTTATGAGTCAGTAGCTTACTGTTACGATTATGTGAATTTGATAACTTTTCCAGGCTTCAGAATTTTTTTTTTGTTAATTTTAAGGAAAAAATTTTTGAATATGGGATTCTAAATACTTGATTACTTTCATTGTTAAATATTTTGTGATATTATAAAAATCAACTATCATTTCTTTTGGGTTTTATATGCTACTCCATTATGAAATTGTTAGGGGTGTCACTGTTTGGAGAACCTGTGGTTACAGGCGAGTGTGTAGATTACCAACTGTTGTGATGTGAGATTTTACATATAACTCGATGAATATTTTGTATGTCTTTAGGCATAGCAATGTAATTTAGTGTTTACCCCCCCCCCCCCCCTTAGGAATGGGTCTGTTTGAATTTTACAACAGGATTTGGGGGATGTGTCTTAAACCAGTTTGCCGAGTGTTTCTTTGCTAAAGTCATTTCTACCCCTGCAAATGGGCTAAGGTGTACTTTAACATATGGTTTGGGGGGCAGGTGTTAAGATGTTCTATTTCCCCCATTGGTCTGAAGTATGGCTGTTTGGAATTGGCTTGGTTCAGAAGCCTTTAAGTACTACAACCCCTATTGGCTCTAGGGGTTGGACAGAAAATCTAGATATTTACTTGTTTAACCTCACACTCTCTCTCTTACTAACCAACATCTGAAAGAAGCATCTCTTTTGCTAACCTGTGATCATGAAGACAACACAATGAAGAGCACAGCTCAGCAGCCATTTTGAACAGACATGTGGCTGAAAGCTGAGTACCAATGATGCCTTAACTAGAGACATTTAAGTAACCACAAGTCTGTGTGCTGCCTGAACTACATATCACCATTTAATCAGGTTGTATGGTTGCCAATATTCAAATGTACTTTGCATTTTGTTATTATTTCTGAATATTATCAATAATACATTATTTTATGTGTAACTTAACTTCTGCTTGTCTTTTTACTACATCTAATTGCCTGAGGATATAGATATAGAAGGGAAGGTGAGGATTAAGTTACAGTATATACAATAATACCTTATAAACAGTGGCAAATCTGTGAGATTAGGCATTCTAAGGCTACATATTAATATACAATAGGGGAAAGTAGAGCAATATATATTACTCTACCGAGATGAAACACCAACACATCACCAATGTTTTCAGTTTTTGTCCAAGTTGGTGGATACAGTCTTTAACTTTCAGTGTGCTTATTGTGAAATGTTTATGGCAAATGAATTAGTGACTGTGTTACAGGTTTATGTATTGGGTCGAATTAAATAACATTTAATTAAATACAAATATAAATACATTTAATTAATAACAATTAAATAACATTTAATAAATAACATTTATTGGTTTTGACTAGTCATGTTGCTGACATTTTTATCTCCTGACCCACTTTCTGCCCTTGTGGCCTGCTGCTAGCCACCTCTTGGCAGTACACTTATTATAAAATACTTTCTTTAATTCTTTAAATTCCTCTTCCAGGATTAGCATCCATTTCTAGTCTGTCATTTGGGCTCACTGAATTTGATTTCTGTCTAAAGTCACTATGTTTACAGTTTGTTTCCACCTTCACACTCCTTGCCCTAATAGACCTTCTTATGCATGTACATCAAAGCCATTTTTCTTTAACTTTCCACTCCTGAGATATTATTTGTCAGTTTTGTCACATATCTTTTTCACTCAAACATCAATTAAAGTAATTACTTGTTTTGAATCTGCTCTCATCTAATCATCATCACATCTAAATACAACTATAAATTCTTAAATGTCCATTTCACAAGTTGATTTTCCTTTGTATCTTTTCACTGAATGAGTTTCATGTTTCTCTCTTTAAATGGTTTATGTCCCTTTAACTAATTTTTATGTTTTGTCTTTTGATAACTCTAGTCACCACTGCATTTACAGTATTTATTTTTTACCAAACGCAAACTCGTACAATCCCCATTGTTATCTCTGTTTTCATTTTTCATCTGAATCTTACTTTTATGATGTGTTAAGGTTCTATCACTACTTGTTCTTGCATTTCACTTTTTTATGTCTTGTCTATCCTCTTTTTATCTTCATCTTACCACTCGCCTCAAGCTCACCTTGATTTTTATTCAAGTCAAACATATCAGTCTTTGATTTCTTTGATTTTTATTGTGGAGTCCCTTATAGAATGATGTGTTTGTCTCCATAACAACACATTTCTTTTCTCACTTTGCATTTTTAGTTAATTCCATATTCTTTACATCCTCAGTCCTTTTTTCTTCCAAGTTCACTTTGTTCTTTTAATTTCTTTTGCTTTTGCCCACTTTCTTTCATCTCTATTCCAACACCCTTCTCCACCTCATACTCACATTGTTATGTGTCTTGTTTTTCCTCATTTTTTCTCTTCATTTTCTTTATTTTATGTATTGTACCTGTCTGCATTTCCTACACCTTTTCCTTCCTCTCCCACTGCTAATATTTTGTTTTTTTCCTTCTCTTGTCTTTGTCTTACTTTGTTCTAATATGTATTTTCCGTCAGTTACTGTTCACCAACTGTTACTTATTAATCTTCTCTATGTGTCTCCTTTTTCTCTGTATCATTGTAGGTTATAAATAGATTTAATGTAAAAAGTTATCAATTGCTCTATAAACAGAATTGGGATAATTCAATTGCTCTGCTTTTCATCTTGGCCCTTCAAATAAATTCTATACATTATGTGGACATTGTCCACATACACTACGTTTGAAGATGTCATGACCTAGATTATTGCATAATTCTGCAAATGCTGAGATCTTTCAGTCCATCATTGTTTATTTTGTTAACTCAAATCTCATTGTATTTCTTCTTGCCTTGTTTTTTTTAATCCTTTTCATTCTTATCCAGTTGACTGTAAGGCATGGTTCAAAATGCCCAGCACAGTTGTTATTCTGCATGCCTTCTGCACTGGAGCATTCTTCCATTGCTTGGCATTCTTGTTCTTGCAAGGTTTTGGAAGCTCAATCTTTGCCACACCAGTGTTTTGCCATGGTAGAGTTCTCTGTGACTCTAGTTTCACCCTTTTGACTCTTTATAGTGTAGACTTTATCAGAATGCCTCAAATCTTATAGACTTACCACTGTTATATGGTATTGTATCTTAGCACTTCTCTCCATCTTCCCTTTTACATCTAAAAGCACAGGCATTTAGGCTAATTAATAAAAAGACAAGCAGGAGTTAAGTTACAACTTTAAATAATATATTATAGATAATGTTCATAAAATAATAACAATAAGCAAAGTACGAGTCAATACTGGCAACCATACAATCTGATAAATGCAGATGTGTAGTTTTGGGCAGCACACAGACTTGTAGTTACTTAAATGTCTCTTTGCAAGTCATCATTTTTAGTCCGCTTTCTTCAGGGCTCAATATGGCTGCCGAGTTGTGCTCCTCATTGTGTCCTCTTCATGGCTATAGTGTGAGAGAATGAGAGGGAGAGGTAAAGCATAGAAACTTTATACATTCTCTCTCTAAATCCTTAGGCCAATAGGGTGTTGTGGTACAGCAGGGGTGCCCACACTTTTTTGGCTTGCGAGCTACCTTTAAAATGACCAGGTCAAAATGATCTACCTACATTAAAAATGACATATATATATATTTATATTTAGTATACTTTATACATAAAATATATGTTGTTGTACCTTGCATAACTGAATAACCGTTTATGGCACAATAACAACTCAATACATTTATGGTCACTACAGTATTTGGATTAATAATCTTCATGTGGGAAAAGACTGACTCACATAAATAAGTAGAGCCGAATAATGCAGTCAAGGAGGCAGCACATTTCTTCATGTTTGGGTACTTTTCCTCTGTGAGTAAGTTCCAAAACTGTCCATGAGCCCCAGACTTTCAGCTGAATGTCATCCTGTAGTGTCAAAAACTCATCCTCCACTGTAGAGGAGTTTTTAGGTGAAACAGTGTTGCAATTTTTTGATGCGGGTGAATCACTCTCAACATCTTCCCTAAATGCAGCGTTTCTCAACCTTTAAGTATTTGCGACCCGAGTTTTCATTAACAGTTTTAATTGCGCCCGTTTTTTTGAAACCATAATAAATTTATTCCTATATTTTTTGCTTGCCGATACACCGCTACAAGTTTAAAATTCTCCTACGAATAGTGAAATTACTGCCATGTATGGCAACATTCGCGCCCCCTTTTACTTCGGTGTGTCTGCCTTTGCTTTTGAATTCAGCCGAGTGAAAAATGACGGGCTGTCCGCGATTAACTTTGATTTAGTTCCCTCTCCTTTCTCTTTCTCAATCGCTTTTCGAAGGAAGTCAGTTTCATAGTTTTTATGAACAGTTCAAAAGTGCCTTTCCACATTTTCCCTTCTTTGGAATAGCAATGATAGATTGACAGATCAGACAAACGAACTTCGATTGTGACATTGTAAGAAAAAAAATCCTCAAAACAATTCCACATCCAGCCCACTACCCTCCCCAACACAAATTTATTTTTTTAAATCCCTTCTTTAGTCGATATAAATTGGAAGGCTAACTAGATCACAGCAGAGTTTTGCAGTAGCTCACGCGTTTGATCGTGCGTGCGGGATGACCAGTGTGTTAGAAGAAAAGAGATCTCAGACTGGCCCAGAGCCGGCCTTAGGGCAAAGCGAACGAAGCGACCACTTCGGACCCACAGCTGGAGGGGGCCCACTGCGCCCAAGGTTTTTTTTTTCCTGTGATGCGACGCTGCTGCGGAGGGCCCAATAGAGCAACAGACTCCTTCACTCCAATCTCTATTACTAATTTTTTTATATATTTAATTCACGGGCAAACATATTCCATCACCTAATTACTCCATGTGGACATCTCCACTCGCCACTCCAATCTTCATTACGCTTCACTCAGGCCTGCGCGCCTGTTTGCCGCCTTCACGGCTCATCTGTGCCTCTGTCCTCAGTAGGCAGCCACTTACGCTTCAGTCAGGGCCACTCCGCCGCACTGCATTCTCGGACAGAGCATAAAAAGGGGCCCTTCTCTTCGTAAAGCCATCACTTTCCTTCATATCAATATATTTCCATTTTGTTAGAAAAAACGTCTTGTAGACAGTAGTTAGGCATTGCCGAATTTCCACAGTTTGAAATTATTGTATTCCAAATGTCTTCAGTTCCACCGCCAAAGAAATATAAATCAGGTGCTCAAAAACGTAAAGAAAAAGCAGCGAAAAATGAATTCTTCAATACCCAAAAAGGCGCTTTGCAACGCTTCCTAATGAAAACGGTTAGCTCTAGCAGCAGCAGCAGCACTAGCACCAGGACTGAACTTCCATTAGTCGAAGATAACAGAATAGCATTGACTTTGCCTATAACGGTATCTTCGGCGGAGAGGAGTTTTTCAAAACTCAAGCTTATCAAAATTACTTGGGAAGCTCCATGAGCCGACGAACGGTCTGAATAGTCTGGCATTGATTTCAATTGAGCAAGAGATAGTCGAATCTCTTGATTATTCTGAACTTATTCATGAGTTTGCCAGTGCCAAGGTTCGAAAAGTGTCTTTTGTGTGAAATAGATTTCAATATCTGCTGGTAAGTTATTTTATACGGAAATCTGAATATCTCCGAAGTATGAAAACAAGATTTAAAACCGGAATAAAAATGTAAAAACAAAATAATGTGGATCTCATCTTCATAAAATAAAAAAAAATATATAAAAAATATAAAAAGCAAAAAAAAAAGTGCTTGGCCTAGCTATTTACCTCCACATGCTGCCTGGTGGAAATAGCTAAAGCTGGCTAAAATGTAGCTTTATCTGTTAATTGTATCGTCACTGAAGACATTTATGCAGGCCTGCTCCGACCTCCATCACTCATACCCTTCACTCAGGGCCTTGTACGACAGTCTGTGCTGACAGCCTGCAAATCTGGCTCCTGTCAGTGTGTTACGGTTACGGTTGTCAGTGTCAAACGGAAATCGTCAAAAAGTTGATGGTTGTAGATGCCGGGGAAAATGCATTTCTGCAGCTCAGAATGCAGGAAATCGCTTGGCGGCGCGGAGCTCTGCCCGGACCTCCTAGCTGCAGGGCTCAGTAGTTTGCTTCGGGCCCGAAATTGTCTAGGGCCGGGCTCTGACTGGCCACCCTGTATGTCAATCAAGTGGCAAATGCCATGGGGAGGATATATGATAGACTAACATTCAAAAAAAAATTTTTTTTGAATGCAACGCGATCTACCTGCACTACCTTTCCAAACTACTGGTCAATCGCGATCGACGTATTGGGCACCCCTGTGGTACAGAATGGCCTCTGTCTCAAAACCAATCCCAAATAGCCATACTTCAGACCAATGGGTGCACACGCTGCCTTTTCACACCTGCCTCAAGTAGTGGATACCATTTGCTTAGCTGAAGCTTGCAGCTTTGTAGCTTTATGTCCTTCCTGCGGGGGTTGACTTATAAGAATGTCCTGCACCGAATCCCCTGCCAAACTGGTTAATGACTGGTTCTTGCTTTCTACCCAGTGCTGCCAAGATGGACTCCATTACCCACAGCAAAGAACTGGAATAATTAGGTTCTTAGAAAATTGAATATATGGATTTGACTCTTAACCAAATCATTGTATCATCACATCTAATCTTCAATGATTGGAAAACCACACATATATTTGTCTTTTAAACCAAATGAATAGGGAAGATCATTTTTGTATAAATGATTTTATAACTGACACAATTGTTAGTTGATTTGTTAAGTAATTCTAAGTATGATATCTTACCCATAACAAATAGGGAGAAAATCAACCAATTTAAAACAAAATCATGTCATAATGCCCCCATTGGCCTTTTGATCCAAAGCTGAATTAAGTTCAGTTTTTTTTAATAATACAGAAAAAGTAAATAATTTAGTTATTGTATCATGATGGCAACTGAGTGATTGTATCCTGATTCAATTCTTTATATAGTGACTTAAGCCCCAGTTCATCAAGATGAAAACTTCATAAAAGATCTCATATTAATCACGTACATTGCATTCCGCCATTGTTTCCCTTTACTACTTCCCTTTAGACCCGTTAATGTTTTGGAACACGACTATTTCAATCAATACGTTAGTGTGTTATCTTACCAAGGCCAGTCTTGCATCACCATAGCTGTGTCTCCTTAAAATGCCAAAAGTACAGCCAAAACTAAAGGAGAAACTGTAGATATTTATTTCTGTTTGGACTCTTAATATGTAGTTATTCAAGAACATCTGCTACATTTAAGGTCTGTTAAGGCTTGATTAAAACTACAAAGTAGTGTTGTAGCGGTCCAGTGCTGCTCAGATTCATGCCCGTCGATGGGACAGTGATTTATTATTTTTTCAGTGGGGATTCCAGGAAAGCACCCAGCCCTTGGCCTGACCCGCACCACACTCACAGACAGTGACCTAAAACAAACAAATGAATAAATAATATATTAAATGGAACACCTCAATACAGAGAACAAAAATCAGACAATCCTCCCCTTCCACTTTGGTGACAACAATCATCCACCGACAATGAACACTCACGACAATGTCCTTATACAGTTCCATGTGGTAGAAACCGGATTAAATGGTATGGTGTAAAGATGACGATCCCAGGAACAGCTTCCATAATAAATGAATTAACAGTCCTACCCGGTAGTCCTGAGCCGGCGAGGGGTGAGATTTGCGGGAGCACTCCCTCTGAAGATGCACAATGGACTAATCCACCACTATTCACTAGACAGGCAAGCATGATGTGGGATAATTTGTGTATAATACTGTTAAGTGTTAGGGGGTAATATAGGCTGCGGGGTGAAGGAATGCTGAAGGGAACCGGAAGGGAAAAACAGGGAGGAGCAATGACGGGGAGGAGGAAGTGCATTGGTCTGTAAGACACTATCTTTGCTAAATAAAAGTTATCAAGTTCTCACAGCAGAGTCAAACTCCACTTGTAGAACACGACATGGTGTCAGAAGTGATCTGGCTGTGGTGAACGAGTCTCCAATACTAAAAATTTCTCTCAAACAAATAATCATTGAGAATTCGCAAGAAAAGATTGGTAATCAGTGCTTGTAGGGGGTCAAAATGGATGCCACCAGTGCCGGTGCACACCAGCAAATCGCATAAGCTTCAGTGCCGTCCACAACATTCAGTATTTAGCCACCAGAGCCTTTCGATTTTTCCAAACGTCATGAGTGGCCAAAATGGATATGGTGTTTTGAAAGGTTTCACCAGGAAAGCAACCTGCATGCGTCCCCTGAAGAGAATCAGGTGAACACGCTTATTTACTGTATGGGTGATGAAGCGGATGATGTTTTAAGGAGCTCGAATTTAAGTGAACAACAGATAAAAGAGTATGCTTATGTTAGAAATGGCTTTGATGACTTTTTTATTATTAAAAGAAACATCATTTATGAACGCGCAAGGTTCAATATGCTGAAACAGGACGAGACCGAAACCGTTGATTCTTTAGTCACTGCCCTATATGCCTTAGCAGAGCATTGCAATTATGGGCCGCTGCACAACAAACTTATACGCAACAGGCTTGTTGTTGGATTGTCAGATTTAAGTCTCTCTGAGCATATGCAGCTCGATAAAGACTTAACATTAGATAATGAAATTAGAATGGCAAGGCAATCAGAAAAAGTTAAACATCAACAGAATACAGTGGAACCTCGGTTCACGAATGTCTCGGTACACGTACAACTCGCCAAACTTTTGCCTCGGTTCACGACCACACACTCGGTATACGAACAAGCCAGGTTCCCTTTCAGTTTGTACATGTTCAGTCTCTCCCTGTGCATTTCCTGTGCAGCTAGCAAGAGAGAGAGCAAGAGAGCGTGGCACAGACACACACACACACAGAGGCAGTGCGAGAGAGGCAGCACGAGAGACAGAGAGAACCACGCACACACACACAGGCGAGAGAGAGAGAGAGAGAGACGCATAAGGTAGAGAAGGCTTGTTTTTGTTTTCAGTTCTATTTACAGTGATCGGTTCGTAGCCTGCATTGTTGCAATGTTACTTTTCTTGGTGGTTTATTAAATTACGGATTTTTCAAATGTTCATTTTTTCCCCTGTGCTTAAAACTCATTAAAAAAAGTGTTTTTAGGGAGAGGTTCCTAGCACTATAGCACAAACTATTGCAGTGTTAGTTTTCTCTGTTGTTCAAGGTTTTCTCAGTGTTATTCAATGTTTTTACATTTAGTTTACTATTACGCAGTGCATTCTATGGTATAATTAACTATATTTGTGCTTAAAATCTAATATATATATATATATATATATATATATATATACATACAGTTCGTACGGTCTGGAACGGATTAATTGTATTTACATACAATCCTATGAGAGAAATTGCTTCGGTTCACGACCAACTTGGTTTACGACCAGAGTTTTGGAACGAATTATGGTTGTGAACCGAGGTTACACTGTACTTTGCATAGTGACTGTAATATTGTAACTAAAGGTGCCTGCTCTGTGGACAGAGTTTTTAAGGGCAGCACCCCCCATAATAAAGTATACCAAGTTCACACACAACAAAGTGCAGCAGAAAGCAGCACTTGCTCTAAATGTGGAAGATGCCCCTCGCACCCAATACAACAGTGCCCAGCACGGGATGTTAACTACCTCCCGTGTGGAAAAAAGGGCATTTTAGATGAATGTGTGCCACTCTGAAAACTATGCATGAGCTCACTGAGGAAGATAGCATATTCTTGGGAACTGTCTCAGCTGGGGGCGATCCCTGGATGATGGATATTCAGGTATTGGACTCCACAGTTAAATTTAAAATTGACTCTGGGGCTGATGTGACTGTAATTCCTCATCTTATTTTCAGTGAAGTTTTTGCTCGTACATCTAAGCTTGCTCTGAAAAATGTGGTGAAGCCTCTTCTAGGGCCAGGGCAGACACCAATAGATGTAATCGGCGTCACAAGCCTCTTACTGAAGAAAGGAGAGAGAGAGATAGTGGAGGATGTTTACATAATTCGAAATCTCCAAACAGTGCTGCTTGGAAGACCAACTGTCACAAAGCTAAAACTGGTAGCATGCTTTGATAGCATTACTTTGGAGACCCTAAAGAGACAGTATCCAAAATTGTGCAGTGGTTTAGGTGTCGTCCAACAGCCATATGCTATTAAACTAAAGCCAGGTGCAGTGCCCTTTTCCCTAAAGACACCAATATGGATTCCACTCCCTCTGATGCATAAAGTCAAAGAGGAGCTCCAACGGATGGAAAGCATGGGAGTAATTAGCAGCGTGGAGGAGCCAACTGGCTGGTGTGCAGGGATTGTGGTAGTCCCAAAGAAAAATGGTGCTGTGTGATTATGCGTTGATCTCACCAAGTTAAATGAATTGGTGTGCAGAGAAAAATACATACTGCCCTCTGTGGAGCAGACTCTTGGCATGTTATCAGGTGCAAACCTTTTTAGCAAGCTTGATGCCAATATGGGGTTTTGGCAAATCCCCCTGACTAAAGAATTGGCTAAATTCACAACATTCATAACCCTTTTGGGAGGTATTATTTCAATCGCCTTCCATTTGCCCACATTCATAACCCCTTTTGGGAGGTATTATTTCAATCGCCTTCCATTTGGCATTGCTTCTGCACCTGAACATTTTCAAAGTCGCATGGTCTCAGACGTCACAGAAGGACTGGAAGGAGTCACCTGTCATATGGATGATGTGCTTATTTGGGGGGAGATGCAAAAAGAGCATGATGCAAGACTGCACGCGCTTTTAAAAAAATCCAGGAAGCAGGTATCACTTTGAATATTGAAAAATGCAGTTTGAATAAAAAAGAGGTGCAGTTTTTAGGTCACATTATCTCTGCCGATGGGATTAAACCAGACCCAAGCAAATCAGATGCTATACTTAAAATTCAAGAGCCTTCTAATGTTAGTGAGCTAAGGAGTTTTTTGGGCATGGTAAATCAGCTTGGAAAATTTATTCCTCACTTAGCAGAAAAAGACAAACCACTGAGAAACCTGCTTTCTAGGAAAAATCACTGGGTTTGGGGATTAGACCAAGTCAAAGCTTTTGAAATTCTCAAGAAGGAGCTCTCTTCAGCACCTGTGCTGGTAATGTATGATCCAAACAGAGACATCAAAGTGTCAGCAGATGCCTCATCGTTTGGGTTAGGAGCAGTCCTTCTGCAGAGGTGGGCAGAGGAGTGGAAGCCTGTGGTATACGCATCACGCACACTCACACAAACGGAGCAACGATATGCACAGATGGAGAAAGAAGCACTGATGACATGGGCATGCGAGAGATTCAGAGACTACATAATTGGGAAACACATCATGATGGAAACTGATCATAAGCCACTGCTGAGCCTTCTCGGAACTCAAGCATTTTATGCTCTACCACCAAGAATTCAGCGCTTCAGGATGAGATTGATGAGGTACTCTTATTCAATTGCTCATGTCCCAGGGAAAAGTCTGTGGATTGCAGACGCTCTGTCACGTGCACCAGTCAGACGGGAAATAAATCGTGAAGAAGATGAATTCATGGAAAGCACCAATATTTATACTGATATTATAAAACATCTTCCAGCCAGCACTGCCTACATTGAAAGCCTAAGGGAGTATCTTAAAGCTGACAGTATCTGCTCCCAAGTTATGTCAATGTGTATAGAGGGATGGCCAGACAGATCAAAATGTACTGGGCCTTTAAGTCACTACTGGGCTCAGCGTGCTTTCTTTACTGTTCAGGATAGATTGTTTTTAAAAGGGACTAGGCTGGTCATACCTTTCACATTAAGGAATGATGTGCTGTCTAAGATCCATGAGGGACAACAAGGGGTGGCAAAGTGCCGAGAATGTGCCCGTCAGTCCATGTGGTGGCCCGGCCTCATCCATCAACTCAATGAGCTTGTACAGAATTGTAGGACATGCATAAAAGAAAGATCAAATCACACCGAACCATTAATACCAACCGAATACCCGCAAAGACTTAGCGCTGATTTATTGTCACTAAAAGGCCAAAAATACCTACTAGTAGTGGACTATCATTCTAGGTATGTAGAGATTGCTCACCTGAGTGCCCTAAAATCTACCAATGTCATAGTTCATTTGAAGTCTATTTTTTCTCGCCATGGCATACCTGAAACTTTAATCTCAGATAATGGATCACAGTTTTCTGGCAATTTTTTATGATGAGTGTTTTTTATGAAGTGTGCTTAACTTTTGGGTGGGTGTTGAATTTGGTTTTGTTGCTTTCCTCTTTTTTAACTTTCTGATTTTTTTCTCTTCATTTTATTCAAAATTAGATTAAGTGCTGAAGATTTGTAAAGAAGATGAAGTTTTGCTATTTAGAACCACATCAGTCTGGTCTCTTTTTTAATGTAGCACTCTAAACTGGGACAAGAAAGGAGACTGTGTGTTCTGTGTAATGAACGTTTATTTCTTGCTACATCATTTGTTTGCAAGTACACCCATAATCGAGTTTAGGTGAATAACCCTGTTTTCTTAAAAACCTTTGTTAACAGTCACCGCGCAATTAATCTTCTAGAGTTCACCTTTGGCAGAAGAATGCTGCCATTGTCATAAAAATGTGCAAAATGAGCTAAACGTCATCATCAGTCTATGTGAATTTGAAAAGCATGACAACCATGATGATTTTTTTGTGTTTTACTAAATATGTTTATCAAATTCACAGTGTTAAGGGCACTGAATGAATTCAATAATTCTGATCCTGACTCAGGTACTGGTTTGTCCAGGTGGGAGTAGGAGGAGTTGGAAGCATGCACTGATATAGTGCCATAGCCGCACACCACCACACGGCGAACCAAACCAACATGAGTAGGCTCTGTGGAAAATACAAATCAGAACATCCTAATTGCCTACTGTATATAATCCTGATAGGCAAACTGCAGAGACCAATGATGGTCTGTAACCAGACCATCAGTTACAGGGCCAACCTCTCAAAGGTCTTCATAATGTATGAAAGAGAGAGTAGCTGGTCTGAAGTCTGTTTGGGGTGCTTGTGCATTGTCATTGGAGTTTACCACACAAGATTCAGGGAAAAGGGGAGAAAAGGTGCTGAAAAACTTTACAGAAACTGGCTTGGCACATTTCTGCATATTCATGTGTGTTGCATTGGGCGTCTTGTCACACCAGCAATATGCAATTCCACTGCATGCCCCATTTGTAATGTCAAAAATGACGAAAGATAAACAAAGCTGATGCCCAAACCAAGAGGCAGATATCACAAAAACATAAACACCATGGTGTTTGCAGCACCTTTTGTGCCACTGTGTTACTTTTTACCATGTCATAATTCAACCCTACATATCCAACCATATTTACATGCAGCTTCATTGTTTACAGTTACAAACCTCTTGGCAAATGCTTTGACCTTTGAAGTCTGACCCATGCCATTAAATCATACTCTGCCTGAACAAAAAAATCTTGAAAGGATATTGAAAAGAAATCACCCAAAAGAACTGCAAGTTTCCCATCTGAAATTCAGTTTGGTATTATATCTTATCTATATTCTGACTGCGCTTCTGTCTCTCTGTTCTAACCTCACGTGATTTTTCCCTCTGTTCTGCCCAATTTTCAATGCAGCAGAAAAACTACTGTGAAGCAACTGATAAGAAAGATCATTGATTCTAGGTGAGCGTACTCTTTCTGTGCTGCTTTGCCGATTCTCCACGCATTTTGTCTTCTAACCTGAGGCACAATTTCCACAACAACCTTGAAGATAGACCCCTAGAATTGTCTTTGATGTATTAAATGTTCAGACATTTTTTGTGAATGTCTTACTTTTCTTAGTAAGAAAACCATGAAAGTAAAAGTGAATATTTGATTGTTGCCTCTTGCAGAGCACTGTGAAACTTTTCAGGTTTTGTCTGCTGGTGCAGTCCTTACTATAATTTTTAAAGCAGATTGTTTTATAGCCGTTGTGAAATAATTATATAAAACACCGTATACATGAACAGATATCATACAGGCCCCTTTGTGCCTCTACCCAATGGGAAAAATGGGCAAGAAGAATGGCCTAAAAGTATAAAAATGGCCAATTGTTATTAAAATAGAAATGGGACGATAATGGATAACAATGGACAAAATAAATCCTGCTGCTTCGTCAGACCTTCTTACTCATGTAGTTTTCCTTTGAGTATTAGATGAAGGTGGCTTGTCCACTTGTCCATCTACCATTTACATTTACTTATTTGGCTGATGCCTTTATCCAAGGTGACTTAAAACATTTATGATACAATTGGGTGCATTTCTTTTGTTTTCCAATTGCAGCACAAGCAGGGTGAACTTGCTCATGGTCACACCAGATCAGGAAGTCCAAAACCTGAACCACTAAACCACACTGCAAATACTACACAAAACATCCTCTTGTCACCTTTTCAGTTTATCTCACGCACTCTCTCTACAATAATGCTGACTGTCTTTTTTTAACCAGTGAGGCTTCTCTCTGATTATCACTCTTAACAATAGACTAAGTGAGCTCTCGTGCAATATCCTAAATCACTTCCTGGTTAAAGATAAGTCTTTCTTGAAAGGTGGCCTTTCACATCTATCGTGGTTGCCTGCTCCCTAGTCAGGGAGTACTAGGTCAAAATTTAGCAGGGAGGCATTGGTTTTTCAGATAGCATTCTAACAAAACCCATAGTATTTTCGAATTACAACAATATGCATATATTTGCATACTTAGAGTAAACCAGAATTTCAATTCTATAGAATGCAACACTGCAGGTTAGCAGTGTTGCTGAACAAGCCTAAAGCAAGCATAAGCTATATCAATCAAAGACACTGTATGGAGCACAAGCTTATGCATACAGAAAATACATTGCACAGCACATTTAAAATACTGTTCATTACAGTTGTAGCAGAACAACATAAAATAAAACCATATTAGTAATAAAAAGTAAAAAAAAAAAAAATTTTCTGTAGATTGGCCTATCATGCATGCACGTCAGAGGGTCACCTACTGAGTTCTTCACAGGTTTGTGATAGCACCCCAAGCCAAGAGGAGGCACTGCGGCTAACTGCCTTGTCTTCTTTTTCCTCCACAGCACAGAGAAACCGCCCAGATGAGGGCAACTGACTCCACCCCTTCTGGTCCCTGGGCCATAATATCAAGACCACAAGGGAGGAAGTGTCAATTCTGGTTTAAGCGACTCAAGGAGAGGAACTCCACAGGCCTACTCAAAGGGTCTTGTAACGGCCTTCAGAACTAGCACAAGTGTTGCAGGGTAGCCTTTTGTTATTCCTTTTTTGAATACCATTGCACAATTTTTTTGTTTCCCCTGCAAGTAAATGGGGACAGCCCGGTTGGCACTCCAAAAAATTTGCTGTTGTATCAACCTGTTAATTATTCGGATGACTGCAGAGACTACTAAATTAATACCATTAATGCACTGACACATTCATATGTAGCTATCAAAACACCATAGATAAAGTAAAACCGTACCAAGGCTGAAGATATATTGCTAGGTTAACACTCATATACCAAGGTAGATGTTAAACCATTATCATTAGGAGAATTTGAAAAGTTAATCTCAGCAAAAGTTATGTAGTCAAATCACAGCACACTGAGAAAAGCATGCAGTTGTTGTTACAGCCTCAATAGTAAGGTGCTGAAAGCATTAAAGGAGCAGGCAGCAGTTAGGAAACCCTGAATATAGTTAATTTTATTCTGATTTCCCAGGGGTGTATAACTGCTTCACTCTCAGCCTAAATCAACATGCTAATTAGTTAAACAATGGTAATACCATTTCCTTTGTGCAACAATTGTGTCTACACATTTTCATGGGTTAAACAATAGTTCTTCTGCTAACTATCAAGAAGTACAGATACTGCTGGTATGTTGATTAGAGACCAATATCCCCAGAACATGTAATTTTCAAACCAAGTAAATACAAACATTTTCTAAGGCAGGTTTGTTATCACAGTGCTGTACGTTGATGAGATACCAATCAAAGCAGTTTGATCTTCAAAGCAGGTGACTCTTTAGCGAAACAGATAGATATCTATGTCCTGTATAGCGCGATCAACAATAACCTGGAACAAATGTGGCACACCACTGGTGCCCTCACCTGGTTGGCATGCCTTCGGCACAGAAGGACCAAGGAGAGGGCTTATTCCGGGTACTGTCTCCACCAGGCCGACTGAGGGAAGCCCCATTGGCTTACAGTGGGGCCACGGGTTTGAAGCATGGAAGCTCAACCCTGCTGGGGCTCGTGGCCACCGCCAGGGGGGCACCTAGATGTTTATAAGGCACTGCTTGGCAGCAGTTCCGCCACACCAGGAAGTGTGGCCGGAAGAAGGTTGCTGAACAACCGGAGTCCTTCCAGGTGCCCTGTAAAAGGGGGACCAGTCGCCACTACTCAATGGCCAGAGTGGGGAGGAAAAAGGACAAAGTCTGCGAGGAGGAGTGGAGGCCAAAAGGACTGGAGGCGAAAAAGACTGTACTTGGTGTTGTGAACATTGTGCTCTTGTGGGTAGCAAAAGCGCTTTCCCACCTGTAAATAAAGGTGTGCTGTGTGAAGAAACTTGTGCCCTGCCTTTCTGTGTCGGGTTAGGGCCCCTGTACACACCCTGGGCCTTTACACAGAATTATTCATGAAATTTGCCTTGTTACTTATTATCCCAGTCTCAACAAAGGTTGCCTATTGCCCCTCCATCTATTTGCTTTTACATTTGCTATTTTTGTCTTAAATGCAACACACAGAAATATCCTTTTATTTTAAGTACCAATTTCAAGTCCATTACATATGCTTTAATCATACTATCCAGAATTACAATGAATTGCTGTCCAGGAAAATTGTCACATCTTACATTTTTCACCAAACAGTCATTTTTATTCTGTTCATTTATATTATAAAATGTTTCTTACGTAAAACACATTAATTAAAAATATACATGCAAAAAAAAATTTTTTTAAATTTTTCTGCGGGGAGCAAACATACCAGGATGCAGTGGCCTGGCCCAAGCAGTCCCTATTGGTGCCAACCATGCCCCTTGCACCCTGCAGGAATCTTCTCAAACTCCAGCCTGAGTGCCCCTCATGCTCTCTCTTTGAAACAAGAGTCCTAAATATTTGATTTCCAGGGAAGTACACTTGAAAAGTCATACCACCTCCTTCGGCCCTACTCTGCCATGCTGACATGTGCAGCAACTCTCTTTTGAACATGTGGAACTTTCTTTTCTTGAAGGTTTCATGCTGAACTTTGTGCTAACTTACTGGTACCCCTGTCCTGGCAACCCCTGGCTAGCTAGGACTTCTTTAGTATTCATATAAAGTAAAAAATAAACTTATTTTAAAGGCGGTGAAGTGGTCTTACCACCCAGCACCAAAAAAGAACTATGCTGGCTCACCAGGATACTTTTTAAATGTATAATAATAATAATAATTCTTTACATTTATATAGTGCTTTTCTCACTACTCAAAGCACTCTCCACACAGGGAGGACACGGGAAGCGAACCCACAATCTCCTTACTGCAAAACAGCAACACTACCACTATGCCACCTGCACTGCTAGCAGGGTGGACACTATGTGGTCATCAGTTCAAATTCAAAAGAACTTGAATTTGTGGTTCTTATTTGGTGCCATGTACTGTATGTATGTGTGGATATGTTTTTTCCTCACAATTTATGCTCTGCTATTTAAATGAAACTTGTAGAGAACACTTTGAAGACTAAGTATAAATAGAGCTGATACCCCAAATAGACTATAGACCTATAACATAACCCACCTTCTAGGCAGACACTCACTATGGTGAGGGAGAGGATACCCACACAAGCAGACTTCTAAAGTTTCCACCGTAGGCACCCTTGAAATAAAGTTCCTGAGTCTCCTAAGAAAGATTCTCTGAGAAATATTACTTAAGCTTATATGTATGTAGACATCATAGTCACTTCTTTAACTGCAGCAGGAAGGAAGGTAGATAGATAGATTTTATTTAGAAATATTATATGAAACAACAACAACCCCCCTTCAAACACACAAAGGAACTACAAAAAAAAGATTAGGATAAGAGACTTTTCTGACATAAACAAAAGCAGGCAATGCCAAAGAGGTTTAAAACATTACTAAAAGGTAATCAATATGTTGTAAACACAAGGAAGAAAAGTGTGGAAAGTAAAAGACCCACTACATCTAAAATAACAAAATGAATGAGTCTAGTATTACGGTTTACAGACCATTTATTATTTGTCAAAAAATATATGTGTATCATGAATGGTGTATGGCCCTTGACACATAACTGCAAAGTTGATTTGGAGAGACCCAATGTTTCAAATAAACTTGATATGCATATTTCATTCAAAGCAGGGTACAATGGAAAAGAAGCTACAGAATTTCAGTAATATCAGCCTTGTACAGGTAAACTCTTTTCCCAGGCTCCTTACCTTTATTTCTTCCACTTTTCTTTGTCCAGATTTCCAGTGCCTTACAATCCTCTTCCTTTCAGTTCCAAACTCAATGTGGAGTCATTCAAAGTCCATTTTGGGATTGAGCTCCGACTGTAAATATAACACCACGTCATGTTACTTGCAGAAATTCTCAGATGATTCTGCACTTATGCAGTGTATTGATACGGGGGTATAGAAGTTAGGTGGTTTGTTTCTTGGTGCAAAGAGAATTGTCTGCAACTTAACATCAGCAAAACCAAGGATGTTCACCGCACCAAAGAACCTCTACATCTGGTCACTTATTCAGGGAGTAAATGTGGAGGTGTTGCACTCCTACTTAGGTACTTGGGGGTCTACAGTAATGACAGGTTGGACTGGTCTCAGAACACAAAGGAACTATATAAGAAAGGACAGAGCAAACTCTTTTTCCTTTAATGTGGGAAATGACATCCTTCACATCTTCTACAACTCTGTGATGGCCAGTGTGATTTTCTATGTTGTGATGTGCTGGGCTGGTAACATTACTTCAAGAGAACAAATCAACAAGCTAATTAAAAGGGCGGACTCAGTTATAGGACAGTCTTTGGACCCCCTGGACATTGTAGCAAATAAGAGAATTAAAAGAAAACTGAGTGCCTTTATGAACAATGCTGCAAATCCTCACTGTGAAACACTTAGGGCGGTGATATACTTAATGCCAACCAACGTGTGCGCTCATCTATACTTGTGCGTGTATTTTATATAAATCTGGAGGATTCCAACAGGTGGTAGTGCAATACACCATCATGGTTAGAAAACAACGTCCGTTTTCACTGTGTAGTAAGTTGAGGAAAGAAAGATGTTGAAGATAAAAATTCTTTGCATTCTGATGCTATTGTGAAGGTGCACAAAAAAGACAGCAACAGTGACACAGAATATGGTATTTGAGACCTTTAAATGTATCTCATCATTATGATGGGGAATATGCAACACTTGTATTGCCTATGTGAGAAATGGATGAAAAAAAGCATGACAAATACTTTCGTATGTCAGCATTTAAGTTTGATGATTTGCCTCACTACATCGAACCATTCATCAAACATTGAAGCACACATATTGATCCCATTGGAGCTGCAATTTGGCTTGCTGTCACAATGCGTTATCTTGCAATGGCTGAATAATGACTTCTTTTCTCAAGCATTCTCTGCTTTGCACAGTCGTCTTTCTCGAATTTGCTTCCATTTCAACTTACACATTTTCACATCCACTTTCAAAGAGCTGGCGAATTAATGCCAGCTGTTGTAATGGGCATATCTGTTACTTTGTAGATGTTGATAATAAACAATGATGCTGTCATCATGTACCAAAACATGAACCACATGCCACCCAACTTTTTGCTGGTATTGCAACGTGACAGCACCCCAAGCAAAAAGGGGGTACTGCTGCTAACTGCCTTTTCTTTTTTTCCTCCACACCGCAGAGAAACTGTCCAGTGAGGGTGCTCAGAGGACGTTTCAAAAGAGCGCTGGGAATACGTGGCAGCCATGATGTGTGCACATAAGTGTTCTGAGCATCAAGTACAAACCCGGCCTAACACTGAGTACTTTCAGCCAACAAATTATTCATCAAAAGTGTGTCAAGAAATGCTACAGGGGCTCCTTTATACCAACAGCAATATTTCTGCATAAGGCCTCACTGTGACTGTGACAGCCAAGTCAGAAGTTTTCTTTCTTTTTAATTTTCTTGCTTTACGGTCATTATGGTGTGTTTTCAGACCAAAGTATGTGTGTGTATATTTATTTACTTACTTATTTAGCTAGCTATGTATGTATTTATTTATTGAAAGAGCTTCTGGAAAAATCTATCTATCTATCTATTGAACTATTTCAGGGCTCAGGGCCTCATTTAAAATAGTGCCATGCAAAGTCTTAGTTTAACTTCTCATTTTTTAAGCTGTATATTGGCAACCGTACATTGGGGCTGATATGAGATAGCAAAGTCATATGATTTAGGCACACAATACACCTTACTAATTGACAAATCTAAATTAGCACAGTATAACAGACATTTATGCGAGCGTGAGTTGATTCCTGCCTTATTCCTTAAGCTGTCAGGGTAGGCTATGGCCCACCAACAATCCTAAAATTTGAATTAAGTGATTTAGGAGACAGATGAACAAATTTTTATACCAGCACATTTAATTAAGCTAGAATGTCTATCAAATACAATATTTTCTTTTGCAATTAGCAAGAAATTATAGCAATAAATGCTTCATTATGATACTAATATTATGTTGTACTAATACAATGACATCTGTTAATTTCAATGATAAAGGACAGACATTTCATCAAAACGTGATGAAAAAAAGTCTCCACTGTTTATCTTTCAAAACAGTTTTTTGAAAATGAATCAGAATTAATGTGTTATATTTATGTTGTCTTAACAAGTAAAAAAAAACACACTACAACTCCTGAAAATTTTCAGCTAAACAATTCCCACCTAGTTGGCTAATAACATGTTTTTAAATATCTCAAAGTATTTAACAACTGGCATAATTACCTTCATGGAGGAAGGTGTACAGCAATGAGTTCAACACGTAGTAATAATAATGATAATATTGCCATCTTGTTTAACATTAAAATTGTACTGTAACTATAAATACAGTACACCTGTGTGCTTTTGTTATTTAGACTTCTAACTGCATGTCTGTGATCTCGTATGTCAGCAGAGCTCCTTGGTGTGCATTGTCAAATACAAACAGCCATTTCTCACATTTCTTTTAATGACAGTTTGGCTCTGCTGGCATACCTGTACATTAAATTAAGCACAGTACAGCATGCTTTCCTCAGAACAACAGCACCATCTTGAGGTGAATCCTGCTAAACTAAGTCAAATCTGACACCAGCCTTCTATAATCACATCGATTTAGACAGAGGGATGGCTTCCCAGTCATATATAAAGAAAAAAAAAAATCATGCTTATTTATACCATTAGGGTTTCATTATGTCCTGACCTGTTAGGAATAAGTTAGACTTCCATCATCTACAACACAGTCTGATTCTGGTAGATATCAGAAATACGCAGCTTTACCTCCATGGAATTTGATCTTTTCTGACCACAGTATTTTTCATTTTAGAGTTTAATTTGCCCATGAACAATCCAAGGCACCTTTTAATGCCATCTGTTTGATGTTCTCCAGTCTCACTGTGTGCAACATTACCACACTGACGTCTGAACATTTCAGGTTTCCTAATCCTTTCGTTTTGCCACATTGAAAATTGAGTTGGTGTCATCCCTGTAACTCACAGTTTTATCATCACAAAGTATGACCCTTTCAGTCCTCAAAACCAGCATCTTTATTACCAGAAACAAATAGCAGTAGATTAGACATTTTGGAATGGGTACAGCGTTCTTCGTGTTAAAGAGCCAGCAAGTTTAGGCATCATGCCAACATCTAATGAAGTATATATCACTGGTGAACAATAATAACTAAAAGCAATAAATCTATTGCTAGTCCCCTCAGATTTTTTTTCGTTATTAAATTTAAAATGCAGCATTTCTACAATGGTAGTGACCTGACTTAATAATGTAATTTGATTGGGAAATTGGTATTTGTGGTAGTGGAAATAAAGCAGCAATGCTCACACTGCACCTATCTGATGACTTGCCACCTTTGCTTTAAGACTTATTCAAATGTTATTCTAAACCTTATCAATCAAGTATTTTTTTTCTTTCGTTAAATTGTCTTCACACCCTTATAATAATTTTTGAACGGGGTTACGATATAATGGCCTTTAAAGCACTGCAGAATACGATAGTGTGTTCATTGTGATTAGCGAACCTTCTCTACATAACAGTTGAGTGAACTTTGAACCCAATTATCTCAGACAATCGAGGGGATTTGTAATTATATGATTTATAAACCCCCACCCATTACAAAACAGTGTCAAAGGCCAATCATACCCAGGACATTTAAGCAGAAAAATCTCCTGCAGGAAAGAACAAAATAAAGGGCACAGCGAAATAAAAAGGTCGTGAAAAATGTATATGTGGTATTAAATCGCATCACCAGTGATGCATATTATTTTCCAGTTCAGCTGCTCAAGCTGTGCTCTCTCATTCTGTCTCTCTCTCTCTCTTTATCAATTCCGCATTGCCTTGGAGGATGTGTTTAGCATTCTCTGCATGAGCTCAACTGTGGACTGTTCAGAGGAAGACTGCACAAGCAAATCCCCTACAGTACACGATAGATCTGTTTTAAACATTTAACAAAGTGCCGAGTAATTACATCGGCCATTTACCAAACAGCTATGCATTTAGGAAATGCCTGGCCATTCTAGAGTGGAAAAATGTAATTTGTTTATCATCCAAGCAGAAGTTGCTGCATAAAACGCATACTTGCCATAATGATTTAAGCTCCCCAAACATCTAGGCTCTGATTGAGTCCTTTGCGAGAAACAATAATTTTATGTTTCCTTTCATTTTTGCATATTGCTCTTCACTGAATTCAGACATTCACAAATTAACAGGTATAATGCTTTAAGAATTTCAAAACCGTACATTTACATACATGAACACATAAACTATGGTAAACACACCACACAGTAATTACCTTTTCAGCTGCTTTTGTTATCTGACCATCTTAGGATGCATGAAAATGTATGCTTTGTGAATATTGTTTATAAAATCAGGCATTTAGGAATCAATCCTCGACCACCCACAGCACAAGCAATTTTGTACTTTGGTGTTTCCTCCTCAGTTTCCTACCTTGCATATTTTATTGTTGCATAGGCTTCAATTCCATATGGCAATGTATTGAAAGAACAGGTAAAAAATTGTGATGAATGGATACATCTTCCAGAGCAAGAATCCTATATTGTGTTGGGATGGATTTGTCATGCTATCCAGTACCCAAGGAGGATTAAACAGCTAGTATTAACTTCATGTACTATCTCCTGATACACTTAGGACTTATGAAATAAGGCAGAAACAATATCATATACACCTAATAGAGACTTTATTAGGTACACCTGTTCAACTGCTTGTTAACACAAACATCAAATCTGCCAATCACCTGGCAGCAATTCAATGCAATGAGGCATGTAGACATTGTCAAGACGACCTGCTGAAGTTTAAAATGAGCATCAGAATGGGGAAGAAAGGTGATTTGAGTGACTTTGAACACGGCAAGGTTGTTGGTGCCAGATGGGCTAATCTGAACATTTCAGAAACTGCAGATCTAGTGGGATTTCCATGCACAACTACCTTTAGGGTTTACAGAGAATGGTCCATAAAATAGAAAATATCCAGTGAGCGACAGTTCTCTGGGCAAAAATGCCTTGATGATGCCAGATGTCATAGGAGAATGGCCAGACTGGTTCGACCTGATCAAAAGGCACAGTAACTCAAATAACCACTCCTTGCAACTGAGGTATGCAGAACAGCATCTCTGAATGCACAACATGTCGAACCTTGAAGCAGATGGACTACAGCAGCAGGAGACCACACTGGGTGCCACTGCTGTCAGCTAAGAACAGGCAGCTGAGGCTATGATTCAAAGGTTGAATCAAAGGTTTAGGCTGATGATGGTTGTGTAGTGGTGTGGGGGGTATTAAGTTCCACATTCAGTTCAAAATTCTTCTGTTAACTTTTAAGGCTATTCACAACCTTGCCCCTCCATACTGTATCTGTCTGACCTCCTCCATGTTTCCATTCGCTCCCATACCCTTATATCCTCTTCCTCAATCCACTTGACTGTCCCCTTCATCCATCTTACCACTATGGGGAGCAGAGCATTCAGTCACTCTGCTCCCCAGCTCTGGAACTCACTACCATCTGAACTTAGAAATATTGAATCATTTTCACTTTTCACATCTAAACTTAAAACTCATTTGTTTAAGACTGATTTTTCTCTTTGATTACAATTGCTCTGTCTGATTTTAACTTTTGTATTTTAGTTTTGTTTATAATCTGTGTTTTATCTATTGTTTGGTGTCCTTGAGTGTTTAGAAAGGTGCCTACAAATAAATAAAATGTATTATTATTATTATTTATTTTCTTGGCACACTTTGGACCTCTTAGTACCAACTGAGCATCATTTAAATACCACAGCCTACTAAGAATTTTTGCTGACCATATCCATCCCTCTATGACCGCAGTGTACCCATTTTCTAACGGCTACTTCCAGCAGGATAATGTGCCATGTCAAAAAGCTCAGATATTTCAAACTGGTTTATTGAACATTACAATCAGTTTACTGTACTCAAATAGCCTCCATAGTCACAAGATGTCAATCCAATAGAGCACCTATCGGATGTGGTGAAATGGGAGATTCGCATTATGGATGTGCAGCTGACAAATCTGCAGCATACTGTGTTATGCTATAATGTCAATATGGACCAAAATCCCTTAGAAATGTTTCCAGCACCTAGGTGAATCTTTGCCATGAAGAATTACGGCAGTTCTAAAGACAAAATGGGGTCCAACCTGGTATGAGCAAGGTGTAACTAATTAGTGACCAGTGAGTGTATCTTGTTTCACGTGCATCAGAAAATCTCCTCAAGGGCTTGATTGAAGTATGTGATAAACCGCCCTGCCGCTAATGTTCTCCTTCTCTTTCCACAGCACTGAGAAACCACCCTGGGAGGGCACTTGGCTCCACCCATTCCTGTGTGCACACTATAAGAAGTCCAGCTGTCCAGAATGAGGCATCACTTTCCACTCAGAGCGACACACTGGGTGGAATTCCAAGGAATGATTCTTACTTCTGAAAACTGAAGACTTTATTCTTTTGTTTATTAACATGCTCAAGTGTCATTTCCTTTATCGTTTTGAGGCATACTTTTGCTTTCAACTGCAGCATTAAACTGGACAACCCAGTTGGTGTCCCAACTTTTCATTGTTGCCTGACCTGTCATTTGTGCACCCAGCCACAATATATATGAGCCTTTTCAGTTTAAGCAAAAGCAGATTAATTGGAGACATGGTTGAAGTGTTTAAAATGAAGGGAATTAGTACAGTGGATCAAGACTGTTATTTTAAAATTAGTTCATTAAGAACATGGGGACATTTGTTAAGGGTAAATTTTACACAAGCATTAGGGTGCTGTTCTTTACACAGATAACCATAGACACATTAAGTAAGCTACCAAGTAGTGTGGTAGACAGTAAGACTTTAGGGACTTTCAAAACTAGACTTGTGTTATTTTAGAAGAATTAAATGAATAAGACTGGTGGACTTTTTTGGACTGAATGACCTGTTCTCATTTAGATTGTTCTAATGTTCTAATATGTATCGTTTTACACATACTTGTCTGTGGATCACCTTACTGTCTCAACTCAAGTATGTAATACCACTCCATGACAAGAGGGCGTGCTGTTGCTAACAGACTTGTCTCTTCCCTCCAAGCTCTGAGAAGATGAACTTGCAGGTGAATGACTTTGACCTACTTCCTCCAAGACACCACTCCCCTTCCAGTCCCAGAATCTGACATCTCAGTCTAGACCCGAAACTACCTCCGGAACGGAGCTCTCTAGACAGACCATAGTGAAAAGCCATCAGTGGCGATTACTAATTCCTGTACTTTGTGCTTGTGCTATCAAGCATTTGTTTATTTTGATAATACAATCTTTTTTGTTGAGTTATTATTAAACGGGGTGGCCGGGATGGAACCCCAACCTTTCTTTGGACTTTGTCTGTCCCTAGCACAGCAAAAAAATAAATCTGATATTTAGTGTTTAATATTTGTTAATTATTTTAGACCACTTTGTAGAAATCTTGTTTCACTTTGACATTAAAGAGCCTTTTTCTATTGATCAGTGTCAAAAAAGACAAATTAAAGCCATTGTGGTCCAATGTTGTATAATATAGGCAGTGTGTATGTATGCAATTACAACATTAAAACCACCAGCCTAATATTGTGTAGGTCCCCCTTGTGCCAAGAAAATAGCTCTGACTTATCGCGGCAGACTCCACAAGACTTCTAAAGGTGTCCTGTGGTATCTGGCTCCAAGGCGTTAGCGACAGAAACTTTATGTCCTATAAGTTGTGAGGTGGGGCCTCCATACAGTAGATCAGACTTGTTTTTCTAGCACATCCCACTGGTGCTCAATCAAAATGAAATTTGGGGAATTTAGAGGTCAAATCAACACCTTGAACTCTTTGTCATGTTCCTCAAACTATCTCTGAACATTTTTTGTAGTGTGGCAGGGGAAATTATCCTGCAAAAAAAGGTCACTGTCATCAGGAAATAAAGTTGCCATGAAGGTGTGAATGTAGGTGGTCTGCAACAATCTTTAGGTAGGTGGTACATATCAAAGTAAAATCTACACTAATGCTAGGACTCAAGGTTTCCCAGCAGAACATTGTCCAAAGTTTGCCTTCTTTCAATAGTGCATTCTGCTGCCAACTTTTCCCCCGGTAAATGACGTACATCAATCAGGCTGTCCATGTGACCTAAAAGAAAATGTGATTAATCAGATCAGCCCACCTTCTTTCATTGTTCCATGATCTGGTTTGAATGCTCATGTGCCCATTGCAGGTGCTTCCGATGGTGTACAGGGGTTTGCATGGGCACTCTGACTGCTCTGCAGCTACACAGCCCCATATACAACAAGCTACAATGCACTGTGTGTTCTGACATTTTTCGCTCACTGCCAGCATTAAGTTTTCACAGCACTTTATGCTACAGTAGCTCTTCTGTGGGACTGGACCAGATGGGCTAGCCTTTGCTCCACAAGTGCATTACAATGAGTCTTGGGCACCCAAGACAATGTCACTGGTTCACTGGTGGCACTTTCTTGCACCTCTTTTCCACTTTTTGTAAGTACTAACTAATACATACTGGTCCCAGAAGACCTGCCATTTTGGAGATGCTCTGACCCGGGTCTTCTAGCCATCACAATTTAACCCTTATCAAACTCACTGAGAACCTTATGCTTTCCCATTTTTCCTGCTTTGAACACCTCACCTTTAAGAACTGACTTCACTTGCTGACCAATATATCCCACTCCTTGGCAGATGCCATTGTAATGATAAAATCAATGTTATTCACCTGTCAGTGGTTTTAATACTGTGGATGATCGGTGTGGTTGGTGCTGTTGCTTTGCATCTTAAAAGTTCCAAGCACCATCTGCTGTATGTGAAATGTTCACATTTTCCTGAAATATGTTGAAATTTCTCCAGAAAACCTAGTCTTCCACAGCTATTCTATTTAAATAAACACCCAAGGCTAAGGAAATTGGAACATGTTTTTGTGGACATTCATATTCCTCCTATGTCTACACTCTTGACACAGTAGATGTATGTTAGTTTAGCTGGCAACTCTAAACTGGATGAATGAGTGTGGTTGTACTGTTGTATTGTATGAATGTACCTGTCATTAACCATTCGTTGCTTTTCCAGGACAAATTCTCATCTTATTTTATGGCCCAGAATTCACCTGTGAAAGTACCCTGATATATCTGCAGTTTCATTTAGTAAAGTAATTTTGGATGAATCAAAGCTGCAATATATATGAAAGATTACACAATGTATTTGATTTGCTACAAATTGCTCAAATCGTTCTTATCAATCTATGTTGCATGTCTTAAAACAGTTACGGAGTTCCTGTGATTTTATTTTGATAAAAAACATATGGTTATTGGCAGAGGAATAACACTATTCAGTCTAGGCTGTTTTTCCCAACAGCCAAATTCTAAAATGTCCCAGAACCTTATTCACTAGTTTTTTGTCCAGGTTCCCACAGCTACAGTATATGACTGGCAAGATTGTCCCAGATATCAACTACCTTCTGTGTAAGGAAGTCTTGATGTCTTTGTCTTGAATGCATTTCCCATTATTTAATTGTATTCTGTAACATGTTCTCCTCCATTATTTGAACGATTAAATAGATAAATTTTGTTTATATCTTTAAGAATTCTGAAGACATAGATTAAGTCTCCACAAAGTCTTTACATCTTATTTGACAATAATTATCTCCTTTACTCCATATCAGAATGGTTGAGTTTAGATTATTTAATCCAAGTAACAGCATCTTCATACTACAAGAGAAGCAAATATGAACTTAGTTGACTTTAAAAACTCCTCACTGGAAACACCCCAATTTAAATTAACTGCAATTTAAACACTTTTAAGGTGAGCTGTTATGTACTGTACCACCATGCCATCCTAAATTAATTTAATATAAATAAGCCTATATGAATGAATGTCTGTAGTGATGAAGTTAATTATACATTTAACCATCTTAAATACAGTAAGAATGACGAGAGAAAGCAACTTAGATTATAAAAAATATTTTTAATATGTTGAATCATCATGTACAGTACATGCAATACATGTATTTAATATATTCTCCATGTCTTTATAAGTGACTCTACGTTTGAATTCTCACATCTTCTAAGTCTCAAGTTTCTCTCTGTGAGTGTTACAATCTTTGACTGTCTCTAACTCTTGCGGTTAATCAGACTAAACGTTTCCTGCCTATCACCTGCACTATCAGCTCTTGTTCTGATGGCATGGGAATTGATGTATTCTGTAGAATATTTCTTAAGATTACTTCTTATGGTCTTTTTCTGTTTGGAACAGAAATCTATTTATTAGTTACTTGACACCACTACCATTAACTTGACATCAGAGATCTTGTTAGATGTGTAAACAAGACTGTGAAGGCTAGCTGTTTATGCTAACATCAGAAGCCTAAAGGCGATTAGAAAATCCCAAGTAGTGAAAGTTTAACACAGTGAAAAGATCATATTAATTACATTTTGAAAAAAAAAACATTCATTCATTGTTTTTCTTTTTAATCTGCTTCCACTTGTTTGGGGAGTAAGGCAGAAGGCCAGATGGGACATCTGTCCATCTTAGGACACTTTTACACCAACACTGCAATTTCCCCATATCAAGCTGATTTGAAGTTGCCAATCAATGTGACAATATTTTTAACAGCATTGAATAAAAAGATTTAGAAACAAAAGACTGTAGTTCATAATTTTAGGAAAACAAAGCTAAAACTCTGAGTAGGAGGGGTCGCACTAATATAGCATTGCTTTTTTATTAGTGGTCAAAAATACCCATTGTATATATTTTGAAAATCATTTCATTAACAGGTTTTGTTTTGATTTGTTTACTGAGATCTTTTTCATAATGTGAAAAATATAGGAAAGGAGGCAAAGACAGTTAAGAGTAGAACTGGTATTCCCCTCACATGCAAATACAAAATGTTTATATTTATTATAGTGTACATTAGCCTGGGAATGTGCTTTGTGATGGACTAGTGCCTTGCCCAGAGTTCATTCCTCCCTTTTACCCAATACTGACTGGATAGGCTACACTTCCCTTCAATTCTAAATTGAAATAAGCAAGTACAGAAAAAGGGTTTCATTGAGGAGGAATTTTTCTATTCCATGTCCCTTTTATTGACATTTGCATTTTTTCATTTCCATCATTATCTGTGTGTTTACTTTCACTAACTGCATGCCTTTTTACTCCTAAAATAAGTGGGGGTGTCAGCAGACATGATAGATACTGCCATGTGTTGCTATAGTGTTTAATTGTCTATAGAATGATAAGAATCATCTTAAAATTTTTGCAAATGGCATGACCTGGTGTTATATTTATAGTCAGAGGTGTACAGAGTAAAGAGAAAAGGAGACAGAACTGTTCCTGGTGGTAGTCCAGTGTTGCTCACATTTGTATCAGAAGCACAGTCTTTGAGTGTCACTAAATGTGGTCTGCCCGACAGATAATCCATTATCCTGGACACCAGAGGCTCATCCACCTGCATATCTCTGAATTTACCACTTAACAGGGATGGCTGGATGGTATTGAAGGCACTGGAGAAATCAAAAAATGTAATTCTAAGAGTGCTGCCAGCTTTCCCCAGGTGAGAATAAGCTTTATGGAGCAGATAGATAATTGCATCCTCCACTCCAATCTTTGTCCAGTAGGCAAACTTCAGTGGGTCCAGGTGATACCACAAGAGGACTCATATAGTCCAGGACCAGTCCCTCAAAGCTCTTCAGGATATCAGACGCAAGTGCCACTGGTCTGTAGTCATTAGGTGAAGAGGCACCTGCCTTCTTTGGAATAGGAACAATGTAGAATATTTTCCACAGCAAGGACACTTTCTGAAATGCTAGTAATAAGAATGGTACCATGAGACTGCAAAAAACTTTTAAAGTGAAGTGCACCCAGACTTTCCAATAAGTATTTTAACATTTTTTTCAATCTCCATATATATTTTCACATTTTTCCATCATTTTCCCCAAACTCTTTCTTATCTTTACTCTTTCTTATTTATATTTCCTAGTTTAATTTTCTCAGAATTTTCCTTGTTTCTGTAAAGGTAAAACCTCAACTTCTCCCTTCTCTGATTTTCAATTTTGTGTTCGACTTTTGAAACTGGTCATGGGTTCTATTTTTTGCCTTTAGTTAGTGTCCTAAGTTATTCAACATTTTCTCACTCCATTTTACTTCTGGGTGGCATAGTAGCATCATGGTTCCCTCTAGATTTATGTGTGAACAAATTCATAAAATTCACATACCAGTAAAATGTCAAAATACCCTTATGTAAAGACGTACTGTATTGACATGAATGTAAGCGAATAGAATCTGGCCACATTTAACTACCATTTAGTACTCTTGTTTTTATTTTTATCTATACAGAAAGTTATTTATTGTTTAGTTCTGATTACATTTTGTGTTCAAACTGTACCATAACCATGATGTCATTGATCATCAAGGCAAGCTGTTAATGATAGATGCCATTTTCATGTCTTATTTAAGCCTGAGGTCTTTATGTTGAAACTGTCTAAAGTTTGTTTTTTAAGGTGAAAGCTAAAGAATCCGTGGATAAAGTTGTTGTTTTCTAAACCTAAATACATACAAAGACACATACTTTCTCAGACCCACTTAGTGCAGTTCAGGGTCACGGGAGAGCAGAACATATCACAGGACACACACACATCTACACACTTACACTCTTTCGTATGGGAGTAATTAACTAGCATATTTCAAATTAGATTTGAGTCACTTTCATATGTGGTATCACAAAAGCAAACCACAAACATAAAAAGGTTTGGGGTAGCCACCTGTATAATTGTATTGAGATGATCACAGGTTTGAGTCCAAAACACAACTGAATATAACAGGAAAAGATGGTGGCTCTAAAGCCCGGGACTGGATGTGACTTCATTGGGACCGGAACCAGAAGTGTCATCTTCTGGACCAGACGTGACATCATCACTAGAGCCGGAACTGGAAAGTGATGTCTTTTATGCTGTAAGTGAAGTCATTCACGGGCCCCGGGACCGGAAGTGCCGTCATCACTGGGCCCTCCCTGGAACTGGAAGTGACGTCATCCATGGCGCCGGGACCTGGCGAGATTTCTTGTGGATGGTCTGCAGAAGATTGAGAAAGAGAGTTAGTGCAGCTCATCACCCCCTGTGGTAATACTATTCTTAAGGCCTTTCAGATATCTCCCAATTGCACGTGTGTGACAGTGGTCTTGTATCAGATACGTATCTGATTCGTGGCCAGGCAACATGAATGAGAATGGTCAGATTCATGTGGTTTTTTTTGCCTATACATATGGGCTGAGTGCCGCATCATCAGCTAGCACCAGCAGTGTGGAACACCAGTAAAGGAGGAGAGCTACAGCTTTGACAACAGTCATTGTCCCATCACTTTTTCATACCCACACATCTCTTGGTGCAGCACTGCCAGCAATAGCTGCGAAAACAGCAAATGCTAGCCATCTGGCATTTTTTTGCCTTCTCAACCTAAATACATGCAGCTGACAAACCGTTTGCCGCCCTACTGAGAAAAATGTGATGGATACACTAGTTAATAATGTATTCATTTTTAACACAAGTCATCTCACAAATAGAAAGTTTTTTGTTGTTGACAATGCAGACTTGTGCACAAAAGTATCAGTGTGCGCATGTGTGCCATTTTGGAGGACAGAGTCATTCACATTACAGTTAAATGCAGGTTACTTGTACTTATGAATGTAAACTGATCTAAGCAAAAAAAAAATGGAATTGAACTATGAGGCTTGCAATGTGAATGTCGGCTATTTAACTCATCAAAGAAATAACAGCGTAAGGGTCGTTTTGTCCTGTTCAATGCTGGTGCTTTCTGCCATTTAGATTTGACTTGTTCTTCTACTTTACGTTTGCCTACTACTTAAATTGAAATCTGTGCTGCTAAAAAGCAAATTATAAAAATAAGCCTGAATAAGACCATTCATTTCTTAAGCAAATCTATTTGGGTATTTCTCCCAAGTCATGGCATGCCAACAATAAAACAAGCATGGATGTTTAAATTATTTATTAACTGTAACTGCAAATGGTGCTGATACAAGTCTTCCCTCCATGACATCAGAGGAGAAAATTGTTAAACAACTTCCAAGTATGGCAAAGTATAAAATAGTACAGTAGTAAATGACCTAAGTCCTGAATACAAGTGGTATAGTGAGACAAAACACTGTGATTATAAACAAAGTGTAAACATTTTGGATGTTAGTCATTACAACTGTTCACTACGATGGACTGGGTTTCCAAAGACTTGAGTCTCTCAGCTTTTGAAATATATTAATACTTCTTGTAACGCCATCCTAAAGAAAGCTTGTTCAAAGATATATGGATTTTTGCTATTTCTTGTAATAATTTACTGTCTGTAAATTTCAGGGTATGTTATTTCCTGCCACTAATCAGAACAAATTCAACACACCTTACCTGTCAACACATTTAACGTATCAGCAGTAAGGCATTATTCTTCAAGAGCATTCAAAGTATCTTATTAATTTTCAGAGGTCCTTCAAAGTTACCACTCTGTAGGTTATTAATTTTCAAGCTTCTTTATTCTCCATGCAGTTCTTGCTTATAGTCCTAAAAATCTCTTTTCTGAGCTTTCTTTTGTGAAGTAGCATCCGAATAATGCTTTGCATCCCTTTTATTAAGTGCCTCACAAGTTTTCAAGGATTCTATTAAACCACCCCCTGGCCTTGTTTATTGTACTCAAAAGTGATTTATTTCTTGTAGCTCAGCCTTGTAACTCCTTGACATGTTGATATACTCTACAGCTGAGGAGCACTTTTTTCCTCCTAGAAATAAATTGCAAAACAGCCAGCACATTGAAGTTTTATTTTACTCATCTCTCTTTCACCTTATTCTCTTTTTCCTTTATCCTCCTCCTCCTCCCTTCAGGGAGACAACTTTCATTAGTTATTAAGATTATTTATATATATTTATTTTCAATGCCTTTGTTATTGGTGACTGTAGCAGCCTGGCAAGTGGAACACAGTATGTCATTTCCAGTTCTTAATGCTGAAAAGTACAGTTGCTTGGTTATAAAACACTGTCTGTTTAGCTGCCAGAACATGCAGAGATACAAGACAGGTGATAGAGATCAGTGCTGCCAAACAGCAGAGCTTTGGTTCTCAGCCTTTGGAATTGTGGCATCTTGACTAGGGCAAAATGACAAATAAGAAAGATTAATTGTAGTCATTGCTGTTGTCTCTGTTAAGGTTTCTGATTTGGAGCAGATTTATTAAGGCCTTGGGATGGCATTGCTTGAAAAAAATGACACATGGGGGAATCAGTTTGATACAGTATGTAGAAAGACAATTCGTTTCAACAGATAAGAACACCAGTTATCTTCTTGTATGTTGAAGGCTTAAAGGGGAAGGTTACTAAATTTATTTAAAGTCTTGGGCCTGTAATATCCATGTATTAATACTGACCAAACTGGCCACCATACCTAGCAGCTGAGTGCTCCTTCTGCGCACTGAAATAACAAAGTGCCAGAAGTTCCTAGAGGATTCTTTAATTACATGGATTCTTTGCTGACAAAACAATGTTCCTTAGCAAGATTAAGTAGGTGTTTGCAAAACAAAACAATTTGCATTTGTAATAATTTATTTAGCATCTATCTTGTCCAAAGTGATGCACAAATCATAAGTTCGTGAAGACAAATGCAAGGGAGTCGTGCTGAAAAGGTTACATAAGTGCTGGTCAATAAATCATACAGACAGTTAAATAAAACCAAGTCTGCAAGAGGAATTGTGAAAACAAGTGAATATGATACCGAATGCACCACAGACTTAGAATCAAATAATCGCAAAGGTCATATTATGGACGTCAAGATGTCAAATTCTTGTCATTGAAGTCCAAAGATGTGGGCATGAAGTAGTTATTCCTAATCATGATAGGTAACCTCTTCCACTATTAAGCTGTCTGGGCAGATTCACTGCCTCTCAGCAATAACACGTTTAGATAACCAGTGGAGGTAATAAATGACTTCCAGGATAGTATTGTTGCATAAACAGATTCATTTAGTGTACATGTTGTATATACACTGACATTACTAATGTTGATGCCTACTATTAATTCATATTGAATGTTCAGTCACAGTATGGCTATTTATATTTCGATTCAAATATTTTAATCTTTCATCATCAAAATAAAGCTTTAGTTAAAGGTCAGTGAGCCACCTATTTCGCTACCTGCTCTATCCCTTTCTCTCTCGAACATTTCTCAAGGTTCTGTGATCATTTTTTTTTGTAATGTTTACATGCCATCGTGAAGGAAATGTAATTCACCAGTAGGATCTAATTAATGTCTCTAATGATGAAGACGACATCTAGCAGAAGTAGTAAAGTTTGCTTATCGGTCTCAGAGAATCTGAATGTCTGCCTCAAATAACCTCGGTATGAGTAGGCCTGACTCACTGACTGGGAGAGTGAAGAGATGGAGCTCCTTCATACCTCGATCCAAAGATGCCATTAGAGACATTATTTTTGTTGATTAGAACTCCAGTGGCTGATACTTTTGTTCGTTTTTGCACCATTGAACTTGAGAAGTAAACAGAGACGGCCGGGTTGGCGTCCCAACATTTATCTTGTCTTTTGACCCATTATTCCCTTGGACAACCACAATATATACACAATGTGTTTTGCATGCTACGTATATTGTGTGTGTGTATCTTTGTAATGTTGTTAGTTTTCTGAGAAGGCAGGCAAATAAGAATTTAATATTTTTATGTACACTATGTTGTAACAACCGTGCTCATACTCAGATGGCAGCAAGTTTCCCACTTCCGGCTGAACTGGAGTGAAGTCCGCACTCGGTGATGTCAAACCGTACTTACCCTTTCCTTCCTTATTCACCCTTCACTCAAGTTTCCCAGTTGGTCAAGATAAAAGGTTCAGTATGTGAAAGAAATGACTATATTGGAAAAGGATGAAATATATTACACACAAATCTCCATACTCCCCGATCTCGATACAAATATATACAGTAATAGAGAAAAAAGAAACAAAAACAACAACATGGCCCCAACCTTCCTTGTCTTCTCTTGTCTTGACGAGAAAACATATATAATTTAGAAAACAACAAGCAAACATTCATATACACAAAGTCCAATGAAATCTTGGAAACTGTGGAGAATGTGAAATGGATGAAACCCATTCAAGTCCCAAATGATGAAATGACAGAAATCCACAGCATAAACAGTGCTATTTCAAAGTATGAACCCAAACAGTCTCATTAATACCTCCAGAAAGCAGTCCGACATCCCTGAGATGTGGATTATGAAAAGTCCTAAGTCCCTTACTGCTGTGTGTAACAGGATAAACAGTGATGATCTATGGATGCCTTCAATGCAATAATAGCAGTGCTTGATATGATAGATCACGGTCATTCAATGCTTACTGTTTCTTCCTTTTTTGAAATGTGCGGTCCTAACTTTTACTGTACGTAACCTGGAAGTAACAGGAACCCCCACCTCCTCAAGAATCAAGTGCCATGCTTGGTTACGTCCTTGCAAATGCAGCGAGCAATGTCTTCTTCGGATATATATATATTCATCCATCCATCCATCCATTATCCAACCCACTATATCCTAACTACAGGGTCATGGGGATCTGCTGGAGCCAATCCCAGCAAACACAGGGCGCAAGGCAGGAAACAAACCCCGGGCAGGGCGCCAGCCCACAGCAGGGTTATTTATATTTTATACCCAAAAATGATTTAACAAACACAATTGAAATTTAATGTACCATGTACTGTACAACACACATGAAAGTAAACCTGACCTTAATAAAATTTTGTAAAGATTGCAGACCACAAATTAATCATTTTGCTCTTACTTAGAGCACAACCTACTCAAAGGTCAACCCAAAGTTCTTACCAATATGACTTTTAACCACTATACTTTCTTTTCATTCAGATTTTCAATCTAATTTCTGCCATAACCTTTTTCTTTTATGATTTTCTCACTTGGGATGAGTAAAATTTGTTTCAAGGAATGAATACGGCTCTATCCCAAAATGTTCTTCACTAAAAAGAAAAGAGATAAACTTTGATCATTTTTAATATATATGTGAAATTCAGCAATAGAGGTCAAATCCCGTCATAGCGAATACCGAAGTAATGAAATTTTCAGTGTAACGAATACTTTCTGTGGGGCCAAACAAACATTCATACACCATCACATTAAACAAATTTTGTTTTAGCCAAATATAAATTTCAGTATAACAAACATTTTTCGGGCCAAAAATTGGAACCAAAGACAATAATGCATTGAAAAAAATATTTAATTCTGTGCCTACACTTACCTGTTGCAAAATTTCCGGTCTTGAGCAGTCTCGGAGAGAATTTAGGCGTGACACCATGCACATAGCCGAATGCATACTGAACGACTGCGTGGATGGTTATGTAGTGTGTAGATACTGTAATTCTCGAGTTTCTTAGCAGTTCTCAAAGTTTTTTTTTGAGAAGAACAAAAAAAAAGAGACAAACTGTTTACACTGAAAGAAAAATTAACAATCCTGGAAAAAAACTGATTCCAGAATGATATTGCGAGAGCATTTAGAATTGCGCCTTCAACACTGTCAAGAATTTTGAAGGATCCAAAACAAAAATAAAAGGGAAAGTTAAAGATCGGGTGTTGGGAACTGAATGAAAAAAAAATAGAAGCACATTTGTATTTCTATTTAAAAAAAAAATTTACATCCAATGTCTCATTTTCATTCTGTATTTTGATACCTCAAAAAGTTACATCCAACGTCTTGTTTTCATTGTGTTCATACCTGTATTTCTATTAAAAAAAAGATTCATCTAACATCTTGTTTTCATTCTGTATTTTCATGCCTGTATTTCTATAAAAAATAAAATGTCTAATTTTCAAAGAAAATATTGTTTTGCCATTTAAGTCACCTGTTCAGCTACAGAAAGTGCCAATGCTGTGGAAAACATCCTACATTGTTCCTATTCCAAAGAAGGCAAGCACCTCTTCAACTAATGACTACAGACCTCTGGCACTTACGTCTCACATCATGAAGACCTTTGAGGGACTGGTCTTGGACTACCAGTCCTGTTATGGTAGACAACCTGGACAAACTTCAGTTTTCTTATTGGAGAAAGGTTGGAGTGGAAGATGCTATTATCTATCTGCTCCAAAAGGCTTATTCTCACCTGAACAAAACTGGCAGTACGGTGAGGATTATGTTTTTTGATTTATCCAGCGCCCTCAATACCAACCAGCCATTGCCGTTAATGGGTAAAGTCAGAGATATGTGGGTGGATGAGCTAATGGTGTCCTGGATAATTGACTATCTGTCGGGCAGACTGCAGTTTTTCTGACATGGATGTGAGCAACACTGGACTACCACAGGAAACAGTCCTGTCCTTCTTTTCACTCTGTACACCGTAGACTTTAAATGTAAATCTAGGTCATGTCAATTGCAGAAATTCTCAAATGATTCTTCACTTACGGGATGTATTGATAAAGGAGATAAGACAGAGCAGAGGAGTCACATGGAAAAGTTAGTTTCTTAGAGCAAACAGAATTATCTGCATCTTAACATCAACAAAATCAAGGAACTCACTACTGATTTTTGCTGCACCAAAGAGCCTCTATGTCTGGTCAAAATTCCAGGAGTGAATGTAAAGGTGGTCCACTCCTACAAATACTTGGTGGTCCACATTAATGACAGGTTGGACTGGTCTCAGAACAGACTCTTTTTCATTAGGCGACTGTGTTCTATTAATGTGGGAAGTGACATGCTTCGCATTTACTATAACTCTGTGATAGCCAGTGCATTCATTCTTTTATGCTTTGGTGTGCTTGGCTGGTAACATCACTTCAAGAGAGGTCCACCGTAACAACAGGTTAATTAAAAGGACAGGCCCAATTATAGAATGCACTGTGGACACACTGGACGTCATAGGAAAGGAGAGAATTAAAAGAAAACTGAGTGCCATTATGAACAATGCTGAACATCCTTTCTCTGACACACTAACACTGAAGACTTTCAGCCAGTGAATCATTCAGCAGAAGTGTGTCAAGAAATGCGTCTGGGGCTCCTTTATACCAACAGCAATACACCTGCATAATACCTCACTATGACTGTGCCAGCCAAGTCAGAAATTTTCTTTGTTTTTAATCTTCTTGCTTTATAGTCATTGTGTGATACACCAGAATGTGTGTATATATTTATTTGTTTATTAAATCTACTTATTTATCTACCAGTTTATTATTTATTTAAAGAGCTTCTATAAAAAGCAAAAAAGCTAAATTTCTCCTTGGGGACAAATAAAGTTCTATCCATCTATCTTTCATTATGCAAACGTATTGGATAAGAAAAAAAAAAAAACAAACAACCAACCAAACAAACATGCTCTTCATTAACAAAAACTCCAGGCCATAGTAAATGGCAACGGGCAGATTAGCATAAAATGCCATTGCACATTTAAACTCTAAATAATGATCATGACACTCTGACGCCATGGCAAAGACAAGAAAACAGACCTTTAAATCAGCTATGCTGAACCCATGGTATGTGAGTAGCTGATCAGTAGTTGATCTACACAACTGAGCCGTCAGATACTCTGTCAGGTGATGTTATTTCACTTGGCATCCTGTATGCTTTTCCATCTGAGGCATGTAATTCTGTCAAGGCAAAGGTGCACCCTTTTGCTTTCTCTTTCTATCTCTGATCTCCTTGCCAATTCTAAATACTTTTCTAGAGTGTTATGCATTGTCAGAGGTTCCTAAATTTGAAATATTTTACTGGAATCTTACTATGCTTCAGCACCATGCAATTTTAAATCAAATTATACATTATTCTTTATGTATAATATGAAACATAAAGTTGAAAATGAAATTAGTTTATAAAAGAACAAATAATACATTACAATAAAAATGAGTGTATGTATATTTCTCTCATGGAATGCGCTGGTTTTCCCTATCACAAAGAACTAAATTGTGCCAGTAGCCTATAGGTGTGCCATGAGAGTATATTCAGTAATGGGCAAGCATTACATCCCGTGAGGGTCAATGCCTTGTGCCTAATGCTTTGGGGCTCCTGTGTGCACTCTCTTTGAATAACCAAGTTAAGAAAATGTATATATAGAAGAAAAAATGAATTTCTAATTAAAATTTACTTTTGATAATTCACCACAAATTCCTGAAAATTCTTTGAAAGAATGTTGTATGGTGTCGTGTGTGTGCATAGGAAACAGCTTAAAGGTTCTGGTGATTGTAATTATCTGCTGCTTCAGGGGGCTGGCACTGTGTCCTAATGCCTGTTCTCTTCATCCCTCTGCAGACCGGAAGATTGACAGCTATAACACCACTGATGTCACCTCTGGAGCCCTGATACCTGTACCTGCCTCTTCCTGCCGAAGACATAAAACCAAAAGATCCGCCATCTCGAGTCAGTTCTGTTACGAACTTGCTTCTGTAAAGACATTTCCACAATTGCTAAAAATTTGTTTTCTGTTGCTTTAAACCATTCAATTGTACAGGGTTACCAGGGTGGTACTCCAAATATTTATTATGGTCTTGTCTGTTCTCTTACAATGGTAATAACAGACTTAATTAATAATAAGAATCAAACAGCATCCTTCTTTTTGGAACTTCATGTGGGACCAGTGTACAAGACAAAACTCAATTAGCCACAACACAATTGTTTAAGTAGTGCTAAATCTGCTTGTGTAGAACTTGTCAATCTGATTGCAAAGGGCCAGTGGGCCACTACTGGACCATAGTGGACAACCAGCAGTCACTGCCAGTGGTCCGCTTGAATTTTGCACACTGGCTTTTGGGCGGCCCCCTGGCAGCCCGCTACCAGCAGCAGCTGGTGGCTGACAGTTGGTCCTTTGATGGCAGGAGGGCATTTGCTGACAGAAACCCACCCTTCAGCTGCTATATGCCTTTCCATTTTATAATTTAATATTAAATATTGTTGTTGGCAGTTCATTAATTGAGCACCACTCATGTACGGAAAAATGTAACTAGAATACAACACACTTAGTAAAAGTTTTGATATTTTTATCAGAGCAACATTATGCAACAATTATAACAACAACAACAATAATAATAATAATATAATATTGTACACTTTTATGAACATATTTTTCTATATATTTTTCTTCTCCTTTCACGTGCACCTCAGTAATTCTTTGCCTTCTTTAAAAATATTGCCCCTTTGGGAAAACAACAGATATTAGCATTCATGTCTTAGAACAGCTGTTCAAATACCCAGAATTGTGTTTGTACAAACTCTGACAGATGTACTGTGAAATTACCAGTTTCTCTTGAAGCTCCTGGTCCTGAAAGATCATGGAATCCATATCCTTTAGAGACTCCCCTGTTTTGAGGGAAAGAGAAAAAGAAAGCTCCACATAAACATGTACATTATTTGTAATTTGCAGGGTCTGTTCTCAATTGTCCAGTCTCTGTTTGATTTTAGACAGCTTGCTGGTAAGGTCCTCCTGCATCTTCCTCATCACTGTCATGGTTGTTCTTAAGTAATGTAAAAATGCATTTATCAAAAATTATATAAGTTCAAGTAGATACTATATATACTGTAAGAGCCAATTTTAGAAAGTTAAAGTTTTGAGTTAAACTCATATTAATGTTTGCTTTATTTAAATAGAACATAATTTCTTCTATAGTCATAGACAATGGTATAGTCTTTTTTCCCCCTATAAGTTAGTAAGAGATAGAATCTTCTTGCTATAACTGAGATACAGTACAGTGAGATAATAAACTCAGTTGTGTTTAGAACAGGTCCCAGTAAAGAGGGAATTGATAAACCCATTTTAACTTTAGAAATGGGATAAGCATACAGTTTTCTGACCGTTTTGAAATGGTTCAGAAATTATAAGAAATTAATAACGATTTAAGTTGTAACAAGATTAAGCTCAGAACTACATTTTTCTAAATATAATTTTCTTCTTTTTTTTGCTATTTTAATTTTTCTTCTTTTTTTTGTGTGAACTGTTTTACTTTGAAACTTAACTAAACTTTTAAAAACGAAGATATTTTGTCTGTGGAATCATTTCTGTGCGTCAGGCCTTTGCTGAATCCCATTTTTTGAGTTTGAGCTGCAGAATTTTAGAAACTTTGGGAAAACGCAGCTACATTTTCGTCAGAAAACTAGCCATTTTAAGGCCTTGAAACTGGAATCTACCATCTGAGGACAGAGGACGCTTCTGCTCCTGAACTCGTTAACGAAAGAAAAAGAACTGAGTCATTCTGAGGTACTGTGCTCTTATCTACTACCTCTGCATTATCGTAAATGAAAGCAAGGTCGCTGTACCTGAATTTGAGAAAATTTTAAGAGACTGTGATGTTATAAGAGACTTTGTGGATGATCGCTTTTGCTTTTGCCTGAGTTTTTGAAGCCTCGTTATAAGGAAATATCCGCTTTGTTGGAACGTTCCTATTGTGACGTTTGTTGCTGTCAAGAGAATCAGCTGTTGTCATGGCAATGTCTAAGCATAATTCAAGTGAAGTTAGTAGCGAATTGAGTACTGACTCTAAGCCAGAGAATGTTATCGGAGATCTTAAAGGTCATATAAGTCAGAGGAAAGATAAACTTTCTGTTCTTATAGCTGAAATAGAAAGTCTTAAAGATACTCCAGAAGTAGCCAAAAGACTTGAAATTTTTTGCGAGGCACACAGTGAGATAGAAGAGTTGAATCAAAGGCTAATATCAATGCTGAGTAAAGAAGGCGCGATTAAGAAACAGAAAACGACATTCGCTGAAAGCTCTAAGAATTGGAACGAATTTATTAATATTACAAAGCTATGGCTAAAAGATGCAAATAGACTGTTAACACACACATCCGACAAACAGCTAGTTAACAAATTCGAAGGGATGCAATTGCAAGAACGGGATCGCTCAAAGTCAAAGACACGAAAGACTTCTCTGCAGTTAAAGCGCGCTTTGGAAATTAAATGTGACACTTTAGCCCAGAAAGGCGCTGCGGCGGCATCATCACCCTCGTCGACAGTCACACTTGAACGCACAGAATTTGATAGTATAATACAAATGCTACAAAACCTTGAAGCTAAAGTGGAGAGGTTGGAACAACCCACAACTAGCGCAAGACCCGACACTCAGAGCTCCAGAAACGATGAACTAGATGTATTAGTGCGAAATCAAGCGGAATATCAGAAGAATCAAGCTGAATGTCAAAAAGCAATTACAGAAATGGCTAAATCGTTAACCCAACAAAACACGGCTACTACTCAACCACCTCCAGCGCCACGTGGCGAAGTACCACACAGGCAGGTCCCTTTATTTTCAGGTGACCCGTTGGCTTATGCAGACTTCATTAGGGCCTTTGATAACGCTGTTGGGGAAGTGTTACAAAACCCTCAAGATAAATTAGATTATTTGATCCAATTCACAAGAGGTCATGCTCAGGACTTAGTTAAAGGCTGTGTGTGACTGCCACCAACTCGAGGTTATCAAAAGGCCAGAAAGCAACTTGAAACTTACTTTGGTGATGAAGTATTCATAGCTGATGCATATATTGAAAGGGCATTGAAGTGGCCTCAAATAAAACAAAATGATAATGTAGCTCTGAGAGAATATGCAATCTTTCTTGATAGCTGTATAGACGCAATGACAAGCGCAGGGAGTCGCGACGCATTTAATAACAATCCAAATATTCGTATAATAATCTCTAAGCTCCCATATACTTTAAGAGACAAGTGGCGAAGCTGGGCCTTTAAATTTAAAGAAAAGGAAGCAAGAAGAGCGGGTATTGATCACCTGATCACCTTTTTACATCGTCAGGTAAGGATGATGATGGATCCCTTTTATGGAGATGTCTCACAAGGTAGCACGAAGAAAAAGGAAAAAACTGACAAAAGTAAGTCTCCTCAGAAATATGGACAGAGATCGGGAAGTATTTTTGCCACAAGCATTTCCGATATCGATGAAGAGGAGGCAAGAGAAACCTTGGTTGAAAAGACTGTTGATACATGTGCATTTAAAAAGCCTTGTGTATTTTGCAGTGGTCAGCATATCCTTGCTGAATGTAGTAAAATCAAAGGATTGCCACACAAAGAAAGAATTGTCTTTTTAAAATCTAAAGGTTTATGTTTTCGCTGTCTCAAACAGGGGCACCTTGGTAAGAACTGTAAAGAAAGAATGAAATGTCAGACATGTTCTTTTCAGCACCCAGACATCTTGCACATCAAAGGAGAATCCGGAACAACATCTAAATCCACAGCTAGTGTGGCGACATCTACTGAAGAGGAAACAGAGTCTGGAACTTGTGCCTTTACTGGGGCCGGAGAAGAGTGTGCACTACAGATAGTTCCTGTTAAGGTAAAATCTAAGAAAGGCGAAAGGTACAGTATGTAGAAACATATGCCTTTATAGAACAAGGCAGTACAGTTACGATTTGCACTGAAAGGCTCCAGAGACAATTAAACCTTCAAGGAAGAAGAACTCAAGTATTTCTCAAAACTATGAATAACTATGATGATGATTCAAAAGTGCTAACTCAAAGTTCTGTATTATCAGATTTACAAGTCTGTGGTCTAAATGATGATAAATATTTTGATTTGCCAAAAGTCCTTACACAGGTCTCCATTCCAGGGGACAGAGAAAATATTCCACTACAAGAAGATATCGATAAGTGGGCATATCTTAAAGAGGTACGTCTAACTCATATTGACTCTGAAGTTGATCTTTTAATAGGAATCAACTACCTGGAAATCTTCGAGAAGTCACGAACCATATATAGCCAAGGAGGTGGACCTTATGCTATGAAGACTGCACTTGGATGGGTAGTCGGTGGACCATATAAAAAGATAGATGACCTCACAAAACAAACTGGTAAGATGCACAAACATTCAATCAACCGCGTGTCAATAACAGAGATTGAGGATTTGTTGCTGCAACAGTATAACACAGATTTTCCAGAACGCAGCTGTGAAGAAAAGGAAGAGATGTCACAGGAGGACATCAAGTTCATGCGCATAGCCTCAGAATCTGCGAGTCTGGTAGGTGGTCATTATTGTTTAAATTTGCCTTTGAAGGATGAAACACTGAAAATGCCAAACAATCGCTGTATTGCTGAACAGCGTACTATAGGACTCAAAAGAAAACTGAGCAAAAATTCAGGTTTCCACGGAGACTATAAAGCCTTCATGAAAGACATTATAGACAAGGGTTATGCTGTCAAGGTACCCAAAGAAAACCTAAATTGCAATGAAGGCAGAGTGTGGTACATCCCACATCACGGTGTGTATCACCCAAAGAAAAATAAAATTCGAGTGGTCTTTGACTGCACAGCCACCAATCAGGGAATCTCACTTAATGAGCAATTATTAAAAGGTCCCGACCTAACTAACACACTCATTGGCGTCCTTACAAGATTCAGAAAGGAGCCAGTAGCATTAATGGCAGACATTAAGTCAATGTTCTACCAGGTTAAAGTACCAGATAGAGACACTGATCTTTTATGTTTTTTATGGTGGCATGAAGGTAATTTAAGTAAAGACCTTGAAGAATACAAAATGACGGTACATCTTTTTGGTGCTACTTCTTCACCCAGTTTTGCTTCTTATGCTTTGCGTAGAACAGCCGAAGACTCCAGAGATACATTTCCTGAAGAAGCTGTTAACACCATTCTCAATAACTTCTACGTGGATGACTGCTTAAGGTCAGTGACAACAGAGGAACAAGCAGTAAAACTGGCAAAGGACCTCCAAGCTCAATGCCTCAAAGGGGGTTTTCACTTGACTAAGTGGGTGAGTAACAACAGAGAAGTTTTATTGTCTATTCCTGAAGAAGACAGAGCTTATGAACAAAAGGACTTAGACTTGAGCCACAGTCTCCTTCCCACAGAGCGTGCCCTGGGTGTCCAGTGGTGCACAGAAACGGACAGTTTCAAATTTCAGATTAAATTACAAAACAAGCCCGCTACAAGGCGTGGTATTCTGTCTGTTGTTAGCTCAGTTTATGATCCACTTGGATTTCTAGCGCCCGCCCTATTGCCAGCAAAACTTATTCTAAGAGACTTATGCAAAGAGAAATTTGGGTGGGATGAACAAATAGAAGTCAAACACATTCAGAAATGGAAAAAATGGATGGATGATTTGCAGTTACTTATAGACTATAAAGTGAACAGATGCTTCAAACCTACCGGATTTGGAACCATAAAAACAGCACAAATGCACCATTTTGCAGATGCTAGTGAAGATGGATATGGCACTGTCACCTTCCTTGTCTTAACCAACGAAGAGGGTAAAAAGCATTGTTCATTCCAGATGGGCAAGTCAAGAGTTGCACCATTGAAACAGGTCACAATTCCAAGATTGGAGCTGACAGCAGCCGTTGTGGCAATTGAAATGGATAAAATGCTTAAAGGTGAGCTTCAAATGCCCTTAGAAGAATCTACATTTTGGACTGACAGCACCATGGTGCTAAAATACATTTCAAATGAAAGCACTCGGTTCAAGACCTTTGTTGCCAACAGAATCTCCGTGATCAGAGATCATTCACAGCCTTCTCAGTGGAGGTATGTCACATCTCCCCTTAACCTGGCTGATCAAGCATCCAGAGGGCTAAGCATAGAAAACTTTCTCAAAAGCACCACATGGTCACAAGGTCCAAATTTCTTATTGAAGCCCGAATGGGAGTGGCCAAAAAGACCATATCAACTGAACAATTCACTCATTGAAGATGATCCAGAAGTTAAAACTTGTGCAGTCAACATGACAAAAATAGAGGAAGCAATCGAGCCCATCAACAAACAAATCACCTACTTTTCAGATTGGCATCGCTTGAAGAAAACAGTGGCTTGGTTCCTCAGGTTTAAAGACTTAATGCTGAACTTAAGAAATGAAAGAAAAACATTTCAATCAGAAGTCAGTCAGACTAAAAGTGATCCAGAAGAACAAAAATCACTCATTGCAAAGCACATGAAAAGGTATAAACTGACTTTAGAAACAAATTCAATACATGGCTGATTTGTTTTGGAAAAGATGGACTAAAGAGTATTTACCAATACTTCAAGAACGTCAAAAATGGCTTGCACCAAGAAGAAATTTTGAACCAGGGGACGTTGTTTTAATTGTAGATAAAGCTACTCCTCGCAATTCCTGGGTAATGGGTCGAGTCATCAAGACAATGCCAGAATCCAAAGGTGCAGTCAGAAGAGTTTGTGTGTAGACCAAAACCAGCACACTGGTCAGACCCGTGAACAAACTGTGCCTGCTTCAAGAAACAGCCAAAGTTTGAAATATGAAATTTTTAAAATGTTTGTTGCAGTGATATTGTTAGTAATTTGAAAACAATAGTTAATATAATAATAACTGGCTCATATTGAAGTAAAGTATAGTAATTGTCTCCGCTCCTGCATAGCCAATTAGGGGCCGGAAATGTAAGAGCCAATTTTAGAAAGTTAAAGTTTTGAGTTAAACTCATATTAATGTTTGCTTTATTTAAATAGAACATAATTTCTTCTATAGTCATAGACAATGGTATAGTCTTTTTTCCCCCTATAAGTTAGTAAGAGATAGAATCTTCTTGCTATAACTTAGATACAGTGAGATAATAAATTCAGTTGTGTTTAGAACAGGTCCCAGTAAAGAGGGACTTGATAAACCTATTTTAAGTTTAGAAATGGGATAAGCATACAGTTTTCTGACCGTTTTGAAATGGTTCAGAAATTATAAGAAATTAATAACGATTTAAGTTGTAACAAGATTAAGCTCAGAACTACATTTTTCTAAATATAATTGTCTTCTTTTTTTTGCTATTTTAATTTTGCTTATTTTTTGTGTGAACTGTTTTACTTTGAAACTTAACTAAACTTTTAAAAACGAAGATTTTTTGTCTGTGGAATCATTTCTGCGCATCAGGCCTTTGCTGAGTCCCAATCTGTGGATGAGGCGCCTGCTCGTCACTATCACTGCGCCACCGTGTTCCCATGTTTAATAACATGCTTTAACTCCTATCATCATGAAAATTATATCATATATACATCTCAGAATTTTAATTATTCACAGAGCTGTAATATTACAAATGTAATAGATTCTGTGTCCTGTCGGAGAAAGAGAAAGCCCATTTAAGAAGCAGGTAGTGCACATAGAGCACACAGAAGATCAAATACAAAACAAAGCATTTAACGTGCTACTTTAGTTACGATGGGATTTGAGAAACTAGTAAATTAAACAATTTTAAGATGAAATTTATGATGTTCTACTTTAATGACAAAATTAACTATGTGATTAAAGTGGAAATTTCGAGATTAAAGTTGACATTTCGTGCTTTTTTTCCCAGTGTGTGCCAATTTTTTTTCTCTGTACCCTAATAAGCTTTCATATGACACTCAGACGGTGGGCTACGACTCGCCTTTTCATGGCGACTTTGATATCTGACCGCTTTTTTTATTTCGGGCACTTTGTGAACTTTCAAGTTTCTCTGACACTCTATGTCACTCGATCAACTTCCTTTTGTTGATTATATCACTGTTTAAACCAACAAATAGTAAGTTTTTCCTTGCCTCCACTTGGTATTCGCTGAAATTCTTCTATTTCCCCTCGTGCTTTTGCCATTGTCTTTTCACAGAAGGCTGAGCTTAAGGGCTATTTATATTGATTTGCATATTCAAAGAGGCGAAATTCTGGGAGGAGTTGGGGCAGGACAGCAGGCGCGTGTACGTGCGTTACTTTTCACACTGACCGGGATTTATATAGCGGAAGAACATGGAAGTTGGCGTTCACACGGATTTATGCATCTGGATTTTTTTTGTGCATAAGCACATTTCCGCTTTTGTCCGTATGCCATGTTATAGTTTGAATTCTATGCACGGAATTATACATGGGACCCCTGGTGTTCATGGTAGCACTAGTGATTCTGGCCATGAATGAGAAAATATCAAAATGTCAAATTAGCAGCGGTTTTCTGATATGGTGTTTGTTATGCAATAATAAAAAAAAATTTCAAAAATATTTTGTCATAGCAGATTAAAGTGTTATATTATCCACACGAGCTTGCATGCATCACTGTAGAATTAATTACCTTCCATGTGAATGGCTGTTCTTGTTAATGGAGTCCATAAAGCACAACTTAAACCTGACAAACAAAATGCAATACCTGGAGGCAAATGTTTACTTCACTGCATTATCAATTTGTTCATTAAATACTGATATGTAATTTATTGGAATAGAGAGAGTCAAGCTGTATGCCCCACAAAACTGACTGATTTCCAAATGATAAAAACAGTCCTTGAAAACAGGTATTACACATACCTGCATGTTGTAAAGAGGCTGTCCTGTCAACGGGACTGTACATTTGGTTGGGTCTTGTAAAAAAGTGTCATTTAAATATCTTGATCTAACATCAGCATGCATATATATATTTTCTTTTGAATCAATGAACAGAATGTTCATACAGAGCACACAGAGTATACTATGAGAGTATGAAAGCAAGGTTAACAAAATGCATACATTTTATTTCCATACGGTTTAAACCAATATTTTATCTTTTCTTGTTTGTCCTAAGAATAGTTGCATCAGTCACAATGGTAATGTTATTTTTTCTGCCCCTGATTGAGAAAACTGTTAAAATGACAAGTTAGCAGGGTTTGTGATGTTGTCTTTTTATGCACTATACAGGTTAAAAAAATAAAAAATAACAAGTAGAAATTAAACAACATGTTAACAGGTAAAACTGACAAAATGTCTTACTTTTATTAAATCTTGAAGGCTGCTGGCAGGGTTTCATCAGCTTCATCACTTTATGAAAGTGCATCATTGTAGTTCTGATTTGATCTAAAATAGGATTTTCTGGTTAACACAAGACAATATATCACAGATGACCAGTTGAAATGAAATTTTATGTCTCAAATTCTCTTATCCTTGTGCTTTCTGGATCCGAGTCCAAAGTGGATCAATTTTCTGACTGAAGCAAGTAGTCATGAGCCTTCTCATGAATCTGAAAAACAACCCCAAAAATGGATTCTCTAGCTGTATAATGTTACAAAATTTGGCAACAATTGCACTATGTTAAGTACAGGGTGAGCCAAAATGAAGTACCATATTTCTCAAGGTCATCGTGCGAGGTAGAGGCAGCCAAGTGTGTTGGGGTGGGGGTCTTTTGATAGACGATCCCTTGTAGTTTTCAGTCGGCAACATGCCTTGGTCCGGTGTGCAGCATGCTTTCACTGTCGAAGCATTCTTTAAAAACAACAAATCGATCATCACTTCACAACGAGCCTTCCGAATGCACTTCAGTATTCCTCCCAATGGTGATGTCCCAAATCAGAAAACAATTCTTCAGTGGGTGGCTAAATTTAGACAGACGGGTACAACATTAAACAGAAAATCTCCTGGCCATCCTCAGACTGTACAAATGCCTGAAAACATCCAAGCTGTAAGGGCATCAATTTTGCAGTCTCTTAGATGTTCAGCACGCAAACATGCTTCTGCCTTAGGGATTTCCAACACATCTTTGAGGAGGATTTTGTATGAGGACCTTAATTGCCATCCATACAAAATGATGGTAGTGCAGGAACTCACTGAGAGAGACTGGGAGAGCTGTAGAGAGTTGTACGCAAACATTTTGCAAACTGTTCATCAAGATGCTATCGCCATGTGCAGCGACGAGGCACATTTCCAACTTTTGCTATTGGGCTGAAACCAAGCCTTGTGAACTTCATCAGAGACCCCTAAACAGTTAGCGTGTTAAAGTTTGGTGCACCATTGCAGAATTTGTCATTATAGGCCCTTATTTTTTTGAAGAGGGGGAAGCAACGGTCACTGTCACTTCAGAACGTTTCATTGAAATACTAAAGAACTGGAAGAAACGGATGTGGCTGATGCCTGGTTTCAACAGGATGAGATGTTTTCGGGGAAGCTGATCTACTTGTGCGGCGATATCGGGTGGCCTTCATATTTGCCTGATCTCGCTCTATGTTGGTTCTTCTTGTGGGGCTATCTCAAGTCAAAGGTTTACGCACACCAACCTCAAAACCTTGAAGCCCTCAAGGACACTATTCATCACGAAATCACCGCTATTCCCCTTGAAATGGTCAAATGAGTCATGCAAGCGTTCAGAAATCATCTCGAAGAGTGCATAGCTAATGATGGCCACCACCTTGAAGACATCATTTTTAAAATACAATGAAAAAAATCTGTTTTGAATATCCTTTCTTGTGTCGTAATGGAATTTATTTTATCTTGTAGTGTTTTTGTAGAATAAATGTTTGAAATCTGGTACTTTGTTTTGGCTCACCCTGTCATACTGTCCCAGAGTGTTGATGCGCAGATGTCAATTGCTGTCTGTTCTGTAGATTGCTAGGCAATGATAACTGAAAAAGATACACTTAAGATTGCTTATATTCTTCCACTGTGAATGAAGCTTATTTCATTATTAAAGTGTCCGTTTCCACCTTTTGGTGACACGTGCCTTCGCCTCCAAGTCTCCTGGTGCTGCTGCTAAACAATAGCGGTGCTCTTGTCTGCAATTGGTGATTCAAAGTTCGAATAGATGTTTTCTTTTTATTCAAAGTAATTTACCAAAACTGTGAGCAAATTATGTGTTTAGCTATTTGTGGTGCATATTCATCTTATGTAAAAATAGGATAAAATTTTGGCATAGGACTGCTTGTCTGGGAATAAAGCAGCCCATGATCAATGAACATTTTGTCTGTTGACCTTGCAATTGATAAATGCTGCCAGTGGACCACTGCAGAGCCACCAGCTATAATAATGGTTGGCTGGCCAACATAGGACCGATGTTAACCCCATGGATTGTTACCACTAGCGTTCTAGATTCAATGAAAGGACTAGGTGTTACAATCCCTGATACAGTGGAACCTCAGTTCACGAACGTCTCGGTACACGTACAACTCAGTTTATGACCAAAAAGTTTGCCAAACTTTTGCCTCGGTTCACGACCACACACTCGGTATACGAACAAGCCAGTTTCCCTTTCGGTTTGTGTGCGCCGATGATTTCCGCACGTGTTGCATTGTTCTCGGTCAGATGTGCGTGCGTGCTTTCGCTGTCAAGTCTTTGTGCTCTATTTCATTTCCCTTCCGCCGATTACTGTATTTAAGCACGTGTTCAGCCTCTCCCTGTTCATTGTTCTCAGTCAGATGTGCGTGCTTTACCTTTACTCTTTGTGCTCTACAGTATTTCGTGCGCTTTTGCAGTTAACCATGGCTTCTAAGCAAGTGAAAAGTGGTGAGAATTATTGAGACTTAATTATGAGAAGTGTTGCAATGTTACTTTTCTCTTTTTTCAAATGTTCATTTTTTTCCCTGTGCTTAAAACTCATTTAAAAAGAGTGTTTACAGCGGTCGGGTTTTAATGCTATTAGTGTGAACTCCTGCAATGTTACTGTCTTGGTTGGCTTTTAAATAAAGTTCGGATTTGTTCAAATGTTCCTTTTTTACCCCTGTGCTTAAAACTCATTAAAAAGTGTGTTTACAATGATCGGGTTGTAATGCTATTAGTTTGAACTCCTGTAATGTTACTTTCTTGGTTGGCTTTTAAATAAAGTTCGGATTTGTTCAAATGTTCCTTTTTTTTCCCTGTGCTTAAAACTCATTTAAAAAGTGTGTTTACAGCTATCAGGTTGTAATGCTATTAGCATGAACTTAGTTGGCTTTTAAATAAAGTTCGGATTTGTTCAAATGTTTCTTTTTTTTCTCCCCTGTGCTTAAAACTCATTTTAAAAAAAAGTGTTTATTTAGCGATCGGATTGTAAGGCTATAGCGCGAACTGCAGCAATGTTACAGAGAGAGGGGGGGGGGCTCACGTGCTACTGAGAGGAGAGGGGTGAGGGGAGCTCGCGTGCTGCTGAGAGAGAGCCTGCGCGTGCAGCTGAGCAGGGAGCCTGGGTGTTTGTGTCAGTGTTATTCAATATTTTTACATTAGTTTACTATTACACTGTGCATTCTATGGTGTAATTAACTATATTTGTGCTTAAAAATATATATATATATATTTACATATAGTTCATACGGTCTGGAACGGATTAATTGTATTTACATACAATCCTATGGGGGAAATTGCTTCAGTTCACGACCAAATCGGTTTACGACCAGAGGTTTGGAACGAATTATGGTCGTGAACCGAGGTTCCACTGTATTTGCATCGCTTCTAATGGGGGAAATCTTGAGGGATGGTTGCTTGAAGAATGGTTAGGCTGTCCAGAAGCTTGCTTCTGTCCCCCGCACTGTCAGTCTGCTGATGATCTGCCGATTGGCAGTGTGCCGCAACAAAACAGTCAGCAGACCTACAGATGGTTGCTTACTGTGCAACCTAGCTGATATACAAATGTTTAAATCTAATGCACAAAAGAAAATATATCTTTATTGACATTAATCAATAAATATTTCTACCTTAAAATGATATATAATTTACTTGTACATCCTTCTTTGATCACAATATAAACACACAGCAGATATTTAGCTGACATGCAAACAAATGGAAACATTTTCATCTACTACAGAAGAAGATGATGATTAGTTAATTCACTGTTCATGAATATTATCACAGGTGACTGCCTATGGCCCTCATGTGTTCCTCACTCTTAGCTCATTCATTGTTCTTCTTGACTGTATTGCAGTGAATATAAAGTAAGCTGCTAGAGGAATGACAGGAAGAGCAAACCACAATCAATACACTGAGAACATGACCCTCCAAAAGGATCAAAGTTTGTAAAGCTGGATTTATGCCTAAGGGTGCACAAATATTCCGAGCAGCAGATCTCTTGGGCTCTTCATGCAGCTTTGTATCTTCTTTAGTAAATCGGCATTACAAGAAATATACAAACTGCACATTAATAAAGTAAAAGAAACAAATAATGCAGCGGAAATGCGGAGTGCTTAATTCGGAACTCCCAATTGCCTCCACAAGGGATGCAAAATATGAAAAAATGCTACATATACAGTAGCAATCGACAGCCTAATGCAGATCTTATATTTCTGCCAAATTCCAGATTCAGAAGTCCTTTTCTTTTGGTAGAGTTATAACTTAAAGACGGTGTAAAAATGAAGAATCAGGCTAAATGTTATGGAAGGAGTAGGGCTCAGCGGGTCCTAGACATGGCCTCTAACTGATTATCATGGTTTTAAATTTAGAAAGCTACCTTTCACAGGCAGCTAGTTGAGCCCATGCTACAGTATCTGAGCGGTGTGCTGTGACTAGTGGACCTGATGGTTTTTTTAATGTTAAGATTTCAAATTCTCCCTGCTAACATGTAAATCTTCGTTCCAGTTACAGTCAGCTTGCAACAGGTTTACAAAATTGATTCTATGAAGAACTGAAAAGGATTAACATCCTTTTTTGCATTTACTAATCCACAGGTACAATATGGTTGACATCAATATTAATGTTTTGTTTCATTTGTTCTACTTACTAGTTGTTTTGATAAATCTTTAAGTTTTATTCTTTATGTATGCCTTGTCTGAAATCATTCTTAACAAACATACTGTACATAACCAAACTGACATGAGAAGGTAAATTATTTAAGTTGTTGTAACAATCAAAAAAGACCTAATATGTTTACCAACTGAAATTTTTGAGTTTGCAGTAGCTGAAACATTTTTGGTCTATATCAAGAGTGGGAAAGAAAAGAATAAGATCACAAATTCTGTAAATACTTATCTGGCATTTTGATTGAAAGTTTCAATTTGTGGACATTCTGATCATGTATGGTACCAACACAGCATGCTAAATTCCACTCATCCAATTTAAGGTTTGCAGCAGGTGGAGCCCATCCCTGCTGTCGGCATGTGGCGCAGAGCAGGAATTTACCCCGAACAGGCTGCCAAGTCATCACAGGGGCCCCACACACCCTGGCCTAAACTCATGTGGAGAACGGGATTGAACATACAAACGTCACAGCGACTGGCAATGGAATCTGTAAGGCAACAGCACTAACAAGTGTCCACCAGTTAGTATTAGTTTAGACAAACTTGAAGAGTTATATCTGGCTGAATGGCTTGTTCTTATTGAAACTTTACATTCTCAAATTTCCTGTTTTGCCACTGTTACTGCCTTGAATTTCACCACGTACCTGAAGATGTAGATTTTGAACACATTTCTATTATTATAAATTTTTTTTTGCAATTTTACAACACAACAGTATCATATCAACTTAATCCAAATTAGGATGGTGGGGGAGCAAATTTTTCTGACAATGTTAAGCACAAGGCAGGAACAAGCATTGGACAGGGCAGCAGTCTATCACAGAGCCCACTCATGAACAACATCCTCATATTCACTCTGGGCCAACATGCAGAACTTTAGGAAAGGAATAGGAAAACTCCACACTGACAGAGACTGGATGTGGATTTCAAATCCAGGACAATGGATCTGTGTGGCAGGGACAGTAACTATAGTGAACTCACCACTCTGAATTACACTACTATTATTTTGTTGGTTATATTCAGGGTAATGGCTTACTTTTTAAAACTTTATGTTCTTGTAATATGACACACCAGTAATGGCGCACTACACAATAATGTGCAGTGAATACACTTGACTTGAGCATTCATGGTTATCATCCTCTTTCTCTGTATGCTTAGTATTCGTTTGCTCAGAGGTTGATGCGCTTGCTGCTTACTGAGCAGCTCTTCTTTTCTCCACCCTAGCAGCCCGCTTCTTCTCTTCTTTCGTCAGCATCTTTTCGTGTTAAAACTGATTAAGTCAGTGTTTGTGTTGCAATTACTTAGTATTTTTTCTTTAATTTTTCACTTAAGCTGGCACTTAAGTCTGCAATCTGCCTCAAGAATGATTTAAGATATGAAGAGGTAGGGGAAGTGACGGCAAAGGTAGTAGGGAATGAGAATGGCACCCGTACACATGCACTGCATGGCTGCCCTGCCGACTGCTGCCGAGAGTTGATTCTACAATAAAATAAAATAAAAAGAGGAGTAACCTTGGAAGACAATCATCACCCCGAAAACGGACAGTAGACATCACATAGTATATGTGTACCAAAATTCAGGTCAATAGGTCAAACGGTTTGCGAGGCAGAGGTGATTTAAAATCCTGGAGAGACAAATGAACAGCCATGGTAGCGTATTATTTGTGAATTTCCCATTGGGATTAATAAAGTATCTATCTATCTATCTATCTATCTATCTATCTATCTATCTATCTATCTATCTATCTATCTATCTATCTATCTATCTATCTATCTATCTATATATAAAGACTAGCAAAATACCCGCACTTCCCAGCGGAGAAATAGTGTGTTAAAGAAGTTATGAAAAAGAAAAGGAAACATTTTAAAAATAACATAACATGAGAGTAATTGTTGTAGGCTTATTTTAGTATTGAGAGAGAATTTGATGATTGTAAAGAGTTTAATTTATGATTGTAAATGTTGAGTATGAGAAATGCACATTTTTAGGATGTAAGGATCTCTTTGTAAACGACATTTGCAGTTCTGCCCTTGGGCTGTAAAATGACCAAGCTGTCTGCTTAGCTTACTCTTGAGCATGCAACGTACAGTTGGCCATGTGAGCAGCAATCTTGTGTCAAGTCAATGCCGACCTTTATTAGAGTCTGGCCCTGTGACTTATTTATTGTCATAGAGAAGTAGACCCTTACTGGAAATTGGAGGTGTTTGAATTGGAATCAATATGGGTGAGGTTTAGAGGCAGCCTGAAAGAAGAATGAGCAGTCCTTCCACCCTTGAAGCGGTGGAGTAAAGAACAAGGCAGCAGTGAGCACGATGAACAGCTGAGGAAAGTAAGTAAGCGAGTGAAGAGGCACACGAGTGCAGGATGTCGTTAACGTATATAGGCAGGGAGCCACGTGGTAGGTGCGTGGACAGCAGCTGTACGGAAAAAGGAAGGGGGACCAGGGGCAGCCCTTGTGCGTCTGTGCCATGAAATAAATCCCCTGTTAACGGAATGAAACCGCCAAAAGAAGAGGACAGTTTCGAAAGTTCCTTACAGCATAATGGTGAAAACCACCAAAAAGAAAAGTGTGGGGCACAGCACAAAATGAAACATACTTAACATTTGTAAGCACAGTGTAAAGGATGAGCATAGGAAATTTGGGCTTCCTATGTATATTGGAAGTTGCAGAAATAGTGAGGAGGATTTTCCCCTATCTATATATACTGTACAGTTTAGGGAGTACACCCGTTTCCCCCCCTTGGGTGTTGCAATAAGACATGAAACATAGCTAACTTTTATAAGTACACTGCAAGGAATGAGCGCGCGAAATTTCAGCTTTCCACCTATATGGAAAATGGGAGAATTAGTGATGAGTCAGTGAGGGCTTTGCCTTTTATATGTATAGATTCAACAACATTTGGACTGCAAAATCTAAACTGTAAATTTAGTTTGCTTTCAATCTGGATCAGTCACCATTACTTGAAATGCGTAGCATATGCTTGAGTCTTATAACACTCTTATTAATAATTTCATGATGACTCTCTAGAATTGCTGTATGGCTTAACAATCTGTGTTTGGGTTTTTATGCTTTTTATTTGCACAGACTTACATAGCAGGTTAATGCAATTAAAGAGTAGGCTGTTTTTTGTTTTGCTTTTTTTCCCATTTTCCATTCCCATTGAAACAGCATCTGCTGTGTTTTAGCATAAATTTAATTCTGAGTCATTACACTCTTTGCAAGTACATTATTGCCCATATGATAATAAAATTAGCATACCAACAACAATGAAGACACACAAGAGAAACACTAATGAAGGTCTCACAAATAAATTCCTTTTTCACCTGAATCTGTAATTTCTCAACACATATGATTATTCCTAATCTCACAAACTGACCTATAACAAGTTTGCGTTGCTTTCAACAGCTGCTACAGATGCTACATATCAAATGCTCTGTTCTCTCCACAGCTGAAATTTTTAAAATGTTGTGGTAGCTGGGCACATTTTCACATCCTTTAGTTTATTTTGAAGTCTTTGTTTTGGCATTCTTAATGTTGACACGGTCACTGGAGCTACGCTTAAAAAACAAAAGATTGTGTTTTTGTTTTTTACTTTTAAATTTTTTGGATCAGAGATCTTGTTTGAGGATTTAATGAACACAATAAGCCACTACATACACTTTTGCTCCTTACCTTGTCTGTGCAGTGTGCTGGCCTGCAACAAGTCACCCATTGTCCTTATCTTTGTCCTTGCCTTTTAGGAAAGGTACCCACCTCTCAGGAAAGCAATCTTTTCAGTCTCCAAGTTTTTCCTCGTGTGCAAGTGCAATCAGCTAATTGGTTCTATTATTTTTTTTTTCTTGAAAAAAGTTAACCTATTCCTTATGTTAAGTTCAATTAAACATTGCTTAAAGTTTTATTGAATGTGTCTTCTACTTATGCAAATAATGATCTGTATATTTAAATATTGTATATTCTAGTATTTAATACAGTGACCAATCAAAAGTAGTTTTTGTGATTTAATTTTGCATCAAGTGTTAAAGTTAAAACTTTTAATGAGGTAATAGTTCATATAGAATAGTTTATTTTAGCGTATCTTAAATTTCAGTAAGGACTATCAACTGCAGATGCACATGTGTATCACTCATAATTTCTCCATTGTAAATATCCTCATTCCTCAGACTCACCCTTTGGATTTTAAAGATGTTTTTCAGGGTTCTCTGAAATCTCCAATTCTGCAAAGAAGTTGCATTGGCTTAAAGTAGGCAACCAGAGCAGGTAGGTGTCCTAAACATGGAGGCACTGCCCAACAGTGCGAGACATTTTATTGCAGAAGAACTCACAGCTTTGCATGACTCAATTAAACCAAATTTTCATTGTGAGCTCTTCTACCATTTAACATCCATCCATCCATCCATCCATTTTCCAACCCGCTGAATCCGAACACAGGGTCACGGGGGTCTGCTGGAGCCAATCCCAGCCAACACAGGGCACAAGGCAGGAAACAATCCTGGGCAGGGTGCCAACCCACCGCAGGACACACACAAACACACCCACACACCAAGCACACACTAGGGCCAATTTAGAATCGCCAATCCACCTAACCTGCATGTCTTTGGACTGTGGGAGGAAACCGGAGCCCCCGGAGGAAACCCACGCAGACACGGGGAGAACATGCAAACTCCACGCAGGGAGGACCCGGGAATCGAACCCAGGTCCCCAGATCTCCCAGCTGCGAGGCAGCAGCGCTACCCACTGCGCCACCGTGCCGCCCGCACCATTTAACATGACATAGTAAAGTTTTATTTTTGGCATTTTTCATATCCTTCTTAAACAAATTACAGTATGTGTCTGTTGGGTGTTTTCTTCTAATTCATTGCTTGCTTTTGTTTTCTCCTAGAAGAGTCCTGAAAAAAGGTAACATTTTTTGAACACCATTTTGTTTTATTATAAGGAGAGGTTTGGAGCATGTGCTGATACAGCGCATTGCCGCACCCACCACATGACAAATCAACTCAGGATCCCAGATTAGGACCTGAGTGCAGTTATGCAATGGGTGACACCTCAGCACCACACTAGTTGTGATGGAGTGGAACAGTGTGAGGTTTTTTATGGTGGCTGGAATGCCAATTCTGCCACCAACCCCCAGGTTTTTCCATGCAGGTTGGAGGGCCTACACGCAGGGCTGGATACAGATTAATGTCATACCCAGAGTGGAGCAATTGCAGGTTAAGGGCCTTGCTCAAGTTCCCAACAAAGCAGAGACACTTTTGGTGTTTACGGGATTCAAACTGGCAACCTTCTGACCAGTGCAAATCTCTAGTCTCAGAGCCACCACTCCGCCCTTTGTATCATGGGTGCTGCCTTTTTCCATGTGTTAACATTGTGGTCTCTACAAGAAGGCTTGAGGGTGTCGCACTGCGTGTGACATCACCAGAACAACCATACAAAGGTCAGCATGTGCATCATTTAATTATTCATGATTGAATAAACAAAATGCAAATTAGCTCTTCTATTGGGTTACTTTTCTTTGTTTCTACAAGTCGCTTTCTTCTAGTTTTGTGACTTTGATTTTTGGTTCATGACTTGATATTGATGAAAGACAGCATTGATTTTTGTTTACCAAAACTGATCCACATGATATAAAATATTTTTTATCTCCATGTGACAGCAGAACATGCTTAAGATGAACAAAAGAGTAGCTCACAAGAGCGTAATTCTTTGCACTGCTCTTATGGATCTCATTGTTATATTCTAGCAGTGGTCTCAACTCTGACTCAAGTGTGTTTTTCATTTATTTAAACGTCATGTTGTATTTGAGATATTACTTTGCATATTGTGTTATGTCTGTTTTTGGTTAAGTTCTTTCTTTTATCTATTTTATATTGAATTGTTTATTACTTCTGCAGTTCAGTCTTGTTATTATGTGTCTCCTATATGTTGAGCCTAGAGGGGTGGGGCTACCTAATGATGCAGCTGGGTGACTGCCCCTCCTTGCAGTTTATAAGTATGAGCTGCTGTTACACTTCTTTAGCTTCTTCTGTCAAGGCAATATTTGTAAACCCAAGCAAGTGGGAGGAATGTACTTTGGGGCTTTGCATAACAGTTCTGTTCATTAGGAAGGGATTAGGTGGGATTAGGGAGCCATGGGAAGTGAGTGAAAAAGAGAGAGAGAGAGAGAGAGAGCTCACCTGACCTCACCAGGTAGTGCTCTATGTCATGACTCAGAAGGTTAAAATAATTATTTTGTTTATGTTTTCATTCTGCCATCATGCTATTCTGTTTTTACTGGGGGCATAGCCGTGTTAGGTTTTTGTTGCCTTGATGCGTTGTATGGTTGCTGGTAATGGAGTCCTGAAAGTCGCACTGCATGAAATCAGTGGCTTTATAAACCAGCAGCAGATGTATATGTGCATCCAGGTTTGTTATTTTATTTCAAAGAGAACTGGTGAGTTTTTTTGCGTTTTCTGACTTCAAACATTAGCCATCCCTTTTAGACTGTGATTCTGATTAGTGTTATGTTTTTTTTTTCATTTATTAAAATCAAATAACATTCCATACAAGTAAGTCAAGTTTTACAAAACTAGTTCTGGTTTTGACATTATTTTTAACTCCTAGTAAATGACATTGCTTCTGTTTTATGATGGATTATTATTATTAGCCAGGTTTTTTTTCCCTATTTTGTGGTTCAACTAAACTGCTAGCTTTTCAGTCTAGCATTTAAAAGTGAACATTTTATTTATTCTCTGCTTTCTTTTCTTTTGTGACATAGAACACTCTGCAGTGCTTAGAGGCTGTCCCTGCATGCAAGAGTAGAGGAGAGCTCCTGTTCCTCATGGTGTAGAAAAAGGAGCTTCTTTTTGGGGCTTTGCAATCCAGATGTCGCAAGTTTGTGAGCTGGCCACTGGCGGTTACTACAGTGCAAATGTATGGAGTGGAATGGATCATGAGTTGAACCCTAATGACTCCTTTGGTGTTCTCTACTCTGTTTATTCTGCACTCCTCTGCACTATTTTGTTGTTACTCAACTTTGATGTTTAAATATCAGTACCCATTTAAAAACGGAAAGAACAGTAAAGAAAACCAAATGGACAAGAAGTAAAAATGAACAACATCAACAAAGCAAAAACATTGGAAATTCAATACAAATATGTTTCTTACCCTGATGTTACCGACATAATGATGAAGGTCAGAGAAATAAGAAAACTATTCACACAAAAATAAAGCAGTCAACCACTATTTGCTGACACTACCTATGGGTGTTCAAGGGTGGGTTCTCTTGATGTTTTCCTGCTCATGCAGTTCATCATCTACATTCCAATTAATCTCAAAAGTTTTAGGTGGGAAAATGTGGGTATGCATTAGCACTATGGCTAAAAAATGCTCAACAATGATTCCCCAAGGACCTTTCCCAATTAAAATGTGCACACTTCAGATTTGTTCACATTCAGCCTTTTCTGGGTTTAAAGGTGTCCTGCCATCAGAGTAAATGGTATCTCTTGTATCTGGATTTGTTTCCATTGTACTCATTAATTGACTGGCTTTACTGCTGCATTTTCCTCCTGTTTTGAATGTGTATTAGTAAGGTCTCATCTTGTGTTGAATAAATTACTCAGTTTAAATAATCCAATGTAAAAGTGAATGGATGGGTGTCTGGAAATATTTAATTCAAACCAGTCATGTAAAAAAAAAACTGAATTTGAAGACAAATACATGGAATTACCAAAAAAGATCAGAGAAAATAAAACAATTAAAGAATAAGTGGCACACAACACTAGAGCTTCTTACAAGGCAAAACAAATACAATGTGGTTGAAGCAGATAATATAAATTGAAAGCAAAGCCTTTCCTAAGAAGGTCTTTAGCTTGTCAGTTTCCCAAACATACAGAAACAATGTTGAGAAAAATAAATCATGTCATAAATATGCAAAAATAATCTCACTGGAGAAAGGTAAATACCTTAAACCCAGTTTAGGAGACAGGGCATGAAATCTCTTGAGTTTCTGCTCAAAGACTAAAGGCTAATCGCTTTAGTGATTTTCATCTCTAAGGTGTATGGCAAAAAAATTATTCAAGAGATGTGGAGATTTAAAAGAAAGCAACCAAAAGGAGTCTGACATGCTTTTTCTCCAGGCCAGTACATGTTGTGACGGTGAATCTGTTTTCTTTATGCAATTCATTCCTACATGTTAAAGAAAAAATTATTATTTCCTCTGCAATCACGGATAAAGAAATTGAACAGTGAGAAGGAGTTCTTGAAGCAGCAACAGGAGGTGTGCTAAACCAAGTACACAGTGCACACATTTTACTGCGGATTATTTGGGTGAACATGCAAGTCATTTTAAGAATGTTTAAAATCCTGGAACAAAGGAACTACACAAATTAGTTCAAAGCTTTGATTTCTGCATTATAACTAACATCATTATGATGTAAAACATTTCAAATAACTTAGGCTTTTTAATTATATAGGCATGCTTACACTTTAACGATTTATGGTCGTGTATAGGAAGCAGATGCTAATAAAAAAAAACTGGCCATTGAAGTCCTTGATGTTTTTGGCAAGCAGGTGACTTGAGGCTGCCCTTTAATTGGTTGATTTCAGATTTTTCTGGGGACGCAGCTCTCTGCACCCTTGACCCTCCCACATGAATTGGCTGCGAATTAGTATTGTTTTAGGTTTTTTAATCTACTGTGATTGGTTATTGTCAATGCAGTATGTCATGTTATGTGAATGGTTCACTGTTCATACCTGCCTTTAATGTTACGTAACTACAGATGATCGAGCGTGATTTTAAGATGATGGCAACTTCAAGTAGAACTTCAAACATCAACGGAAATTTGGTTACTTCTTTAATGAAACACTCCTACATAAATCAGATAAAGCAGGGGTCCCCAACCCCCGGTCCGCGGCCCACTACCGGTCCGCAGCCGTCTGACAGCCGGCCGGCGAGAGAACTGCCGGCAACGGTGACTCACTCAGTCTTTTCAGAATGCTTAGCGGGTGGGGCTTTGCAGCGGTGCAGAGAGAGTAGAGAGACCGAGGTGAGAGACTATTACAACAAAGTATTTTTATGGTCCTGACAGTTTCCCCATATGACATGAGTCTATAGAAATCACGTTGCTACGAAGTACATTCAGCAGATGCTTTCATTACAACGAAGTGACCTTGAAATGCTTGAACGAATCATCCACAGAGCAGTTAGATCTGTGGTCGCAGCTCAGTTGTGCACGTTTGCACAACAATCCCCAAACAGAAACATTGTAAAAAAATCTCGAACTTTCCTCGTTTTTTTTTTTTTTTTTTTTTTGCTGTCTTTGTTGTCTGTGGTTTTCAGTGATTCCTTTTGCTTATTGCTTGTCAACATTTGAAAAACATCCATTGGAATTTAACTCATTGTCACCCTCCTATAGAAACGGCAGACACGAAAAAAAGATTGCAGTGTTTGTGATGTGCAATCTGTCGGATTGGCAAATGTAAAGCATATGTCTTTGTTATATGCAAAAAAAGAAGAAAAATCTCAGATTGCAAACGTATGTGAACTGCTTAATAACTTTAATAATAATAGAAATGTTATGTAAATTGTGTATAAAACTGCCCCCTGCCCCTCCCCCCCCCCCCCGACCGGTCCGTGGAAAAATTTGCATCTAATAAAGTGGTACTTGCTGTCAAAAAGGTTGAGGAGCACTGAGATAAAGGACCTAGAGACCGAACCGACCCTGACTAAGGAATTCAGCAGAAGGCAAGTAATCGAGGATGAACGTACACACAGACTTTTTCCAGGTCTTGTCATGACACATAGTAAGCTAACTTACTTATGGTAAGATAACTTATGAATACAGAAAGGGAAGGTCTTTGTGTGTGTATTATTTGCAAGGTTATCAGTTTTTGATGTTGCTTTTAGAGTTATTTTATGTAAGTGATCACTTCTTTAAATCATGCATTAAAAAGGTTGAGAATGCTGTGGTGCCTAAACCTGTAATGTAACAACAGCTACCTTGATAACTAAGGGCCTTCTTTTGCTAGGCATTCTACAGCTCCTGCAACTATAAGCAATCAAAATATCCATGATGAGTAACCACAGAGGCAATTCAATGCTGTGCTAAGTATTGTTATTTGTTATATAAATAGAAATTAAGCATTAATAAATACAAACAGGCAAATTTACCTGTATGCAACCTGACAATAGACTTTGGATATTGTGACTCAGGTGGTTTGTTATTCTTGTAAGCATTTCAAAATCAGTCTTTGATGCTCATGTTCAATTTTGCATTGTGTAGCTGAATTTGTTTTCTTTTTCATATTGTACACAAAAAGAGATCTACTCTGGCATCAGAAAATGTGAACAAACTTTTATGCCTTAGCAAGTGGTTGAATGTAAAGAAGGAAAAATAACAATGACAGTGGCCTTGAGCAATGTTACAGATGCCTAACCTCAAACTCAAAAGGCAGGCATATGGCTCGAGCAAGCCCAAAAAATGGAGTAAAAAGATTTTAAAAGCAAAATACCACAATATACACAAAAGGAGGTGAGAAAAACTATAAATTGATGAAGACTGCAATGTTGAAACTGCAGTGTCAAGCACAGTTAATCAGTAAGTACTGCTGGGAGGTAGCCCCACCTCTTGAGGCCCTACATTAAGAAAACAAGGCAAAGGACAAAGAAAATTAATAGATATAATCCTAACATAATACAAAATTGAACAATAATATTAAAAAAATAAAACACAAAACAAACAAAATCCAAAGCAGAATTATTTATACAATATACAAAATAATATTCAAAAGCCAACAAAAAGGTTAAACAGGAAAGCATATTTCAGCCAGGGATATAACTCAGCCTAAAACAAAACATTTTCTGAAAATTCCTACTTGTCCACAGCTCACAGGTCATAGAACTATTAAACTAAATTTACTTTATTCCACCTTTTAACTGCAAAAACTACCCCAAGGGACTTTAGAGGAGAACATTGGAACAAATGAAATTACTCAGGGTTATACGGCACTGTATATAAGGGCAGGACTGAACCAGAAATCTTTGGGTCTAAAAGTAAATGCCTTAGCGACCTCTGTACAAAAAAACCAAAGGAGGTCTAATTTTTTTGTCCTTCCAATAAGTAATCTTAATTTCTCAGAGTTTAAATGTTGGTGCAGATAGACATATTTCATCAGAGTTTAAAGGTTAAGCCTTGTTGTTTTAGACTTTTCCTTGTTAACAAATCCTTGCTGTTGCCTTCTTGACCTTCAATTTTTGATCACATTTTGGCATTTACAAGTTTTTGGTATTCCTGGTTTCTCAATTCTGACTTCAGATTTTTTGACCACATTCCCAATTAGTTTGAAAAAGAGAACCCTTTGGCTTACTTTTTAAATTTGTATTTCTTCCAGTCCTTACTTAAACAATTTTATTATCTGTCTGCAGTGCAGTACACCTATGTGTGCATAGCAGTGAAGCCCCTGGCATTGCAATATGTCATGCCTCATTGTGTCAATGCCCCACGGATCTACAATCATAAAAACTCATACAGGATAAACAAAACAAATCAAACAAATGATACAAGTAGTCACAACCCCCTGATAGTAGTATGAAAGCCTTGGTAAAGCCACTTGTTAATGGAATATGGGTTAAATTTTCTGGACATAATCCAAAATGTGACCATAAAACCTACAAGGCTAAAATTTGTAATTTGCTCACTCATAAGGAAAGGGTATTTTTTCTCCCCTGAGGCAGCTCTTCATATACTGTATAACATTCAAACTTTAAACAAATTGAAAAATCATTTTCAAAGCTCACTCAGTCCCCTAAATTGAGTTATTAATTAGTTTTTTTTTTCTGTTTAAATTTGGAATTTGAACAAATCAGGTGCACGTTTAACAAAAACACTTAGTAACTTTGTACCATGTCTTTTGCTATTTACATTTTTTTCAGTAGCAGACATCTAAGGTACTGGCATTCCTTTCCAATACTCCAAGATATTTTCTAAAGTGGATAAATGCATTAGAAAATGAGTGGATGACCATAAACATATTGAGCAATTTTGGTAATTTGTCATTTAACACTGGAATCCCTGCAGCCTATGAAAAAACTTTGTAATCCCAGCCCACCTTAAATTCCTTCACACCTCTCCATCAGCGTCTTTTGTTTTGTAAATGTGTCGATCAGCACAAGCAGCAAGCAGCCTGCTAACACATCCCCCCCTTGATGGAGCTCAACTTGAGCAAAACATTCTCCCAGCTCAAGCCCAGGATCCTTATCTGCGTGTGATGTGCCTGGAGTTGTATAGGGTAAATAATACAGTATATTGTTATTTGGAATATATGCATTTCATATGTGTTCCTTGTCTACAAAGATCTGGGTAAGTGTAGGATGAAAGGAAATGTAAGAAATGTTGAACACATAACTAAAGTAAAAACTTTTTCCATGTTATACTAATAATGATGTAAAGTTTATAATGTGTGAAGACTCTAGTCCAAATATCAAATAAACACATGCGCTTTTATTCAAGAATATAACCAAAGTAAAAAAAAACCAAAACATTCAATTCACATGTTGCTATCAATGAGTTACAAATCAAAGCTCAAATATCAATCGACAGAAAGTTAATTCGTGTTCTTGGATGGTACAGAGTTAAGAACTGCTGCCCTATAACCAAAAGGTTGCTGGTTCGAGTCCCGGCACTCTGCGTTTTGAGTAGTGAACTGCTATTATTATTATTATAATACTAGGGGGTTCGCCCCGTTCGCTTCACTCGTCAACCCCCCCGGCTGACGCTATGCGCCAGCCACTTCGCGTCTCTAAGGCTTGCATTTTGAAGAGGGGGGCTGAATGCACCCCAAGGAGACACTGTCACTCCTCTGAACCACTCCTTCAAAAAATAGGAAGCCTTTTAACATTTACTAGAATTAATACATTATTAAATGAGGAGTATGGTATGGTGTAAAATAGACTAAAAAAGCCTTGAGTACAACAATGAGCAATGAAAGAGTTTGTCAATCAAATATTTAAAAATAAGTATGGTCAAAATGAAGTTATGCACATAAAGTGTAAAAATATATTGAAAATATCATAAACTGTAATTGAGTTCCAGATTTATCATATTTCAACTTAAGAGGCTTACACTCAAGGTTATTATATATAGAGAAGGAAGAAAGACAGCATTTTGTAATATAGAAGAAATAAATCCAGTGTGTTTAAAAAAGAAGAGATAGAATCTAGCACATCTCAGATTATGGAGGTTTAAATGTTAGATAAGAGGGTTTAAGTCATATTTCAAATATTATAAACTATATTCAAAAGCCAGTTGGCTTTAAATAACAGTTCAGCATAGTAAGATGTTACATTAGGCAAATTTCACAGTCAGCCATTTTCAAATATAATAAAGGTAGACAGCCAGCGTATTTCAAGTTAATTAATAAAAGATGTCATTTTTATTAATAAAAGACAAGATATATCACATTTATATAGCAAGTATAGGGCCAACCTCATTAAATCGGTTTAATCTATACCACTCAAGAGAATTGCATGCCTTGTCTCGAGTCTTGGACGTTCTGCGAGACATTCATAGTTATTCTTTGACATTTGCAGTAGAAATAGAAGGCATTTGTGAATTTAGAGGCAAAAAAATGATCATGCCTGATTCAGGTCAGTAATTGCAGTGAAAATTTTCTCATCCGCTTAAAATAATATATGAAATTATAGCTTTCATTCTTTATGTACATTAACAGTTTTAGTCTTCCTGAATGACGCTATAATGAGACTGGCCCTTAAAATCCATCAGATGCTCTTTACTAACAGATGTGCGCTACTAACTGAGCTGACAGATGCCTTCTTTTGCTAATCCTGCAGGTGTATTTAAAAACATTGTGTACATATGGCACCAATATATCAGTGACAGAGCTGTTGGTCCCTCATGTGGCACCAAGACAGCTGGTAAGCTATTAGCTTTTGCTTTGTGTTTTTACTTTACTCTAATTACATATTCATGATTTTTTAGCTAGTTTGAATGAAATTGTTTTTTGCCTCTTTCTTTATTAGTTGTGTTTTTAATTAGTAAGGTGAATATCATTTAAAATTTACTTTTTAGCAACGCATGGGACTACTAAGATTTTGCCATTTTTTTTATCCTTTTGGGAACACTGTACATCTTGCATTTCCAGGTGCATGGTCTCCCAGATGTAAGTTAAAATTATTAATAAGGAAGTTAATAACTTACATCCTTTCCAATTTCTGAAATTACACTAAACGGATTGACCAATAGTAGGCATTTCAACCATGTCCATGAAGGACTGCTGTGACTGTGCATTTTTAGATTTCTGTTTTCAAATGGACTCCTATCTAAATTAAAAGTATTTTTATTTCCTCCTTTCTCCCTTTCAGTGCGTCAATCCTGAAATTCTGTTTAATAGGCATTATAAAAGCCGGGTAAGCTTTTTCTTACTTTAACATAATTTAAGTAATTAAGTCATCGCTTACTTATAAACTCACGGTCACTGAAGTAGCCTTCCATGTTGGAGACACCCCATGCCATTATAATAGCGGCCTGTAATGAGATTAAATGGGTTCAGGTCAAGGAAATATTGACGGTTAATGACTTGTCTCTAGCTGAGCTTCATGTTTAGTCAGCGTTCATTCTGTAATTTGACAAAATTGCAGTATGCAGTAGACTTTTGAACACAGGGACGTTCTGCTTTTCATTTTATTTATTTATTTCTTAATTCACTCTTTCTGAAATCCTTGCTGACTTAATTGTATCCAACTACAAGTACAATTGCAAATAACAATACTAAAAATGAGCAGCTATTTCATAACAGTATTATATGTGGGCATGTAAAAATATTACCTAGAAATTTCAAACTGCAAAATTAGGAAAACCTCTGAACTCTTCAGATATTGGCAATCGGAAGGTTGCCTGTTTGAATCACAGAAATGCCATAAGTGACTCTACTCCATTAGGCTCTTAACCTGTAATTGCATCGTCCTGGGTATGACGTTAATCTGCATCCATCCCTGCAATCAGGTCCTCCGACTTATAGGGAAAACTTAGGGGTTGATGACAGGATTGCCACTCTAGCCACCAAAAAAAAAACTCACACTGTTCCAGTGTGCTGCTGAGGTGTCACCCTCTGTACCTGGGTCCCCATCCAGGTGGTTCATCGTGTGGCGAGTCAGCGCATGCTCCCAACCTGGATTAGCACAATAAAGAAGAAAATGTGGAAAAACCAGCACATTTAATTGACACAGGATCCCAAAAATCAGTGGAATTAGCCATAACAAAAATTTGCACCCAGTGTGGCCCTGTATGGACTGGGCTGAGTGGCTGGTTGCTAGGCCATTTAAAATGAAGCATACAATAGGAGACATATTGTTTTAAGGTCAGCTATTAATGAACTACAATTTGTTTTACTTTACAGGTATGGCGCCCACTGTGGCTGACGTATTTGCTTTGCTCTCCCGACTTCAGTGTGTTTTTGTTTTTGTGTTCGTGATATTGTGCCTTTTAAACTTAATCTTATAATTGTAATTACTATTTGTTTTTATACTTCTTTTGTCTTTCTGTCTTTGTATATGAAGGTGAGCAAAGTAAGAATTTCATTACATGGTTTTAACATGTTTTTACTGTGTATATGACAATAAACCTCTTGTATCTTGGATCTTGAAAATGTGGTGTTCAATTAGTTTTTTGTTAATTTTTGCTCATCTCTTTTTAGTTAATGGTTTTATTTACTTTTTCTGAAGGTTTAAACACTAGTGGTGGTTAGTGTTGCTTTCTCATACTGCTTGGACCTTGTAATTGAATAGGAGGACTCAGAAAATGAACAGATGGATGGAGGGTTTCTGTGAGCACTGGTGGGTGTTTGAGCATACTTCTTCGCAATGTTTTGCAGTTTACTTTGGCATTCTGTTTGTGCCTTTCTTGTGTGGTTTTGCACTTGAAGTGTTCTAATTTAATTTCATTGTTAGATGGACACATGTTGCTATGGCAGAGGAGTTTCTGCTGTGTGTCAGCATACACGCAACACTTTGCAAATAAGAACAGCATGTTATCGCATCATTGTTTGTTACAAGGGGAATGTCTGCTAGCCTGTAGTAAAATTTAGGGATATCGGGGGAAAAAGAGCTTTAAGGATAAACAATTAGTGCTACAAAAAGGCAAATTCTTAAAGCAATTGTTTAGTTTTTCTTGGCATAAGCTTACTGGGGTGAAGGGGGTGTTCTTCTTAGATAGGCGAGTGATTAGTGGCAACTAGAAACAAATTTATTTTTCAGAATTAGGCATTTTTAAATTATTGTTAATACTTTAGTTATAACCTTGATTTGTTCTTTGAGTCTGACCTTGGCTTAGTTTCTATTAAGAAGCATTCATTTCTTGATGTTCTGTTTTTTTTTTTTTTTTTTTTGCTTTAATAACAAAGATAAAATAACTGTTGAATTAACAACCTAGAATCCAAAAGAAATGTTCTTTTGTACTGAATTATGTTTCCCAATCGACTGGATTGTGATGGTTTCAGTAAGGTTCTGAACACTCAAACATTCACTTTTTTAAGGATTTGTATTCATTCCTTTACTTTAATGATCTTGAAGATCTGAACACTTCTGATTTCAAAATGGAACTAAAAAAGAAAAGCATCTTCAAAAATAGCCATTATTTAAACTGGCATTAAGCCTCACCACAATTTCCAATTTGCATAGCTGATGTTATGCCTCATTATGCTCTGTGTTTGCAGATGTCATTTTTGCTTGCTTATGAATATTTCACCTCATTACATGTTATCCAAGCTATTGCCATACCTGCTGAGGGGCCCCATCCGACATCTCATTACACACCCAGTGTTGCATAAATACAGTTTGTTTTTATTAATAGTGATTGTGAACAAGTGTTCAAAATGTCAGAGTAATTGTATTGGAACCAAACAGAAATGAGAGGTGTTTGTTAGCACTGCTAACAACTTTGAGACAGAGCTGGGCTATCATCTGTGTTTGCATATTCTTCTGGTCCTCATTTTTGAATCCTTTCTTGATGCACTGGCCACTAATTAATTAATGTAATTAACTCCATCTTAAGGCACTTGATTGATACAGTGCTATTGGGCGAATATTTTACAGTTCTACCAGAATAAGAATAAGTGACTCATATATGAACAATGAAGGCTTCAGTTGTGAGGAGTAAACTTGCTGACTTGTAGTTTTCATTCAAACCTCACTATACAATATATGTGAGTAGCAACTCTAAAATAATTGTACTGTATAGAAGTTATTATGAGAATTTGCTGAACTCTTTTTTTACTAGCATATGAAGTAAATACCAAATAGCAATAGACCTGTCAGGTTCCTTAATAGGTTTCTCAAAATTATATTATTGTTGTTATCTGAGTAAAACTGAGGCATTGTCATCTAATAAAAGAATTTTATAGTGTACCATAAAGTCAGATTTACTTTATTTAACTGGATACTGTTCCACAGGGCTATATATCTTATTTCTATTCACTACTCGGACGTGAGTGTCAATGTCTTGGCATAACTCTCTATTATAATTGCCTTTTCTAAATGTAAGACACTTACTCTTTTGAAATTTTAATGATGAGTCAGAATCAGTAATAGCAGCATTTCATCAATTCATAAGATTTTTTACAGGACAGAAAATTTTTTACAACTAATACGTAAAACTGCAAGGTGAATTAAGTTACTGTTTGTTTCATTGCTAACAAGCAATGTATAGCAATATATTTGATTTTAAAGACAGAATTGCTATAACAATATGATACACCTCCTAGGAAGTCGAGGGCTTCTCTGGCTAACTGAGTTTGTCATTTGCGATTGTTGCAGTGATGGTAGATTTTGGCAAGAGTTTTTTTTTTTAACATACTCTTTTAAGTAGCATAAGGATGACCTAATGTGAGTGCCATTTGTAAAACAATGCAGTCTTTCTAGTCACATTTTTTGACACTTAGGGCATTGGCTGGAGCATTCTCCTATGTAAATAAGAAAGCTACAAATTCTGCTGCAATTTGTGCATACTTTCCTGTGTAAACAGAATAGTGATGCTGAAGAACAGAGACAGGGCTATTATGCGTAAAGAACAATCATATAATTTTCAGCTCAACTTGTAAGTTTAACATGTGTCATGTACATTTGTCCTTACACATTTACATCATATATTTGTCCTTAAGTATTGACTTAAATTAGACCAGACTTTTACCATCTAAAAGCTATTATTAACTCTAAGGATCACATTTACGATGTTTACGTGATGTGTACCATTTATATAGGACTTATGTTTTGCAAAGCTTATATTTGGAACTGGAAAGTTGTCAGTTGAGCAACATGTTTGCCCTATAAGCTGGATATTTGATATTTAGAATGATTGTTTGACATGTAACTGAGACATTTGCCATGTAAGCTGGAAAATTGACATATAATTCAGTCATTTGCCATTATGAGCTGGATATTTGACATATAAATGAGACATTTGCCATGTAAGCTGGATAACTAAGATCCAAGTGAGATCTATGACACTTACACATGTAATTGTGACATTCACCACACAGATATTTGCTTATATGCACAGCTAAAAACAGATACATTTGATCAAAGAGATTGTTTTTAAATGTGGCATCCTCTAAATGTAGAAAGAATTGTAATGTAAATTACAAATGTCATCTCATAGTCAAAAAGTGACTCAGTTTCTGAGTATTTCACAGCCCATTTTGTTGTAGCCTCTGAATATTGTTCTTCAGCATAAGTAAAGCAAAACCCACCAAATCTGCTTCATTCTGAATATTTTGTAAATATTCAGTTTTGATCTATTTTTCTATTAGACAAAAGGATAGTCTGATCCTTCCAGATAATGACTAGTCTTTAGACTGATCTTTTTGCGGCTGAAATGTTCAAGGTACAAGGTTTCTTTATTTAGTTATGTTTACACAAGAAAACATGAAATGTGCCTTCTCATTTGCATCTGATAGTAGAAAGAAATAAAACAAACAAATAGAAACAAAACAGGTTACAGTAAGGCAGTTTTGATTAAAAATGTGTAACCAGGGATCTGCTCAAATGTGTGGCTACAGTGACTCAAGCCTCTGCCCCTTCCCTTCATTGGCCTAAGTGCCCTTTACTCCGTTTAGTATCTCATTAATCACAGGCATGTTCACCTCCTTTTCAGTACAAGAATCAAAGAAAAAGCAGTGGTGTGCCATATGCCTTTGTAAAGCTAGGTAGGCTATTGTTCGACCCTATTTGGAAAAAAAAAAAAACATATGATCTATGATAATTATTTCTGTCATTTCTACAAAAATGTTGTGTTATGATGCAAAAGGTAGCAGCAATGGCTTTGCACAAGCCGCACTATTGAGTGTAATGCCAGTTTTTCCAGTTGGCTTGTTACAGATATCAGCCTTCTCCCATTTTCAAAATATACTGCACATTTATTAAATAAATGTTTTTCAGTGCACAGCATTTTCTGCCTGTAAACCAAGCAAAGCATTGTAAAACTCTGGTCATCAGTGAGAATTCACTGCTCTGTCTAAATGTTTGTCTGTTTGTTCTGAAAGAGAAGGAGAGGGGCAGACTTTGAGTGTCAGATTTGATAGTGCCATTCAAGCTCAGTATATAAATATATATATGTGATGGACGACTGGGGTTCTGGCCCAGTCGGGACACCTGGAGGAGGGAAGGAGACAATGCCTTCCCCAGAACACGAGAAGGTAACCTCCCTAGTTTACATCAGGGCCAAGGGACAGAAACTTGGAGGCCCAACCGTGTTGGGGGCCGTGGCCACTACCAGGGGATGCCTGGACCATCCCAGAACACCTGAAGTGCTTCCAGGTACCCATGCAGCACTTCCATCATACCAGGAAGTACTGCAGGAAAATTATCGGGGTGCGCCAGGAGCACATCCGGGTGCATTATTATCATTACATTCAAGGAGCCGGAGTCGGGAGGCAGAGGACAGAGCTTGAGAGTGGAGGCGGCAGAATAGAAGGAGAAAGAAAAGAAAAGAAAAGAAAAGTGAGCATTGTTGGGGATTTGGGCACTGTGTGTGTGCTGTAAAGAAGAAAAACAAATTAAAAGTGTGTGCTTTCAGGACTTGTGAGTCGGTATCTGTCTGTGTCCAGGCTGAATCTCCATTGTACTTCAGGATTCTGTACCATAATAATTTAACTTTATCTTATTGAAAATCTAATGCACAAACAATAATGGTAATGTATGGTACCAGACGATCGGTTCAATTGGCTTCCCAAATATTTAACCTACAATAGATAGTTTATGCAGGAAAAGAAATCTTTAATTTTGTGTGTTATGATGTGAACACTTGCTGTTAAGGGCTATTTGTTATTTTATGTAACTAAACAGAAATGATTTTAGTTGCTCTTTAGTCTGGTTAAGATGTATTATACTAGTGAAATAAACTATATGGTACCTTAAAGTTGATGCAGCAGCCTTCCTTTAAAATCTAACATAATCAACAATTATACACTTTTTTTTTTTTTGCTATTTTGTGAATATTATAATGTACAGTAACCCTGAAGTTACATCCAAACATTTTGTGAAATTAAAAACACAGAAGTAAAAGTTGGCACTAATTTGTGTATTGGATTAAAATGTGACAAATTCTGTACTATAATGGGCACCTTCTCCCCTGATGAGCCACTGTCCACCAAAAGATCGGGCTGAAGAATGTTCTCATTGTCTTGCTTTACACAACTGCAGGCATGATGGGTATGATGTCCTTCCCCTTACAGCCTTTTTTCAGCTGAGATAATCTGTGTTCAGATAGTTTATTGTACTTAAGGTTAAAATGCCTATTTATATCTGAAAACAAGTCAGTGAGCAGGTAACTTGTGAACCCCTTCATTGGTTTACATGAATAACTACAGTTAGATGAATTTATAAGGACTGTTTTGCTTGAATGTGACAGGCTGATGATGTTGAGCTTTTAGTGTCCTATTGTTCAGTGAACTGTTGAATATTTATGCATTAATGGCTTGGGACCAATTATTAGAGACAAAATGTTTTTTACTCTGGCAAAAATGCAGCATTATATAACGGAGAACAATGGGGTGTCAATCAGTTAATGTAGTTTCCAATAGTCAGAATGATTCTCATTAGCAATGAATAAGCGCTTCCTCAATTTGAATCATGAAATATGAGTGATTTGGTGAATCTTGAGTGTCTTCTTTTACTCGCTATTTATTTAAATCAGGAAATTGAACTAGTAATAAAATTATTAGTATAATTAACTATAATATGGTCACAAGGCAGCCTCATATGCCCTGCTGAAACTGGCATATTCCTTCAGTTGGAAGGGAGTGGGAAGATATTTTAAAGAGGTGCTGCTGACATCACACAAATGGTGAATGTATGTTGTTGTACAATTGAGCATTGTGTACATTAACTATGTAACATGTGAATCATAAGCATATAACTGATTTACAGTGTTATATTTTACTCAAACTTGTCAGAGAGATTTCACTGAAAATGCTACTACTGTAGAAAAGAAAAAATACAATATATATAAAAATCATGGTCTGAAATCTTTTTTTTTGTGGTTCAGATTTTCTCCCCAAGAACAGACCGTTGAAACAAGCATATTAACTGCTTTATATATGTTTGTGTTGGCTACAATTTTTAGCAGGGTCATAAAGGATGAAGTGTTTTGAAAGCACTACTCATGCCTAAAGCAGTTTGCAATTCCTGGAATATTACAATTCTCCACAATGTCAAAAAATATGCCTAACTTGAAATGACTCCACATAGCTGCAGATGTGTTAGTGCCCAGTACTTTTCGTTGAATAACTTCATGTCCTCATGCTAAGTCTATCGCCTGCTTCTGCAGAGATGGCAAAATTGTGAATTTCCCATTGGGATTAATAAAGTATCTATCTATCTATCTATCTATCTATCTATCTATCTATCTATCTATCTATCTATCTATCTATCTATCTATCTATCTATCTATCTATCTATCTATCTATCTATCTAAAATGCTTATCAGTGGTGCTGACATTATGATTATCAGCTTTTTTTGTAAACATTTGAGTTAGACTCAAGCATCCCACAACTCTAAAAGAGGTTAGACTGGTTTTGAAAATACAAGGGACATTCAAAAAGTTTCCACACTTTTTTTAAACTCTGTTTATTAAGAATTTCAAAAACAAATTACATCACTTTTCTACATAGTCACCTTCCTTTGTGATGCAATTTTCCCAGCGTCCAATTACTACTCCTGCCTTCACCATTTCAAATGTAAAAGTGCGGTGCCTGAACAGATGAAATTATTTATATTACTAATTCAACTAAAGGTCTTTCATCAATCACATGTATCTTGTTAAATCTTCAAACTGTCCAAAATGTACCCAAGGCAAAACTGTAGCTCCAGCATCAAGAAGCTGTATGTTTTGGGAAAGCACTAAATTAAAATTTTGGACAAAATGTTACACACTTCTTAAATAGCCATGTTTTACATGCACTACTAATCCATTAATGGAAATTATTAATAGTCTGAGTAGATTTAAATAATTCCAAAACAGGACACGACTCCTGTAGATGCAGTAGGCATACAGTAGATTAATTTGATGAGTAGGGTGGAGCCTCCCTTGGAATTTTAGGCACTTCCCCTAAATGAATGGGTCATATTGTTAAATTCTAGGATACAATGCATAAAACTGGATACAATTAATAAAACCTGGACTGTTCAAGAAAAAAAAAACAGGATGACACCCTAATTGTAATAGCCTCTACTGCGTCTCTACTACTCTTGCCTCTACCACTGTTAGCATGCAGACTTATTTTGCTCAACTAAAAGAATCCCAAACCACCTTCTATAACTCTGTGGATAGGCAATGTTCTGTATTACTTTAAATTTAAAAAAAATGAAATATCTCTTAGAGGATTTGTCCAAAAAGGTTTTTTAAATATGGCAATAATGAATTAATATTTTAAAATATGCATGTTGGGACTGCTGATGACTTGTTCTATTTTCTCTTTATCTTGGGTGGGTGTTGAATCTTTTTTTTTTGTTCTTTTCATTGCATTTCTGTTTTTTCTTTGTCTTCTCTGAATTCATTTTGAAATAAATAGTTGTATTTGTATTGTTAATATTATTTGTTTGATTGACTAGCATGCCATTGTAATTGTCTGGTTTTTGAAAATAAAATATGTTAAGAAAAAATTGTTGCAGATTATTTTACCTTTCCAGCCAATAACCATCATGCAAGTTCTGTTTATGGCTAGCTTCAATGATCTTATGGCAGTTAAAAGTTTTGATTAGCTGTTCAAATTTATATACTGTTTGGGTTTCTTTCACCTCTTGAGCCAAAATGGTTGAGATATGCTGGTAGATTTTTTAAGTAATCTGTGTTTTGTTCCAGTTGCAGACATCATTTTTAAATATTTGTGTATTTGCCATAAAGCATATTAAATCAAGATTACATCGCATGGGCCTACAATTTGCTTTTATGCTGACAAGGGAATCACTATTTAAATATGATGTAATCTAGAAATCAGGAGTATGATTCATGTTACTTACTATCTCTATGCTACAAAAACCTGCATTTATGTCAGAAGATGCCAAGGATGAAAAAAACAATGTGGCAAGTATCAAGGCGAAAAATCTGTTTAAATCTCAAGTCTGAGCATCCCCATTTCCTCTTGCCAATGTGCATAGTCTCTAATGAATAAAGCAGCGGAACTCACTTCTAAGAATATCAAAATACTGTGATAGTCATATAGTGTGAGTCACTGAGAATTTATTTGATAAGAAAGCCAACAACTGCAATCACACCACTGATTCTTTACTATTAATTAATTCAAGCTTCTTTGGGGATTTGTGTGGATTTCTAAATATTATCTAGTAACATGAAAGAATCATTATTAGTCCATAAAGTCTTGCCATAGTGAATATTTCTAATATATTATAGCTTCTTTGAAAGGAATGCCACTTAGCGATCTTCTAATGCTTCTGTTTCTGCTATAAGTAATAGTCATTGCAAACAGCATGATCTTGTTTATCAGATCAGTTAGACTGATGTTGAAGAACCATTTATTGTCAAGATGTTCTGTTACATTTATTTTGGTGGTGGGGTGGAGTGTTACGGTATACAGCATATGTGCACTATTCATAACTGAATAACAGTGTTTCATTATACACTCTGCATTTGTGAAATGACAGTTTAATTTCTCTTTCTTGGGTCATTTTGAATGAAAAAAGAAAGGAGATTGGCATGGCACTTAAGTGACAATCAGTGTCTTTCTTTCAAACATAACAGAAACATCTTAATTGTTTTTCCACAGAAGTGTTTATGACTGATGATATCACTATACATAACAGGGCCAGACCATAATAACTGTCCTCTTGCTCATTTTCTATATTGTTTTCATGATGTCCTGGTACAGTGCTGTCCTGAGGTAATTTGTGACAAACTGATAATTGTAGTGTATTTTGTAGAGACAGAAAAATTAAAACACCACTCCCAAAACTACAACCACCTCAAGTTGGGGTCGAATTGTAAATATCTGTGAAAATGAAAGCATTTCTAGTGACAGAGGAAAAGTGTGTTAAGAGACTGACAAAATCTCATTATACTTGTAAAATCAATGCATTTTAGTATGGAGTGTATTTTTTCCAACAAGAAGTATATTTACTTTTATAAGTAAATTGTTTCTTGCAGTATACATACAGTACCAATACACCTACAAAACTCAACAAGTGCTGTATGTAAGTATACTGAAGTGAAAATGTTGTCACCAAAATACAAATGAAGAACAAATGAGCTCTAAGGTAACAACACCAACCCTTGTGCAATCTGAATCTTATCAAAGTTCAAATACAACGTTTGTATGCAGATAACTATTTTTTACCAGATACTGCAGCAGAATACTACAATAAAATTAAATAACCTGTTGGGATACACTATCTACCTGGAACCATTGGTTACATCATGAAAATAAACATCATAAAATTCATTTCATTGCTCATTCTCAGAATCTTTTTGTAAATGGTCTAGTTCAAGTAATCAAGTACTCAAAACGATCTCTCTCCTTGAACACATCTCAGCTAACTCAGAATCAATCATAAACCACAGTCAAGAAGGAAGCCTTAAGAGGACTTGTGCTTGAGATCTTTGACTTTTTCCACTAAAGGGGACTGTTTAACATCATACCATTGGTTTATTTGTATTGGGAATGTACTATTATATGTTATCTCAGTTTTCATGGAAACTGTTTAACATTATTCCCTAGGTTTATTATATTGGGACTTTTTAAGATCATATCCTAGGTTTATTTTACTTGGACTGTACTGTCATTAATTTTAATCTTTTCTACACTGCTGCTGGGTTGTTCGTTTTGTTTAAGACGTGCTCTGTCTCATGGCATGTCAGAGGACTGGGACTAGCCTCATTTGGAGAGTGGGGGTTGAGGGGAGAGAGAAAGAGAGCAAGTTATTTATTCTTTCTACCCCAATAACTGTAAGTACCAACATAATAATAGGCTCCATAGCCACCTGGCAATAATATGAAATTAAGGTCAAAACTATCTTATGTAACAATATCCATATTACTAAACGAGAATGGTAAACCGGATATGGACGCAGGGTCGTGCCCGTGGACGCAAAAGACATAGTGCCCAAGCGCCACACAAAGCCCCCCCCCCCCCCCCCCCCCCCCCCCACTGCAACAGAGCAAAACGGGAGAAACTACGAACCGTCAGAGTAGGAAACAAAGTAAAACCTCATAAAGAGGATAAAGAACAGGGACAAACACATGAAGAGCAGGTTACAGAACAAAGCCCCCCCTCCCCAGAGTACAACGACAGAGACTACGAACCGTCTAACATGCCGCAAGCAGGATAAAGCGAGCTCAGAAATAAAACACAGAGTAGGAAACAAAGTAAAACTTCATAAAGGGATTAAAGAACGGGGACGAACACATGGAGAGCGGGTTACAGATGATGAAACCTGGAATGCAACAGCTACAAAAAAACCTAGGCACTAAACACATGCACACCGAGATACAGAATATAAAGGCAGAACCAACGACAGTTAAACATCCACACCACACAGTGGATACGGACCCTGAAGGTTCAGGCGCCTACATCGGGCGTCACAAAGCCCAGTAAAGTACAAAAGGCAAATGCGCCTACACAGCATGGTAACAACCGACATAATACGGAATGCGCAGGCGTGGCCGCCATATTGTGAGTGGCACTAATGCGTAGATCTAATGAACGTGGACTCCTACAACGCGCGTCTCAAACTGCATAGGCAAAGCAGGCACGGGTTCAACACGACACTGCTCGAGTTACCGAGATACAAACACGCGCCTGCCTGGATATAATTAATGAACGCGAGTGCCTACAACGTGCGTCTGAAATGACGCAAACCAGGCAGAGACTCCTCCAAAAAGAGACAGCTCGACTAAACGATATACGAAGTGAAACGGGAAACACTACAGAGTCTGCAGTGCTCCACAATGCACCGCATAATAGTTCGAAAAGAGCTTCGTATTAACAGTGGAGAGACCCACAGTGACACGGGCGAACGCTCCATAGTAAACATACGTCATCCTCACACATCCAATCTATACGGCATAGGTGAATCACATTACAGTTATGCATTATTAACATTACGATAAACATCACAGTATCACAAAGAAATGAAAATTATTACTCGAAAAAGGGAAAATATTATCAGGTTCGTACGGTGCTCCGTGTTAACAGTGGAGAGCGTATTAAACGTGCATCATCCTCACACGTGGCTACCCAGCGGGCACGGGTTCAAAACGCTGGGGGTAGGCGAGCGAAGCGAGCAGGGGGCGGAGCCCCCTTGTACTACCTTAACCTAAAAGACTACAAAATGTTAAGAAAAGTTCAGAAGCAATGTCTCTATGACAAAACAGTCACTACAGAAAACTGTAAATGTAGGGAGAATTTGGAATTAAACCCATAGCCATTTGATTACGAGACAGCAGTTCTTACCTCTGCACCACCCAAGTGGACATGTCTAGTTTTTGTCGATTGATATTTGGATTGTAGTTTTTACACATTGACAGCAACATGTAAATGGAATAGTTTCCTTTTCTTTGGTTATATTCTTGAATTAAAGCTCACTTGTTTTGTTATAGCTTTTGTGAAAGTGTTTATTTGATATTTGGACTTCATTCTTCACACATTATACACTTCATGTCAGCATTTTGTCAATATTATTATAATATGAAAAAAGTTTCTGTTTTAGTTATGTATTCAATATTTCTTGCCGCGCATTTCCTGTTATCCTACATTAAACAGATTGTTGTAGACATGGAACGCACATGAAATGTATTATTCCAAATAATGATATACTAATTACTCTATACAATTCCAGACACCTTCGGACTTCAGCTCTGAGAATTCTGCTGACTTCAACTGCCTCGCCGGAGGGGATTGACACATTTGCAAAACAAAGATTCTGATGATAAGGTGAAAGGACATTTAAGGTGGCCTGGCATTATGAATATTTTCGTAGGCTTCATTGACTCTATTGTTAATAAGTAAGGACCAGATTCAGGTGCAAAGAGTTTGGATTGGCCAAATTTTTCACTCCAGCTATATAAAGAAAACTAGAGGTGTAGGAACCTTAATACACAAAACAATTCCATTTCTAGTATCAGACGTAGCATCTGATCCTTACAATTGATATGTCATGGTGATAAGTAATTTATTTAATACTAATGTGATTTTGATAAATATCTATGCACCTAATGTATATGATAAGAGATTTCATCCAAAATTTATTTGCATATATTCCTAATATGAACACTTATAAAAGTATAATGGATGGCAACTTAAATTGTTTTAAATCCAGACCTGGATAGGTCTTCAGCTACAGTCATAACATCTAACACATACTGTACATAACATCTAATACTGCAAAAATAACTACACGGTTTGTAATGGATCATAACTTATCAGATCCAGGGAGATTTTTAAATCCAAATTTAAGAGGATATTCCTTCTTCTTACTAATACATCATTGTTACTCAAGAATTGGTTATTTCTTCATAGATAATAATTTTTTGCCTACTATCAAATCTTGCAAATACAACACTATTGTGATCTCCAACCATGCCCCTCTGATCATGGAACTTAAACCACTGTGCCCTGCACACTCATTTAATAGCTAGCACCTTAACCACCTGTCATTCACTAATGAAAACTATGCAGAATTTATATCCGAGCAAATTGATTATTTTTTAGAGACAAATGCATCCTCAGAGGTTTCTGCAGGAATACTCTGGTAAACGCTGAAGCCATTTTTCTCACAAAAATAAATTGGAAACCAAGAAGGCGTCAGAGTTAATCAGCTAAATTACCAGAATAGATCAAGAATATGCAAGGTCTCCAAATGAGGCACTTTATAGGAAAAGTCAGGTTTTTCAATCAGAATTTAACCTCTTGGCAACATAAGAAACAGAACAACTCACCTTTAAATCACAACATTATTACTATGAACATGGAGAGAAGGATAATAAGATCTTAGCTCAACAAATCCAAAAGTGTGAAGTCCACAATGCAATAACAGTAATTACCAACACAGAGATAAAATCATTGAACATAAAAATATAACCCACACTTTTAGAGAGTACTATAAGTCCTTATATTCTACTCAGTTTAAAGAAGATAAGACACAATATAATGAGTTTTTTGATGCATTACAGGTACCATAGCCAGATACTCTTAGATAATAGGACCTGGATAAACCTCTGACACTCTCAGAATTACTAGATGCTATAAACTCATTTCAAAGTGGGAAAGCAGCAGGCTCCAATTGCTACCCATTGTAATTTAATAAAAACAAATTCAAATAAGTTAGTTCTGCTATTATTAGCAATGTTTATATAAGCTAGAGACAACAAAATTCTACCTCAAAGTTTTTGCCAAGCATTAATTATCATTTTTCCTAAGAAAAATAAGGACTTATTACAATGTGCATCATACAGACAATCTCAAAGCAAAAGGTGGCAGGTAGTACCTGATTTTCAATTTAATTACTGGGCGGCAAATATATAAGACCTAGGGCCTCATGTATAAACAGTGCGTATGCATGAAAATGTTGTGTACACCCATTTTCACGCTCACATCGTAAAGTATAAAAATTAAAGTTGCCGTAAAGCCATGCACATTCTCACGCCAGCTCAAATCTTTGCGTACGCAAGTTTTCGGCCCGGTTTTGCTGGCAGCACCCAGCATCAAAGCAGTGCTACTGTTCCTGTGTTGTTTCCCTTTATTTTTTAGATTCATAATCCTGATGCAGATTTATCAAATACTCTGAAATTTATTAGTTTAAGGCAGCTGATTGCAATTAACTTGTAATAATATAATGGTCCATGGAATGGCCAAACTATTCCAATTAGCTGATTTAGTGTTATCACTCTCAGTGCACCATTTTAACTCACTATCCAAGAGTGGAATTACAGCTCTACAGCAGCTAATCGGAAAACTCTATGGCAGATAGTGTCAAGATCAGGGAGAATCACCGGGATACAGCTTCTAGCACACACTACCTCAGCTATGTGCGCAGTCCATTTGAACGTCTTCCATTCAGAAAATGCTTCAGAGCCTTTTCTGTAGGGACCTCGCAGTTCAAAAACAGTTTCATCCCAAGAGCTATAAACGCACTTAATTAGTTCATCAAGTCCTCCTGGTAGAACTCTTTGTATTTATAAGTACAATTACCTCACTGTAAGCTTGTTTTACAGTTGTAATATTGCACAACCTGAGCTACTTATGCTTTCATATTGTATATTTTTAATTGTTTTTACTGTATCATTATTATTATTATTGTTGTTGTTATTTTACCATTTTAAATGAAAATAAGTTTATGGAGGATTTGCATATTGAATCTCATTGTACCATACAATAACAAGAAGAGAGCACGTATTTACAGACAATGACAACTGGCTTCTAAGTCAATTTAGATTTCCAGGCGCTATCTTCTTGGTGGTCTTGATATCATTTTTAAGATGAAATACAGTAAAGTATATATATTAAATTAGCTAAAATTTTAACTTCATTTAAATAATGTATACTGTTAATAATTAAACGTATGGACACAGTGGACAGCAGTAGTGACCCGCTACCCAATCCCGGTAGTTCAGGGATTGTTCCTGCCTTGTGCTGTATGCTTGCTGGGACTGGCGCGACCCTGGATAGATAAATGGATAGAATAATTAACCCTTAAACCGCCAGAACCAGCTATAGTTGGTTCCCAATGCAATTTGCCAGCACGATGGAGCCGAGTATATTTGGCAACGAAAATTCGTTGAATGCCGCAAACAGGTAAAGTTGGTTTCCAGTGCAATTTTCCAGCACGCTGGAGCCAAGTATATTCAGCAACGTACATTCATTGAACGCTGCAACTGGCTATAGTCGCTTCCCAGAACAATTTGTCAGCACGCTGGTGCTGATCAGTCAGTGCCGTATATTCGTTGAGCACTCAGCTCATGACCACTGCCAGCCCCAGTAGAACTGTAGCATCACTGTCCCTGGGATTCAGCTGCTGCACTAGACTTGCTTGCAAGCATCAGCGTTTACCTCTGTGTGCTTGCATGCAGCCAGCTCAAGCACAGTTGGCTCGGTGATTTACTGAATTTCATCAATGGCGTCAGTTGCACCTTGTACATATAATAATGGATTGTTGCAGTAGTTTGTTTTTACAGTTTTTACAGTTCATTGGCAGTGTGTAAAATGATCAGTAATGCAATAATTATGATGCTCTTTGCATGAAAAAAAACGTTGCTCCATTAAAATTTTACATTTTCTTTGTGAATTGTGACGTTTACTTAAAAAGTGCAGCAAAAAAGTATTTGCCGTCCAGGGGTGCATTAACCCCCAAGTACAGTATGTGGCAGTTTAAGAGTTGTAATATCATGAATGTAATGTATTCTGTGTCCTGTCGGCATAAGAGAAAGCCCATTTAAGAACGATGTAGTGATTCACACACATAGAGCACATAGAAGAACACATAGAATACAAAGCATTTAATGTGCTACTTTAGTTACCATGGGATTTGAGAAACTAGTAAATTAAATGATTTTAAGATGAAGTTTATGACGTTGTACTTTAAAAAAACTACAGTGGAAATTTCAACCTTTTTTTTCCACTCCACTGTGTCTTGTTTCTTTTCTTTTCTCTGTACCCTAATACACTTCCATATGTCACTCGGACAGTGGGCTATGACTCGCCTTTTCATGGTGACTTTGATATCTGACCACTTCTTTTTTATTTTGGGCTCTGTGCGACTTTCTGAACTTGAACTTTTGACTTTCTTTGCCACTCGATCAACTTTCTTTTGTTGTTTATACCACTGCTTAAACCAAAAAATAGTAAGTTTTTCCTTGACTCCACTTGGTATTTGCTGAAGTTCTTCTTTTTCAACGTGCTTTTCAATTGTTTTTTCACAGAACGCTGACCTTAAGAGGCTATTTATATTTATTTGCTTATTCAAAGAGGCGTAATTCTGAGAGGAGTCAGGGTGGGGTGACAGGCACGTGCACAAGTGTTACATTTCATGCAGACTGGGATATATGTAACGGAACAATGTGGAAGTTGGCATATGCACAAATTTATGCATCTGGATTTTTTTGTGTGTACGCACATTTCTGTTTTTGTCCGTACGACATATTTTAATGTGAATTCTACGCATGGCGTTATACATGTCTTTAGTCAACATAAAACATTGACATATTTACACACAGTGAAAAGGTTGTTCCATTTGGCTTAGGCTTGAAGGATGGATGGATGGATGGATAAAATGTTTGGGTAGAATGTTTCGTGCCATAAAGAACAAGCTACTGAATCTTGAGGTATTGTTACTTTTTCATAAGTTCTGATGTTTTTTTCTAAATAAAAAAATAGATGTTGGTTTTGTTAGGTATAGGCTTGGTATTGTCTGCCATACTTAGGTTAGATGAATCTAATTTTAAGATATGGTGAGGACTAGATGACTGCTATGTCCTGATATGTAAAACCATAGATTGATAGATAGATTTGAAATAAAGTATACTTTCTTTTTAGATTAGATTAGATTAGATTAGATAGATACTTTATTAATCCCAAGGGGAAATTCACATACTCCAGTTTTGCTGGTGTTCAGTTGAAGGTGGTTTGAGTCGCACCATTTAACAAAGTCCTTGATTAAGTTCCTCACAGATGTACTCAGCTTTGTACACTGTACATTATAAATATTATTATTATTATTAGTTAATGAATTAATTTTAATGAGGATCATAAACTTTTTTTGTTTTGCATCTAATGGGTAACCTCCCCCCAACCCACAGTTGTCTGTGGGCCTCATTTTGAAGATTGCACCGCTGCATAAATGCGACTAAAATGAAATCCCAAGGTTCATAGGCACATACGATTAAAATAATCTTAGTGAAGGTTATTCTAGTTAACCAGTTATTCTAGTGATATTCTTTGGTACAGTAATAAAGCACATGTTCACTTTACATAGTGTCCTGTATGCTCATGTTCATATGTTGTGCTTCTAAGGATCTCACTTAGAACTCAGAAACTTCCATGTCAGGTTAAGGTCAACTGTTATTTTGTAGTAATTTCAATTTAAAAATTCAATATTAATTTAACATCTGAAAGTGGGTTGTAATTTATTTTTGTTATAATGTTGTTTCTCGCAGATGTACTATCTGTGAGGAACAGACTCCAAATACCTACACTGAGGCAGACATTTAAACGCTGATACGTTTTAAGTATTCATTCATGAAAATATATATATATAATAGATGGAATCTGAGAACAAGCAAACGTGTTTGTATTTTAGCTTTTAAAAAAAAAAATAGGGAAAGCAATTAATGAAATAGTGATGTCCCTACATGTTTCTTCTGAAGTTGCTACCTATGACCGGATATTTTCATACACATCCCCACACTAATTCCCTTTATTTAGCAGTTCATGTTTTATTTTACTTTATGTTATAATATTAAAGAAAATAAATCCCTGCGTCTCTCTTCAATCCAAAATTTACTGAACCTATTATTCATTTAGACTGCAATCATTGATTTATTTATGGCTTGCTTCTATCCTTGCACTATACCTTGTCAGACACGCAGCAGGGATAAAAACTTCATAAGGAATGAAGTGCCAATTACGGCTTTATCAAAGATAAAGTGGACCCAATTCTCCTAAAAGTGCACTTTATCTGAAAATGAGAAAATCCTATCATACCCATAATCCCCACATGAGGCTGCCAGGGAAAGACAATAAAAAGGGAAAGATTACAACTGTGATGTTTCTGTGACCCCAGGGGTAAAAGTTTAAACTCATCCGTGAGAGTTTTACCACATGGGAAAAACAGTTCAATGCAAAGTGATAGGGAAGTGACGGACAAGCCGATTGGTTTCTGTGAGTAAGAATCTGTTAACCATGATTTGGAAGGCATAATGCATGCATATCCATATACATTTACTTACAGGCTAGTCTACTACAGATGTAGGTCATACCATACTGCCCAACATGACAGGAGTTTTGTAAATATAGTAAGACAATACTACAGAAATGGTTTAATTTTGGTAAAATGCTGTGACTCGTAAATTTGCGATAGCGATCCAATGTGTTTTGTTTCCCCACATTGTTGGCTGCCTCCCCCACTTTACCACTGTTAAGATGCCACCACAATGATTCTCCCTCAAACTTTTGATGTTCTTTAATTTTCTCTTTACCACTACACCAGTGAACTTTAGGTTGTTCTCTCCTTCCATTTCTATACTCAGTCTTCTCCTGGAAGACTTTAAACCCCATAAAGAATTCACTTCTAGAAAGATCTTGAAGTTGCTTCAAGGATTAGGGGCTTCCTGTATAACTCTAGAATTACTAGCATTCCCTGGTAAACTGCGTTCCTTCAGCCAAAAAATGAAATATTCTTGTACAGGACCTATCTCCATTTGCAAGTGTTCCTTTTTCTCACTAGATGTTAGTTGTGGGAATTCCTTATGCTGATTGCAGACTTGGTGGTGACGTTATCAATCTCTGTACAACTGGAAAACTATTTAGAAGAAAAAGATGTTTATTTTATAAAAAATAAAGCATGCCCCATAGGAATGAAAAATCAAAAAAGAGATCTCCTTAATAGCTTTCTTGATTTCTCCTAGGCAACAATAAGATCACAAAGAAATAAAATGGAGATGCGTTCTTTTGTCTCATGATTTCTCCTGAAACAAAATACCCTCACACGTGGCTCCTCTTGAGTTTCAGCTGAGATCTCAGCAAAGTCACACAAGCGGCTGGTTCAGTGTGATGTTTTTTTTTTCTTGCAGTTTGAACGTATTTGCATTACATGCTCAGTATTACATGGTGTAATATATTTACAGTTTTTGTGGTAAAATAACACTTTCCTATGATTACAAAACTGTAGTCCCTGCTTCTGAATAATACAATTTGTTGCTCTATTTATATTGCTGTACTCCAAGTAGATCATCAACATTCTGGAAAAGATAGGTGGAAGTTATGACATTGGACTTCAAGCCCTGAGGTTTATGTGTTTAAATCACACTTCTGACACCATGTAACTATGAGCAAGTCACTTCATCTGCCTGAACTACAATTAGAAAAACAAAAGAAATGTAACCGATCATATCTCAAATGCCTCGGATAAATGCATCAGTCCAATTATAAGAAAAATGTGAAGTTTTGAAAGAGATTAAAACATGACCGGAAAGAGGTCTCACAAAATATAACATGCTTTTCAAACCAAATTCTCAATTTTGACTCATTTTACCTCAATTGCAGTTTCCTTTTTGTCTAAAGTTTTTTCTCCTAAAACTTTTTAGGAGAAATTTATGTGACAAAGTTAATTCCTAAATTAAACACAAATGAGAATTTCTTTTAAGTCTCATGAGCTATTAAATACCAACCCTTTGAGTGGTACAATTTTCCTATGGAGCAGTAGCGGGAAAACAAAGGAGGAACATAAGCACAGAGTAATAAAAAAACCAACCAGACTACTGCATCTAAATGCTACGAGTGTTAAACCCCTGTTTACTGGGTGAGGTGGGTTGGTCTTTTGCTCCTCTTTTGAATATTGCCAAAGCATGTTCTCTTGTCACCACCCATATCATACTCTCTGTCTCTCTTGACCTTCACCTCTTCCAGTATTCCATTATCTTAAAATTTCTTCCTGATGGCAAACTCACATGAGTTTCTGGCATAAGATAATTTCAGATTCGCTGCCAGAGTCTCATCCATCCAAAACCCAGAATCATTTTAGCATAGAGAGAGGCTTAGAGCTTTATGTAGTGGTCCACCTGATGTAACTGCATCCCTGAGCACAATATAGTCTGTGGAAGTTCAGCCCCTGAACACAGACAGACAGGCACCAAATGTCCAAAAAACACACACGTTTATTTCCTTCTCTTGCCTTTACACCTCCACACAATGCATTGACAGCCACAATTGCTCATGGTCCCTTCTTTCCTTTCAACTCTTCTCAACTCTTTTGCCACCTCTACTCCTCTCCTCACAAGCTCCGTCCTCTTCCTCCCGACTCTGGCTCCTTGACTGGAGTGAGGCAGCCCCTTTTATAGTGCCCCTGATGTACTCCAGGTGCTCTGTAATGATCTTCCAGCAGCACTTCCTGGTGTGGCGGAAGTGCTGTAGTCCAGGGATCTGTAATCATCCTCTGGGCGCCCCCTGGCGGTGGCCACGGGCTCCAACAGGGTTGAGCTTCTAAGCTCTGATCCTGTGGCCCCAATGCAGGCCAGGACGGCTGCCCTCTCATGGCCCGCAAGAGTTATTGTTCCTCTCCTGGTCCTTCCTCCTTACAAGCGTCCCAGCTGGGCAGGATTCCCAGCTGTCTGCCACAAGCCGTAAAAGTGCCAGATCTTTAGAGCGATATGCCGGCTATACATTCTCATAGAAGTGCAACATGGTCCTATGGTGGAGTGCTGCCTGGAAGTGTTTAGCCAGGAAAGGACTGGTCTCCTGCCAGCATTTTGTGCAATAGTTGTCAACATGCACCACTTGATTGCTAGGTGTGTGTCGTTGGAAGTAAAGTGGCATGATGTTATCACTGCAGTGCTTTAAATAGTTGGTGTGGAATTAGTGACACATCCAAGATTGTGACAAGTAAATTTAATTGTGTCATTGTGTTTTTTGAGAGATTTACTGCACAAGAATTCTTTTGCGATCTTTTTACAACTTCGAGTTTGGTTTGCATTCTGGTTTTGGTGTATGATTGTAGGCTTTTTGACTACATCCTCGTTTACAATCCATCTCCAGATCCTTTCTTGTCAGTTCTTTTTGTAGCAGGTAGCAGTTTGAGTTTAAAAAAGCAGGTGAGCTTGCCTTTAGCTGTGACTCAGTTGAATTGCTAACCTTTATTCTGAATTTTTTTAAAGTTTTGTTTACTTGTTTCTTGACTCCCAGCAGAACATTCAAATAGGAGGTTCTGTTGCCTTTTCAATGATGTATTATGCCCTCTGTCTCTTTCTTTCTCTGTCTGGGTTTAGGGTCAGACACCCACTGTTTTTTTAAGTCAAGAATATCATTTGCTCTTTTATACAGTACCTCCATGTCCATATCACTCCTGGGTCCGTTCCCATTAACAGTCCTGTCTTGCCACATTTGCATGCTGAATTGCTCTCTTCCTGCTGGTATGGGTCTCACTTCATCCTAATTTGTGTGGTTGTACTGTGCCAACCTGGTGTTGCCTTTTCCCTTGGTTACCTCTTGACAATCTGAGACACTTTCACTATACACAATTTATAAGAGCATTAATATATTTTGGGAAGGGAGATTTTAAGTTGATTTGCTTTTTTGCATTCGTAATATCAAAATATATTTAGTTTTGTTTTTATTTGAAATTGCAATTATGTAACTTATTTAATGGTTTATTTACCCCTTTTCATTCCTCATTTACTTTTAGTTATTTAGTATTTTTAGCTATTTGCATATTTATAAATTTATGTGATTGTGTTTACTTTATATACAGATGTTTCTGTGAATCCAAGGTAAATACCATTAATAAACTCCCTCTTAAAGTCACTGTCGTGTTGTGAGTTTGACATCTAGACTGCAGGACCCATCACACTTGAACAGTATATATTACATATATGGCTTAAACATTTAACATAAATTGATTTCTACACAATAATAATCCATCTGTAAACTTCTTTCAAAATGTTTACTTCCTATATTAATGAACAGATGGATTGAGGCAGCTCTTCAAGACAAGCGAATGTAGCGATCACAGCATTGCCTCATCAGGAGCTAACTGCACACAACAGGAAAGTTCAGGAGATATTTTATATTTTGATAAAAAAAGGTGAGCCAAGAAAAAATGATTTTTACAAGGTCTAAAGATTTGTACTGGTTAAACTTTTTTTTTTTACTGAGCCATTGCATTCAACATTTTATTAGCTGCAATTGATTGGTTTATTTTTGCTTGGCACTCACTGGTGTTTCAGTTGTTCTACAACACTTTCTTTAGAGCCTTCTATGAAATCTGTTCTGAAAAAAATACTTTTGAAAAAGGTTTTCATTGGATTCTGTCCTGCTATTATATCTGTGCCGGCTACATGTGCTCACCAGGCTGTAAATCTGATGTCAAACAAAAGTCCATCAAACCTTGAGGTATAAGCAATAAGTGAATGTAATGCTGGTCATGAAACATAAACTTCATTGTGGATTTGTTTTGATTCAGGATTAACTAGAATGGTTACAATCCTTGCTGATTGAAACTGAGTGAGTGCTCTCAGTCGCCGAGCTTTAAATCCACAGAGCATTGGAGGGACAGGGAGGTCAATCCTATGCTTAACATCCAAAGCTGATTTGATCAGGATCTGTACCACTGAGCTACAAATGTTTGGGAATATAATCATTCATTCATTTTTGTGACAGGAACTCACACTTATTAAGTCAACTAATTTGTTTCTCCATTATATTTTTACACCAAATGCCAATGAGGTAAATACAGTATGAGATGATAGAAAAATAATACTAACTATAGGAATGAAAGGAAATTTGTCATCTGCACAGTGTGAAACACCCTGACATAAGAGGCTGTTGTGGGCTAAAGGTTTTGTAGAGAAACAAGTAAAATTGGGGACAAAATGACTAATTAATGGATGGAAACTTTGCATCCAATTAGTATGGAGCCCAGCATCTTACAAATGTTACATATCACTTCACCACTGCTGTTGTCCCTGATAATAATCTAGCATTTCCACTTTAGTACTTGTAATTTTATAATACCAAACATAATTTTCACTGTAATATCTGGAATAGGATTCTTAACCTTTGAGTAGGTTGTATGGTTATCTTCTTATATAATATGCTACCGTGGCTGTCCGTTTCTCTGTCCAGGATTTTAAATTACCTGTAGCTCGCATACCGTTTGACCTATTGACCTGAAATTTGGTACACATATGCTACGTTACGTCTACTATCCGCTTTCAGCGTGATGATTGACCTCCAAGGTTATTCCTCTTTTCATTTGTATTTTATTTTATTGTAGAATCAACTCTTGGCAGTGGCCAGCAAGGCAGCCGTGCGGCGCTTACATACGGGTGGCGTTCTCATTCCTACCACCTTCACCATCACGTCCCATACCTCTTCATATCTTAAATCATTCTTGAGGCAGATTGAAGACTTACGTGCCAGCTTAAGTGAAAAATTAAGGAAAATGTACTAAGTAACATAAACAATGGCTTAATCATTTTTAACTTGAAAAGATGCCGACGAAAGAAGAGAAGAAGCGGGCCGATAGGGTGGAGAGAAGAAGAGCTGTTCAGGAAGCAGCAAGCACATCAACCTCTGAGCAAATTAATGCTAAACGTACAGAGAAAGAGTATGAAAACTATGAATGCTCAAGTCAAGTATATTCACTGTACTTAATTGTGCAGTGTGCCATTACTGGTTTCTAATACTTGTGTAAAACTAAAAATCTGAAAGAGAATAATCTGGAGAATATTCTTAAACAATGTTCTTATGCAATGAAAGTAAAATGTGAATTAGGAACCATGTCACTCATTATTTAGCTGCTACCATGCAAAGCTAAGTGTTGTGAAAGGATGCCTCATGCAGCTGGGAAAATGGAACCTATGCAATATATACAGTTGATTATATTGAACAACTGTTGGTGTCCTGAGATCTTAATGGTATTGTTACTGCCCTGCTGATAAGTGATTCCCAAGGAGAGAAAAGGCATAGAGCAGAGACCTAATAGAAAATCAATCCAACAGCTCAATGGAGTATCCCTCCAATGGCCAATAGGTAGCATGCCCATCATGTCTAAACTGGTGTCCTGAAAGTAACAATCCTGTGGACACTGAAAGACATCAGAAAAGTGTTATATAGAAGCATAGACATCCCACATGGAAAAACTGGAATCCTACAGTATATCATGGAGGGCAGTCTGGGTTTTAACCGCTAGAAATGCCTTTCCCCTTCATTCTAATTTAGGCCTCTGGGATGCAGACATATCTGAGTCTGCCAGAGGGAGCTCTGATTGAAATCACCAAGACTTTTGCAGTCTTGACCAAGGAATTGATACTGGGTGATGAACCTGGATATAACCTCTGCCTGAGCTGGATCACTCTGCAGGCAAATGACAACATTTTAGCTAACTACAAAATATCTGAGGATAGATCCATCACTAGTCATAATGCAAAAAGAAAAGACAAGATAAAGTGAAACAATTACTGCAATTAATTAAAAAGCAATATAAGAGAGCAGTATGAACAGCTTCTACAGCACCTGCAGCAAGAATAAGCTATGATAATGAGTCTTCAGCCTGAGAGCAATGAAGTATCTACAAAATTGCAATTCACTGATTATTTTTAAAAGTTATCCTTAAAATCCATTGTTCAGAATACCCAGTGTATCTAAAACATTATTACAAATACTATGTTGTAAGCTTACTTTCATGATCTTCAAAGGCGTGACCATCAAAGACAGCATGTCGGCACAGTGGGTAGCATTGCTTACTTACAGCTCCAGGGACTTGGATTTGATTCACAGCCCACTCACTGCCTATGGTTACTTTTCATATTGTTCCCTGTATCTCTGTGAGTTTTACATGGTTACTTCACTCATTGGTTGCCTCAGTAATTCCATTTCTCTGTAACCAGTTGTGTTGACCTCATGCCCTGGTCAGAACTAAATAAGAACCACATTGGACTGGGGACATTAATACACAGTTGAATACTATAAGTTTGTTCAGCAGCCCTCTTTTGTCTTTATCACTCTGATATCTACATGTTTCTTTTACCAGATTCCCTTCAATATATTTGTTTTTCACATGTCTACATAGATTATTCTTATATTTTTTTGCTTCAATGTTTTTTCTTTTTGCTTATACATCACTTTACTCTATTTTATATTCTTGGTTTCTTTAGATGAGACTGTAATTCATTTTTTTAATTATTTAATGGAATACTCCATACATATGTTTTAATCTTTTACTTTCACTAGCAAAAAAAGCACACAAACTTAGATAAGTGACATGTGAATTATGTGACATGAGTAACTTCAAATTGTTTTTCATGGACGTTTTCATATTTTCTGCTGTTGTTCAGTGCTGGCCTCCCACCAGCTCTGATTGAAGTCTGTTGTATCATAAACTTTGTAATCCCCATTCTTAATGAAAACTTATTCCTCTTCATCTTTTCCCATTTCTATGTAGCATTGATGTGCTTGAACAACCTTCTCCATACAGCTCGGTCCTTCACCTCCTCCTCTGTCAACACTTTTTCTTTCAAATCTTCTTTTACTTTGTCAACTCGCCTCCTCTTTGGCCTTCCTTGCTTTCTCTCTCCCTGTGCTTCCATTCCCATCACTCTTTTGTTCACATATTCATCGTCTCTCCTCATCACATGTCCATACCACTTCAACCTACTCTACTGTGCTTTCTTAGTTATTTCTTCCACTTTTGTTTGTACCTCTGATTGTTTCATTTCATGTTCTTTCCTATGTCAACATTTTCATTTCTGCCACATCTAACTCACCTCCTGTGCTCCCTTTACTGCCCAAGTCCCAGCTCCATACATCATTGCTGGTCTTATTACTGTCATAGAAACCTTACCTTTAACCTTCACCTTAATTCTTCAATCACATAATACTCTTGATACCTTCTTCCAATTGTTCCATCCACACTGCACTCTCTGGGTTATCTCTGCATCTAGTTTTCCATCTCTGGCTCTCACTGATCCTAGATATATATATATTTATACAATCTTTTCAAAGATCTTCCTGAATACTAAACATCATTAAGCCTTATATTCTGTTTTCTTCCTTTTTATCTTCAACCCTCTGTCTTCTAAAGCCCTTCTCCATTCTTGCAACTTCAATTCTGCATGAAAACATGAGATTAATTTTTTTTCGCAGACATCTCAGCAAACACCATGGGGCAGTTAAAAGATAAAAAACTAATTTTTGGTTTTACTATTTATTTAATTATGTACCTATTTTACCAATGTGTATTTGTATTTTCCTTTTCCTCATATAATTGTTTTTTTCTTAATTGCGATTTTTTATTTTTTCATTTATTTATTGGTCATTTTTTGGGCTGTCCTAGGCCTTTCTGTTTTGTGTATGTCTTAGTTTGATTCATTTGGATGGAAATGTTTGCACAGATCTTATACCTGTAAACTTCTACACATGGAAGTGTGTATGTCTGTCTGTCCAGCCCGGAAGTGAGAGGTGGAGTTGGAGGAAGGGCTCCACCTCTGAGGAAACAGAAAGTCACTTAGCAGCTGATGCACAAAAGATATGAGCACATCAGCAAAACGAATCCTCCTAGGAGAGAGATGCCCAGAGTAGTTCCATTCAATTACCCGACATCTGTACATTTTAATTTTTTTCTGACAATTTCAATAGTTTCTAGGACCCTGGGCTTTTTACAGGACGGGCTTAAACAGCTAGTCATGTATATTATTGATTTGAAGATTTTTGATGTCTTACGCTGATATATTTTCTCTTTGCAGATTAAAACAGATTTTCTTTGTTTTTCCTTTATTTCGTGCCGTATGATTAGTTTTTATGTTATATTTCACATAGCTGGTTCTGCTCATTTGTCTTTTTCTCAGTTTTGTTACTTCAGTTTCCTCCCACATAGCAAAACAGGTGTGTTAGGTTAATTGGTTTCTCTCAGTAAATTGGCTCAGCGTGCATGAATGTGAATGTGTACCTCAGCGAGCCTCATGCAGAATGGCGTGCCTTGTACAGATGGGTCACTTGGAATTATTGGTGAAAGGATAGATTCCAGCTTCCTGTCACTCTCACTTTAAACAGAAGATTCAGAAAATGTATGGAGGATAGATGGATAAACAAATGAGTGGATGGACAATAACAAGCTATCTTTGACACACATCTTAAATTGTTTTTTTCTAATCGTGGATACTGTGGTGGGTTGGCACCCTGCCCAGGATTGTTTCCTGCCTTGTGCCCTGTGTTGGCTGGGATTGGCTCCAGCAGACCCCCGTGACCCTGTGTTTGGATTCAGCGGGTTGGAAAATGGATGGATGGATAATCGTGGATATTTAAAGTTTAATCCATTCAAAACTCAGACACTTCAGTTGTTAAAAGCAAGATTACTTAACTCAGGCCACCTGAGATCTTCATCCCCATTAAACCATAGTATGTATCTAACACCGATAGAGCAGACAGTTGTTCGCAGGTGCTGAAAGGAGATGTTATTCAAATATGATTTTATATTTTCAATAGAGATTTCTAGGAGGTAGGACAACACTGCCAGAGCAAAGATCTGTAATCATGAAGTTTAATAACTGGACTAGGAATCAGACATTGAAAAAGTCAAAAAGGCCCAGAAGGTTTGAAGTGTGAAACTATCAAAACAAATGCAAAGGTCTGGCAAGGGCAACCAAAATTATACAACACCATACTAGATGCAGAACTAGTAGTTTAGTTTAACATATGGAAGGGCGCAGCTGCTGGCAGGTGCTTTCTGGCTGCTTTAGTAGCAGAGCTAATAATCTCAAATAAGATGAGGAAGAATTGTCATTGAATAAGGTATGACAGATGGGGACTTGAGCACATGGGTGGAAGCATGGAAGTATGGAATCATTTTAGTTTTAATAGATTATTTAATAATCATTCATTTTAGAATACAGGCTCATAGCACTTGCACAGGGTTACAAATATAAAATGGTAATAGAAAGAAATAGCACAATGCTGTGCAAACACACATTCATATCAATAAATCTTTATTTTGCTTAGCACTATTACAAAACACTTTATATTGCTATGTAGCCTCTAATACAGTATACAAACTAAGCAGAAAAAGCAGATGACAGGAAGAACTTGAAAGTAATTTTAAACATCACGTATTGAAAGGACATGTACAATATAAACTATTATACAGTATAAAAATCATTGTACAAAACTTATAAATCAAAAAGTAACAATACAGAATTACACTAACACTACAGGATATGGGTAGAACATTCAAAGGTGAAAAGACAAAGCTAGTGAAGGTTAAATGATGTGACCGAGGTCTCACAGCCTTGGGGACTTGGGGCCACCATGCACTCAGCAACCTGCCCACTAAGCAACAATTCTTATTCAATTCTTCATCAATAGGTTTTAAAAATGTTTACATTTAAAGTATTGTAGTGACTGGCACACAGGTCACATAAAGACTGGCTGGCTACATGGAGTGATGGAGATCTTTGCAGAAGGACCTTGATTTCCACAGGTTTCTGGAAGAATCTTTTAAGACAGCTGGACAACCCCATGACACTCCTTAAATTAAATAGGAGTGCTACAGAAAGGAGGATGGGAACCAGGGAGTCTGACATGAGACTGCATACTGGAGGAAAAATTGTAAGGAAGGAGTGAAGCTTGTCTTGGTATAAATGGTGTACATTTGTTGTTTTATGGCACTTCTAGTGGAAGTTGTACTTATGTGCCGTGAATTTAAGCTATTGCCCATGCTGCTGAATAATAAAAATGCCGGCTCACTTAAGATTTCCCATTTTGACACTCTTTCTGGTATTATAGTTATTTTATTTTAATGTCTTTTCCAGGAAAATTTCAGAAAACCTAAATGAAGATATTGTAACATAGAGTAAAGAAAAGCCAAGCAAAATGACACCTTTTATTGGCTAACTAAAAAGATTACAATATGCAAGCTTTCGAGGCAACTCAGGCCCCTTCTTCAGGCAAGATGTAATGCACAGATTACATCTTGCCTGAAGAAGGGGCCTGAGTTGCCTCGAAAGCTTGCATATTGTAATCTTTTTAGTTAGCCAATAAAAGGTGTCATTTTGCTTTGCTTTTCTCTACATTCATAATGGCTAACACGGTACAACACCCTAGTACTACTAACATAGAGTAAGAAACATATTAGGGAAATACAAAAAAACTTCAATTCATTTGGTTTGGATAACTTGAGGTCCTTTTCATTCATTCAACTGGTTGCCACAAGCCCGCAAAAGCAATCTTTGATATTTTAAGCTCCCTGCAGAGTACATAATTATGGTCAAATGACTTGCCTTACCAATCTCCCGTGCAGGATTGCACCACTGTTGAACAATGTGCCGTAGTGAGTTTTTTGGGGATGAATGAGTGAATCCTGCTAAAATTCACAGAAGGATGTTGGCTTGAGCAGATCAGTAAGCCTTTTGAGTACCCATCTTCTGCAAACTTTACGGTACTATAGGCATAAGTTCACTGTGCTCGGTGCAAATATATCTTATAGAACCTAATTTTTACACACATGTGGTACAGCAGACACATAACCAGATTAAACACACAAGCTGACACAGAGAACTGCCATGCAAGCAGTATGACAGAAAGATAGACTAGGACAAATGGAAACTGTTCACTCAGACTGTGGGATGCTGTGCTATTTTCTATGTATGTTAAGTCAGCACAAACTTGTGTCCTTGTTTGGGAAGCATTGTAGCCTGTGTTGTGCATAAACTAGTTCAAAAGAGTGCATTCATTGAATAAGATGATTTTTCTAATAACGGTGAACTTAACGTAACGTATTTGCAAGTGAAGAACTTGAACGTGAGCTAGTTCAGTTTTATGTGACATTCTGGATCTGGTTTAGGTCCAGATTAAATGTTTTGCCTTACCCTGTAATACTGTAGGGTACGGTATTCGGATAAGTACAAATAGTGCATGTTTATGAATATTTATTTTGTACGAATTTTTTGCCATTTATTTGTTTTCAGAAAAAATAACATTAAATCAAATAGGCACTGTCTGTGTCTGCCTGCTTGTGCTTAAGCTGTACAACCGCTGATACGAGCATGTGGTGAAGCTCCGCTTTTGCTTTTAGGAAAATGTTGTACTTCACAAGGCCACTTTATATTTTTCCCCGTTGGACATGCAATATGTGACGCAAAATTTGACTGGCAGCATAATAGGTTAGTTCAACTGCACGCTGGTTCCACAGTCACCATTTGTGTCATACAGTTGGAAATAGAGCGGTAATTGATATGTATACTCGCATCTGTTTAATTTCCTTTTTGACCAGGAGGATATTAGCATATATGTTTATACGTGTTTATTGCTAGGTATAACTCAATAAAATGTATTTAAATGAAAAAGTCTTCATAATTATTGTATTTTATTCAGGAACACTGTAATATGCCTAATATAAGTCATACAAAACTGAAAAAAGTAAACTCATGGGTCATTTATTCTCACTCCTTAAAAAATACAAAATGAACTGAACATGAACTAGTTCAAAATTGAAATGGTGAACTATGAATGTGAATTTATTCATTTTAATCTGTGTGAACTTTGAGCTAGTTCTTGTGAGGTGTGAACTTGCACAACACTGATTGTAGCCTTATATGGATTTGCATGTTTGTCTGAGGGGACCCTGGACTTGGAGAAACAGTAAGAAGCCTTGGAAATTTCCGCAGCAGACCTTGAAGCCAATGTACAGACAGATGACATCGCCACCTGTTCCAGAGACTGCCTTCTGCACCTGCATTGGCAACACTGACAGACTCCTATCCTTGGGCCCTCACTCCAGGACCAGGTTTTGTCACTGGCTTCATTAGTCTTTGTACTATCTGCAGAGTAAGCCGACATTAAACTCAAGGTAAGTGTATTCCGCCTAAGTGATTATTAATTAACATTACTGCTGTGTCACTGAGGGCCCATCCTAACCCTTGGTGTGTGGTTTGTCAGGAAGTCTTTAATCCATTTACAGGTGGAATATGGGAGTCCCAGGGCTAGCAGCTTGCCCACCAATCTGTGAGGGAGGATGGTGTTAAAAGCAGAGCTAAAATCAATAAAGAGGAGACATGTGTAGCTCCCCTTGTGCTCCAGATGGGACAGGGTAGCATGGAGAGCAGCAGCAACAACATACTCAGTAGACCTGTTAGCCCTGTAAGCAAATTATTGTGCATCAAAGGTGGGAGGGATGAAGGACATGATATGACTCTGCACCCATCTCTCAAAACACTTCATTAACACTGGGGTGAGCGCTACTGGCCGATAATCATTCAGGCAGGTTATGGGTGATTTTTTTGGTAAAGGGAGTAAGATGGAGGATTTCAGACAGGGAGGAACTGAGGCCTGGGACAGTGAGAGGTTAAAGATCTTTGTAAATACCCCAGCCAGCTGCTCTGCACATCCAGGGCTTCTGGTTTAGATAGACACAGATATGTTTCTCCACAATGACAGTGTCAATGCAGGCTTTGATGTAGCACAATACACTGTCGGTGTAGAGTTCCAGGTCTGGACTTTCAAAAATGTCCCAGTTAGTCCTGTTGAAGCAGTCCTGCAGCTGCAGAGACGCGTCATCAGGCCAGGTTGTGATGGATATTTTGGTGGTAAGAGCAGATTTGCGGAGAGGGGTGTATGTAGGAATCATCAGCAGTGAAATGTGGTCAGACTGGCCCAGGTGTGGAAGATGTTTAGCTCTGTAGCCCAACTTGATGTTTGAGTAGACCTTGTCCAATGTGTTGGCTCCTCTAGTAACACACTTTACGTGCTGGCGGAGTTTGGGGAGCACTGCTTTTAAATCCACGTGATTAAAGTCCGCTGCAATAATGAACGCTGCTTCAGGGTAATGGCTCTGTTGGCTGCTAATGCTAAAGTATAAATGTCTCAGAACCAAGTTAGCATTAGCAGCTGGTGGTATGTAAACAGCGGTGATCATTACCACATTGAACTCCTGGGGTAAATAGATAGGTCTACATTTCACAGTCATATACTCCAAGTCAGGGGAGCAATGGCTATCCACTATCACTGCATCCGCACACCAGTTATTATTGATGTACACACACACACACCCTCCTTTGCTCTTACCGGAGTCTGTAATCCTGTCATAGCGCCGCGATGTATAGCCTGTTAGCTCAATAGCCGAGTCTGGTATGCATGAATGGAGCCAGATTTCTGTGAACGCAAACAAGCTACTGTCCTTGAGGTCTGATGCAACCTGAAGCCTCAGTTCATCCATCTTGTTGACAATAGATATGCTGTTAGCGAGGAAAAGGCTTGGAAGCGGAGGTTTGTGAGGCTGTCTCCATAGTCTAGCTAGCACGCCAGCCCTGCATCCTCGCTTCTGCTTCCTCTCTCTGCGCCGCCTTTGTTGTCGGCCTCTGAGGATGGTAATCCATGGGGAGCCGGGTGTCCTAGCTATATCTACGCTCTATGAGTGAATGAATTCCGCCATAACACTCTTAAGAAGATCGTCTCGGTTGTAGTATATGTTCGCCCAACAGGATGTAGAATGAACTAAAATCAACACACACACACACAAAACAAAACTCCGAAGGGGAGAGCACCGAGCCGCTGCAACTATGTGTGCCGCCATTGCTGTGTAATTCTTTTCTAGTCAGTGCTGAATTCTTCATTGCTTGCTTCATATATTATTAACAGCATAAAATTATTATTAATGAAGAACAAATATTTTTGCAGTGACATACTGCAAGTGTAGAGGAGGTACAGACAGCCTTTACAGAAAATGTAGGAGTTGATCACCTTGGAAATAAAAACTATGGAACAAAGTGTGCAATTCGCAGTTATGAAATACTGGACAAATAAATGTTTGTGTGACACCTATGGAATCATAACCAGTCCACAGAAGAGCTTAACAGACACGCATTTATGTAAGCTGTGATCAAAAACAGCCCAGTATCTGCGTCATGTTGTTTTTAATTAGTAACAAGCTGAAAGAATCATGCAAGAGTCACCAAGGTAACAAGGTATAGACAGAAAAACAGGAAAGGCGGAGAGAAACTAAGACAAAACTGCAACTGCTGTTAAATTGCTTTTACAGTTTTAGTCATACATCAGGCAATCCATTTCCAAAACCTGCTTTATCTAAATCATGGTTAGACACATATGTGTGAAAAGGGCCTAAATGGAGGAAGCCACTCAGAAATAACAAGCTCATAGTAAATGGCAGGTTCCATACTCAACCTGTAAAAGAAGGTCTTACATTGTTATTCCAGATGTTTCACCTTCTATGTAGAAGAAGTGTGTTGAAGTATCTTGCCAATGCCTTGGGGAATATGAAAAACTGCAATTGGTGGAAAAATGGATAGATTAGGTCCTACATATAAGATTTTCTATTTCAGATAAAAGGGTGTAGTGAGAAGTTACACCTTTTATTGGCTAACTAGAAAGATTACAGTATGTAAGCTTTCGAGGCAACTCAGGCCCCATCTTCAGGCAAGGTGTCATTTGTCCATTCAGCAAGATGGCAGGTGTCCATTCATTCCTTTTCTAACCACTTATGCATTTCAGGATCAGTGGGAGCCATTAAAATTCAAGCAGGAAGACATGCCATTTCATCACATAATACTTACATACACACACACACCCATGCTCATTTATATGGGCCCTATTTATAGTGGTCAGTTAATCTAACACACACATCATTGCGATGTGAATGGAAAACCAGAAGATGCAGAATAACACTGAGACAGACATGGGGAGAACATACAGATTCCATAGAGACATCACCCTGAGTGTGAGATGCTTTAATCTATTTGAATCAGACATGTTCTTTTAGCACAAAGAGGCACTGCTTGCTCTTCTTTGGGTATTTTATACTGCACATCTTTCTTGTAGGGTAATGACTTGAACCAATCACAGCAAATTAAGCTTCACCATTGCATCATACTGTAGTCAGTACTGCTTGACTCATAGTCTGCTGTTACAACAGTAGCCATTGCAAGGTATGAGCATACACCCCACTCACTTGTGCTGTGTCAATTGTGCTAGGTCAACTTAGACTTGACAGCTAACTTTACAAGCACGCTTTTATATGAGAAAAATATGAATTCCTGAAGGAAAACCCACTCATGCAGCAAGAATGCACAAGTTCCATGGGAACTTGTCCAGCTAATGGCCCTTTCTGGCTGATATAAACTTTGCCATCCAAGTGAAACACCACAGGAACATTCTGCTACCATTAGCCGTTGAGGTTAATAGTTCAACCGCAGATAAGATACCATCTGTGAGTACCTACTCAAGTGTAAAAAGGCAGAGGCAGTGGAAACTCAAAGTGATCTGGTTGGACTTTGTACACCCAAATGCAACAACATCTCCCATGGTGGTCTCTCAGTAGTGAATAAATAACATCAGGATAAGTGGGATTTCCTGATTGAGAAGAAAACCTGGAAGACTTGAAATCGTTTGAAAATGTGTGCTGGTTTATAAGATAGAGTTTCATGAACACAGCAAGATACCATTGATTGTTCCCGCCTTTTACCCCAGATCAAAAGGGTTACATGGAGTCCTGTTATTTTATATTGTACATGGCATCCTGCTATCCATTATAATAAACAAGTGACTTGGTAGTTGACAGACCCATAAAGTGAAGGAATGCAGGATTACAGGAATACATGGTGCTGTACTGGAGGTATGAACTGGATCACAAATAGTGTAGACAGATTTAAAAAATTCTAAGAAAAAAAAATCCTATTTTTATTTTTGAACCAAGAGCCAAAGGATTTTTTTGGAATTTTTCTTACCTTTGGAGAAAAATGTGAAACAAAAATGAAATAATGGTCTAAACCTGTTGATTATGACACACAGCTAATAAACCGAGGAAGGCAATGCATGCAGTGCTGTAGATAGCTAGCAATTGACTGTCCATTACGCCAGGCTACATCATCTGGTGTGACTTCTCTAGCAAATCCAAATTACAGGAACAGAAGCCAGAAAATTCCTGCAAATACACTGCGAGCACATCAGACACAGCGGGTGCAGTTGTGCCTAACCTCTTGTGCTATGTGTTAATGGCAGCAGAAAAGATAACATGACTGAGAATAAAGACACACAAAAGTAGCAGCGGTAACAGACGGAGCCATGAGAAGCTCTAGACATAATAGTCTCAGGGGTTCTCTGTGGTTAATCTAGAAGGTGTCTTAGACTGGAGGTATAAGAGTACCCTTTTCCCATCAGTCTGTTAAACATTGAAACAGATGGAGGGAGGACAAAAACTTAGCTGTTGGAAAGATGTAGAACAACAACAAGAGGTTAGGAAGGTAGGTGGGTGGGGAATCTTGATGGACCCCTTGTCAGACAGAGGGAAAACTAAGTATTGTTTAGGGGTAGGTAGTGCTTTATTTTTTGTCTATTTTTCATTACTTTGCTCCACTCCATTTTCAATTTCTTTCTGTATGTTTTTTATTTCTGTAATAAATCCCATTTTGAAGTTCTGGCTATGCTGGGATTTATTCTGGGTTCTGGAACAACTCAAAATGACCCCTTAATGGTCGCAATGGCAATTATAAAAGTTCACCAATTAAATATGATTTTGAAGTTCACAAACTTACTTTTCATCAGATCTTTGCCACGTTATCAGTTCAGACATTTTTCCCCAAAGGAATATATGTGTACTTTATATGCCGAGTATGTTGAACGAATTAGATTATGAATATCTCATTAATGGTTTTGTGGTTGGAGCAAATAATACAAGTGCTTTTGAATGACTGTAAAGGTCTTAAAGAATAAAATGGAAAAAAGAAATTAACATTTGAGATATTGGAAGTGTGAATAAAGACATCTGCAAGGACACTCTACACAATGGCCATCAAGCCACTTTCCTGCTGCTTCCCATTCTGTCAGTAAATAAAATACTGCACTGTTGAGAAAAGCATCAACAGATGAATTTAGAGCAACGATCAGCATGGTGGTCTATAGTTGTTTAGTGTTTTTTTTATATATGTCAAACAAATCTATTCAGCAGCTATCTCCTACAAAATAACATTGAAATCAGTAATGTACTGTAGGTTACCATGAAAGTTACTATAATAATATCTCCCAGTGTATTGCCTGTTGTAAATTACACACTACATGTGAAATTTGTAATAAAAAACATCTCTTTTAAAGAACTGAAACACATGATTGTTACTTGCTTTCCCATTTTCTTTTTGCTTTGCTTTGTTTTCTAAAATGAATACTGAATGCGAGGCTTTAACCTTAAAAGCTGTGTAACTGATCTCACTATGCATGCTGTTCTTTCCAACAAGGTATTCTCTGAAAACCTGATAATAATTGAAGTGAGATTTTCAGGAGAAATGTGTCTTTGTTTCCTTCAAATAAATATGTTATGTGTTCCTGCTGTTTTCTGTTTCACTTCTTTATGTATAATGATAATGCAAAAAACTTTCTCATAAAAATAAAAAAACCCTCATGCAATAATGCCTCCATCTAAGGAGAACAAATATAAAGAAAAGAAGCAAAAATAAATAGTAAGAAAATGCATCAGGAGCATGTCTGTGTTTTGTTTTTTATTATGTGATGCACTTGTTTGAATTCACCTTGTGTGTATTTTAGATGTGTGTGTTGTGAAAGGATTCCACAAGATACAGAGAAAGGTTTGGGGGCAGCTGCCCGTATAATTGAAATAGGCTGCCAAATTGGAATTTGTGGTTGAAATGGTCCAGGTCTTAACAGACTTCAGTCCAACACAGAACAGTACAGACAGGCAACATAACGGTTTTAACTCCTGGCAGGAGAAGTGATGTCACTGGGGCCAGAACTGGAAGTGATGTTGAGTCCATGCAAAATTTCCCACATTTGGTCTGCTGATGAAAAGAGGAAGGATCAGTGCACACTGCCACCCCTTGGTCTGGCATGGAATTATCCCTTTGTTAGCTGTTCAGCTGCCTCCCATGCGCTGTGTGTGACAGTGTCTCTTGTCACTTATTCCTATCAAAATTTTAAATGTCAAACTTGGAAAAGCATCCTGAAAAAATAAACAATTGTACTTCATTAAACGGTGTGGATCAGTGGCAGGAACTAAACCTTCAGCAGCATGGTTCCCAGTCTAATGCCTTCCCCACTAGACTGCACTGTTGAAGATTTAATGAGCAGCTACATAAGAATGGGCTCAGTGGAGGAACTCTGAAACTTTAAACCCTCATAGAAAGACACCCAGATAAACTGGAAGGGGGGTTTTCTATCCTGTTGGATAGATGGCTACCAATGGGTGGATTCTACCTGGGGTTACTGTTTTTATCTCTAACTCCTGAAATGTGGAGGGCATCTCAAGCATCCATAACCCCACTTCACTGTGTCTCCTTAACTTTAGCTCATGTACTTCCACATGAATTATCACATGTCTGCCACACTATTTTTAATTTCATTTGGTATTTTCAGTTCAAAAATATTGAGTGAAAGCATGAATGTGTTTAGCCATGGACTGGCTTTCTAGCCAGGATTAGTTTCTGCCTTGCATCTACTGCTGCCAAAGTAGGCTTTGACATCCTATCCTTTTGCAATAGCACATTCAGATAGTGAATGAATGGTTGGATGAACCACTTTTTTAGTAGACCTGTCCAATTATGAGCATCCCCTGTATTTATGCAGAAACCACCTTCCATAAAGTGTTCCTAGAACCTTTGTTGTTGGTCTTTGCTTAAAATAGTGAAACAACCAAAGAACCACAATAATAAAGCATTCAGTAGCCACTAGCAGGCATAAGTCCAAAAGGATTAATCTCAAATGTTATTCCAGTATTGACCCACAAGTGACTTTGGACAACAGGGTTACTGATTAACTTAGAGTGAGAGACTGGTGGTGGTCACTGTCCTGCTCCACTGACAGACTGAGGAGATCGTTCCTCCCCCACACTATGCAACTCTTCAGTTCCACCCGGGGGGGGTAAATGTTAACATTATACAAAGTTATTGTCTGTTTTACCTGCATTTTTATCACTCTTTAATATTGTTTTTTTATCAGTATGCTGCTGCTGGAGTATGTGAATTTCCCCTTGGGATTAATAAAGTATCTATCTATCTATCTATCTATCTATCTATCTATCTATCTATCTATCTATCTATCTATCTATCTATCTATCTATCTATCTATCTATCTATCTATCTATCTATCTACCTACCTACCTTCCTGGTGGTAGGAAGGCTAACCAAATAAAAATTGTATGTATGGTGTACATGCCATGGAGGATGGGCATCCCCTGCTCCATCCTTGCTATTTGTGACACTCAGCTCTTTGTGCTCAGTAGAAACACAGTGTGGTCCTTGCTATACACCCCACAGCTCTGATCTTCTGCCCGTGCATAAAGCACAGTTCCTTTTCTAAACACATGTTATATCACTTAGGGGAGCGGCACCGTCATATGCGATTATTTGGTTCTAACACCGTTTACCTGCAGGTCGATTACGTCTGTTCTTTACAATAACAAAGTGGAGACAAAGCAGACGTAAGTTAGTTTATACTGTAACGTAAATATTATTATTTTAGTTCATGCTTATTGAGTGGCACTTACAGAATTTCTTGCCTCTTCTATTAATTTCCAGATAGAGGACTATTTTTGCTTGTGTTGCTGTATGAGTGGCACACTTGCATCCTTCACAGTTTTAATTAACTTGTACTAATCCCGTAAATGCCAAAAGGGACTCTGCTCTGTTGGGCCCTTCAGCAAGGCCCTTAACCTGCAATTGCTGAGCGCTTTGAGTAGTGAGAAAAGCGCTATATAAATGCCAAGAATTATTATTATTATTATTATTTACTAGGGATCCGAGCAACTGCCAGACAAGTAAAAGAGGAATATACACAAAATATACAAGCTCTTTACAGTGTGATCCGTTTAAGATATCTCAACGGGAAGTGAGTGTGTCAAATTTCAACAAAATTGGTCCTCTGGGAGTTAAGTTGTTTCATGTAGACAGACTGACATGGATATTGCAATAGGAGCTTTGTGTGTTATATGAGAACAAACCTAAAAATAAGATTGGAAGTGAAGATGGATTTTGAATGGTAGATTTATATTAAAACAGGATAGTTGCTACCTTTTTGACAGAGTGCTATCAATGTGTTAGACAGGAATTTGTTTTTTTTTTCCTTATCTAATCCCTTCCCAGATGTTTCTTGAATTTTATGTAAAATTGCTGCAAATTTTGTAATATGTCATACTCCTATCAGAATCCTGTGGCATTATGATATACCAGTGCTTTCAATATCTTTAAATGCCACAAATTAATTATACTGAGAATAACTCCTCAGTCTAGCTGGGTAATATTGAAGGTTTCTTTTTCCAAGCGGCTGCACCTTTGATCAAACTCACAAAGACACAAGCTCCAAACAAGGTGGTGTGGACCTCATTAACCAAGGCTGCATTCTGTGACTTGAAGACAGCCCTAATGATAGTTTCAGTACTCATTTCACCTAATTTCTCTTTACCATTTGTTCTCCAGACTCAGATACTGACCTGGGTGCTGTGCTTAGCCAAATTGTCAATGGAGCCAATCACCCCGTGATGTACCTTACCTGGAAACTGCTGGACTGGGAGATGACACCCTTGCCATCACAAGTGGGTGATCATTTAGCTAAGGTACTATCTCCTGGGTGTTTACCTTGAGTTTACCTTGGTGACTGATCACGCCCCAGTCCAATGGCTGAACTCTCATAAGGACTCCAACCCAAGGATCACCTGATGGTTTCTCAGCTTGTGAGGGTTATCATTCTTGGGCCATTTCTTCCCACATATTCAAGACAATATGACAGAGATTGAAGATGGAGGCCAGAAAAAGAAGGCAAGAAAAAGAGGGCTAATTGGTTTAGCAGAGATTACATAAATGGGGACTGTACATTACTTTAAGCATCCATCTGTTTTCATTAATTTATTTAATTTTTTTCTTCTGTCTGCAGTACTGCTTCTTCACGTTGGGTATTACATCTGATTTGCCTTTTTTCCTGTTACTCTAGATCAGAGTGTGACAAGTGTATGGTCACCCTTATTATTTGCATTTTATATAGTGCTTAATTGCAGGTTAAGGGCCTTGCTCAAGGGCCCAACATAGCAGAGTCCCTTTTGGCATTTACGGGATTTGAACCGGCAACCTTCCGATTGCCAGTGCAGATCCCTAGCCTCAGAGCCACCACTCCGGCACATAATCTAACCTAAACACAGTTAAAATACAAGACTACGCCACCCAGATTTATAATTCTGGGAACTCATGAACTTTAAAGATAATAGTGCACAGATCTCTTTAAATTGGGTGGTGAGTAAACACAAAGTGAAAGACACGGCAACAATTTTAAGAAATACAACAGTACCTTGTATTACACCAGACAATATAAAGTCTACCAAGAAGACAAAAATACATAAGAATCTAAAAATATCAGGAGCAAAAACTTTTAAAAAGAAAAGCACACAGCCTAAACTCTAAAGTCTGTTAAAATGTAACAGTAAAGGATACAGCCTTTGGTGCTGCAAAGTCTAATTTGCATGCCGTGTTAACACAATGATTAGTCTTCCAATTGTCCCACTGAAACACTCTGTTCTCTGAAGTCTCACTTCTTGTCTGCCAGCTTCTCTTTGTCCTTTCGTGAGTTTTTCCTCTGTCGCTGGAGCTGGTGTCCCTCTGGTGAAACTGTCTCTTCCTCCCTGGAGGTAGGTGTCATCGTCTATGTGCCTTGCATCTTGTCAGCCACCTACCCTCATCTGCCTGTGAGTCCCTGCACTCAGTGTGAGTGACCTTGACAGTGTTCTTGGTGGACTGTCTCTTTCCTACACCGTCTGCCCTCTCACACCATCCTCTGGACTCGCTCTGTCCCTTCTGCTTGTGCTCTCTCTCTTTGCACCGTCTGAACACCACCCACTGCCCAGAAGTATATAACTTTAGCATTGTCTGCCTATATCACTATGACAATCAATTAAACAATGGTACATACCAACTTTCTTGCATTATAAATAGTGTAAACACATTTTCAATGGAAAGAGTACAGTATTACTGTCAGCATCAAGAACTACATATGCCACTGTATGTTGAAAACCAGTGTCCCCCAGAGCATGTTAATTTTCAAAGGGAGCAGGCACTCCTGTATCACAATATTGTTTGTTGATGAGATACCAATCAACGCAGTCTGATCTTTAAAGCAGATGACTCTTTTGCAAGACAGGTAAATATCTACATTCTGTAGACAGCCATTACAATAACCTATAACAAAATCATTTAGGAAATTTGCTTTTTTACTTATCACCCCAGTCTCAACAAAGGGTGGCTATTGCCCCTTCATTTATTGGCTTTTACATTTATTATTACATGTTTTCTGCCTAAGAAAAAAAGAAAACCATCCATTGTACAAAAAAAATCCCCTCTGACAAGAGCATCTTGCTTTCTATAAATTCTCCCTTTCCTTGTTTTTCCCAACTCCTCCATTAGGCTGTACTACCAAAAGTTTGAACTCTTCGCTGTTGTCTTGTCCTTTAATTTCTAGCATATGTAATCAGTTATCCGTTTTCCTTTACATTGCTTCATTGCTTAAATCTTAAATGTTCAGATGTTCCTTCAAACAGTATATCACTCGGCTCTCTCTACCTGCTTCATCTGATTTTTTTAAAAGTACTCTCTATTTATTCATTTTTTACTTTGCCTCTGTTGATGTTGTAGAGAGTTGCCACTACTTCTTTCTTTCTTTCTTAGAATATCTTTTCACCCACTATTTTCAAAACAGGAGAGCAGAGAATATTTGAAAAATCTCAAACAACCTCTGTCCTATTCAGAAACTGCTATTTTAAATCAGATGATTAACTTTCAATAAACAAAATGTGTTAAAATGATCTGAGAAAGGGTTACAAACCTAATGAGCATATAGCATATCTGTGACATATCCGAATGTACTGTCCTGGTCCAGTGCATGCGTGTCATTAAGGTTTTTACCAGGCGTCAGCCTCCAAATTATCTGTCATGTCAGTGTCAGTCTCTTAACCATTTTTGAGTTTTTAAAATGCTTGAGCACTTCCTGTCAAGGAAAAGCCTAATCAAAGGTTGCAGGTATAAAATGAAAGAAGCAACAGCTAATGGATTTCATCACGCATACAGGTAAATATCCAACAAATTCCACTGCCAGAAATGTAAAATATATTTCTTATGCTTTCTTAAAATAATGGAATCAGGTTTCTTTTCTTTTTAGCATGGATAGCTTGTGATTGCTAACAAAGAGTTAAATGTTCACTTCTCATTTTTTCATTTAGCAGTACGTTTCAGTTATTTCATCTTATATTTTAAATATTTATCTCTTCTTTGCTGTTTACTACAAAAAATAAAGAATTGCAGCATTTGTTTAATGGTCTGTGATTAATGAAACAGGGATAAGTGTGTGTGTGTCTGTGTGTGCAGTTACTCATCCAAAATGTCTTCTACAAAGACTAATAATAACTTAATACATACAGTACAACAGACTGGTATTTCGTCTGAATTGATTCTTGCCTTGTTCCCAGTACTACCAGTGTAAATTCCAGATCCATGCAGCTCTATGCTGGAAAACCAGCTTGAGAAAAAGATGAATAGATAGATGGAAGGATGAAGAAGTAAACCTGTTTAAGTGTCTAGCCTTTCTACTTGGTGTTTCAAAGCTGATTCTCTAACCATATAAAAATCAGATTCCTAATTGTCAGAGGACCCATCTGGAACTGCAAACTGAAAATTTCACAGTTTGTCATCCAAAATATCCGTTGAAGATAAAAGTAGCGCTCCTATAACAGGTAAACAGACTTTGTAAGTCAAAGCTGCTTAGGTGGAACTGGAGCTGGTAAATATGGTCTGAAAGGTAAGGGTAGGAAGAAATGTTTTTTCCCACTTGGATATTACACAGTACTTCATGTCACTTCAAGAGAGATCTTTCCACCTCAGGCATTGATGCTTGATCCTTCAACAATCAAAAAATATAATTAACAGGGAAGCCAAACTTTAATCTCAGAGCAGATATACTAATAGTCCTACTCATACAGACACTCATGCAAATGAATCGTCAGCAGTGACACAACACTATGTCGTAGACAACATTTACAATATTTCAATATTCATACAGAAATGAACTGTTATGCCATCAAAAGTCAAGAATGCTGATGAATGACAGAAACTGTGTGGCTTATTGCCATAAGTTGTGTTGAACGCCCTGGTTGGTATTGCTGTAGCACTATAGAGATATGGAAACTTCTTATCATTAAAAATGAATTTTCATCTTTGTAATAATGTGGACTTTACAACCTGGTCACATTTTAAAACATATAGTTTGTGGGACAATAATCCCACTACACAAAAACATAACATCTTAATCTAGCTCATCCAACTTTATTTACCAAACATTAGTGGACAAACTTTAGCATGCTTGTACTTGGGATGGTACATATTATTTATAATTTGATAATCAATAACGGTATCTGTTTTGAGTTTCAAATATAAAATAAGAAAATAGACTTCACCTGAAATGCACTGCATCTCTGGGCTTGCCTGTATTTCAGGCCTATTCAAATCATGGCAGGTGGACCAGAAGCAACCTCCAAGTGTCCCACTGGTCCAACCTGCAGTCCCATCAAAAACGCATAGAAAAAGTGAGAAAACCACATTTTGCAAGCCTTCAGAAATTCCTACATAAATTCCTACATTAGTACAGACTATGAATGTAACACTCCACGTAACACATTCAACCCACAATGCAGCACATTGTTTTGTGTCTGGAAGTGGTGGTAAGAGTCTATGATATAATAACTTTTTGTGACTATACCACAGCTGCAACAGTTGATCATGGCATCAAATACATTATTAAACGATTCTATAATCAATAGTGTGCTGAGTCTTAGTTGTATTCCAGTTTCATCAAGTGAGTGTGAACGTGGGTTTTTGCAAATAAATCTAATTGTTACTCCAGTGAGAGTCTTATTACGGACAAGCACTGTCTCCACACTTCTCTTCATACGATTGGTTGGCCCTCTACTCACATGCTTTGATGCTGTGGATTCATGGCTGTTACGAGAACGACGAACAATAATTGACACTCAAAGCAAATAACAAATTAGAAACACTGCATTTGATGAAAACATGCAAAAAGTTTGAAATTTTCTTTAAAACTCAATCAAATTAAGCACTGATTGCTTTGTAGGACCACATAACTTTTTTTTAGAATGTAGACCACGTTATTATCCTCTGGTATATATTTATGATATATACCAGATATATCATGAATATTCTTTGATATTCAGAAATTCTATGTTTGCAGTTTTAAACTATCAAGCACAATTTTATGTAGTACAATACACCTGTAGTGCAATAAGACTATGTAGGTGGTGTAATGATAGTGCCACTGCTTCAGAATAAGGAGATCATGGGTTCTTGTCCCAGGTCTTCTCTGTGGGGAGTTCACAAAGCATTTTGAGTAATGAGTAAAGCACTATATAAATATCAAGAATTATTATTAGTATACTTGATGATTTCTCAATTTCAAATTTTAAACATTATGTATTTTCACCAAATAAACAAAACAAGTAGCGTTAGGACTCTCTGCCTCTATATACCATCACAGTACCTCAAACTTGATCCAAATGCAATGTACGCATACCGCCACCTTTTTGTTTACAGAAAAGACACTGCTAATCACACCAAAACGAACCTCAGTGTGCAGTAGACATTGTATTTGTGTGTGTTAGTTACTGTTATCACTTGTTATGGGTTTGTGCGCTAATCGCATTGATAGTTCTTTTTTATTCTGTTAAATGCACTTTGTGATGTACCTGGTCATATACGACCAAAATATTCATTTTATTCCAAAAGGGAAACAAATATTATTTCTAAAACTGTGCACTTTATTTGATTGTATACATTTTGTGATGTACCTGGGTCATATATGACCAAAATATTTATTTTATTTCAAAAGTGAAACAAACATTATTGCTAATACTGGGCACTATTTTGTTTTTATGAACTTTGAGATATGCCTAGGTCAGATATGACCAAAATGTTTATTTTTGTATTTCAAAAGGAGAATAATGGATTGCTACTACCTCAGATTTTGTTCATTATAGCTTTTTATTTTTTTTTTTATGCAATTCTTGATGTGCCTGTGTCAGATGTGACCAAATTTAAAAGGGAAACAATGAATAAACATTACTTGTTTCTCAATACATTCATTTGTGTTGGTTTAAAATTTGTTATTACCTGCTGCTTACCGACCGCTTAAAATGTCTGGCCCAACTTAATTTCTTGGTTTGAAAAACTGGCCCAACTGAATTTGTAATGACATTGCTGAACCACCAGATTATCTGCACAATTAGAAATAGCTAAGGAATGAATTTCTGCTTTTCACAACTTTTCGGTTGCAACATTGCAATATCTAAGTGTCTTAGGACAGTATAGGCTCTGGATAAGTGATAAAAACAAATAATATTTTAACTCATTAATTTTCATTTTCTGATTATACATTCATATTATGAACACTACAGTTTAATGGTACATATTGGTTACTTAAGTATGCCATTAGTTTCATATCTACATTGATTACTTTGTAGCATACAAGATGTCTGTCATTGAAAACATCATACGTGCAATACAGTGTCAGAGTATACAAAGCAGATATGCAAGGACTATGTGAGTGTGGGTACAATTCTGAGAGAGAATATGCAGATTTATTTATTCATATGCTTTCAACATTTGCTCTTTTGAATTCAAACCACTGATAGATGGATGCTCAAATAGTAGACAGTTAAGAAAAAATACTTCTTTACCTTGAGGGTGTGAAATGAAACACCTTGACACCACGAAACGTTTTAGGTTGAAAAAGGGCAAAAATCTGATTAGCAGGTCTTTACAGACAAGAGTCCAACACAGAACTGACAAGTAGATGGAATATGGTGGTTTTTTAAGTCGGTCAGGGGGAAGTGATGTCATTGGGCCTGGAACCGGAAGTGATTTCATCAGGCCCTGACCTGGAAAGTGATGTCATCGGCCACTGACCCGGAAGTGGCATAATTGGGCCCAGTTTCCCATGTTTGGTCTGTAGGGATAAAAGAGAAAGGTATAGTGCATTCTGCCACCCCCTGGCCCGGCATGGAATTACCTTGTTTTGAGCCCTTTAGCTGCCTCCCATGTGTACATGTTTGACAAGGGAAAGAAAAGAAGTATATCATTATATATGGGATATATCATCTACTGTTAAATTCTGCTCTGTACTTCTAAAATTTATATTTTTTATTCTTACTATATTAAGGAATTGTTCTGTTCTGTGAACTGTATTGTATTGTATTGACCCCCTTCTTTTTGACACCCACTGCACACCCAACCTACCTGGAAAGGGGTCTCTCTTTGAACTGCCTTTCCCAAGTTTTCTTCCATTTTTTCCCTACAAGGTTTTTTTTGGGAGTTTTTCCTTGTCTTCTTAGAGAGTCAAGGCTGGGGGGCTGTCAAGAGGCAGGGCCTGTTAAAGCCCATTGCGGCACTTCCTGTGTGATTTTGGGCTATACAAAAATAAACTGTATTGTATTGTATTGTATTATCAGAAAATGAGAATCCAGACTACTGTAGTGAAGCCAGGAAATTCTGCACTCTCCTTGCCTTTTAAGCTTAATCCAGATGGCTTCTTTCCATAAAAGTTGAAGTGGATGCCTGAGAAAATAGTGAAAATGCTGGATGTAGAGCAGCACTCATGAACTGTTGAAGCAAGAAGTTTTACAACTTTTGTCATTGTTCAACACTTTGTTTTAATTAAAAATGTCTACTTTTATCTGTAAAATACTGTACTTTCATTGTTTAGAAACAGGTAAATAGCAAATCTCCCCTTCCTGTTCTTTCTAATAGACGGAAGCAATGGTATTCACCTGCTAGGTATTGCTGTCTGACATAATCTCCACATTTGCCTGGTTGCAGGGTCTTCAGATGGGAGCCACCATTCCCTAATGTGTCACACCTTCGTATCAAGGTGGTAGGGTAGTAGTAGAGACATCTTCCTACCACTCCCTACTTTTGGGCTCTAGGATGTTTGCTTTCCCATTTTGCATTGTTTCTTTTAAGCCAAATCCAGAAACTCCCATGCTCTGCCTCCTCTGCCAATTCTTTAACCACATTATTTTGCCATGAACCAGAAATTCTGACAGCCTCAGAAATCATTGGGTGGATGTTCCAATGAAGCCTCTGCAGCCATCTTCTACAGGGTAGGATACTGTCTTTCATTCTGCTTCCATGAATACTTCTACCAATTCCTTATATCTTCCTCTCAAAGGCTGCCTCCATTTCATCTTCCAACAGAACAAATAGTTTTGCCATAATCTCCGTCTTGGTAGAGATAGACCATAAAAGATATCTGGTTGAAAGGGAGTTGAGGTAATTTTGAGTGTAAACACCAACTGCCAGTGTAGGTCAGCTCTCTGCTTCTTCTTACTTCCAAGTGTCAGTTTGGGCACTGCTTCTGGGGAACGTTCTGTGCTCCTTCAAGTGGATCAGCTGTTGTGATATTATGAGATTAGCACTGTTCACTTCCAGCCTGCATTCCTCCAAGACCTCTATGAGCTTCTGTAGACCCTGGTAACAGCAACAGTCATTCCAACCCTGGGTTGGTGCTGCCATACAGTCAGACAGAATGTGTTGTTAACTCGGATACTGTGCATGACATTGCACATTTTCAGGTTAGGGGTAGGGTTAGACTGCAATATCTGCCACCAGCTTTGTTTCTTGTTTCATCTCTTTTCTTTCTTATCTGTTATACTTAACTATAACTTTGTTCAATCTCTCTCTGTGCGGCTTAATATCATGTTCTTTGTTTCACATGAATCTAGCTTTATATTACTTATAGTACTTTTTATATGACAAGCTAAGCATGGGAAAATATAAGGCATATATGTCTATAAAGACACTTTGACCAGAAATAACAGTGATGTAGTAATAATTATTGATTTTTTTTTCATCAATTTCTGCACTTTGATTCACATGCAGCAATATTTCATTGCCACAGAGTAATCAGGTGCATTCCTTGACGGTTAGACAGTACCCATCTATGAATGGAAATTGCTTGCCTGTTTTATGCCTAGGAGGCTCAGAAAGTAATGGAATAAATATAATAATACAATTTATTTACACTGTATCATCCCTGTGCTCATGGGTTCAGGAAGAGGAAAGGACAGTGAATTTAACTTAATGCAGAGTCTTTTTGTATCCAGCAGGGAACAAGGAATGTGGTTAGAATCATAGCCGTACTGAAATCCATATATGCCTCTTCAATATCCACAGTTGAGATATTAAGATAAGAAAAATAAGACAGAGAAGAAAGAATATATTAAATTGCTTTTAATGTAACTTTTAACACCCTTATTTACATGTAACTCTGAACAAAACCTTAGAAAAGTACTCTTGTCTTACAGTTCTTCAGTGAGATATTCAATTATAGTATGAACACCTTCAGAGAAATCAGAGATATTTTCCTAGGCGGGGGGGGGGGGGGGTGGGGGGTGGGGGGGGGGTCTTTGTTCTGTCCATTTTAGCGGGGCATAGCTTCAATAAGTCTGCGGCAGTCATTTATACCTGTATGATAATCCTTGGTTTCTGTAAAGTTGCCAATCAAATTAAAATTAAGTTTCTAGTGACCATTAGCACATAGGTAGTATATTTTTTGAAAACACCATACACAGCAAAATGTTTCATTAGCTGACCATCTGACCATTGATAGACATGGAGATTATCCGAGTCAAGAAAACCTTTTTAAAGCCTCCTTAAGCTCTTTTTTTACATTACTTGGAATGTTTGGAAAGGCTCTCCGTCTTGTGGCCCCAGCTAATCTTATGTATACATTGGAGTACAATATTGTGTACTGTATGCATATTTTCCAGGTAAAATACCTATATTAAAAGCATAGTGGTGTTATGATAATTGCTTATTTTTTAATGGCACCATCATCTTCTGCTTATGAAATCAAAATTGCACATGCTCCATACACCATGGGCTGCACGCTCCCTAAGGTCTGCGGTATATACACACAGTAGTGCCGTTTGTACTGCTGAAGGGGTATGTTATCCAGACACTGAAGGGGACACCCCTTCAGATCATCAAAGTCTAATAATATCAACTACCCGTTATGGACAATGAGGAGTGACGTCCATCCACCCCGTCTAGGGCTCCAAATGTTCTTCAATTGGCACTATGTCCAGTCCTTATATCTCAATCTAACTGTGTACCTGTAGAAAGAGGCGGAACGATCTATTCAGACTAGAGCTGTAGCTCTGGAAAATTTACAGTATCTGCAAATCGCATTAGCTAGCATCTCTGTGCCACAACTTTTCCAACTTACTGAGTTAACTCCCAGTCCATTTTGAGTTGCTCTTAACTACTGAGGGTGCACTTATTAAAGCGCTCACTCAAGTTTGTAATGCTACTACTAATCTATTAAAAGGGACTTACACAACCTAAGGATCACATGGTTTTACAGCCTTGAAGAATAGAAAATTGCCTAAAATTGTTAATTTGTAAAATACCCGTTTTTTAAGTCAGTATTCTACAGACAACATTTTTATTATTCATTTATATTTATAAAACATATTTCTAAACATATCACAGCCCGCATCATCATTTGTTCTAAAATGAAATTGGAGAAGATTCATTCCAGTGTTGTACTTTCTGATTTTTTGATTTGACACTAATACAAGAAACTGTTATGTTCTAATAATAAGAGACAACAAGAAACAGAAATGGAAAAGTGCACCATCCCGACAATAGCTCTACCACCAGATATAGAGACTCTGCTTGAAATCAAAGCATTTCTGTCCCTTCTATTAGCCTGGAAAGCAAATTCTTGATGCAGTGCCAAAAGAAAAAATGAAGGAGGAGAGAATGAAATATTTCCATTTCTTCCATGCCTGCAGGGCTGTGTATATTCGAAAAGGCTCATTTGTCAAGAAAATCGGTGTGAGATCCATACAACATTGACATGATTTTGTTGTTTTCTTTGAAGAGCTTTTGTAGCACCCAGTGCAGCACTGATATGAATCCTCATCAGACTGATTTATGACACTGGTAAAAATAAATGGTTTTCAAGGAGTGACTGATTTCCTTTAAGACTTATACTTTTGGGTTGCCTGTTGCACAGAGAACTAATTCTGCAAAATACTCAATGCTCATAAAACACATTCCGGTTTTAAAGCAATGGCTATCTTGACCCACTCTCTTTCTGCAGATGTTTTCCATTTTTACTTGAAATGCTTCAGTCTTTTTCAGTAAGCATGAAATACTCCTTATTGGTTGCTTCACAGGGTTATTTATCTACCTTGATATAGCAAAAAACAAAACAGGAGAATTCACTGAAACATAATTTACTCCTATGACAACAAAATATAACAATTTCCCCACACCAGAAAAAAAGGACTTTTTGACAATTCATTTTTAAAATGGATTATGGGAGATCACCGAAGGGTGAATTATTTAAGTAGCATTGCTTTATACCTCTCAACTATAAACACAATTCATTCCATAAAGTCTCTAACAGTGATTTTGAAAACAAAGATCACATATTTTTAATTGTTATTAGATAGATAGATTGATACATTTATTGAATATATGCATATCAGATGTTTGAATGCATTATAATTTCTCATTGAGGTTTAGCATAAATTAATTGAGGGGATTTTCTTCTCTTGGTTCAATCTCTGATTTAACTGTATGGTCTAGATATGAAGCTCTGAAAGGTGTATTCTAGGAATCTTTTTTAGTCATCATAGTTATCATCTTGCCCAAGCTTTTCTTTAAATTTTTATATTACAGAAGTTGAGAACTGAGGAGAAGTCTTTGATACATGCTGATATAATCAATAATGCTTGTATAATTTAATTGCCATATAGAAAAAAAACAATCACACAGTCACAAAATCAAGCTAGGGGGTCATGACAGCAGAATATCTAAGACAATTTTTAAAATATAGCATCCAAATTACTCTTTTAGAACTAAAAAGCAGTTTATGTACTTTTCACCTCATGACTGCAACATGAATGATATGAGAGCACACAAAAATGTGTTGTTGTACAATAACCAATGTGCTAAAGTAAGTAAAATATAAATGCATGTATAATATTTAAAAAACACAAAATTAATTAAACCATCTAAATGAAGACATGTTAGACCCCAACAGAAGCCCTTCATCCTCACAGAGAACTTCCAGATATATCCACTCCAGTTTAGTCAAAAGGAGCATCAGTTGAATGGCCCCCCCAACCACAGGCCTTTGAAGGCACAAGACAATGCACTCTACTGCTCACTCAGTGACACAGAAGAACTTAATACACATCATACTCCATTAACCCATCCATGCCCACAGGCAATGAGGGGCTGTCTAAAGCAAAAGGCCACATGACATCATATATTTTAATTGCAACAAATGGAAGTATTCCGTCCCCGAACGCCATGCTAGTGAGGCTTCTCTCTGAAGACCCAGTCCGTAAGGAGTGTACGTTTCCCCGTTGGTTGTAGTGAACGTAGACAGATAGCTTTTTAGCAGTCATAACCGCTACGATTCACCACGTTTATAGTGATATGTTAATTACGAAATTGCATGTCAACCCCAAACTGCCTTTGGACCCCTTCCAGCTGTGCCGAAAGATTACATCGACTAATAAAATTGTATTATGCAGAAATAACCAAGAGAAACGGTGCAGAGAAAAATGTAATTAATGACTTAAATGCAAACCACGCAAACCCCCAACACGTGCCAATTCCGAAACTGCCCACCCCCTCTTCTAACATATACAGAATACAAATAACATAATAAATCATTGACCCAAAATATCCCACAATGTGCATTGAGTTTAGTCTCTTTATAGGATAAAATATCTCCCAATGTTTCAATTCTTCAGACATACCATCCCAGAATAAAACATTATTAACTGCTCACTCTAATTTTGATCCTTTCAACTGTCCAGTCCATTTCCTTCAGTGTATTGGGATTTCTTTGAGGTGGCCACCACCAAACTGTAAAAGACTTTGGTGCTCCACAAGAAACAATCTTTTTCCTGGTTTCAGATTGGTCACGCCTTTCCCATCCGCCATAAAGCTCGGGCTGTTTTTCTTCTTCTCTTCCTGCCTTTTTGCTCTCTTTAATTGTATATCTGCGTCTCTTTCCATGGCACCCTCCTGGAAATCGCGGCAACAGACCCATACCTAACAAAGGTCCTCCCTATTTACATTTATCCAACCCGCCCATCTTACACTATACTGTAGATGTGCTCAGATGGAAACAGGGTTCACATAGATTGACAAAAGTCTAACCAGCAAATAAATTTATGTGGCGGTGCTACAGCTTTATTCACTAAGAAAGTCAAAGGCTGAGTATACCTTAATGTAGGTTTCTGGCAAGAAGTCATACAAAGTATTAGGATGTGATAATCACTAACAACGTGTAGGTAAAAAGACGATAATCGCTTTAACTTAAATTACAATATGGTGGGAGGCAAAGCTAAGACTAAAGCAGTGTCAGTTGGAAAGAGGGAGCTAGGGACAAACCAATATGTATCATATTAAAAAGGGGGGGTGTAGGAATGTACCAAAACTGGCTAATAACAATATTAACACAGGCTGCTGTAGCAGCACATTAAGAATGAATTGAATTTAAATACATAGACTGTAGCAGGAATAAAAATAAAGAAATTTTTGAACAGGAAATCATTGTAAAAAACAAAACAAGAGTCTGACCATCCTCAGGTCCTGTAAAGAATCAGTTTAATTCCAGCATTTCTTGTGCCAGTGGGCTTCATTGAATGAATCGTTCCTTAAGTGCTGGACACCGTAATTGGCCAGGGTTTACAAAAACCATCAAGACTTACTGTATTCTTAATTTAACAAATACAAAAACATTAGTTAGCTTAATTTAAGTCTTTTTATTTCCTTTATCAAGTGTACAACATTCCCGGATTTGACTATAGATTTTATAGACTTGTGCTTAATCTCAATAGTGTTACCATTATATTGTCTACAAATAGTATCAATTTTAAGATTTTTAATAGATGTGAAGTAGATGAAGAAATTAAATCAATTAAAAATAATCTGGGCTGTCTTATGTATCTTCCTTTCAAAATTTTGAAGTAGGAAAGATTTACAAATCTTTTAAATGTCTTGTCAGGGTCTGGGCTCCTTACTTGGTCATTGCCATTTCTGGTGCTGTGTGAATCTGGCACTACATGTATGAGATGTTTAGCACAATTAATTATACAAGACTCATCTGAAGCAAAGAGGTGGGATAAATAGAGAGGAATGCTTGCACTTTTTGTAATGTCTCCCTGACTGGTCACTCCCCAGGTCATTTCCCACTTAGTGTACAGCTCTTGACATGGTTCCAGTAGTAAGGAAACGAAACACTGAAGGCAATGATCAATATGGTGACCCATCAAGATCAACTAGAAGTAAACTTTCAGGTGAAAATGAAGTTAAGGAAGAACACTGTTAGAAGTAACATAAACTAGGTATATAATAAAAACTGTTTATTAAAATTTTAAAAATGAAATAAAAAAAACCAAAACAAACAATGATAAAGTGAACATCAAAAAAGCCAGCAAAAACACAACTTATTAGATCAAACTGGCAAATAAAGACTACAAATGTAAAAAGACAGTCAAGGTCAGACATATACATTGCAATAAGCAGAGTCAAATTATTACCCTTTTTGACTAATTCTTGAAGTGTGCCAGTACTCACCAGCACTTTTCAGTTTAGCCATATGGAGTTCCAGGAGTTTTTCCATGCATATCAGAAATTTGTTTTAGGGAACCTGTACTCGCAGTATTTCTCACAACTTGAGGGAACTGTAAGAGGTGTAAACCTGTTGTTTTTGAAGCCCCCGGCCTTCAAACATACCATCCATGAATCATGGAGCCTATATGTATACCACAGGGGACACCCTTCTCCCAGTCTGCAAGCATAATAACTATCCATGCATCTCCATTTGCTGTACAAGGCAGAGACAACTTGAGTACCGTCTCTCATATTTTTCCACTTCAAGCACTAGTTTTTACCATAATTAATCGTAGGTAGGATTAAAAGCACACAACATGCAAGAAGAGGAGGGAAATAATGAGCCCAATTCCTTACCTGACTGTGTTTCAAGTTTCTGAAGTCGATTTGATAACTAGAATCTCTTAAAGTCTAACAGCATAGAGTCTGTTCTAGGAGCTCAACATTCATACAGATTTATTTTGTCTATTTTGGGTGGACTTTTGTATATGACTTATATGAGGCCTCTATTTTCCATTAAAATTGAAGCGATGGTTCATTATGTCTTAAACTAATTAACTTAATAATTTGTTACTTATAAGCACATAATACAATATCAATTAGCAAAAAGGAAAACTTTTAAGGAAACTAGATAAAAGAAAACAAGAATTTCAGAAATAAATGAAAGTAATACATTTAAAATTGTTCCCCAGCATCTGGTTAAAATAAGCAAAATAGGAAATAAACCAGCACTGGAAAAGAGGGGAAAGAAAACAAATTCAATAAATGAAGTTAAAGCACTATAAGAAGCTAGGCCAAAAACAAAATTAGAAAATCAAAAGTCAAATACAGAAAAACAAAAAGAAACCAATAAAAGAACACAGTTTCAAAAATGTAAACTTAGAGCCTGAACTCAAAAAAAGAGAAATCAGTAAATCAAAACCCAAAACTAGACTAGCAAAATAAAAACCGATAACCAGAAAGACAGAAAGCAAAGTGTCAAACAAGCTTGACGCTTAAACAACAGCACAAGGCACTGCTGCCTCAACAAAGAACTGAGATTAACCCTCTCTTTTATTTACCCTCAGGTCACTGTGCTAGGATTAGTACCTGCGAATGAGCCAGAATTGGATGCCAAGCCCCATTGAGCATTAACCTTAATTAACAGGGAAAATAATTCAAAACTAAAATTGATATAATTATCAAAGACAAAGTGGAAAATGAAAAAGAGAAGGAAAGGTTCAGTCATGATGAAGCTTCAACTGGACCAAGATGCTATTCTGTTTTTGTCTATGCAGTAAGCCTGTCAACAACAGGTACAATTTCAATTACAGTATACATACTGTAAATTATTGTAGAATATGTCATTGACATGGCATGTACAAGTCCAAATGGCAAAATTAATAATTTACAAAGGAGATAAGTAATTTTATCTGATCTATTTCTGATATGACAACAGAATGATCTCAGAATTGATTAGCTACACAGCCAGAGAGAAACTTGAACTGTTAGACAGACCACTTGTCTGTAAATGAAAATGTACAGAGGCATATAGTTTTCTGCCCACATGTCATAGCGTATGTGGAAACATATAGAAACTTCATGAAATTCATCTAAGATACTTAAGCCTTACACATAAACATCATAAGCAAAGAGTATTTTCTTTTTTTTTTGTGTACTATCAAGTTGTTCTTTATTTTTTGTGTGAACTGTTTTTGCTTTGAATTTTCCACTTGGACTGTGGATGTACGAGCCCTTCCAGTAGTTGCATCATAGGAACTATCTTGGAAAAACTTGACAAACATGGCTACAGGAGGAATGCTGAAAGTAAGATTGAAGCCCTTTGATTTTCCACAAATGTAATTCATTTATTACCTGACAGAAATCACTAACTGGTGAACCACTGACATAAAGAATTCATTGACTGCTTAATACATTTTATTTCAATGATTAAAGAAGCAGTCAACAAATGTAATTCTTTCATTAATGTAACATAATCTGTAACTAGCTAAAACTTACATTAAGCTCAGGAACCTTCTGGTGTTTGTTGTTTTCCAATCATTTTGGAATGTTTAGTTTACATTGAAATAAATTATATAATAATTTATAGCCAAGAAGCCAAGGTCTAAACTCCAAATACACACTAACACTAAATGAACAAGAAAGACATTACAGAATCAGGCAAGGATTCAGTCAAATAAAGAACTTAAAGTTAATTTTCACACAGATCAGGCTAACTTCCAGCAGAAAGTAACAGAAATGTTAGAATTTTATTGTGCTCAGCATCTATGGGTCATAAAATGGTCACCTTGTCACTTTCAAGTAGGCTGTTTGAACACATTCATCATTATAGCAATATGAATCACATGTTTGTGTACATAAAATATCTATATGTATAAAATCCCTATGTGCGTCCAGGTGTCCGTGTGTGGGTGTCTTCTGGTGAAGTGCGCATGCGCGTGGCACGGTGCTATGCGCGATATTACTGTCAGAGAAAGTTAGAGGCATTTTACGGAAATACAAACTAGTATTACTGCGAGAGGAAATTAAAGGTATACAATACAGTGACGCATATTACAGCCACATACAAGCCAGTATTACTGTCAGAGGAGATTAAAGGCATATTACCGACGCGCACACCTGTATTACCGCCAGAGAAAATTAAAGGTATATTATGGACGTACAAGCCAGCGGACGTACAAGACGGTATCCTTCAATAAGGGCGTGCACAGGCATCCTTCAATAAAGGCGTGAACAAAAAGGCGAGCCTCAAAAGGACGACCTCATTTGGACGCAGCGAATAAAGGCGCGTGTAAATAAAGATCTGCACCTGTTGCTCTTCACATATTCCAGAGCCATTTGAACTAAATTATCTACGCGCCCTTATTGAATAGAGCCGTACAAGACAGTATTACTGTCACAGAAAATTAAAGACACACAATACACGGCGGCAGCACACGAAGAACGGTCAGCTCAGCAAGTAAACATCAACAAAAGAAAGGCTGAAAGAAAGAAAAATACGACCGACAAAAAGAATGAGGTCAAAGTCCCTTGCCATTTAATATAGACTGTTCCTACTAATGTTTATGCACTACTGTTCTAGCGCCCGTTATTGTAACGGGCTAAATGACTAGTGTTAGAATAATTCAATATGCTATGAAGTGAAGAACTGGTACATATCAGATCTTGAATCTGGGTAAGTTTTACTTTTTTGGCTCCTTCTAAGCACTGAGATGGTTGTTCAGCCCAGAATGTAACTTTGCCTTTTGAATTTTCTCAATTACTAAGTTAACTTGTCTACCTGAAATTATACTAAGATCATCCTCTTTTGTTTCTTTCCATGGCTTAGCTAACAACAATCACAGCAGTACATCTGGGACAAATTTGTTCTCCTGTTTATAAGTTTATAGTTGAACTGGTCACTGTGAGAGAATTGTGCCAATGATGTTTTAACTTTTCCGTTTCCCTCTATAGCTGAGGTAACTGGTCTAGCTAAAGTACTACTGGGATGTGTTTACTCTCAAGATTTCCCCCTCAGGCCAAGCTAAACACTTTATAACCATTTGTGTGACTGGAACACCGTCTCCTTTCCCCTGTCTACGGCAGATATTCACTCTCGTACTTTCTTCTATTATCGAACCCGACAGCAGGAATGAGACAGAACTGGGTTTGCATTTACTCCTGCATTCTCATTTATAGCTAAGCTGACTGGGTGTGACATTTCACTGGGGAGCGCTGTGCCCTTTGCTTCCTTTACAACTGAACTGACAAGTTTCGCAGAGATTTGGCCTTAATATATGGCTGTGTTTTCTGAAGGAGCATGACCTTCACATTATTTATAGAACAAGTTTGAGATTTGAGAATTCTGTGATCAGGAAGTAAAATATTTACTTGAAGGGTCACAGAAATAAGTGGAAGATCATAAACCTCACTGAGGCATATGTTTTTATATTTTGAATGCTCGAATCAGACAAAGCATTTATCATCCATTTACCCACAAGGGTAGGTACCTAATGAGGCTAAACAAATTACTCTCTTTAAACTGGCATGAGAAGTCTGTGGAATAAAAGCAAGCATGAATTCAGTTTAGGACTGTTACCTGCTTTCTGTAGAGGTCACATTGTAGCTCAGAAAAGTTCAGTTTGTGGCTGTTCGATTTTTTTTTTTTAAATAGATTTCCCTTCCTTCTGCAATGTGGACCAATATGCTCTATAGGGAGGCAAATGTGAATCTCGGCTGCTTTCATTTTGATGCTATTAGTCAAAAGTTAAACGCTCTAGTGAACAAAATAAATGAGGTCAGAATAGCAGATGTCTTAACAGTTCATTAATACATGCTTCTGTTGAGAGTGTCTGTGCTTTCTTGCTTTTGGAGGATATTATTATCACCATAAGGTTTTCAATGAAGAGAGATAAACAGCCATATTTCAAACTGAATCATTTGGGGGTCTTTCATTTCTGGCCCATTTTCAAAAAAATTACAATGCATTATTCACAAGAAGAACAATTTCAATGCACTTTACAAAGTGGACAATACAGTGTAAAAAGAACTGGGTTAGGTATTCTAAAATTACAGAATACAAAATAAGTCCAAGAAAAGATACAGGACAGGCAAATAGTGAGATGCTGTTACAGTACAAGAGTTAATTATGGAAAAAAAAAACAAATCTAAAATGCAGGCATAAAGGTAGACATTCTTATAGTATGTGATTTAAATGTTATGGTCAAAGAAAATTCACAAGCAGACTTAAGAAGCTGCCAAACAATGAAAGACATAAAGCTGAATGAATATTTATAAAGACTTACATGGCAGGGTTTTGGAAGTACCTTAAAGATGGTTTCGGAAGACTCGGATAGGTTCAAATCTCTATGGATGCATGGTGACAATAATTATTCTTGGGTGCTGCAATTTACTATGAGAGTTTAAAAGCTCATTAAACATCAGACAAAACACCAATTGCAGCTTTTAGTCCGTTTGGTGTGTTAGTTGGCATCCTGTTGATACTGCACACACAAAGACAACTGCAATACATCTACAACTGAACACCAGCAAAACCAAGGAACTGGTGGTGGATTTTAGGAGACCCAGGCCCCTCATGGACCCCGTGATCATCAGAGGTGACTGTGTGCAGAGGGTGCAGACCTATAAATACCTGGGAGTGCAGCTGGACGATAAATTGGACTGGACTGCCAATACTGATTCTCTGTGCAAGAAAGGACAGAGCCGCCTGTACTTCCTTAGAAGACTGGCATCCTTCAACATCTGCAGTAAGATGCTGCAGATGTTCTATCAGATGGTTGTGGCGAGTGCCCTCTTCTACGCAGTGGTGTGCTGGGGAGGCAGCATTAAGAAGAAGGATGCCTCACGCCTGGACAAACTGGTGAGGAAGGCAGGCTCTATTGTTGGCATAGAGCTGGACGGTTTGACATCCGTAGCAGAGCAACAGGCACTCAGCAGGCTCCTATCAATTATGGAGAATCCACTACATCCATTAAACAGTGTCATCTCCAGACAGAGGAGCAGCTTCAGCGACAGACTGCTGTCACTGTCCTGCTCCACTGACAGACTGAGAAGATCATTCCTCCCCCAAACTATGCGACTCTTCAATTCCACCAGAGGGGGTAAACGTTGAACATTATTCAAGTTATTGTCTGTTTTTTACCTGCATTTTTTATTACTCTTTAATTTAATATTTTTTGCTGCTGGAGTATGTGAATTTCCCCCTGGGATTAATAAAGTATCTATCTATCTATCTATCTATCTATCTATCTATCTATCTATCTATCTATCTATCTATCTATCTATCTATCTATCTATCTATCTATCTATCTATCTATCTATCTATCTATCTATCTAATAGTCAAGCTGACAGTTAATCAAATACTTCTTTATACTATGAATTTTAATATGAATGGGAGAGATTTTGTCTTAGCTATAAATGCATATATGAATACAGTGGGCCTTGACTTACGAACTCAATTCGTTCGCGAGGGCTGGTTGTAACTCAGGTTGGTTGTAAGTCAAGACTATTTTTCCCATAAGAAATAATGGAAATGCCCTTAATGTGTTCCGAACCTCCCACAGCAACACTTACTTAACTTTTCTTAATAAAAAAGGGTTGTATAATGTGCATAATTTACCAAAAACACCAATAATTTTTCAAATGTACTAACCAAAAAGTTATAAAAAGTGCCTAGCCTACCAGAAACAACAATTTCATACTATACTCACCATTTAAGTTGACATCTTTGGCTTGCAGGAAGGAAGGAGGAGGAGAATGAAATGGAAGGTGGTTATTGTTTGGAAGGAGTTTCCTTATACAAATCTTTTCTTTGTAAAATTGTCGAGATGGTGGATTTTGACATGCTGTACATATTAGCGAGATCGGTCACACAAACGCCATTCTCATATTTCCACACAATTTCCTTCTTCGTTTCGATTGTGATCGCTTTCTTTACCTTCATTACCTTCTCTTCCTTCCTTAGCAATTATCCAAATAAATTATATAAATCACTGCACTGACCGAAATTACGTCCACAAACACATGTATCTGGGCTCTGACTGACGCTTACAAATGCTCTCGGCTGTTTGTTTACAATTGCACAAGCGGATACACGTGACCACATTCCGGTCGTAACGCAAGATGTTGGTCGTAATTCAAAACAAAAATTTTGTTCGTAAAACAAGTTGTTCATATGTCAGGCTGGTAGTATATCAAACACTGTAATGTGTTTGTAGTTTTTAGCTTATTATGTTATTTATTAAAACAGGTTTCAAAAGAGGAATACCAAACTGAACAATTAAGCAAGACCATAGTGGCAGATGTGTGCTTAGTAACCGCATTGAAATCTAAGTGCCCTGAGTTCACTCATGAAGAACTGGCTGACTCTATCCATATATGTAGCTTTTTTTTTTTTTTTTAATTTTATTTATTAATTTTAATTTCATTCCATACAAATAGATCCATTTATACAAAAAAGGTCTGAAGACAAATGAAACCCCATCCTTGAGAAGGAGAGCATGGCCAAAGGAGAATTGCTAAGGGCTCTTTAATAGGGCAAAAATAAACAAGGAAAATATATATACTGTATATATAAATAAATACATGGAGAAGGAAAAGAAATGCGGAAATAATTATTTCTTCTTATTCTAAAATATTATTGATTAGATCCTGCCAGGTTTTGAAAAAATTCTGCACAGATCCTCTGAGAATTTGATTTTTTCCAATTTCAAATAATATAAAACATCGGTTTCCCACTGACTTATCAGAGGAGAGTTAGGATTCTTCCAATTTAACAAAATAAGTCTGCGTGCCAAAAGTGTAGTGAATGCAATCACAGTTTGCTTGTCCTTCTCCACTTCAAGTCCATCTGGAAGAACACCGAACACAGCTGTTAATGGGTTAGGAGGGATTGTGATACCAAGGCTGTCTGAAAGGCACTTAAAAATTTTGGTCCAAAATGATGTTAGTTTTGTGCAGGCCCAGAACATGTGACCCAGTGAGGCAGGAGCTTGGTTGCAGCGTTCGCAGGTTGGATCTTGCCCTGGAAACATTTTGGACAGTTATAAGCGAGACAGATGAGCTCGATATATAATTTTTAATTGAATAATTCTATGCTTTCCGCATATGGAGCGCGAGTGAATTCTCTGCAATGCTACCTTCCACTCCTTTTCTGATATATTAATTAAGAGATCTTTTTCCCATTGTCCTCTTGGATCTTTGAAAGGAAGGGACTCTAACAAAATTTTATATAATGCGGAAATGGTGTCTAATTCCTCGAAATTGAGTAGTATTTTTTCCAGCATGGTGGAGGGTACGAGATGAGGAAAATCGGGCAGTTTCTGTTTAACAAAGTTTCTAATTTGAAGATAGTGAAAGAAGTGTGTAGCTGGAAGGTTAAATTTGGAATGTAATTGTTCAAAGCATACAAAGATATTGTCTATATAAAGATCTCTGAGCAATTTAATCCCAAATCTTTTCCAGGTATTAAAAACTGAATATGTTTGCGAGGGTTGAAAGAGGTGGTTCTCCTGCAGGGGTGCTACAGATAAAAGATTTTCCATCTTAAATTGGTTCCATATTCTGAGTGAGTAAAGCACAATTGGGTTATTAGTATATTTGCGATAACTTGCATTTATTGGAGCGCAGAGCAGGGAGTATAAAGAAGTACTACAGGATTTTACTTCTATTGCGGACCAAGCCTGTTTATGTTCATTTATTTGTGTCCAGGTTTTTATGGCTTGTATGTTTTCTGCCCAGTAATAAAACTGAAAATTAAGAAGAGCCATGCTACCTTCTGCTGGAGGTCTTTGTAGGGTCACTCTTCGGATACGTGAGTGTTTTGAGTTCCAAATAAATTAGGTTATTGTTGAATCTAATTGCTTAAAAAATGATTTATTGATATATATTGGAATGTTTTGAAATAAAAAAACAAGTTTAGGAAGGATATTCATCTTAACAACGTTAATTCTTCCAGGCTAAAGTGAGATGAAGAGTTGACCATCTATGCAAGTCTTGCTTAATTTTTTCCATACAGACGGCAAAATTTTGTTAATAAAGAGCTTTATGTTTACTTGTGATATTTACCCCTAGGTATTTAAACTGATCTGCTATAATAAAAGGTAGGGTGTCCAATCTAATATTATAAGCTTGTGAATTCACTGGAAAGAGTATACTTTTATTCAGATTAATTCTGAGACTGGATATCTTTTGAAATTCTGTAAGTGCTGTTAAAACTGCAGGCACATTGTTTTCTGGGTCTGATATATATAAAACCATATCATCTGCATATAGAGAAATTTTCTGTTCCAGTCCTTCCCTGATAATCCCCTTTATCTGATAAGAATTTCGACAGTGAACCACCAGTGGTTCAATGGCGATTGCAAACAGCAGTGGTGACAAGGAGCATACTTGTCTGGTGCCACATTCTAGCTTAAAGTAGTCTGAACAAATGTTGTTAATACAAACTGAAGCTTCTGGATTGGTATACAGTAGTTTGATCCATGCACACATATTTGGGCCAAACCTAAATTTCTCCAATGCAGTGAAAAGGTAGTTCCATTCAATCATATCAAATGCTTTTTCTGCATCTAGTGATAATAATATCTCTGGGGTGTTTGACTTTGCTTGTGAATATATTACATTAAACAGGTGGCAGAGATTGGAAGATAAGTGTCGGCCTTTAATAAATCCATATATGTAGCTTTTGTGAAAGGATTGGACAGACACAGAAAAAGGTTTAGAGGCAGCTGCCCGTGACACTTTTTATTGTCCTAAAATATTGACACTTGTTCAGGTAATGCCGTGGACATCAGTATAATGGAATAGGAAAAGAAACACATGGTATTGCAGCTTCATGTGGACACCAGGCTTGTGCAATACACAGAATCGAACCGACTAACTGTGTAGTCGTGTTGGAAGTAATGCTGGAAAGCTCATAATGTCTCACACAGTACATTTTTTAGTAAACAAAATGTCAGCATACCAACAAGGAACGCTTTAATCAGTAAGATTTTTGAAAACACATAAACATTACTTAAACCAGTGGTTCTTACACTTTTTTTCTCATTACCCAATTTTGCCTTTTTTTGTGTCTTCACAAACTACAATTGCCTTTGAACATCATCCAAGGGATCCTCCATCCCCCTGGTAAAACTGCTGTCATTGTCGTCCCTGGCTGACTTCCCTTGCCCAAAGCAACCCACTGCCAACATTCTGCAAACCATTTGCAACTCTTTCCCATTCAATACTAGTGAGATTAATGACACAGGGCGACCCGAGTCTAGGCATCACGCAACCCAGAATTGGTCGTGACCCTTATTTTAAGAAACACTTAAAGTGAAAACACCAAACGATTATTATATACAAGAACGAAAAATAGACATCACAAAGGTTTGGGGCAGCCACCCGTATAATGTGCCTTGGCTGCAAAAAGGAATTTAAAGATAGTGAGTTGTTCACAAGACTAAGTCCAAAACAGAACTACGGTATTGAATCATGATGGTGGCTTTAAAGGCCAGTGTAGGAAGTGATGTCAACGGGACCGGATGCGGAAGTGACGTCTTTAGAGGTGGGAACTGGAAGTGACATCATCAGAGACTGGACCGGAAGTGGTGTCATTGAGGCACCAGGACTGGAAGTGATGTGATCAAAGGCGCCGGAAACCTGTGGGATTTAAAGAGAATGGTCTGCAAGGGATCGAGAAAGATAGTAAGCGCACCCCACTGCCCCATGGTCGGCCGTGGAATTGCCATTATTCAGGCCCTTTAGTTGACTCCTACTTGCACATGTGTGACAATAGTTTAAGAAATCCTAACTCTGCAGTTTGGTACAAGTTGTACTTTTCAATTAAAATCCAAAACTCAATATCCTTCCATTTTAATAATAATACCTTTTATTTATTTGTAGGTGCCTTCATAAACACTCAAGGACACTGAACAACAGATAAAACACACGTCATAAACAAAATTAAAAATGTAAAAATTAAAATCAGACAAACCAATTATAATCAAAGAGAAAAAGCAGTTTTAAACAGATGAGTTTTAAGTTTGGATTTGAAAAGTGAGAATGAATCAATATTTCTAAGTTCGGATGGTAATGAGTTCCAAAGCTGGGGAGAAGAGCAACTGAATGCTTTGCTCCCCATGGTGGTAATACGGACGAAGGGGACAGTCAAGTGGATGGAGGAAGAGGATCTAAGGGTGCGGGAGGGAACAGCAACATGGAGGAGGTCTGACAGATATGGAGGGTATAGATGATGAATAAACAAGAAAAATGTAAACAATACTAGCATTTTTGACATTATTTATTATTTATTAAATATATTATTTATTAAGCCTATTTAACAATAATTGTATTTTCTTCAAAAAAACTTGATATATAAAAATAATTTTGGACATGCGAATTGAGATTTTAAACAGTCAAGTAATAATTTTGAAGTTTGTGATGACTATGACCACCCTCAAATGGAGGCAAGTTGCACAATCTGGCTGTGCTAGAGAAAAGTATGGACTCAGCCATGCCAAACCGTACTTACTGTTCAGTTTCTTACCCGCCCTCCACTCAAGCGTCCTAGTTTCTGGACAAAAATAAATAAAATAGTCAAGGATATAGGTTCAGTATGTACAAAATTAATATTAGAAGAGAATGAAGTATAACACAAATACCCTATATTCCCTGTAGCTGCGTTTTCCCAGAGTTTCCAAAGTTCAACAGCTCTAATTCAAACAATGGGATTCAACAAATGCCTGACGTGCAGAAATTATTCCACAGACAAAATATCTTCATTTTTAAGTGTTTAGTTAAGTTTCAACGTAAAACAGATTACACAAAAAAAAGAAAATTAAAATAGCAAAAAAAGGAAAAATTTATAATAAGAAAAATTTAGTTCTAAGCTTAATCTTGTTACATCTTATATCATTACTAATCACTTGTAATTTCTGAACCATTTCAAAACGGTCAGAAAACTGTATGCTTATCCCATTTCTAACTTGAAAATGGGTCTTTCATGTCCCTGTTTACTGGGACCTGTTCTAAATACAACTAGATCTAATATCACACTGTTTCTCAGTTACAGCAAGAAGATTCTATCTCTTACTAACTTATAGGGGGAAAAGAGTATACCATTGTCTATGACTATGGAAGAAATTATATTCTATTCAAATTAAGCAAACATTAATATGAGTTTAACTTAAAACTTTAACTTTCTAAAATTGGCTCTTACATTCCCTGATCCCGATGCAGATGCAAGTATTTACAGTTACAAAAAAGACACAAAATGGACCCTGCCTCCATTGTCTTATATATAAACTAGCAAAATACCCGCGCTTCGCAGCGGAGAAGTAGTGTGTTAAAGAGGTTATGTAAACATATATATACATAAACATATATACTTATATACATATCTACATATACACATATCTACATATATACATATATATATATATATATATACATATAGACATCCACATATATATACATATATCAACATATATATACACATACATATACACACATACATACATACACACATATATATATATATATATATATATAAATATATATACTGTATATACACATACAGACACACATATATATATATATATATATATATATATATATATATATATATATATATATATATAGCAAAATACCCACGGTTTGCAGCGGAGAAGTAGTGTGTTAAAGAGGTTATGAAAAAAAAAAAAAGGAAACATTTTAAAAATAACGTAACATGATTGTCAATGTAATTGTGTTGTCATTGTTATGAGTGTTGCTGTCTTTTATATATATAATATACACAGACACACACACATAAACATATATATACATATAGATATATATATACATATCTACATATACACATATCTACATATACATACGTATATACACATATACACATCCACATAAACATATATATACATATACAAATTTACATATCTACATATACATATATATATATATATATATATATAGACATACATATATACATACATACATTCACATATATATATATATATATATATATATATATATATATATATATATATATATATATACACATATATATATATATATATATATATATATATATATATATATATATATATATATATATATATATATATATATATATATATATATACTGTATATATACATATGTACTTAGTGGCTCCTGTATTTAGGATATAGCAGGTTGGATAATGGACGGATGGACATTTGTATGCATAGCCCCATTTGCCCATTTTCGTTTTTTTTCTTTCTTCAGTAATATTTCAGCAAACCCGGAGCTTGTCAGTTCAAATCCTGGTACTGACACCACTGTGTGACCCTGAGGAAGTCACTTCACCTGCATGTTGTGCAAAAAACAAAAGTAATGTGACAAATTGTACCTCAGATGTTGTAAGTTGGTGGAATAAAGGCATAAGTAAAATAGATAAATATGTATTATACACATAGGAACTATTCATTTATTTTCAGTTAAGTCATCTGCAGCAAACTTTTATAAATGAGGGTTTCTGATTTTTAGATAGTGCAAACTGTTTCTTCTTTATTGACGTTTTGTCTTGGAGAGCTTTTTTCATTTTATTGAAAATGAAAGCAGCAGCTGCCAAAATATGTAGGTTTTTTATTAATTTTTCAACATTGTGTAAAATAAATGTATAAAGTAACATAAAAAGTTTAAATACTGGTTATTCTTTTACACTAAAATATTACTACAGAGATAGAAAAAAAGTAAAATGGATATATTCTGTTTCTTTAAGGAGATTAAATATTACTGAAGAAAAAAAAACTAAAACAGCCAAATGGGGCTATGCATACGAACTTAAAAGGTTTAAATAAAACAGAAATATATATTTTATTTTTACTTGCTTAACTTGTGGAGGGTGTATCCTGTAGCAAAGCCCTAACTTTTTTCGTGAAAGCACGTTTCAGTCAATAAGTGTTAAAAAAACGTGTAAAGATATTGACAATAAGCTAAGTCATCTGCAGCAAAGTTTTATAAATGAGGGTTTCTCCTTTTTAGACAATAAGCTACGCAAACCCAGGAAGACATGGAATCGTTTAAATCAAGTATCATTACATGTTCCTTTCTTAAAGAGAAGTAAGGCAGTACTTATAAGCTTACATATTTATATATAGACATACATATATATATATATATCTATATCCGAAGCCGTGCAAACACACTCTTTTGAGAATGCAACGTATAGTTGTACAGAAGAAAAGCAATCTTGCCTGAAATGAATGGCAACCTTTTGTAGGTCTATGAAGTTAATTTAAACTTTAGGTTTACGCGGTGCTTTCTTTCCGAAGTACCTGCACTCATGAATATGTCTGTATGTGTCAGTCGGTGAAATCCACGCACTTCGCACCGGCGAAGTACCGCTTTTAAATTTTTATTAAGAAGAAAATAAAACGTTTTTAAATTGAGGGAAAATATACTAATAACAGTTTGTTAAGGATCAGTTTTTTTGTGAAGCTGCCTTTACTCGAGTGATCACTTCGAGCTGACTTGGTGGCCAAGTGTAAGCGTTACCTGGAAGTAAGCACCCATACAATCAGATTGTGAATCAGACTACGAATGCCGTGAATGTAATTACACACTCACTGCACTTGCTTACGGTAATCGAACCTCAGACGTCAGCGCTAGAGGGGCTTAGCAGCGGTGAAGTATTGGTTTTAAATTTTAATTAAGAACAAAAGAAAACCTCAGAGGTTCGATTCCCGAAAGGGAGTGAAGTGAGTGTCCGGCTACCTACCAGGTAAAGCTTATGGTCGGACAGCAAGTGACGTAACATCAGCCACGGTGCCTTCAGTTGTGAGAAGCAGATCATAGAATGATTGAAAATAGTTTTGCATTTACCTTTTTAGTAAAAGGCGAGCTTTTAAGCCTGAGAAATCACCCCGTAAATGCACACGTTTAATTGCACATGTGTTAATATGTATGGTTACACAGTATTAAAAGACAGTGAAGAACGTGATTTACCTTTGTTCCCGCGTTTCATAAAAGGCGAGCTTTTAAGCCTGAGAAATCACCCCGTAAATGCACACGTTTAATTGCACGTGTTAATATGTATGCTTACACAGTATTAAAAGACACTCAAAAATTAACGTCATTTACCATCAGCCACGGTGCCTTCAGTTGTGAGAAGCAGATCATAGAATGATTGAAAATAGTTTTGCATTTACCTTTTTAGTAAAAGGCGAGCTTTTAAGCCTGAGAAATCACCCCGTAAATGCACACGTTTAATTGGACATGTGTTAATATGTATGGTTACACAGTATTAAAAGACAGTGAACAATGTCAGTTACCTTTGTTCCCGCGTTTGATAAAAGGTGAGCTTTTAAGCCTGAGAAATCACCCCGTAAATGCACACGTTTAATTGCACATGTGTTAATATGTATGCTTACACAGTATTAAAAGACAGTCAAAAATTAACATCATTTACCTTCGTTCCCGCGTGTGACTCGTGCTGTAAATCTCTTCCTTGTTTTTAGTTCACGTGATTACGTAGGAGGCGTGATGACGCGATACGTGACTCTGCATCCTCCATTACAGTGAAAGGACAAAAAATATGTTCCAGTTATGACCATTACGCTTTGAATTTCGAAATGAAACCTGCCTAACTTTTGTAAGTAAGCTGTAAGGAATGAGCCTGCCAAATTTCAGCCTTCCACCTACACGGGAAGTTGGAGAATTAGTGATGAGTGAGTCAGTCAGTGAGTGAGTGAGTCAGTCAGTCAGTGAGGGCTTTGCCTTTTATTATTATAGATTACAAAATGAAAAAAAGACATCCATATACACACATAGCCCAATGTGAAAACACTGTAACTACAGTGATTGTGAAATGAGTAGAAGTTCCAAATGATGAAATGGCAGCAAACCACAGTTCAAACGGGGCTAATCCAAAATATAAACCAAAACAGTCTCATTGGTGAATCCAGAAAGAGGTCCGACAGCCGTGGGCAGTGAATGAAAAGTCCAAAACACCTTACTGCAGTGTGTAACTGGATAAAAAATGATAATTGGTTAATCCTTTCAATGAAGTAATAGCAGCGTTTGTTATAATAAATCTCTTTATAATATATATAATAAATCGTTTTTTTAATGCTTCCTTTTCTCCCCTCCTCTTCAAATGCGTGGTCCTATCTTTTAATATATTCAAGCCTGAACTTAACAAGAAACCCCCACCTCCAAAAAGGTCAAGTGCTGCGATTGGTAACTTCCTTGCAGATGCAGTGGGGAAACTCTTCCTTAGGTAAATATATATATTTACACAAGAAAAAGGTCAGACAAACACAACACTTATAAACATTGAACAAACACAATTGACATTTTATGTAGCTCCACTACAAGTTAATTAGCATTTGAAGGTATTGCTATGTTTCAGCCAGGGTATGCTCTTTGGGTTTTGTTTATTTTCATATCTTTTTGTCATTTTCATTCATTCTGATGTATTATTGTTTATGAGTTTTCATGTTGTTTTGTATATTCATTATTTACTATCTATCATGTATTTTTCAGTGTTTCTTGATCTACATTACAGACCTGTGCAGTTATATTATTCCATGAAAGGGCATGATGAAATAGTCTTGCTGTGTAATTTCATATTACAATATAATAGAAACAATGGTACGCATGCTGGATGCTACAAGGAGAAGTGCCAGAACAAAAGACAGTGAGATATGGCCTGGGAGGCAATCTAAATTTTTTTCTATAAATGCCAGAGGACAAGCCACATAGCAGCCTTCAGTAATGACCGACACACATTTTGCTGAGAGAATGAGGCCAGAGAGAGCAGGAGAACGGTTGTCAATAGTTGGGGAATGTGGGGCCTTCCTCTTTATTAAAGAGAGGACACTGGCACACTCTATCCCATTATATGTAAGGAGCAAACAACCATACATTAATGGATGGGGTACATGTTGCTCCTAATAGGAAACTGGCAGCTGAGCGGCTGTTTTGGAGGCCTTGCTCTTTAACACTAGAATTACCAAAGCTTATGAAAAAACTAGTAAATCTGTCCCACCTTAAATCTGCTCGTACGTCTCCATTCAGCGTTGTATGTCTTGTAAATTTGTTGATAAGCCCAAGGAGCAAGCAGCCTGCTATCCCATCATCCCACCACCGCAGAAGCTGCAAAAAACTCTCCCAACTGAAGCCTTGTTTATCAGGGAGCCAGGTTCTTAAAGCTGTATAGGCTAAAAAATATATTGTTATTTGGAACACATGCATTTCATGTGTGTTCCATGTCTACAAAAATCTATGTAAGTGTAGCATGACAGGAATGTTGAACACATATCTAAAAGACAAACTTTTTTACTTTAGTACTAATGACAAAATTTTGACATGAAGTGTATAATGTGTGAAGACTGAAGTCCAAATATCAAATAAGTACTTTCACAAGAGGTACAAATATAACAGAACAACTGCGCTTAGAAGTTAAAGTACTCGAAATGTATAAAGTTACGCCAACACAGCACATGTTTTATGGTCCTCATTATCCTCAAACCCGTCCCAGCGCCTCTCGGTTTTCTACCTCAGTCTCGGTTTTCTTAACTCACTTCAGACAGTTCCTTGTAATATTGTTCCTGTCAGACTAAAATGTAACTCTTTTTTACAGTACCTTGTGGATGCATTCTCTGTAAGATGACACTATCTAGAGAAAATAAATCTTGAGATTTCAATTCGTCCATGAAAGCACGAGCTGTTGTTTAAAGTTGGTCACACTAACCAACCAAGTTGGTTACACTTACCACTCTTGTTATTGTTGTTGTTTTACTTTTCTTTTTCTTCTTCTTCTTCTTCTTCTTCTTCTTCTTCCTCCTCCTCCTCCTGTCACCTCCTGTCATCTCCTGCTTCTTCCTCTTCCTCTTATTATCACCTCCTCCTTGCTCATCTTTCTTGTTCCTCAGGAACTAAGTCCTCCTCTCTTCCATGTTTCAGGAACTGCCTCCTCCTGGATTTGAACCTGTACAATAAGATTACATGCTTTATTGAGACTCATCTTGCACTTACCTTAAAAAAATAAAATAATTTATTTGTCAATATTGTTCGCTACTGCTCGTCAGGTTTTCAATGATACACACTTTGCTGCATATGCTTTACTTGTGTCAACAACAAAGTGATTCTAATTATTTCACTTAAGACTTACATATTCGACATTTATATCTAAACTCTTGTTATTCAAAGTAAGAGGCTAAAAAAAACCAGTCTCAATAACATCTCTCACACTTCAAAAAGAAGATGGGTGCAAAACACATTGTTTTCCTACTGCCACCTTATACTTGCTTTTCAAGTACAATAGGTGCATACAATACAGATAAAGAAGATTATTTAAAAATATTAAAAACAAAACCTTACTATCTTTGACACGAATTGAACCCTTTGCTTTTCATTTAATGGCCAGATTTCCTAACCACTGCACCACAGTTTCTGAAGTTATTCAATATGAGATCCACTTCTACAATGATCTTCCACCTCAATCTCTTGATCTTTGTTCCAATCATCATACAGTAGAATGTACAGTATCAACTGAGAAAGACCTACTGACCAGGTTTGGAGGTAGCATAGTGCAGCGTTTCTCAACCTTTAAGTATTTGCGACCCAAGTTTTCATAACAGTTTTAATTGCGCCCCCCTAACGTTTTTTTGAAAGGAGCCCACCAATACCAATTTGTTCTTTTTTAATTAATGATATATCATAGATGCATATTTTATTATACCTACTTAACTTTTATCAACATTTATCTAACTCTATATTTATTTTTCTAGTATCAGAATGTAGTTTAAGTTAATTTGTTTTGTATTTTTCATATTTTCGATTCTTGTTTTCTTTTTTTCACATCTTCGCGCCCCTCTTTTTGTTACTTTGCGCCCCCCAGGGGGGCCTGCCCCACAGTTTGAGATAGTGGATAGCATACATGCCCATCAACCAAGAGGCCTGAGTTCAATTCCCATTTATGATCTTAAATATTTTCTCTAAGAAAAATAAACAAAAAATTTTATATAGTTGTCAATATTGTACACTACTGCTTGTCAGGTTTTCAATGATGCACACTTTGCTGCATATGCTTTACTTGAGTCAACAACAAAATGATTCTAATTATTTCACTAAAGACTTAAATATTCGACATTTATATCTAAACTCTTGCTATTCAAAGTGAGAGGCTAAAGAAACACATTTTCTATAACATCCCTCACTAAGAGTTCTATAAACTAGAAACCTCTTGAGCCGATAGAAGATGGAAGACAGTAGTCACCAAACAGGGTCTATTACATTCATGTCATTACGCTGTCTCAATATTTAAAAAGCTCAAACTTGCACTTGAATTGATACAGTTTCCAGGATGAAATGCATGTGTGTAATAATACATACAGTACAATGGCTCTATGCATTATTCTGCAGTGTGGCTTCATTCACGTCTGTTTACAGTTTTTTCTCACTTTTTACATACATTTTCTGAAAGTACAGCTCATCTTATACAAGCTCTATACACGATAGCCACAAACACTCACACAACCCAAAACATGTCACACACCTGACAACAAAGTACACACTGCATTCAAAACTATTCTTTTCCAAAAAAAAGGTTATTTCTGCATCAGAACTGTACATGCAAACCATCACATGAATAGCTTGTCCTAAACATCAACTACACACTGATAGGATAAATGATAAACACTGCAATCCATTTTGCTGTTTCAGTGTGCAGTGGCATTGTTGGCCAGTACCATACTTACTATTGCAATCTGTTGGTCAGGAGCAAAGACAGGCTGCCTTTCCCTCTTTCAGGGTCTTTTTGCAATTCTTAAAATACACACATTTACTCATCTTATTGTATTTCTTCTGAAATGTGCCATATCTCGATCAACATTTACCTTAAGTTTTGCTCTACCGTTACTGTACCCGTTTTAATTTTCAAAACATTACATTATACCAGCCACTGTGAAATGTGACACATTGGGCCACACACATTGACCTGCTTCTCTCATGTTCAGGTCATGGTTGATGACATGGTCAACTAGTGTTGCCTGAATCTCATTTCACACTGTTTATCTCCTTCAAAGAGCCCTTCCTCTTGCTCTGTCTATGAACCCCACCCCACTTGCCTCCATAGTGCTACATAGGGTAGCAGGTAGTAACTGAAACCTCTTCAGTTTCCTTTATATTAAGCAGACTACTTACGTGGAGTAACAATGTGGAAACTCATTGGTTGAACCCAATCTGACAAGCGTGTCTAATTCATCCATAGTGTGCCTTTTCCCCTTATAGATAGATAGATAGATAGATAGATAGATAGATAGATAGATAGATAGATAGATAGATAGATAGATAGATAGATAGATAGATAGATAGATAGATAGATAGATAGATAGATAGATAGATAGATACTTTATTAATCCCAATGGGAAATTCACAAAATACACAACAAACTGCATTCTCTGTAGGTCCTGACATTTTTTACCAGCGCAGCCAGTTCGTCGATCTCATTTGAGATTGAGTTTACATTCCCCAGAATCACAGAAGGCACCGAAGGCTTGAAACGCCACTTTCTCGCAAGCCGCTTCATTTTTAGCTTAGTGCCGGCTCTGCTGCCACGATACCGCCTTCTTACCTCGTCAGGTAAATATGGAACCACACCGGCACTGGCATTTGTTCTCAGCGCTCGAAGTTGAGTACTTGAATAGGCGAGTCTCGGCGTGTAAAAATCCATGCCCACGTTGTAAAAGTAAGTGTGTCCAGGGAACGAATCCACATAAAATAAAGTAATAGGAGTGATCAATAAATAAAAATAGAAAAATAAAAGTAGAAAAATACACATACCATACATGTACACTTCAAAGTTACAATCTATTGTGATAGCGGGGTTGTAGCAGCAATAGCCATAGCCTAGTGGTCAATATACTGTAAAAATACTTGGCAATGTATCGGTTTTCACTATTTCTCCATTACAGTTTTTCACAATTGCTAACACACAAAAATGACATGCATAGCACAATTATTCAAACTGACACACAGAGAGCAAAACCTCTTCTCAAGTCCCTAAAACTCTAAACACATTTCCTGCTTTACACACATTTTGCAATTCAAAATGGCACTTTCTAAATGCACTGAACACGGTTCTCTGCATAAGACACAACAATCTGACATAAAGTCACATGTTTGCCATTACAACACACTGCCATTCAAAAGGACAGAACATGAGCTAATTGGCCAATATATGTGCCACCTGGCCAAACACCTCAATGGTTAATTGTTACCACTTCAATCAGGAAGTAAGCACTATAAAAAGACCACAGGTGAGCACCTTTTTTTCAAGAACAATGGAAGACATTGCAGAGAGAGGAAGAGGAAGAGGGAGGGTGAGGATGAGAGGGGGAGGAAGAGTGAGAGGTAGGGGTAGAGCTGGTATAGGAGGTCATGGGCAAAGAAGACAGCAACTGTCAAATGAAATCAGAGCAACCTTAGTTGATCATGTCATCAACCATGGGCTGACAATGCAAGAGGCTGGACGTAGAGTGCAGCCCAACTTGAGCCGTTTTACTGTCGCCTCTGTCATCTGGACATTTAGACTGGAGCACAGGTATGCAACCAAAATGTCTTTCACACTGTGTAGTACACCCCATGTCATAGTGTATCAGTTGGGTGACACCTGTGTACTTCATGAATGGCTAATGTCATACACTAACTGTACAAGTTTCCTGTCCAATTTACTCTACTGTGGGGGAATCTTTAGGCTGCATTGTCCAAGCCCTATATTTTTGTTTTTTGTTTTTGTAAAGGACTGAGAGACGCAACCATGGTGGAGGAAGGGGCAAAATGTTCACAGGGGTACAGGAAGCTGCCATTGTAAACTTGGTCTTGGAGAATAATGAAATCAGATTAAGAGAAATTCAAAGCAACATCATCCAAGACAACACCATATTCACCAACATTCAACGAGTCAGTCTGTCCACATTGGCTCGCATTCTCAAGAGAAACCAAATCAGCCTGATACAATTGTATAAGGTGCCTTTTGAAAGAAACTCTCAAAGAAACAAAGAGCTCAGACGAGTATATGTGGATGTAAGTACAATATTGACTGCAGCACATTACACGCAACATTGTTTCCCAGTGTACTGGATAACACCATATTGACTGATTTTAGTTCATTGTTTTCAGGGAGTACTGGAAATGGATGCTCATGCAATCCCACATGAATTCATCTTCATAGATGAGGCTGGTTTTAACCTAGCAAAGACCAGAAGAAGGGGAAGAAACGTCATTGGCCACAGAGCCATTATAGATGTTCCTGGCCAACGTGGTGGGAACATCACAATGTGCGCTGCCATCTCCAATATGCATGGTGTCCTCCACCGTCATGCCAACCTTGGACCATACAACACAGGCCATATTCTAACATTTCTGGACAGACTCCATAACATTCTCATTCCACCAGAGTGTATGAATGATGCAGACCATGCAAGAACCCGGTATGTTGTAGTATGGGACAACGTGAGCTTTCATCATGCAACCCCAGTCCAAAATTGGTTTGCTGACCACCCACTGTTTCTCGTGCAATACCTCCCACCATTCTCACCATTTCTGAACCCCATAGAAGAGTTCTTTTCGGCATGGCGGTGGAAGGTATACGACCGGCAGCCCTATGTGCGCATGCCTCTTGTGCAGGCTATGGAAGAGGCATGTGATGAAATTGATGTGGGTGCGATTCAGGGATGGATAAGGCACTCAAGGCGCTTCTTCCCTCGATGTCTGGCAAGGGAAGATATTACCTGTGATGTGGACGAGGCATTGTGGCCAGACCCAGCTGAGAGGCAAGATGCTGCCTAATTATTTTTCTTGCCTCTTTTTTTTCTATATATTTCTTCTGCACATTTTCTTTTTCAGTTTACTGTTTTTTCTGAGCATATTTTTGTTCGCTCCAATGTAAATATATCTGCTGTGCATATGTTGCACTGACTTGTTTGGTGAAAAATAAATGCATGTGTGTGTATCTGCAAATATTTCTGTGCATGTGAACACTCTAATTTTCTACAATTTGGACTATTTTAGTATTGTGGCAGAGCATACTAAAGATGAGAGTGCTTTTCATTTTGCCCAACAGTGTGTAGTTGGTTAGACAAAAATCTGGTGATATAACTGACATGTGTGCCATTTAGTGCAGTAGTTTGATTATGATCATTATATATGTAGTTTTGGTTGCAGTGTTTCATTTTGCAGGATATGTGAGGTGTTTTGCTCTTTGGGTGAGGTGTTTTGTGAATTGTGCTAAATGATTTGCAACAATGAGCCTTGTTGTCAAAATTGTGCTTTAGCAATTGTAAAAAACTGTAAATATATTTAATGTCATTTCTATGTAAGCACACCACACATGAGAGCACACATTCCATTTTACAGTTTGGGAACAGTCCAGGATCACAGCCAATCTATTTAAAATCCAAGCGATAAAAATCTACTAGTTACTTGGTGTCCAAAGGATTACAATGATACTTTCACATTGACACCTCATACCTGCTCCTGCTGATAGATTAGGCCCCATCCACTGATTATATAGACAATAATACATTTAAACAGAAACAAGACTTACATAGCTGGGAACTGAACCCATTACCACTGCTTTAAGGGCAGGTACCCTACTCACTACACCAACTTTACAACTTTCAAAATTTTGTCAATCATAAAATGGCCTCCATCTGCACCCAAATAGACTAAAAGTGAGGAAAGAACTCAACACAAATATGAGGTAAAGTTAAACAATTAGCTGCCACTTCAATCTCTTGTTCTTTATTCATGTACAATAGTCTGATGTACTGTATCAACTCAGACAGAAACCCAGGTCAGTTATGGTAGTGTAGTGGTTAGCATAAATGGTTATCAATGTACACTATGACCCTGGAAGTTATGGGTTCAATCCTCTCTTCTGACACTTGATGGTTAATTCTTTTTTTATTTCAGTCTAACGCCTCTTGCTATATTTGATTGATATCAGGAAAAGAACTCCTCAATGAGGTTCAGAAAGGGAGAACATGGTGGAACGTCTACAACAGAGAAGGTTGGGTGTTCCAGAAACCAAACCTCAACATCTGCCGCTCCATGAAAAGTTACATTGAAAGGCGTGTCTAATTCATCCATCCCCCATATACTGTATATGTATGCATACTCTGATGGTACAATCTATACTGTGTAGTGCGCTAGTGGTAGCTTAGCAGTCACATCACTGTCAATATTTGGATATGTACATTGTAAGCGTGGAGGTCATGGGTTCAGTCCCTCCTCTCGTCACCTTAACATATTTTTTTCTTTAATTCAGTCTCATGTCTCTAACTGTAAATATGATACAATTTTCACATTGGATAGCATTGGCAGATACATGTGTAGAAAAGATCTGCAGTGTTTGCTCAGTGGAGCTCTGTGTTAAGTTTGCTGATTTCCAAATGTAAGCATTATCTAACTTAACATTATGAAAATACAATATGAGAGTTGATCATGAAATTTGTGCTTAGAAAATGAACACTACGTGATTTGTTGAGCAGGAAGTGTTTAAGGGATTAGTGCAGAGAGTAAACAGCTGGATGTGCGTTAAGGGTTTTGTGCCACCGGCTTAGGAAACAGACCACTGGGCTGTAACTATTGACAATTGTGTGCCAATATGCAGTACCAGTGAGTGTGCAAATAAGAACAACTGCAACATCCAAACAAACAGTTGAGGAAACAGCTACAGCCATGCAGAGACATCAAGCAAATAAAGAAAAAATGTATGTACAGTTTACATAAAAAGGAAACACATTTTAAGTTAAACGTTATGCAGCGTTAGCGCCTGTTTAGCCACAGAATTAGTTCCATGAAAACTTACATTGACAAGCATGTTTACTTCATCCATTATGTGGCTTTGCCTCATATATATGCATATATATGGTACAACCTATTAAAAAATGTCATTGTCAAACACAACTGTGGAGTGAGTCTCTTGTCTCTGCTTACCCTCCTCTGCTCTTCCAGGCCTCAAGGAGTGACTCCTCCTGGACTTGAACCTGTGGGAAGAGATTGCATGAATCACTGAGAATCAATGACCACTTCCCTCTACACCACCTGACCTGGACACCATGATTTTTCACTATTTCTCCATATCTATTAAGTATATTTAATGTCATTTGAAGAGAAACACATCGCACATCAAAGCACACAGTACATGTCACAGTTTTCATGTCACATTTTGATTATAGTCCAGGATCACAGAGATTCTATTGAAAATCCAATTGATGTAGTCTTTAGTTACCTAGTGTCCAAGAGATTATAATGATATGATGAAACGTCATACCTGCTTCACAAATAACATTATGCAATTCCTGATAGGAACAAGTTTTAACATCATGGCTGGGAATTGACCCCATTGCCACTACTTTAAGGGCAGGTATTTTACCAACTACACCATATCTTAATGCTGGTTTGGGTTGGGATATTTCACACATTTCTATTTTTTGTCAAATGCAGAAAGGCCTCTGTCTGCTCTTAAACAGACTGAAAGAGAGTTGAGTAAGAATGTAACACAAATATGAGGTAAAGTTCAACAATTAGTGTCCACCTAAATCTCTTCTTGTTCTTTGTTCAAATACCACAGTATCAACTGAGAGAGTAACCCAGGACAGGTATGGTAGTGTAGTGGGTAGGATAATAATACACAGCTCTCACCCAGGAATGTATGTTCAATTCCCATCCATGACTGACAAATTTTTCATAAATAGAAAATTAGCTTAGCGATCTGAACCCGAGTGGTGTTTTGTTATTGGACTTCTGTGCTCGTCACAGATTGTCCATAACGAACACCATGTTCAAGCATAGGGGTGTTCATATGTGCACTTGGCACCAGGACACCCTAGGCCTCAGTTCGATGATCGACTTTGTGGTCATGTCGTCGGACTTGCGGCCACATGTCTTGGACACTCGGGTGAAGAGAGGGGCGGAGCTGTCAACTCATCACCACCTGGTGGTGAGTTGGCTCTGATGGTGGGGGAGGATGCCGGTCAGGCCTGGTAGGCCCAAACGTGTTGTGAGGGTCTGCTGGGAACGTCTGGCAGAGCCCCCTGTCAGAAGTAGCTTCAACTCCCACCTCCGGCAGAACTTCGACCATGTCCCGAGGGAGGTGGGGGACATTGAGTCCGAATGGGCCATGTTCCGTGCCTCTATTGTTGAGGCGGCTGACCGGAGCTGTGGCCGTAAGGTAGTTGGTGCCTGTCGTGGCGGCAATCCCCGAACCCGTTGGTGGACACCAGCGGTGAAGGATGCCGTCAAGCTGAAGAAGGAGTCCTACTGGTCCCTTTTGTCCTGTGGGACTCTGGAGGCAGCTGATAGGTACCGGCAGGCCAAGCGGAATGCGGCTTCGGTGGTTGCTGAGGCAAAAACTCGGGCATGGGAGGAGTTTTGGGGAGGCCATGGAGAATGACTTTCGGATGGCTTCGAGGAGATTCTGGTCCACCGTCCGGCGTCTCAGGAGGGGGAAGCAGTGCAGTGTCAACACTGTGTATGGTGGGGATGGTGCGCTGCTGACCTCGACTTGGGACGTTGTGGGTCGGTGGGGGGAGTACTTCGAAGACCTCCTCAATCCCACTAACATGCCTTCCAATGAGGAAGCAGAGCCTGGGGACTCGGAGGTGGGCTCCCCCATCTTTGGGACTGAGGTCACCGAGGTGGTCAAAAAACTCCTTGGTGGCAGGGCCCCAGGGGTGGATGAGATATGCCCGGAGTTCCTCAAGGCTCTGGATGTTGTAGGGCTGTCTTGGTTGACACGTCTCTGCAACATCGCATGGACATCAGGGACAGTGCCTCTGGATTAGCAGACCGGGGTGGTGGTCCCCCTCTTTAAGAAAGGGGACCGGAGGGTGTGTTCCAACTACAGAGGGATCACACTCCTCAGCCTCCCTGGAAAAGTCTGTTCGGGGGTCCTGGAGAGGAGGGTCCGTCGGATAGTCGAACCTCGGATTCAGGAGGAACAGTGTAGTTTTCGTCCTGGTCGCGGAACAGTGGACCAGCTCTACACCCTTAGCAGGGTCCTGGAGGGTGCATGGGAGTTCGCCCAACCAGTCTACATGTGTTTTGTGGACTTGGAAAAGGCGTTCGACCGTGTCCCTCGGGGAATCCTGTGGGGGGGGTGCTCCGAGAGTATGGGGTACCGGACCCCCTGATAAGAGCTGTTCAGTCCCTGTATGATCGGTGTCAGAGATTGGTCCGCATTGCCGGCAGTAAGTCGAACCCGTTTCCAGTGAGAGTTGGACTCCGCCAGGGCTGCCCTTTGTCACCGATTCTGTTCATAACTTTTATGGACAGAATTTCTAGGCGCAGCCAGGGTGTAGAGGGGGTCCGGTTTGGTGGACTCAGGATTGGGTCACTGCTTTTTGCAGATGATGTTGTCCTGTTTGCTTCATCAGGCTGTGATCTTCAACTCTCTCTGGATCGGTTCGCAGCTGAGTGTGAAGCGGCTGGGATGGTAATCAGCACCTTCAAATCCGAGATCATGGTCCTCAGCCGGAAAAGGGTGGAGTGCCCTCTCAGGGTTGGGAGCGAGATCCTGCCCCAAGTGGAGGAGTTCAAGTATCTCGGGGTCTTGTTCACGAGTGAGGGAAGAATGCAGCGTGAGATCGACAGGTGGATCGGTGCGGTGTCCGCAGTGATGCGGGCTCTGCATCGGTCTGTTGTGGTGAAAAAGGAGCTGAGCCATAAGGCAAAGCTCTCAATTTACCAGTCGATCTATGTTCCTACCCTCACCTATGGTCATGAGCTATGGGTAGTGACTGAAAGAACGAGATCACGAATACAAGCGGCTGAAATGAGTTTTCTCCTCAGGGTGTCTGGGCTCTCCCTTAAAGATAGGGTGAGAAGCTCAATCATCCGGGAGGGGCTCAGAGTAGAGCCGCTGCTCCTCCGCATCGAGAGGAGTCAGATGAGGTGGCTCGGGCATCTGATCAGGATGCCTCCTGGACGCCTCCCTGGTGAGATGTTCCGGTATGTCCAACCGGGAGGAGGCCCCGGGGAAGACCCAGGACACGCTGGAGGGACTATGTCTCCCGGCTGGCCTGGGAACGCCTTGGGATTCCCCCGGAAGAGCTAGAAGAAGTGGCCGGGGAGAGGGAAGTCTGGGCATCTCTGCTCAAGCTGCTGCCCACGCGACCCGACCTCGGATAAGCGGAAGAGGATGGATGGATAGAAAACTAGCTTACATATACTGTACCTGTCATTAATCCATGCCACTTCTTCTGGGATTTTCCATGACTGTAACAATATTTCTTAAGGACAGTCTAAGGTTCCTCAAAGATTTTCAAGAAATGGGCAGACCATGCACAATCCTACAGGACTCTCAACATCAATATGATTTGCTATGAATTTTATGTAATCAGAGCCATCTGTCTGAAAGTCATCTCTGCCAGTACCAGACCACATCTCCCTATTTTGGAATGAGATCGTCAGTTTTACAGGCAAATCCTCAATTACGAAATAGATCATATTTAGTGACAAAACAAAGCTATATGTACTATTATAAAAATAATACTGAGCTTGAATGCATTTCATTATTGAGGTGTGCAATTGTCCCTCTTTACCACTTGAACCACCACACAATTCTCCAGTACAATAACTGCCAAACCAACAGCAAGTGGCATTTATTTTCACTAATGGCCCATCACCGAGGCATCCTCATAACACAACTGCCATCAACTACACCAAGAACACTTAGAAAAAAATGTTCGCCTAAACCGGCCACACAATGCATTTCCAGGAATATATTCAATAAACAAGGTCTCCAGAAAATGCTGAATATTCATTCGAAAAATGCTTTGCTAAATTTCACCAATGAACACTAACGGTGAACATGCATATTCCACCTCTTAAACTCAAATGTCATTTTTATTTTAATATTTATTATTATGGTGTTAATGTACATGCTTTGTGCAGCACTCAGAATGGGCCTATCTATGCAAATGAAGGGATGGATAGGCCACATATATAGCACCACTAACCAATTGTTTGGAATGAAAACTAAGAAGGGGGCGGTGCTCCTGACAGGAATAATGAGACAGGATCATGACTGGCATGTACAGTGAGGTGTGAAATGGAAGGACAAAGTTCAGGGAAGCTCAAGGAAAACACAAAGCTCAAAGGTTAGTACTCACTGTAAAGCTCCAGTGATGGTGCCAGGTGCTGTGGCTGTGAGTGTAGACATTTTTTCATTAGAAGCAAAAAAGGGAGGGAGAGAAAAGTAGACGCAGAAACAGTAATACTTGCCTAATGGTAAAAATAAAAAACAAAATCTACAAACATTGTATAAAGAAAACTTCTTACTTACACAGCACTTCTGATACATCTGATTAACAGCACTACAACTAACACCCACTCTCTTATAAAACACCCCAGGCAAAGCTACAAAATAGAGCTAGTTTACAAATAAGAAGTCTTATTCTATGAACCAGATAATTACCAGAGTTTTATTCTGTATAACTATTTGTAACTTTGAGATAATACTCAAGAGATAGGTCTGTTTGAAGACCATACCATTTATCTGTTCTTTGATCGGTATAATGAAAAGGCTTTAGAGCTGTGCAATGTAAATGAACCCAACTTGTAAAAGAGGCTGCTCTGTTGAGACAAGTGAGTCTGCCATGCTGCACTAAAGAAGACCACAAAGTGGCACCATTTTCTAAAGTAACACAAAAACATGCATCTGTGGATTCATTTTTAACAGCGGCTCATGACATTTCTTTATTTATGGAGTATTTCCCCTAACATAACCAGTCATGGAATCCCAATAGGTTTTTTTTTCTCCATGAATCCTGTTCACTGCTGTTAACTGAAGTTTTTGTCTACTCTGTTCATAGGTTAAGAGATCATAGTTACTATGCAAGTGGGACCTCGTATTACCATAACATCCATCCCTCCATTTATCCATCCATTCCTCGTCCAAACCTAAGCTTCCTATCTTTTCCAGGGCAGGGTCATGTGGCAGCTGCAGCCTGTCACAGAAAGCAAATGGCACAAAGCAGGACAAGGTGCCTGTCCATCACAGGACAAATACGCACAAACCCAAACACAGAGTCAAACCCGATACAATATACAATACAATACATAAAACACTACATATATGTTTGTGCTCAAAACTTTAAGGAGGAGAAACCTCCACCTCAATTTAATGTAAGAATATCAGAATGCTCTACACTCCAAGTGGGACCTCCTCATCCATGCTAAATTAAGAAATCAAACTTACAGGCACCTTACTTCTGGCACAAAATTGAGTCCTAGTTTTCTCTGCTTTGAAAATAATCTGGTTCTAAAAACAATTGAGTTAAATTTTTACAAAATTTTATCATTTATTACCATTGTTTTCATATTTTTCTATGGTGATCTCCCATTATCTTCCAGGCTCCAATAACCATAACCGGACATGCCATCCAAATAGAGTGGTTATGAAAAGTGTGATATCATTGTGCCCATTGTTTCTCAAAAGGAGTCTCAAGAAAATTATTAGCTCCTGAAAATCCCCTCAGAATGGCAGATTCACTTAGACTAATGTTTCTCTACTAAGCTGTTTTTGGAGCCAAATCCTTCTTTTATACATCTCATATTGCATTTTTAGTACAATATGTTTGTTCTTATTCTGTTTGTTTGGCATCAGCAATGTATTGTTTGTGCTCACTAGTGATTAGCGAACCTGGCTGAATTGTTTTTTTCTTAAGTTCGGTGAAATTGGGGAAATGTTTGAGAACTTTGCAGAATTCAGTCAAATGCATTGAAGTCAGTGGGCAAGAAGAAATTGAACTTGAGTTGATTATGAAGGTGCAATAGTCTTTTAAGAGTTTCTGAAGTCTACTGAAGTGATTGCAAATTATTCTGGACCAAAAAGTGTGTCCAAAAATTTGACCTGAGTTGTGAGGCTGCAGCGCCAACTACTGTGCCACCAGGCACCCCTAGAGATAAAATTGATAGAATTTAATTTCAGAAGAGGAAAAGTTCATGAGGGCAGGAAGAATGAATTCAGTTATACCCTCGACAGATTTGTTAGCAGGTACTCACCTCTCTCAAACTCAGACATTCAGTTTGTTTGGTTTTCCCTTATAGACTTGCTCGCTCACTGCTGCTGCTACCAAATAGGCACAACACTAAAGCATGTGGAAATTTCACTTCTTCCTGTTTGATCAACTGAACAGCACCCTGTGTAATACTATTAAAGGGCTAGGCATACATATTCAACACAGTTCACATACAAGTCCATACAAAAAGACACAACCTTTAAGATGCAACTACATCGACACATTTCCAGTTGCCCTGTGATTGCATGTTTTGTGTTTATATGCTTTACAAATTTTCCAGTCATTTTTAGTGTACTCTCAGGATTCTCAAATTAATGTACTACTTTTACCCTATATTTACTGAATTATTAGGATACTAAAGGGGCTGTTCCATCCAACACCAGCATTGGCTGTTAAAGCTCTGTTATATCACAATGGGGTATTAGGAGATAAAAGTGAGTCTAAGCTGGCCGCACAATGAATTTTCTGGAAAAGACTCTGCAAACAAGGTCACCAGCGAACACGGCATATTTGCTGTGAGAAGCACTTTGGCGAATTTATCCGATAAACACCAGTGATCACAAACAGTAATAGTAGTCACCAAAGCACTTGCGCTGACCATTTATTACCACACAGGCAATGTAGAAAATTGCAGGTTTCATAACAAGGCAGCACATTTTACCTATGTAGAAAAAAAAAAGATTTTTATTTTTTCCATGCTGTTGAGTTTAATTGCATAGCATACCTGGGTCTAGTGATGTCGGACTTTCATGAAGAAGCATTTGATATGTGTGGTTACCTCAATTTACTGCTCCTCCATGACTCAGGAACCCGTTGGGTGACATCACAGAAATTATTAACACACAACTACCACTAACCACTACACCATCTGTCTGAGTGTGGCAATCCCAACTGAATTTTCCGTATTTTTCCCATAGCTACAGTTCCTTGTTATTTTCACAGAAACACACCTTAGAGCAATGGACACATGCCAGTTTCAAAATGTCAAATTTTTAAGGCCTAGAATCCCAACTACATCTGTTGAAAATCCAGACTGAAACACATTACTCTATATTTACCTTTTCACCAGGATATTGAACATTTTTCATGCTGACACCTTGTAGCTGCTCCCCAAATAACAATGGGCAATACCTGAGAAAATATAATTATGCAATTATCCATCCATCCATTATCCAACCTGCTATATCCTAACTACAAGGTCACGGGGGTCTGCTGGAGCCAATCCCAGCCAACACAGGGCGCAAGGCAGGTAACAAACCCCGGGCAGGGCACCAGCCCACTGCAGATTATGCAATTATGCATTATGAAATATTTCATAATGATAAAAATGAATACATCATGGCCAGGATTTGAACCCAAAATGGTTCTTTTCAGGGCAATTATGCTAACCACTACACCACAATTGTCAAACGGTGTCCTCCTCCTGCCTGTAAAACAGAGTAAAAGTGAGTTTTAGAACTCAATCCACATATGAGGCACAGTTCCATTATTTCCTTTCACCTCTATCTCTTGCTCTTTGTTCAGAGAATACAGTCTGGTATACAGTGTCAACTGAGAAAGAATTGTAGACCAGGCTTACTGGTGGTGTAGTGGTTAGCATGCATGCCTCTCAACCAGTACGTTACAGTTCAATTCCCATTTATCACCTATATGTTTTCCTTTAATGATCAACAATTTTTTCCATATACCTGTCATTATTGCTTGCCACTGCTTGTCAGCTTACATCTCTCATAGTTCATGAGTGCAAAAGACATTTTTTCATACTGCCGCCTTGTACCTGCTTCCCAAGTAACTTTAGGTAATGCCTGAGAAACTATGACCCCACCCACATACAAAACAACCAATGACAGATTTTGAAATAAAAATCCTTCGTGAGCAGGATTTGACCACATAGTTTTTCATTTAAGTGTGGATATGCTAACCACTACACCACAAAATGATGGCGAAGTTTTGGCAGAGATAAAACTTTTCTATTTCTTGACAATCACATGCTTCCCTCCACCTGTTCCTAAAAATTAATGAAATGTGACTTTTACAACATATATATATATTTATATATATAGTAGGGGGCTTCGCCCCCTGCTCGCTTCGCTCGCCAACCCCCGTATTTGGTTTTCCGGATACACACTTTTAAGATTTTTTTTTCTATGAATTGTTGCTATTTCATTAATTTCACTTTTATTTCAGAACTTCTGTAAAAACAATATTTGTAATCTTGCAAGTCCCAATATGCTGAATCTTTTTAATGAGGTCAGGATAGGTTTCTCTGTTTGGAATTTCAGCACAGACAAAATGATCTACATCATCAGCAGTTAATAATTTTTTTTTACAAAGTAAAAAAGTAAGTAGAATTCTGCATTGGACTCCTGTCTGTAAAGTCGTGCTATTTTCCTCTCACAGTTCCAAAAGTACATGGGGTTACCAAGGTGATACCCCAGCTTTTGTCTAGGTTTTTGTACAAGGGCTAGACAGAACGTTTTTGACTCCTGGGATAAATTTAGCTTTTTAAATAAGCAGACAGATAAATATATATACATGAACAAAGTAACCAATAAATGCATGTGCGGTAAACTCCGTTTTTGAAATTCTCAAGATTCTTTATTTGTCACATGCATAGTTATACAGGACAACAAGCAGTGAAATGCATCCTGATCCGCTTATCAAAAACTGTGCAAAGTTAGAAGAATATCAGTTAGATTAACAAAAAGTCATAGATTGAAAGATAACAGTGTAGTAGAACATAATAAATAAGTTAAATTATTTGAATAAAGTAGAATTAAGTGTTAAGGTGCAATAGTGTAGTGATTATTGTGCAAAACCAAAGTTAGACTGGTGCATAGTTAAATGAGGTAGTTTGTTTGTTTGCGCTACTGCGATCTTTACTTTTTTATATTTTCTAATTTTCCTACTTTCATATCCTTTAACTTTATCCACATGTGTATAGCGCCAAGGTTTTTTTGTTTTTTTTTGAGCCTTTCTAATTTCACTGGTTTCATAGTCTCTAACCTGCTCTGCATGTGTTTAGCACCAATGTTTGTAAACGTCATTATGAAGTTCTACTTTGTCATTTTACTCACTGTCATTTAATTCTGAGCCGGATTGGACTTGCTTTTTTTTCAATTCCACTTGTTCCAAGCTGATAATTACTTTCCTTATTTTCTGAATTTGCACCTCGATTATTCTTTTTTGCTCTTTTTTCTGTCCAATGCATTTGAGTCTCTATTCTCTGTGCTGCTTTCTTCTTCGCTTAGATGTCGACATTTAATTTATAACGTACTGTCCTTATATGCTTTCTATGTGCTGAGCGCCCTGAATCTGTGTGTGCTCAAATCCTTCACAAGACTGAATGTTTTGCTGCCTATTGTCCTATTTGATAGATTACATTATTAACTTCAATCTCAGTGTAATACTCTTTGTTCTAATTATACAGTATAATGTACAGTATCACCTGAGAAAGAGGTGCTGACCAGTTTTAACAGTAGCACAGTGGATAGGATACACGTCTATGAACCAACACTTCTGAGTTCAATTCCCACAAATGACCAACAACATTTTCTTTCCTTAAATTAAACAAAACTAAAAAAAAAAAAACCTCATCCATATTTGTCATTCTTCCATAGCACTCCTTTTTAGGTTTTCTGTGTCTCATTTGATTATGCTTTGTTTTCCAGTCAAGGCTTAGTCAATTCCACACACAAAATATGTTCTTCATTACCTCATTAAAGGCTTCACCAATCCACATTTATGTGTACATTCCTGATATTCACATTGAGAAGCCACAAAAACAAATCATCAAATTCATTCCTCTCCTCTATAGAGCATATCTCCACCTCTTTAGGGTCTCTTCAACCTGCTCCCTACTCTCTCTACATCAGCAAACATCATAGTCCACGGGGACTCCTGTCTAATCTCGTCTCTCAACCTGTCCATCACCATTGCAAATAAGAAAGGGTTCAGACCTGATGTAATCCCACCTCCACATTGAATGCATCCGTCACTCCTATCACAGACCTCACCACTGTCACACTTCCCTTGTACATATCCTGTACAACTCTTACGTATTTCTCTGCCACTCCCGACTTCCTCATACAATACCACAGCTCTTCTCGAGGCACCCTGTCATATGCTTTCTCCAGGTCCACAAAGACGCAATGCGACTCCTTCTGGCCTTCTCTATACTTCTCCATCAACACCCTCAGAGCAAACATTGCATTTATTGTGCTCTTTCCTGGCATGAAACCATACTGCTGCTCACTAATCATCACCTCCCTTCTTAACCTAGCTTCCACTACTCTTTCCGATAACTTCATGCCGTGGCTCATCAATTTTATCCCCCTGTATTTACTATAGCTCTGCACATCCCCCTTATTCTTAAAAATCGGTACCAGTACACTTCTTATGCCACCATCCATACCTCATGAATGTAATCTTTAGGTAAGTCATTAATTTACAATTGTTTCCTGAAATCAATCCTTAACCCTCCTTATCCAAAATACAAAATGCAGAGAAACTGGAGTCTATCCCAGAAAGTTTTGGGCACAAGAAACAATCCCTGGAAAGGGCACCAGCTGCACACACATCAAGGGACAATTTAGCATCAACAATCCAAGTAACATGCACATCTGTGGACTGTGAGAGGAAACCAGACCAACTGGAGAAAACACACACAGGGAAACATGGACACTGCACAAAGGGGGCACCCGTTACGTGAATCTCATCACTGAACCAATTCCAAAATCCCATTGTTACAAAAGTGGCATACTCTTTCATTATCTCCACACTACTCCACCCAATCAGCAGTCACTAAGAGTTCCTTAAGTTGGACACCCCTTGCGCCCACAGAAGTTGGTAAACAGTGATCACCAGACTAAGCATATTAAATTTACGTCATTACATTTTCTCAACCTTTGAAAAGCTAAGATTTACAATTGAAATGATATCATTTCCAGAATGAAATGCATGTGTTTGATAACACCTAGAGTACAGTGTCTCAATTCACATTCTTTTACAGTTCTTTGTGACTGCTTACACTTGATTTCTGAAACTACGGCTCATTTTATCCAAACTCTGTACACAATACCCATAAACACTCACACAATCCAAAACAAGTCAGACATCTCATGTAAAGCACACACTTCATTCAAAACCATAGTAACTCTTCTAAAAATGGTATTTTTGTATCAAAACTCTACATCAAAACATCACATGAATAGCTAATTCTAAACACCAACTACACACTGATAGGAACATGCAAAACAATGCAATCCATTTTACTTTTCAGTGTGCAGTGAAATTGTTGGTATTCACAGTTAATTCTGCGGTCTGCTGCTTATGGATTAAATACAAGCTGCCTCTCTCTTTTTCAGTGTCTTTTTGCACTTCTGAAAAAACACACATTTACTCATCTTTGTGTATTTTTGTGAAATGTACTGTGGTATAGTGGGTCCCCGGCTACAACAAAATATGGCCAGGTTTTAAATCCATAAAGCCATTTCAGTCTCTGTGGGCATGTGATTAAGGTGCTGTGCCCATGGAGACAGGTGTATATATACGGGCCGGCACAAGGGGAGAGAGAGAGTGAGAGAGAAAGATAAAAGATGTAAAAGAAAGAGGGGAAAGAATGGGATGGATGATGGAGGTTAATAGATGGTGAAGGGCAGTCAGAGAGAGATGATTGGGCCACCTGTTTGGAGAAGGCAGCTCGAGCTGGGACTCCGGAAGGGAGTGCAGGCTGAGGCGCTCTAGGGGCTGGTTCGCCCCACTGACTAAGCGTGTAGAGTGGAGCGAGCGAGATGCAAGACCTCCCAGTGGATCCGAGGAGCGAATGCATGAGCGCGAAGGAAGATGGGAGGTGTGCCAACCTCAGACGGTCTGGCTGCACAGTTTGGCAGCAGCCAAGACGGGGGTCAGCAGAAAGGAGTTCATGCTGCATAGGCTCCACTGGCAACACCTGTGATGTGTGAGCCGGTGTGACAGAAGGTGGTGGGCTGTGACTGGGTGAAGAGAGACTGCATTTTAACCTCTATTTTAATGGATTTATTTATTATGGATTTTATCTCCACGTTTCACTGATTTTATGGATTTTTTTTTTTGAACACTGCACAATGGACATTTTTGGTTTTACTTTTGTTTTGGATTGTTTTTTTTTTTTAATAAAAGCACCTGAGCATTTTACCCCATCCCCTGGCATCAATAAGATTTGTCCTCATTTGTCAGCTCATCTCGGTCATAACTATTGATGGTGTTGGTTCAACAGACTCCCACATGGGAAGAGGGAGTCTGTAAGGGACAGGCATCATCACATGTACCATATCTATATCTACAGGTACTATAAGTATTGCACTGCAGAGGCCACAGTTACTGCACCCATCTTCATTTCCAAATTATTACATTATGCCAGCCACGGTAAAATGCGACACATTGGCCCACACATGTTGACCTGCTTCTCTCATGTTCAAGCCATGGTTGATGACATGGTCAACTAGTGTTGCCTGCATCTGATTTGAGACCCTTTGTCTCTTTCAACGAGACCTTCCTCTTGCTCTGTGTCTCTGTCTTCTCCTCTGCTCCCTCAATTGCATCCATGGTGCTCCATTGGGTAGCAGATAGGCACAGAAGCATCATCATTTGCCTTTGTATTCAGTTCACTGCTCAGGCTGAATAACAATGTGGAAACTCATTGGTTGAACCCTGCCTGACAGGTATGTCATATTCCTACATTGTGTGGCTTTGCCCTATATAGATGTTTCAGGCCAAACCCAATTTTAGGACAAAGTAATTTAGACTAATATATTACCAGCCAAACCCAATTTTAGGTCAAAATATGCATATGCATATATATATATATATAGTACCACTCAAAAGTTTTACAACACCTCAGTTTTTCTTCACATTTAATTAGCTGAAATGCAATCAATGACCTAAAATGCTGAAAAGAGAAGCAGTAAACTGCCAGAGGCTTACATTTTAAATTTATCTTCACAAACACTAAAAAATGAAAATATCAGATTATACAAATGAGCCTTCTTCAGGGACCAACTAATAGGTTACCACCTAAAGATGTTCTGCAGCAATTAAAGTAAATTAAGCCTTTCAAATTGAAGCAAACAATTTGAACAGATGTTTCAACTTCTGTTGATTACTTCAAAAACTTCTGTTGGAACAGACTGCATTATTACACCTTCTGACGTACTGCTTGGACAATATTACATTGGCAGTAGTGTATATGCACACTCTCAAGGAACTATCTGTTATGTATAGTGCAGCAGTGGTAGCTTTGTGTTCACATCATTGTACATATTTGGCCATGTACATTGTGGGCCTGGTAGTCTGTTGCCACCTTTATGTATTTGTTTTTTTTTTCAGTCTAATGCATCTTACTGTAAATATGATATCATTATCACATTGAATGGTCTTGGTAGAGAAGTGTGTAGAAAAGCTCTGCAATGTTTGTCCTGTGGAGCTCTGTGCTATGTTGTTGATTTCCAAATGTAGGTGTTATCTAACATTAAGAAAAGGTGATATGAGAGTTCATTATACTTTGTACTTAGTGACTGAAATCTGTGCAATCAGAAAACATCATTGCACTAATGCAATATTATTTGAAAACGAACAACGTCAGAATGGGTGTAAATTTATGCTGCCGCTGTTAGTTACGGTCAGATCTGGGGAGGGGAGAGTGTGAACATAACTGAGAGAATAAAACTGAAAAAAGGTAACTTTTACAAGTACCATAAATTTACACCCGATCTGACGCTGTTTGTTTTCAAATAATATTGCATTAGTGCAACAAGGTTTTCTGATTGGTACTATTCAAGTCATAAAATGATTTCTTCAAAATGTCTTATATATTTGTTTCTTTCTTTTTTTCCCAGTGTTGCATTGACATCATGAACCAGGAGGTGTGAGCTTATTCAGTGTGAGCAGGAGCACGCAGGTAGCTGATTGCTGTGTGCTACAACAAGCTTGACTTGGCATCGATCAACGCGCATGTACTGTACAAGGTATGCATGGGGGCCACTGAAAAAAGAAGAGCTTTCTTGGCTCACCTTGCAGAGGAACTTCGTCGTTGCTTCTTACAAGAAAAGGCGATGGAAAAAGAAAAAGAGGATGCAACATCAACAAGCTTCTGTTCCAAGACCTCCGCTTCCCCAGGAAAGCAAACTCAGTCAATGTCAGGCGCCCCTTCATTGTAATAGGAACCACAGCATAGAGAAGTGTGTACATTGCAACAGGTACACATGTCACAAATGTAGGAAGGACGGTCCTTGGGTGTGCGTGAACTGCTAACATTTGAATTTTATGATTGCATATAGCGCTGAACTGACCTCCCTGTACTATTCTTTCCTCTGCATGTCCTGGAGTATAAAAGAAACAGCACCATGGATCAAATGTGGAGACTGGGCAAGATAAAAAAAAAACAAAAAAAAAAAGCGCAAAAAGGCATGCAAATGAATATGAATAATATGAATAATGTTGCATCTGTGCCACAATGTTTTCTGAAATGTACTATACAGGTCATAAAATGAATTATTCCAAAAATCATACATACCTATGTCTCTGTGTTTTTGTCAGTGCAGCTTTGACATCATGGACCATAAGGTGCATACTAATTTAGCGTGAGCAGGAACACTCCATAAAACTGAATAAAAAAATTCAAGTAATAGTGAGATACGAAGAAGGCAGATTCACCAGCTTTTTGTGTGTAAGCTTTTATCCCTCCAGATCATAGAATTTCCAGTTCCATTGTCTCAAAACACCACTCATATCTACAGTTATTCCCAGTTTCAAATAAAAACTAACAGCATCAGATCTGGGGTGGTGGTGGTGGGGGGTTGTATCATGGTTGTGACTGAAAGAATAAAAGTAAAAAAAAACACTAACTTTTACAAGTACTATAAATTTACACTGGCTGTTACAGACGCAAATCAAATGTATGTGTTTATTGTATAATATTAACAATAAGAGCAGCTCACTACTCAAAATGGTAAATTTGGGAGGTAGCCAGGATCAATCTGGCAACCTCTTTATTACAAATCAGCAGTTCTTACCGCTGCACCACGGAAGCTGTCGTATTACACTTGCTGAAAGTGTATATTTGATATTTGGACTTCAGGCTTCACACATTAAACATTTCATGACTACATTTTGTCATTTATTACTAAAACATAAAAAAAACATGTGTTTACATAGATTGTTGTAAACACGGAACACACATGAAATGTATGTATTCCAAATAACAAGATATTATTTACCTTATACAACTCCAGCACTTCACTCCAAGATAAACACTGAGCACTGAGAACCTTCTTTGTGAATTGAGCTGCGGCGGTTGGTGAGGGGATGGGATAGTAGGCTGCTTGTGTTGATAGTCACATTTACAAGACAAAGACGCTGACGGAGAGGTGCAAAAGGATTTAAGGTGGGTTGGGACTATGAGTTTTTTCGTAGGCTTTGGTAATTCTAGTGTTAAGGCAACTGAAGATTCTGAACTGTGGCACCACCAGGGGCCACTAGAGGGAGTTCTATACTGCTTTCTCTGTAGCAAAATTAGGGTTACCTCATCCCTTAAAAGAGATTCCAGAGCTTAGTGTAAAGGGACCCTAGAAGCATCTTCCGTCTAGCATGAAGAGGAAAATTTCAGGTAAGGTCTCAAGTGGGAAGAGAAGCCATGGTCGATTGGCAATTGTAGGAAAGTTATATTCACAGCTATTTAATAGAGCTTTTAATGGAGTCCCATGGATTTCTGGTCACATATCTCCAATCTGTTTTGTGTGGATCAAATAAAGGAAAATCAGAGTCCTTGTACATTAAACTTTTTATGTGTGTACTCTATAGGAGTCACTCTAATTGTATGTGAATTACCAAGTGTCTTTTGGTGGACTGAAACTCTCGTAAAGAAGCCATTACGGAATGTGATTTATTAAAATTGGTCAGTGGAATGGCCCCTTCTCTTCCGTACATCAGTATGCTCATGATAAGTACATAATTTCCTCTAACCTGCTCAGTGTTTTTTTGTGTCTCAGACCATTTTAGAAGCAATGCTTGAAGCAGCTACAAAAATCTCTTTCCAGATATATACCATTTCTAACAGCAACGGTGAGATGGCTATATGGACAATAAGCTATCTAAATATATATATAAATAATCTTGAAAATAGCTCCCATAAAAGGAGATCAGGGTGTGATAGTCCTCTGAAGAAACACTTTGAGGAACTAGTCAGCTCTGAAGAATACGCCCACAACAGGTCAGTTTGGAAATTTATGATAAAACCAACATTTTCTAATATCTTTCTTAAATGGATTGTGTCATGTAATTGGAGCCCATCCTAGCTAGCATAGGGCACAAGGCAAGAACAAACCCCAGACAGAGTGCCAGTCCATTGTGGACTAGACACAGACACACCCAGACCCAACTGTAAGCTAGGGCTAATTTAGTGTTGCCTACTAACCTAACCTGAATGTCTTTGGACTGTGGGAGAAAACCGAAGCACCTGGAGGAAACCCACACAGACTCAGGAAGAAAATGCAAACTCAATGCAGGGAGGATCTCGGAGGTGAACCCTGGTCTCCTTACTGCGAAGCAACAGCACTACCACTGCACCACCATGCCGCTCACGTTCATAACCACGATACCCAAATTCCCTTTCCTGTAACTATCTTTAGATTTCTGGTCGACAACTTCAGCATTCATTATGTAAATTCTAAGTTTATGTGCTACCCATTGTTATGGGAGGCCACGGCCACTACCTGGCCGGGATGCCAACAGAGTGGAAGAACCAGGGGAAAGGGCATTAGTGAGGCAAAAGTTTCCCTGGGACACTAGAGGGCAGACCTCCTGGGCGGCTGTGGCACCATGGATTCCCGCAGGGCATGTCGGGAGCTACAGTTTGGTGAAGCCCTGTTGGGTTATGAAGGGGCCGCCAGGAGGGGCTGCGGAGCCCTATAGAGCCCTATATAGCTCCAGCACACCTAGGAGTGATTACAGGTAATACTGATGAGCCACTTGGAACACTATTGGGACTTGAATAAGAGGTGCTGCCTCACTCCATTGAATAGCCAGAGTCAGGAGGAAGAAGACAAAGCCTGAGGAGGAGTGGAGGCGGATGGACTGGCAGCAAGAAGGGACTATGTATTAGTGTGTTGTAGTGCTGGTGCTCTGTGCATTTTAAAAACTGTAAATAAACCTGGGTGTTGTGTTGAACCTTTTTCCTGAATGTGTGTGTCCAGGTTAGGGTGGCGTTATGCACCCTGGTGGCTTCACACCATGTAGGAAATTCTTTTGTCCATGTCTTTCCTTGTCTCTGTTTCCCTTTTTACCTTCCAAATGCCTGATCTCCATGACCTTTGTCCTCCCCTGTCATTTGATACTATCACCTCATAGCTCAAAAGGGCTATGCAATATTGATTAGATGTGCTAAGAATGTCCAGCACTTCCAACATCTCTAGCTTGATTTCATCCACCTCAGCAGCCTTACCGTTGGACGTTTCCAACATTGTCACTTGGTAGGAGGACATGCCCACCAGGTTGAGGAGTGCATCAAAGTGTTTCTTCCACTGCTTGGTAATTTCCCCAGAAATGGTCAGCACCTTTCCATCCCTGCATAGCAAAGTCTGAACAAATTCACCCCTTCCCCTCCTGAGACCTCAAACAGTTTACCAGAACAACCTTGATGCCATCCAAAAGTCTTTCTTCATGCCCTCTCCCAACTGCCCCCATGCTTGAGATGTTGTTCCCACAATTACTTTTGCACTGGTCCTCTTAGTCCGTTGGTACCTCTCAACCAATGAGCATGTCCCTGAAAGTTACCTTTTTCAGTTTGACAGCACAATTTTTAAAATATGGTGTTCCTTATACAGTTGTGTTCATTTTCATGTTTTATGTATAAATTATAAAAGAGTTTACTGAACTTTAAAAAAATGAAATCATGATATTCCTTGTGTCTATATTAATATGTCAAACCCAGCAATATAGCTATAATTATGCCTGTTTAAGGTAAACTGTAAATATTTTAATAAATAAAAATACAACACCAAATACAGAAACAGACATCCCCAAAGCATTTTGTTGACCATTATTTCTAACACAATAAGAGCAATTACTCATCCACATTTATATTTGGAAATAGCTGGAATAATCTTTTCTAATACACATTAATAGTTGAAGAAATCAGACTTTTTCATGTGCTGTGATCCAAAAAGATTTTAGCTGTCAGGCCTTAATAACTAAACTATTACATTTGCTTCTTAATCTTTCTCAAAGAAAAACAGACTTTATTTCCATTTTTGATCAATATCAATTAGAGCAGTGTGATTAATAAACTGTGGACGAGTGCCCCTTGCAGGTAATTTCCTCTCCTTAAAATGCAGTGACTTTACAATGGGTCATTAATCACAGAAATTCTCAGAGTTTCTTAAACTTATTTTTTCTTTCTTCGTTGGTGTGAATTCCATTAGCTTTTAATGATCAAGCCTTGGAAAGGTTATTCCGAATAATGTATCCTTGAGTGGTTCATGACTGTTGAAATTAATTACTGCTAGTGTGAGGTTTTGTTTTTCTTCGGCACAGCTTTTTTTCACATATGACATTGGTTCCAGTGTGTGACTCTAGCCTGCTATCTTTCCTGCTGAAAATAAGAATTTTATCTATGAATATCTTTGAAGAATAAAAGCCGGTCTGACTCTGGGAACGGCTCATTTTGCTCCCAGTCATCTATCTCTTTAATTTGTACAGACTGACGAACTGAGGAAACATCTGTGTTGTAAATTTAATTACTTTAATTTATAATAGATCAAGGACTACCTTAGGGAGTCCCTTTGGCATGTAAAGCAACCATTATATATTTTTTTTCTATAACTGAATATTACATTTTAATCAACAGAAAAATGCAGCAGTAACAAAAATGGAATTGCAGTGGCACAATGAGGCCTGCATTTACAGAAAGAGTAAAGTTAGATTCATAGGAAAATATGGCAGGTTATCACATCAGACGGGTCTGATTTCAGTGTCAGCAGTGTACAAGGGCGATTATTTATCTGCACAAATGAACGGGGCAAATGTCTCTTTAAAAGTTGGCAGTAAATAAAGCAACTCATGTCACCCTAATGCTGGCCTTAAAGGTGATATGCTACAAATCCACCTCCTGGTCACCTAGTGTGAAGTAGATAGATAGGAGAGAGAAAGGTTAGCTGAACAAATTGAATACCAATCCTTGTAGAGTATTACTGTATATAGCAAGTTATTTATTTGTTTTTTTCACTGATTGTCCATTATTTTTGTGTTTAATATTCTTTACTTTTTTCTGTCCTCTTGATTATTGTCTTATGAGAAAGAAGGAGGAGAAGAGTTGTCTGAATGTTTGATTTTGTTTTTTTTTTCCATTACCTTTATTTTGAGGCTTTGCAAATACACTACAGAATTACCATCACTTATTTTTGTTTATTGCTTATATATGAGGTGTGGCAATTTAATTCCCAGAATGGCCACTTGGTGTACAGTAATTGTATCGAAAGCACATGAGTATTCGTGTTTTAACATGTTTGAACTAACACCTGTGTAAATTGCAAGCCGATAGAGCCAGTTGTTAGTTAGCTATTGCGAAGATAATAGATATCTGCATGTACACTTTGGCATAAAAATGGGTGATTGAAATTTAGAGCAACATACAAGTATTAATATAACATTTTGTGTGAAAATCGGCATATGCACTACTGAAATGTTACAACTGTTGCAAGTGGCAAAATGCTATGAAAAGGTCGAGTGTGTTTGAGTGGCATAAAAGGTTCAAAGATGGGTGAGAAGATGTGACGGATGACCCCAGAAGCGGACTGCCAAAAACAACAATTCATGGATGCTAATATTGTAAAAAAGTTTCAGGCCTGCTTCCAGAAATGGGAATGCCATTTAAGTCAGTGTATAGATGCACAAGGGGAGTACTTTGAAGGCGACAGTAGCCTGGCAGCTCAATCTGACTGGGACCTGCACAGAGTGGAAGGATGCTGGAAGGCAACCTCTTTGGGACACTACTTCCCCCAAGACGTTAGATAGCAGCTACCCTGCAGTGTAGGTGTACACACTCCACTGCACTCCCTCTCGGGAATCGAACCTTGACGCTGACGTCTGAGGTTCGATTCCCGAGAGGGAGTGCAGTGGAGTGTGTACACCTGATGAGCCCAGAATGAGGGCGAAACACGTGTCGTGTACTCTTTGCATTTATTTGACAGTAAACTATTTCAGCCATATATATATATATATATATATATATATATATATATATATATATATATTGTGATCGATAAGAAAGTCACAAATACAAAATAAAGATTTGGGGACCGTCCCCGTATATTGTCTTACAGACAATATTGAAAAAATGAAGAGAGTCAAAGTCTTGAAAGTACAATGAACAACAACTGAAAACAAGATGGTGGTTTTATAGAGCAGAAAAACATGTGACAGGAAATGGTTGGCAAAATGGTGATGTGGCAACAGGAACCGGAAGTGATGTGGTTTGTGGGTGCCGGAAGTGATGCCATCAATATTGACCGGAAGTGACGTCATCGTGGCCATTTTGAAAACCCGGAAGTTGCGGGATTAATTCTCTTCTTGTGTCCTGTTGGAAAAAAGAGTTCAGGTAAGTACCACGTGATATCCCTTTATCTCGCGATGTTTCACTCACCTTTAGGCTCTTTGACTACCTCCTAATCGTACGTGTGTGACAATATATATATATATATATATATATATATATATATATATATATATATATATTATATATATACACACACACGATATATATATATATATATACACACACACACACATATACACAATTAGGTCCATAAATATTTGGACAGAGACAACTTTTTTCTAATTTTGGTTCTGTACATTACCACAATGAATTTTAAATGAAACAACTCAGATGCAGTTGAAGTGCAGACTTTCAGCTTTAATTCAGTGGGGTGAACAAAACGATTGCATAAAAATGTGAGGCAACTAAAGCATTTTTTAACACAATCCCTTCATTTCTGGGGCTCAAAAGTAATTGGACAAATTAAATAACTGGAAATAAAATGTTCATTTCTAATACTTAGTTGAAAACCCTTTGCTGGCAATGACAGCCTGAAGTCTTGAGCTCATGGACATCACCAGATGCTGGGTTTTCTCCTTTTTAATGCTCTGCCAGGCCTTTACTGCAGCAGCTTTCATTTGCTTTGTTTGTGGGCTTTTCTGTCTGAAGTTTAGTCTTCAACAAATGAAATGCATGCTCAGTTGAGTTAAGATCAGGTGACTGACTGGGCCATTCAAGAATTTTCCACTTCTTTATGTCTTTAGCAAAGTCCAATCTAGCCTTTCTATTCTTGAGGCTTATGAGTGGCTTGCACCTTGCAGTGCACCCTCTGTATTTACTTTCATGCAGTCTTCTCTTTATGGTAGACTTGGATATCGATACGCCTACCCCCTGGAGAGTGTTGTTCACTTGGTTGGCTGTTGTGAAGGAGTTTCTCTTCACCATGGAAATGATTCTGCGATCATCCACCATTGTTGTCTTCCGTGGACGTCCAGGTCTTTTTGCGTTGCCGAGTTCACCAGTGCTTGCTTTCTTTCTCAGGATGTACCAAACTGTAGATTTTGCCACTCGTAATATTGTAGCAATTTCTCGGATGGGTTTTTTCTGTTTTTGCAGCTTAAGGATGGCTTCTTTCACCTGCATGGAGAGCTCCTTTGACTGCATGTTGTCTGTTCACAGCAAAATCTTCCACATGCAAGCACTACACCTCAACTCAACTCCAGGCCTTTTATCTGCTTAATTGACATAACGACGGACTTGCCCACACCTGCCCATGAAATAGCCTTTGAGTCAATTGTCCAATTACTTTTGTGCCCCTGAAATGAAGGGATTGTGTTAAAAAAATACTTTAGTTGCCTCCCATTTTTATGCAATCGTTTTGTTCACCCCACTGAATTAAAGCTGAAAGTCTGCACTTCAACTGCATCTGAGTTGTTTCATTTAAAATTCATTGTGGTAATGTACAGAACCAAAATTAGAAAAAAGTTGTCTCTGTCCAAATATTTATGGACCTAATTGTATATATGTGTGTGTGTGAAGGTAGTGTCTTGTGGATCCTGCTGGTGTCCCGGCCGGATAATGGCTGTGCCCGTCCATGACAATATGTATATATATTAATTCAGTTTCATTGCAGAGGACTGCATTTAATTTGAAGTGCATGACACTACACTGTTTGAATAAAGGCTTTCTTTTTTAATAGTTTCTTTGGTGTGTAACTCCGTTTTACACCACTGATCCGTATGGTTACGTTACAGACGTGTAGAATTGGAGAGTGCACAGGGCGTCACACTTCAATCCACTAAAATGATTAGAGATGAGCACAAAACTAGAATACAGACAGGAATACAAGCAAACAACATTTTTCAAAAATATTCAATAGAAACAATAGACAGAAATACAAAGTAATATGCATTAACTAGAGCTCTTAGACACCTAAAATGACACACCAAAGGCAAAGAAAGAACCTTGAATGCAGCCAGTTCATTGTGCTGCTTTTTTTCCTCCATTCCTCACATTACATGAACGCTGCAGGAGGGAAGCCTTTGTTGCTGAAGGAAGGCCTTTGCTTTTCTATTGTACAGAGCATGAACTGTGCGCTTGGGATTTTACTGTACAATTTTTTTTTTATTTTATCTTAACACTTGCTCATGAAATTTGGATTTAGTTACACTTTGAAGACATACTACTGTTTCCCTTTTCAACAGTGTGTTCTTTGTTTCATCTTCAAAGGAGTAAAGCTTATACTACTGTACATGTAAGTATATATGTGTGTCGGCATGCATTTCTATTAGCCATCTAGCATGACAGAACTGCGGCTTCAGAAGTGAGGAGAAGGAGGTGCTAGAGTTACTGTTGAGAATGCTAAATACAGTAAAGTGCAGTGAGCTCTTAGCAAACCTTCAGACAGAGACACAGGGAAAATGCACAAGCTTCACACAGACAACAGCCAGGCGTGAGACCTGTAAGCTGGACACTCGATCTTTGAGGCATCAGTGCTAAGTCAGGGATCACAGACTCCAGTCCTGGAGGGCCTCAGTGGCTGCAGGGTTTCATTCTAACCCTTTTCAAAATTAGTGACCTGTTTTTGCTGCTAAATAACTTCTTTTGAATTAATTATAATTGACTTGCTCTTGAAGACTCAGACCCCTTAATTGTTTCTTATTCCTTAATTAACAGCCAAACAGTAATGAGATACAAAATGAACCAAAAATGACCAACAAACTGTGACCTTTATATAATATCTGAAAATAAAAAAGGTCTCAGGAATGTTGATTTGCTCAGGTCCCCAAAACATTTTAGCAGTGCTCTTAGAAAAGTAACGAAAAAATCAACAATTTTGAAATGTCTGTTATTGCACAATGAGAGAAGCAACAAGCAATGGAATTAAAGAACGGGTTTAATTAACGACAAGACTCAGCGCCTAATTGAGCAACTGGTTGGAGTGAAATTGGTTGGAGTTTGACACCCTCACTTAGTTGATCTTCTGTTGACTCCCTCACTTCACATTTCAATGAAGCAATTCAGAGGAACAATGAAGAAATTCAGGGGAACAAATCTTAAAAAGTAAGTCAATTAAAATGAAAGTAAAAGGAGTTAATTAGCAGCAAAAACAGGTCACTAATTAAGAAAAGGGTTAGAATGAAAGCCTGCAGCCACTGTGGCCGTCCAGGACTGGAGTTTGAGAGCCCTGGGCTAAGTGATTTAATTCTTGTGGTCATAGTGCCAGATACTGGGGCCATGTTGCATAGTAGTCAGTTTCACTGTACTCTGCATGCCTGACAATACTATTACTACTACTCGCATTACTACATGTACTCAGAATACACAAAGTAGAAAGTGAGGGGTAGAAGGTCAATATTTAATTCCTAGCTGGTATGAAGTTTTTGACCCGTTCTGCAGGAACTCCACCAGGAACTGCTAATATTAATAATAATTTATGAACTCACTGCAAATGATAAATTGAATCAAATGTAAATGGAAGCACCTAGAAATCCTACAAGGGATGTGAAAAGTGAGAACAACAGATAGATTTTGTTTTTTACAGAAACTCTTTAAATAAAAATAAAAATATATATAGACACATATTATGGTCTGAACACACACCTGAATGAGTAAAAAGCAAGAAATTTACAAAGAAAAAAAACTTCTGACTTGGCTGTCACAGTCACAGTGAGACCTTATGCAGACGTACTACTGTTGGTATTAAATGAGCCCCAGTAGCGTTTCTTGACCCACTTCTGCTGAATAATTCATTGAGTGAAAGTCCTCAGTGTTAGTGTGTCAGAGAGAGGATGTGCAGCATTGTTCATAATGGCATTTAATTTTGTTTTAATTCTCGCCTTTACTACTACCTCAGGGAGGTCCAAAGTGCGTCCCATAACTGAGTGTGCCCTTTAGTTTGGCTTGTTGATTTGACAGGCCTCTCTTGAAGTGATGTTACCAGCTTAGCACATCACAGCGTAGAATATTGTACTGACCATCATAGAGTTGTAGAAGATGTGAAAGATGTCACTCCCCATATTAAAGGAACACAGTCTCCTAAAGAAGATGAGCCTGCGTTGCCATTTCTTATATTTTTTCTCTATGTTCCAAGACCAGTCCAACCAGTCATTAATAAAAGAACTGAAATTAGTGAGAAGCAACTGAAGCCAGGAGTTATTCTGAATTTCAAATTTACCAGTGATGGGGCAGAATCTTTATTGTTAATTCCAATTTAGTAGGCAGTTGTCTGACATTGATAAGGGTAATCCAAGCTAATGAAAAAAATCTAACCAGGCAAACTCAACCAGTGGGCTGAAGTTATCTGATACATTTTAAAACTCACAGAACATAACCAGTTAGCAAGCTGTAAATATATTTAGGTGAGATTAGTTGGTAGAAGAGAAAGACAGTTGTCATGTAACAAATAAATAATGCATGGGACATAAATACACTACACAACACACTCACATACTGTACTTTCTCTGACTCACACCAGTCATTATTCAGCTTCTGTGATTCATGAGAATACACAAATAGTCAGATTAAACCAGCATTTCTCAACCTTTAAGTATTTGTGACCCAAGTTTTCATAACAGTTTTAATTGCACCCCCTAACATTTTTTTGAAACCCTAATAAAATGTATTCCTATGTTTTTTACTGCCGATACACCGCTACAAGTTTAAAATTTCCCTATGAATAGCGAAATTACGTCACATATGGCAACATTCGCACCCCCTTTCTTGTTACTTCTGGATTAAACCCATGTGAGGACAGGGAGAAAATGGAAACAACACCAAGACAGTGGCTGTCCTATAGTGTCAACCCCAGTCTAAGGAGCTATGAAACAGAAATGCTAAGTATGTTTTTACTCTCAAAAAGTAACTTGATTCTCAACCCAAGCAACACAGTAACAGTCATCACTTCCACATGTCTGCCTCACTAGATTCTCTTTGCTGAATGCATCATTAAGCTTTTAAAATTAATCAATTAGGCTAAATCATTGCTTAGAAATGAGATAGATCTTTGCACCTTACTGAAATGAGCTTTAAAAACACCCCACAAACCTACTATTGTGAAATGAATTACTTCAATTTTAAACAAGCAAAAACAGGAATTAAAAAAAAAATGCATTACATGTGTATTCCAGAAAGCACAATAGTGTAGTGATTAGTGCTTCTGAGCAAAGGGTTCCAGTGTCCTGAGCTTGAATTTCATGTCTGGATGTTGTCTGTGAGGTGTTTTTCTGCCTGATGGAGAAAAGACAACCCTCATAGGCTATAAGAAAGTGTTTGTAGCAATGAAATGTTTAGGAAGCTACCTTACACTGAAGACACACTGAGGTGTCTTCAAGTCTCTGTGTGCATAAGCATTTTATCACTTTCAAAAATGAATGTGACTGTATTAACCTTTCCAGTACATTTTGAATTCCAAGGCTCTCAGTTCTTTCAGATACAATACCCTGACTCCATGGGTTTTGACCAAGAAGACCTCAGCTAAATGACTGGACACAAAAACAATTTATAGTCTTTCTCTCAGTATGAACCAGGGCATGACAGCTTCTTCCGGAGATGGCCCAATCATTTGAAACATTTTATCATTTCAGTACAAGTCCAAAACTAATGTTGGGTTTAATGGTGTTAACACAATTTGGTATTTTATCACATTGGTTATCATTGTCTAACAGCTCCATGGTGCTGGGCACAAGGAAAGCACTAAACTATGCAAGTCCATTACATGGTATGCTCAAGCACACATCCAAACGTACACATATGGTGTCAGTCACCAACACACTAACACACACATGTCTTTAGGACAGGGTAGGAAACAGCAGAACTGGTGCTGAATGAAATAGCCATTTTTCATTTTGCATAAAGTGTTGCAAACTGATACTGTTTTGTCTTGGTAGAGTAACGTATTGCTCTACTTTCCCCTATTGTATTATTAATAAGTAGCCTTTGTCAGAATGCCTAATCCCACAGACTTACAACTGTTTATAAAGTATTATAGTATATAACTTATCCCCACCTTCCCTTCTATATCTATAACCTCAGGCAATTAGGTGTAGTAAAAAGACAAGCAGGAGTTAAGTTACACATAAAACAATGTATTATTGGTAATATTCATAAATAATAACAATATGTAAAGTACATTTGAATATTGGCAACCATACAACCTGATTAAATGGTGATGTGTAGTTTCAGGCGGCACACAAACTTGTAGTTATTTAAAATGTCTCTAGTTAAGGCATCATTGGTGCTCAGCTTTCTTCAGAACAGGCTGAAAGCCTGTTCAAATATGGCTGCCGAGCTGTGGTCTCCATTGTGTTGTCCTTTCAGTTCATCAGTTTGGTCTTCATGATCAGAGGTTAGTAAGAGAGATACTTATTCATCATCAGAGGTTGGTAAGAGAGAGTGAATGTGATTGAACAAGCAGATTTATAGATTCTCTGTCCAACCCCTACAGCCAATAGGACATCATGGTACTTAAAAGCTTCTGATAGAAGCCAGTTCCAAACAGCCATACTTCAGACCAATGGGGCAAAGAAAATCTTAACATCCGCCATCCCCCAAAACCATATGTTAAGGTGCAGCTTGGCTTCCTTGCGGGGGTTGAAAGACTTTAGCAGAGAAACACTCGCCAAAGTGGTTTAAGGCACATCCCCCCATCTTTGTCGTAAAATTCAAAGAGACCCATTCCTAAGGGGGGGGGGGGGGGGTAAACACTCACTAATGTAACACTAAATTACATTGCTTTGTCTAAATTACAAATAAAGATATACAAAATATTTATCAAGTTATATGCAAAATCTTACATCACAACAGATACTAACATTTTTTTTGCATGTGATTTTGCAATTGCGGAATTGATTAAAAAACTGTTTTTTTCTTGTTTTGTTTTTTTTTGGGGGGATGGAAAATAAGGACTATTGCTTTGGGTTTTACTTTCATTTTTAATGCCGGTCTGTAATTGCTGTGTCTGTGAGCAGACGATGTCTGAGAGTGAATCAGGAGATTTACCAAAAGCAAGAAATGGGTCAGAACCACAACTTTAAAAAGAACATGCAGCAAGACCAAAACATAAGGCAAAAATCATAAGCAAAAAAACTAGAGCAAAAGTCAAAACACCAGAATAACAAGCAAGAAAGTAATTGGTTATTAGGTATTGAATCTGCAGCTTGTATAAGAAAGAGTTTTTACGGATGATCTTTTATCCTGATGCACCTTAGAGGACACAGCCCTAACCCACATGTTTGTCCAAATAAGAGTAGTAGACCAAAATGGTGGTAACTTTGAAAACACAAAATGATAGATGAAATGGTCCAAAAAAAAATTATTCACAATCAAAATGAAGAGGAATTGCAAAAAACTGGATCTTAAACAATAGTATAAAACTACAGGATTTGACACAAGATAGCCTATAAAAAATTTAAAAGAGGATCCAACTCCTAACAGTAACACGAGGAAACCACAGTGCACCAGTAAAATCAATTCTATTTTATGGCTCTCACTCACACCACTAAATGGGAGTACAAAAAATACAGTATGATATGACCCATATTTTATACATGCATTGATGTCAAAACACACCATTATCCACATTATTGTATTTTCTCTACTGGAAAACTACATGGGCAGCACATCACCCCCTCACCACCACCTAGCAAGCGCCCTTTCTTGTTTCTTAATTCCTGCAGATAAGGTTGAGGATATCCATGCTGCAAGCATTGTGGAGGAATATACCAAATATCGATGGTCTCCAATGCATCTCTAGAATTGCATCTTCCAAGGTTGTCATCATAAATGGCAAAATATCACCGTACTACCAGAACAACTACAGCACATGTCTCACGGCTCAAAGGAATTTATACATGTGACAGGAAATGAGTTATGAATGTACTTTTTTTTTTCATTAGCAATCTTTATTTAAACTGTACATGACAGGCAGATGCACATAACTCATTAAATGCTTCCAGGCAGGAACTACACGCTTTTCATTCTGTGTCACTGACACAAATTTTGTTTGTTGTTAAATGCCATTTGCTTCATGAAATGTTTGTTGTGAAGTGAAACTGTGAATTTTGCTTCAAATTAAATTTTGCGTGAATCATTTCACTCATCACTAAACAGAGCACCTAAGCTTGCAGGTCCAAAACTAGATCCCTTTATCTCTATATTAAAAGGTCTAACCACTGTGCCACCGCAACACAACCACAATACTGGTATATTGCTGTCTTCAATATTATACTTGCAATAATTTCATATTAATCTTACGGTACTCAGTCCCTAGAAAAACTAAATACACTGAGTTTTTATTCTGTTTATCAGGCATTTTGTGAACTGTGTGAAGCCTGTGGCGCATACAGCCACTTTAACCCTGACACAAAGGCTGGACACCAGTTTGCCACACAGTACACAGTTTATTTACACATGGGGGTGCTTCCTTCACTCCCCACAGAACAGTACGGCACCAAGTGACACACAATGCTCGTCCTTTCTTTCTTTCTTTCTCTTCTCCTCTCTTCTCTTCCTGTCTGCCTCTACTCCTCCTGGCAAACTTTGTCCTCCACCTCCCGACTCTGGCTTTTTGAGTAGTGGCTGCTGGCTCCTTTTATAAGTCACACAGAAGTGCTCCAGGTGCTCATTGACCTACTTTCGGCAACACATCTGGGTTTGATGGAAGAGCTGAATCCAAGGGCTCAGCAACAGCTGCAGAACCCCCTGGCAACGCCCACGGAACCCAACATGGCGGCATCAAAGTCCAGCTCCCATGGAGCCCTGCAGGAATCTGAGGCACCGCTGCAACCCAGGGGGGCTGCCACCTAGTGCTCTGGGGAAGGTAATGCTCTGGATAGGCTCCCACACCCAGTCCGTCCAGGGTGGAGGCATCCCGGCCAGGCAAAGGCCCCAGCCATGCGCCACAACTGGTTAATGTCTTTTATTGATTATGCTCATTTATCATTCATGAATGTAATACAACTGCCCTGTCCACAATATATTAATTTAACTTGATAATAAGAAATAATTATGAAATGTTAATAAACAAGAGACAGCAGTAAAACATTAATTTGCTTTCTGTAGAAAGTTGTTATGCATTATAATTTCCATTTCATGGTTAAGCTTCCTTGAGATAGATTACATATGCTTAATAGGCTGTCTTTTATTCACATTGCAGTTGCCATGTCTGCTGCATTAGTCTACTGCATAATAAATTGAGTGCAACACTTAATTTCTCACTCTTGAAGCTTTCAGTACATGGTGTCATAGTTTTTTTTTTTTTAATTTCTTAAACAACCCAACACACATTTCATTGGAATCCAGAGTGCTTCAATCAGGTGTTAGTCTCTGCCCAGACTGGAAGAATGAATTAGAGGGACAGGAGCTGTAAACCAACTGGAGGAAAGACCATGAAGATCCTCAGGATATACAATGTTACTTCTAGCAAAGTACTCAGGAAAGTAAAGACCCTTTGGAACAGAATTATGTATAATAGCTGTGTAAGCCTGTGCTGTAAAAAGCCTGGGGTCCTAGAAACTATTGAAATTGTCAAAAACAAAATTGAAATGTAGAGATGTAAGGTAATTGAAAGAAACCACTCTGGGCATCTCTCTCCAAGGAGGTTTCGTTTTGCCGACATGCTTGCATCACTTATGCATTATGCGGCTAAGCAACTTTGTCTTTCTTCAGAGGTTTCATTTTACCAACATGCTCACCTCGTTTGTGTATTAGCAATGGGAGGAAAAGTAAAAGGGATACCGTTTTGCCGATGTGTTTGTCTCGCTTCTGTATTAGCGGCTAAGCAAGTGACTCTTTCTTCGGAGGTTTCGTTTTGCTGACATGCTGGCCTTGCTTGTGTGTTAGTGGCTAAGTGAGTTTCTGTTTCCTTGGAGGTGAAGCTCTTACCCCAACCCCACCTCTCACTTCCGGGCCGGACAGACAGACAGACACACTTCCACGCATAGACGTTTATATATAAGATATTGAGGAAATGTACAGTCACATGATGATATTGAATTTCAGTGTGTTTTTCATTATTGATATGAGCAAGTGAAGAACACATTGGAACAGCAATTCTCCAAAAGACATTTTGTACACCAAGCTTATTAAATGTTTTTTTTTTACTTTTTATGTAGTAAGTGTTTACAACTTCAAATACATACAATCCAAAGTTAAACTTCAGACTGAGTAAAGTCTGACACTATTTTATTCCCTATAAGCATATTCCATAAATTAATATCTAGTGTTAGCTCAAATATGGTAAGAAATTGAGTGAAAGTACCATATTCATTGTTGCCCTTTAGTTTTTACATAGTAATTACAAATACGCTGTATCATAAAGGTGAGTCATATCTACTTTTGTTACCTTCCCTCTTGTGTGTCAAAAAAGACCCAGGCAGCAGGAAGCCTAAAAAAGTTCTGCTCCAGTAGCCCCCTGAAGATGCAGAGATATGGGCAGGGTACCTCCCTTACTACTCCTGGGGCATTGCCAACCTGCCCACTTCAAACAGAATGTTGGGGAAGCCAGTCAAACCATTGACAGGGAAAAGAAAAATAATTTATGATGGCTCTAGATGTAGTGCATTGCATGAAAGCTGGCTTGGTGGCAGGTGAATGAAGGTGAGGTAGTGTGAAGGATGTGATGAGGAGAGATGAGAAAATCAGACAAAATGGTGGATGTAATGAATGGATATGTGCTGAATGCAGGAAAAAAGTGGAAAGGTAAAGGTGTAAAAATGTTTAGTGTGAATTGTAGAAGTGAAAGTTTTTCTGGAAAAGAGGAAGTGATGAAAAATGAAAGTGAAAAATGGGCAGAAACTTAGTGAAGGTAATACGAGTAAATGAGTGTGTTGTGATTGTAAGTGACTGATAAATATAGTCACACTATTTGCCTCAAAGATTGGTAGAAGTGGTAAAGAAAAAGATGAACTTTGAGACAAAAGGGTTTAGCTTTGGCACCAGAATTGTTGCAGGTGAGAGGATTGTGGAGATTGTTGATGTTCTAGAAATGGCTGCGTGTAGCGCAATGTTTAAGAAAAAGAAAAACACGGTTTAACATATGAATATGATGGTGTAAAGAGTTCAATAGATCATTTGTTTGGTACATGGTGAAAAATGTAAAGGTAATGTTGTGTATCATAACATCATTTGGTTGTAGGAGCTGTTTTCGTCAGAGGCATAAAGAAAAGTATGAGGAAGTATGTACAGTACTGAGGCTAAAGGTCTGGAAGCTGAAAAAGCAGAGTTTGAGAAGTACATTTTCTGAAACATTTGTAGCAGTGAAGTAGACGTGCATGGCAAGTGGAAAGTGGTGAAGAATATCTCTCTGTTATATAAAAAAATCCTGGGACGAGATGAGACTTTTTTCAAGAGATTTTTTTCAAGTCCCGCGAGAGGAGACTTTGGCCATGAGATTTTTTAAAGTCACGCCGTCCTCTCAGTCATATTCAACCATGCACATGGTACTTTGACCTCTCATTTCATGTGAATGCTTTTGACAGACACAGGTTCCTGCTTTCTCAGCTCTTATAAATTTTAACATTTTTCTCACTTTAAGTTCCCAATTAAAGAAGACGTATTATGTCCAAATCTTATTGAAGAATTTCATCATGAAGGGTTATCAACTGAAAAAATGAGTACACGGGCAATCCTAGCACCGAAAAACAATGAAGTCAAACAAATTAACGCCAAAAATGTCAATGGGTTACAAGGCAAATTGATTAAATATATATCAATAGACTATGCTGAAACAGTTGGTAGTGATGGCGCGGAAGATGAAAACATCAATTTACAATATCCCGAAGAATATCTACAACCGTTAACACCGTCTGGTCTTCCATTCGGAAGAATTTCTGTAGAAAGAAGGATGTATTCAAGAAAAGCAATGTAGTAAATCTTCCACAGATAACATTAGACAACAAAGGAGATCTTGATATGCCATTTGTATTAAAGCCTTAACAGTTTCCCGTTAGAATAGCTTTTGCAAAGACAATTTATAAATCTCAGAGCCAAACATTTGAAAAAGTAATTTTATTTAATAGAGAGAAAGAAACAAAATACGTTGCGCTGTAATGATTATAGTCCAAAAACAGAATCAAAATTCAATGTGAAATTGATGAAAATTAAAAAAAATATTTTTACTGAAATTTTACAGTAAAAATGTAAGTTTAAAAAGTATTTGCGTGTTCATTTCAAAGCCAAACAGAACGAAATTGTATTACGCAACGAATAACTCTACATGAAACATAATTTACTTTCAAATTATTACATTTTACTATTTTTTAATATGGTTAATTACTCGCTGTAATGTAAAATAGTTAGTTCTATTATGCCTTTGTAATAATTCCCATGAAAATAAAAATCTGTTTAAATTGTACATTCGCATCCCCATATGTGAGTGGCAGAACCGCAAAGAGGCTAGTGCGTAGCGCAGGCCCAGGGTGTTGGCGAGCGAAAAGAGCAGGGGGCAAAGCTCCCTAGTCCAATAGAAAACAAATGAAGTCATATACAGATGGAGACAAAGACTGCCAAGACACAAGGTGACATGGTGGTGGAATGGTGAGGTAGAGATGGTAACTGAGGAATAGAAGATATGAAAAGTGGCATAAAACAAAGACAGAAAGTGACACGTAGATTTATGAGGAAACAAAGCAAAATGCTAGAAGAGCAGTTGGAAGGGTACAAGAATCTTTGAGATGAGAGTTTGCAAGGGATCTGAAGCATGAAGATAGAAACAGAAATGTGTTCAGGATTGTAAAGCAGATGGCAAAAGAAAGACATGATGTAGTAGACATGAAATGCTTGGAAAATGCTGAAGGCAACATTGTGATTGATAGTAATGGGATTAACTCAAGAATGTGTTAATAACTCACTCGGGGAATAAAAAAAAAGTTCATATCTGTTTGTTCTCAAACTCTTCAGTTCAAAAACATCCCATGGGAAAAAACAGTTGAAATAATCAACTATTTCATAGTCAATAGTGTCCAACAAGACCTCATGTATTATTTTGATATCTGGCAACCAAGATCAATCACTCTATTGCTTTCTCATATAAGAGTTGCAGGAATTTGTACAGATATTGATCTCACTCACTCTCTTCATTACATACACCTAAAAACTCAAAAACCTCATCTGACAATTCAGAAACCAAGTTGTCAACAATACTTCAAACATCTTCTTCTGAGGAGCATGATGACTGATGTTTGATATCATACAGTAAGGAAAATCATGACTGAAATGTGCAGGTTGATTTTACAGTCTCTGATGCCATTTCGTAGATAAAACCAAACAACACACTCTTGATGACCCCTCCAGCATTCATCCTTCTTCCCCTTGATGTTGACTTTTGTTGACACCTGGCTTCTACAAAGCAAGTCAACTTTGTCAACTCCAGTTTTCAAAGAGTTAAGGAGGGCTAGAAGAAGTATGTTGGGAAGTTGCTGAATGAGTTGGATAAAATGGAATAATGATGTTCACTGTGGGAAAACTGAAGGGCTGCACAGTAGGTTTTTGAAAGAGGAAGTCAGAAAAAATCTTAAGAGGATGAAGGTGGGTAACGCCATGGTCCCAGCTGGGATGGTGCTAGAAATGATGAAGGCAGCAAAAGTTCTAGAAATTAAAACTGGAAGAGCACTGCTCAGAAAACTAACATAGAGAAAGAATGTGCTGCAGACAGTGTCCAGATAACTGAACAGAAGACATTTGAACTGTAAAACTGCATACAGCTGTATTTCAAAACTATACTATGAGCAATATATACAAATCAAGCATAGCATCGAGTCCTTCAGCAAATGCATCATTCTCAATAGAGTCAAAACTGTGACTTAAGGTCTTCATATTATGTATTACTAGCATTCTGTAGCTTTTCGATGACTTCCTCAACCATATGTTTTCTTTTTTGAAGGAGAAGACATTTCTCTAGTAGTTGCACATCAACCAAACTATCTGCATGCACTCTCACTGAAGCTTGTGCGTAAAGTTTAGCTGTTGCACACACAATATTTTTTCTGCCTTTTATGCACAGCTGTGACATGTAGTACAAATGACCAGTCACAGACAATTATACATCATTAGAAAGGTCTTAAACTCAGCTATCTTGTATTTTATTTTCACTGTATGTGTCTCGGCGTTGGTGGGGTCTTTGATAAAAGCAGATTCACTGAGCTGTGTGTGACGTGCCACTCGACTTAGCATAGGCATATGCAAATTGCACATTTTACTAATGACAGAGAACAGACAATATGGAAACTTATGATTTATTAGAAAGAAGATACCCTTGGGTAAACAAACATACCATTATTTCTTTTGATTGAGTTGTGGGTTTATTGCAACTTACACAAACAACTTTGAAACACCTCCTGCATACGTGGCTACATGAAAGAATTAGTGTACAAGTGACAGGTGTTGTGCTGAGGAGAAACAGACCAAGGTGTTTTGGGCTTGTTGAATGAAAGACAGATGATGACTGGATGAACAGTTGCATCAAGATGGAGGTGAGGAGTAGCCAAAGAAGATGTTGTGTCAGATGATATGAGAAGAATGGGTCTCACCCAAAAGGATGCCCTGACCTGTGAACAATAGAGGAAAATGATTTGTGTGGGGCAACTGGCTAAACAGGGTAAACCTGAAAAATGGCCAGTAAACTAGTAATGCTGATGGTGAATAGCATGTACTTTTTTACTTTACCTTTTATTCATGCAGCTGCAGAGTCCAATTCATTCAACTTTACTTTTATAATACTTGTTCAATATATTATTAATTTGATTTGTTGTTGATGGTTCTTTAATGTACATAATATAAAAATATAATCATTGTCTTGTGGTTTACAATCCATATCTGAGTATACGAGAAAGTCTAGGGGAGACCACTCCCGATTTTTTTTAGTGTTCTTTGGATGTGGATGATAGTTTGCTATTCCTAATTAGGACTTCACATGCTCAGTTCAAGTGAGTTGTACAAAATATTACTGGATTTCCTCTTAAATAAGACGTGCACAGAATCAGCATCCTCATTTCTGAACTCTTCACAGCAAGACAAAGGGTCAAACCTAGATTGTCGCTCACAGGCAACTGAAGTGAATGTGCTGTCAAGTTCTAATTTGTCAGAAGGTGGTAATGAAGAGCTAATCAATCCCACCTCTTTAAAATAATGGCAGTAATTATAAAGAGAGTAGACTTTCTAATTGAAAGGAAAGGTATTTCCAAAAATACACTGAAAATAAGAGAACTTTAAAAAGTGAGTACAGATCTTTTGAAAATTAAGTTGTGCCAGTGCCTTAATTGAAAATGACTTTTATTAAATAACCAGTTATTGTAATTTTAAAATGTATCATGGAGGTGATGTCTGTGCAGGGTTTGCATGTTGCCCTGAGTTTGAATTGGGTTTTATTTTAATAAATTATTTTTTTCTCTGTATTACATTAACTGGTGACTCTAAATTGGGCCAATGAGTGTGACTATGCTGACCAATGGACAGGCAGCACATCAGGGTTTTTTTTCTTTAAACAAGAAGCTATGAAGATGTGAACACTACTGCTTCACCACCATCCATACTCAAACATTGAGAATAATGGCAAATGTGGCTGGAGGAAAATGATAAAAAGTAGCAATGACAATGAGTGTATCCATGGGCAAGCCATGACACTTGTAGACTCATTTACAAATGAGTGGATAAGTGGACACATTTTACAACCAGTGCACACATTTTACAATATTACTATTGGTGAGGTTCACTTGCTTTTGTTCTGCATTCACCAGGATAAAAGAAGCACTTTGAGTTTAAACATGAAAGGGCTGTTCAGTGGGGCTAAATTTTGTAAATACCACCCCTGTGCTAAACCATGTGAGTTACAAGATGACAGCACTTGTAGTTTATTCTGTACTAGCTTTGCTACACGTGTAAGATGGGTTGAAATCTAAATAATCGACATAGACCCCAGTGTTAATTTTGTAGTGCAATATGTAATGCATATGTCTCTATTATATGGCATTTGGTATGAGATTCGTGAAAGCAGTGTTAATATTTGTGATGCGCCATCTGTTGAAATGGATGGACTTGCAGACACTTGTCCTTTTATTAAGGTGGATATTTCTTTTTTAAATTAACAGAGATGCCAAAAACCACAAAATCAAGAATTAGGCAATGAAGAGCAAGAATTAGTTAATTTACAGGAAAGACCTAAAGCACTTTTATTACCATTTATTTAGGTATGTGTAACTAGTAGAACACTTATACTCTGGCTCTTTCAATTTCTCTCCTTTTCATATTAAAAATAAAAGCTGCATAGCCCTGTTTTAAAGATGATCATCAGACTGGTTGCTGTATGTGTGAGTGTGTGGGTAGGTGGGTTTGTGTGTGTGTGGGTGGGTTTAGTGGTGAACTAAGAAACACATTTGTCAGGACTCACAAGGATGAACTTTTCGAACATTATTCTTTCATGCAGGAGTCAAGGTTCTTCTCTGACAGTGCCCATTCTATAGATGTAATAAATTTCATAGAAATAATGAGTTTGTTTTGCTCTTTACATTTGTCGCTTTATCTTCAATGCAGAATGTTATTTGTATTTTGAAGGAGTATACTCACCATCTGAGTGCCCCAGGTTATGAGATGACGTGCGCACTTCTCCGTCACCATTAATGGCACCACTCATCATTTCCCTTCATCACCGCATGGACCAGAACAAACAACATAAAAACTGCCAACAAGGTAATAAATCAGGCACTACTTACAGTGAAGATTGATTCAGATTGATTTAACCTTCTAATGATCACAGGCCACTGCTCAGCCATCAGATCTCATTGTACCCAGAGCACAACAGCTTGACTGTGCTACTTTTATTTTCATCCTCCTTCTCCCAAATTTCTAATAGTGAAATGTATTGATTTCTGTTTTTTTCTTCCTATTCTTTTTTCCCTTGGTGTAAGTTAATTAGGCAACTTAAAGGTCAGTGCTCCATGTGGGATGCCAGCAACAAAAGCCTTCCACTTCATTTCAGATAATATGAAAAGTCTTTAAAATATTCAAAACTACAGGCTCTTTATTTGATTGTGAACATTACCCCTGCCTGATATTATTCTTTCATTTTCTCTTGGTGTCAAGGACTCATGGTGCAGAAAAGAAAAGGTATGCTGAAGAATGCTGTTTCAGTAGTTTGCCTGCCTTACACTGCTCAGCAAAAACCTCATTTCGTAGTGCTAGAGTCCGTGGTTGAACAATGCAGTGCCAGTGCATAGTTTACATATACAAGGATAAGTCAGTTATAGTTTACACATTTGTGATAATTTTGTCTGGTTTGGTTGTGCATGGTGGCGCAGTGGGTAGCGCTGCTGCCTCGCAGTTGGGAGACCTGGGGACCTGGGTTCGCTTCCCGGGTCCTCCCTGCGTGGAGTTTGCATGTTCTCCCCGTGTCTGCGTGGGTTTCCTCCGGGCGCTCTGGTTTCCTCCCACAGTCCAAAGACATGCAGGTTAGGTGGATTGGCGATTCTAAATTGGCCCTAGTGTGTGCTTGGTGTATGGGTGTGTTTGTGTGTGTCCTGCGGTGGGTTGGCACCCTGCCCAGGATTGGTTCCTGCCATGTGCCCTGTGTTGGTTGGGATTGGCTCCAGCAGACCCCCGTGACCCTGTGTTCGGATTCAGCGGGTTGGAAAATGGATGGATGGTTGTGCAGCTTTCCCCACACACATATGGAAACACAGTGTGTTTTGAACCTGTTCAGCTCTCTACTCCATATGCAGCAAGGGAGAGCACTGAGCGGTGATAAGGTTTTATGATGAGGTGTACTAGGGGCCAACATCCATAGACGACTTTCTACACAGAATGGAGACAGTGCATTACCATGGTGAAGTGTTTATAAATTAATTGAGAAGTGCTCAGAGAAGTGTTAAGCACAAAGAAGGAGCAGGACGCCTGTCCACATTGAGTAAGTCTATGCCATGATTATGATGAAGTGACAAGGATTTCAACCTTGTCAGTCCATAAAAAGTGGATCACTACTTTGCTGCTTATCTTTGTTTGAAACCAAGAGTGGAGTGGCCATATTTACACCTATAAAACAACTAGAAGACCTAAATGGGCAAAGCTGAAACCTGACCACTGTACTAATTCTTTTCATAATTTTGAAAACCTCTTAATCTCTGTTTGCTTAAACTGAAAATCTTCAACCCTTTAATCTTCCTTCAGAGTTCATACATCTCACTCCTAGAATCAGCCTTATCGCTCTTCTATGGACTTTTTCGAGTGCTGCTATGTTTTTTATAGCCTGGAGACCAAAACTGCATGCAGTACGTCAGTTGAGGTCCCACTAGTGCGTTACAAAGCTCAAGCATAATTTTTAAATCCGCATTGCTGTCCTTTGGGAACACAATGATCTGTTGCAAATCAAGACAGTCCAGGCAACCAACATATGTTAATGTAACAACTCCATGTAAAGGCCTATTGTAGTCTTTTTACTGAAGCTAACATTATGACTTTTACTCAATATAGTGACAACAACCCACAATTGCAGCCACATTATATATGCAAGAGTTGTGAAAATCAAAATTCCAAAGCTGGTTTTACTTGCCCTCACCAGAAATTCAGGTACATTCAGTTGTACCCATGGCACCCAATGAATGTATTTTGGTTCTTTCCTTTATTTGTCTGGCTGACCTGCACCTACACCTTCAGAAACACCAAATCCATATCACTAAGCTGGTCGAGAACTTGACCTAATTTTCCACTGTGTAGGTACAGTGCATCCGGAAAGTATTCACAGCGCATCACTTTTTCCACATTTTGTTATGTTACAGCCTTATTCCAAAATGGATTAAATTCATTTTTTTCCTCAGAATTCTACACACAACACCCTATAATAACAATGTGAAAAAAGTTTACTTGAGATTTTTGCAAATTTATTAAAAATAAAAAAATTGAGAAAACACATGTACATAAGTATTCACAGCCTTTGCCGTGAAGCTCAAACTTGAGCTCAGGTGCGTTCTGTTTCCCCTGATCATCCTTGAGATGTTTCTGCAGCTTAATTGGAGTCCACCTGTGGTAAATTCAGTTGATTAGACATGATTTGGAAAGGCACACACCTGTCTATATAAGGTCCCACAGTTGACAGTTAATGTCAGAGCACAAACCAAGCATGAAGTCAAAGGAATTGTCTGTAGACCTCCGAGACAGGATTGTCTCGAGGCACAAATCTGGGGAAGGTTACAGAAAAATTTCTGCTGCTTTTAAGGTCCCAATGAGCACAGTGGCCTCCATCATCCGTAAGTGGAAGAAGTTCAAAACCACCAGGACTCTTCATAGAGCTGGCCGGCCATCTAAACTGAACGATCAGGGGAGAAGGGCCTTAGTCAGGGAGGTGACCAAGAACCCGATGGTCACTCTGTCAGAGCTCCAGAGGTCCTCTGTGGAGAGAGGAGAACCTTCCAGAAGGATAACCATCTCTGCAGCAATCCACCAATCAGGCCTGTATGGTAGAGTGGCCAGACGGAAGCCACTCCTTAGTAAAAGGCACATGGCAGCCCGCCTGGAGTTTACCAAAAGGCACCTGAAGGACTCTCAGACCATGAGAAAGAAAATTCTCTGGTCTGATGAGACAAAGATTGAACTCTTTCATTGAACTCTGCAGGCACTGCTCATCACCAGGCCAATACCATCCCTACAGTGAAGCATGGTGGTGGCAGCATCATGTTGTGGGGATGTTTTTCAGCGGCAGAGACTGGGAGACTAGTCAGGATAAAGGGAAAGATGACTGCAGCAATGTACAGAGACATCCTGGATGAAAACCTGCTCCAGAGCGCTCTTTACCTCAGACTGGGGTGACGGTTCATCTTTCAGCAGGACAACAACCCTAAGCACACAGCCAAGATATCAAAGGAGTGGCTTCAGGACAACTCTGTGAATGTCCTTGAGTGGCCCAGTCAGAGCCCAGACTTGAATCCGATTGAACATCTCTGGAGAGATCTTAAAATGGCTGTGCACCGACGCTTCCCATCCAACCTGATGGAGCTTGAGAGGTACTGCAAAGAGGAATGGGCGAAACTGGCCAAGGATAGGTGTGCCAAGCTTGTGGCATCATATTCAAAAAGACTTGAGGCTGTAATTGCTGCCAAAGGTGCATCGACAAAGTATTGAGCAAAGGCTGTGAATACTTATGTACATGTGATTTCTCAGTTTTTTTATTTTTAATAAATTTGCAAAAACCTCAAGTAAACTTTTTTCATGTTGTCATTATGGGGTGTTGTGTGTAGAATTCTGAGGAAAAAAATGAACGTAATCCATTTTGGAATAAGGCTGTAACATAAAATGTGGAAAAAGTGATGTGCTGTGAATACTTTCCGGATGCACTGTATGTTGCTAAGTTTTATTGCTCTACAACAGTCTACACCATAGGCTAAAACAAAGTAATTACAAATATCCCTATACAGTGTACATCAATTATGGCCATTTGCAGTTTGTCAGCTAGTTTGCCTGCTATTAGCTAGTGCCTAGTCCAGAGTTGCCTTCAACCTAATGTCCAATGTTCCAAGTTTACGCTGAAGCTCTCCTAAAAACTGAAGAACATTAAACTTAGTTTTTCTTTTCTTAGACTTGCATCAACCAAACTGGGGTTCATAACCGGATGCCTGCTCAGAGAATGTGGAGAGTAGAAAAGTAATCTAATGTGTCACACTCAGAATGGGCCAAAGTGGGAATGCAAATCCGCAAAAGCAGAAACAGACACAGGAACAAAGAAAAACCAAGCAAGAAACATTACATAGTATTCTGTATATAAATAATTGATTACATTTTATAACGCAAAAGAGAAAACCAGTAAACCAGGCAGGGAGGGGTCTGAAATCCAAAAAAAGCAAGCACCGGAAAAAGGGTTTAAAAGGCAAAATTCAAAAGACAGATAAAGTTTAAAAAATATTAGAAAGTCTGAATAAACTTTAAATAAGAAACTATAGCTAATAAAAAAGCAAGAGGAGCTTGATGGAATTGTACTGAAATCTATTATTATTTCTTCTTTCTGTTAGAGTTGCCTAACTGATGTTACAGGGCAAGGGGCAGATGGATACGCATCATATAAAAGGGAGAGCCAGAGCAAAAACCAGGCACCTCTCTGACAGTCGCAGGTAAAGCATACATGGACATATTACAAGATTTGTACAAAATGTAAGAAAACTGAGTGAGTGTATAAGAGGACCCTAGTCAGACTGATGTCTCATCCCAGGATAAGCACTTGCTTCTCATGATACTGAAATGGAATAGTGGGTTGGAAGAGGAAGGGATAAATGGATGGGTACTTACATTACACTTTCATTTTAAGATACAAATTTTGCATGCACCACTTCTTTAACACTTCCAGAATCCTTCAATAGTGTATTATCTCAGTTAAATTTCTGCATCTTGCCTTGTAGTAATGACTTCTGGGGAATATTTTTCATTCATTCACTTAATCTGCTTATTCCGATGTGAAAGGCAAAAACCAGACCTAGTCAGGGTTACCAGGACATTAGAGGGTACTCCTGCCCAAACCACACAGATTCATACCAGGTCAACTTCCTGATTCGTAATACTAATTAATATCCTAGGAATGTAGGAAGAAAAGTGATGAACTTGGAAAAGATCTCTGTGGCCATTTAAGGAATGTGCACACACATTGACAGTGATGAGACTGAGATTTGAACATGGTCTTCCACAGCTATTAGGCAGTAGCATCAACTACTGTGTCAGCCTTGTAAATATATTTCTGTGGTAAATTAATTTAAATTCATATAAGAAACCACAGATACACACGATTCATTGGATTTAAATAAATTCACATTTTATAGCATTATTGCTTAATGCATTGTGAAACTTAAAAATTCAGGTATTTAAACACCTAGGACTCATCACTACAAGTACTGAAGTACTTTTCCTAAAATTTCTAATGCTCTTTCAGCTATAACCATTAACGTTTTTCCAGTTTCCAGTTTTCTTGGGATACACCTACAATACAATATGAAAATATGTGTGATGTTGCTTGGCAGCAACAATTACACTAGTCATATTAGGCCAATTGTTCAAATGATATTTAAGGAGATTCTGCTCCTTAATACTAGTCAGTTGTTTATTAGTATGTTTCCATTGGTTCTTAAGTGTTCTATATTTGGTAAATCACCAGGCCTTTGACTATTTTTGTTTTTTTTTTTCAATAAAAATTGCAAATGATCCTGAAGATTCTGTTTTATTATAAACCTGTGTACACCTTAATGGCACTAGGGATTATTGGATCTTTTGCTGTTTCTTGTGCAGTTCCTGTTTTTCTGTGTGTTTGCCACTCCCTTGACTTTGTCCTCATTAGATTTTATTTTCTGTTTTTTCTTTACTCCAGATAACTTACTGTTTATGTTCTTTGATTATAGGGACAGGACTTCTAAATTAATTTTTGCTCTCAGATTGTATGGTGGAGCCAAACAAATAAGAGGAAGACAGGTATTGATACCAGGAAATGAAATCAGGTTGAAAAACAAAGCTAAATTTGTTACCGGAAAGACAGAGTGATTGAAAGTGACTAAGCAGAAATATAAAACAAGTCAAAAGGTCATGCCAGGAAATTTGATACCATAAAAACAGTATAAAGAAACATGACATGAATCAAAGGTTGTTTCTTTGTTTATCCAAACATGGATATTGAGATGAGCGACATAGCGGTATTTAACGTGTAGTGCCATGACATCACGCGTCACGCTGCACGAAGGCAATCCCCTGGCTGGCATCCGGACAACTGGCAACAAAAACGATACAGTGTGGATCAGACACTTAAGGTATAATCATAACATCAAGTGCTGTAGCTCTCTTTGCTGCTTTTTACCTGAGGGCTACAGAAGACACCTTCTGCCAAAGCTACTTTTTTCTTTTTATGAATTATTAACTTGTTCGAACAAATTACATAACTTATTCAAACAAATTACGTAATTCGTTCGAATTAATTATTTTAATTTTTTTCCCTGACTCTTATTTCAGTAGTATGAAGCTCCACTCCGAATTAATTTGTTTGAACAGATTATTATTATGTTTTATCCTTGGCAGTCCAGATCTTATTCGGATGCGTTTTATTTCGCATCCTGTCTTGGTTGGGGGTCCTTGAATCAAAATTGCTTTTTTTCTTTCAGTATTTAAAACACTCGCACAGATCACCACCTCCTCACCTCACTCAATCCTACTCCAACTAATGTAAAAAGCATGTACAATAATGACAACAATGTTAAAGAAAAGATGAAGCAGAATGGAGACTCTGTACCTGCCCGTAAATCACAAGCATTCTATTCAAACCGATGTATACATCTGAACCGACTTACATATCTAAATGGGTGTATCGCAGTCAGTATACAGTATATATCTGAACGGATGTATCTGAATCGATGTACAGTATATATCTAAACCAATCTATTTAAACCAATATATATCTAAACCAGAGATACAAAATGATCAGAATGTGGTGGGCCCACATCTTAAGGTTCCGTTCATGAAACACAATGGGGTATATTTAGACAACTTAAATACATAATACAGAAACACTAAATCATCAAACCACATGACAATATACATAACAATTACAACTACATGATAACTAATAATTCAAAAGCAACAGAAGAAAGAAAAATATACTTAAGCCGGGGAATGAACCCTGCCTGAGATAACAACGTGCATTTTATTTGTGGCTTTGTTAATTCCCCTTTTCATAGTTATGCTTACTTGAAGCTGTTCATTGCTGCCATTCCTTGACAGTAATGTTCAAGTACAAGGTCTGGCATTGCTGTATGCTTTTATTCCATAAATCTTCAAATAGAAGCAGGTTTTTAGCCTACCATGATTGTCAATTATTTAGCAGTTTTTGACTATTTTTCATTTTAGTGTTTTTGAATTGTTATAGCTGTATATAATTATTTTAACTGCTTAATGTTTAACACTGCATAATAATAATAAATGTGTTAGAGGGACAGATGATGAGAAAAGGAAGAGCCCACTATTATGGACATCATCTTTTTTTCCTTCTTCTTTTCCACGAAATACAACATTTAAGAATGAGAATTTGCAATATCAGGGTCAAAGTTGTTTGGTATGCTTAAATTATTTATAGCCTTTCTTTCTTGTATTGATTTGTGTGACAGTATTGATTTGCCTTTATTAGTCTGGAGATCAGGTGTAGATCCAAACTGGAGTACCTGGATGAGAAAACTACTTGTGAATTTCCCCTTGGGATTAATAAAGTATCTATCTATCTATCTATCTATCTATCTATCTATCTATCTATCTATCTATCTATCTATCTATCTATCTATCTATCTATCTATCTATCTATCTATCTATCTATCTATCTATCTATCTATCTACTTAGACAGTGAGCAGAGACAAGGACATCCAGGATGCTAGGCCAATGGCGTGCATCTTTCAGTTACAGTTAATGTTTTGGATTGTACAGTTAGGCAAGTTTCAGTATTTGTTCAAAGTTCCTTGCATTATACAATACATGACAAAATTGGCACTCAGCTTGGCAATCAACACATGCCATAATGAAAAGGTAGTAATTGGGCTCCATACGGAAACCCGATCAATGCAGTCTGATAAGTATAAAACAGACTCCTAGTATGTTTTCATTGTATAATAAGAAAGGTGTAATTAAGTAATGAGGTTTCAGAAGGCAGCATTTGATTACTCATTTCACTGAGACGGTGGGTGTCCTTTGCAAGAATTTCATTTTGAAGCGCATTATAATTGTAGTGAAATAAAAATTAACTCTTTGTTCTGTAAACCTTGAGAATAACAACAATGTGAACCAAAATGGTCCAAACACATAATGAAATAGTTCTGGACATAAACTTGGGTATTAAATCTTTATTGCATTGATGACTTTTTAATTGTTATATCAGACTGGCAATATTCAAAAACATGCTTACTGACTTTAAACGTGTCTGGTGTATGCAAGAGTGGTTACATACTGTATATATGATGAGGGCTGGTGTTTGCCTCACTTCAGCTCCTCAATAACTTCATAAAGGTTAATTCATCCAGACAAATATGCCTATGTTAATGTAAACTTAGCTTTATTGTTCTGAGGTACCACTGATTTTGTAATAAGCACCGTCATGAACAGCATAAGCCTGTCTGTTGTATTTGTACAGGATGCAGTAACAATTGTGATTTTAAAGTTTTTCTTTCATAACTAGAAATGGAACGGAATCCAGTTTTGAAAATGACGCTCTCCTGTGTTAATGCATGCTATGATAAAAATGAAAGGTTGTTTGTAACAAAAGCTACATGATAAGCTCCCATACTACAGGAATTTAGAACATAATAACATTAAACGTGAATACACATATTTAAAATAAAAAACAGGCAGATTAAATTTCCAGTCTGTTCATGTCACTACAGTTATCAGACGTCCACTCAGGAGTGACTGACAACGCACTCTACCAACCAGCATTCTTGCCTGCCTTATCCATACAGTTCATGCCAATTTGCTTTCAGCTCTTGTCTTTTGTGCTTCTTTATGTTGTCACCCTACTGATTTTGTGCACATACCTTCATAATGCTACCACTCCTCTTATTTTATGCACACCACCTCATTTCATTTGTCTGCCACCTACTCTTCAGGCCCAGGGTACCTTGCTGATTATCATCAGTTTACCATCTTTCACTTCTGGTGTCAATACAAAGAAAGAACAAAATTCAGCTTGACAACCTTTTTAGGTTTTCAATACCTACAATATTATTACTTCAGGTTTCAGTCGGTCCTGTTCAGTGGTTTATGTCTGCTATCATTTTATGTACTTTTGTTGTTTTTGAATTATTATTGTTCTTGTGCTGTTTGTCATTCTTTTATTTTTGATTAATATTGGTTGGTTTTGTACATATTTATTTGTGTTTTATAGAACCCAGCCAAAGGGGATGCACAATCCAGTGTGTTTCTTTGGGCACCTGGTGTAAAATTTTGCCAGATCAATATATGGACAACAATACCAATTTCCATATCGGATCGGTCGAGGCCCAGGTTAACAACAGCCGCCACCAGTACTGTTAATCAACAGGGTGCTGGCGGAAACTGGGCTACTGTTGGCCAAAGAAGGAGAAGAAGAAGAGGGGGGAGACGTGTCTGGAGGAAGAGGAGAGGAGGAAGGTAAAGAGAGTGGAACTGAGGGTAGGAACTTTGAATGTGGGCAGTATGACTGGTAAGGGGAGAGAGTTAGCTGATTTGATGGAGAGAAGTAAGGCTGATATTGTGTGTGCAAGAGACTAAATGGAAGGGGAGTAAGGCCAGGTGGATTGGAGGAGGATTCAAATTGTTCTATTATGGTGTGGAAGGGAGGAGAAATGGGGTAGGGGTTATTCTGAAGAAACAGTATGTCAAGAGTGTTTTGGAGGTGAAAAGAGTGTCAGACAGAGTAATGATTATAAAGCTGGAAATTGGAGGTGTGATGATGAATGTTGTTAGTGAATATGCTCCACATGTTGGGTGTGCAATGGATGAGAAAGAAGATTTCTGGAGTGAGTTGGATGAAGTGATGAACAATGTACCTAAGGTACAGAAAGTGGTGATTGAGCCAGATTTCAATGGACATGTTGGTGAAGGGAAAAGAACAGACAAGGAGGTGATGGGTAGGTATGGTGTCAAGGAGAAGAAAGAAGAAGGTCAGATGATAGTGGATTTTGCGAAAAGGATGGGCATGGCTGTGGTGAATACATATTTTAAGAAGAGGGAGGAACATAGGGTGACATACAAGAGTGGAGGAAAATGCACACAGGTATGCAGAAGAGTCAATCAGAAGGAGATTAAAGCCCGCTAAGTGTTGGCTGGGGAAAGTGTAGTTAGGCTGCAGTGGGTTGGCACCCTGCCTAGGATTGGTTCCCTGCCTTGTGCCCTGTGTTGGCTGGGATTGGCTCCAGCAGACCCCCGTGACCCTGTGTTCGGATTCAGCGGGTTGGAAAATGGATGGATGGAAGTGTAGTTAGGCCACATAAGATGGTGGTCTGTAGGATGATGTTGGTGATCAAGAAGAGGAAGAGAGAGAGGGCAAAGCCAAGGATCAAATGGTGGAAATTGAAAAAGGAAGACTGCAAGGTTGAGTTCAAGGAGAAGGTGAGACACGCACTAGATGGCAGTGAAGAGTTACCAGGCAGCTGGGCAACTACAGCAGAAGTAGTAAGGGTGGCAGCAAAAAGGGTGCTTGGTGTGACATCTGGACAGAGGAAGGAGGAAGAGGAAACCTGGTGGTGGAATGGCGAAGTACAGGAGAGTATACAGAGGAAGAGGATGACGAAGAAGAAGTGGGATAGTCAGAGAGATTCAGAAAGTTGACAAGAGTACAAGGAAATAAGGTGCAAGGTGAAGAGCGAGGTGGCGAAGGCTAAAGAAAAGGCGTAGGATGAGTCGTATTAAAGTTTGGACACTAAGGGGAGAGCAAAGGACCTGTACCAATTGGCTAGACAGAGTGTCCGAGCTGGGAAAGATGTGCAGCAGGTTAGGGTCATAAAGGATAAAGATGGAAACGTATTCACAAGCAAGGAGGGTGTGTTGAGCAGATGGAAAGAGTACTTTGAGAGGCTGATGAATGAAGAGAATAACAGAGAAAGAGAAGGTTGGATAATGTGGAGATAGTGAATCAAGAAGTGCAACGTATTAGCAAGGAGGAAGTGAGGACAACTGTGAAGAGGATGAAGAATGGAAAGGCCGTTGGTCCAGATGACATACCTGTGGAAGCATGGAGGTGTTTAGGAGAGATGGTAGTGGAGTTTTTAAACCAGATTGTTTAATGCAATCTTGGAAAGTGAGAGGATGTCTGAGAAGTGGAGAAGAAGTGTACTGGTACGGAGTTTTAAGAATAAGGGGGATGTGCAGAGCTGTAGTAATTACACTGGGATAAAATTGATGAGCCACAGCATGAAGTTATGAGAAAGAGTAGTGGAAGCTAGGTTAAGAAGGGAGGTTTAATGCAGAGAAAGGGCACCAGAGATGCAATGTTTGCTCTGAGGGTGTTGATGGAGAAGTATAGAGAAGGCCAGAAGGAGCTGAATTGTGTCTTTGTGAACCTAGAGAAAGCACATGACAGGGTGCATCGAGAGGAGTTGTGGTATTGTATGAGGAAGTCGGGAGTGGCAGAGAAGTATGTATGAGTTGTACAGGATATGTACGAGGGAAGTGTGACTGTGGTGAGGTCTGCGGTAGGATTGATGGATGCATTCAACGTGCAGGTGGGATTACATCAGGGATTGGCTCTGAGCCCTTTCTTATCTGCAATGGTGATGGACAGGTTGACAGATGAGATTAGACAGGAGTCCCCGTGGACTATGATGTTTGCTGATGACATTGTGATCTGTAGTGATAGTAGGGAGCAGGTTGAGGAGACCCTGAAGAGGCAGAGATATGTTCTGGAGAGGAGAGCAATGAAAGTCAGTAGGAACAAGACAGAATACATGTGTGTAAATGAGAGGGAGGTCATTGGAATGTTGAGGATGTTGGGAGTACAGTTGGTGAAGGTGGATGAGTTTAAATACTTGGGATCAACAGTACAGTGTAACAGGGATTGTGGAAAAGAGATGAAAAAGAGAGTGCAGGCAGGGTGGAAAAGAGTGTCAGGAGTAATTTGTGACAGACGGGTATCAGTAAGAGAGAAAGGGAAGGTCTACAGGACAGTAGTGAGACCAGCTATGTTATAAGGGTTGGAGATGGTGGCACTGACCAGAAAGTAGGAGACAGAGCTGGAGGTGGCAGAGTTAAAGATGCTAAGATTTGCATTGGGTGTGATGAGGATGGATAGGATAGGAAATGAGTACATTAGAGGATCAGCTCAAGTTGAACGGTTGGGAGACAAAGTCAGAGAGGCGAGATTGCATTGGTTTGGACATGTGCAGAGGAGAGATGCTGAGTATATTGGGAAAAGGCTCTATTGTTGGCATAGAGCTGGACGGTCTGACATCCGTAGCAGAGCAACGGGCACTCAGCAGGCTCCTATCAATTATGGAGAATCCACTACATCCATTAAACAGTGTCATCTCCAGACAGAGGAGCAGTTTCAGTGACAGACTGCTGTCACTGTCCTGCTCCACTGACAGACTGAGAAGATCATTCCTCCCCCAAACTATGCGACTCTTCAATTCCACCAGAGGGGGTAAACGTTGAACATTATTCAAGTTATTGTCTGTTTTTTTATCTGCATTTTTTTTTTTTTTTTTTTTATTACTCTTTAATTTAATATTTTTGCTGCTGGAATATGTGAATTTCCCCCTGGGATTAATAAAGTATCTATCTATCTATCTATCTATCTATCTATCTATCTATCTATCTATCTATCTATCTATCTATCTATCTATCTATCTATCTATCTATCTATCTATCTATCTATCTATCTATCTATCTAAAAGGATGTTAAAGATAGAGCTGCCAGGCAAGAGGAAAAGAGGAAGGCCTAAGAGAAGGTTTATGGATGTGGTGAAAGTGGACATGCAGATGATGGGTGTGACAGAGCAAAATGCAGAGAACAGGAAGATATGGAACAAGATGATCTGCTGTGGCAATGGGAAAATCCCTGATAGGCAGAGCCAGGGTATACTGGGCACTCTTGGGGCCTTTAATGAATTGAATTGAGAATGCACTGTAAATTCCAGTTCAATTCCTGGAGTTGAAATGATTATTGAAGTTGTTGCACCCTCGTCTAAGGAAATAGAACTGGAATTGCATTGGAATGATGGGGCATAGAATTGATCCCCGCTAAATTCAAGCTCCTTTCCAAGAGTTGAGAAAATTGTCTTGACTAATGAACTTTATACATAAAACATTATAAAGCAAACAAAAGACAGTAAAACATCAAATGCATTTAAAATGTAATGTATTTGTATTATGATTACATGTTATGAAGAATTAGTTCTCAACTCACCTTTCATTTTGTTACAAAGAATTTTGCAAAATTATTTTTCAAACCACAATATTGTTGGTTGGAATTTGATTAAAGCAATGTTACCCAGAATTCTATATGATCATGCTGAATTGGTTCTTGACTTTTTAACAAAAAGAAGGACAAATGTGCTTGTGTTAAAGGTGAGAGCCTTGTGATTTCACATGTGGCAGTTTGACATTTGACTTGCATCCCAAAATCTCACTCTCCCTGGCTCATCTCCATCTGTGGAGTACATTTTTACAATATAGTACAATTTATTTTTCTATAGCCCAAAGTCACTCAAGAAGTGCCACAGTGGGCTTTAACAGGTCCTATTTTTTGACAGTCCCCCAGCCTTGACTCTCCAAGAAGAGCCTGGACTTATAGGGAAAAAATGGAAGAAACCTTGGGAAAGGCAGTTCAGAGAGAGACCCCTTTCCAGGTAGGTTGGGCATGTAGTAATCCTCAATTAAATACAATGGCAATAGTACAAGAACAGAGCAAAATGCAAGAGTAGATTATATCACATAACAGGATTCAGATTTGTTAAGAGTCCTGCAGACTTTTGCAATCAAGCTACTTCCCCCCTGCTGGCCATTCCAGAACTAAGTCAGTGCTGCGCTGGCCAATCAGATGAAAGGACCCTTCTACCCCTTAGGCAGGCAAACAACTTGGCATCAGGACAGTGGCACCAAGTGCCACATGTGAGTACCGAGAAGGTAAGGCTGTTACTTGAGCCTGAGAGATTTTATCTTATTGATGCAATAAAATAGTGTGACAGATCTGAATAAAAGAGCATGAATTTGTCTATGAAACATTACTTATTATTAACCCTAACGGTATTAGACATCATTTATTACAGTGAAGCATTACAAATTGATTCTATAACTTACATGCTTACATTTATGGGTGTCAAATTATTTATTTATTTTCAAATGTTCAAGCAAACCAAAAACCCCTGTGTAATGCTGTATCCTTATAGTACATACTATAAACTAGTATGAACACCACTTATTAAAAACAGTACTTACTTGATGATACAGTACACCCTAGAAAAGTTTTCAAGAGTAAGTAGAACTGTAACATTATCTTTGCAATGGTATCATAAATATGTTTTTCATATATAGAAGACATGTAGGATAGTTTTGCTCACTAGTTATGACACTAGAGAGCAGTGAGGTGTTTGTTGCATGTTGAACATGACATGCAAGTAAGGATTTCAGGTGTACTCTGTACAGGTGACAATAATGACCATATAAACCTATAATGACTCTATGATCCTTTACCAGAAGGGACAGTGTAGTCCAACCCATACCTTAACAGAGAGTTTTTCTGATATCTTGGTTCTACGATTTTACTGCTCACCCCATTTTCCTTACTGGTCAATCTCAGATTTTCATTTTTATTTAGTTTACTTTATATCAACTATCCTTCATACATCAAATACCACATAAAAGGTAGCTTTAATGATATTCTGTGCTGAAAATATTTATCACTACATGTATTCTCAGATACGCGGTAGGAAACAACAAATAATATGGAATTAGAAGGAATCTCATTGAATTAAATGTAATTTCCTGAATTTCTGAAGTTACATTTTGCAATGGCTGTAAGGTCTTAGTATATGGCTGTATACTTCCAAGTCTTTTTTGTTGTAATTAAAGACATTTAACAGAAACCTTTTTCTCCTTTAATTACAGTCCACAAACAAAATAAATGTCTTCTAATGGGATCCAGTCTATTAAAAGCTCATTAGGGGACTTCGGGTAATGATTTCTAGGTCTGGCTTTTTAATCATGTAGTCGTTTAATTCAAGTTGCAGACCTTTTTTGCGCTATGCGGTTTGGAGAACACACTAGACACTGTGGACAATAACAAATGTAAAACTGGGAAAAATGCCTCTGTGTTTCATTAAAATGAATTAGTGCTGTTATTTATGGTAAAACATTTAATAACATTGGGCTATCCACAGCTGACAAAGGCTAGTAAGTGGTCACATCTTTTGAAAATGTTTCAAATTGAAAAGTACCTTATCATTTGTCGAATGATTCATTTTTCCAAAACATTTTAACCATCACAAACCTGACTTGAGAAGAAGAGAACTTGCTCCACAGATCTCAGGGAGCTGGATTCCATCCTAGCATGCGAGTTTAATTTGGGAACTAACAGATAACGTTATGCAGATTAGCACTAAGCATACCAATACAGTAGAAACCAAGGATTTGTAGAGACATCACTGTCATGTGTCCAGATCATATATCACTTTGAGGTATAACAGAGTACAAAAGTACCACTACAAAGCCTATATCATGTGACATATACCACATGGGGACCAGCAACCCAGCTGGAGCTATACTAGGAACTTTGCCTGGCTGGGACGCTGACAGTATGGAAGAACAGGTGGAGACAGTTTATGCTGGGCATTGTCTCCCACGGAATGCTAGATGACAGCCCCCCTAGATTGCAGTATCGCTATGGTTTCCCACAGGGCCTCTTGAGAACTGAAGTCCACTAGCTCAGCCCTGTTGGGTTCCACAGGTGCCGGTTCTGGGCGCTGAGGGAAGTGGAAAGCCCTGCTGTGCCAGGTTCCAAGTTCACCTGGAAGTGCTTCTGAGCCACAGTTTCAGGACATCGGTAAGTGCTCCCAGATGTAACATAAACCACACAGCCCAGCTTCAGTTTAGGACCCAGAGTCAGGAGGAGGAGGATGAAGCTTGCTGTGTAGAGCAGAGAGGAAGAGGAAAAGAAAGAGAGAGACAGAATATAGAGTATTAAGTGTTGTGGTGTGGAAAACGCTTGCAAGGTAAAGAGTTTCCCACAGTAAAAAGCTCACTGTGCTTAGTGAACCTGTCTCCGGGCTCGTGTGTTGGGAGTTTGGGGTCCTGCAGCACCCCCTGGTGACCAATGGATACATTGCGATTATCATAACCTCCACCCAAGAGCTAAGCAGTGGTCTTTGGAGCTGTGAGGCAGCATTGCTAAACACTATACCAACATGACACAGCAAAAGACTAGGAGTAAGTTTTAAAAAGATTGGATATTGCCAATTGTTTCCTTCACTATCCTCCACCATGAAATAGACAGACACCCTCAATGAAGGGATCGACCTGAAAGCTATTATTGAACAAGGACATAGGAAGTGAACTTGAGGCAAATGAGTTGTTTTTCCCTTGATACTGAGCTCTGAGATTGAGGTATTTCCCTCATCAGTCCTGCTTGCATTCTGTGTTTGCACACCCATAATACAGCTATGCTGAGCCTCATTTTGCCTGATAAAATATGACCCAAAACGATGCTTCAGTTTTGTTTTGACTAGCACATCTTCAGTATTGCTATTTTTGGACCCCACAGTGGGACACTCACAAATTATCAAAGGGAGACACCCAATTATTATACATATTATGACAAACCATCAGGAAACACAGAGGAACATGAATATATACATTTGTTACTCTTACAGGCAGAAGAGGAATCTGAAGTGTAACACATGCAACTTGTTCTGTGGCAATGCTGCCCTCATGTGACCAAACATTGTTACTGACATCTCATGGCATATAAAGAAATGTTGAGTCAATTTTATTTATAGGGCACATTTAAAAACAACAGAAGTCAATCAAAGTGACTTCAATAAATACACCAAATACATAAAGTATATACAGTATATATAAAAATAAATACACCAAAAATAAATACTCATATACAATTTTGAAAAGCTGAGGCAAAAAACAGGCTTTCAAGTTGGATTGAAAAGTGACCAAAGTTGGTGCTTACCTAAAATAAAAAGGCAGACTATTCCAAAGCTTAGGGGCAAGTAATGCAAAAACACAGTCCCCTCTAAACTTAAGTCTAGATCTCAGCACAACCAATAATTTCTGGCCAGAGAGACCACAGTGATCATAAGGAGTATAAGGAGTGTTAGAAGTCAGTGAGATAAAAGGGAGCTAAACCATTCAGGGACATAAAAACAAACAGTAAAGTCCAGTAGCGGACAGGAAGTCAGTGAAGAGAAGCTAAGACTGGTGTTAGAGTAGCTGAAGACAAACAAAGAATGACTTATTAACTTCCATGTATAATGAGATGCAATAGGCAAGCTGAGAAAAGTAAGGGCGTATCAGGGTGTTAAATTAATCTGAATTCACAAAGGTGAGGATTTAATGTTTTTTTTTTGCAGTTATTTTGTATAGGTTATTTTTAAATCACATGAAAGTGCAACCTAACAAATGAGAACTTTAAAGAAATAAAAGCTAAACTTTCCTTAAATTCATGTCCCTTAAAATTTTTGATTAATAACTGCTCTTTCTTTTGGTTTTTGCTTCTGCATGTTGAGAATCCCTTATGCTTGCAGTCCATATACAGTGCCCTCCATAATGTTTGGGACAAAGACACATTTCTCCTTGATTTACCCCTCTGCTACACAGTTTAAAATTACAAATCAAACAATTCAGATGTGATTAAAGTGCACAATCCAGACTTTACATAAAGGGTATTTGCAAACACTTTTTCTATATGATCCCCCCATTTCACATTTAGTACTTTATTGCATATCCCTTTCATGCAATGACTGCTTCAAGGCTGTGATTCATAGACATCACCAGGTGCTGACTGTCTTCTCTGTTGATGCCCTGCTATGGCTCTAACGCAACCATCTTCAGCCCCTGCTTATTTCGTGGGCTTGTCCCCTTAGGTTTTCTCTTCAGCATATGGAAGGCATGTTTAATTGAATTTAAATTGGGTGGCTGGCTCCTGTATTGCCTTAGCAGCATGTTTGGGATCATTACCTTATTGTAGAATGGAGCGTCTTCCAAGGTGTTTGAGAGGTATTTAATGGAACTTGAGCAGATAAGATGTTTCCATACACCTCGGAATTCATTGTGCATCTGCTGTCAGCAGTTATATCATCAAAGAACATAAAGGTAGCAATACTTGTGATGGCCATACATGCCCAAGCCATAACACCCCCCACCCCACCACCATGTTTAACAGATGAGCTGGTATGCTTTAGATCTTGGGCAGTTCCTTTTCTTCTCCACACTTTGCTCTTCCTATCACTCTGATACAGATTCATTTTTGTCTTGTCTGTGCAAAAGACCCCTTTTCCACAATTCTGTAGGCTCTTTTAAAGTAATTTTTCACAAACTGTAATGTGGCTACCTTTTTTGTTGATAACTAGTGGTTTGCATCTTGCAGTGAGGCCTCTGTATTTCAGTTCATGAAGTCTTCAACAGATAGTAGCCTCTGCCAACTGATCACTGTTTCTAATCTGCTAGACAGGGATTTGGAGCTTTTTCTTTACCATAGTGGGGATTCCAGTCAATTACTGAGGTCACCAGTGCGTTCTTTCTAATTAATGATGTTCCAGACAGTTGATTTAAGTAATCCTAAGGTTTTACTAATTTTTTTTATTTGTTGTTTTTCAGCCTCATAATGGCTTCTTTGACTTTCATTGGCACAGCTCTTGTCCTCATGTTGAATAGTGGCAACTACAGACTCCAAAAGGGTATCCAAGCTTAGGTATCTTATGCCTGCACTAATGAAGCAATGAAATACACCTGAGTAATCACAAACACCTGTGATGCCAATTGTCCCAAACATTATGGTGCCCTGAAATGGGGGGACCATGAAGAAAAAGTGTTGTGACCGAAATGTGTGCAAATACCCTTAAATGAAAGTCTGCAATGTGCACTTTAGTCACGTCTGAAGTGTTTGATCTGTAATTTTAAACTGTGGAGCAGAGGGGTAATTCAAGAAAAAAATTAGCCTTTGTCCCAAACAGTACAGGAGGCCTTACGATTACCAGGACTGCCCTTTTGTTTAGGACTGGTGGAGTTTCTGTGTTTGTGCCGCAGATTTGACTGGGTGAGTGGTAGTAAGAAAGCCATTCCTTTAAAGGACAAAATAGGGCCATGGAACTACTGCAGACTGGACAAAGTCTCCTCTTTCCATGAGAAACTGACACTTGATTTTTTTCCAACATTGTTAGGCTGTACTTGAGGTGTCTATCACGCAAGCTGATGAACCCTCAGAAACTTGTCTTCTGATTGGATTGTGACTTTGGGTCTGCCAGATCTCTTCTTGTCAGAGTTTCTTCCAGTTTCCAGTTGCCACTGACAAGTTGATTCTATTAAAAATATGACCAATGCCAAAGAAAATAAAAGGCGATTCAGTTAGCTATTCAGTCCTTCTTTGTGTTCTCATTTGAGGTTCTTGACAGAAGATACATCAAGTTGTGGTATAGAGGGTCCACAGCTCTAAATGAATGGGCAGTTTTTTACATAAATAATCACCGCACTTGCGGCTTAAGGAGGGGGCATGGTAGTCTGGCTGGAGCCGTTCCCAGGTGTGATACAGGTGGGGCGTTTCCGCACTGAAGTGCACAGGTGCAGGATCGCCCATGTCTGTAATTGATGCCGGGAGGTGTTAATCGCCACACCTGTGCCACTTGCCCATTATAAGTAGGAGGAGTGCTAGTGCGGAATGGGGGATAACAAAAAAGAAAGGAGAGAAAGACAAAGAAAAGGCTGGAGAAGTGAAGAGCTGGTGCAGGAGCGAGCGTGAGCAGGCTTGCTGGAAGGCAATGCAGCTGAGAGGAGAGCCCCTCAGCAAGAGTGCATGGCCGACACTCGGTTGGGGGCAACAGGAAGTGGTCGCTCCATCTGAGCAATCTCAGGAGCTGGAGTGTCCCGGATGGTTGTTGGCTCACTGTGTAAGGCAGCGGGAGTCAGGGAGGGCTGGGAGAGTGAGCCCCAGCGTGAGTGCCCTGGTCGCTGGGGAACCAGAGTCTTGGTCTGGCAGGAGCTATACGAAGCCAGGGGATGGAAGGCTACCGGACCAGGTGAAGGTCAGCTGTAGCTGCAGGTAGGGCAACTCCCCTGTTGCAAAGCCCGAAGGGAGAAGCAGGGGAGCCACCAGGTAGAAGAAAGAGGGCACCAGGTTTTTATAAAGGACTGTTGTTTTTAACCTTGTTTTAATGGATTTATTTATTTGGGATTTTAACCTTCACTTGTTGTTTTTATGCATTATTTATTTATGTTCTGTTTTTAAAGCACTGCACTATGGACACTGTTTTGGTTTTGTTTGGCCTGTTTTTAATAAAAGCTCAGTTTGATTTGTCCCCATCTGCCAGTTCATCTGGTTACATTACTGGTGGTGTTGGGTTCGAGGGCTCCCGAATCTGGAAGTGGGAGTGTGGAGCAGGACCCACACTGTCACACAGGTATGTAATCAGAGAGAAGTCCTTTGAGTTCTTCTTTAAGTTTTTTTAATAGAGTGCACATTTTGCAAATACATGGAGTGTCAACCTTGCTTAATAATCTAGAAAAACAAAAGATCATTTGCATGGAATTTTGTGAGCAACATAAATGTGCTGACAAAATGTTAAATGTGTTTATGCAATGAAACAGCATGAATAAGTTTAATACTATCACTATTCTCCTCAACCATCTTTTTATCTTTTTCAGTTTTTACTTCACAAATTAGTTTCCAAACAGGACAATTTGATAGATGACTACAGCAGTAAGATGACCCTGGACGTCTGATATCTACAATGAACCCACAAGTTTCTGAACATCCCTCATGTGTCAGAACACAATTACAAAGTAGCTATGGTCGTCAGTCTGTTGTGAGAAAAGGAATGAACACGAAAATGTGTTATGGAGCTCAATAACTGTATTTCAAAGGATTGAAATATAATAAGAAGTGGGGAAAAAAGTGGCTGTGAATATTTAAAACAGTCCATTCGACATATTTTGTATAAGGAGGCTCATGAGAAGAGTCAGGCTCAGATGTTTCAATATGAAATGAACAAACTGAATCACAAAGAAGAATGTACAGGCCAGCAAATTTAAATACCACTATATTTACAGTATATATATGATTAGCTGAAATTAACTCGCAAATCAGAAATATATTTCTTCAAGACCCTAAATGGTCATAGCAGACATAAAAATATACATCAAGCCGTATACCGATCTACTGAGAATATCAGGCATAACAGGGCACTGTCAAGAGACGACAACTTTTCAAAACCCAAAACCTCATTCCATGATGTTGTGATTATAATATTTAAATACTAGGAGGCTCTGCCTTCTGCTCGCTTCACTCGCTAACTGGGTAACCGGATGTACAATTTAAAGCGATTGTTATTTTCATGGGAACTGTTACATATGCATAATAGAACTATTTTACATTACAGAGAGAAATTAACCATAATTAACCATGTTTGGACTTAAATCGTGACAACACAATGTATAACTGCCTGTGAGTGAACATCACTTCTTTCTCTCTAATAAATAAACCGACTTATTACATTACAGCGAGCAATTAACCATAGTAACAAATAGTAAAACGTAATAAATTGAAAGAAAATTATGTTTCATGTTGCGTTAGAGGTATTCATTGAGTCATACGTTTTCATTCTGTTTGGTTTGAAAAAAAGGCTAGTATATGGAAATTGTTTTAAGACATGATTTCCATCCATTCATTATCCAACCCGCTATATCCAAACTACAGGGTCACGGGGGGTCTGCTGGAGCCAGTCCCAGCCAACACAGGGCGCAAGGCAGGAAACAAACCCTGGGTAGGGTGCCAGCCTACAGCAGGGCACGCACGCACACCAAGCACACACTAGGGACAATTCAGGATCGCCAATGCACCTAACTTAACCTAACCTAAATGTCTTTGGACTGTGGGAGAAAACCGGAGTACCCGGAGTAAACCCACGCAGACATGGGGAGAACATGCAAACTCCACACAGGGAGGACCAAGGAAGCAAACCTGGGTCTCCTAACTGCGAGGCAGCAGCGCTACCACTGCGCCACCATGCCGCCCTTCACCTTTATATGTTTACTCAAATGTAAGAAGAGGCAACAAAATCGATCTGATTGTCCAAGTGATCTGGGGGTCAATAACGGCTGAAGAACTGAAGTAAAGTCTTAAGCTGAGCCATGTAATACTCTGTATGTAATTAATGAAATCTTAAAATTGTTGAATCTAAATATTACTGGTAACTAGTGTAGGGAGATGTTTCCCAAAACTTCCTATGCCAGCACAATTATCATGGAGGTGAGGAGATCATGTGCTGTATGGGCAGTATAAGAAGTTCCTATTTAATGATATGATGTTTTGCCAAAGACTTTTAATCTATCTACAAATTTGGTACATTTCTTTTTATATAAAACATGGGTTGTATGATGGGCTGCACAATTCTGTCTCTGTTGATTGGTGTAAACTGTGAATTTTATAGATTTGCTGATTTTCCTAGCCATCATGAAATACAGCTCTCATAACTTGCTCACATACAGGCTCATTCAAATCTGTTGTTAAAAATGACATCCATTGTAACCACTGCAGTGGTGATCGCAGCTGTTGTTTAAAGGACAATTCCCTGACGGAGACAACAAGTGGAGTAATAAGGGCAAAATGATTTGTCTTAATAAAAAGAATTCTGAAGTAACAGTAAATCCTTGCATGGTTTTTACTGTATTCCCAAAAGTTAGAAACAAAGCTAAACTTAGATTGGTTCAAAGATGATCAAAGACTCTATTAGTTTTTTGCATGACATTCAAAATTAAGATCTGAATTAACAATTTCCCTTTATGTTCTTAGCCTGTGGCTGAAAAGTAGAAGACAACATCCTTAATATACTGTATCCCCAAATTGACAGACAACGCAATCAAGACCAATAATCAAAAACTTTGATTCACTTTGAAAAAAAAAGGGATTGGTAATCTAGGCATGCGGGGTGTTGCTTTATGCTATTTTGAGATTGCTGATCATGAATATGGTAGTGTTATTGATTTTTGATTCTTTAGCAGCAGCCATAGCCCTGTAAGAGCTACTTTCAGAAGATTAGAAATGACAAATTTCAAAAGAAAAAGCATGTGGGGGTAACCCTTAATAACAGTCATGCAACACAGCAAGTTTACTAAAACCTTTAGACTTGAGAGAAAGACATAACGGGGTATCATCATCATAACAATGGAAATTTATGCTGCGCCATCAAATAATTTGGCCAAGTGGCAGCATCCATAATGAAAACAAAGCTGACCTCAGAATAGACCCCAACATGCCACAAGTGTTTGCTGCATATAATGATATGTTGATCCCAATCACAACCTAAAATCTTCTATTTGATAGATCAGGGAAGAATAACTCAAGATCAGCGGCATTACAAAAGTGTGTGGGACAAAAGCACAATGACAAATATGAAGTGACAAAGGCACGGAGGAAAAATTTGTACTGCAACAAATGTTTCAACCTACCTGCTTGGGGTTTATTTTATTTACTTGAATGATATAAAAAATACATATATATATATATACATACAGGTATATATATTATGTCACGTGCGTGTGCATAGCAGACAGCTTAAGGGCTTTGGAGATGGTAAGTACCCACTGGACCAGCGGTTGGTGCTATGTGCTAATACCTTCTCTTCTTCTCTTGCTGCAGAACGGAAGATTGACAATCACTCCATTGTTGAGATCACTTCATCTGGCCACCTGGACCCACCCTTTCCTGCCTCATTGACCTCTTAATCATCTTGTTCCCAGCTTGAGATTGAATTCTGGTCTGAAAAGACAAATCCACAACAATTGCATGTTTTATTTTGTGTTTTATTTCATCCATTTATATGGAGTTGCCAAGGTGGTGCCTCCACTCATTATCTTTGGTTGTTGCATCCTTTACAAAATATATATAATGAAAATGCAGCAAAATAAAATATACAATGTGAAGTGAAACACTATAACAGTATACACAAATAAACAGAAACAACAAAATCAAAATACTAGAAATAAAAGAGTAAACGTAATGTGCATTACGTATTATGTGCAATACCTTGCAACAAATCTGAAAGCAGCACCCATCCATATGTTGTTGTTATCTGTTGCATGCTGGACATGTCTTGATTTGGATGTAGGAGTGTGCAGTAAGGCTCAAAAACTGTTTCATGGTAGAATTCAAATTTCTGACAGTTTCAGCAGATACCAGTGGAGTGTACTGGCTTTACATTTACATCTAGTTGCTTATTTGCTATCCAGTGACTTGAGACGAAGATTTGTCTCCTTTGGTACTGTATCCTGTATTGTTAAAGAGCACCAGTTACTATGGCCATGTGGGGTGAAACCCCGAGGATGATCCGGCTCACAGGATCCTTATTGTTGAGGACCCAAGTGGCTAGACCAGGCCAAGGGGACACCCACGTAACAACTGGCTGTGGCAGATAGATGGTCATTTCTGGAGGGTGGGACTGGACCCTGTGTCTGCCTGGGGGGTTGCCAACCAGGATCCCAAGCTGTTTCGTTGTGTGGTAGATGGGGCAACGTGCTATACCAGTGCATGCCCCCAACCTGAGCAGGCCTGACCTGACCTAGTTGCTTAGCAGATGCTTTTATCTAAAGTGCCTTTCAAATACAGTAAGTCAACATAATCAAGTAAACATCAGTCTGGGAGACTCTTTAGTAACAAATAATGCAGAACAAGTTTACAAATAACAATATATATATATTTTTTTCAAAATCTATTCTGCGAGAAGAATTTGACCCGGTACACAGGATTAACCAGTTAATCATAAGGTTCAAAACCTAAGGCTAATAACATTTAAATGTGCAGGTGAACCTTTTCATCCATGGAATTGTTAAATGCCTTGAGCATGAGAAAGACGCAAAATAAATAAAAATTTTTATTACTATTATTATTAATTAAATTTATATGTTTTTCTCCATGACGACTGTCTGAGGTGGAAAGAGCAGCTCACTGGCTGTAAGTATTTTTCCTGCATGCACTTTTGTCAGTAAGTCCTCACGAGTTCCCTCCAGCCAAGAGTCTCACTCTAATAATTCAAATGATATATTCAACAATATGAAAGGATGTGCATAAATTGAGGAATACTGACATGCAACGATCACCTGCATGTGCACTTGAAAGCAGAGTTTTGTAAGTAAACTTATTAGTATCTTCAGCAAAAATGAACAGAAGGATTTGAAGCTGTGGAGGCCACATCGACCGACCACAGGCATTCACCCCCTAATGGGATACAAGGGGTCAAAGTTACTCCTTTTCACAAAACTTTGAAAAAAAAAGGGGATTGGTAATATACTGTAGGCATGTGGAGTGTTGCTTTATGGTGTTTTGAAGTTGAGGTTACATGGTTATATGATAATATTTTTGACATACGATTCTTTAGCAGTGGCTCTAGCCCTTTAAGAGCTACTTCCAGAAGGATAGAAACAACAAATTTCAAACATAAGGAGGTGGGGTGTTGTTTAAGACTGTTTTAAAGGTCTGTGATTATGAGACACAAAAATAACTGGACTGGGCTTGGGGCTTTCCTGGAAAACCGTCTGGAGGTCGGCAGGACGTGAATCATAGAACTATATCCCCTCCTACACGCCCTATCCTGTGAATAGCCCAGTCAGTATTTGCACAACAGTCGCTACACGAGTTGCTGCGATAATGTCGGGTGAAAAAAATCAAACAGCAACACAAGACAAGACAACATTCCCGCGCACTATGCTTTTTCCGTAAAGCAGTTTTTGACAAAAACATTCCTGTCCTTGATCATCCTCCCTATCTGCCCGATTTAGCTCCCTGTGGTTTTTACTTATTCTCGAAAATCAAAAGTGACCTGAAGGAAACACATTTTTCTTTAATGGATAAAGTGAAGACAGAAATGGCAAGCCTGTTGAAGTGCCTCAAGCAAGAATACTTCCAGCACTGTTCAATGGAAGATACGTATGGAGCAGTGTACAGATTGGGAGGGGGAGTATATAGAAGGTGACAATGTTTAGAATGCTGTAATTCATCAATAAATATATTTTTTTTACCAATCCAATTATTTTTGGGTCCACCTCATATGAATTTATTTTTGTCTTTTGTCCTTTTAGTTGGGGCCTTGCGTTAGCGTGTATGAACCTCTCTCCGATAGCGGAAAATGGCATATTTGTATTACTATTATGAATATTTTGACTTTACACATTTAAATTGAAGCCCATGTTGCAATATTTTAAATATTTAATGCAACTTTTCTTGTTTATTATGTACATCTACCTCATAAAATAAATCGTTACATTTCTTGTGAACAACCCACATTGGGGCAGCTTATTAATTCAGACTTTTTTCTTACTCTTAGTAGTTTACTTTCTATACTGTAATGCCTTCAAAAAACCTGCTTGAAATTTTTCAAAAATTGTATTGTTCTCTAAAGATCCTTCAAGTTATTTTGTTGTCACTCTTTCAAGGCTTTTAGAAAGTAAAGATATCTTAGAGATACTCGTAGATCTGCTGGATCAAGTGTTGGTTGCTTCAAAAGTTGTTGAATACAAGCAGTACTAAACAGGAACACACACTGAAGAAACGGAACTATCTACCATATTAAGCAGAACAGGGTAAGTGTACATAAAGACATTCTTTAAGATGACTCCTAGGTAAGACAATGACTTCATTGGAGTTAGAGGTTGCCTTGATGCACACTGGCATTGTTTGAAAAGTGGTGTAAATCTATGCAAAAGGATACGTGGGCAGTGAAGAACATCACCACTGTCCGCAGTTTACTGGCTCAGCGGCTGAAGAATTCTGTAAATAGTTGTGGAGTGGTCCACAAGAAGGCTACTATGGACCACCCCCAATCCAATCATACTGAGAGGGTGAACCAGCCCCTTCAGACCATGATCACATCTTGCGTAGGAGACCACTATCAGGAATAGACGAAACACATTATTACCTCTAAGCAGACAACTTAACGGTCCTCTTAAAAGGGTATTTGGTCACAATCCACTAAAAATTTGACTCACCATTGCACAAACAACTCCAGATCTTCCACAAACATTAAACAACAGGTGAAGGGAAGGACGATGGCAGCCTAGTCCAGATAACTGGGTACAACCTGAGACACAAGCCTGCTCAGTTCTCAGTTGGGGAGAAAGTCTGCATCAGGGCACACCCCCTCTCCAAAACCTCAGACAAATTCATGGCTAAACAGGGTCTTAAATATGTTGGTCCAGCCACCATTTTGTATCAAACAGGCACATATTCTATCGATTGGGGATTGCTGGGAACCAAAAAAGCACAAATGTTCAACAATGCCAACTGCAAGACTTCAATGGAACACACAACGGCCTGGAGGTGGGGAGTTTAGCAGTGCTACTTAAAATGGACTGCAATTCCAAGCAGCCATGGGAGAATTATTCCACTGGGCAACTTTGGTTGTTCCCACAGGGGTTGCTGGGAGATAGAAGATGAGGCACTGGATTTAAAAGTGAGCTGTAAGAAGGCGTTGGGGCTGCAGCTGTCTCGTACTTTTTTGTTTCACTGCTGTCATCCCACAGTTGAATTACAGTTGCATTCATCACGAGGGTTACAGTTAACTCTGGAATTATGCTCTTGTCCTGCGCCTGTTTGTTTGTGGTTTCGTCTGGGTTGGAAAACGTCTCTGTCTGTGGAGCACTCTCAACTTCTACTTACAACTACACTGTAGGACTTAATATTACAAAATATTCAAGAGGCTGTTTGCCACGGATATCATTTAATTTTTTACCGTCAACTGCATTTGGGAAACTTGACTGTGTTTAGACTTTGTTGTGAGATTTTACAGCTGATCATGTTGTGCTTAGTGTTTTGTTGGGTTTCTTTTGTGACCGTGTTATTTAAGTAATTATCTTATTTGGGGTTAATCTTTCCAGTGTTTGCATCATTTGTTTAATGTTTTTGGCATTTAATATATTTATTTCCATTTGTCTAACTTCTGAGTCACGCATCTCTATTTGTGTGTGCTGAATCAAGGCTAGGTGTGTTCTGGGGGTCCCCTAAATGAAATAAATAAATCACCATTGTATGACAGTGATAATCCTGGTGCCTTGTGGCTGCTACATACTGACACCACGCATGTAAATAACAAAATAAGCAGTGGCCACACCAAGCCTAAAATCTTACCTAGGAATTTAATATATCTGGAGTGAACTCTAGCTATGGTACACTGGGTAATCTACAGGGTGAGAGGGTTTTTTTGACATACTGAGTTCAAACATTTCTGAAGGCATGGCCACCTTCCTCATCATGGGAGGAAGAAGCACATCAGTTTAGTTAGCTTTAGCGTTGGATGAACTGAAGTCACATCAAGTGTTGCTACAGTTAAATGTGCTGGGCTTCTTGGGATTGTTTACTGCTTAAAGTGGCTTGCATAAGTTGATATTCTGAAATAAATCTGTGTCAATTCTAGGTTGGAACGGTCTGTTGACATGTTGCAATTCCTGCTGAGGGAAGATAAACAAGATGGTTCCCTTTTCTATCTTAAACCATGGAAGGTGAAGTAACGTCTGGAAAATTCCAGAAAGATTTAGGGAAGTTTTTTTTTTTTTTGCTTGATTGAATTTATGCATAAAAAAGGCTTGAATTAATTAATCAGAATTGTAATCTCACTTGCGCTGGTGTCTGTCTGCTCTCCAATAAAGCTGATATATTGATTTACCTGATGTTAATCTTGGTTCTTTGCCTCCACAACTATCTGACATAGAGTCATGTGAAACAGGAAGTTTTTTTTTATTATTAAAATTTAAAGGTTTGACCTTCATTTGAACAGTATCTTTAGATAATGGTAATGTAAAAAAAAATGAAAATTTGACTTTGCAATAATTTCTTCAATGAAAAATGAACCAATATCCATCCATCCATCCATCCATTTTCCAACCCGCTGAATCCGAACACAGGGTCACGGGGGTCTGCTGGAGCCAATCCCAGCCAACACAGGGCACAAGGCAGGAAACAATCCCGGGCAGGGTGCCAACCCACCGCAGATGAACCAATATGCCATTCCCATTAGTGGGAAATTTAGTGGTCAGTCCATACAACTGAATGGACATGCCAGAGATGTTATTAAGCAGGACCTTTTTTGGTAAAGACAAAAATTAGAACAGTCCCTCATCTCTTGCAGTTATCCACTGAAGTCTGAAACAGCAATGGTTTCCTCCTGGCACCTCCCCCGGGTAGATCTAATTTGTGCAGTCACTTTATAATGGTAGACTCAAGCCCTTTGACATCAACAGTGGCAAGAGGTACCTGCAGGTCCTGTGATAAAATTCTGGGATTTTTAGAGACTTCTTTCAGCATTGCATTCTGTTCTTAGGCTGAACTTGCTGGGGCGGCCTGGCCTACAGTATACAAGTTGGTAGTTGTTTGAAATCGTCTCTACTTATAGACCATCTTCAGGACAGTGGAATGGTTGAGTTCCAATTGTTTGGAGAATTTTTTAAAAAATCGCTTCCCAGACTCATAAGAATCTATAACCTTCTTTGGGAGTGTCTTTGAAAGCTCTTTTGATCTCAGCATGGTGACAACATACACTTCAATAACAAAGTGCAAACTAAATGAAATGCCTGATGTTCAAGTAAGACAGGTTCAGATTATAATTTTAGGTATTCGAGGTAATGATAAATGTAGGGATGTACTCACTTTCTCCACTTGTGAATTTTGCATTGATGTTTACTTAATTGATACAATGGAATGCAAAATGTAAATGATGATTGTTACGTTAGATCACCTTTATCTATACATACTGTTTAAATGAAGAGCAAACCTTGATATGAAGAACAAACATTTCATGGGATGCACTTACTTTTTCACACAACAGAATGTATGATTTTTAAGAATGGTGGTCACAAGGCACCCCCAGCAGTGACACTCCTGAGCCGCTTCCTTTAGCACCTCTTCAGATTTAATTTCCTGCTACCAATAATAATAATAATAATAATAATAATTCTTTACATTAATATAGCACTTTTGTCACTACTCAAAGCACTCTCCATGCAGGGAGGACCCGGGACATGAACTCATGATCTACTCACTTTGACTACCACTGCGTATTCACTCTATGTTATTTGGATACTCTCTTATTGGAACAATTTACTGCAAAATACAAACTGGAAAAGAGTTTGGTTCCCACAGCAAAATTGTTTTCTAACTAATAAGGTAAAAATTATTTTAAGATAATTCATAAATTTTAGCCTGTTAGAGGCTTCTTAAAGAATGTAATGTTGATGTTAAGTGATCTTTCTGTAAAATGCACCCAAAATTATTCTTCATTTGTTTTGCATTTGCATAAAATTAAAAATAATTACAAACACTACACATGCTACACATATTTTAAAAAGACAGCAGCTAAAAAAATGACACTGTGATTAGTAATATAAAATATTCCAGTAAATCTAAAGCAATCCTCTCATACAACATATGTCTTCATTTTTACTCTCTTCCATTTTTTTATTATCCTAGAACCACAATGTTGTACACAATTGTGTTTGTTTTGATATGTATAGATGTTAGTGAAGTTTTTGTAATTTATATCTAAACAACATATTTGTACTATTGAATTTCATCATTTTTTAATTGAAATAAAGCATTCTTCTTTTAATAAAATGGTTGGTTCACGTACTATTTAATTGGGTGCAGTTTCCATTTAGCCCACTCAGTGTCAGTGTTGCACAACTTTTAAAAGCCTTTGTTCTAGAGATGACCTTTCTTCAAATGATATTTTAAACAGTAGCAGTGGGAGCACATGGTACAAAGAGACCCGTTGATAGAGCGCCTTGCAGTGCTTCACACAGAGTCACATGACCATCCTCTCACTTAGGCCATGGAGTACAATGAGAATAAACGCCCTTAAGTACTGACCCCTTAAAACTGCCTATCACAGGTTCATTTGATTGATATTATACAGCATGGGTGTCAAACTCCAGTCCTGGAGGGCCTCAGTGGCTGCAGGTTTTCATTCTAACCATCTTCTTCATTAGTGACCAGTTTTTGCTGCTAATTAATTTATTTTGCCTTAGTTTTAATTAACTTGACTCATACCCTTTAGTTGTCTCTTTTTCCTTAATTAGCAGCCAAACAATAAGGAGACACAAAACGAGCTGCCACATGACCAGCTCACCTGTGCTCATCACACAATATCTGAAAATAAAGGTGAAGGCCTCGGTAAGGTTGATCACCAAAACATTTTGATGGTGTTCTTAGAAAAAACAAAACAATCAACAATTTTGGAAATGTCTGCTGTGACAGAATGAGAGCAGCAACAAGCCATGGAATGAAATAACGGGTTTAATTAACAGCAAGAATCAGCTTCTTATTAAGAGACTGCTGGAGTGAAATTGGTTGGAGTTTGAAATCCCAGATTAGCCTTAACATAATCATCCTGTTGGACTATTTAGGAACAACAAATGTGACAGGACATGGGGACAAAATGAAGCATCACAGATGAGAAGTTCAAAACCATAAAGAACAACACAAGATTTGTTCATCTGTCCTTAGTTACAAGAATCTATCAAGGCCATCATCAATCAGACGGAAATTCACAGAACATGAGGGTCCTCAAGGCTTCTTGCACACACTAAGAGGGAAGTAAGCAGCTCGTTGTGCCAGCTTAGAGCTACACATAAAGAGTCTAGTTTGAGATTTGAGACCACATTCAAAAAGATATAACGTCTTCCATATCTACTATATTCCTTCATTCCTATCTAATATATAGTACTGTTTACATCTGATCTATCCACCCATCCATTACATACAGTATCGCCTTTCATACCTTCCTAGCTGTTGCTCATCTGCAGCTCCAAAGGACAGCAGACTGCCCAAGCCACAACCCTTCTGTGCCCAGAAATGCATATAACCCCGCCCTGATTGCAGTTGGTGTCCCTATTTGACCCTCAAGTATGTGAGAGATAAGAAGGGCTCCACTCTGGCCTTTCCTAGTCTATTTTTTAACTTTTCGAGGTGAATTCTTTGTTTTGTACCTTTTGTGGTACCCCCAAGTCTTGAACCTATTCTCAAAAAATCTGTTTATATTATAAATGATATGGCACCTTTCATGTCTGCTAATCTGTCTAGTGCCTCTCACATCTATTTATTACATAGCACCTTTAAATAGTGCCATTGCTTTCTGCCTGTCCATTACATAGTGCCTTTCACTCTGTCTATCGCTTATAGAGCACCTTTGTTAACTATTCACTGGTGCCTTTCATATTTATATTTGACTGTCATATCTATTGTATATGTCCCTTCATGTTTATGAACTTATATATTATATAGTGCCTTTCCAATCTCTCTCCAATATAATAACTTGCAAATGTATGTATTATATCACCTTTCATTTTTATGCATTCTGTAAAGCCTTTCGCATACACTATGTAGTGCTTCTCACACCTTTTATATAGCACCTTTCACTTTAACCTGTCTATAGTACATCATAATCACAGCGGGCACAAGGCATCATTCAGCCTGGCACAGCCCACAGAGTGATGCCCAGACAGTCCACCTCATGGATGAGTAGTAAGGAGTTTGTTTTAACAGAATAATTAATGTCTTTTAATATACTGCCTCTCATAGTGATGATGTTATATAGTGCCTTTCATTGGAATATCTGAATGAACATAACACAGCAAGAGCTCAAGGCAGCACAGTAAGGTCAACTAAATAATAGCACAACTTTGTATGATATAGTAATCCACACCTGCCAAACTCATCATCATCATCATCATTAACAACCTTGGGGCCACTCAACCCACTCAACACAGCCATGGACAAGGTGAAATTTCAATGGAGGGTCTCCTCTCATACACACACACTCTGGCACTCATATGGGGCCCATTTGGAAACACCACTTAGCTTGACCTGCTTGTCTTTGGAGATGTGGCAGGTGAAGTGGAGGATCTGGAGATCCTCCTGGGGCTCAAGGAAAGTCCGCAGACTGCACCTGGGCAAGACCTGGGTGCAAGATTTATCAATAAGAAGAGAGTGGGGAGGATTAGGGTTAGCCAGGTGGTCCATGGCAATAACAATGGGGTGGGATTATTTAAGATTATACGTCATTGAATGGTGTTGTTCCCCTTTTGTTCAGGGTCCCGAAGTCACTCTCGCATTGTGTTGGCTGTATGCTTCAGATCATTGCCATGCTGAAAGGTGAACCTCTGCCACAGTCCGAGGTTATGTGCACCCTGAAGTAGGATCTCTTCAAAGGCCTGTCTCTATTTGGCTACATTCATTTTTCCCCTCAATTCTGACCAGTTTCCTGTCCCCGCAGTCCCACATCATTTTGCTGCAACCATTATGTTTCTCCATCAAGTCACAAGTATGCTTTGAAAAAATTATTCAGATTTTTTGATGTAATTTCTATATATTTATAGGTGCTGAATTCAAAAATAAAAACCAATTTTCTCCATCATGTTAAGGTTGTTTCACAAAGCACAATTTTTAGCTGTCAATTATAGGCTTTTATAAAATTATTTTCATACTATAATTGATGTGGGCATAAGAGAATCCCAATATCCAAACACAACCATGCAGACAAAAGTCCAAAACACTTCAAAACGCTTATTTGTATCAAGCACAATGCCTTCACAGTTTCTCATTCTTGTTCTTTCTCTCTCTACTCATCTTCTCCAAACCTCCCAAGTGAGCGTTGTCCTTCACCTCTCCCGACTCCAAATGGCCTGGGTGAGGCGAAGTGGCTTCCTTTATGCTGGACTTGGGAGTACTTCTCGTGCCAGACCTTCAAGGCCATGTGGAACTGCCATAAAATATGAGAGTTCTCTCTGGGCAGCGCACCCAAACAGCTTTGTGGTTATCCTAGCTAGAGTCAGTCCAGAGGAGTTCTGCCACCTATTCTACTGGGGGAACAACTGTTCTTGGCAGATAGCCTCCTCCAGTACGTTCATTATATTTTCTCTCTCACTGGAAAGGGAATAGGAATAGTTCTGGCTGGGATACACCACCTTCTGCGCCATCTTTCTATAATGGCCTACTGGCATTTTAAAGTACTACTCTTCATCTCAGTTGGGATGCCAGTTCATCCATTATGTCTATTACAATATTAATATTTTAATGATAATTTGGTTGAATTTAATGTTCTAATATTAAAATCTATGTTTAAAGTTTTGAATCCCTTCTTGAGAAAATTAACTACAATGAACACAGCTGGTTCAAATGTGGGGACATGAAAATCTTGTGTATTTTACAAGCTCAGCAGTCAGGACAAACAAAATTCCCAAGAATTGACATTGGGTTCTGGCCAGCTAGAAAAAAAGCTACAGCTTGGTGCCAAAAACACCATCAGATCAAGCCTGGTGGACCCAGATAAAGCGCTGCTACTGCCACTTCATATTAAGCTTGCTTTAATGAAGTAGTTTGTCAAAGCACTATCCAAGGATGGAGCCTGTCTGATGTGTTTGTGCTGAAAGTTTGAAGCTTTGTTTGAGGCTAAATTGGAAGAGGGTATTTTTGCTGGTCCTGATATTATAAAACATATTTCTGATGCAAAATCTGATGAGGCAATGAAGGACCTGGAAATGAAAGGCTCCGATATGATTTGTATGTATTGTTTATAAACTAACAAAAAATGCTACCATTAAAAAAAAAAAAAAGAAAAATATATTAGTTAAGTTTAAGGAACTGGGTTGCAACAAGAGTCTCAAAGTTCACTTCCTGGATTTGCATCTAATATTTTTCACTGATAGTCTTGGAGCGGAGAGTGAAGGGCAGTGGTGAAGGAATCCATAAGGATTATTTTTATTATTATAGGATATCAAGGACATGGAAAGGAGGCAGGTGGGCTTCTGCTGGAAGATTCATAGCGATGCACCAGAAGAAGTGTAAAAACAACAGCCCACCAAACAAAGATTTGGATAAAAAAAAAATAAAAAAAACAAGTGACAAAAACTAAAGAAGTTAAATGTAACTCAATTAATATGAATTTTTTTTCTTTATATATGTTTAAAAATATTAGTTTGCCAAAATAGCTTCATGTTATATTGCATTAGTATAATATTGTACACATGAATAAATTGTGTAATTTGTTAAATGTTAACTAAAGTTCTTTTCAATTTTGTGATAGAATACAAATAAACCCAGTTTTATTTTAATTTTGCATACCTATGTTACGCTAGAATGAAGCCAATTAATCAAAAAGTGAGTGTTCAAAAGCCTTGTCATTCAAAACTAATTAAGACTAATTAACTAGTGCTACCTGTGACTTCAGACCTTCTTATATAGAGGGAGCCACTTGTTTTCCTTACCTTTTAAAACATTTTCTCTACTTATGTAGCTGTTATGTTACAGTCTGGATTTATGTTTACTTTCCATTTTATTGTTTTTTCATCAATGTTGAATTATTTTTATGTTATTTCTGTTCAGTTTGTTTATCATGTCCTGTCTTTAAATGTTAATCCATCCCTTGTATTATGTGAGTGGAGCCTCAGGAGGCAGGGCCACCCTGACATCACTGCTGCTGGGCCTTCCCTCTGCCTTTATATTCAGGTCAGTGAGAAATCCAGCAGTGGACCATTGAGAGTGTGAGACGCTTCATTTGATTTGTCTTTCCGGTTACTGGATACTGCTACTTGTGTACTGGGACTTGTTCACCTCTGATTGCCTTTTAGGCAGATCCTTTTTGCACTTACATTTATTTTAATTAATCATTTGTGTATAAAGATTCATGTTTGTATTATCTCTACAGGCCAGAGATTGGTGGTGTTTCTCTCCCTTATAACACAATTTTAATATATTTTGGGACATTGATTGCAATTTGAACTTTAAAAATCAACTCCCCAGTTTGGGCTTGCTTAAGCCAATGCCTGCAATTAGCAAAGAGAATAGAAAAAACAGTATAATAAACAGCAACTGTGAAGAAGTATTCCAAAAATATTTAGTATGTATATGTAAAAGTTCAAATGACACAACAAGCCATTTAGTCTATTCTTTTTTATGCATACTAAAAATAAGACTGCAACAAAAGCCAATAGCTCTACCATAAGTGTGCCATTGTGAGTGTTATTTTTCCTGAAATAGTAAGAATGTCTGACTATGAACATTACAGATAGAAACAGGATAAGTCATTAATATCGTCTATCGTTGTGCATTATGAATCCTAACACAGCTTTTTTTTTAACCCACCACTGTCACAGTGTGTAATGTCTAAGCAGCGATAAAAAATATTTTATTCTTTTGTAGGAGTGCTTTATCTGTTCAGTTACATAAAGAATTTTTACATCTGTTTAACATGGCTAGTATTTGGTTTTATTAATTTATTTTCCGGCCTAATGCTGTACTTTCATTTTAGTAACAATGTAAGGTTTCATCTTCAACTTGTAATACTCTCCTTTGGTTTAACTATTCAAAACTCTTAGATCTTCTGAATGTATAACACGTTCCCATTCTTGAAATTTAAAGGTATTAATGTATAAGTAGGTGTGTAGGTTTTCTCACCCTTTCAACTTTTTGAATATTTTATTTACATTATTCTCAAGTTGTGAAGCAGTTCAGCATTAACATTAAATGTGCTTTACTTCTCTTGGGCGAGTGCTCGCAGGTTTATATTGCATTATGACTTTTTTGTACATCTGATCTCTTTGTGAAGCACAGGAAGAGCTTTGCAAAATGTTTATTGAACAGTTACAGTACATCTGCCCTTTTCATTAATGAGACACTCTTTCATAGAAAAATAGTTACTGCAGTTCCCCTTGTAGCACTACAGTGGATTCAGAAACTATCAAGACCTCTTCACTTTCTGCACACTTTATTTAGCAGGAAATTTAATTTTAAATGGATAAACTGGCTATTTTTGCCCATCAGTCTACACTCAGTAGGCAATAATGACAAAGTGAAAGGTATGCAAATTTATTAAAATTCAAAGTCTGAAATCTCCCATTCACATTAAGTATTCTGATCCTTAATTCAGTTCTTTGTAGAAGCTGCTTTGGCAACAATGCTTCGAGTCTTTGTGGGCAAGTCTCTACATGCTTTGAACACCTGATTTGGGCAGATCCTCACAAGCCCTGTTAGATTGGATCGGGAAGATCTGTAAACTGCCATCCTCAGGTCTCTCCACACATGTTCTATGGCAGGGGTCCACAACCCCGGTCCTGGAGGGCTCCAGTGGCTGCAGGTTTTCATTCTGACCCTTTTCTTAATTAATGACCTGTTTTTGCTGCTAATTAACTTATTTTGAATTAATTCATTTTAATTGAATTGCTGGGGGCGGCACGGTGGCGCAGTGATAGCACTGCTGCCTCGCAGTTAGGAGACCCGGGTTCGCTTCCCAGGTTCTCCCTGGCTGGAGTTTGCATGTTCTCCCCGTGTCTGCGTGGGTTTCCTCCAGGTACTCCGGTTTCCTCCCACAGTCCAAAGACATGCAAGTTAGGTGCACTGGCGATTCTAAATTGTCCCTAGTGTATGTGCACTGCCCAGGGTTTGAAGACTCAGATCCCTTGTTTCTTTTTCCTTAATTAGCTCCTAAACAATACTAAGATACAAAATGAGCCAAAACATGACCAGCAAACTGTGTCCATTATTCAATACGTGAAATTAAAAGAAAGATGAAGATCTCAGGAATGTTGATTTGCTCAGGTCCTCAAAACATTTTAACAGTGCTCTTAGAAAAGGGAAAATCAGCAGTTCCGGAAATATCTGCTATTGCACAATGAAAGCAGCAACACACCAAGGAATTCAAAAATGGGTTTAATTAACAACAAGACTTGGAACCTAATTAAGCAACTGTTTGGAGTGAAATTGATTGGAGTTTGAGGCCCTGACTTAGTTGGTCTTCTGTTGGCTCACTCACTTTACATTTCACTTCCGTATAAGGAAAGAAATGAAGCAAATCAGAGGAACAAACCTTAAAAAAAAAAAAGTCAATTAAAATGAATTCAAAAGAAGTTAATTAGCAATAAAGACAGGCCACTAATTAAGAAAACGATTAGAATGAAAACCTGCAACCACTGTGATCCTCCAGGACCAGAGTTGGGGACCCCTGTTCTATGGAGTTTAAGTCTGGGCCACTCAAGGACTTGTGCTGAAGACTCCAGTGTTGCCTTGGCTATATGCTTTGTAGCACCACTGTTGTGCTGAAAGGAGAACGCCACCCCAGTCTGAGGCTTTCTTCAATCACCTCTCTGTATTTGGGTAAATTCATCCTTTCCTTAATTCTGATCAGTCTCTTACTCAAAGAGTTCAATTTTTTGTCACATCAGACCAGAGAATCTTTTTCCTCATGACCTCAGAGTCCTTTAGATGACATTTGGCAAGAGTGGCCTAACCATGCTATCATAAAGGACTGATTGATGGAGTACTCCTGAGATTGTTCTTCTGAAAGGGTCTCCTATCTGACCAAAGAACTTATGAAGCTGTTTGAGTGACCATTAAATCTTGGTCACCTTACTGAACAAGGCCCTTTTTGCCCTGTTACTCAGTTTGGCTAGATGACCAACTCTAGGAAGAGTCTTGGTGGTTCATAACTTCTTTGAACTTCTTCTGGGAACACTCAAAGCTTTAGAAATTTTATACCCTTGCTCTGAACTATGCTTCACTATAATTTGATTGCGGTGGTCTACAGAGAGTTTCCTGCACTTGTGACATGCACTATAAACTGTAGGACATTATTTACACAGGTACAGTAAGGTCCATAAATATTTGGACAAAGACAACTTTTTTCTAATTTTGGTTCTGTACATTACCACAATGAATTTTAAATGAAACAACTCAGATGCAGTTGAAGTGCAGACTTTCAGCTTTAATTCAGTGGGGTGAACAAAACGATTGCATAAAAATGTGAGGCAACTAAAGCATTTTTTAACACAATCCCTTCATTTCAGGGGCTCAAAAGTAATTGGACAAATTAAATAACTGGAAATAAAATGTTCATTTCTAATACTTGGTTGAAAACCGTTTGCTGGCAATGACAGCCTGAAGTCTTGAACTCATGGACATCACCAGATGCTGGGTTTCCTCCTTTTTAATGCTCTGCCAGGCCTTTACTGCAGTAGCTTTCAGGTGATGTTTGTTTGTGGGCCTTTCTGTCCGAAGTTTAGTCTTTAACAAATGAAATGCATGCTCAATTGGGTTAAGATCAGGTGACTGACTTGGCCATTCAAGAATTTTCCACTTCTTTGCTTTAATAAACTCCTGGGTTGCTTTGGCTGTATGTTTTGGGTCAATAATAATAATAATAATAATACATTTTATTTGAAGCGCCTTTCAAAAAACTCAAGGTCACTGTACAATCAGGTTAAAAAATAAACATTCAATAACTAGAAAATTTAAAATCCAAATAAAACATCAGATAAAACACCAATAACAGTTACAATGAATAAGCAATTTTGAACAGATAAGTTTTAAGATTAGCCTGAAATTGGTGAAGGGTAGTCATATTCCTAAGATAAGCAGGTAATGAGTTCCATAAGGAAGGTGCCGATCTGCTAAATGCGCGATATCCCATCGTAACAAGACGTGCTGGTGGATTATTTAAGTTAATGGAAAAAGAGGATCTGAGCATACAAGAGGGTTTAGTGACTTGTAGGAGCTGTGAGAGGTATGTGGGGGCAAGATTATGAATGGCCTTATATGTAAGGACTAAAATTTTGTAGCTGACCCTAAACTTTATTGGCAGCCAATGAAGCTGCTGAATAACGGGTGTAATATGATCAGAATAGGGTGTTTTAGTAATTATACGAGCAGCCGAATTTTGAACAAGTTGAAGTTTATGTAGTAACTTTTGAGGCAGACCAAAGAGAAGTGAATTGCAATAGTCCAGGCGGGAGGTGACCAAACTGTTGACTAAAATGGCAGTAGAGTGATTTGACAGAAATGGACGCAAGCGATTAATATTTCGCAGGTGAAAGTAAGCTGCTCGAGTAACAGAACTGATGTGAGACTGGAAAGATAACGTGCTGTCCAGAATTACACCAAGGCTTTTTATCTGATCAGTACAGGTAACAGAAGTATTGTCTATTAATACTGAGATCTTTGATGCCTTTGCTATTGCAGATTTCGTGCCCATAAGAAGCACCTCAGTTTTATTAGAGTTCAACTGCAAGAAGTTGGAAGATAACCAAGACTTGATCTCAGCAAGGCAATCAGTAAGTGAGGATGGTGGAAGCGATGCAGATGGTGAAGTGGAAATATATAACTGGGTGTCATCTGCGTAACAATGAAAGTTTATCTTCCATTTACGAAAAATGACACCCAAAGGAAGCAGATAAATGATAAACAGCAAGGGGACAAGGACAGAACCCTGAGGAACCCCAGATACTACAGGAGTGGGAGTGGAGGTACATGTATCCAGCTGAATGAATTGAGTTCTGTCTGTAAGATATGACTTAAACCAAGTTAACGGAATGTGAGAAATACCTAGTGCAGATAGCCTTTTTAGCAGGGTGAAATGACAGACAGTGTCAAATGCAGCACTGAGGTCAAGAACAACAAGGATTGTGATTAGGCCTGAGTCTGCAGCCACTAAAAGATCATTAGTGATCTTAACTAGTGCCGTCTCAGTGCTGTGAAAACGTCGGAAGCCTGACTGGAATGGTTCGTATAAACTGTTAGCAGATAAATACTGATGAAGTTGGGAAGCCACAGTTTTTTCAAGAACCTTTGAAATAAAAGGAAGATTAGAAATTGGTCGGAAATTATTAAAGTCAGTAGGGTCAACCCCAGGTTTTTTCAGTAGGGGGTGAATCACTTCAGTTTTCATAGACTGGGTCATTGTCCATCTGTATCATGAAACGCCGCCCAATCAATTTGACTGCATTTAGCTGGATTTGAGCAGACAGTATGTCTCTGAACACCTCAGAATTCATTTGGCTGCTTCTGTCCTGTGTCACATCATCAATAAACACTAGTGTCCCAGTGCCACTGGAAGCCATGCACGCCCAAGCCATCATACTGCCTCCACCGTGTTTTATAGATGATGTGGTATGCTTTGGATAATGAGCTGTTCCACGCCTTCTCCACACTTTTTTCTTGCCATCATTCTGGTAGAGGTTGATCTTGGTTTCATCTGTCCAAAGAATGTTTTTCCAGAACTGTGCTGGCTTTTTTAGATGTTCTTTAGCAAAGTCCAATCTAGCCTTTCTATTCTTGAGGCTTATGAGTGGCTTGCACCTTGCAGTGCACCCTCTGTATTTACTTTCATGCAGTCTTCTCTTTATGGTAGACTTGGATATCGATACGCCTACCCCCTGGAGAGTGTTGTTCACTTGGTTGGCTGTTGTGAAGAGGTTTCTCTTCACCATGGAAATGATTCTGCGATCATCCACCACTGTTGTCTTCCGTGGACGTCCAGGTCTTTTTGCGTTGCTGAGTTCACCAGTGCTTGCTTTCTTTCTCAGGATGTACCAAACTGTAGATTTTGCCACTCGTAATATTGTAACAATTTCTCGGATGGGTTTTTTCTGTTTTCGCAGCTTAAGGATGGCTTCTTTCACCTGCATGGAGAGCTCCTTTGACCGCATGTTGTCTGTTCACAGCAAAATCTTCCACATGCAAGCACCACACCTCAAATCAACTCCAGGCCTTTTATCTGCTTAATTGATACTGGCATAATGATGGACTTGCCCACACCTGCCCATGAAATAGCCTTTCAGTCAATTGTCCAATTACTTTTGAGCCCCTGAAATGAAGGGACTGTGTTAAAAAATGCTTTAGCTGCCTCACATTTTTATGCAATCATTTTGTTCACCCCACCTGAATTAAAGCTGAAAGTCTGCACTTCAACTGCATCTGAGTTGTTTCATTTAAAATTCATCGTGGTAATGTACATAACCAAAATTAGAAAAAAGTTGTCTCTGTCCAAATATTTATGGACCTAACTGTATGTGCCTTTCTAAATGATGTCCAATTGATTCAGTTTGCAACAGGTGGACTCCAATTAAATCCTAGACCTATCACAATGAGAATTATAGCAAGCAGGATGCATCTGATCATAATTTGGAGTGGCACAGCAAAGGCCCTGAATACTTAAGTAATGTCAATGAGAGATTTCAGTTTTTAACATTTAATAAATTTACAAATCTTTCTGAAAACATGTTTTCATTTTGTCACTAACGGTTTTGAGTGTAGGTTGATGGGGGGAAAAAAAATATGGCAAATTTATCCTTTTAAAATTACATTTCCAACACAAAGAAAAGCCAAGCAAAATGACACCTTTTATTGGCTAACTAAAAAGATTACAATATGCAACACAATAAAAAGTGTAGAAGGGGAAGGGGTCTGAATTCCTTTGAATTTCCAATGTATGTCCTATTGCAGAGCATTTATTTGGTGCACTGCTACCACCACAAAGCTTACTTCACCCTTTTTTTTTTGTTGTTGTTGCTTCAGCCACGCAACTTACTTCATCATTGTTCGGTCCCTTATCTTACTCCACCTTGTGTTGCCAAGTCATCTTCACAGTTTTTGAAGTTCTCAGATGTTTGATGAAATGTAGGGGGCCTTCCTAACTTGTTACTTTGCACAATGAACACCATTTATTATATAGCCACAAAGCCAGATGGATGTAAACTGTTACACATCTTGCATATGACAGAATGATTGGTAGTGAACTGTCAAAAGAATCTCTGAAATTGGCACCAGGCTTTCCGTTTCTGTTCTGCTCAGCGTTTCCTTCCAGTACAACATGCAGTTTGTCTCATTCTTCACAGGCTACTTTCTTTCTAAATGTCTGATGCATTTTTACCGGTTAGAGTCAGCAGCAGAGCTATTTCTTTGCTGTCTGTATTTTTAGTATTCTGATCTTAAGATCCACGTACAAAGCTCAAGACCCTGTTATTCCTGATTTAATGAACATTTCATGATAATTTCAGCTCACCAGAGTGAGGAATGTTACCCACAGTTTAAATTTTTTAATTGTTTCACTTCTTGATATTATGCATCACCAAATCAAATCTCTGCACCCCCTCAATAGTAGATATGGGCCGTGAATATTTCTGCTGCCCTCTAATGACAGAAATCAGTAGTATTCTTACAAATCAAAAATGTTTCAGAACGAAATTCAAAGTTATAAAGAAAAAACAAACAGTTGAGAGGAGCTATTTCTTATGCCAGTGGCATTAAATGCACAGCATGGCATGGAGGGATGCCAGTCCATTGCAGGTCCCGTGCAGTCCCCACCCACACCTGAGGTGCTATTTAATCTAATGCACACCTCTTTGGGAGAAAACAAATCCATAGCATACTTTTGGAAGCACCTTACCTGGCAAAAAAAATGTTAACTATAAACAGCATTTAGGGAAGGGCAAAGGCTATCAGACCAAATCCTGAGAGCAAACACTACCTTTTTTCGTGGCATTCAGTTACTATTGATTAAAATAGCAATTTGCTCAGGAAAAACATTTGAGTTTGTTTTAACTGTTCTTGCCTGTGAAAAATTAACTATGAACAAGTGTGCCTGAGGGCAAAGTCAACCTGCAAAGCACAGCACCAGGGCCATTCCTTAGTTTTCCATTTTGCACTTAATGGTACAGTCCCCTTGGGGATGTCCCAACCCAAAGCAGTCACCCACTGGCTACTTTGAAGGGCCATTCAGCTGGGTAGTGCTGGTGGGAACCTAGCAAAACCTGGAGATATCTGACATTTACAACATGGCCAGCCCAGTGCTAACCCAGCAACAGCATGTAATCTCAAGGAGAAATGCTGCTTTGTCTTTGTTCTTCACATACGTATCCAAACATATGTCAGATGTTTTCATATTATTCTGGCCTACATTGAAATATGACAATGACTGTATCATATTGCAGAGTTTTAGTATACAGGGTCTAAGGCGGACAAAAAGAAATGGCAAACTGCAGGCACAAGTAATAGGGCACTGCTTTAGAAAACAGAGCAGTTGTGCTGCTATGGACCTTACCCACTGGGTTTTCTCTCATTATGTTTACCTGAAAAGAAGAAAATTTGGAGAACTAAAACCTGTTCTTTTTACTAGTCTATCAAATGTGCAAAGGGGCTTGGAATTGCATCCGTTAACTATACCATCAAAACAGTGTCAGTGGCAGTATGGGCATGACATTTCTTGTGATCATACCCACATTTTCCTATATGGGTGTAGACTCCTCTAACATTAACAGTCACTTACCTAGTTAATAACGTCAGTCCAGTGCTGGTGCTTGGTTATTTTGCACCCTAGGCCAAATTTATTAGTGTGCCAACTGACTCTTTGGTAGCTTTAGGTTTTCCCTCCCTTTATGATCTGTGCCATAGGCAAATTCCTAATTCACCTTAATGGTGGTGCTGGCTCTGCGTCTGTCCTTTTTTGCTAATAAAAGGTGTGTGAATTACACATTTTGCTAGTTATGTCACAAGAAGTCAAACAGTGAAATCCTGGCACCTGGTCTGTCTTGATTGGCATCAGGTTATTCTGATACCATTTGACATCAACATCACCTGAAAAAAAAACATAATTATAGATTTAAATGCTAGAAACAGCAAAGTTTGTAATGAAATCTGTAGCAGACAGTAAACTCATAAATTTTCCCAGAAGTCCACAGAAACAGTTGCACACCATCTTTGTTTGGAAGACTTTATAAATGTTATGGAATCAGTGGAACATAGAGACAAGTCAATTGAAGAGATATGAAATGACGCCAGTAAATGCTGACTTGTATGCTTAACTATGACTATGAGAAATTTAATAAATCCTAATGATCAGTTATTGATGGCCATCATACCACATTTTCTCATTTAGATGGTGCATATTTTTAAAAAAATGAGACGTGTGTGGACTGCTAAAGTTTAAGTGGTGTATTCCATTAACACACTGCAGGCCATACTGCAATAAGATTTGGAGACGGTACGATAAGAGATAAGAAGTTGTGCATTTGTTGTGAGACGAAGGTTGAGGGTGTTTTAATTGTTAATTTATTTAACACAATCCATTCTGCTTGTCCTGGTGCACAGCCCAAATGTGAAAGGGTGCGCTGGCTTAACAAGAGGATTGCCAGGTCACCAGCAACGTTGCAATCGATGGGCAGCAGCCACAGGATGATTGAAGTATAAAGGAGAGCGGGTTAGGGTTGGAAGAAATTTGGTTTCGTTGAGATAGTGATCGCTGGAAGGAGAATTAAAAGATTTTGAAGGGAAAGGAAAGCTTCAGTCAGGCTGAATATTCAAAGAACAGCAAGACTGACGGATATAAGGAGGTTCTGGAGAGGGTCCATGGTAATATTTAAGTTTGCTATTGTGGAGATGATGAGAATGGAGAAAGGCACAGCTGGAACAAGGTGTAGGTGGGAGGGTCAAGATGCGGTAGCATCCAAGCGAGGGTGAGATTAACGAGGCAGCTTTGGAACCACCCTGACCGACTCAGGTGGCAGTTCATGGTCTGCCTGGTGGATCAGGATGTGGTGGGCTGTGGTCTTAACAAGGACTGAGAGAATGAAATAGAAATTGAATGAATGAAGAAGAATGCTGAAGTGGTTACAACTTTAAGTACTGATGATTTTAATATATTATTTGGATTCATTTATTGGAATACAATTGTTTGACTTATTTAAAAATTGTTTTGCACCTTCTTGCAATTTTATTCTCACTTCTTTAGTAAACCCTGCTATAGCATTTGAAAGCAAGTCAGATTTGACTGACTCACTTGTCCTGGTCATGACTATTGATGCCCAGATACAAGAAGGTGACCATGGTTGCTGGTCTGTGGCATCACAATATTGTTAGTGATAATTAATAATGTCAGTGTTCTCATTTTTTTTTTTTTTTAAACACAAATGAAAAGTCCTCACTAAATACTTATATTTATCTACATTCAATATCACATTTCAGTTCTCAGATGAAAGCTTCAGTTTAAATAATGGCTTCCTACCAGTTAATTTTTATTGATGCCTAATGGTACAAAAAGAAAGAAAATAATTTTCCAGTTAATCTCATCAGGTATGGCTGCTAGCTCTCTGCATTGCAGTATACAACAGCTGGAATGTTAGGTCCATTTTCAGCTAACAGAGAATACAGAAGTACCATGACTATGCTTTGTGGTTTGCATGGTTATGGTTGACATTTGGCCATGGTGTTGAGATTGTCTTTTGCAAAGGCCACTGAGATACTGTGACCACCAATTGGTTTCCCCATGTTGTCATGGAGAATACAAGACTTCATTCCCACCATTTCACTCCAAGTGGTTTTGTTCTGTACAGTACCAGAAACCTGAGTGATCTTTGAAGTTTTTTCAACTCAAGATCTCTAAAAACATTTCTGTTTTAACAAGGTACCATATTTGCAACAAGGAAGCTGACTTCCATAGTAAAGCACTCAAAATTCTTTTGCAGATCCTATAACAATTCACTTCAAGAAAAATAATAGGAAAGAAAGCCTGACTCATTCTCTCCCTCTCACTCAAAGGTATTCTTTCATGGCAGCTTTCTTCCATAAACCTCTATGATCTCCTACCACACAAATAATGCAAGTTCTTTACAAGCCAGAGCCACCCTTTGTGATAAGTGGTCCGTAGCGGTGTGCTGATTTTAAATAATCATGCACTGCACGAGTGCAAGCTCTAATGAGGTGCGAGCACGCTTCGCTCAGAGGACGGCACCTGCTTGATCATGATAATCTTCTTAATTCCTCAGAGAGGATGCAGAGTGTTTGCACCTGTGCCCCGTGAAAAGCATTAGAGGAGACAGAGTCGTGAGACCAGCATTGTGGAAAGAAGCAGGATGAGCCAGGCAGTGTGGGTGTGAGGCACAACTGTCTTTGGCCAGCGAGGGTGCAAAGGATCGGCACTCTAGGCTTATCCTACACCGATTAATTGTTGAGGAGTGGGAATGACTGAGGTGGCGTCCTACCTCAGGGGTACACCAGAGGTGTGAGAAAGAAGACTGGATGACAACCAAATACAGTGGTCTGGCCGATGCCACTTGGAGGCATCTAAGATGGGGCCAGGTGGTGAGGACCACGATTGCTTAAGTCTCCACCAGCTGAGTAAGCAATGGGTGAGCTGGGGAGACTGAGTTGGAGAGGTGCTGGGCTTGTTCAACAGAATATGAAGGACGCGATGGCTATTGGTTTTAATATCATTTTAATCTGGATTTTTAATGCATGGACAGTCACTGTTTTAAAGGGATTATTTATTGTAGAGTTTTGAGCACTGCACTTTGTTTTGAACACTGTTTTGTTTTAAATAAAACCACTGGAGCACTTTTGCATCAACCCCTTGCTTTGTGTGTTGTGTCCTCATCTGCTGGCTCATCCCTTGGTTACGTTATCAGCTGTAACAGGTTCAAGAGGCTCCCAAGAAGGATCTGGTAGTGCGAGGCCGACCCGCACAGTCACACTGCCAGTAACAACACAGGCATATCTGGTCATGCTGGACAGCTTAACATTACTTCTACACGTTCAAAAACTTTATTGCTGCATTTTTAGTCAAAAGTGTCTGGAAATCTATATACATGAAACTGCTCATTTCAGGGAATGCATCTGAGATCAAGGACCTCACACAGCAGTGTATTTCAATGCCAATGATGAGCAAAGTTAAAATTTTCAGTGAAACAATCTGTAGAAAACTGAATTTGCAGTGAAACACTGTATTGCTTCAGAAAGAAATTCAGAAAGTAAAATGTGTTTCGCTCTCAGCAAAATATATCCCATTTACATTTACATAAGATTTAGTCCCCATTAGGAAGTGTTTCAATACATTAACTTGGCATGTGTCTGCTTGTCATTTAGCATTTATATATGAATCTCTTGTGGGGGGGGGAGAAAAAAAAAATCAGTAAATTGCTTACATCTTCAACTAGCAGAAGCCTGTGGAGAAAGTAATGTGGACAAAGGTACATGTAGCTGTGCTAATCAAATAGTTTAAAATGGTTCAAAATGCAGCTACCAGAAAGGTTTTCCAGCAGTTAATATGTGTACTTCCATAGTCCTTACTGTACTTTGTTCTGTCCTCATCAGAATGAAGAAAAGACATTAGTCTAACATTGAGGCTTTCATAATCTCATTATACTTTAGATAGCTAAACTTTGATTAATTTTGTTACTCTATTGTGATTTTCTTCATGTTCTTTAAGACTTTCAATGACACTTACGATGCTAAAAAGCTGTTCAGACTTCTTCTCTATGGCTTCTTTAAGCTGATTGAATTCTGGACTGCTTTCTGTTGACCTTCTTTGCATTATTAAAGCTTGGATTGTTCTTTCAGAGTGTGGACTCCACAGCTCCATTGTTTCAACTAATGCACATTAAAAGCATCTACACTACTCTGGTGACGGCACCTTCCGTATTTGCAAGGTTATTTAAGATGACTAAACTAAACTTATTTCTTTCAGTCTGTCTTGAAGGAATGTTGGTGCTTCTCAAGCTTCATGGCGCACTTCTATGTTCAGTCTTTATCAGCCAAACAGCAACAAATTTGCAGGTAAATGAAAGTGTATGGCACCGTACGTTGTTCATCACAGTTCTTTTAACTCGAGTCCTTCAGGTTTTCCACTTTTGTTTCCGAAATATGAGACAACTTTGTCAGGCACTTAAAATCTCTTAGTGGCAGTTTTCAGACTGAAAATGTAGCTGCGCTTGTTGAGGATTTCCAAATACACAGTCCAAGTGTCTTCATTTTAAAAGTTGAATTCAAAGCCTACAGGTCACACAAAAAAATAAAGAAAGTTGATAATAAACACACACACACACATACACAAACTTCTTGTCTATTATGTTCAGTTAAGGTTTAAATTTCTTAAACTTTGTATATGTTATCACACACTCGGACCTATGTTTGACGTATGTACATCGGATCAGAGAAGTACAGTATATGCCCTTAATACCTCTCTCCTTAACTACAATCTGCGGGTATTCTATGCAGAAGTATAGCAAAGCATTAAGTTTATTCCATTAACTACTTAGCTTATTCTGGGTAAAACAGCATCTTCCATAATCTATGTGAAACCTACATTCATTCAAACTACAGTAAGTGTGCATTTACAATTAACATTATCTTAAAACATTGGTCTTTTACAGTACGGTTTTGTGTGTGTTTGTGTAGATGTCCCATTATTTAAAAAACATGCAACATTCCTCCTTTGGAATGTGAATGAGAGACATAAATAAAATTTATAAAATTTCCCAGCGTGGTACAGATTCCATGCTTTACACAGCTGCAGCTAAGAACACAGGCAAACACAGAAGTATGAACAAGGCGATAAGGAGTAGTATTCTTTGTTTTCCATCCCCAAAAAGAACCTTTTAAATATCAGAAAAACTCTCTAAGCAGTTTCACACTTAACCGTTACAAAACACATTTTAGTGCCAGTTTTCAAAATTGCATATGAATTGAAATTTGCCTGTTTCGCTTCACTATTCAGGGCATTTCATCATAGCCAAACTAATTTTTCTGTTTATGCCCTTCACAAGATTTTAAACACACCTTTTGTGTGCAACAGAAGAAAAACTTATTGCCAAACTCCAAACTTACCTGCCTTTGGCACCAGCTCTGGTCTGTCATTCCTTAAGAAGAAATATATAGTTCTACATAGCCAATGACTCAGTTATGCATGTAGAGGAAGTGCAGGAAAAACTGAGGACCTCAGGGTGATTATGAACATAATAAAATGATTAGTGATACGCATTCGCTTAAAGCAGAAAAAAAGTAAAAACAAAACATCATTGGGATTCAAAGTAGGACTGTAGACACTCTGCATTTACCTGGAAATTATGGCTGCATACAGATACAGTGTGCAAGTCCCATCATATCATCGCCAATTTAAGACTTAGACTGCTGCATTGACACATAATAAGGTCAAATTGCATTTGTAACACTGAGGAATTTTTTTGTTTTTCACTGTGCTTCTACTGTTTCATACACAGAAATTGACTGAGAGTCCATATTTACGTACAGTATGTGCATTTTATGACCGTCTCTTTTGAATGAATATTTCTCATATTGTTGTGTATATTCAGTTACGTTCATAACTGTATTTTCCCTTTAATAACTGAGATTCCTTTCATTGTGTTTTGTGGGTGGAGCCCCAGGAGGCAGGGCCATCCTGACATCATTCCTTCTGAGCCCTAAATCTGGCTATTTATGGCCAGAGATGAGTAAGCTCAGATCAGGAAATCATTGCGCTTGTGTTTGGAGATAAGAGTGTTTTGATATTTTTTGTGATTTTCTTGCTTGTGTTTAAGGCTTTTTGTCTTCTGGATTGAGTTTTTGTTGACTTGATTGCCTATTTTTGCTCTTTTTAGCATTTTGCTTGTAACTGCTATATCATCAAATAAAACTCACTTATAAAGATTATTTAATTGCCCTTTTCACACTGGCCCTTTGATATATTTTGGGATTTTTGTATTTATCTAAGACAGCTTTCCATTTTTGAGGCCTGCTAGGCTGGAACCAGCAGTTAGCTTCTAGAGTATGATGGATTGTGGTGAGCCTCTTTTGCACATGCCGGTGAAGGTCCTGGCCTACATATTGTGGAAGAGTTAGGAGGCCTCACACCATTTTATTATGTTTGTTGACTTCTACTCACCACACACAACTTGTAAAATGATGCTAAAGTCTGCAGTGAGTGAGGAACTCTCATTACTTTAAAAGCTATGTCAAAGAACACAAGAAGATAAGCTATCCGCAAACTAGCATGTCATTGAGATAAAGAGTATGAGCAAGAACTCATAAGAAGTTCTGCCCTTTAAAATGCAAGATAACTAGACAAAATGTTAAGTACAGAAATGTAAGCCCCATTTGCCAAGCTAGACAAAATATTTGTACACTGTTGGCTTTTTTATGTTTGGGTTAGGTGGATTGGTGATTCTAAATTGGCCTTAGTGTGTGCTTGGTGTGTGGGTGTTCGGATTCAGCGGGTTGGAAAATGGATGGATGGGTTTACATTTGCTCATCTATTTTCTAAAAAACATAAGAGGAGTTATTAAAATGTCTTCAGCCAGAACCTGAAAGGGGTCTTCTATTGTGATGATTTTTATAGGTGGATAAATATTTCCTTCTTTGTCAAAAACATGTGAATTACAAGTTTCCAGCATTTGTGGTTTATAGCATATATATCTCGTTTTAGAAACAGCAAAATCAAGTAACACTCTATAAAGAAAAATGTGTCTTCAAAGATTTAGTCTCACCTAGTAAATATGTGCCAGGACCAGCTCCTTCACATGCCAATGTCAAGACACAGCACACCCCTCTAAAATGACCCATCCAATGTCTGACAATTCTCTAATATTGACAACTGACTGAAAAGTGATACTGTGCATTCATCAACAGAAGATGAAATGTGAATACATCACCATGACCCAGAGTCCAAACAACTGAAAAGATGTCACGATTCTCCAGCACACAAAAATATTCAATGCCCAAGCCACTGCCAGCAAGATTATCTACACATTTTTTTTTGTGACTTTGAGGGTGTTGCCCATATTAAGCTCACCTGACAAAAAAATTAATCACCATCCATGTAAGAGGTGATACATACTTCAGACCCCAAAGAAAGGACACACTTGTATGAATACTATTCTACAACTACTGTAGCTGCATCATGTGCTACAGGGTTTGTAAAACTGACAAAGAGTAGAGGTGTGTCACGGGTACTTGTTTCTATCCATAAAAAATTATTTGCACAAAAGATGTAAATGATTGCAAAAAGGGGTTATTGTGTTCAACTGTGCCAAAGGGCAGAGTGTACAGAAAGGTGCCAACTCTGCAGGTGTGTTGAAGCTTACTTTCCAATGGGTCTTTATGCAGTTGCGTACATCACATTTAACTGGTAATTGTTGCCAGAACTGCAGTTGAAAGGCGGTGCTCAAAGATAGGGAGCGTGGTTGCGTGTCACATATTATGTTATGCAACCTGCAGTAAACCACTTTGCCACCATGAAGAAATTCCTGTAGTCAATGAAGGTTCACAAGACATTTCTGAATGAACACTCAGAATGGACCTGCAAGCCATATCTTAAGCAGAGTATTGTGGAAAAGGCCCGTACTAAGAGCTATTCACAAAGCTGCTCAGTTACAGAGGGTGTGAAGCAACAAACATTGGACTGTTGGCAGCTGGAAATGTGTTATGTGGTTTGATGAGCTGAGTTTCCGTTTGTACTTGATTGATGAAAGGTAGAAGGTACATCAAGGGCAAGGCAGCTCTCCAATGTTCTGGAGGAGTTATAGTTTCAAGAAATGTACTTGAACCAGAAGGGTTACACTAGGCTTCCATGTGACCATGTGTTAACTTTTGGACTTCATCTCCAGAGTGAACAAAGAATGGCTACCCAAGTCTTCCAATCACCTGGCACAAAGAACATTGTAAAGCATTCTTGCATCTCAACTGGCTTGCAAAATCCCCAGATTTAAATTCCTACCAATGAAACACTAGCAGAGCCATCTGACCATTCTGTCCAAGCTACTGGATGTGGTGCTGAAAAACTGGATGAAAATTGATGTTGTCTATATCTGCAAATTGGTGGCATCCTTGCCGGACTGAAATGGAGCTGTCTGTTGGTCTCATGGAGGAAGTTACATGCTATTGGATAAGATTTAGTCAATCAAAATGTTATTAACATTTAACAAAAAGTGTTTAATTAAACACAACTCAGAAACCTATTAATAATAATAATTCATTACATTTATATAGCGCTTTTCTCAGTACTCAAAGCGCTATCCACACAGGGAGGAACCAGGAAGCGAACCCACAATCTTCCACAGTCTCCTTACTGCAAAGCAGCAGCACTACCACTGCGCCACCTGTGAGGATATTGTTTATAAGACAAATGCAAAAGAAATTAGACATACACCTTATAACAAAACCCACTTTCTCTGAAGAAGTTTCTTCTCTTAGGTAACAAATAAATGTTGTTTACTAAGCCCACACAATAGCCTTCCCCACAAGGGGAAAAAACAAAGGTGAGATAAGAGAGTGAGGAGAATAACCAGCCGCACACTACAATTCATCTTTACTCTCTTTCAGACACACAGAAACCACCTGGTGAGCCAAATAATTTTAAAATTGTTCAAGAATATTTTGAATTTATATAATCTGTTATTTTGTAACAATACCTTAATGAAGATGAGTAAACTTTTATACAAAATTCCCATGTTCTGAAAGTGCACATGGTGTTTATTTCTTAAAAGTACTGTATATGAAATAATTTAAATACCATGGAATGCAAGCAAAGTCTCTCAATTTGACACTGGTGAATAAAAAACAATTAACTGTGAAAAAACAATAATGAGGGGGGCCTACTCACCAGCCTGCTACACTCCTTCTGATCTAAGATCCGGAGTTTGATATTTGCAAACTCTATCTTCCCTTCTTCTTCTTCTTCAATGGGCTCCAATAACAATGTTGTGTAGTATCAATAGCACACAAAACAATCATAGTGCAGTATGGCAAAGGTAAAAGTCTAATGCCACCTTATGATTTATGAAAACAGTGGAAGTGCATTTTCCATGAAGCTATGCTTGTATCCATACCTTGCGTTCTATAAGGCTGCAGTTTTAGTTATGTGTGGCATTGTACTGTTCTTTGGCAACTGTCTTGAGAGTTAGTTACATGTGTCTACAGATTGCATGTTGGGGTACCCACGCTTACCCAATAGTCATCCACCACCAAACTTGCTATTTGTTTTCTTTTCTCATCTGTCAAACTGGTTCAGATGAAGGATGTGTGAATACTCCCTGACCACTTTGCTGTAATATTTTTAGTGACAGAAAAAAGAAAACTGAAACAAGCCTTTAAAGGCAGCTGTAATTATATAGGAGGCTGGACTATGAATAAGTATGGGTTATGACCAACTGAATTTATCTGAATAAATGTGCAAGTGTTGGGTTTGTGAGGTGGTGGTCAGAGACTCATACATAGATTTCAACTGACATTGTTCTTAATAAGTTGCTTTTATTGTAGTCATACCATATCTACTCAAACTTACCAACCTCGCGTTTTTGTCCTTCCACGGTTTTTCTTTACTGCTTCTCCCTAAAACCAACTGCAACTCAGAAAATGACCCTGTCAAAGTAAAGAAAGCTACAACTGCAGATTCTTCTCAACATTTAAAGAACACAGAAATATTGTGTTTCTGGAATTAACAGTTACAGTCATTTATAAAATGTAATATCACAAATATATTAATGCATTTCACCTTGAAAATATCACCTCAATTGTAAATCTTGGGAACTGTCATGAGCTCTGTCTGGGGAACTGCTGTCTGCTGCTACAGCTGGAACAAGAGGTAGCCAGTTTAAGCAGTGCTTACTTATTAACAATTGGGTCAGGAGCATGTAGATTATGAAGGATTTAACAATTTAGTTAAATAGGTTTTGAAAAACACTTGTAAATTAATAACTGATTTTAAGATGTAGTTTACAATGTTGTTAGCATTATAACACTTCTGTGAAACACACTCCAGTTCAGCCCATTTTTCCCCCAATATCTTTTTATGTAAAACAAAAGAGATTATGGAAGTAAACTGTGACAAATTCCCATGTAAGAGAAATTATGACTGCTGTTTAGTCTATTTACTTAATGAAAACAGTTGTCACTTTCTACTTACCTCCCCAGTTTATTAGCTGTACCAAATGTAACTGAAAGACCATTTTATACAACAGAAAGCAAGCAGTTTGTTTGTTCTCGAAGGAGTTCTCAAAGAGAATGCTCAAAAATAACAGAAAAAAAATGGAAAAACATGAAAACTATAAATTATTTTAAAACGTAACATTTAATGAATTCTCACCACTTTATTTAAAATCTACAATTTCAGCAAGTGGCCTGCAGTTGTGTAGGATAATATAACATGCTTGAGACTTTCATTTTTGTTTTAATAAACACAAATCCTTCCAAGAATTTAGTGAAAACCCAAATATAAAGCTTAACCCCAGAAATGGGCATTCACCCTAAACTGAAAGGGTAGTGTGTGACTTCAAAAGATTTTATAAAAAGGTATGCCATTTAGCCACACCGAATTCAGTCTGATGTCGTCTAGACATTGCTTTATTAGACAGCATGTGAATATCCATAGAGAAAGTGTCAAATAAGCACATTCAGCCTCCCTCTCTCACTATACACAGCCCTTCAAATGGAAGAACAACTGTGTTTTTTACACTGTAGTTTCATTATTGTTAAAATATCTACAAAAAACTTCTGAATCATCTGTTAAATCCTTAGGGGTCACTGATAAATAACATGAATAAAGTGAATTTAACAGTCGAGAATTCATGATTAAACAGTGTGTTTTGCTTAAACAGAAGTATAGGCATTTATTATTTCCTTCTTAAAAAATGTCCAATACACTTTTTTTTTTTTTTTTACTTTGGTGGAAAAGAAACTCTTTGATGTGTGGCTTTATGTATTATATATAAAAAGGTGGAAGGGACATTCAAGTTTTAAAGCTCCACAGTTATAAAATAAAAATGTGGAGGTAAACAAACCTAGTTATATAGTTTAGGAGGTAGCGGCCTTCAAAGTGAGTCCATTATATACATATATAGAGCATAATTCAGAATTGATCTAAACAAGAAAGGAATTGTCCAAACATACTAAATTAAATAAATAAAAAATCTGATTCTGTTAAGACATAAATAAAATATCTTGTCTTGCATGGCTGCATTTTTTCCTGTTAAGTAAAATGTAAAAGGGGGAGGGAAAAAAAATACTGTATGTCACAAAATTCACAGCCCTAGAAATGTGCAGGCTAGATCACCTCTATACAGTAAGATTCTTTTTTATTTAAACCTAAACATGACTGAATTTATGTACATGTTATAGTTAATGGGTCATGAGTAATGCATGCTAAAGGATTTAAGAAATAATGAGGAAACTTCTAAAAATATATTAAATAATTATATTTAGCAATTATACAAGTGGGTGTATACTATGTGCATTGTGCAGAGAACAGAACTAATGCTGGGCTTCACTGAAGAAGAAATCCAGGGAGTCTGCTTTCTCAGAAACAACAACCTCCTCTCAGAACAGCACACAACGCAGTTTGAGCTCAGCGCAGGACAAGAAGCTGCTACAAAGTTTTCGATGCCAACTGATCCACCCACTTTCTTATCAGCCACGGCCAGCGGGCACTGTGCAATTGGTCTCATCGAACTTCTTATTCAGTTTTGCAGGAATAAATATCTTGAAGGAATGGCTCAGGCTTTCTCTTCATCCATCATATTTTCTTCCACTATTTAAATAAATTAATTATTTTGGTTCAGTTTCACCACAGTCCAAGTATTTTTCATTCTGAATTACAGCTATTAAAGCCATTATTCACATTATTTTTTGCTGTTCAACTTTTTCATTTTTAATACTCAACCACTGCTATCTCTATTTCCTACCTAAATTTTATATATGCATCCACTTAAATTATGTTCATATATAATATGAATGAAAGATTCTATGCAATTAGCAGTGGCTGGTTATTTAAAACTTCATTAGTAAAATTACAGTACACACATTATTAAAAGAAAAACAAAAGAAAAAATAAAACAAAACAAAAAAATCCAAAATCTTTTGTATTCCAGTGAATTGCTACTCTTGTCGTCAGTAGTCCAAACTTATTCCCAGACGAGAGGTGAGGGAGGCATCTCAGATGGCTGAGCCACAGTAGAACTACAAACAGTGGAGAAAAAACATTAGTTATTATTTATTTAGAATATGCCTTTATCCAAAGCAGGATAAAATACATACACGAATGAAGTGCAAGCATCAAAAGCAACAGAGAACAAAATGTAAAAAATTTGCAAGAGAGAGTAGTATTACTACTATAGATGTATACCTGAAACTTGACTAAAGCAATAATCAGTATTCTAAACACAGTGCTAGTACACCAGCAGCTATCCTGTAGAGAAGAAACTAAACAGTTCCAAAACATTTAATGAAGAGGTGCATTTTCAAATTACAACAAAACATGAGTAAATTGGGTGCAGTTTGAATAGCCAAAGAGAGATCATTCTAAAGCTTAGGAGCAAAACAGAGAAGCCCTGGTCAACTCCTGGCACTTCTGGCAAGAGTGGGGAACAGTCAGCAAACAGGCAGAGGCAGAATGGAGGCTTATTGAAGGGACATATGGAGAGACCAAAAACTAGAAGTAAGTGACTGATCTGTTTATCCATTTTTGATTCCATTTATTCCATTTCACAGGTACCTATCCTGGCATCCTTACACTTAAACATATACTTACTCATTCTGACCCAAATTAAATTCATCAGTAGAACATAAAAAGAATATGTAAACCCCACGTAGGTAATGATTACATCATAATTCAAATCCAGTTTTCAGGGGCTATGAGGCAGTAGCACTAACCATTGCACACTCTGTGCTGCCTCACAGATATAACTAAATTGCAAATTCACAATATACATATTTATGAGTATGTACTTTAATGCATGTATAACAGATTTATGCATTAAATGCTTTAAAATAACAACATTATTGACAAACAATATACAACAAGATGCCTGTGCTGGTGTCCATACCTAATAAAGCTTTTAAAAGCAGCAGACTGAGGGTTGATGCAGAGGGGCACTCGATTTCCTTTCTGTTCTTCCAGGATAAACTGGTGAATGATCTCTGTATTGAAGATAATTAAAAAGAAAAAAAAAAACAGGATATTTAAATATTATAATCATAACACCTAGAAAAAAGTATTTGTTCCCTGTCCAATTTTTTTTACATTATTTCATATTTTCCACAGTAAATATTGGTAGATTTTTAACTAAAATCTAATACTGAATACAAGGAACCATCAATAAACAAATCATTTAATTTATTTATTTAACAATGCAATACCATCCCTGTGTGAAATAATAATTCTCTATCTACTTGCTCTAGTTGAGGGTATTTTCAGGAGAGGCATTTATTTATCTCGTCTTCTTTTATTTGATCAAGCCAACTTTTCTTTGGGACTCCACATAATTGCTTCTCTCTTGTACTAAGGCAGAGGGTGCTCTTTGCGACTGTCTGTTTGTTGTAGTGGATCACATGCTTATACCATCAGAGACTGGCAACTCCCATGATCCATGGTATGTCTATATTGAACACATGGTTGAGTCATGTTACCCAAGTGTCCAGCGGAGCACCCATATTTTCATAATATGAAGTGCTTTTTCGTGTTTCAAAGTCATTGGCAAACACTCTGTACCATACTGAGCGACGGTTTGACTGATGTCTTGCCTTGAGGTATCTTGGCCTCTTGCATTCACTGAGGACTCCAGTAACCTGGGGCCATTTAAGCCATACCACATTGACTCATGCACAAGGATAAGGAAAGGTGTCACCACTGAAGCGGATGAGCAACCTAGGTTATTGAAATTAGTGGACTTATTGAGGTCTTGTGTATCAATGCTTATTTCAAGTATTCTGTCTTCTGGAGTTTCAGGCAAAATCCATTCCACTCCAAAAACATCTTTTGTTGTGTGTGGAGTTTGAGGTCTTGACATGTTTCTTTTATAAACAGGATATTATCGATGTGCAGCGTTTGGATCTCTGCCATGGCCATGTACAAGTAGAGGGTAAAGAATAAATGGATGACAGCTGATTCTTGATGCACACCAACCTGGTAGAGTAAATGTCAACAACACACTGGGACACTGTATGATATCTCTGACGCTGGCTTCAAGTGCACATAGGCTTTAAGAATGTAATGGGATGAAAGGATTGACCAAGTAAATTTGAGGGGGGATCCTATTGAATGCCTTCTCCAGATCCAAGAATACCATATGGATCAATTTACTCTTTTCGTGATGGCTCTCCTTAGGCAGGCGGGCAGCTTAAATCATGTCTGTTTTATACTCTTAACAAACCCCATTGCTTGGTAATGTTGCTAACAATGGTGTGAAGGTAACTTTCAAGGGCGCATTCAAATTTCTTAATTGTGTGGCATAGCAGATGTATAGGGCAGTAGTTTGGGCATTCGCTTTGGTGTTGTTATTAGTGGGACAGGACTAGAGATAAGTTCTCCAGTTGCTATTGGAGGGTGCAGAAATTCATTGCTGCAGATTGTTGAGATATATTGACTCCAGTGTTGGAGGATGGCTTTTGGGTTTCACAGGATTTGCAGGTCTTTGTCTTTGATGTCCTTGATGTGGCCGATATCTTGAGTGAAATAGTGTCATGAGCTGGCTACGTGATAGGTACACTTGACCAGTGGAATAAAGATATTACTGTGTAAAGCAGTTTTAAGCTTGTCTCCAACAAAGACAATGTCCATCGAAAAGGTTTACTTTTAATCATCAGTTTATTTCTGAAGACTTTTAGGATTGACTCTAATGGTAAAAGCTAAAGTTTGTCAGATTAATATAAGTGTGATTGTTAATCAAACTGCACACCCTAATTACCCTATTGACTGGCAAGACTTCAGTAGAGTTTAAGAACTGAATATATTTTTTCACATATGATTATAGCAGGGCGGCATGGTGGCGCAGAGGTAGCGCTACTGTCTCGCAGTAAGGAGGCCCGGGTTTGCTTCCCGGGTCCTCCCTGTGTGGAGTTTGCATGTTCTCCCTGTATCTGTGTGGGTTTCCTCCAGGTGCTCCAGTTTCCTCCTACAGTCCAAAGACATGCAGGTTAGGTGGATTGGTGATTCTAAATTGGCCCTAGTGTGTGCCTGGTGTGTGGGTGTGTGTGTGTGTGTGTGTGTGTGTGTGTGTGTCCTTAGGTGTGTTGGCGGCCTGCCCAGGATTGGTTTCTGCCTTGTGCCCTGTGTTGGCTGGGATTGGCTCCAGCAGACCCCCCGTGACCCTGTGTTCAGATTCAGCAGGTTGGAAAATGGATGGATATTTATAGCACTTTTTTTTTTTTTTTACTTTACCTACCAACAAATAAAAGAATTACCAAACACATGCATATTTTTCCTCTAATACTTTTCTTTGCATACGAATGTCCAAAAGATGCATATTAATTCACTGACAAACAAAATGTAAAACCAAAATTAACAAACATGAATAATATACATTCAATGTAATTTTTCTAATAAGATTATTTTACCTTTAACCTGACGAACTGAAGTGAGGTTCTTTTCAAACCCATCATCAAATTTGGGATTAGTAATTGGCTCAAAGTCACTGGTATAAACCCGGCCAGAAGAAGTGGTATAACAGCATTTGCACATGCAGGTGTGGTAGCGTAACCTGCCCTCATCTAAGTATGGGTGAGCCAAGGCATCTTTAGCAGATATTCTTTTTGACTGGAATAAAAGAAAAAAAGTGTTGGATAAATTAAACACTCTTATGTATCTGGAGTACCACTTAGAACATAAAAATAATTACTACACATATGCCTTATGAAGGAGAGAGCAAATGCAGACTTCTAAGGTTTAATTCTAAAAAAAATAAAGAATGTGGTGGTGAGGAATATCAAATCTATTATAGCATGTGCGGTTTTCTTAAAATAAATAACAGGAATGAATTCATGTACTATTTCAAACTGACACAAGACATATTTCTAATATACTGTAAAAGGTATATATTTAATATAACAAACCATGGACAGTTTTTATTTTTCTGCAGGCAAAATATAATCTACGGGAATAATAATATGAATACAACAATTAAAAATAGTTGCTCTGAAGCCAGTATGGTTTGTTACAAACTAGTTGCCATAAGTCTAATGAAATATTACTTATCCTGCCTTCCATACAAGTTTAATATTCTTTTAAATTACAAATTCTTATCATGTCTTATTCTATTTTTTGTTTTCCCCAAACAGACATGAATTTGGCTGGGCGTACTGGAACCTTGGATCTGGCAAATACACCTTGATCAAGTTAACTAATCTAAATTGAATTCCACCTTTGCACATTGTTTATTTCTAACCCCTCTAGTCAAAACATAGTAATCTTTCTTAATCCGATCACAGATAAAGTAGCACATTAAATCAGTAATTTGAAAGTTTTTCTCAAGCTGGCTAATTCTTGTACCAAATGTAGCTACAAACAGCAGTTACTAGGCCAAGCTCCACAAATTCACATTACGAAAAATCCTCTGAAAATTTAAAATACTAAAATTTATATTTAAATAGATGATGTGCACAATTTTCATGAAGAAATGCAGTTATGCATTTGTACAATCACATTATATAGATAAATTGTTAAGTTTGCTTACATAATTATAGCTGTTAATAATTCAAAATTTGTAAGTCAATGTCATTTGTAAGTTCTTTAAATTTTAAAAGAATCTGCTTTCTAGGGTTGCAGCTAGCTTTACTTGGGCAAAGATGTCTTCCATATTGAAACTGGTTAAAGACAGAAGACGGTAGGATGAAAAGGGAAAGACCAGAATTGGGGGTTGTTACGTTTTTGGAGAAATAATGCAGGTGCAATAAAAATAAAAGATACTCAGAACAATATCTGTGGATATCTTTGTCTCCGACACCAGCCACCAGAATGAATCCAACCCATACACACTATTTAGGTTAATTAATTTGGTTTAACTGACATTTATTCACATAGTATTCCCTGCTTCTTGGAGCCTAGCATCAGTTTTAAACATACACGTGGTTTGTAATCTCCAAGCACTTTTTACAGATATCGTGGCAAAGTGGCCTCTGAGTATACAAGATGCCCTTATCTGAGACAATTAAGCAGTGTTTCATAGTGCAAAAAACAGTGATTTTGGTAGTGGATGGCTACTAGGTGATAGCAGATTTGTACCTTACATATATAAGATCGTATACTTTTAACTCACCTCCAGATGGGCACAAAAGCATATCACCATACTCACAACATGATGGAAATGTACCATAGCTGAACAGATAAATCTAATTCCACTGGCTTCATAAGCTGGCACATAGTATCATATGTTCATCTCAGGTGTACGGGGCTGTATTGTTTGTGTGTGCAATGCTGGTATACAGTGTTGTCAGAGCGGGATACCCCGACTAACGTGGAAGAGGAAGACTAAAAATGTTAAAAGATCTAATCTTAGAGCAGAAGGTGTAAACCAGACTAAGCCGGCCATCATTACAATAATTTTATATACTTTTTTTTCCATCCGTTTGCATTTAATTGCACTTGTATTCTACAGGTCTACAGTATCTCTCTCTCTGTATGTCCATTTACCTTTAAGTACATATAGCTACAGTATATCTATACACTTATATACCTGTATATCTACTGTATATCTGTATCTCTATATCTGTATTTCTATATAAATATGCCTATATCTTTATCTGCATCTACATCTATCTATATACACATAGGACTATGCACATTTGTAACACATAATGGAATGTACTTATTTTCATTAAGAATTATGAAAGAATAACAAATTATATACATTAAATATACAAACAATTTACAAGTTGCCTATCTATCTGGTGCCTGTTTGTCTTAAAGAGAGCAAATTTAGTGCTTGATATTTTAGCCTCTTTTCAGTAGCATTTCTTCATATCACTACCTCACTCCTCTTGGGTCTTGCTGCTTAAAATGCTGCCATGTTACTTTGTAAGCATTAAAAGGCTGTTGTTATTTACAAGAACAGCAAACAAGAAAACAAGCATTTTTGTTGTCTTTCCATCATTTTATTGCATTCATATTAGAAACAAAAGGTGTCAGATTTTATGACTATTTAAACACTTTATCTTAATAGTCCAATTTAAAAAAAAGTCGCACCTCCCTTTAGGTACAAGGTGATAAAAAATCAACTGCATTTTTCAGCGACGTAAAAGAGCAATTAAGGATTCCAACACTTAGATGAGGGCTCCACATATGGATCTTATTTCTAAGAATAAGTATCAATACAATTAATGAGGTTAACATCATAATGGATATCAATTCCAATTTACGGATCAGATTCTTCATATACTGTATATTTACTTATTCTGAAACAAAGAAAAAAAATTCCAGGCTACTAATAAACATTTCATGCCTAATGTTGCACACACGGAAATTTGCAGTTGTAGCTCTGAAGCTGCCCATCTGCTGAGCAGAGGGAGTCCAAGGCTTGTGACTATTAGGGAGCGCTTAGCCACACAACCAAAGAGAGGAATTCTGGACTGAGGCCAGAAAAACTGGGAACTTGATCAAATGAAGCCTTACTTGCTTCATGAACTATTTGAAGGATATTTTAATTTATTAATCATTATATGCCAAAATCATAAATGTCAAGATTTACTTTGCAAACACATGAGACATTAGTCCATGGAGTAAGGCATTACCAGTTAAATGCACCATGTCTCTACAGATGGTGTTGCACTGAGCACAGATCACTACTGAGGACCTTGCTAGAACCATTGTTGCCGGGTTCATCTCTTGGTCAATCTTTACAATCACAATGTGCTGCAATTGGTATGGCTGAGCACCGAGTTATGAAGACCCATGATTTTGTGAAAACATTTCTAACACACTGAGAGCTACTGTAAAAAAGCATTTCAAGGTCATCGTGACATGATGTCTCCAGTTGTCAAATGGCACTATTTCAGTCAACGATAAAAATGTAAATCTATATAGCTGCATTTTTCCAAATTCCATATTCAAAAATATTTACCCTACACACAAATCAGTATGTATTTGGATCTGTACAATTATCAATGGAAGGTGTAATATGTTCTATACTCCCTACAGCTAGTGTTTAATTCTGTATTTTTATACTGATGTGTATTTGTGCATTTACTCACTATACAGTTCCTTGTAAAATTATTTGGACACTTTATTTTTACTGAATAACAATTCCTAAATTTGGAAATTTTATTTACTGTCAAATGTTTATTTCAAAGTACTAAAACTCAGATTGTTACGTTTGCAGTAGAAAAAATATGCTTTGACAAGTCACTTCATAGATATATTTTCTGAAAAATAACTTCACTGTTTGCCTGTACTGAGTGTATTTCTTGCACTTGTGACTATACTTGTGAATTTCCCCATGGGATTAATAAAGTATCTATCTACCTATCCATCCATTTTATTTTGCCACAAAATTTATCAGGAAAACATGAACAAAGAAATTTTCTTGGATTTCTATATGTATCCGAAAGATCACAATCGCATTTATAATAAACCAACTTGTGACGAATTGTCAGCGATAATAATTTAGAAAGACATCCAAGACAGAGTAAGATTTTCGTGTATATCCAAAGGCAAAGCATGATTCGTCATTTATGTCAAATACATCGCCACATCCCGACCCTTTACTCTTTCTTTTGCTTTTCCCAGATGGCGAAACCGGATGGTCGTACAATATGAAACAAATGCATTCAGAAAAACGAATAACACCTACACATTATTTTGGGTCAAAATCAGCAATACGTTCCCATGTATTTAACCCACTTCTATCATCCCAATGTCTATTGCAACATTACATTATTAATGCGTATGTAAAAGTCGCAGCTAATCGTCTCCTTTATTAAATCGAATCAAGCTAAACTTAGAACGGAACATATACAAGGTCTCATTGATCATGTTCAAAATTCAAATATCAATAGTTCAGACAAATTCAAAATAGGTAAAGCAGTAATATTACCATCATCATATCAAGGTAGTCCAAGAACATTGCAACAGTTATATCATGATGCAATGTCAATATGCAGAATTAACAGTCGGCCAGATTTATTTATTACAATGACGTGCAATCCACAATGGCCAGAAATCCACAGCTTCTTGACAACAATGCCACCGGCTACATTGGCTCTGGATACTCCCACTTCCGTAACTAGATTGTTTTATCAGAAAGTTTTATTTTATCAGAAAGTTTTATTTTTATTGAATGAACTCGAAACAGTGTTCGGGCAAAAAGGAGATCTTGATATGCCATTCATATTAAAACATCTAGAGTTTCCCGTGAGAATAGCGTTTGCAATTACAATTAACAAATCACATTTGAAAAAGTCGGTTTATTTATAAGAGACAGAGAAATGATATTCACTCACGGCCAGTTATACGTTGCATTATCACGCTGTGAGACTAAACAAGGAACCAAAATTCAATGCGATCTTGAAGAAAACTTCATTCCAAATATTGTTTTACTGAAGTTTTAAAATAAAAAGTGAACATACTGCATATGTAACAATTCTCATAGAAAAAAAAAACACTTTAAATTGTATTTCCCCAGGACCAAACCTGGGGGTTGGTGAGTGAAGCGAGCAGGGGGCAAAGCCCCCTAGTATACACTAAAATAATTATTAGCAAAATGAAAACATGCCCTTCAAAATAACAGAGTATAATATAAAAGAGGAATACTCACTGGATCAAAGACAAGCATCCGACAAAGAAGATGAACTGCCTCATGAGTAGCCTGGCTTGACAGGGTATACAAAACAGGAAGAGAGGGCTGAAAAGACAAGAAAAAAATCAAACATATTACATATACATTTAAAGCGCAATGTTCTAATTATCATAATGTTCTAAAAATTACAATGTTCTAATTATCAGACATAAATCAGCAGAACCATGTCAGACTATAGCAGCTGAACCGGAGTCCAGTGATAATCACTCTAAAACAGAAAAATTCACATAGTTGGTTTTACCTATAACAGTAAAAAGTAGTGCTTTACTTACCAATTTTTAAGCTCTATCAGTCCACCACACGATAAATGTCCAAAACCTCAAATGTTTACATAAACAGCTACACCGTCACTATTAAGCAATGCTAGCTTTTCCATATAAGAACTATCTCAGTGTTGTGTTTAATGAAGGAGACACAAGGCCAAAGACAACTAAACTAACATATTACTTTGCATATTGAAAACTGGGTATGAACTGTATAAAAAGAAGCAGAATGTAGCAACATAACAAAACTGGAAATCTTTAACCAACTACTTAAATGTTAACCATGAAGTTTGAGATTATAATATTTTTGTAAATGTAATTTAACAGTCTTTCCCAGTGTCCTCTACATTTGAATATACAGTATATGTGGGCATGTCTTTGCAGATCTGAAATGATGATGGAGTATTATTACACAAATTGTTATTGCTGCACAAGGCCATTATAATGTGTAATTTGCTTGCTCAAGATTTTATTAAAAAGCTTTGATGATCTAGGGATTTTTTGAGTGTCATAGCACTAGATTTCCTTTAAGTCAATTTTGATGTTCTTAACAAATAGGTGTGGTATTTGGCAGCCACACTGAAGAATGTGAACTCTTGCTACTGTATAAATAGCACCTCCAGTAGTTTTTCTGATAATTCTGTATATGAAACTGGAAGTAAAAGATTTTCAAAGCATCTGCCTTTCTTAATAATCCTGATGCTGTGAAGTTACTTTTCTTTGGTGAAGTAATTTTTTTTACTATTTAAAGTAACCAAGTGGGTAAATATTGTCATTAATTTCCATCATTAAAGCACAAATCTAGACAATTAAGCAAACCAACAAATTGGTTTGAGTGAATATCAATTACTGATTTTTTACAGAGTTAACCAACAGGGAAAAAGCCTCTCAGTGTGCAACATACAATTAAATGAATATCATCAGCCAAAGGAAAGAATGATATTTGACCTAATTGTGCTGAAAGACTGGCCCACTGAATTTGTTTGTTAATTTAATTGGACCAAAGCCAATATCAAACTGAAGACTCTTGCAGTAAGGAATGAAAATACTGAGTTCAGAAAATTTGTTTGAGCTACACTCCATATTAAACATTTACATCAATTGGAAACCATAGATGTTTTCCTCATGTTGAACCTATAAGATGTACGAAGATAAACAGACATGACAATATTCAGTTTAATTTAAAAGTATAATGTGATGACACAAGGCCTACAGGCTTAAGCTACTATAGTGTATGAAAAGAATGACCAACTAGCTGATCACTTAAGCACCTTTGTGTGAAGCCTAATTTCATATTAGATATTTCACAAATATTACATTTGAAGATGTTTGTGTTTTCCATTTGGTTATTGAGCAGAACACTGGCTATAAATGTTATATGACACGAAAAGAACATTCCCAGTGTATTTTTTCTGACTACATAGTAAAATACCTCCTCTTACAGAAACCAAACCCTTAAGCATTCAAGAGAATGTCATAAACAATTAAAAAATCTAGGAGAACAACAAGTTAAATGTTTCGATTGTGGTAAAGAGATGTGTCTGCACTGAGTAACCTGTATTAAACCACCTTACAAACGTTTGTAGTCCCAGTGTATTGCAGAGCACCACACAATCCTAAGCTTTAATTTAGTGCACTGGTCAGAAACTCACTTAGATCAGTTTAAATTTACAGAGTCAAATTTACTTATATAATCAAACTTCGAGGACACTAATTGTCTCAAAGAAAGTACATGTTGGCATGGAAAAAATCATTAAGCATTTAAATGTAGTAAGAATTATTTTGGCAAATAAAATCACACTATAAAATAAAACATCTTGCTATGTCAGTACATAAATGCTAAATTTCTGATGTTTATAATACATAGCTAGCGATATAGAGGCAACACAAAATGACATTATATTCTGAAAATTGCATAATTAAATTCAGGGTTGCAGTTGGAACATACCCTAGCAGCATCAAGAGCTAGGCAGGGTCTCTTGTGCACACACCCACATTTTAAAGGCAGTTTAAAGTTGACAATTAACCTAATGCTTACATTTCTTATGCCAGTTTCTTTTTAATTTACTCTTTTCTGTAAAGTTAGCTTTGTAAACTGTATCCAAACACTAATCGTAAGCAATGGGTTGTGCAGACACAATTGCAAAGCATGCTGAATGGTAAAGTGGAGAAATTACTATTTTTATTAGTCTGCTCTTGACCATCTCCTTTGTTGCCTTTCAGACTGGTGTGGCTGTTTCCATCTCATTTTGTTTATAGTTCAGAACAGAGTAGGTTTGACTTTTTGGCAATAGGTCATTTCCCATGGAAAGTGATATGAAAATATTGTCAGATGCAACATTTCTTCTATTACCTGTGAAAGGCTCAATAAGCTGCATCTTCATAGTTGAAGACTGTCTTTCCCTGGTAAATGAGTGAGATTGTTCTCCAAATAGGGGAAACAGCATTTAGTATAAATGTGTTATTCACATCAATAGCTATCCAAAATTGAATTCCAGACTTGTCAGATTTGCTCAACACCGAATGAAAGAGCATATACAATTAATCAGAAATAACTGTTCATTAACATTAATGTTCTGAGTTTACTTACAAATGCAATAATCAACAGTGGGTTTTTTTTGTTTATGTTAAATGAGGATGATGACACATATCTGAGATTGTATTGTGCTGAAGATATAAAAAGACTTGGCAGTGAATGAGTCACTGTTTAGTAAAAAAAAAAATATTATTTGAGCGTGCATCTGCTGTTAAACCACTATGCGTGTATATAATTCAATACATATGACTGTGTGTGAATGCAATTCAATATGTAGGCCTACACCAGCTTTTCAATACAGCGGTACTCAAATCAAATTATTTATTAATGGATGTTGCTTCTGATTAATCTGTGAAATCATTGTGAGTGAGCTGCCTTACAGTGCTGTGTTTTTCACTTACTACTTTTACTGTCCACGATGTGCTATCTTGTAAGTTTGTTTTCCTCTTTACCCCATAACAAATTGATGTTAGTTGTGTATTTTGTATTCCAAGTTACACAAAAACATTTTACTGTCATTACAAATGAGTTTATATTTGGCTTTTATGTAACTAAAATAACTACAGTGATCCCTCGCTATATCGCGCTTCGCCTTTCGCGGCTTCACTCCATCGCGGATTTTATATGTAAGCATATTTAAATATATATCGTGGATTTTTTGCTGGTTCGCGGATTTCTGCGGACAATGGGTCTTTTAATTTCTGGTACATGCTTCCTCAGTTGGTTTGCCCAGTTGATTTCATACAAGGGACGCTATTGGCAGATGGCTGAGAAGCTACCCAGCTTACTTTTCTCTCTCTCTTGCGCTGACTTTCTCTGATCCTGACGTAGGGGGATTGAGCAGGGGGGCTGTTCCAACACCTAGACAATACGGATGCTCGTCTAAAAATGCTGAAAGATTATCTTCACGTTGCTATCTTTTGTGCAGCTGCTTCCTGAAGCGACATGCTGCACGGTGCTTTGCATACTTAAAAGCTCGAAGGACACGTATTGATTTTTGATTGAAAAACAAACTCTGTCTCTCTCTCTCTTTGTCTGCTCCTGACGGAGGGGGTGTGAGCTGCCGCCTTCAACAGCTTTGTGCCGCGGTGCTTCGCATACTTAAAAGCCAAACAGCCCTATTGATTTGTTTGCTTTTCTTTATCAATGTGACATTATCTGTTCCTGACGTGCACTCCTTTGAAGAGGAAGATATGTTTGCATTCTTTTAATTGTGAGATGGAACGGTCATCTCTGTTTTGTCATGGAGCACACTTTAAACTTTTGAAAAAGAGACAAATGTTTGTTTGCAGTGTTTGAATAACGTTCCTGTCTCTCTACAACCTCCTGTGTTTCTGCTCAAATCTGTGACCCAAGCATGACAATATAAAAATAACCATATAAACATATGGTTTCTACTTCGCGGATTTTCTTATTTCGCGGGTGGCTCTAGAACGCAACCCCCGCGATGGAGGAGGGATTACTGTATACCACTGTCAGTTTTCCAGATTTTTATATTTTCTTGATGACACATTGTGAAACCATGTGAGTGACTGTAAATGTAACATTTTCTATGTGATTATTTTTTTAGCTGTCTGCAGAAGAGATAGAAATTCACATTTGGGCAACAATGTTCAATAATGTCAAAAAAAGCGGCAGGATAAGCTAATGCAGTCATTAATTACATTATCTAAACAGAATTTTAAAGTTATAACAATATAATCATTTGCAATGCAGCAATTTAGGAAAAGTCAACAAAGGACACGACCATGACACACACAAACACACTCATGAAATTATCAACAATTTGCAAGCAGAACATCTATTGGCTTTGTCCACGGCTTTTTGGTTTTAAAAAAATACAGGCCCCTCAAACATACAGAAAGTCCTTCTAGGTTCATGGACTTGTCATGGAAAAGATGCATACAGTATGGGCTTCACTGAACTATATAGCAATACTATACAGACTATTTTTACCCTGGCAGTAGGATTATGCAAGGAGCAATAGAAACTGACTTGTCACTTTACTGATGGAGACATTGCCAAAGATAGTGCAAGATGTTTAAACTTCCAGTAAAGATACAGTAGGGTTCGCTTCTACATGTGGCATGACCTTCAGAACAATTACTCTTGGCTGGTTTTTCTCTCTGTAATATGTTTGGTCAATCCTTTGATCTATTCTAAGTGCAGCATCTAAACATGACAAATTTGAAAGAGACCTCAATAAAAATGTCAAATTGAGTACATCTGACATTATCTCACTTCCAACATGTTTGTACTCAAAACTCCTTTTTGTCTACAATATTTGTATTTGAGTTTGCCTACCTGCTTATGAGGACTCCTGAGTATATGCGCTTTGGCGCCTTCACACGCAGTTCGCATGGCTTCTAGAGAGGGTGTTCCCAGCAGATCTGTGATCAGATCCAACTGTAAATCACAATGTAATTGATGAAATTAATTAGATCATACATCACAAAAAAACAAAATATCAAATTATTTCAGATCTGTGGATTATATTAAGCAATCACATTTACCTTACAATGCTTAGAAAATTAATTGTGGTACTGCAACCACATTCTTAAACAAACACAGCCTTAAATTCTCTAAACACTTTATTACTACACTATGCCCTTATGATGAACCTCAGATTTTAAACAATCTAATATTCTGTAAACACACACTTCAGTGTGATAATACTAATACAACATTAATCTATATGTTCATTACTAAAAAACCATACACCTTTTCTATTGAAAAGAAATCCTGAACAATTGAGGTAAAAACAGAGAAAAGCCAAGATACTCTTACTACCTGCAAATATGACTAGTAGACAAAAATAACATGTTTTACTATAAGCAGTATAAATACTTGTTTATATTTTTTTAAATTTTATATTTTAGTGTTATACTAACCTGCTGAATAGGACTTTGTGCCTGAAAAAGTATTCTTCTTCCAAGTAGCTCAGCGAAGATACAACCAACTGACCAGATATCAATGGCATTGGAGTAGTGACGGCTTCCCATTAGGATCTCTGGAGCTCGGTAATACTGTGTGACAACTTCCTGAGTCATATGACGAGATTCATCAAGCTCTTCTACTCTGGCTAGACCAAAGTCACAAATCTATTGCAGGCATTAAAAAGAATTACGAAATAGAATTTAAAAATATGAGTTTCTTTGAAGAAAAACAAAAAAAAATGTTTCATTTTTTCATGTCAGTGCAGTAAAGTTCTTATTATTGCTTACATTTTTATATAGAAACTTAATATTGAGCATACTGGAAAGAATAACCCAAAAATTCTGGAAAGGAAATGAAACAATGAGGGAAACACTTTTAACAGGGAAGTAGACCATGGAAAGTATATGCACAAATATATATTTAAATTAAATTTAAAAAATAAATAATGCACATGCAGACTCTTAAACAACTGACAGGAGATGTAAATAAGTACCATGTGTTTATTGCCATTTCTTATACAGTAATTTCCTTCCTTATTATGGACTAGTTCCTAACAGTATACAGTTTTTATGTTACTCTATCAGTAGGGTATTTTAATTTATTTAATCTTCCTGCTACTGTTGTAGTCAACAAGAGGGCTGTTACGAGTGTCTTGAGTTTCAGGGATAAGTAGGAGATGATTACAAATGGTTCTTCTATTACCCCTTTTAACATTAGTCACAGTGACTAATGAAGATTGACTCTCCCATGGGTAGAGACAGGTATGAATCAGGCCTTTTAAAAAAAAAGTTTTTGCAACTGAATGTAAAACGTTTGTTAACTCATCATTGTAAAAACAAAGTCAATAGTGCAGAGATCCCTACATCAAAGAGGTGCTTCAGTTATGGTAACACACAAGATGGCTTTGCTGGCTGCTACAGCAGATGATTTGGTATATTATAAAGTCAATTCAGATTCAAAAGTCATTCATTTGAAACTATGGGTGTACTGAAGGAAAGCTACCTAGACGCAATGGTAACATCTAGGATGTCACCAGTAAATCAATGTGTTAATGGCTGATCAGCAGAAGGGCAGTAGTTTTAATCCATAAACATATTTTTCAACGGGATGTCTTTCCTGCACACCAGTTGATAAGTTTGTTACCGATATGATGATTTTGGTTAGTTATATACCATTTGATATTGAACATATCTGTTATTTCTTGCTTTTTGCAGCGTAAGAAAATAGGGTAAAATACATACAAGTAAGCCATCTTCCCATTGTGATGTGGCGTTTGATTAGCAAATGGTTTTCAGGAGCAAAGGTTCCACTGTGATATATTTCTAAGAGTGCTTATACAACAGCACCTTTGTGTGTGTGTGTGTGTGCTTGCCAGAAAGAGTGAAATACTAGGTGGAGGTATGCAATGCTTCTCCAGAAAAATAAAATGCATATAAAACTAGTTGAGCTTAGGATATATGACCTTCTGTTGACACAGAAAGGGGTGAGGTACATGGAAAATAATATAAGGCTCACAAGATCACTGTGGTGTTACTGGGTAGCTCGTACAGTATCTTTAAGCCAGGGAAAAAAAGAGACCATTTTGCCAATTTAATTACATGATCCAGAAAGACTTTGCTTCCCAGCTTTTAGGGGTCATCATGTAAAGACATTGCTGGCCTCAAACTAACTGTAAGATGAGGTTTAAAGCCACCTCAATGCACAAACTTAGCTGAGATTTTGAGCAGGATAAAAGTTTGTGGTGAAGAATCACTGACTGAAGGATATCACAATGGCCTAAAAGAAAAAGGATGTGAGAATGACATGTAGAAGGTACTTGAGTTGGCCACTCCAACCACCATACCTGAAAACAAGAATTCAAATCTATGTGTAAAAGTCATAGAAGTAAAATTAGACTTTTGTTTTGTTTGTTCACTGTGTTTGGAGTGGTCTTTCTTAACCTTACTTTGTGTGTACTTAATGCTTTGCAAAATAAATATTTTTTAAGACACACGGCTCATCATTTTGGTTGTGGACAATGTTATTCCAGTTTTGGAAATAAGATGCAGTCTGACAACTCTGTATCTCAGATGTCCCACACTAGTTTTTTCTGTAATCCATCTTGTCTTGGTAATCTTTTGGCAATGAGTGTTTAAGACATGCTAATTTTGCACCATTTTATACAGGATGCAGTTTGTTCATTTGAAATCTATGGGTGTAAGCAAAGTGCTTTTACATTTTCCAATGGCCACATGTAGTCTCTCGCCCATGTATTGTGTCTATTTGTATGATATAGGGGGGGCACTTAAGAATGGCAGGTTTAGCTTAAGATAGCCTTCACATCCCAATATCTACCTCTAGAGTCAATTTTAAGTAGAACCTTCAAAACAAGAAGTATAATATTGTATACGGACAGCAGACAACTACTTATATAAGAAAATGTAGGAATTAACCTCACAAGAAAAGTCTACACAACTACTGTATTAATCTCCTATCAGCTGGCTAAGAGTTAGAAACTGTTTTACCAATACCATGAAGCTGAAATCTATTTCTAACTACAGGACAAGTTTAATTTTATTTATGTATGTATTTATTAATTGTAATTGTAATGGGAAAGAATCACTTATGAAATACCGTCAAGTCCTCTTTAATGTCTAACTGGCAACTATTGACATAGATAAATTCACATTTTGCAATTCTCAAAAGTCATAATTAATAGATTTTGGAGATTTACCTTAAGGACACAGTTACTATTAACAAGGAGGTTTCCTGGTTTAATATCTCTATGTAAAATGCCTGCAGAATGAAGGTATTTCAGACCTACAAAAATAGAAAAGTAATGTTATTTACTAATTTTTTATTTTCACATTCATACTACATTTGAAAAAGGAGAACAATGACCATTATACTGTTGTAAATATATTTCTTTGTCTGTAAATTAAAATAGCTATTGACTGAAAGACAATATTGGGTATTACAAAATAGTATTTATAAACCTACAGTAGCCATGAAGAATACTATATACTTAAAAACTGTTGCACTGGGTACAGGAGAATTGAACTTAGCTTGCTGCTTTTAATGCTCGGTTATTATAAACAAAACAAAAAAAAAAAAACCCTGTACACATAGGAAATGGCAGCTAGTCATCATTACAACAATCTATGAGCTTCAGCAAAGGCAAGCGCTGACTACTGTATAGTCTACAGGGTTTTATCAAGCCAACTTCAGGTGGTGTGTGAGCCAAGAGATATCACCAACATTTAGGCTCATGAGCTAAAGCACTCAGAAAGCATGAAAAAGGTTGTTTCTACAACATTAATTTTACCTTTTTCCAATACTTATACCCTGTTCAAAGGATGAAAATGGGGAAGAAATATAAAAAAAAATGTAACAAAAAAATCTGAAAGCTCACAACCAGATTTAGCAGTGAAAATAACTATAATAACTATAGCATACAGTGGTGTGAAAAACTATTTGCCCCCTTCCTGATTTCTTATTCTTTTGCATGTTTGTCACACAAAATGTTTCTGATCATCAAACACATTTAACCATTAGTCAAATATAACACAAGTAAACACAAAATGCAGTTTGTAAATGGTGGTTTTTATTATTTAGGGAGAAAAAAAAATCCAAACCTACATGGCCCTGTGTGAAAAAGTAATTGCCCCCTGAACCTAATAACTGGTTGGGCCACCCTTAGCAGCAATAACTGCAATCAAGCGTTTGCGATAACTTGCAATGAGTCTTTTACAGCGCTCTGGAGGAATTTTGGCCCACTCATCTTTGCAAAATTGTTGTAATTCAGCTTTATTTGAGGGTTTTCTAGCATGAACCGCCTTTTTAAGGTCATGCCATAGCATCTCAATTGGAATCAGGTCAGGACTTTGACTAGGCCACTCCAAAGTCTTCATTTTGTTTTTCTTCAGCCATTCAGAGGTGGATTTGCTGGTGTGTTTTGGGTCATTGTCCTGTTGCAGCACCCAAGATCGCTTCAGCTTGAGTTGACGAACAGATGGCCGGACATTCTCCTTCAGGATTTTTTGGTAGACAGTAGAATTCATGGTTCCATCTATCACAGCAAGCCTTCCAGGTCCTGAAGCAGCAAAACAACCCCAGACCATCACACTACCACCACCATATTTTACTGTTGGTATGATGTTCTTTTTCTGAAATGCTGTGTTCCTTTTACGCCAGATGTAACGGGACATTTGCCTTCCAAAAAGTTCAACTTTTGTCTCATCAGTCCACAAGGTATTTTCCCAAAAGTCTTGGCAATCATTGAGATGTTTCTTAGCAAAACTGAGACGAGCCCTAATGTTCTTTTTGCTTAACAGTGGTTTGCGTCTTGGAAATCTGCCATGCAGACCGTTTTTGCCCAGTCTCTTTCTTATGGTGGAGTCGTGAACACTGACCTTAATTGAGGCAAGTGAGGCCTGCAGTTCTTTAGACGTTGTCCTGGGGTCTTTTGTGACCTCTCGGATGAGTCGTCTCTGCGCTCTTGGGGTAATTTTGTTTGGCCGGCCACTCCTGGGAAGGTTCACCCCTGTTCCATGTTTTTGCCATTTGTGGATAATGGCTCTCACTGTGGTTCGCTGGAGTCCCAAAGCTTTAGAAATGGCTTTATAACCTTTACCAGACTGATAGATCTCAATTACTTCTGTTCTCATTTGTTCCTGAATTTCTTTGGATCTTGGCATGATGTCTAGCTTTTGAGGTGCTTTTGGTCTACTTCTCTGTGTCAGGCAGCTCCTATTTAAGTGATTTCTTGATTGAAACAGGTGTGGCAGTAATCAGGCCTGGGGGTGGCTACGGAAATTGAACTCAGGTGTGATACACCACAGTTAGGTTATTTTTTAACAAGGGGGCAATTACTTTTTCACACAGGGCCATGTAGGTTTGGATTTTTTTTCTCCCTAAATAATAAAAACCATCATTTAAAAACTGCATTTTGTGTTTACTTGTGTTATATTTGACTAATGGTTAAATGTGTTTGATGATCAGAAACATTTTGTGTGACAAACATGCAAAAGAATAAGAAATCAGGAAGGGGGCAAATAGTTTTTCACACCACTGTATTTTCACATTTGGTAACCATTAAGGTTCCTGCTGTGTGTACCTTGCGCATTCAGCACTGAATTACAGTATGGTAGGTTTATTTATAGTAATAACCTGCACACTGTGTACAAACATGTAACACAGTAAATTCAGTAAAGTCAACTTTTGATTAAACATAAATCCTAGCAGAAAGATCATTGCATATTGTTTACATAACATACTCAAATTACAAATACTCATCTGAGATGGAAATAAAATTTTGAATGAAAACTCAATGTCTGATCCAAATGTGATGCATCAAGGATTCAAAGATGAGTCTATTGAATACGGCCCACCTACTATAATTAAAGTGTTGCACTTTTTAAAGTATAACTTTAGTATTTTTAGGTCAGTCCCAGGGGAAACTTTAGATGCATACAGTGGCAGAAACATAAAAAACAAAAGATAAATAGTCAAGGAACAAAAATAATACAATAGTCACCTATACTGGAAAATTGATTACCTACATAATTTTTTAAAAAGTATAAGTTTTTCTTTGAAGACACTATAATTTTTAAGGAGTTCCAGTTGTCCTCTTTAATTTTTCCACAGCTACACATTGCTTAGCACTGATGCCATAACACTAGAATTACCAAAGCTTACAAAAAAACTCGTAAACCGTTCACACCTCTCTGTCAGAGTCTTTTGTTTTGTAAATGTGTCGATTAGCCCAAGCAGCCTGCTATCCCATCCTCCCACCGTCGCAGAAATGGCAAAAACCTCTCCCAGCTCAAGCCTTGTTTATCAGAGAGTGAGGTAGTACCTAGAGCTGTATAGGCTAAAAAATATATCATTATTTGGAACAAATGCAGTTCATGTGTGTTCCGTGTCTACAAAGATCTATGTAAGTGTAGGATGACAGGAAATGCAAGAAATGTTGAACACATACCTGAAAGATGAACCTCTTTCATGTTTTAGTACTAACGACAAAATTTTGACATGAAGTGTATAATGTGTGAAGACTGAAGTCCAAATATCAAATAAGAATTTTCACAAAAGGTACATATATAATTGAACAAGTGCGCTTTTATTCAAGACTATAACCGAAGAAATAGAAATTGGGTTAGTGTGCTTTGTTGTTGCAACTTCTTGGGCAATACAGTGGTAAGAACTGCTGACTCCTATTCAAAAGGTTGCGGGCTCAAGCCTTCCCATGTCCCAAAATAAACGTTTTTTTTGAGTAACTTTTTTGTATTATTGCTCCATAAAGTGTGAATCTAAAGAATTACATACACATCTAGTACCATATTTAAATACTACCTTTAAAAGTTTTGACAAATAAAATTTTATTTAAAAGTTTCAAATTACACAGGTCAGTACATGGTACTGGCGGCATTCACTTCCTTGATTTATACCCACCAACACAGGTGCAGAAGAGTGGGATGAAGGGGGTTTATGGTAGTCCTGAAGCAATATTAAAGAAAAGTTGTGAAGGTGAAAAGTATGCTCTCTCTCTCTCTTTCTTTATGTTATGTTTCAGTAAGAAGATTGAATCAATGTTATATCACATATGTGCAAAATATGTTTTCTTTGAGTGGCATTAAAACCAAGATAAGTCTCTAGTACCACTGTATTTAACTGCCAGTCTGTCAAGTAGCTTACAGTGCTTACTGCCCTAATATGATGACAAAATTCTACAAAAGTATAATGATTAATCCTACCCTTTATTCCAGTTTCCAGTATGTTGGTTAATTTATTCAAAGAACACAACATACCAACCCAAGTAATATACAGTGTCAGTTTTTAATCAAGATAACACCTATGGAGATCTTTTTTTAGCATGCCAGGTGCAAAGGTGTAGGTAGAGCAGTGTTTTCCAACTTTCTTTTTTTTTGTGGCACACTTTCTGTAACTCAAAAAATCCCAAGGCACATCACGATTCTACCAACCACAAAAACATTAAATCGATACACTTGCTAAATTGTCCGAAGGGGCAGGATTATCACAGGCGCCTGGAAGAAAGGAAAAAACAGCTTGAAGGTTGGTGTTCACAGACACAGCACTTAGTGAGCACTTTGGATGCATTTCTCAGCTGCTTTGTCCCTTTGTGCACTCATACAGGCGGTCCTATATGGCACCCCTGGCTAGCTCTCATTGCGCACCAGTTGAGAAACACTTCTTTAGAGTATAATTATAAAGTCGTTGATGGTAATGAACAATTGAGGATGCCATTTGCGGAGTTTTAACACAAGTATGCTCATTAAAGAGATGCTTATTTCAATTAAGTCAGTCTTTAGCAATGCATTCAAAGTCTATAGTTGTTTTGATTTGTTTTAATTTTACTTTGACACGTCTATGTCTCATATGTCATACCAATTTGAGAATTGATACTTTGGTCTAGTTTTCTTATTGCCTTCTTTTCAACTTGCCTTTTAAGACAGCATTCTAATTCAAGTTGTACTTGCTCAAGTAGTGTTTTGTTAAAAGGACAGATTTCAGGTCATTATTTAAGTTTAAAATATGCCATTAAATTTTTTAAAATTCCTTTGTGTTGATTATACATTAATTTTGTGATTCAGTGTATATTTACTTCATGATTTAGATTACATAAAATTTATGTTAAATATGGTTGCATGTTTTAATATTAGATGCATTTAATCGTGATTAATTGTACACAATTACATGACTATTTTTTTTTTTTTTTTTTTATAAATCGATTCCCAGACCTAATATTATATTATGTATATCTATCTATATCTATATATATCAGTTTCGCTCTACACCAGCGTCATTTAAAAGAGAACAGTGGAATGATGATTCCCTGAAGTTTGCCAGGAATGCCATCGTATCTGTAGACGGCATATCGTCGGCAGATTCCCCGGCACCGGGACCCTACTTTGTCTTAGAGAATGATCTGCTGTACCGAGTTGCGGAACACGAAGGCAAGGTGCGGAAGTTGTTGTTAGTCCCACGGACCTACCGGCAGGAGGTTTGCGAACCAGCTCACGCCCACCTCAGGGCTGAGAAAACTTTGGAGCGAGTGAAACTCCGGTTCTATTGGCCCGGGATCAACGAGGAGGTCAGAAGTTTCTGTCAGTCTTGCCCAGTCTGCCAGCTACGTCAGATACCCAGGAGGGATCGCAAAAGTTTAAACGTGCTCCATGACATAAGACAGAGATGATCGTTCCGTCTCACAATTAAAAGAATGCAAACATATGTTCCTCTTCAAAGGAGTGCGTGTCAGGAGCAGAGAATGTCAGAGAGAGAAAGAGAAAAGCAAACAATCAAAAATCAATAGCAGCTATTCAGGCTTTTAAGTATAAATGTCAGAGAGAGAGAGAGAGAGAGAGAGAGAGAAAAGCAAACAATCAAAAACCGATAGGTGCTGTTCGGGCTTTTAAGTATGCGAAGCACCATGCGGGAAGCATATTGCATGACAAAGCACCAACAAGTAAGCCCAGCAAGGAAGGGAGCGATGTGAAGGTAGTCTTTCAGCCGTTTTTTTAGAGGAGCATCTGTATCCTCTAGGGGTGCAAACAGCCCCCCTGCTCACAATATATTTGAGGAGTTTTATTTAATATGTAATACATGCTCTGATTGGGTAGCTTCTCAGCCATCCGCCGATAGCATCCCTTGTATGAAATCAACTGGGCAAACCAACTGAGACAGCATGTACCAGAAATTAAAAGATACACTGTCCACAGAAACCCACAAACCAGAGAAAAATCCGTGATATATATAGGGTGGTCCAGATCTAACTATGCAACTTTTAATGCAATGCAGGAAAACAATGCAAGACAAAAGAATTGTTCGAATTATCTTACAATAAACGAATGCAGGGCTGGTGCTGCCATCTATCGGCAACAAAAATAATTTTTTGTGAATTCTCTATGTAATAAGCTTAATATGTTATAGCGTAATGAAAATTGCATAATTAGATCTGGACCATCCTGTATTTAAATATGCTTACATATAAAATCCACGATAGAGTCAAGCCGCAAAAGTTGAAGCGCGATATAGCAAGGGATTACAGTATTTGCTTTATAGTACTATATGAATAAATCAGGTAAGCACTTAAATAATCTCTTGGTTGGATTTTCTTAATATGTTTGGCACCAATATAATCATACACATATATGCTGAGACATTACATATTCCTTGTTTCATAATGTACAGTACTTAATTCTCCATGTGTATAGGACAATATTGTATCACCACATGCTAAGAGAAATGGACATGATGTAATGCCAGAATAAAGGAATAATTTATGTAAATTACCTTAACAATGTGATACACAACCAAGAGTTACCAGAACAAGATTACTAAACTTTGATATTGATTATACAAGCATCCAGAAGTGTATCGGACACAGGTCTTTTAGAAATTCCATCTTTTGGTATTTCAATAATGGTGAATTGATTCTCTGACATTACAGTCAAAGAGTCTGTACTTTAGCTAACAGTCATTTCTAGATTATGATCTGTACCTCAGGCTTTCATGCCATCATCAGCTTAGCTACTGTTTCTACAAAAAAAAAATAAATAAATAAATAAAAAAAGTTCATCTTTATTGCTGAAACTCATGCCAATATGTCCCCCAAGCAAAAGACACTGATCTCTCTTCAAGTTAAGTTAGACTACATAATGAGCAATAATTTTTATATTTGATCTTAATCATAATGATATTACCTAAAGAATCTCAGTTTACGTATCCCTGATACAAAAAAAAAAAGAAACAAAACTATGGACAACCTGGTTGTACAGTAATCCCTCGCTGTATTGCGCTTCGACTTTTGCGGCTTCACTCTATCGCGGATTTTATATGTAAGCATATCTAAATATATAACACGGATTTTTCGCTGCTTCTCGGGTTTCTGTGGACAATGGGTCTTTTTACTTCTGGTACATGCTTCCTCAGTCGGTTTGCCCAGTTGATTTCATACAAGGGACGCTATTGGGGGATGGCTGAGTAGCTACCCAATCAGAGCAAGCAGTTAAGTTCCTGTGTGCTGATTGGCTCAGCGACGGAGCGCCAAATTAGATTCTGCTGCGTTAACCAGGAAGTCTCGTCTCGCTCATTCAGCATCAACATGTTTCGCTGTGTAAAGAGTTAACTTTTGTGCTCTTTTTTGTTTATCTTTGTGCATAGTCAAGCCTTTCGTTATGGATCCAAAACGATCTGCTCCTGCTACTTCTTCAGGGGCTGTGCCCAAGTGCAAACGGAAGATGCTAACGATTGCCGAAAAGGTAAAAGTTTTGGATATGTTGAAGGAAGGGAACAGCTACACCGCTGTAGGACGCCATTATGGCATCATTGAGTCCACGATTCTTTTTATTTAAAAAGGAGGAAAAGCATATAAGATCTACAGCCGCAGTGTCCTTTAACCAGGGCACAAAACATGTTGTAAGTGGATGTAATGAGGCGGTAGTCCGGATGGAATCTGCTTTAGGGATTTGGATTGAAGACTGCCGGAGGAAGAAACACGGCAGTGCTACACAATCGCCTGAAGAGGCTCCTTTAGAAGAGCTGTAACACTCTCCTTTGTTGTGCAGTAAAATTAAACTCATCGTTATCAGACAAGTCGTTGTGTCATTGTTGGTGAGTAACCATAATTAATTATCTACGTACAGTACTTATTACATGTACATAGTTTAGTGTCACTGTACACACATTTTACTGTATACAATTTTTCTTGCATTGTACGTATTTATTGCTGGTGGCCTGTCTGTCGTAATGGCTGTAACATATGTGATATCGGAGACGCTCGATATCTTTAAAATAATATTTAGGTTTTACTGTATATAAACAGTGTGTTTACATACGTACATAATTTCAACGAATCTTACCTAATATCTAAGAGAATACAAAGGGTTTATGCTGTATAATTATGTGGGAAACGTTTATAATAGTGTGGGAGAATTTATAAGGGCTTAAAATATATAAAAATAAGCATATGACCATATGGTTTTTACTTTGCAGATTTTCACCTTTCGCAGGGGGTTCTGGAACACAACCCCCGCGATCGAGGAGGGATTACTGCATAGTCAAACAGGTTTGTTTGCACGTGGCCTGAAGAAGCAATCTAATGAATCAATTGGAGACATTATTGAGCCATAAAACCACTGTTATTTATACATGTGCATAACAAATACCATCTCAATGCTATCTCTTTTGGTCTCTGTCTGTCTCTTTTGTTGATCTATCAAGTGAAGACTGCAAATTTTCAATGTTTAATTATGACAACATTTCCAGTTGGCCGCTGTTCTTTTACAGCCAATATTTATTGACAAATTCAATGTGATATAGCTAATATTCCACTAATGCTAATATTAAGCCATTTTAAGCTATTAAAAACACCAAAAAACTACACATACTGTATTCAATTGATAGAGCATAATTCATTTACAAGCAAAGGTCCATCTACATGTAAACTGTATAATACTTGGTGTGGTACAGTAATATTAAATGTAAACTCTCTGTTGGATGTTCACTATTGAAATATACTAGGATTAATATTAACTATTTGTGTTAGTTAGCTATGATACACAATATATACAATTTAAATTGATATCCCTGGTTTCATATTTTATCTAGAATGTTACTTTCAAATGCTAGTCAAGAAAGTTAAACATCACAGTACCATCAATAGTTAATCAGAGGAGTGCAATACTATATATAAGAATGGCCAGGAATGAATATAATCTTACGCAAAGATAACCAAGCAGAGATAGATTAAAGTGAAATCAGGATAAGTGTTCTACAGTTAGTTGCTTTGATGGCAATTTCACCAGCTGTACAAATATAAATGAATTGAATTCAAATATTAGCTTTCATAAAGCCAATGTTAACCCAATGTTAGACATATGTACAGTATGTGAAATTGTGACCATTCTGATGACAACCAACTGATGTTCATAAGTCTTTAAACAGGCTTCCATTTACGTTTAGGGCAAAAGGGAATAAATCAATGAATACATTCTGGATTGCCTACTATGGTCGTAAAAGTCAGCTATGCTAAAAATTTCAACTGAGTAAAACTGACAAATGAGTTGAATTTATAGCTACAAAATTATGGAAACATTTACTGTTAGTGTAAGGATAATCTATCAGTCATATAATTTAAATCTGGAATGAAGACTGTTGAGTTTAAAATAATGTGCTCTTATTAGAGCTGCTAAAACCCAGCATGTGTCAAATTACATTGCAGAATGTGCAAAAAGGGGAGCCAATTTATCAGGCTCATTGGAATTCAGATTTTGACAGAAATTTCTTTTCTCCAGGAATGCTGTAAATCAATATCAGAGGTGTGGTACCCTCCAGTTATTTCCAAATAGCACACTAGACCAACAAATATTCGACTTTAGACAAAAGTCCATTACAACGTTTACCACCTGCCTCACTAACTAGTATCAACTCATTCATATAAAGCCTTTTTACTTTTGGGTGTCATGACCAAGAGATTTGCACATGAAGGCTACATGGACAATCGTGGATTTTAGAACAGCACCAGATCAGTGTAGGCAGAATGATTTGGGCTTCCTTCCAGCATAATAACTAGTTGCTCATGGTTTCCTGTGGCTATTTATTAGTTGAATGCTTAACTACATTTTTTACTCATCTGCTGGAAATGACAATATGACATACTATAGACATTCTATGATGTACGCTGCAATTTCCACAATATGAATGTCTAAATGAGGCATAATTTACCAAAACGCCCAGTTGGATATGTCACAGGGCACCATTTTATATATGCCACAAGTTCACAATAAATCCAGAGCTTTGTAAAAAATATTTGTTTATACCAAAAAGGTTCTGGATTTTTTGAGCATAATGCTGTACTTAAAATTACAAATAATTTCATTAGAAAAGGCATCTAAAATGTTAACACCTCCTGGAGATATCAACATAATACTTAACTGAACAGAAAAATGTTAACTCTTTACAACCTATTTTGGTAGGAAAAGAGATATGCTTAAACAAATAAAGCTGACAAAATGTTGAGCAATAAAATGTATGAAATTTCTGTTCTGGGAGAGAAAAAGATAAAAAAGCAGGTTTTCTTGACATTACATGATGTAAAAGTAGAGAAAAAAAGTCTCATTTAACTACATCTATTAGCAGGAAATCTAAAGCAACATGACTTGCTATGTATTCCTGAAGATCATTACTGATCTGAATGTCTCCAGGAATGCACAGTAAGTCCACTTGTTTTTGACTTGAGACTAAAAGACATAAACACGACTTGAATGAGTGAAAGTCTTCAGAGACACCCTTTAACTACAGGGTTACAGGGTCATTAATATCATGTGTACAGAGTACAGTGAAATTCTGACTTTCATATGCTAATCAATATGCAGCACATCTCCATTCTCAAAGTGGTGAGAATAGCTAACTTACTTTAAAACATCTAAAGGTAATTAAAACAGATAATTAAGCTCATGCCCAACTCTGTTATGATGGTACCACTTTTTATAGTACCTTAGTTAGAAACAGAGGGTGTGCCTATCAACTGCACTTGGAATAAATTAACTATGGGGTAAATTAGGACAGATTACTATATTCTGACCAGGTGGTGCAAGAAGTAAATAGTGTACAAAGGTTCAATTAATTTTAGTTTAATAAAACAGATGCACTTACCTCTTAGTATTTGATATAAGAAAACTTTCACATGGTCTGAACTAAGTGGTTGTGGTGACACAATAATCTTATGAAGGTCACTTTGCATCAACTCTGTTACAACATAGCTGAGATTTGAAGGAAGTTAAGGAAAGAGAAAAATATATAAACATAAAAACATGCATCTGATACAGAATTGTAGATAACAGTAAAATGATAAAACAACATTTTCATTTAAGGGTAAATTCCATTACATTAAAATCTGTTAACATACGTAATGTATTTTGTGACAAATAGGTAAAGTTGGTAATGGTGTCTACATACTTTGGAGTATTGAAATGAACAAGATTAAACACTGCCAATAAATCTGCTCTAACACTAGTAATTGAAATAAAACAAAATATGATTGGTTGAAATTTTACAAATTTGTCATATTTGGTTTCACTGTGGTACATTACAATAGCTATAAGAAAATAGCTAGTCTAGTAATGAATTCATTCAGTTCACAGAATTGAGGAAAATTGCTCAAACAACTTAAAAGAGCGCATATTAGATTGTGTGTGATTTCGAATTAGCTTAATATAGGCAAGTGTGGTTTTAAGCCTGAGTCTGCTATGTCTTAATTTTGATGCTTACCCATGATTATTTTCTGCATTGCATTCTACAATGCTGAGAAGGTATCACTTTCCCACCAAGCAGAGTCAGAAAAAGGAAGGATTGGCATTGAAACAATGATTATAAATGGTGCCCAATTCATAAAAAGACCCGCATACAAGAATGAAGAGTGCTTAAAGATTTATACAAAATGTCTTTATTTAATGTTTTTCCATTTGTAATTCCATATTTCTGATCATAATGTAGCTAAAAAATTAAGAATAAAGTATGACAGCCTAACCAGTATGAAACACCAGCAACAGAACAAACAGGCAGACATGCCGTAAGCTTACAATGCCCCCAAAAAACTCATTGCATTAAAATATATCCTTCATTTTTGGGAGAGTTGCTGCTACTTGCTAATCTCAAAATTACATACGCTAAAATAAGCAAGAGATTTGGAGTTCTCAACCTTTTTCTGTCATACATTCTTTAGGAGTTGACTACTATTGGTCTGGTTTGAAGGTACAGTGGAACCTCGGGTCACGACCGTAATTCGTTCCAAAACTCTGGTCGCAACCTGATTTGGTTGTGACCCGAAGTAATTTCCCCCCCTAGGACTGTATGTAAATACAATTAATCCGTTCCAGACCGTACGAGCTGAATGTAAATATATATTTTTTTTTAAAGTTTTTAAGCACAAAAATAGTTCATTATACATTGAATAACACTGAGAAAACCTTGAAAAGAGAAAACTAACATTGCAAGAGTTCACGCTAATAGCCTTACGAACCGATCGCTATAAACACTTTTTTTTTTTTAATGAGTTTTAAACACAGGGGAAAAAAAGGAACATTTGAACAAATCTGAACTTTATTAAAAACCAACCATAAATAAACAAGAAAGTAACATTGCAGGAGTTCACGCTAATAGCCTTACGAACCAATCACTGTAAACACTTTTTTTAAATGAGTGTTAAGCACAGGGAAAAAAGGAACATTTGAACAAATCCGAACTTTATTTAAAAACCAACCATAAACAACCAAGAAAGTAACATTAAAGGAGTTCACGCTAATAGCCTTATGAACTGATCGCTGTAAACACTTTTTTTAATGAGTTTTAAGCACAGGGGAAAAAAAGGAACATTTGAACAAATCCGAACTTTATTAAAAACCAACCATAAACAACCAAGAAAGTAACATTGCAGGAGTTCACGCTAATAGCCTTATGAACCAATCACTGTCAACACTTTTTTTAATGAGTTTTAAGCACAGGGAAAAAAAAAGGAACATTTGAACAAATCCGAACTTTATTAAAAACCAACCATAAACAACCAAGAAAGTAACATTGCAGGAGTTCACGCTAATAGCCTTATGAACCAATCACTGTAAACACTTTTTTTAATGAGTTTTAAGCACAGGGAAAAAAATGAACATTTGAAAAATCCATAATTTATACAAAAACTAACCTTGCATGAGTTGTGTTCTGGCATGAAGGAAGTGAGGAGGAACTGGGTGGAGAGAAGATTACAGTTTTGAGGTAAAGTCCCTCTGCGCGATGCACGTCTGACCGAGAACAATGTACTGTACTGGTACAGGGAGAGACTGAACACGTGCGTAAATCACTGGTCCGTACGAACCAGAAGGGAAACGAAATAGAGCACAAAGAGTTCACAGCGAATGCACAGGGAGAGCCTGAACACGTGTGGAAATCATCGGCGTGTACGAATCGGAAGGGAAACTGACTTGTTCGTCACCCAATTTGTATGTGTTCAGAGATGTTCATGACCCAAGGTTCCACTGTAACTGCCTATTCATGTCACTTTATTTTTCTACAACATCTTTCCAAAAGCAGAGAATATATTAATGGAATAACCTCAGAAATTACATGTTTGCCCCTTGTTAACTGCGTAAAGTTTTTTTTTTCTTTTTTACAAACTATCTACTTTGAAATATTAAAGGGAAACCTGTGACAATATTTATAAATCAATGGGAAAATAATAAATATCCTGTTAAGTTTAAAATGGCTTACAGTATTATTACCTTTATTTAAAACCTACAATTCAACTATACTCTTGGATTTTAGAACTCCAGAGTACATGCAAGACATAAATAAATACATAAAAGGGATAAGAGTTCAAACAGAAAGAAAAATCAACAAGTTTACACATATATTAAATATTGTGAGTCTATTTTTAAAGACAGCCTATGATTTAACCTCACAGTGCTTTGACTAAGAGCATTACACAATACAGGAGCAGGCACAGAGAATGCACTATTGCCCATACTATACTTGTTCTTAAGACTAAGAGATATACAAGTAATGAAAAAAATATTTCAGAAGAATAAAGTCGTTGAGCAAATACTTAATTCTGGAGTTGGCTGCATCCTTTCGGAATGTAACAGAAAATGTTTCGTAATCTGTAATTCTATCATTTGCTGTAGTACAAGTAGGCAATAAGTGGATTTGAGCAACTTTTTAAAAATGAGAACTAAAAAAGGAAATCATTTACTCTCTAAGTAACAGCACAAGTACAGACGCAAACCAAGTGTAATCAAGAGTCACCGGATCGATCCCCACTCACTCCTATATTTGCCGTTTTCAGTAGTAAGCTGCTCTTTTTGTTAATATTATACAGTACAAACATGCACTTCGTTTGCGTCTGTACTTATGCTGTTACTTAGAGAGTCAGATCGGGGGGAGGGGTGATGTTAGAGCATGTGAGCTTATTCAGTGCAGCAGGAACAACGCACATGTTGATCTTTTTTTTTTTCTTTCAGTACATGTGGCTTCCCTGTTTATTTATACATCTCTGCCTCTCTGTCTCTCTATTACGCAGTGGTCTGACTGTCTGTGTGTTATGGATCTTAAAAATAAAAGTTATAGGGACAGTTGTTCATGTTAATTGCAGTCTCAATTGTTAAAAAAAATTTTTTAAAGGAGCATCCCACATGAAAATATAACAATCTCATTAACTGACAGTGCATACCAATTTATAAATTTTATGTCCGTTTGAGGTTATAAAGAAAAAAAAAAAAAAAGGAACACTTTATCCCCAGCAGGGAATTGAACTCAGGTCTGTCAGGCACGGCAAAGCTGCTGCGCTCTAAGAGGCAAATCTTAGCGCTCTACGCCACGGAAACTGTTGTAGCATCCTTGAAGCTTTTGTGAAAGTGTTTATTTGATCTTTGGAACTCAGGCTTTACACATTCTATAGTTTATGCCTACTACATTTTGTAACATTTATTACTAAAATATGAAAAAGTTTCTGTTTTAACAATGTGTTTACACAGATTACTGTAGAAACAGAACACACATAAAATGCGTGTGTTCCAAATAACGATCTATTATTTCCACTCTAAAACTCCACTTCCCTCCCAGATAATCAATCAAGGCATGAGCTGGGAAAAGTTTGCGCACATTCTAAGTCGGTGGGGGGGATGGAATAGCCGGCTGCTGGCAGCTTGTCTTTTATCAGCACATTTAGAGGACAAAGGATGCTGGCGGAGAGGTGTGAACGGATTTAAGAAGCGATTTAAGGTGGGCCGGAGTTTTTTCATAGGCTCTGGTAATTCTAGTGTAAATCACAAAGATGCCTCCAATATGAAATTTCTACGCTCCCTAGAACACATCATACAAACCAAAAAGACACTGGCAGACAATGCACAAGAAGTAAGGTGTGCCATGGCCAGCCAGTCACATGTAAGATATTCGACTGTTCGTATTTTTAAAAAAGAACAGAGAGCTTTAAGATCGCTGTGAAATGACAACAGCTTTGTTATTACACCAGCCAACAAAGAAGGCATGACAGTTGTAGTGGATAAAGAGCAGTATGTCACCGCAATAGAGGATATGCTCTACAACACCATTACCTATGAGCAAACAGCAAGTAAACCAACAAAAACCACCTAAATAAAATTAACACCACCCGGAGTAAACCATTTAAACGTACAAGATTACTACAAAATGAAACTGTGTGATGTGATCTGCCCGGAATTCTACGGACATAATGCATCTAATATCACTTTGCCAGAAAACCCACTTCCACTTTAATGGAAAATACTATAGACAGAAAGAAGGCATGCCAATGGGGAGCCCCATTTCCATCAACACACAAATGTTAATAAGATGGCAGTTAGAGCAGTGTCAGAGCCTTCAATAGTACACTTAACTGACAAACAGGGCAGCCGGAGCAAACAGGGATGGGAAACTCCAAGATTCATGCAACCCTGTATGCAAGAACTGCAATACAAAAATATCAAGAGGTATCTTATTTCTAAAATATAGACATTAATAAGTATAAAACGATAAACTGTTGCGTTTAAAGTAAGGATGTGACATTGACTTTTTCTATAGGTTAAAATGTATTTTTGTATTCCAGTAAAATGTTTAATCTATCATGAAAGGGGTCTCTATTTCTATGTATGGGTCACTTTTATTCTTTGCTGTTCATTCAGAGGCAACACCCCCTTAGTACTACACCTCTAATACACCCTCCACTTTTAAAGCCTCACAGCAAACCCTGCTGAAGCAGCACAAAACTTATTTATTCCAATTTAAAAATTATATTTTACCACATTTAGGATATATTGTAAGGTGCCGTAATGTTTCAGTGCTCATCTGCATAAAATGTGGCACTACTCACTCTATGTACTCGTATACTTCCAGCTGTGCTTTAGAGTGTGTATTTAGTAAGTCAGGACTCATCTATAGTCCAACAAAAGCATGCAAAAGCCTCAAGAAAGTGTATGTTGATATGCTAGTCTCTCTTCCAAAATATATTGAAGTTACAATTGCATTGCAGATTATTTATACACAAATGCAATGTATACTGTCTGCATTTACGTAAAGCCTTTAAGTGTGTTAGTACAGTAATCCCTCCGCGTTCCAGAACCCCCCGCGAAATGTGAAAATCCACGAAGTAGAAACCATATGTTTATATGGTTATTTTTATATTGTCATGCTTGGGTCACAGATTTGCACAGAAACACAGGAGGTTGTAGAGAGACAGGAACTTTATTCAAACACTGCAAACAAACATTTGTCTCTTTTTCAAAAGTTTAAACTGTCCTCCATGACAAGACAGAGATGACAGTTCCATCTCACAATTAAAAGAATGCAAACATATCTTCCTCTTCAAAGGAGTGCGCATCAGGAGCACAGAACGTCAGAGAGAGAGAGAGAAAAAAGCAAACAATCAAAAATCAATAGGGCTGTTTGGCTTTTAAGTATGCGAAGCACCGCCGGACAAAGCAGCTGCAAGGAAGGGAGCAATGTGAAGGTAGTCTTTTAGCATTTTTTAGAGGAGCGTCCACATCCTCTAGGCCAGTGTGCGAACAGCCCCTCTGCTCACACCCCCTCCGTCAGGAGCAGAGAATGTCAGAAAGAGTGAGAGAGACAGAGAAAAACAATCAAAAATCAATACGTGCCCTTCGAGCTTTTAAGTATGCGAACCACCATGCGGGAAGCATGTCACTTGACAAAGCAGCTGCACGGAACGGAGCAATGTGAAGATAATCTTTCAGCATTTTTAGACGAGCGTCCGTATTGTCTAGGGGTGCGAACAGTCCCCCTGCTCATACTCCCCCCGTCAGTAGCAGAGAATGTCAGAGCAAGAGAGAGAGAGAGAGAAAAGCAAACAATCAACAATCAATGCGTGCTGTTTGATCTTTTAAGTATGCAAAGCACCGTGCGGGAAGCATATCGCTTGACAAAGCAGCCACATGTAAGCCCAGCAAGGAAGGGAGCAATGTGAAGGTAATTTTTCAGTGTTTTTTGAGGAGCGGCCATATCCTCTAGGGGTGCGAACAGCCCCCGTGCTCACAATATATTTGAGGAGTTTTATTTAATACGTAATACCCGCTCTGGTTGGGTAGCTTCTCAGCCATCTGCCAATAGCATCCCTTGTATGAAATTAACTGGGCAAACCAACTGAGGAAGCATGTACCAGAAATTAAAAGAGCCATTGTCCGCAGAAATCCACGAACCAGCAAAAAATCTGCGACATATATTTAAATATGCTTACATATAAAATCCGTGATAGAGTGAAGCCGCGAAAGTCGAAGCGCGATATAGCGAGGGATTACTGTAGTTTGTTTGTGAGTGGCCTTTCTGAACAACTGCTTACAAAAGACCACATTAATGTTCTTTACTTGAATGTTTATTTAATATTTGTTTTAATATATGTACAGACTGTTTTTGAAAGACTGCAATACTAATACAACTGACATTTGTAATGTTTCCTTGAACTACAGTATTTGTTTTCATCAATGTAAAAAAAAAATAGATTTTTATTGTTTACAGAACTTTCATCATACCATATCAAAAGATTACACTACTTTAAGTATTTGCATTTAATGACTAAAATTTCTATTATTTGTTTCAATCAATGTTATGATTTTAATGCATACCAAATTGCAATTTATATAAAAAATATATTTAGTTACATTATATACTGTATTGGGTTTTGAAAATTGTATTGAATTTCAATATTTTTTTTAGTATCTTGCCTGAAGAAGGGGCCTGAGTTGCCTCGAAAGCTTGCATATTGTAATCTTTTTAGTTAGCCAATAAAAGGTGTCATTTTGCTTGGCTTTTCTATACATTCATAATGGCTAACACGGTACAACACCCTAGTAACACCCTAGTACTACTTATCAAAGTTTGAAATTTTAGTATCACAACAATTCTTACTTTCACATGCATTGAAGATTTAGTTTTAAGATCAATAGTGAACTGAAGAAGCCTTTTTCTGAAATGATCCAAAGCTCAATGCTCAATGACAGTTCATTTTTGTCCCTTGGACAGGGGAACAAGGTCAGCAACTATCCCTATTTTTAACTCTAAAACACTATAGCTACTTCTGTATTGCTCTGCACATTAATAGTGAAGAGGCATAAAACAAAGAGAAAGAGGTAAAAAATAAAGTACTAAAATATCTGAATAGAATAAAATATATGGCTCTAATCTAGGTGGTAACAGACATATTCCCATTACATGAAGATACCCTCTTAGGTTTATTGAAATTTATAAAAACACAGAAAGAAAAGGAGGTCTTTGATTAAATGTAATGTAACAGAAGCATCATACAGTAAGTATTGTAAAAGATTATAACAACAACTTGCCTAAATATAATATCTGTTTCATCTGATTTAAATAATAATCATAAAGTACTGTACACATTCTGATATAGGTACAGAAATCACCTTTCAATCTAACTTTTCTAATTGTACAAATTATAATGACTCGGCCCACAGAGCCTAAGTGAATCAACTTGTTGTCTGATGTGATAACAAGAACCTGTCCAAGTTCCTGGGGGTGCACACCATGGATGACCTAACAAAACACCACCTTCCTTGTCAAAAAAGCACAGCGGCACTTCACTTCATGCAATGTCATTAAGGCAAATTGCATTAATATAGACCTTGCTTCAAGCTAAGCTATATATATATATATATATATATATATATATATATATAATATATAATATATAATAAAACTGCAACTTGCATTTATAATACTATTTGTTGTTTAGTGGGTCAAAAAAAAAAAAAAAAAAAAAAAAAGGTCCGTTTTTAAATCCAGTTCGCCGTGTCTGTCTTCGTGGGCGCGATTGCTCGACCGCAGGGAGTTGATGAGGTGATTTGGGCGAGTCGCATCTGATCATTCTCAATTGCTTCGTCGGCTTAGTGTGCCGTGTGAATAAGGCGCTGAGCCCACGGATGAAGACGTATATTTATGGGCCAGTAGGATGGGGGAAGGAAAAAAGAAAAGATAGAACACAAGGAGGTTAAAGAAGGGAAAAGGCAGTCATGGGAGACGATCCAGACACCAGGAAGGAGAAGGCAGCACGAACTGGGGCTCCATGAGGGAGTGCAGGCTTAGTGGGGTGAACCAGCCCCTAGATCGCCTGAGTAAGCGTGTGCAGTGGGGCGAGCGTAATGCAAGACCTCCAAATGGATCTGAGGAGTGACTGAGTGAGCACGAAGGAAGACGGGAGGTGTGCCGACCTCGGACGGTCTGGCTGTGCAGTGTGGCGGCAGCTAAAACCGGGGTTGGCAGAAAGCAGTTCGTGCTGCCAAGGCTCCGTCAACAACGCCAGTGAAGGGTGAGCCGTGGAGACAGAAGTTGGTGTGCTGCGATCGGGTAAGGAGAGAGACAGCATTTTAACGTATATATTTATTATGGATTTTATCCCCACATTTCACTGGCTTTATGGATTTGCTATTTATTTGAGTACTGTATTTTTCTGAACACTGTCCAACGGACACTTTTGGTTTTACTTTGACCGTTTTTAACAAAAGCACTTGAGCACTTTCCAACATCCCCTGGCTTCAATGAGATTTCCCAGCTCATCTTGGTCATAACTATCGACGGTGTTGGTTCAACAGACTCCCATGTGGGAAGAAGGAGTCTGTAGGGGACCGGCACCGTCACAGTATTACACAGTAACCAGATACATTACACAGTATTGAAAAAAAATAAAAAAATAAAACAAGTACAACTTGGCTTGCAGTATTATCCAGTAGTATAGAAACAGTATTCATACATTTGAACATAATGCTCCACATCCGACCTTTTAAAACCAAAGTATCTACAGTTAACAGACACAGCACCTTTTTTCGTCAAAAGTTCTTCTGTGTTATCATGTGCAACTTTATCGTCTGCTACAGCTTCCGTTTCAGAATGTTCCCTGTCCATTTTCACCGCTCAATACCTCCACTAACACATGTACTCTGTTGGATGCGTATTTTGTGGTGCACCAGTGAAAAAGGTCCCCCTTAAACAGTTTCCCGCTGCGCCACGTTCCAAATGTTGTTTAGGCTATTTAAACCGGTGTTCCAGTATAAGAAAAATCCATATCATAACAAAAATAAAAAACAGTTTTTGGTATGAACCGGTATACCGCCAGCACTAGTAAGCATATCTAAATATATAACGCGGATTTTTCACTGCTTTGCAGGTTTCTGTGGACAACGGGTCTTTTTACTTCTGGTACATCAGTTGGTTTGCCCGGTTGATTTTATACAAGGGACGCTATTGGCGGATGGCTGAGAAGCTACCCAATCAGAGCACGCAGTTAAGTTCCTGTGTGCTGATTGGCTCAGCGACGGAGCGACGAATTCAATTCCGCTGCGTTAACCAGGAAGTCTCGTCTCGTTCATTCAGCATCAATGTGCTCCTGCTACTGCTTCAGGGGCTGTGGCCAAGCGCCAATGGAAGATGCTAACGATTGCCGAAAAGGTAAAAGTTTTGGATATGTTGAAGGAAGGGAACAGCTACACCGCTGTAGGACGCCATTATGGCATCAATGAGTCCACGATTCTTTTTATTTAAAAAGGAGGAAAAGAATATAAGATCTACGGCCGCAGTCTCCTTTAACCAGGGTGCAAAACAAGTTCTAAATGGATGTAATAAGGCGGTAGTCCAGATGGAATCTGCTTTAGGGATTTGGATTGAAGACTGCTGGAAGAAGAACAACGGCGGTGCTACACAATCGCCTGAAGAGGCTCCTTTAGAAGAGCTGTAACGCTCTCCTTTGTTGTGCAGTAAAATTATACTCATCATTATCGGACAAGTCGTCCGATTGTTGGTGAGAAACCATAATTAATTTTCTATGTACAGTACTTATTACATGTACATAATTTAGTGTAACTGTACACACATTTTACTGTATATAATTTTTCTTGCATTGTACGTATTTATTGCTGGTGGCCTGTCTGTCGTAATGGCTGTAACATATGTGATATCGGAGACGCTCGATATCTTTAAAATAATATTTAGGTTTTACTGTATATAAACAGTGTGTTTACATACATAATTTCAACGAATCTTACCTAATATCTAAGAGAATACAAAGGGTTTATGCTGTATAATTGTGCGGGAAATGTTTATAATAGTGTGGGAGAGTTTATAAGGGCTTACAATATATAAAAATAACCATATGAACATATGGTTTTTACTTCGCGGATTGTCACCTTTCGCAATCGAGAAGGGATTACTGTAAATCCAATCCAATCCAGAAACAATGTTTACCAATCAGCTTCATTACATTTACTAAATTTGTTCACACTACATTCACATTTTTAAAAATAGATATTTCTGAACCACTTGACTGTTTTTTTTTTTTAAACAAACAGAATGCAATATTTGTCAGCTCCTCAACACTGCTACTGCAAAAATGATATAAAACTTGCTTTAAACATTGTATTTATTAGAACTGAAATTCCAGCTTCAATAAACAATAAATTACTTTAACATTTTAAATGTGATATATAAGATGTATTTCTTTAAATGTACTGTTTTAGCAAAAAACAGTAAAAAAAGTCAACCTATTTTATATTATACAAAACTGTTACAAACTATAGCATTGTTTCTACGTTTCCTTCAATAAAAAAATCTATACATCTCTATAATGGTTAATAAAGTTCAAAAATATACATTGCAGTCATAATAAATTTCATGATCATTTTTGCAAAAGCTTACAACTATCAGAGATGACTACTAATGTTTATTTTGCTGTTCTTCCCCTGATTCAGGCAAAATATATTTTCATCACTGTAGCAAAGTAAATATCCCTGTTTCACAAGGACATCGTGATCTGGTGCGAGTAGTGCTCTTATTAGGTTTAAATCCTTTTGAATTTGAATCTGTAGCATAATGTGTTCCAGATGTCTCAGCTTGTAGTTGCCATGCCAGCTAAACCATCTTAGGTTAAATGAGTGTCTGAAAAACACCTGCACTGTTCAAGGCTTGCTGCACATTAGCAGAGAAGCTCTTCTTACTAAGTGGCTCAGAGGTGAAATTAACTTGAACAGAAGCCATCAGATTATTGTCTAGATAAATTAATGGATTTTTTAGCTTGTGACATAAAAGTAAACCAAGACAATCCTACTGAACTCATTCTTCCAACACCAAACATTAAACCAGACCAGTTTAAATGTGAAGAGCCAATAAGTTAAAGATAGCTAAAAAGTAGAGCAAAGCAATGAAATGAAAACCTGAATGACAGGATAAGAGAGGAAGAATTTTAGTACAAGTTAATGTTTTTTCAATTTTAAAATTCTTTAGTCAACAAGTTTAGGGAAATACATGTAAATAAACAAAATCAATACAATTTAGAAGAACACCACTGAATTTGGAAAAACCTTCTGAAAATGTTTTAATTTACTTTTTGTAATCTTACTTTTGATCTCACCAGAAAGTGTCATCTGCAATTAGTAAGTGAGGACATGGGTAATAAAATATATTAAAACAGTTTAGGTGAACACAAAACTAGGAAAGTCAGCAATTACAATGCAGTGAGAATCTTATTTCCATTAAGCCTTTACAGACCTTAAGCATAAATTGTCTCCCTTTGCAAGACACATGAGAGATCTAAATGCACTGGTGACCTAAGGGTTCTCAAGGTTACCCTACAGTTCCAGGCCTTTGGGCTTACCACCTGCTGCTAGCACTGGTTTGAGGTATCTGTTGTAGGCTTGAAGCCCCTATTGTCCTGTAGTTAATATCTCCAACTCCTGTTCTATCCATTAATGAACTCCTAGTTTGGCACCCCTTCCATTTAAACTTTTGAGGTCAGAGGGGGAAAAAAATTAATTTGAAAGCCCTCAAAGTTCATGATTTGCTTCATTGTGAAGGCTCGATACAAGTTATTTATTGTCTAGGATGACATAATGTGCCATTAGTCTGCTTTTTCAGTTCCATTATAGATATAAAGTTTGCAAGATAATATAGCCTGCAAGTAGCTTTGTTGATATACAATTTATTTATTTAGCTTATAGGACTTGACCACTCTAGTTTATGTTTAAGCTTTAAAGTTGAGATGGAAGCAATAGGTTCTTACATTGACATCCGTTATTATATGATCCACTAGAAAAACATAATGGATCAGAAAATTAACTTTCATATGATTTAGTTCACATCAGTGTCCTCCAAACTGGTTGACCAAAGCCAATTTGTTTACTCACTTATTTGCCAACTCTATGACAATCAAAGAGCAAGGTTTGGAAAACAGTTTGCTGTTAATTTCATTTTAATCATTTCAATTAAATCAGTAACTGAAAATTCAACTAAAGAAATAAAATATTTTCAACGGATTCCATGAAAGAATAGTTTTCTGTGAAAACCTGTTACTTTAAATATGATTAAAATTAACTTTAATTGAAAATAAAGTAACAGAAACATGATTACAAGGATTAAAAAGGCATGATAAACATTATGACTATATATTTACAATAGATTTTTTTTAATTAATTGGTTTTGTGCAGTGCATCAACCATGCATTGACATGGCTAAAATGTAAAAAAAAAAAAAAAAAATTGATGGACTATTAGGATGAAACATGTACTAGTCCAGGGAAATCTGTATTAGTTTTTTTGTTTTTCAAAGTGCAGCAGAAAAAAAGTTAACAAAAATGTAATTAGTAGTTAACATCACATACAAGTAGAACATCGCATAAAACAGAGAATGAGTTAATAAAGGGAAATGCAAGATAAACACAAAAGACTGTTATTTAGGTAAACAATGCAAGAAAAAAATGCATGAGGTTATGATCCAGCGGAAGCTGCAGCACATTATGGGAGAGCAGCAAAACACTGCAGCTCTAGATCAGATTGGGGCTGTGCCAGACGATTCCCAGGAGAGTAGGAAAGAATCTGCATGAGTGGTAAAGACATCTAATGTGAGATGGACAAGCTGCAATGCCACTACAGAAGAGGCAAACTTCTGTAGTTTCAATATTTTGAAGGCATGTCCCATAACACTGAAAGTGAAATGTGTAAGTGGGACTTGCACCTGTACTTGTGACTATGCATAAAAATAGGGCTGCCAAAGTTAATGCATTAATGCATGTGATTAATTTTCAAAGATATAACAAGTTTTGTTTTCCTTAATTAGATTTAATGCATTTGTTGCTTGACACCCTTTCCCATCTATGTCAACTAGGGTTTGCAGGCTGGGCAGTGCTGACATTATTAAAAATATCAATTTCAAAATTAAAAATTGTCATTAAATTGCCTAGTTTTTAAATAAATACAAAAGTAAATGAAAATGTTCTTAAGTTGTTACATGAAAGTAATCGCATATCAATGTAGTCATACAAAAGAGTAGCTGCACGGTAGAGAAAAAAAGGGTAAAAAGTGAGACTTAAAAGGATACACTGCAGCTGAACATGAATCACTGGTTCAACCTGTTTCACAGGGCTTCTGCTCTGAAACTCTTATCTTTCCAAAATGAAGTCTTTCAAAGCACCCATTGCCTCAACGATGAACAGCTCCCTGTCAATAACATAATTCACACCGAGACCAATGGATTTCTGTGAAAATGAGAATCTCACACGAGTGTGGTCTTTCTCATCACCACCTCCCCAACCTGCACATGCAGGCTGCCAAGCATTGTCCATGTCCCTCTCTTTCAGGTCTGGTCAGCTAACATTTCAAGATTTTTAGTTGTCATTTTTTTTTTTGTGCCGCCACTTTTAGAAAAGTTTAAGAAACTGACAGACTAATATACAAGGAAGACAAATTTTAACGATAAAACAAATATTTAACATTTCATTGTATTATTAGTTATATCAACCATGAGTGGAAAGCTATTGTTTTAGACAAAGTTGCCAATGTTTGGCAACCTCTATACTTTCTTTAAAGTAAATACAGGAACAGATTGAAGTTAGAAGCAGAACTATACTTAAAAATTATCAAAACTAGAACAGAACATTTACAATAATGATCATACAGTATAAATCATAATGACACCCAATCTTCACAACTGGCTTTGACTTATTTTCCTTTTTTTTAACCATTAGTTACAATATATGAAAACTTTTTTCTGCTTATTTTGATCTGGATTCATATGTAACTGCATCATTTTTTAAAATATTTCTAAAAATTTAGAAATTTTAGGCTTTATAATTTTTTTGAATTCTCAAGGTAAAACCTGCAGTATGCACATTTGTATACAATTTAAACTTTACAAATCACAATTAACTTGTCTGTGTGTACTCTGCCTGTTTACCATCCTGAAACAACCACATATGGTTTATACTAATCAACCTCACACAAATATAGATTTGCCTGTAGGGTAAGGCAACTGTAAAAACCGAGAAGAAAAGCAAATAGCAAAAACTTTGAAGAGTGCAGAAGTTCTCGTTTTTAAAGTGGAGGTACACAAAGACACCTTCACATGGTGACCTAAGTGCAGATGCCACAAGCGCAAATATGTTGAATGGTAACATGATACTGCTGCTGTAAACGTGGTGAGCTCTACCAGGAAAAGAATTGGATCTCTCATCACCGGTAGAGTGCAACAGGAGAAGGAAAAAAAAAAAAACAAAAAAAAAAAACAAAACACATCTACACTCTAATTTTGATATCTGAATAGCATCTATAATCAGAGCTGCCAAGTTATATACCATTATGCCAGAACAATCCTGACATTTGTCAGTCTCATCTGGGCATCACAGATTACTTGTATGTTAATGGAATGTAACTGCTTAACAAAAGCAGCTTCATTCTCACTAGATGCCCTTACTACTGTATGAGTGCAGTTAATTACCTTGATTAACTTAGGAAAACTGGACACCACTGTAAATTGCCTTTCAATCTTGACCTGTACACCCAAACCATATAAAAAATTAATGTAGTGCCTCAGCAGTTGGTTTATGGCTTTCAGCACAATGGGCATGCTGGAGACTAAAACTTGACTGAGATATTCCTGACCTGTTGGCTAGTTTCCAAAAAGCCATCTGTTAATAAAAACCATGGTACAAGAGCGGATGTAGCCCCACTTTGGGCTGTCTGTCTTTGTAATTCCACTCCCAATTAGGCACATTGTTACAAGAGAATGGCTCATGGTGGTCTAAAATGACTCACAAGTCAATCGTCATCATTATGGGCCAAAAAAAAAAAAAAAAAAAAATCCTGCCAGTCCTGAACAATTTATTGCCTACTATATACTCTCCAAGTAATGTCAAAAAATATATGTTGTTTTAAACCATTAGGCCAAGAATATGCTATAGTTCAAGATATTTATCGCTTTCTGTACGCAGAGAGTGAATTACACCCAAATTTTTACTTAATACAATTATTGATGGCTTCTAATCCTGAGAATTAACAACAGGTAGCTGATATAAACTGAGGAAAACCTAAGTAAGTTCTTCAATGCAAATACGCAGCATTGATCCTTTTAAAAGGCAACTACCATAGAGTGTATATGTTAAATTCATCACTTTTGAGGCTTAATACATTTATCAAAACAATGCATATTAAAAAAAAACAGCTCCTAATATGAATTATTATGCTTATGAATCATCATTTAGGTGTTTTGGCTACCTTTTTCTACTTTATCAAGGGTGTTGCGATTTCCCACTTTTTCTGAAATGTTCCATATGCATGGTTTGTAGTTGCCATAAATATACACCCACTCTCCTGTTTTCTTTTATAAATCCCAAGTTTTGTGTGGAAAATTGTGCACAGACATTTTGGGGGGCTTTTTTGAGCGTATGCAAGTTTTATAAATGTGACCCCAGATCTGGAAATTTACTGATAAATTTGGCAGAAGGAAATGACAGGCCACACAGCAGCATTAAACAATATGGTGGACAGACTAGTGAAGAACGGCTGGTGTTCTGGACAGGAAAAAAGAGATGTGATCATGTCTGCCATGTACAGTGAGGTCTGAAATGGAAAAAGAAAGTACAGCAAAGCTCAGTGAATATGTAAAACTCAATGGTTTGCAAGCCCTGTAACAGTTCAGTGAGGGAAAGTGAAGTAGAGGCAGAAGTGGAATTATACCTTTTGTATTGCAGTTTGAATGATGTGTCAATGCTAAGTATATGCATTTGACATTAATGCTGTTACCTTTAAAAACATTACTTCAGCAAGTACAGCTTAAACATGAAAAATGTCAGAGCTTTATCCATGCATGATGACTAGTGGTCTGTCTGTTGCCATCCAAGCTTGTTTTGTCTACCCAATTCAGTACATCTACGCTGCAGGAAAAGATAAATCTAGGTAGAACTGTAAAATATGCCAGTGTTTTAAAGTGCTTCTCTTAATCCTGTTTATGAATAAATGAGAATATATACCAACAAATCTGAATTATGCTGCAATATAAAAAGGGTAATTTACATTTTACTTTGCCCTTGGCCATATTTACTTTGGTAAAACTCAACTTTGCATACAAAGCAACATAAAACCAACATATGCACTCAATCTGAAAAGTACCCATTGTCAAGAAAATTTACTGATAAAATGCACATTAAAGTGGAGCTGAAACACTTTGTTATTGAAACTGTTAAATCACACACCAGAAGTGGAGATTACAACAATCTCCTATTAAGGAGAGAAGCTTACTGGATCTACAAATTGTGAACAGTTACTTCAGGTGGGCTCAATGAGCTATAGTGGTACTTGTTTATATATATGCATTTATATTATATATAAATATAATGCATTAGCTTTAGATTCTTTTCCTTTTGATAATTTTGTATACCTGCTTTATCATATTTTACAGATATTAAACTGCCCTGGGCAATAATACTTGTTTATTCTTAGCAGCTCATTCAACTCTTGATTAATGGCTGTATGATTTTGCCTATGGCCAAAAAAAATCCTAAAAAAGTTTGAACACAAAACTGATGATAAAAAAATAACAAAAAGAAAAGTGAACAATTTAAACAAGTGAAAATTGTAAACATCTAATAATAATAATACTGGACATACTCCAATTTTAATTCTGATTACCTGTTTCAGTTCAAGAGAATACAGGTTCCTGTAAAACTGTGTTTTGTAATGACCAAAAATCGAAAGCCGTATCACAAGGAAAAGCAAGACTTCATCTAATGCAGGAATATTTCACTTGTGAGCAATTGTATATAACATGGCCAACAGTAAGCAGCTCCAGTGACCTATTATTTATTTATTATTATTAATAATTTTTCTGAAATCTTTATACAAGCTGACTTTATAATTTATAATGGGAATACCAAAGCTGACACTTATTTTAAATATTTTACTTTCATTCTCTTTGGGCACAGATAAATGGTAACCAAATACAGTCCTTACTGCCAACAACATGTTCCTTAAAGCATGGTTAAATGAACTTGCATTGGGGATTTGTTTTGTTTTCAGAAGTGGCTGCTGGATAAGTAAAAGAAAAATTTACAAATTATACAAGTTGAAGTGACCTCTCTCTCAAGGTAAACTTGAAACAGTAAATTAATATGTAATTAAAGCCACACAGGAGGTTTCCTGTTTTAAGTTTGCCAATTCACCAGTGTGTTTCAATAGGAGATTTTACAATTCCAAAAAAAAAAAAATTGTACAGTGCCCTCCCCTCAAGATAACTAAATAAAAATGTGTCCTAGTATATTTCCTTGAAAAATAACTGTGCCAACTGCGAACAGAATTGTTTAATGTAGACAGACAGATGGACAGACAGGCATGGGTAACTGCAGTAGATGCTCTTCACATTACACGTGAACACACCTAAAATGTAACTTCATCATCAAGGCACTGGAGAGTGGTGACATGTTATGAGTTGGTTCTTGTATGTTTTTTTTTTTTGTTGTTGTCTCTGCAGTCAATTCCCAGCAATTACTTATGATTGCTAATCCTTTTAAATATCATAGTAAGCATTCATGATTTTTTTAACCTGTTTAAGAAGGAGCTACTAACCCTAAAGATCTCATTCTGAATAATCAATTTTCCCTTTACTACTTTCTGGCAAATGATACAAGACTATTAGCTCATGCAGCACTAGATTCAGAGATCCTTTTAATGCACGGGACATAGGGCTGGTCAACAACCACTCATTCTTCAATAATTCTCGCATATAATTTCTGGGGCTGTATTTACCATCTGTGTTGGTATTGTACTACTGTCACTAGAGTGTGAGAGGCATGCAAGTTAAAAAAAAAAAATTCTGTTGCACTTGACAATATAAACGGCTGGGCAAAAACAGATATATAGTTTTTACTACGTGAAACGTGTATTAAGAGCACTAAGTGCACTGTGCCATTGTGACATTCTTTTGAGTTAATAAAGTTAATAATATATGAGTATTTAAATATTTCTTCATCTCTTAAGTATCTAAATCTAGCAAATTATTTAACTGTTCAAAACCAAATGATCTTCTATTGAACAAAAACAAAAAACCTCCCAGTTTCAAACTCAATTATAATTAAGTCAATTTAATGTGTACTGATATATCTGTATGTGGTCATAACCAAGGAAGCCACATATACAGATAAATAGTGCCATGAGAAAGCATTTGGCCACTTCCTGATTACCTCTACAGTTTCAAATATTTCACATTAAATGCTTTCAGGTCTTCATGTAAAATCTAATATTAGATAAAGGAAATATGAGTGTGCATATAATAGTGTTTTTTAATTTTATTTACCGAATGAACAAATTTATCTAACACCAGCTGGCATTATCTGGGAAAAGTAACTGCCCTCTTTGCACTTTACATTGGTTGCTCCACCTTTAAATACAATAGCTGCTGCCAAATATTTTCTACAATGTAGTATTAGAATCTCAAATCTCTTTAGATACATTTTAATCCGCTCTTCCTGAGAGAGCTGCTTTAATTTAGAAATACTTTTAGGTTTTTGAAAATAAACTATACATTTAAGCTCCTGATACAGCACCTCTACTGAATTTACAACTTAAAAAAAAGAAAAAATTAAGTGTGGGACCTAGTATGCCATTCTGATCTCTTCAGCAATTTCCTTTAATCGTGGAATTATTTGCTTGTTGAAACTTTGTGTTGGCAATTTAACTCTGGCAGCAAGGGTCACGATAAGTGATACTGATACTGAGCAGGGTTGGCTGGCCGTTTTGATTCACTTGAATCTAATCATTCCTTTAAGAGAGTTAACATAACTTGTGGTCAATTCATTTATATACACATTGCCAATTGCTCTTGGATAACTTTGTTTCATCAGACAGAATAAAAAAATGTATATATAAATATTATATATTTTATATATATATTAGTGGAACCTCGGTTCACAACCATAATTCGTTCCAAAACTCTGCTTGTAAACCAATTTGGTCGTGAACTGAAGCAATTTCCCCCATAGGATTGTATGTAAATACAATTAATCCATCCCAGACCATACGAACTGTATGTATATATTTTTTTTAAGTTTTTAAGCACAAATATAGTTAATTAAACCATAGAATGCAGAGCATAATAGTAAACTAAATGTAAAAACATTGAATAACTCTGAGAAAACCTTGAACAACAGAGTAAACTTAACACTGCAATAGTTCGCGCTATAGTGCTACCAAACACTGGCTAAAAACACTTTTTTTTTTTTTAATGAGTTTTAAGCACAGGGGAAAAAAAAAAGAACATTTGAAAAAATCCGTAATTTAATAAACCACCAAGAAGAGTAACATTGCAACAATGCACGCTACGAACCGATCGCTGTAAACAGAAGTGAAAACAAAATGAAGCCCAGTGCATTCTTTAACTGCCTTCCTACCTTATGCGTCCAGCCCCTCCCCCCCCCCGCGCTGCCTGTGTGTGTGCCTCTGTCTCTCTCGCCTGCCTGTGTGTGTGCGCGTCTCTCTCTCGCGCTGCCTATGTGTGTGCGTCTGTTTCTCTCTCGTGCTGCCTGTGTGTGTGCGTCTGTCTCTCTTTCGCGCTGCCTGTGTGTGTGCTTCTCTCTCTCGCACTGCCTATGTGTGTGTGTGTCGCACTCTCTCTCTTGCTTGCTGCACAGGAAATGCACAGGGAGAGACTGAACATGTACAAACCCAAAGGGAAACTGGCTTGTTCAAACAACAAGTAGTCATGAACCGAGGCAAAAGATTGGTGAACTTTTTGGTTGTAAACCGATTTGTATGTGTACCGAGACGTTCGTGAACCAAGGTTCCACTGTATATATATTTTATTTATTCAATCAGGTGCCCTTTATCTACTATGAAATATAGGCCAAAGACAAGAAGCATTCATGAAATATTTTCATAGCACTGTATACATTTTCTAATAGATGTAATGTAATACAAAATACAATGAAGCAAATATATTTTTATATAATGATTGTTGATATTTTGACAAAGAATGAAATATAGTATTTTGTATAGAAGTAAACAGCCTGATAGGTTTTCAAAGTTTACAATTTTTAGAAATTTACAATCAAATTACATGGAAGCTACTAAGGCAGTAAATAAAAAATACAAACTAGCTTTTATCATTTTCAATAATAAATCATATTAACTTGCATCTCGTGTCATTCTTACAGAAAACATTTTGCAAACGTGTTAACTATGAAATCTATTGCACCTCAAAAGAGCAATAAAATATTTTTATATAGAACTCATTGCTAAAACTATTCATTTTCTTAGTAATAAACTATTTATTTTCTTTGCTTCTTGCAGTGCACTACACTGAACACATTTCAGAAACATTCCATTTAAAAGCACTGACAGATATTCAGAATCACTGGTCTTAAAAAAAAGAAACATTCTGTATTAATTTATTGTTTCAAACTTAACTTGAATAATTTTTTTTCAGCTTGTATATTTGCCTCTTTTACTCATACAATAATAGCTTTTGACAGCAAAAAACTATATACTTAATAAAAGTGAACTGCTAGGCAGAGTCGCAAGCAAGCAGCAGGGAACACTGCATCATATCAGCTGCTTGTCTGCAACATCAATCAATTTCAATTGCTTAAGGTTGTACTCAAGTTAATTGTAATATGGTGGTTTACATGAAAACATTAAAGGCTATGAAAGAAATTTTACAGCATCAAAACAGTAAAACTCTACAAACTGGTTTCTAGCATTTTATATCATACCTTGGTTTCTGGTTAATGTGTTTTGTGTATCCACAAATTACTTGATAACATAAAGAGAAAAATAAAAATGATATCAAACATAATTAAATTGGCAATTATTTTGGCTTTACAGAAACACTTAGGAACGTAATCTTTTAACTGATGTCTATTCACTGCAAGACAACAAGTCCTTCTAACTGAACTTTCCAAAAAAAATTATGAAATATAAAACAACAGATAAATGCATGAGAGAAAAGCATGTCTTAAGTTAAGCCATTGAAGAGCTACGTAAGTGTAACTGCTATTTTCAGTGTCTGGTAAACAAACACATAAGCAGTAGATAGAGATCAGTCATTTCAGAGAGAAAAGATTTAACCAAAGCCAACATATGGCCAGGATTATCTCTAGTGGATAAGACAGCATTGTACAATTTACAAATTAGTTTACAGATAGTGGAAGGATAACATCAGACAGCCAAGTCTATGAAAATTAATATAATTATACATCTGTCTAGAAAAATCTTACAAATTAGTACAGTAAAAAACAACTTCAAGTAATTAAATAATTATATTTTCATGTACCAAAAGAGGAAGACAGACAAAATAAAAGCCAATAAAAAATGCTGTAGATTCTGAGCCTGCACAAATTATCCCTTCCATGTAACAACTTTAAAACTTCCATATCATATAATTTAAAAAAAAAACAAAAAAACACGTTTTTGGATATATGATAAAAAGGCTGAGACATACAAAACAGAAAGATCTTAAAAGAAATAAAATACTGAAAAACTTTTAACAAAAATCTTTATTAATGCTGGAAAATTTGATTTTACAATTAACCAAACACGTCTTCCAATAACAACAATAAAATATGTGGATTATTTAAAACAAAATTCCTTATATAGAGCCACACTAGTCAGAAAAAAACACCCCTCAAACAAAGAAATATGCTAAAAACAAGTACCAATAATACATAATCCATCTTAGCAAACCTGAGTATTTATAATTTGTATATTTAAGAATGTAGGGACTAAAGGCATAGGAAAGGTTTAAATGATAAAACAGGCAATACATTTTTATTCATAAACTCCGCCACTACCAAAACATAAGCATGATTTGCCTTGTCGTCAAATTAAGTGCAAACTATTACCATAAATAACACACTGAAATAAAGTTCTAAACATAATATTTTTCAGTCACTGCAAACATTTTAACTACAATGAAAGGCTTATGTAACCTGTTGTAACAATACGGCTTGTTAAACTAGTCTGTGGCATGATGTTTAATTTTTTTTTTTTTTTTGCTTTGTATGCATTTTTATATCACATGATAATCCAGTTTGTTAAAATAATTTACTGTATGCACCTACAGTATTATATTTTGTTAGCTAAATCTGTTGTTTTTAACTGTAAAGTACTGAACAGTGGCCACATACAGTAGAAAGAAACTGGAGTGAATTTAAGAAAAAATGGAGCTGCACTTGTGTGTAATTAAATCTTGTAGCTTATTTTAATTTAAGGCTTTTCAAATAACAGTCTGGAAAATGTTGAACTTGAACTACTCCAGGTCAGAAATAAGTAACTTATTTCTTCATGATTCGAAATGCTAGAGAAAAAGAGGGCATATAAATCTAAAATTCATGTTTATTGTAAAACTTTCCTGTGTAATCCCAGGTGAGGCTTACCACAGCATTTGACAGTTTAATTATTCGTTCTACCATTATCATCAATTCCCACTAGATTAAACTGACAATGTAGTAAACCTCTCTCTCAGCTGTTCCTTGTTGCGTGCTGGCATTGTCATGATACAGATACAGTTACATTTACACTAACACACAAGGAACAGCTCAAAGTTGCCTGACTATAGTGAGTCATGCTATCTGATATTCAAAATAAAACTCTATTACACACTATAAAATTTACTAAAAATACTGTACAAGGGGGAAGGGATCAAAATATTTAGAGCTTGAATATGAAAGGGTTGTTCTGCAACACTGACTTTGTAAGTAGCCAAAGATTAGCTCCTGCATACTAAAATATGTGTACTACACTGTAGAACACAGTCATCATGGATTTTGAAAAATTCGGTATCAAGTACCATGCTAACACAGAATTTCTGTTGTTAAAGAACAATACACCTTTGGAGATTTAGTCACATCAAGTCAAGGTGTACCAAGAACAATCCAGTTCTTTTGGCTACTCTCGTTAGGGGTTGCCACAGCGGATCATCTTTTTCTATATCCTTTTGTCGTCTGCATCTGTTACACCCATCACCTGCATGTCCTCTCTCATCACATCAATAAACCTCCTCTTAGGCCTTCCTCTTTTCCTCTTACCTGGCAGCTCTATCCTTAACATCCTCTGCACATGTCCAAACCAACACAATCTCGCCTCTCTGACTTTGTCTCCCAACCATCCAACTTGAGCTGATCCTCTAATGTACTCTTTTCTAATCCTATTCAATTCTTCTGAGGCAAAAATATCGCCAATAACCAATCCATCTGACCAAAACTTCATAAAACTACATTGAACATTAATTGACAGATGAAAGAGTACAGAAACAAAATGTAAAAAAATTAATCAAAAATAACATTGTTTCCATGGGCAAGTTATGCCAATGATGAAAGCATCATCAATTCATGTACAGAAGAGGGGTTTCAGAAACAGGACAAAACAAGCATATTAGAGTTTATGTTCATAGGGATTTTGGTAAAAAAATAAAACATATAGTTCTATTAGTGAGTCTTTTAATCTGTGAGGCTCAAAACTTTATCAACCCTTGTATGTTCAAATAATTGTTTTTTGTTGTCATTACATGACAGTTTTAGCAAAACTCCACTAATTACATACACCCACTGTTGTCAGTTTAGGAATACAGCACAAAGTTCAACAGGACTAAAATAAAAGAGTGCACTATTCACTGTTTCTCTCTTTATATTTACACAGCTAATATATCTTTTGAAACTACAAGTTGGCTTTTTTTTCCCCAAAAAATACTGACTTCCGGATTAGTATCCATATACAGTATCCTGTAAACACATAAAAGCATTAATTTCTAAAGCTATGGTCAGGCTGAAGGCTGATTTTTTATTTATTTTTTGTGAATGGTATTAATTCAGATTAGTCACAGATAAGCATGTGATTCGATTCATAACTTAGTAGTCAGTGGAGATATTGAAATAATGTGTATCTCAATTTTTTTCCCAAACTAAATAAAAAAATATGCTCATTACAATTTCTACTGATTTTCCATATACTGGCACAGAATTATAATTATTATTACCTTACCATTTGGGTGTTAGTCAAAAATATTTTTTCCAGCTGAATAAAAAGCTTTCAACCCTCTAATTGGCAGGCCTGAAAATTTTGGAAGTGTAAGTAAAATTAAAACATTTTAATTCTGATCATTAGTAAAAATCTATTTGCATAATTGTCATTATGAGCCAATATGCATGATTTTGTTATTTTATATTCTATTACAGGAAAAGGCACAATATTGTCCACTTGAATAATGGAGTTATTTTTAATAAAAAAAGCCTGTGAAAGGAGTTTCTTTTCTTAAAGGAGTATTGAGTGTTGTGAAATTTCACTGGGATTGGTGTCAAATACAGAAAATCTTGTATCAAAACATCCCTTACATACAGTATTGTGTGCCCAAAAGATCAATCCCTGGTCCATTAATATTTTCATTACACATGCACCCTATAGGTCATTCATCAACATAGAGTGAATTTCCACAGCTTTGCAGACAGCAACAGTTGATACAAATGCTAATGATTAAATGTCTGCCTAGCATTACAGAATGGATGTAGAGTATCTGAACAAGGATAAAAAAGAAATTCTACTTATTGGCTACAGTGAAAAAGAAACAAGTATCAAATAAGAATCTTGTTCATTCTACCTCACTGTTAATACAGACTTAAAGAAATTAAGCTTTTTTTGCAACACAAATTTCAAATAATATAAATGTTACACTAACACCCCAGAGTATTTTGAATACCTTCTTAAACACACCTTTTCACTTTTACATTTTCATACATATTATTAGTCAAACAAAAACTAAAATCTGATATTTACATTGCGAGACCTAGTTTCCAGGAACTAACCTTGTTAGTGCTAAAACAGGTTTGCTTCCATCAAAAGTCACATTAAAAAAGGGATGCCAAAAAAAGACTCAGCTGCAACAACATTTTCCAGGGTAAAATAAAATCTAAATATTTGCTGTTATAGTCATTGTTAAATAAAGTAAAGAAAAGTTCACTGGTTTCAACCTTTCTCTACTGAAACTCTTTAAATAAGACAAGCCCCCATCTTACACCATTTCAGTTGTCTAAGACAATAAATGCCCTTTAATAATAAAACACTCTCACAGTCAATACACACGTTAAGTTATACATAGATATTTATACATCTTAAATATTTCTTGTACAGTTCTTGTATATTTCTATATATTGAGTACATTTTTTTTTACTTAATATAGTGTTTGTTTTTTCATTTTTCCAGCTGCTCTCACCTGCTAGATAGCTCTTTTTCAGAGGTGAACATTGTCACCAATTCACGCATACTGATGAAAACAGACAGAATGTAATATAAACAAGAAACAAGAATAGTAAAATGTTCTACAAAATACACATAAAAAGGTCATGTAAGGGTAGTTTGGTTTAAACATAAAATAAGTAAAGCTACAATTATTTTTGAGTTTGCTATCACAAATTGGTTTAACTGTTCACGCATGGAACTGAATGACTTTTTTCTTGGGGTTTTTGTTTTCCTCTCCACTGTTGCAATTTGGCCACAGCTATTGTTAGCCAAAAAATACTGATGTAATATTGTCATTAAATAGGTGATGGTTTAATAAAATTTACAAAGTACCTTAATAGTACTTTAGTTGATGGATTTGTTTTGTAAATATTATTTGTATAGTTCTTTTGTATATATTATTTGTATAGTTCTTTTGTATATAATTTTAGCAAAACATCAAACCAATCTAGCATCAGAAAGCACAAACTACAAACACTTATACCACTTAAATGTATGAGGATCTTTTGTAGGAAGCAGAGCATCCATCTTAACATCAGCCCTAAAAAGACAGTATTTCAAAACAATGTTACACAAACATATTTAAAATGACAAATATTTACCAAATAATCTAATATTTTATTAAAATAGATTTGTAGCATTTTCTTACCTAAATAAACATACTGAAAGATTATAAATTACAAGAAGAACAATAAAAACTATCAGTAAACATTTAAATTATCTTTGTATTAATTACTGAATTGTTCATTAGCTCTGCTTGCTACAGTTTAACTCTTTTAGGGCGGATGTCGACTTTTGTCGACAGGAGGGGTTGAAGGCGAATGTCGACAAAAGTCGACATCCAGGGATAAAGGGCGACAATCAGCTGTTAATGGCGACAAATCTCACTGTCACGTCACAGGCATTCCCTCTGTGCTTGGAGGAATGCTAGACTCGTTGACTCGGCAAATAAACATTGCGTGTGCGTGAGTTGCGAAATGTAAACAATGGCAAGATGGCACCAACATGTGAAAAGGCAGCGAAGCAAGTGCAGAAAAGAAAACACTTGGCAGACGTTGTTTTGCGCATTACCGCGGAGTCGGACTCTTGATTTTTCAGAATCGGACTTTATTGGCAGTGATCAGGAGATCGAGCAAGAGAGTTAGAAGCAGGCATCAGCTGATCAGACACCAGCCGATGCCGCGCTAGCGGATCTGCTGCCAGTTGAGTGCCTTCACGCAGCCGATGCATCTACGGCAAGGTTCACGTGGGATAAATACACATACATTGATCCGTTGAGAGCCGATATGGCTACCGGAGTTTACAAGACGGCATGGCTTGCTTTTGGACACGACAGATCACCAGCTGCTGTACTTCAGGCTGCTCTCTCCTGATGCTGCTTTTCAGCTACTGTCAGACGAGACAAACAGGTAGGCAGAGATTTTTTTTGAATCGCGGGCTGCGTTTGCATCGCATTCTCGTTATTCAAAGTGGAAACCCACAACGAAAGACGAGATGAAGCGCGCTGTGGCATTACAAATAGAGATGGGACAGAACTGGTGATATAACTTCAGGGAGCATTGGTCCAAACGTGTTTTGTCCCCTGGTGGCTTAGGTACGTGCTGCTGCCAAGTTTTATTCACTTCTGTAATAAACAGAAGCAAATCCCATGGGGTGAGCCAGGCTATAATGCCATACATAAAGTTCATAAAGTTTCAGAAGATGAAAAGAGGTGACAATACGGTTTTCATGCAGGCAGAAAACTTGGTGGCAGTGGCATGGCACGATGGCAAATGGGTGACTTGTCTCTCTACAGTACACACTAACAATATATGTTAGAAAATGCAGCAACAGACAATTGAAAAATAGGCACCAAAACAACACATAGAGAATTCAGGCTCATACAACATGCAAGACAGTAACATTTGTCAAAAGTAAATATTTTTTGTTGATTTGATATGTTAAACAATTGCTTTGTGTTCTTTTTTAAAAAATGTTAGTTTTTGGAAAAATATTCAGCCCTGGGAGAAAAGAAACAAAAAAAAAATTAGCCCTAAAAGAGTTAATCAATCAACTGTATTATTTGTAAAGACGATACTGACAAAATCTATTGTTTGAAAGTTACCCATCCATTGTCTAGTCCCACGTCATCCAGTGTTAGATAGGTTAATCTCCCTACACTAACATAATGCCAACTTAAATACTGATTTGTGATTAAATGGTTAGCAAGTGCTAATGTTTGATTTAAAATCTTTAGAAATAAGATAAAGCTCAATTTTGGCATCAAAGAAGTGGGAGGAAAATGTAAATTGTCATAATATGGATGTTGAATAGTGCTTTGTTCTAAGGTTTATGAAAACTGAAATGGACAGAAGATTTTCCTGTGAAATCATTAATGCAATTTACTGAATGTACACCTAAAAAACAGGGATTACACTGAAAGTGATATAAACAAATACTAAACATTAATCCCCCTCCTTTAACCGCCACCTTATCGTGGTGGAGGGGTTTGCGTGTCCCAATGATCCTAGGAGCTCTGTTGTCCGGGGCTTTATGCCCCTGGTAGGGCCACCCAAGGCAAACTGGTCCTAGGTGAGGGATGAGACAAAGAGCGGTTAAACAAAACCTCCTATGATGAAAAACAATTTTGGACGGCGTTTTCCCTTGCCCGGACGCGGGTCACCGGGGCCCCACTCTGGAGCCAGGCCTGGAGGTGGGGCTCGATGGCGAGCGCCTGGTGGCCGGGCCTGCACCCATGGGGCTCGGCCGGGCACAGCCCGAAGAGGCAACGTGGGTCCCCCCTTCCCATGGGCTCACCACCTATGGGAGGGGCCAAGGAGGTCGGGTGCAGTGTGAGTTGGGTGGTGGCCGAAGGCGGGGACCTTGGCGGTCCGATCCTCGGCTACAGAAGCTGGCTCTTGGGACGTGGAATGTCACCTCTCTGAAGGGGAAGGAGCCTGAGCTAGTGCGCGAAGTTGAGAGGTTCCGGCTAGATATAGTCGGACTCACCTCGACGCACAGCTTGGACTCTGGAACCAATCTCCTTGAGAGGGGCTGGACTCTGTACCACTCTGGAGTTGCCCCCGGTGAGAGGCGCAGAGCAGGTGTGGGTATACTTATTGCCCCCCAACTTGGAGCCTGTACATTGGGGTTTACCCCGGTGGACGAGAGGGTAGACTCCCTTCGCCTTCAGGTGGGGGGACGGGTCCTAACTGTTGTTTGTGCGTATGCACCGAACAGCAGTTCGGAGTACCCACCCTTTTTGGAGTCCCTGGAGGGGGTGCTAGAGGGCATACCTTCTGGGGACTCCCTCGTTCTGCTGGGAGACTTCAATGCGCACGTGGGCAATGACAGTGAGACCTGGAAGGGCGTGATTGGGAGGAATGGCCCCCCCTCATCTGAACCCGAGCGGTGTTTTGTTATTGGACTTCTGTGCTCGTCACGGATTGTCCATAACGAACACCATGTTCAAGCATAGGGGTGTTCATATGTGCACTTGGCACCAGGACACCCTAGGCCTCAGTTCGATGATCGACTTTGTGGTCGTGTCGTCGGACTTGCGGCCACATGTCTTGGACACTCGGGTGAAGAGAGGGGCGGAGCTGTCAACTGATCACCACCTGGTGGTGAGTTGGCTTCGATGGTGGGGGAGGATGCCGGTCAGGCGTGGTAGGCCCAAACGTGTTGTGAGTGTCTGCTGGGAACGTCTGGCAGAGCCCCCTGTCAGAAGTAGCTTCAACTCCCACCTCCAGCAGAACTTCGACCACATCCCGAGGGAGGTGGGGGACATTGAGTCCGAATGGGCCATGTTCCGTGCCTCTATTGTTGAGGCAGCTGACCGGAGCTGTGGCCGTAAGGTGGTCGGTGCCTGTCGTGGCGGCAATCCCCGAACCCGTTGGTGGACACCGGCGGTGAAGGATGCCATCAAGCTGAAGAAGGAGTCCTGCAGGACCCTTTTGTCCTGTGGGACCCTGGAGGCAGCTGATAGGTACCGGCAGGCCAAGCGGAATGCGGCTTTGGTGGTTGCTGAGGCAAAAACTCGGGCGTGGGAGGAGTTTGGGGAGGCCATGGAGAACAACTTTCGGACGGCTTTGAGGAGATTCTGGTCCACCATCCGGCATCTCAGGAAGGGGAAGCAGTGCAGTGTCAACACTGTATATGGTGGGGATGGTGCGCTGCTGACCTCGACTTGGGACGTTGTGGGTCGGTGGGGGGAGTACTTCGAAGACCTCCTCAATCCCATTAACATGCCTTCCAATGAGGAAGCAGAGCCTGGGGACTCAGAGGTGGGCTCCCCCATCTCTGGGACTGAGGTCACCGAGGTGGTCAAAAAACTCCTTGGTGGCAGGGCCCCGGGGGTGGATGAGATACGCCCGGAGTTCCTCAAGGCTCTGGATGTTGTAGGACTGTCTTGGTTGACACGCCTCTGCAACATCGCATGGACATCAGGGACAGTGCCTCTGGATTGGCAGACCAGGGTGGTAGTCCCCCTCTTTAAGAAGGGGGATCGGAGGGTGTGTTCCAACTACAGAGGGATCACACTCCTCAGCCTCCCTGGAAAAGTCTATTCAGGGGTCCTGGAGAGGAGGGTCCGGCGGATAGTCGAGCCTCGGATTCAGGAGGAACAGTGTGGTTTTCGTCCTGGTCGCGGAACAGTGGACCAGCTCTATATCCTTAGCAGGGTCCTGGAGGGTGTATGGGAGTTTGCCCAACCAGTCTACATGTGTTTTGTGGACTTGGAAAAGGCATTCGACCGTGTCCCTCGGGGAATCCTGTGGGGGGTGCTCCGAGAGTATGGGGTACCGGCCCCCCTGATAAGGGCTGTTCGGTCCCTGTACGATCGGTGCCAGAGCTTGGTCCGCATTGCCGGCAGTAAGTCGAACCCATTTCCAGTGAGAGTTGGACTCCGCCAGGGCTGCCCTTTGTCACCGATTCTGTTCATAACTTTTATGGACAGAATTTCTAGGCGCAGCCAGGGCGTTGAGGGGGTCCGGTTTGGTGGGTTCAGGATTGGGTCACTGCTTTTTGCAGATGATGTTGTCCTGTTTGCTTCATCAGGCCGTGATCTTCAACTCTCTCTGGATCGGTTCGCAGCCGAGTGTGAAGCGGCTGGGATGAGAATCAGCACCTCCAAATCCGAGACCATGGTCCTCAGCTGGAAAAGGGTGGAGTGCCCTCTCAGGGTTGGTAGCGAGATCCTGCCCCAAGTGGAGGAGTTCAAGTATCTCGGGGTCTTGTTCACGAGTGAGGGAAGAATGGAGCGTGAGATCGACAGGCGGATCGGTGCGGCATCCGCAGTAATGCGGGCGCTGCATCGGTCTGTAGTGGTGAAAAAGGAGCTGAGCCGCAAGGCGAAGCTCTCAATTTACCAGTCGATCTATGTTCCTACCCTCACCTATGGTCATGAGCTATGGGTAGTGACCGAAAGAACGAGATCGCGAATACAAGCGGCTGAAATGAGTTTCCTCCGCAGGGTGTCTGGGCTTTCCCTTAAAGATAGGGTGAGAAGCTCAGTCATCCGGGAGGGGCTCAGAGTAGAGCCGCTGCTCCTCCGCATCGAGAGGAGTCAGATGAGGTGGCTCGGCATCTGATCAGGATGCCTCCTGGACGCCTCCCTGGTGAGGTGTTCCGGGCACGACTAACCGGGAGGAGGCCCCGGGGAAGACCCAGGACACGTTGGAGGGACTATGTCTCTCGACTGGCCTGGGAACGCCTTGGGATTCTCCCGGAAGAGCTAGAAGAAGTGGCCGGGGAGAGGGAAGTCTGGGCATCTCTGCTCAAGCTGCTGCCCCTGCGACCCGACCTCGGATAAGCGGGAGACAATGGATGGATGGATGGATGGATGGATAAACATTAATCTTACTCTGTGCCCAAAATAACATTCCGGAAGCACTGCTGGTCACATTACTAGTGGCAGGCCTCAGCCATGTGAACTATGAAATTCTGACTAAAATTTTGAAAATTAAAAAGATTTTTTCTTTTCTTAATTGAAAAGTTGAACTCCAAATTTCCAACAACCATAAAAAACTTGCACCATTCATTAAATTTTGCAAGCCGAAGTGCCTTTGAAACTCGGCTTCCTAATAGGTCTGAAATAGTATTTTTGCAAAAAATACACTTAAATATAAAGGGTCAATCTTGACGTAAAAAGAGGTAAGGTTGGACAAGTTTCTCCACTGAAAAAAGGTCACACAAATGTTAATTTGAAATCACAAAGCAATCCCCATCACAGCTACTAAGACAGTATAGAACCACAAAGGGCACTCTATTGTAGTAGTGGGTAAACTATACAAAGCAAAATTATTTTTTGTTAATATATACATCAGATTTGGATGGCAAAGGAGTAATGGTTGAAGTTTTTGCAAGTATTCTCCATTTAAGCTCTCATAACTTGAGAACAGAAGGAGATATAAACTGTGTATTCAACCCTGATTTACTTAGGTTATTAACAACTTAACAACAATAATATCTACAACTGACACAATCATTTCTCATTTTACTAAGAAACTAAATCTTTCAGACCCATGATGGTTTCTTCATCCAAGTTCAAGACAATATTCCTTTTTTTGCCAGTTTATCATACTTATTTATAAATTGAGTACTTCACCTTTATGTCCTTTGTCAAATATTGCAAGCCTGTTTTTATTGTCATCTCAGAAAATGCTCCTTTTATTTTGGAACTCAAATCACCAATAATGCAACGTACCACTGGCAACTTGACCCATTAATACTATCAAATCACTTAATTAAATTCACTTCTACAAAAGAGATATTTTCATAAAGACCAGCGCCTCTCCTGATATATCTCTGACAGAACACAGTATACTTGAGAGTAAATCCAAGTAGACAACTACAGAATTTCATATGGTTTACTTAAAAATAAATTTGGTGACTCAAAGCGTATGAAATACTGATCAAAGAAAAATCACCCAATTATAAACTAAAAAAAAAAAAAATATATCCTTCCATCTCCCCACTTATCCCGGGCAAGGCTGTGGTGAAGCTGGAGCTTACCCCAGCATACACTGGGCACTAAGCAAGAGCAACACCTGGACAGTACATAAAAAACAGAGCAAGTTATTTATTAAGTCATGCCACTCTTATTATAAAGCATGAGAAAGGGCTTTAGATCAATACATACAAAAAAGGACTTCTAAATGCAACTGCAGAGACTAACAAAGCAGTTGGAATTAAAGGTAATGAACACCAAGAAATAAGTAACATATTTAAGAAATACTGTAAGCCTCAATTGGAATTTAATGGAGGTCAGGTTCATATCATCTAATTCCTCAATAAAACTAAACAGTCACAGGTTGATGCATCATTCTCAGAGAAGCGAGTCGTACCATTAAGGCCAGGTTTATACTTCATGCGACGCAACTAGTGCTCCAGCAGTCTCTACTGCTATGCAAGCATTGTACTATTTATACTTGTGCACATATTTTACGTAAATCTGGAAGATTCCACCAGATGGCAGTGCGAGATATCATCATGGTGAGAAAACATTTGGCTTCACTGTGTTGTGAATTGCCTGAAACATCCATTAAATTCTGAGGACACCTTGCCACAATATCTCTGAAAAGGATGTTTAATGATTACATCCATCAATCTAGGGATGCAACCATTCCAGCGAGCTTCGGGTGTGAGACAGAAACAATCCCTGGACGGGGCATCAGCTCATCACAAGGTGAACACAAGCATACACAAACATTAGCATAATTTTAGCATCACCAAATCCCCAAACCTTCATGTCTTTGGAAACCCACCAGGAAAATATGCAAACTCCAGGCAGGGAACACCAGGAACGTGACTCCCTGCGAGGCACCAGTACTGCCACTCTGCCACCGTGCCGCCACAGCATGTGTAATTATTATCAGTATTCATTATTTAAATGAAGTTAACGACTTATCTGTAAAATGTAAATACTTTAATGCATTTCATCATGAAAGTGATATCAAGTATAAATCTAAGGATTCTAAATGTGCAGAGAGATGGAAAATCATAAATTTTATATGTTCTGTGTGACAATTGCTGCAGTCAGTTCAGGAGGAAGCCCCAGAAGCACACAGATTTTAACAACTGTGTCAGTATTAAGATGACATTTACGATGGTCTACTTTAATGATAAAATGTACTACAAGGTTAAAGTGGACATTTCGAGATTAAAGCCAAAATTTCGACTTTAATCACAAAACAGACCTTTTCACCATGTCCTTAATTTTTTTTCTCTGCAACTCAAATATGCTGCCGTACAGTACATTCTGATGCTGTTGTGAAGGCTTACTATGTTGCTAAATTCTATTTAAAAAGCAAATTTAGTATGTGTCATGAGACATTTCTAAAAAAGCAAGGATAAAACGACAAAAAGTACAGAAAAAGGGAAAAGTCACATTTTTTTATTTGATACTTATCCATATTCCTAGTACAGTGTCAATAGCTATATTTTTTTTAATTATCTAACTAATTTAACCACCAAAATAAAGAGGAAAAATTAATCTTGGCAACTACAACAGCTGAAGTCATGAGTGCAATGTATTTTTCCAATGACTTGTATCAACCACTTGACTACTGTTAATAAGTTTCTGAAGGTTCTGTGTGCATCATTTTATTTAACTGCTATCAGGAACCATTTCCTGACAAGGTCTTAATTACATTAAAAACTCACTGCTAATCACTATACAAAAAAAATATTGGCTTAAGAAAATACTCTTCTTGCCTGTAAATGTTACAATACATATTACAGTATATTTTAAAAATGACAGCACGTGATGGTCTTGTACAACTTCAACCATATAAATTTAAATCAATATTACACCTGCCTTAAAGGAACTATTGTTTGCAAATTCTTGAAATGAGAGGTAATGTGGAAGAATACATTTTACTGTAACATAGCATTCATCTTAAAGACAAAGCATAAATGGTTACTAAATGTCAGGAACCTTTTCAGACATATCAGGAAACCAGATAAAGGTCAAGTAAACAACAAAATGTACTGCAAGATGACTAAGAGAAGACAAAGAAGTCACCAGATGTCCTATAAAAACCAGAATGGACAGTTGTTATATGTATAGAAATGTCAAGGGTGGTGGCTCAACTCAAAGGTATAGGAACAACCAGAATATAATAGACTTTTTATTTTATATAAGTCATTTGGGTGTAAAACAACCATTGATTGACACTGTATGTAAATTCAATAGTTTATAAAAATGAACCTCTATTCTTTGTCCATGCTGTAACAGACTTCTTCTGGAGAATGCTCCCTCTAACACATTTTGCTGAGGAGTAATTAAAAGATACAATAAACAGCTTTTCTCTTGCCTGATTTATCTTTCTATAATTAAGATGTTGATTTCTACCACAGTTACAAAAAAGATAAATAATCATCAAACATTTACTGAAAGAGCGTGATGTTAACCAATATAAGCCTCAGAGCATGGTGCTTTAATTCCAGTCACTAGTTTAGAATGATTACATTGAAAAATTACTTATAAATCAATAAAACTTCAATATAAGTATTTCAAATTTTTATTTTCCAATTTTTAATGTTCCCTTACCTTCAGAGTGATGAACACATTAACACTTAATGGTGGATAACAATCTAATTCTAGAAGGAGTTTCCAGCAACTAGATTACTATTCACTTAACTGTATTAGATTTCTCATCATGATTGCTTCTGCATAGCATCATGGAAGAAGGATACATTTCTTCAAAGTAATCGATGTGTGGGGGCTGTAGTATGTCAAGTGCGGAGAGGACCTGGTGAAAAACAAACATTAAATTATGTAATTAAGGGAACATTTGAAAAATAAATTCTTCATTTTTTTTCCAAATGAAGATGGAACATCTTATTTTTTAATGAAATAAACTGCAAAAATCTTGCATATCTTTTATTTTGACCACATCAAAAATACTTTGTTTGAAATCTCTGCCCTTTAACTTAAAGTACCTGTTGAGTTGGTAAATCAGTCAGGAAGTCACAAGATAATTGATTACTCTTAGAAATCTGCTGCATCAGATACAGTTACAAAGAAAATAATGTGAGAGCAGTGCTAACCAAGTTACAAATGAAAGCTGCTGGTTGACTGCCCAATATCATATTCTGAAATTACCCATTTATCTGTGCAAATTCAGCACAGGAATCTTTTGTGCAGAAGGACTCACTGTAGAGGGTAATTACAAGTCTAAACAGACCTGAACTGTCTGGCCTTTTAAATTATGATAGAAAACTGAAGGGACATATGAGGGAATAATGGAAGGAAAGTCTCAACAGTTCCAGATGGTATTCCTGACTCTAATAATTCAGGAGGTCACTCTGTAAGTAATTCAAAAAAATCCCCGTCTTATGAAAGGCCCAACAAGCTTAGATTTATAGAATGGGTGTTGGGAAGATGAAGATGGGAGGAAAAAAGTGTCGAGAAAGGTGTGGAGTAGATGTTTAGAGGGGAGTATACTGGTGGATAAGTGCTCTAGACACCCTGTGTGTTGGACAGGGACAAATTCAGTATAGGGAGGCCTATGGGCAATGGTTTTCTCGTTTATCATTGTTTATGCTGTGCTGCAGAGATGGGACTAAGTTGTACATATGCAAGCCTCAAGTAAGCTTCAAGTCCTAACCTACAAATTTCAAGCTGAGTCTCAAGTTATAAGGATTACATTCAGGCAAGTCAGTTTGAGTTGCTGTTTTTATCCAAGCATGTCAAGTTGACTAATTGGTTTTATTCAAGCAAGTCACACCAAGTCATCTTTGACTTCAACACTTCACTAAAAACGTACTAACATTGTCACTACTATTTGCAAAAATTCTAATTATGGTAATGTATGATGTACAATAATATCTAAGCTAAGAATAAACTTTCCCAGAGAAAATTATTATTAAAAAATAACAGTGATTGGTATATAAAATAATTCATTTACTTTGAATAATTTTCATATAGACTAAGAGCAATATGTCTAATACGCACAGTATTTAAAGAAAAACTTTGAAAGGATATGTTATTTCAGAGTATCTATACATACATTTTCTAAACCCACTGTACCCTGACTACAGTTGCAGGGAAGTCGGAGCCTATTCCAGTACGCATAGGGCACAATGCAGAAACAACCCTTGGACAGGGCGCCAGCCAATTAGGTCAAACACACACACGGGCCAGTTTAACACCGCCAATTCACCTAACCTGGATATCTAGACTGTGGGAGGAAACTCACATGAATATGGTTTGAACATACAAACTCCATGTAAGGAGGATCTAGGACATAAACCTTGGCCTCCATGCCGAGAAGTAACCATGTGCTAGATAATTTTGTATATTTATTAACTAATTACATTTTTTTAACAATCCCATTTTTTAACATGTATTGCACTGGCAACAAATTTAGTTTCATTACTTATTTGTGAAAAACGTGGCAGAATTATTATCCCATCATCACGAAACACTTGTTTAATAAGGTTACTGTACGAAGGCAGTGCAATTATTCTCACTGCCATATTTGACAATGAAGGAGAGTCAGTTCAACGGTTATGACCATCACAGATATACAAGTGGCATTGCAATCTTCCGCTTTTTTTGGTTGTTTTTTATGGCACAATACAAAACAGCCTGATTCACTTCTATTGTTGCTTAAGTCCTGTTCTTTCTTTATTTAGAAAACAAAACCATATAGAAATACAGAACGTAGTTACAAAAGATGATAAATAAAATGTAATAACTGATGAAAAGTTCTGGTAAACTGACCAGCTAATAAAAGTACTTGTTCATACTAAGCAATATAAATGTAGATGAGTTTTGCTAATACTTATGTATTTTCTTTACATTAATGACATCAACACACAGATGGCTTGGACATGGACAAAGGAGCAGACAGATTTGCTAAAATTCATAGTAATAGAATTAATTGCCTTGGCAATATTGTATAATATTCTGAAATAATGTAGTTATGAAATTCTGTAAAGTGTAGAATAAGTGTGGTGAAAGAAAAATAGTGTTCATAATGTAGAACCATAAATTCATAGTATTCCATAACATTGTGCTCATTCTGCATTCAAGTCAAAAATCGGACAGCATAAAATAAATAATATGCACAAAAACTTTCAAGTTATGCACAATTATGTGAACTCTTGCTGTTGTGCTTGGTATTTCACACAACTAGATGGGAATTGCTTTATTTGTTCTTCCATCTTGTTATGTACTTTGGGCTGCATTAGTCTTCATTTAAATATCGAGAACACTTACAAACTGCCTCTTACAAAGCACACAGCGTTTTGCCACATTGCCTGATATATTTTATCAAAATTGAAAAAACAGTAGCTGTATCTGTGATGTTTTTCAAATATACAGTGTTTATGTAGTCAGATACTGATTATTTTAAGATTTGCTTCTTTTTAATAAAGGAAGTTTGAAATGTGGAAAAAGATATACAGTAGTAAAGTCCATTTCTTCTTGCCATAGATTAAAAAATAATCTCCACTCTTTTTTATAGCATTTTGTTGTCTGCTATTTATTAAAACACACTTTACCTTGTTCTTTTTAGTGAATTAAAATCACTTCTGGCTGGCTGAATAGATAAAATCCTTTTAACTCTTTAAAACGTATTGAATGGTGCTGCCTGTATTTGCATAATGTTTACACAGTATCTTGTCATGGTTGTTATTTTAGGTGCAGAGTAAATATTAAATAAGAAAACCAGTATATTCAATCAACACTGCTGTACCTTTAACGTGACAAATAAATGAAAACATTGAGATTAACCTTTGAGCCATAGTTTACAGAAAATGCTGAACAATGTATAAAAAAATGCAAAAGAAATGGTAACAAACCATGTGTGCAAAAAATGTTCAATATACAGATATTATAAAATCACTAAAGCTCTCATGCCAGTTGTAATCTTTTAACAACAGGGATGCTATGATCGATTGGCTGCTGATACAAATCAGCCGATTTTCACAAAAAAAGACTCCATTGATGATCGGTAAATTGATTGATAAAAAAAAGCGATCTTTTCAGACCCTGCTTTTCTAAACTTTATGGTAATTTAGTCGCAGTGCTCCTTTATGCAATGAATTATGGTAGTTCAGCCAGCACACATCTTTTTTTTCGCACATCTTTTTTCATTCCTGCAGTGTAAACAAAGAGCAGGAAGTTGTGGCTTGTTTTAGCAGTACGGACTTTTCCATATAGGAGCTAGAGAGAGGCGATTGGAATATTAGCATTTACGTTGAAGAAAGTGGAGCAATAAACTGAGAAAAAGAAATCAGAGAAGTCTTCCTGTGCAATTAGACACCAATAATGCTACTTTTTTAAGATAGAGAGAGAGAGAGAGAGAGAGAGAGAGAGAGAGAGAGAGAGAGAGAGAGAGAGAGAGAGAGAGAGAGAGATAGATAGATATTTTCCTCTAATTAAAGCAAATAGCGTTTTAGTTTGGATAGCTATCTTGTTTTAACTGCAGCAGCTTACATTTGCAATAGAAAAATGAAAAATGTTAGCTTAACAGCAAAATTTGTCTATTACTAATAATCCTGTTATACATGTTAGTTTTGTGTCTTCGTCATAAACAACTTATGAACATTTTATATTTTTGCGGCTTTTTTTTTTTTTTTTAATGATTTGTACTTGTCTGGGTTCACTTCCTAGGTCCTCCCTGTGTGGAGTTTGCATGTTCTCCCCGTGTCTGCGTGGGTTTCCTCCGGGTGCTCCAGTTTCCTCCCACGGTCCAAAGACATGCAGGTTAGGTGCATTGGAGATTCTAAATTGTCCCTAGTGTGTGCTTGGTGTGTGTGTGCCCCGCGGTGGGCTGGCGCCCTGCCTGGGGTTTGTTTCCTGCCTTGCGCCCTGTGTTGGCTGGGGTTGGCTCCAGCAGACCCCCGTGACCCTGTAGTTAGGATATAGCGGGTTGGATAATGCATGGATGGATTGATTTGTACTTGTTTATTATTTCTTGCTGTGCCATGCAGCATAGGTTTTAGTAATAAACAAGAACTACATAATTAAAAAGGTATTCCATATTTATAATTGCACCTCAAGAATTAAGAATGTCTAGCTGATACACTGAACAAAAACACCCCTGTACAAATACAGTTAATGTTTATTTTAACATCAAAAAAGCTGTAGTGCAAGTAATGATTAAAAATGATTAAAACCTATGAGTGCATGTATATTTACTTTAATATCAATGAACTGATTTTTGTATGAGGGAGTGTGTGTGTGTGTGTGTGTGTGTATGTATGTGTATGTGTGTGTATGTGTATATATATGTCTGTATCAAAGGAGTGACACTTCATAGGAGTTACATAACAAAGGAGTGACATAAATACCGAATTAAAGAAGTGACATTTTATTGGAGTGACATAACGAGTCACCTACCACACAAAACTGAAAGTACTCTCGCCAAAAAAATCATTGTCGCTTCACCTATCACACACAACTGAAAATATGCTCGCGAGCGTGTGTGTGTATGTGTATATATAGTTGTTAGAGATAAACAATACGACAGATTGTAATTATGAGAAGCATTTTATTTTCTTTTATGCCCTTATGTATAATGGATACATATATTTTTTTACATATTTTATTAGATAGATAGATAGATAGATAGATAGATAGATAGATAGATAGATAGATAGATAGATAGATAGATAGATAGATAGATAGATAGATAGATAGATACTTTATTAATCCCAAGGGGAAATTCATTAGTTAAAGTGTGTAATTTAAGAAAACTACTTATTTTAATATTTTTACGGCCACTGAACAAATAGCCTACAGAATTTATTTTTGTTAATAAAAAATGAACAGAACATCCAAGGTCTATAGTTTAATTATAAAAATACACTTTAATATAAGACACAAGGTTTCTATGCATCTGGTTATGCTGAAGCTTAGTGTAAAAAGGTTTTTAAATGAATAAAGTAGAGAAAAAAAAATAAAAAATTGGAATTGGACAATCAAATAACATGAAATCAGTGATCTGTAGCTGCCTTAAAAAACCTGATTGGAGCATCCCTAATTAACAACACACTACTACTAATACCTACTTAAAGTCACTGCTATAATTTTTTTGTTCAACAATTTCTGCTAAATTGTATCCTCTATCAAAACTAGATATATATTCTTTCTGTTCTGCTATTTAACTGCCTTTACTACACTGTAAAAGTTTGTATTGTCTCATATGTATAGTATATATTTCAGTTACCTCTTACCCAAATGCAAAGAAAAACATTTCTATAATAAAGCAAATTGTACTTGAATTCAGTGGGAAAAAAGACTAAAACAACCAACCAAAAATGAAAAATAAAATACAGACATGGGTTTTTATACTCATAGCATGTAAGTGTGTCAGATCATCAGGCAAAAAGGACAATTTTAGAAGACTGAAGGTCTTCAAATAGCTGTTTATTTAAGATACAGTAGAAAGTTTTTAACATGGAATTTCTCCTATGCTGGTACTGTATCTCATTTTCTTTCCATTAAAAGAAATAAAATAGGTCTCATAGGAAGCTGGATCCCATTGCATCAGCACTTGGCATAAGGCAGAAAACAGCACCAATCCATTACAGCCCCCCCCCCCCCCCCATACCCCCCAATCTCCCTCTCTCTCTCACACTCACACACACACAACCAATGCAGAATCAGCAGTTAATGTAACTTGCACATCTGCTGGGATGTGGGAGTTAAAAAGGAGTACTCAGAGGAAAGTCCACATAGATAATAAGAGAAATGTGCAAATGCCATATGAACAATGCATTTGATCTCAAAATACTGGATTTGCATGGTAGCAGCATTAGCCATTACGATAAAAAGAGTAGCTGAATCTATAGAAATGTGGCACAGTCCAGAAAGCTCTGAAGTTGGCCATGTCATAAGAGCCTGGGAAGCTTCGCTCACTAATAAGAAAACATCTTTATGCCAGCAGATGGCGGCAGTCAGCCAGCACTAACTCTGTTGTATTCAGTTGTTATATTTTTAAATTTTATTTTACTTTCTTTTTTAAGTTACTGGAGTTTGACTGCATACATATTCTATGGGAAGATTTGGAGTGACAACTCACCTTCTCATATTATTAAGTACATTTATAATGACAGCTGGCGTTCAGAAGAACGACAAAGTAACTTTTGGTTTCTTGGTCAATCCACAAAAATGCAATCAAAAATGTGTGACAATAACAAATATCAGTTAACGTTAAGTGCTTCAAATGATATGCAATCAGAAAAATCAAAACATACAGCACACTGTAATACGGATAGCCCAAAGATATGTGTGCCTTTTCTATAATACAAAGTATTTTGCTTTGAGTTTTCAGAGTCTTGAACAGTAATTCATAAATAAATGTCTTCATTCATCTATACTAATAAAAGGCAAAGCCCTCACTGACTCACTCACTCACTCACTCACTGACTGACTGACTCACTCATCACTAATTCTCCAACTTCCCGTGTAGGTGGAAGGCTGAAATTTGGCAGGCTCATTCCTTACAGCTTACTTACAAAAGTTAGGCAGGTTTCATTTCGAAATTCAAAGCGTAATGGTCATAACTGGAACATATTTTTTGTCCATACACTGTAATGGAGGAGGCGGAGTCACGTACGCGTCATCACGCCTCCTACGTAATCACGTGAACTAAAAACAAGGAAGACATTTACAGCACGAGTCACACGCGGGAACGAAGGTAAATGACGTTAATTTTTGACTGTCTTTTAATACTGTGTAAGCATACATATTAACACATGTGCAATTAAACGTGTGCATTTACGGGGTGATTTCTCAGGCTTAAAAGCTCACCTTTTATCAAACGCGGGAAGAAAGGTAACTGACGATTGTTCACTGTCTTTTAATACTGTGTAACCATACATATTAACACATGTCCAATTAAACGTGTGCATTTACGGGGTGATTTCTCAGGCTTAAAAGCTCGCCTTTTACTAAAATGGTAAATGCAAAACTATTTTCAATCCTTTTACTAAAAAGGTAAATGCAAAACTATTTTCAATCAGTTTATTGAAACGCTCCCGTTAAGGATTGCAATAACATATTCGCGAGATAAAAGAACGAAGTAGGGGGAAATGGAGGAACAGCCGCAAACAGCGAAGAGCAAAAAATTAATTAAACAATTGAGAACGGAGCGAGTTAAGCATACAAGCATGTTCATAAGGGAAACAAAGCACGGTGTAAAACGTAAGTTTAAATTAAGTTTATAGAAACGCTCCCGCTGTGGATTGCAATAACATATTCGCGAGATAAAAGTTTAATGAGAAGACACGAGGTATAAACGAACCACACGCCGTGGCGCAACGTTAGGGGCAACAGTTTCAACCATTCTATGATCTGCTTCTCGCAACTGAAAGACGGCACATGGCGGATGTTAGCCGACTTGCTGACCGCAACGTTAGGGGCTTCAACTATGGCGCTGACGCCACATCTCAGTGCCAACACTTTGCAGACTGTACTTAAAAGACACGCCCTCCTCACTGGACAGTTAAAAACACCAATCAAACTAACGATGACATCAAGTATTACCCAATCAAAAGTACGAAAGGAGGCATCTTCATAAAATGCGTGTGGGATGATTTGCATGAGACGCTGCTTTAAAAAAAAAATGATAAAAAAAATACGGGATAAATCCCGTCCAGTATTGATTCAAAACGGGACGCACAATTTCATTCTCAAACGCGGCACGATTCCGTATTTTAAAGGATGGGTGGCAACCCTACAGTGCCAGGTAACCACCCATACAATCAGATTGTGATTCAGACTAGGAATGCAATGAATGTAATTACCCCGATCTACATACAAGGCGAAAGTCTTGCAACATTCAAAGATGATGGTTTGGGATAAGTACACCATACAACATAAAAGAGCTTATGAAGCCTTGAACCGAAAAAAGCAAGATCTCAGAGATCGTAAAAAAAAAAAAAAGGAGGTAATGTCGTTTTACTCGCTGTAGATTTTAGTCAAACATTACCAGTTATTCCACGAGGGAGACCAGCAGATGAACTCAACGCGTGTTTAAAATCCATGCTTCTCCCACGCTCGGTTATATGTCGCGTGTTCTTGGGTAGGTGCACCAAAAAATGTATACATTTAAGCATGTAATGGGCAAACAAAAAATGAGGTATACCCGAAGGCACTGCAGTAGTACTTAATGTAACTTTACTTCTTAAATATTAATGTTTTACTGTTTAATAATTTATACACTTCTTATATGTTGTTCAAATTCTTTTATCAAAATACCACTGACAGCGCAATGCACGATAACATGGAGTGAATACACCATACGCATCCGCCCACGGCTGCCCTGCTGTGCGCAGATAGGAGTTGATTCTACAATAAAATAAAATAAAGAGTAAAACAATCATCACCCATAAAGCGTGTGTGTGTGTATATATGTGTATATATATATGTTGATATGTGGATGTGTATATGTATATATATATATATATATATATATATATATATATATATATATATATATGTAGATATGTATATATATGTGTATATGTATATGTATATATATGTTTATATGTGTGTGTGTGTATTTTATATATATAAAAACACAGCAACACTCATAACAATGACAACACAATTACATTGACAATCATGTTACGTTATTTTTAAAATGTTTCCTTTTTTTTTCATAACCTCTTTAACACACTACTTCTCCGCTGCGAAGCGCGGGTATTTTGCTAGTATCAAATAAAATTGCTTCTTTAAAAAGACACTGCTCTTTTTAGTTAATTTCATCATGTTCGAGAAACATATAATCAGGCTTAGAGCTCAAGTGAAGCGTGCACACTTCCAAGAACATGCAAAATGGATGCTCTTTTACATTTAAACGTGCTCATGTGTGTTGTTTTCAACACATGGAGTTTACATTTCCAACCACTCCACTGACTGTATTAGAAATGATCTTATGACCATGAGGTGAAGTGATCAAAGCACTCCGCGCAAAGTGTTTTACAGCCTTATTTATGTCAATTTAGTCTATAAATATAGACTAAATTAAAGGGCCCTTTGCTACCACCTTCCCCACATTAGTATTGAGAGTGATTATTTTGAAAAAAAAGTTTAATTTCAACTTCTGGAGCTTTACTGCAGTGTCAATAAAAGGAGTATTATGTAAGTGAATGTGTGTTAGCATGTCAAGCTTAGTGTGCCTAGTGATTGATGCTTCTTGTACAAGCCTTGCACCTTACAGCCTTGTACTAGGCTTAAGTGGTCCCAGCAAACAGATGAATGAATAAAATAAAAATAACATTTTGAAATAATGTTGAGATTACTTGTAATTGTTATGACAGCATCAATTAAAGACAGAGGAAAAAAAGTAGTTACATTTGTTCATGTAGTGCGGGATGGAATCAGCCCCAGGGTGCTGAAAATGTGTGCCAATCAGCTCTGTTGGGTCCTTCAACACCTGCTCTTTTCCCAGAGTTTGCAGAAGGTTTCCCTGCTGTGGAAATCATCCTGTGCAGTCCTACAGACCACTTGCTATTATTTCATACATCATGAAAATCTTCGACAGGCTGGCCTTGAAACAGCTTGACCCTTGGTTTCAGAACATCTTGATCCACTGCAGTTTGCATATTAGGCACAGATAGGTGTGGAAGATGCTCTGATCTACGAGCTCCACACAGCCTACTCCCACTAGGACAAAGCCAGCACCACATTCAGGACAATGTTCTTTGATTTTTTCCACTGGGAAAAAATCATAAGGCTGTGTGTCTTGATGCCACCACAATCTCCTGGATCAAAGACTATCTGTTCATGAGGCTAAATGACTGTGTTTCAGAAATGGTGTTACATAACACTGGAGCGCAACAGGGAATTGTCCTGTCTCCCTTCCTGCTTATCCTCTACACAATGGGTTTTCAGTCTAATACCAATGCTTGGCACCTATGAAATTATCAGATGACTCCTCCATCATAGGCTGCATAAATAATGGAGACTAGTCAGGAGGTTTGTGGAGGACTTTGTATTGTGGTGTAGGGAGGCCCACATGTAACTCAACATCAGCAAGACAAAAAACTAGTTGGTGGACTTTGGGCATGTCGAAGAGACTCTGTGACCAGTCACCATTCAAGGGGAAGATGTAGAATTGATGCAGAGTACATAAACAGCAAACTGGACTGGTGTGACAACACAGTGACGCTGTACAACCGGGGCGAGAGCAGACTATACTTCCTGAGGAGACTCGAGTCTTTTGATGTATGCAGCAAGCTGCTGGAAATATTCTAAAAGTTGTCACAGATGACGGAGGTCATTACCTGGCCGGGATGCCTGGAGGGACTGGAAAGAGACATGAATCAGCTTCCGGGGCACATGGGGGCAGCCGCCCTGGATAAAAAAAGGACCACAGGAAAGGGACAAAGAGGATTTGACCTATTGGGAACCGTGGCCACCGCCAGTGGGCGTTTTAAGCCTCAGGAGACCCGGATGTGATTACTTCCGCCACACTTGGCAAGATGGCGGAGGGATCGGCCAGGGACGCCCGGAGTGCTTCCAGTTCAAAGGGCAGCATTTCCGCCACACCAGGAAGTGCTGCCGGATGGACATCATCAGCCACCTGGAGCACATCCGGGCAGGAATAAAAGGGGCCGCCTCCTTACAGTTAGTGAGCCAGAGTCGGGAGTGGGAGAAGGACAAAGCTCCCAGGATGAGAGGAAAGGCGGCCAAGGACTGAGAAAGACTTGATTTTGGGGTGATTACTGCTTTGGGCATTGTGTGCTGTGTGGATTTGTGTTTATTTAATGTTTAATAAACATGTGCTTTTTATAAAGATGTGGTCTCCGACTGGTGGTGTCCGGGAAAGTCTCACAAAGTCCACAGTAGCCAGTGTACTGTTAATTTTACAATTTCTGCACAATATACATTTATTGATTGATTAATTGATTATTTGTCCAGTGAGTCTGGATTTTTGTTTATGTTTCGGATTCTGTATGCATCTAAAATTTCCCTTTTGGGATTAATAAAGTTTATCTGATCTAATATCACTACCACTGAGAATGAGGTAGGAAAACCTTGGAGTGCTTGTTATAGGGCCAGAGCTAAAATACAAGGCTCCCTCTAGAGGGTTATGGGATGAGCAGGAAAGACACACAGAGAAAAATGCCTATTTTGATGATAAAGATTGCAGTGTACATGAAACATGGACAACTATGGCAAACTGCAATTGCCTTCATGAAAGTATGTTTAATTAAAGCTAGTGTGTGCTTAAAGGATTATGTAAGTTGTTTCTTTATACTGTAGCTCTTCCTTTGCCTTTTAACAGAGGTTACCACAGCTCGATTGTCTATTATATTTATTGGGCATACACTTTCTGAAGTTCTGTTTGAACTGTTTAAGGCCCTATACCAATTGCTGTATTGTTAGATTATTAAATAGTCAATGAACAGAAGTGACAAAAACACTTGATGTCTTTGGGGTGTGAGAGTACTGTCTCTTCTCCAAGGGTTGTTGAGCTAATTTATCATCATCAACACACACACACACACACAAAATGGCAAAAAGCTAGCTTAATAATTTTTGAGGCCAAGAAATTACTATAAAATTTAAAAAGAGTCAAATCATGACAATCATTTCTGCTTCTAGCTGGTCTCTAAAAGATGTATTCTATTCATTCCATTTGAGATGCCTAAGTCAATATTACATTCATAATTTCACCTTCGAATAGTATTCTTATGTTAAGAAACCTATCACTAACCCTCCTAGTTTCCATTATCTTACTCCTCAATTCTTTCCTCACTATTACTAAGACACCATCTCCTCCATTGTGTGATCCATACCAATATAATGTAAAACCACTCACTATCTCCTGTAAAGAGAAAGAAAAGATGTATGCAGTAAACACAATCCATCTCATCCTGTCCATCTTGAATACTACGTTATGAGTAACAAACCTAATACTCCACTCTTTCACTCATTTCTTTAGCCCAAGTTGTGTATTCTATGTTATACATAGTCTCCTTTTCAGCCCAGTGGGTGGACCCAAGCACAAGTTGCCTACAGGTAATCCCTAGCTTTTCCAAAATTCCTCTACTCATCAGGGATCGAGCTTTGTGACCACACTGCTGACATAAAGTACAGTTTGATGTAGTAGGCCTAGCTTTGACTAAACAGTCTTAACAACGAGGCAGCAGGTTTCTTTTGGGAATGAATGTCGGGTTCCTATAGGAATGTTCTTTTCTTAGCCAAGATATTCTGTTTTTCAGTCTTAGGAAACTCTATTTAATCCTCTGCCACAAAAACCAGGAGATAAGGATGCAGATAAGGACATGGTAGTAGGATTTACTGGCAGAGCTAGCTCTATGATTGACAACTCCTTCTGATAATTCACAGGGCATCTTCTAAGTTTTAATTGGACCAAATCTCCCTAAAATCCTGCTAGCATTCATCCCTATAGCCAAAATCTCCAACCCCCAACCTTCCTGGCTATGCTGAATCAATGGAATTACTTTACTCTCCCACACAACTGATGTTATATACTTTGCTAATTCAATAAATGACGCAAGTAAAAATATGTACTAAATTTTTATTTAATACAGGAAATTACAAAGCAGGCAGTTTTTTCACAACACTGTACATATAATTCAAAAGCATACTGTGAATCAACAGAGTGTATAAAATGTAATCACTGGGGGTGAGGGGAGAAAGCAGGCTGATATAAACATGTATGGGGGAAAAATAAACGGGTATTGGCTTTAACTCTGCTCTCCAACAAGGTATCTTACTCTAACAAGATTTTTTTCCCTTAAATATGAACCTTAAGTAAACATAAATATTACTCTTCTTTTTAGCATTACAATTAAAGACAAGGTTAGGTTGTGGGTGGTTTCAGCATAGTTTGAAAAGTTTAGATCATATTTGAATTTTTGCTCATTCAATAAAGTCTGTTGGAATGCTGCAACTCTGCATGTTATAGATTATGTACTCACTATGTTTAACTGCAACAACCCTGCAAAATTATTGGTCAAAATGCTTACATTGTTTTAATCGCCTATTTTAAGGAAGACAGAAGCTAAGATATGGAAAAGTAGCATTCAAGATCAACTGTTTATTTGCCAAAATTTTACCCAAAAAGAGAATTGAGATCAGCAGTCATGTGGCCTCCCTTTCATATAAGATAACCTGTTCATGTACATTGTGCACTTCATACCTTTTACTAAGAAAACAGGTGAAACTTTTGATCCGCCAACATTTTCCAGTCCCAAGAGAGAGGAGCAGTTTCAATGCCAAACATTTAAAAAATATGGCTATTCTTACCATACTTTCTTAAATATTTGTAGAGGACCTCCCTAATTCCTCATACAATGTTTGCCCTTGTAATACTTTTATGTATTGCTAAGGGCAATATATACTTTGTGCCTGCAGTGATCTTGCAGAAAGCATGATAAAATCCTAAGCTAGCAAATATGAGCACTGTTAACAAATAAATGTTTCAGTATTACTGTTATAAATATCTCTTAGCCTCCTCATGAGGGCAAAAATTTGTATATTCATTTTAGTGCCTACAGCATCTAAGAATCAAATTTGTTTTATAAATGCAGCAAAACAACAGTCATTGTCTTAGGTTTTGTCCCATTCAGTGAATGCTGCCTCTTCAACAACTGCAGACAAAGCAAGGAGAAAATATTTAGATTTCAAATATTCTTTGAGACTCTGTATATAAAAACATGAACACGTTATGAAACCATGCCTCAGAGATTCAACTGCACTGACAAAGTAAAAGCGGCAGAATTGGACACCACTACTTTTATTTCTAATGTTTTTTTCATGGAAGGCACATTTCACCTTAAATTACATCTCAATCTTACAAAATAAATGAACAAAAATTCATCCTCAAAAAGTATGTTGCATTATCAGCAATAACTGATAAAGAATGAACCTGCTAACCCGATATGGCTGCTACCACTGCTGCTGTGAGTTTCTGTGTTTTTAGTGATGAGTGTCTGTTATCCATTTAGATTTTAGTGGAACTTTTTGGTACTTTTTGGATTATTAAATAAACCATGCTTTTATCTTGGCTGCCCTATTGATTTATAATTGTTTTTAAGACATTTAGGATTGTGTCTTTAACATCGTTTGACTTCTAAGTAACCACTTATGCATTAGGTGTTCAACCGGCACTACCACCATATTTCCAAGTTGTTTGTGTATGTTGTAATAAACCCACAAGTCAATCAAAATCAATAATGCCATTTTTATATACCCAAGAGTGTATCCTTTCAAAAACCATAGGTTCCCATGTTTTTGCTCTCTTCCATCAACAAAATATGTCATTTGCACATCTATATGATGAGGCAAGCAGCACATCATAGATGAGTGAATCTGCTTTTATCAAAGATCTCACCTACCTTGAGACACATACAGTGAAACACTCATTAACATTGGATTGCCGAGTTTGACACCTTTCCAATCTATGGCTGGTCATTTGTACTATATGTCACAGATGTGCAAAAAAGGCAGGACATATATTGTATATGCAACAGCTAATCTTTACATAACATTTACATTGTTACACACAAGCTTCTGTGAGAGTGCATGCAGATTGTTTGGATGATGAGCACAAAGACCTAAAGTTTGTACTAGGGAGATGTCTTCTTTAAATTAAAACATATAATTGAGGAAGTCCTATAAAAGCTACACAAATCCAGTGATATGAAATATGAAGACTGAGCCACAGATGTGTGAATTGCAGCACAAAACACCCAATCTGTTGTTCAAACTTTCAGGTTACTCTGTGTCAAGTGGTAAACAAAAATTGTTACAAGGACTGGCATACAAAATCATTTTCAATGTAAAGTTTTGGATTAGCACATAATTACACATACATATTACAAATTGTTTACTTCTTGCTTCAGATGATTATATAGTTTGTGCGTGTAATTGTTTGTATATATTTTTTTTCCTAAAAAATATATAACTGCAACAGCAATACTTATTTTGAGGGTTTGCTTAGGTGCAAAAGACTAAATATTTAGTTTGTAAAAAGGGGACACCTTGTACCAAACAGTATAACTTTGCAATGCTATGGGATATGCAAACTTGGTATAATGATAGCTGACAGATTGGGGCACAAAAGGAAATGGATTCCAGGGTTGTGCATCATAACATCTTGGTTATATACTGTAAAATCCAGTTTTTATTAAGGAATTCCTAAAACCCCTAATTTTTTTTCCCATTTTATTTAGTTGATACTGATGTGAAGCAAACGTTTTATTCGACTTTTTGTTAACTCAACTTAATTTTTATTATCATTCATTCATATACATAGTACAGTAATCCCTCGCTATATCGCGCTTCGACTTTCGCGGCTTCACTCTATCGCGGATTTTATATGTAAGCATATTTAAATATATATCGCGGATTTTTTGCTGGTTCACGGATTTCTGCGGACAATGAATGGGTCTTTTAATTTCTGGTACATGCTTCCTCGGTTGGTTTGCCCAGTTGATTTCATACATGGGACGCTATTGGCAGATGGCTGAGAAGCTACCCAACCAGAGCACGTATTAAATAAAACTCCTCAAATATATTGTGAGCAAGGGGGCTGTCCGCACCCCTAGAGGATACGGCCGCTCCTCAATAAACGCTGAAAGATTACCTTCACATTGCTCTCTTTCTTGCTGGGCTTACATATGGCTGATTTGTCAAGCGATATGCTTCCTGCACTGTGCTTCGCATATTTAAAAGATCAAACAGCACGTATTCATTTTTGATTGTTTGCTTTCTCGCTCTGACATTCTCTGCTCCTGACGGAGGGGGTGTGAGCAGGGGGGCTGTTCGCACCCCAAGACGATACGGACGCTCGTCTAAAAATGCTGACAGATTACCTTCACGTAGCTCCATTCTGTGCAGCTGCTTTATCAAGCGACATGCTTCCTGCACTGTGCTTCGCATACTTAAAAGCTCAAAGGGCATGTATTGATTTTTGATTGTTTTTTCTCTGTCTCTCGCTCTCTCTCTGACATTCTCTGCTCCTGACGGAGGGGGTGTGAGCAGAGGGGCTGTTCGCACACTGACCTAGAGGATACGGACGCTCCTCTAAAAAATGCTGAAAGACTACCTTTACTTTGTACCGGCCGTGCTTCGCATACTTCAAAGCCAAACAGCCCTATTGATTTTTTGTTTGCTTTTTTCTTTCTCTCTCTCTCTGACATTCTCTGCTCCTGACGCGCACTCCTTTGAAGAGGAAGATAAGTTTGCATTCTTTTAATTGTGAGACTGAACTGTCATCTCTGTCTTGTCATGGAGCACAGTTTAAACTTTTGAAAAAGAGACAAATGTTTGTTTGCAGTGTTTGAATAAAGTTCCTGTCTCTCTACAACCTCCTGTGTTTCTGTGCAAATCTGTGACCCAAGCATGACAATATAAAAATAACCATATAAACATATGGTTTCTACTTTGCGGATTTTCACCTTCTGGAACGCAACCCCCGTGATTGAGGAGGGATTATTGTATATGACTGAACAAAATTTTGTTCCTTACAGTCCTCGGTGCATAGGCAAAACAATATTACATTTGACACACACCATAACATTACCAAAAACCAAAGCAACAATACAGTATAACAAGACTAAAGATGCAGGACTACAAAGCTTGAAAACAAAGCTTGACATTCATATTAGAGCGCAAAGTGACAGTATATAATTGGGGGATACATGTTATAGGGATATGGTACTGGGTGACATGAAGAAGTTCAAAAGTTTGACAGCTTGAGGAAAGCAGCTGTCATAGGACCTGGCTGTGCTGGTTGTGATGGATGAGAAACATCTTTGACAATTGCATAGGCTCTACACAGACAGTGTGTTTGAAAGATGTCCTGGATTGAGGAGAGGGAGACCCCAATAATCCTCTCAGCAGTCCTCACTACATGCTGCAGAGACTTGCGCTCTTGGGCTTTGCTGATCCCAAGCTGCAGTTTGTCAGAACACTTTTCATAGTTTCTCTGCAAAAGGTGGTAAGACTGGGTAGGTGGAAGGCTCATTCGCTTCAGTGTCCACAGAAAAACTAGGCATTATTGTGCCTTCTTGAAAATAGAGCTGGTGTTAATTATCCAGGAGAGGTCATCAGAAATATACACCCCAAGAAACTTGTTGCTGCTGACTCTCTCCAAAGCAGATATTGATTTTAATAACTTGAATTGTTATTCTCCTTACTCTTTAGTCATTTGAAGCTCCTTGATTAAATATGCATAGGCATAACAATAGCCATTCATTTTTGGGTATGTAATTTAGGTGCCAAAAATAACGCCAAACCCCTTAGGCCAGTCTTTAGAAGGCAAGTCAATTAAAATGAAGACAATGAAGTCTGTTCTATTAGTAATAGTAACTGGGTACTAATGAAGCATGTGGAAGGAATAAGTATATCTGCTGTCACTCTGGCTCTTCAAGATGGGAACTTGACAATCCTGGTCTATTGAGTCCTTGCTTGGGCCTCTCTGGGTGTTCCAGGAATTAACTTTTTAATGGCAGAGCTTGCTCAGTTATTGTTCATTACATAATGAATATGGGCCAGATTTTATGCACATTTTCACATTAGATGGAGCTTGGATGGATCCTAGCCAACTCCTGGAATCTGCAGTTTTATATACTGGGGTATGTTTGCAGTTTACAGCTGTGACTATTAAAAACACCACGGATTCCTCCTTTTTTCAGTTACCATGCTAGATTCAAACTGCAGCAGCACTGTTTATTTAAACAGCAATTTCCAGGACTTCAACAAGCATTTCACCTTATTACTATTAGCACAGTTCCTGTGATCATTATATGCTCAACTTGTGAGACTCATTCAACTATGTTGGGATGGAGAATGTCTGCCGTTTTTCTAAACATACAGTCATTATACAATAAGACTCTTCCAGTTTTTAACTATTCACTCTTCAATTAATTTTAAAAGTGTTATTTTTCCATCAATAATTTCAGCTCATTTAAATACAGCATAGTTGTTATTCCTTTGAATACTTCCTTTATAATTGCAGTAATTTACTAACTGTGAAATGCAAGAAGAAATTCTGCATTCTTAAGTAACCACACATGTGGTGCAGCAGTAGCGTTACTGCCTTGCAGGAAAGAGACCATGGTTTCGTATCTAGGGTCGTCCCTGTGTGGTAGTGCTTTGAGTAGTGAGAAACGCACAATATAAATGTAATGTATTATTATTATTTTTGTCATTTATTTCTAGGCTGTCTCAATGCAGAAGATTAATTGTAATGGGGGATTTTAACTTTTTTTTTTTTTTTTAACAACACATTTTATGATCACTACTTTTAACTTAACTCAAGTTATTTTTTTTTTCTCAAACTCATGTTAAACATATTAGATCTTATTAAACAAAAAAAATCCAAATTATTCATTTGTGCCAAAAATGCGTCAGATCACCAGCTACAACCTAGAATTATTGACATTCCTGGATGAAAGTTTAATCAGTTTTTGTCCCTTAAGTCTTGATAAATACTGATTTAACTCAAATATTTTTTTCTTTTTTTAATTATGATGTTTAAATCATGCCTGGTGATTTTAAAGAATTATGAATCCAGGATAAGCTTATCTCATGTTAAAGATAACATGATTGATATTGCTATTAAAAAAATGCTCTTTCAAATTATGCTTTTTCATAACATGTCAGATTATTACCATGTGTAAGTTAGTATATGGCCAGCTAGAAACTTAAGTGTTGATGAATTCGGATTTATTTTAAAAATTATGATGTAAACCAGTGGTTCCCAAAGTGTGTGCCGCGAAATATTACTAAATTTTCATAATTTTATTTCCATTTTCAATTCAATGTGATAGGACTCAACATCTGGCAGACCTGGTGCAAACCAGTAACTCACTTAGTAATAACTCTTTGTGGAAGCCTCTACAAATGGTCACTAGAAGGCGCTCTACAATAATTAAGTTTCTCGATTGTTTCAGTAGTTTGTCGAACTTTCTCGGTACTTTGTGTTCCTATATAAATAGCTGTCAGTTTCACACAGTCTTAGTGATGAATTAGTTTTTGGAAATTGTATCAACTGAATACTCTTGTGATTAAGTCAAGTGAAGTTTTTGAAATATTTCTTCTCTTATGTATTTTTAAAAATGGATCTTTTTTTACTAAACAGTAATAAGTGTTGTGAGAGTGAAAATAAAGAGGTCACACCATCAACCAGTGGTAAGAGTGTGAAGAAGCGAAAAATCTAAAATATGACGACAGTTATTTGGACTTTGGTTTTACATCAACAGATGTCAATGGTGAAGAGAGGCCACAGTGTGTACTATTTATGAAAGTTTTGGCACCAGAGTGCATGCTACCAAGTAAGTTGAAACACCATTTAGAAACCAATCATCCCAGCATGGTTAGTAAATCTCGTAACTACTTTACCAGAAAGTTAAAAGAGTTAAATCAACAAAAAGGTAGTTTTTATAAGCAGACTTCAAATACCAAGCAATTCTTTGCTAGGATCTTACAAGTGGCACATTTAATTGCAAAATTCATACCATCACAGAAGAACTCATCCTACTGGCTGCTGTAGATATAGTGAACATTATGATCTGTTAGTCTGCTGGGAAACTGCTTTCAAAAGTGCCTTTGTCCAATAACACCATCATTTGCAGAATATAGCACATAGCGGAGGACCTCGATGATCAATTAATTTAAAAAAATAAAATGGAAGGAATTTGGGTTGCATCTGGATGAGGCCACAGATGATAATAATGATGCTCACTTGATATATGTACGGTTTACAGATGGCAATAAGATTGTAGAAGATATTCTCTTTTGTAAAAGTATCACTGCGCTGATGTACGTACTGTTGGTTCTATGACCAGCTGTTATGGAAGTTTGCAGGCAATGCACCCATTGCATTATTCACAGGGAAGTACTCGCGTCAAAATATCTGAATCTCTACATTGAACCAGGTCTTAGAACATGTAGTGAATGTAGTAAACTTTATAAAAACTCGGCTGTTTAAGGCATGGTTTTTCAAAAAATTATGTGAGGATATGGGCTCTTGAGCACACGTCTTTGTTGTACTACAGAACTTCATGATGCCTCTGTCATGGTAACATTTTGTTACATATGTTTGAACTGCGACAGGAAATTTATATTTTTCTTAAAGAGGAAGACCACAAGTATACCAAAAAATTTGTGAATGAAGATTTTTTCATAAAACTAGCATATTTAAGTGATATTTTTGAAAAGCTGAATGCTCTGAATCTCTCCCTGCAGCGAAGCACAATGTACCTTTTAAAGTCAATTGAAACTTTTATTAAAAAAAACAAAAACAAAAAAAACTATGGGGGGAAAAAATGAATGAATGAATGAAGATGGAGGTAAAGAGTGTATCCCCTTGCAGGTTTTTGACCTTCAATGGAGTTGATTTCTCTCGAAGTATGAAATCTATTTTTGAAGAACACTTATCACAGCTTATCACCTGGTTTGAGAAATACAGGTAAAATTCCGTTACAACAAACTCCCAGGGACCTAAAAAATATTTTGTTGTAACGAAACTTTTGCTGTAATGAAATTCTGTATTTGTTGCTATAGTGCTTTAGCAATCATTTCAATAGCTTCTTTCGCATTAATTTTATTCTCCTCCTGCCTACAAGTTATGCTGACGAGAATTTTTCTCAGCATTTCCTTGTGATAATACACTTTCAGGGTGCGAATGATGCCCAAACCCAGTGGCAGAAGAGCTGCCATGCAATTGGGTGGGAGGAATTCAATGCGAACATTATCTAAATGTGGAAGCATGTTGTGGGCAGCAGAGTTATCAATCAGAAGCCGAATCCCCCTTTTTGTTTCTTCATATTGTGAGGTTTCTGAACTCTTTTGAGAACCCCCCCCACCCAATGGGAACGACACGCTGAAGTGCATCCTGAAGCGCGATTGCAGCGTCTGTGGAAGATTGTTTGTCTGTTGCTGGGGCAGGGCAATAGGAGGCTCACAGCTCTGCAGTGAAGCGCCACAGAAGCAAATCATAAAAGATTCGGGGTCGCGCTATAAGTCCCTGTCTTGCACCCCAAAACACGAGGCTGAGTCTCAGTACTTTAGCAAAACCAGCTTTATTCAGCTTGAAACAGGAACAGCAGCTTTATTTATTGTAGCGTGATCTGCAACTCTATTATACAGAGACACAGCAGTCAGGCAGGGTAATGCAGGTCAGTGATCAAGTAATTCTGTTATCTGCATTTACAATGTACATGCTCCTAACCTGGGCGGCACGGTGGCGCAGTGGGTAGCGCTGCTGCCTCGCAGTTGGGAGACCTGGGGACCCGGGTTCGCTTCCCGGGCCCTCCCTGCGTGGAGTTTGCATGTTCTCCCTGTGTCTGCGTGGTTTTCCTCCGGGCACTCCGGTTTCCTCCCACAGTCCAAAGACATGCTGGTTAGGTGGACTGGCAATTCTAAATTGGCCCTAGTGTATGCTTGGTGTTTGTGTGTGTCCTGCGGTGGGTTGGCACCCTGCCCGGGATTGGTTCCTGCCTTGTGCCCTGTGTTGGCTGGGATTGGCTCCAGCAGACCCTCGTGACCATGTGTTCGGATTCAGCGGGTTGAAAAATGGATGGATGGATGAATGCTCCTAACCTTGAATCACCCATCGAGATCTTTTCTGTTTACTTTGGCGGAGGGACGCAGCATATCTGTGAGCCTGCTATTGCCCCATACTGACGCGGAGATCGCACTTCGGTTTGCTGTCTATTTGTGGGATGTCCCAAGAAAGTTTACAAAACTCACATTTTCTTGAATGAGTGCCGCATTAATAGGAATGTTTCTTGAACGAGCATCACTGAACCACATAAAAACGGCTTTATCGACCTCTTCAAATGCAGCAGTACACATACGTTTGCAACCTGAGATTTTTTTTTGCTCTGTCTTTCAAGAAAGTTGACAGTGTCAATGGCGAAATTCCGAATTCACTGGCAACGTCTTTTTCCTTTTTGCTGCAATCGAGAGCTGCAGAAAATTAAAGTTTTTTTTTTCTAATATGAACTGTTATTGTTTTTTCGTGTCTGCCGTTTCTATAGGAGGGTGACAATGAGTTAAATTCCAATGGATGTTTTTCAAATGTTGACGAGCAATAAGCAAAAGGCATCACTGAAAACCACAGGAAACAAAAAAGGCAAAAAAAAACCAGTTTGAGGAAAGTTTGAAGAAAGAAAAAAAAATTACAGTGTTTCTGTTTGGTGATCATTGTGCACAACTGAGCTGCAGCCACAGAACTAACTGCTCTGTGCATGATTCATTCAGGCATTTCAAGGTCATTTGTGCACTTTGTTGTAATGAAAGTATCTGCTGAATGTACTTTGTAGTAACGAGATTTCTATAGACTTGTGTCATATGGGGAAGCTGTCGGGACCATAAAAATACTTCATTGTAATGAACATTTCGTTGTAAAGATATTTGTTGTAATGGAATATTACCTGCATTTTCAAAATGATAATATCGATACATTTGCATGGATTCAAGATCCATTTAATGGCAGTGCTCCATCTGAATTTACTGTTTCAGAAGAAGAAAACCTTATTGAGTTGTTATCGCAACAATACGTTGAAAATAAAATTTAGCAGCATGGAATTAACTGAATTTTGGATATTCGTAAAAGATGAATATCCACTTCTGTGTGGTAAAGCTCAGAGAATTTTAATTCCATTTGAGACTTATTATTTGTGCAAAGCTGAGTTTTTGGCGATCGCCGTGAAAAAAACGAAGTGTCACGCGAAAATCAATGTGGAGAAGGAAGTAAGAGTGGCTGTGTCCAGTTTGATTTCAAGATTTGAGAAAATGTGCGGTGATCAACAGGCTTATCCATCCACTAATTATAATTAGTTGAATTTGTTCGATTACATTTTTTGTGATCTTAAATACTTATTTATTTTTACCTAACCCTTTAATTAAAAAAAATGATTGGATATTTCGCAAAGTATACTTGTTAGAATTTGACAGGACTGGTGCCTTTGGAAAACCTGGATTCAGCAAGCCTGCCAAGAATCGAAAAAGTTTGGGAAACACTGATGTAAACTATTGTCTTAGTCTTTTTAAGCATTCATTATTTGCAGTACCTGGGACTCTGTCCCAGTTAAACCCACTACCCACTACTATAAAAAAAAATCCAACATACTTTCCTCGGTTTACTAAAAGTCTTAAATCAACAAAATAGGAAATGTTCACATTTAAAAACAAACAGCAATCAAATCAATTGGGATTTACACAGAGGTTTGATTAGAAAAAGCAAAAGTTATCACAAAGAATTTAAGGTTTATCAGAATTAATTATCATTATTCTCTGTCCTGCCAAGATTAATATCACCACACTCCGCCTTTGCTTTACCCATTCCAAAATCGTGTTATTTTACCATAACATTAAAAACCTGCATACTCTCATATGAATAACTGCTTTTCAGTCTCACTCTTTTCACTATTGTAAATGTTGCTGACTTAGGGTTAAGTATTGAACTCCCTTAAACCTATTTATTGTTCTCTTGATGCAATTCACACCTCTTTTTTTAGAATCCAACATGTTCATCTTTGCCCTGTCCTTTTACATATAATAAATCTACCATTAACCTCTGGCGTTTTATTCTTTTAAAATATAAGCAATTACTTCATTATTGAAAAAAACAAATTTAGACATTAAAATGTTCTCAAATTGAAGATATACTGTATTTCACATTTACCTTTCTTATCTAAATGTTTGGAAAAAAGTATTGCCCAATAGCTACACTGTTCTAAGGTGGGGCTCATCTCCTTTTAGTAGATTTAATTAGGGTCTATACGCCAACTCTATTCTTTGCTGATGTCCATCTTTTGTCCATTCCAACTTACAGATAATAATTCTTTGGAGCCCGTGCCTTTAATTATTTTTACTCCAAATCTCTGAAATTCTTTGCCTTTTCTCAGTTAGATAGATTTAAAAATCTGAATTGTTTAAATTCAAATTAAAGACTTTGATATAATCAAGTACTTTAATTGTTTCTCACAGTCTAAATCACCCACGCCTAAGCCAGACAGACAGAACTTTATTTGTACATACTGTATCCGAGTACATTTATTTTGTTCTTGTTTTATCCTATTACATGAGGAATTAGTTCTTGGTTATCTCTCTATTTTATGCACTTTTTCATTATTACCATTTTTCTTGATTTTGTATTTATGCATTATCATAAATCTAAGTCTGGAGGTTTATGTGAATGACAAATACAAGCAAGCAAGCACATTACAAATTAAGCTGCTATGTGTGAACCAGACTTTGAAATGCTGACTTAATTCGTCCATGTTACTGCCTAGAAGTGAGCTGCATCATCCTGTTGATGTTTATTTTTAAACAGCCATAGAAATGATTCACTCTGTTATCAGTACTGTAAAGATGAGTCAATGTAAATGCTGGTGACTTTAATCTGGCAAGTCTGAATGGAACAAACTTTTAATGGCATGTTCATTTTGTGGACACAACAAGCTGGACCTGCTGTATTCAAAGTTAATGCATTATATGTACATCTGGGCAGGTGTGCAAATATACACTGCATCCGGAAAGTATTCACAGCGCATCACTTTTTCCACATTTTGTTATGTTACAGCTTTATTCCAAAATGGATTAAATTCATTTTTTTCCTCAGAATTCTACACACAACACCCCATAATGACAATGTGAAAAAAGTTTACTTGAGATTTTTGCAAATTTATTAAAAAATAAAAAAAATTGAGAAAGCACATGTACATAAGTATTCATAGCCTTTGCCATGAAGCTCGAAATTGAGCTCAGGTGCATCCTGTTTCCCCTGATCATTCTTGAGATGTTTCTGCAGCTTAATTGGAGTCCACCTGTGGTAAATTCAGTTGGTTGGACATGATTTGGAAAGGCACACACCTTTCTATATAAGGTCCCACAGTTGACAGATCATGTCAGAGCACAAACCAAGCATGAAATGAAAGGAATTGTCTGTAGACCTCCGAGACAGGATTGTCTCGAGGCACAAATCTGGGGAAGGTTACAGAAAAATTTCTGCTGCTTTGAAGGTCCCAATGAGCACAGTGGCCTCTATCATCCATAAATGGCAGAAGTTCGAAACCACCAGGACTCTTCCTAGAGCTGGCCGGCCACGTAAACTGAGCGATCGGGGGAGAAGGGCCTTAGTCAGGGAGGTGACCAAGAACCCGATGGTCACTCTGTCAGAGCTCCAGAGGAGAGAGGAGAACCTTCCAGAAGGACAACCATCTCTGCAGCAATCCACCAATCAGGCCTGTATGGTACAGTGGCCAGACGGAAGCCACTCCTTAGTAAAAGGCACATGGCAGCCCGCCTGGAGTTTGCCAAAAGGCACCTGAAGGACTCTCAGACCATGAGAAAGAAAATTCTCTGGTCTGATGGGACAAAGATTGAACTCTTTGGTGTGAATGCCAGGCGTCACGTTTGGAGGAAACCTGGCACCATCCCTACTGTGAAGCATGGTGGTGGCAGCATCATGCTGTGGGGATGTTTTTCAGCGGCAGGAACTGGGAGACTAGTCAGGATAAAAGGAAAGATGACTGCAGGAATGTACAGAGACATCCTGGATGAAAACCTGCTCCAGAGCGCTCTTGACCTCAGACTGGGGCGACAGTTCATCTTTCAGCAGGACAACGGCCCTAAGCACACAGCCAAGATATCAAAGGAGTGGCTTCAGGACAACTCTGTGAATGTCCCTGAGTGGCCCAGCCAGAGCCCAGACTTGAATCCGATTGAACATCTCTGGAGAGATCTTAAAATCTAAAAGTGCAGTAAAAGACTTAGCTGACCCAATCCCTTTGCAGCCTAAATTAATCCTTATTAATTAAACAGGTCTTCCACACTAATACTATATCTGATTTTAAAGAATAAAAATGTGAAAGCAGTTTATTCTCTTATGTTTAGGACTGAGAACTTTTAACATTCTGATTATAAATTACAGTATATCAGTGGTTTTTGTATTTAGAGTTCACTGGTCAAAATTGAATGTAAAAATAAAATCTTTAGATTTTTTATTTATTTATTTGAATGAACTTTGACATTTTGGCTCGTGTCTTATCAGTTTTGAAAAAGCTGCCAAGTCCTACAACAATAAGTATGACCAGCAGTGTTTCACAACAAATGTCCTCAATCTTAGTCCTGTAGGGCGTTGGTGAGGATGGATTTATATTAAAATCTATTTTTCAATTAGAGTGCAATTAGGAATTTCAAGGATTTTATTTAAATACCCATTTCTTTACACAGTATTTATTATCTTTGGTGGTTTAGATGGATAGACAGGTGTACTTCATTTTTCCCCAAGAGAAAATTAAAAGCTTACAGAATTTTAAGAGAGGGAAAATACAGTGCATCCGGAAAGTATTCACAGCGTATCACTTTTTCCAAATTTTCTTATGTTACAGCCTTATTCCAAAATGGATTAAATTCATTTTATCCTCAGAATTCTGCACACAACACTGACAAAGTGAAAAACGTTTACTTGAGGTTTTTGCAAATTTATTAAAAATAAAAAAACTGAGAAATCCCATGTACATAAATATTCACAGCCTTTGCTCAATACTTTGTCGATGCACCTTTGGCAGCAATTACAGCCTCAAGTGTTTTTGAATATGATGCCACAAGCTTGGCACACCTATCTTTGGCCAGTTTCGCCCATTCCTCTTTGCAGCACTTCTCAACCTCCATCAGGTTCACCAAGCATAGACAAGTGGTTCCAAATTTTTTATTTTTCCCGTAGCTGTCAACAAGCTAATTTGGCTCCACCACAATAAGAAATGAACACGTTTCCTTGAAAAAGACACAAAATGCTACACTTACACATAACAAAGAACATATTTATCGGATAATGAATTCAATTCTTGCTTAATAATATTTAAGATCAAATCATTACAAAAACACCAATGAAGAAGAACATTAAACAAAAAGTAACTTGAACATTTTTTTTACAATTAGTAAGAGCAAAACTTGAAAAGCTTTCAAAATAAAATGGTTAACTTTTATAATTAACAAAAAAATATTTTAGTGAGCTATCTGATGCGGTCTAGAGGTGACTAAATCTTTATATAGTCAGGTGACAAGCAAGTGACAGCGAATGAAGCTGTGATTGCAGATTACTGACCGTGAGATGTGCCTGAAAATGTGACTACATTTGGAACATTGCATAGAAAGTGTGCGCACATATAAAAGGGGCTGCCTATACCAGGAAGGGTCAGCAAACTGAATTGTTGTTTTCATACCACTAAAACTTAGTTTATACACAGGTCACTTCATCTCTGAATTTTCTGTTCTTCTGGATTCAGAATGCAATGCTTCTTGATTTCCATCACCCCTCCTCTTTTGCAAGCCCAACCTCCTAATTGTCTGCTGTTTGTGCGTTTTTCGCCTTATACACTGAGTGGGAAATACAATTAGAATCATTCAGGAAATATTGTAAAATGTTCAAATAAAATGATCTGACAGACACACAAATTACAGGAGGATTTTGAGCCTTTAACTGTAATAAGATTTTAAACAAACAACTGCTAAATATAAATATGTGGAGAAATGACCAATGCATATGATATGTCATTCCATGTCAGTAACATCTAGGAGCATGACCACGCTTGCATGGTCAAGTGAGATGGGCCACAGATAGAGAACCCCTGATCTAGATCGTTAAAGACGTTTGTATAGACAATGTGCATGAACAACAATGCTTCAAAATGATATTAAGAGTAACACAGTACTCTTTCTATGTATAAATCATAATCTTTATCAAAGGAAACGTGTAAACCTTTCCTGATATTCTATCAATATCTAAGCATGAAAATATACTATACTAGTTATTAAGGATGAAGATACAGTACAGTCTTGCTTATTCGACCTTCGCTTATCCAACATTCTGTATTATCCGACGTCCCACCGCAAAAAAAAAAAAAAAAAAAATGCATCAATCTGCAACAAGAACTGCAAGTTGCGAGCATGAGTGTAGTCTACATTTTGTTGCCAAGTTCATTTTTTCAGTTAAATTTTTCTGTTGTTTTGTTGTAAAACATGATTACAGTGGATTATGTGGCCAGCCCTCTCTGGCACGCGCGTGCCCGTGTCTCTTTTTCTCTCTCGTGTGTGTGTGTGTCTCTCTTTTTCTCTCTCATGTATGTGTGTGTCTCTCTCTCTTTCTCGTGTGTGTGTGTGTGTGCCTCTCTCGTTCTCGTGTGTGTGTCTCTCTCGTGTGTGTGTGTGTGTGTGTCTCTCTCTCTTTCTCATGTCTGTGTCTCTCTCTCTCTCTCGTGTTTGTGTGTGTGTCTATTTCACTCTCACGCGTGCACACGCGTGTCTGTCTCTCTCTCTCATGTGTGTGTGTGTGTGTGTGTGTGATGCCACAAGCTTGGCACACCTATCCTTGGCCAGTTTCGCCCATTCCTCTTTGCAGCACCTCTCAAGCTCCATCAGGTTGGAGTTCAATCGGATTCAAGTCTGGGCTCTGGCTGGGCCACTCAAGGACATTCACAGAGTTGTCCTGAAGCTACTTCTTTGATATCTTGGCTGTGTGCTTAGGGTCGTTGTCCTGCTGAAAGATGAACCGTCGCCCCAGTCTGAGGTCAAGAGCGCTCTGGAGCAGGTTTTCATCCAGGATGTCTCTGTACATTGCTGCAGTCATCTTTCCCTTTATCCTGACTAGTCTCCAGTTCCTGCCGCTGAAAAACATCCCCACAGCATGATGTTGCCACCACCATGCTTCACTGTAGGGATGGTGCCAGGTTTCCTCCAAACGTGACGCCTGGCATTCACACCAAAGAGTTCAATCTTTGTCTCATCAGACCAGAGAATTTTCTTTCTCATGATCTGAGAGTCCTTCAGGTGCCTTTTGGCAAACTCCAGGCGGACTGCCATGTGCCTTTTACTAAGGAGTGGCTTCCGTCTGGCCACTCTACCATACAGGCCTGATTGGTGGATTGCTGCAGAGATGGTTGTCCTTCTAGAAGGTTCTCCTCTCTCCACAGAGGACCTCTGGAGCTCTGACAGAGTGACCATCGGGTTCTTGGTCACCTCCCTGACTAAGGCCCTTCTCCCCCGATCGCTCAGTTTAGATGGCCGGCCAGCTCTAGAAAGAGTCCTGGTGGTTTCAAACTTCTTCCACTTACAGATGATGGAGGCCACTGTGCTCATTGGGACCTTCAAAGCAGCAGAAATTTTTCTGTAACCTTCACCAGATATGTGCCTCAAGACAATACTGTCTCGGAGGTCTACAGACAATTCTTTTGACTTCATGCTTGGTTTGTGCTCTGACATGAACTGTCAACTGTGGGACCTTATATAGACAGGTGTGTGCCTTTCCAAATCATGTCCAGTCAACTGAATTTACCACAGGTGGACTCCAATTAAGCTACAGAAACATCTCAATGATGATCACGGGAAACAGGATGCACCTGAGCTCAATTTCGAGCTTCACGGCAAAGGCTGTGAATACTTATGTACATGTGCTTTCTCAGTTTTTTTATTTTTAATAAATTTGCAAAAACCTCAAATAAACTTTTTTCACATTGTCATTATGGGGTGTTGTGTGCAGAATTCTGAGGAAAAAAATGAATTTAATCATTTAATGAATTTTGGAATAAGGCTATAACATAACAAAATGTGGAAAAAGTGATGCGCTGTGAATACTTTCCAGATGCACTGTATATTGTTGTGAAAGCAGCTTTAAAGAGTCTGTCTAAAAAATTCCTGACACTGATATAATGAATTTGATTTACTGTTTTTTTTTTATATTGATTTTAAGCAGTACTGTATTTATTTTTCAGCAACTGAAAACAACATCGGTGAATAAAATGACTATGTGCAGACGGTACGATAAATCAGATTATGATGATGACTTTATTCTTCATAAACTTTAAGCTAAAATCACTTCAAGTCAATAAAATCCCTCCCATTTACTGATACAATGGCAGCTGAGGAAATTCAGACTCCCTTAAACAACTGGTTCAATTCTACACAGCCATCATTAAGTCCATTCTAACATCGTCTATAACTGTCTAGATTAATGCTGCCTCTCTTCGGGCTACGACCAATCTGTAATGCATCATTGAAACCTGTGAAAGGAAAGTAACTTACCGCACACTGAAGTCCTATATAAGTCCAGGATAAGGAAGAGGGCCACTAAGATCATTGCTGATCCGGCTCACCCAGGGCATCGCCTGTTCTCCAGTAAACGTCTACCTGCACACTAGACTGATTGCAGATTTTAATCCTATTGTCTCTCTATTTTTGTACCGCCCTTGTATGCTGCATCATATTTTCTCATTTTATATTTTATCTTCTTATATTTATCTTTTTGTATTCTGTGTTCTCTCCTTGTACATGGCACAAGGTACTAGTAAACTACCAAGTTCTAGTACACATTAGTGTACCTCGTCAATAAAAATGAATTCTGATTCTGATGTGTTTTGTATTATTATATTATATATAAACAGCTTTCTACTTGCCACTCTGCCATAAACCTGCTACTGATGTAACAGAAGTGGTATGTACATTCTCTCCAATCTTATCCACAGTAGCTTATTTGTCAAAGTTATCAAAGGTGTCTTGATGGCCTCCCTCACTAGATTTCTTCATCTTGCACAATCACTCAGGCTTTGAAGACAGCCTACTTTGTGCCAACTCCCAAACTGTGCCATACTCTTTAAAATTTCTTAGTGATTAAGAATGGCACATGTATTGACTTAAAATGAAATGTACAACACTGCAGCTGGTTTCGCCTGGTTTTCATAAATTACACAGCCTGTGCTTTTTCATGAGCTTCAGGCAATTAGTTTGACTCATTGCCACGTGTACATGTAAATAATTCCACAGCTCAAGTATCTTCATTTTAAAACTTTAAGTGAAATTTCAAAGAAAAGTAGTTTACACAAAAATAAAGAAAAATTGATAATAAAAAAGTTCTTACATAAATTGTTTCTGTTCAAGGCTTGTGTACCTTGTCAAGTTTCTCAGAGTTTCTCTTATAAGCTGTCTATATAACATACAGTCATACGTTCATATGTCAAACATGCAAATGTGGAACATGAACATTTAAAATACTGTATGTTATTTTCCCACTGAAAACAAGGACAAATCAAACACTTGTTTTTAGCTATGTAAAATTTGATTATTGCAGTTCTGATAAAGCTGAGCAATAAGGAAGTTCCATTATAACCTAGCTTTAAGTGGTTAAACAGAATTGTCAATTATCAATGTAGCTATGAAATGCTAGTATTCTAAAATTAAGCAAGCACTCATGTGCTTTTTAGCATTAATGTTAAAGCATTCTTAGTTTGGCTATTAAAAACACAGTAAAGTGTGCAGAATGTGAAGTGGAATACAGTAATCCCTCGCTATATCGCGCTTCGCCTTTCGCGGCTTCACTCCATCGCGGATTTTATATGTAAGCATATTTAAATATATATCGCGGATTTTTCGCTGCTTCGCGGGTTTCTGCGGACAATGGGTCTTTTAATTTCTGGTACATGCTTCCTCAGTTGGTTTGCCCAGTTGATTTCATACAAGGGACGCTATTGGCAGATGGCTGAGAAGCTACCCAGCTTACTTTCTCTCTCTCTCTCTTGCGCTGACTTTCTGTGATCCTGACGTAGGGGGATTGAGCAGGGGGGCTGTTCGCACACCTAGACGATACGGACGCTCGTCTAAAAATGCTGAAAGATTATCTTCACGTTGCTATCTTTTGTGCAGCTGCTTTCTGAAACGACATGCTGCACAGTGCTTCGCATACTTAAAAGCTCGAAGGGCACGTATTGATTTGTGCTTGAAAAACAAACTCTGTCTCTCTATCTCTCTCTCTCTCTTTATCTGCTCCTGACGGAGGGGGTGTGAGCTGCCGCCTTCAACAGCTTTGTGCCGCGGTGCTTCGCATACTTAAAAGCCAAACAGAGAGAAATGCAAACAAATCAATAGGGCTATCTCTGTGACAGTCACTGCTCCTGACACGCACTCCTTTGAAGAGGAAGATATGTTTGCATTCTTTTAATTGTGAGATGGAACTGTCATCTCTGTCTTGTCATGGAGCACAGTTTAAACTTTTGAAAAAGAGACAAATGCTTGTTTGCAGTGTTTGAATAACGTTCCTGTCTCTCTACAACCTCCTGTGTTTCTGCGCAAATCTGTGACCCAAGCATGACAATATAAAAATAACCATATAAACATATGGTTTCTACTTCGCGGATTTTCTTATTTCGCGGGTGGCTCTGGAACGCAACCCCCGCGATGGAGGAGGGATTACTGTAAATACTTTCTGAATCCACTGTAGGTCTAAGTACATGAGATATTTTCTGCAAAAAAAGGAAATGAAAATTAAAATAATAAAATGAAAATACAATCTCTCTTTTGCAATTTCATATTTAAAGTCTGCGCACAAGAATGCTGCAAAAATTAAAATTAAAATAAAATACCCCATTCACAATTTCATTTTCAGCCTGAACTGTAATGAAGCTGCAAAAATTAAAAGTAAAATGCAAATAAACACTTGTGCCACCTGCTGCTCATTGAATTTTCATTTTCTACTTTGTATTTTCAAGTTCTCAACATGCAAATAACAAGGGTCAATGGGTGGGGCTTAGCGACTATCCACAATTTTTTGTCCTTCATAGCCACTTCAAATCAATGGAATACTTCTCATTTCGACTGTATTTAATTCACGTGATTTTGATCTTTTCACTCCCGTACTGTGAGCTTCACAGCAAAACTGTCTCACCAAATCCGAAGACCATGCATAATTGTAGTCCTTAAGCAATTAATGTGCAGTTTAACTACAACATTTAACATTACAGAAATTAGCCTTTATTATTTCATAATTTACATCTATTTACACTGAAGTAGAAATGGGAATCTTGGTATTTTTGTAGTATTATAGTGTAGTGTCAGCACAGGGTAGCGCAATGGCTGGATTTCCTGCTCTTTACATGGCTCTTTGAGGTGTCTTGCTATCCTTAAAAGGACTGCAACATGCAAATAGCAGGGGTCAATGGGCGGGGCTTAGCAATGTTCCATAATTTTTTTGTCCTTCATAGCTGTAGAGCCACTTCAATCAATTGAATACTTCTCACTTTGACTGTGTTTAGTTCAAGTGATTTTGAATCATAGTCCTTTAAATCTGCAGTACTTTTAAGGAGCGCAAGACACTTCAAAGAGCCACGTAAAGAGCAGGGAATCCACCCATTGCGGTACCCTGTGCTGATGCTACACTATAATACTACAGAAATACAAAGTGTCCCATTTCTACTTCAGTGTAAATTCAGTAGATGAAAATTATGAAATAATAAAGGCTAATTTCTGTCATGTTAAATATTGTAGCTAAATTGCACATTAATTACTTCAGAAATACAATTATGTGTTGTCTTCGGATTTTGTGAGACAGTTTCGCTGTGAAGCTTGCAGTACGGGGGTGAATAGATCAAAATCATGTGAATTAAAAACAGTCAAAGTGAGAATTATTCTATCAATCAAAGTGGCTGTACAGCTACGAAGGACAAAGAATTGTGGGAAATCAAGGTACAAAGCCCCGCCCATTGACCCTCACTATTTGCATGTTGAGAACTTTAAAATGAAAATGCAAAGTGGAAATGCATTTTACTTTTCATTTTTGCAGCTTCATTGAGCAAGCAAGCGTTGTACTGTTCATACTTGCGCGCATACTTTATGTAAATATCGAAGATTCCACCAGGTGGCAGTGCAAGATATCACGGTGGGAACAGGTTCAGCTTTGCCTGAAACACCTTGCCGCAATATCTCTGAAAAGGATGTTTAATGATTAAATCCATCAATCCAGGGATGCACCCATTCCTGCAAGCATTGGACATGAGACAGAAACAATCCCTGGACGGGGCATCAGCTCATCGCAAGGTGAACACAATCACACACACACACACACACACACTAGTGTCATTTCAGTGTCACCAAATCCCCAATCCTTCATATCTTTGGAAGGAAGCCGGATCACACTGTGGAAACCCACCAGCAAAACATGTAACCTCCAGGCAAGGAACACAAGGGACGTGACTCCCTGCGAGGCAGATAATAATTACACATGTTGTGACAGCACTATCAGAATTCATTATTTAAATGAAGTTAACGACTTATCTGTGAAATGTAATATACATAGTTTAACACATATCATGAAAGTGATATCAAATATAAACCTAAGGATTCTAAATGTACAGAGAGCGGGAATATCATAAATGTAATGGTGTTCTGTGTGGCAATTGCTGCTGTCAGTTCAGGAGGAACCCCAAAATGCAAATTGCGCTTAACAACTTGGTTGGTTTTAAGATGACGTTTATGACGGTCTACTTTAATAATAAAGTAAACTACGAGGTTAAAGTGAACATTTCGAGATTAAAGCCGAAATATCCACTTTAATTACAAAATACACCTTTTCACTATGTCCTTAATTTTTTTTTTCTTTGGCTCAAATACACTGCCATACATTCTGATGAGAGAGGAAAAAAAAAAAAAAAAAAAAAAAAAAAAAAGGGAAATATGCGATGCCTGAATATAACAGCACCACGAATGTATTTGTATTTCGGCATTTTGCTTCACCACATCGAACCATTCATCAAACATCGAAGCGTGCACATTGATCCCGGAAGATCCTCAAAGCGGCTTTCTGTCACTTGTAGATAGTAAACATAGACTCGGACGTCACATTCCAACTTTTATCACATTGTGCCCCCTGACCTTTTGCTGGTACTGCAACTCACGCATGCATCGCGCTAATTTCTGAGGAGGTGCTCAGAGGACGCGTCAAATGAACGCTGGGAACATGTGGCAGCCATGATGTGTGCGTGTACGTGTTCTGAGCTTGAAGTATAAACAAGACCATAGTCTTCAAGTGACAAATGTATGAATAAAAACATCCATCTATCCATTATCCAACCCGTTATATCCTTTATATCCTAACTACAGGGTCACGGGGGTCTGCTGGAGCCAATCCCAGCCAACACAGGGCGCAAGGCAGGAAACGAACCCCAGGCAGGGCGCCAGCTAACCGCAGGACACACACACATACACACCAAGCACACACTAGGGACAATTTAGAATTGCCAATGCACCTAACTTGCATGTCTTTGGACTGTGGGAGGAAACCGGAGCACCCAGAGGAAACCCACGCAGACAACATGCAAACTCCACGCAGGGAGGACCCAGGAAGCGAACCCAGGTCTCCTAACTGCGAGGCAGCAGCACTACCACTGCACCACCCAATAAATAATACATTAACATATAATTCAGTGTACCGGTATATACAAACAAGAAAACAAAAAACTACTTCAGGAAACAATGCAGTAATTTACTAGTAATTATTTATTTAAATATTGAAGGCTAAAATAACAGAATACAACAACAGAAATTATAACTAATAATGCTGGTAATCCAAGTGTTTTATTCTCTACTATTGATCGTTTGCTAAACTGAGGTCATTCAATGGAATGCCTCCAAAAAACTTCCAGTGAAACTTGAGGCTTTTGCAATTTTTTTTTTTTTTTTTTAAAATCACAAAATTAATGATATTAGCAAAAATATAGTGCATGCCCCAATACTGATCCTATTAAATCCCGGTATTCCATTTTAAGTGAATGAAATTCTTTCATCAGGATAGCTTTACTCGATCAATATAGAATAATTTCTCAAATGAAACCCTTCACCTGCATCTTTGACCTAAAAGCAATAAGCTTTTTCAAAGAAGTACCCAACGTGCTAATTGATAGTGTGCTTGACATAGTAAATTCATCATTAGGTGTGTGGCTCTTCCCAGACTGTCTTAAGACTGCTGTTGTTAAACCCCTGCTCAAGAAAAATAATCTTGACTCCAATGTTTGACAATTTTAGACCCATTTCTAGACTAACCTGCCTTATGTAAAATTCTTGAAAAGACAGTCATTTTGCAGTTACAGTAAATGATCACTTGAATAAACATGCTATTCTTGATAAGTTTCAGTCAGGTTTTAGAACAAATCACAGTACAGAAACTGCACTGGTTAAAATAGTTAATGACTTGGTGGTTAATGAGGACAGAGCCCGTTTATATTTTCTGATCCTCTTAGATCGGAGTGCCACATTTGGTACCACTGATCACAATATTCTTATAAATCGCCTTAGTCAGTGGGTGGGCTTCTCTGGTTATGTCTTAAATTGGTTTGACTCTTACTTAACAGGTAGAAAATTCTTTGTTAGTTGTGGTAATTATACTTAGAAGACACATGATATTCTATATGGTGTTTCACAAGCATCTATTCTGGGTCCACTGTTCTTTTCGATCTACATGCTTTAATTAGGTCAGATTATGTCAAGGCATAATGTGAGCTACCACAGCTATGCTGATGACACACAACTATATTTATCAATAGCACCTGATGAACCCCAACTCTACTGGTTCACTGACCCAATGTCTTATTTGTGTTTCTGAGTCGAGGAGTATTAATTTTCTGAAACAACATAAGGAGAAAACAGAAATCTTAGTTATTGACAAAAATGGATACAGTAAGGGAATTAGAAATAAACTTGATTCATTAGGCTTAAACAGTAACAGAGGCATTTAATACAGAAACTGTCGATTAAAAAGGATTATTATAAATTATAATTATTAATCCTAATTGAAATTAAAATGTCAGCCAAAAGGTACCTTGTTATATGTGGTGCCTTCATAAAGTATTCAGACCCATTCACTTTTTTCACATTGTGTTAGGTTGCAGCCTTCTGCTGAAATCATTTTATTTTTTCACCTCATCAAACAACACTTAATAGAATGACAAAGCAAAAAAAGAATATTAAAAAGTTTTACTAATTTATTAAAAATAAACACTGAAATATCACTTTAATACAACTATTCAGGCCCTTTTCTATGAAATTTGGCTCAGGTGCATCCCATCCTATTGAACATCATTGAAATGTGTTTACACCTTGTTTGGAGTCCACCTGTGGTAAATTATAAAGGGGGATGTAGACAGACGGCAATCCTTGCTGAGAGGTCATTAATATGGAAGTTCACAGGGAGACTGCCCCTGGCAGCCATGAGTTCCTGCCAATACACTGGGTGGCAGCACCCCTCTTGCTTGGCTGCCATGTAGACAACCCACAAGGTTGCATGGAAGTTGTAGTTCTGGTGGACAGCCCTGTTGGGATCATTGGGTGCCATTAGAGGTAGCTGCTCGGGGAAGGCTCCCCTTTCGGACAGAAGTTCTGCCTGACCAGAAATGCTTTCTGGTTACAGTGCTGATGTGCCAGAAGTACTCTCAGGTCCAAGTTAAAAAGAAGCGCTCCATCCAACATGACACAATTTGATAGGATCTCCAAAGAAGAATGGCAGAAAATCTCCAAATCCAAGTGTGTGAAGCTAGTCATACCAAGAACTGTCTAAGCTGTAATTATTGTCAAAGGTGCTTCAACTAAGTGATTGAGTAAAGAGTCTGAATACTTGTGTCAGTGTGATATTTGAGTTTTTTTACTTTTAGTTAATAATATGCAAAGATTTTTAACTTTCTGTTTTTGCTATGTCATTCTGGGGAAACTGGGTGTTGCTTAATGAGGGAAAAAAATAATTTTAAACTATTAAGGCATTATGCTGCAACACAGCAAAATGTGAAAAAGATTAGGGGGTCTAAATACATCGTATATACTGTAGCAGTTAAGGCTTTTGTCCACCTCTCGAACCCTCAGGTACCACTCTGATGACCAGGTGAATGTATAATAACTATTTATTTTGTTATTATAATGTGCACAAAGCACTCCACACACCACACTACTCATATACACAATAAACTATTCAATAAACCAATCCTCCTCGCCCAGACACGTCGCCACCCTACCTCCCAGCTCAGCTCAGTGTTCTGGGCTTCCCACAATCCTTTTATAGCCCCGACCCGGAAGTGGTTCCTGGCCAAACCCACAAGTCCGTTTTCCTTCCGGGTCAGGGCAAACCGTCCTTTTCATCATCCCGGGAGCACGTCGTTCCTTCCGGACACGTGATGCTGACGCACTCCCGGGTTATAGGGCACACAAGAGCCCACTAGCCCCCCTACAGCGACTCCCGGTGGTCCCCAAGGTATCCAGCAGGGCTGTGTATAGAAAGTACAAAGTCCATGAGGCCCTGCTGGAACTCGGGGCACCATCATGCTGTACGGAGGGCTCCTCCTAGCGGCCTGGGGGTGGCGACCGGAATCCATAGCCGGTCGTCCATCACAATACCATAACTTGCTCTTTCTGAAAATGCACAACTTAAGTAACGAGCAAATGAAAAATCAAAAGGTGCTGGGAAATACGTGTGCCTTTCCACATGAATAGGTTATTTTGATCAATTAGCATGAGTTAACATTAGAATTACCAGAGTCTATGAAAAAACTCGTAGATCTGGCCCACCTTAAAACCATTCTCACCTCTCCGCCAGCATCTTTTGTCTTCTAAATGTGCTGATTAAGACGAGCAGCAAGCAGCTGGCTAGTCCATCCCACACCATGGAAATAATAGATCGTTATTTGGAACACATGCATTTCATGTGTGTTCCATTTCTACAGTAATCACTGTAAACACATTGTTAAAACAGAAACTTTTTCATATTTTAGTAATAAATATTACAAAATGTAGGCATAAACTATAGAATGTGTGAAGCCTGAAGTCCAAAGATCAAATAAACACTTTCACAAAAGGTTCAATAACGATACAACACCTTCTGTGGCGTAACGTTAAGATTTGCTGACTCAGAGTGCAGCAACCCTACCGTGCCTCAGAGACCCGAGTTCGATTCCCAGCTGGAGAGAAAGTGTTATTTTTTTTTTCTTTTTAACCTCAAACGGACATAAAATTTATAAACTGGTATGCACTGTAAATCATTAAGTTTAAAATGTCAATCGTGGTTATTTCTGTTGATTAATTCATGCTTTTTACTTAGAGTCAGAACAGGAGCTTATTCAGCTTCTGATTTGACTCTAACAGCGGCAGTATAAATTCACACCCGATCTGACGCTGTTTGTTTAAAAAAAAAATATTGCATAATAGCGCATCTATGTGAAAACAGCAGTGTCAGATGGGGAGTGTCTGATGATTTCATATAGCGCTGAAGTTACTGCCCTTTACTATGCTTTCCTCTGCATGTCCTGGAGTACAAAAGAAACAGCGGTAGTATGTATCGTGATAAAGACGCACTATAGCTCTGCAGTGTATGTGAAAACAGCAGTGTCAGATGGGGAGGGGAGGGGAAGGATCCTGAACGTGACTGAGAGAATGAAAAGTGAATAAAAAAAATAAAAAAAGACAAAGCTAACCTTTACAAGTATCATAAATTACACCGGCTGTTACAGACTGAAATCAAACATATGTTTTTATTCTAAAATAGTAAGAATAAGAGCAGTTCACTTCTCAAAAGGGAGTCATACAGGATCGAACTCGTAATCTTTCGATTCCCAGTCAGCAGCTGATACTGTTGCGCCACGGCGGCAGTAATAGTAAATATGTGTCAATGTCGCATGCATGCATGCCTCCTGCAGTTATATTTTTGAATAAAAGTGCACTTGTTGTGTTATATTTGTACCTTTTGTGAAAGCGTTTCTTTGATATTTGGACTTCAGGCTTCATACATTATATAGTTTATGCCTACATTTTGTCATTTACTACTAGAATATGAAAAACGTTTCTGTTTTAAAAATGTGTTTACACAGATTACTGTAGAAACGGAACACACATGAAATGCGTGTGTTCCAAATAACGATCTATTATTTCCACTATAAAACTGTACTTCAATCCCAGATAATCAATCAAGGCATGAGCTGGGAGAAGTTCGTGCACGTACTAAGTCGGTGGGGGGATGGAATAGCCGGCTGCTTGCAGCTTGTCTTTATCTGAACATTTAGAAGACAAAAGATGCTGGCGGAGAGGTGCGAACGGATTTAAGAAGCGATTTAAGGTGGGACGGATCTACGGGTTTTTTCATAGGCTCTGGTAATTCTAGTGTTAAACAACTTTTTTCTTATAGAAAGATTTTCACACCACTGCAAAAGGTGCAATGCATGGCAAAGTTATTATAGTTAACGAAAACTAAAATCAAAACTGAAACTATTATTAAAAAAATATTTTCGTAAACTGAAATAAAATAATAATTTACTAAAATATTTTTAGTTTTCATTTTTGAATGAATATTCTTGTTAGTCTTTAACCCTTGTAAGTTTTAACTCTAAAACAGAAAGTCATCCACCACGAGCCGTCCCCGCACATATTCATCCAGGGAATGGTGGCTGGTGACGGAGGGCAGCTGTTCACACATCATTTGCGGAGACAGAGCAAGCTGAGTGCAAATGCGTAAAGTGTGAGAAATAGAAAGCGATTTGCGTGCTGCCTTTCTTTGCACTTGTTTTTGTCGGAGGGAGGAGGATGTCCTAAAATGGACACTGTACAACGGCTGAAATCAGAATGTGCTGTTCAACAAAAACTTTACCGTATGGACAGAAAAATCACGAGTAAATAACTTTTCAATTTATTTCTCAGGTTACTGCTTTTTGTTGACAGCAATTCACCTGCCACTTCGCACAGGAGAAATCGTTTTTACGTTCTTATATATGAAGTACAGTAATCCCTCCTCCATCGCGGGGGTTGCGTTCCAGAGCCACCCGCGAAATAAGAAAATCCGCGAAGTAGAAACCATATGTTTATATGGTTATTTTTATATTGTCATGCTTGGGTCACAGATTTGCGCAGAAACACAGGAGGTTGTAGAGAGACAGGAACGTTATTCAAACACTGCAAACAAGCATTTGTCTCTTTTTCAAAAGTTTAAACTGTGCTCCATGACAAGACAGAGATGACAGTTCCATCTCACAATTAAAAGAATGCAAACATATCTTCCTCTTCAAAGGAGTGCGCGTCAGGAGCAGATAATGTCACATAGATAGAGAAAAGCAAACAAATCAATAGGGCTGTTTGGCTTTTAAGTATGCGAAGCACCGCGGCACAAAGCTGTTGAAGGTGGCAGCTCACACCCCCTCTGTCAGGAGCAGAGAAAGAGAGAGAGAGAGAGAGATAGAGAGAGACAGAGTTTGGTTTTTCAATCAAAAATCAATACGTGCCCTTCGAGCTTTTAAGTATGCGAAGCACCGTGCAGCATGTCGTTTCAGGAAGCAGCTGCACAAAAGATAGCAACGTGAAGATAATCTTTCAGCATTTTTAGACGAGCGTCCGTATCGTCTAGGTGTGCGAACAGCCCCCCTGCTCAATCCCCCTACGTCAGGATCAGAGAAAGTCAGCGCAAGAGAGAGAGAAAAGTAAGCTGGGTAGCGTCCCTTGTATGAAATCAAGTGGGCAAACCAACTGAGGAAGCATGTACCAGAAATTAAAAGACCCATTGTCCGCAGAAATCCGCGAACCAGCAAAAAATCCGCGATATATATTTAAATATGCTTACATATAAAATCCGCGATGGAGTGAAGCCGCGAAAGGCGAAGCGCGATATAGCGAGGGATCACTGTATAGAGAAAGTATAGTAATCATGAAAAAATTCAACCGCAATATTTTGATGAATCTTCACGTTCTAGACCTCACAGAGTCCAAAAATACTGCTTTTTGGAATTGTGTGTGTGTGCGCGCGTGTGTCTGTGTGTGTGTATATAAACACGATAACTCAAAAACGCAACTAGATAGATGGATGAAATTTGGCATGTGGTTGTTAAACCATAATTATAGGTCTGTATAAACTTTTGGGCCAAATCCATCACCCGGAAGTGGTACTTCACCTAAACACATATGATTTTTTTTTTTATTTATGCAGCTGCAGAGTCCGATTTATTCAACATTACTTTTATAATAATTTTTCAATATATTATTAATTTGATTTGTTGTTGATGGTTCCTTAATGTACATAATATAACAATATAATCATTGTCTTGCGGTTTACTCCTCAAATATCCATCCCCATATCTGAGTATACAAGAGAGTCGAGGGAGACCACTCCTGATTTTTGAAAAAAAAAAAAAACAGCACTGCTCGAGAGACTGACAAGGTCAACATAAAAGATCAGAATATTGTGGCTGACCAATCACTTTTGCTTTAAAAACATCGTTTAACAACGAAGCAATACAAACAAAGGTAGAGAGTCTGACAAGTGATGAAAAACTAAACATTCTAATGGGTTTTTCTATTTATTCTACATTTATTAATTTATCTTTTTTAGTTCATATTCACAACTCAAAATGCCTGATATTGTGAAAGTAATCCATTAGCAGAATTATATTTTAAAATATTTGTCTCCCTTTTTTCAATGTTTTTCTCTTTCTCTCTCAAAATAGATAGTTGAAATATCATATTTATGTTCTTAATATCAGCCATATCATACGTTTTGCATACCAGGGAGTTTTCCTGCCTTACATCCAAACCTGCTGGGGTAGGCTCCAGGTTTCCTGTGATCCTGCTCTGGATAAACAGGTTTAGATAATGTATATATTGTTCTTAATCTCAGATGCTGTCTCTGTTGTTTTGTGCCTGTCCGTATTACTATTACCTGCTCTTGCCCTGCTCATTATGGGTTTACTGTTCTTATGGTGGGCTATTCAAGACTCACTACCTCTAACCAGGACACTGCATGCTTGTTCTTTCTTTCCCTCAATACAGCCAGGTGGGGTCTGCACACTCATTCAAGTCTAAGAGTCCTGTTTTTCCTAAGCCCCTGTGATTTTCATGAGAAAATATTTTAAAAATTATACAATTGTGTAAAATTATTCATATTCAGTATCTAGGTTTTGATTATGCTTGTTTTTATCAGACAAAAAACAAAACCAGATAGTGGAAGCTTACTACACTGCCTGGTTTACTAACATTAAACTCATATCCAAATCTGTTTTTAAGTGTATAGTTCTGTCTGATTGTGACACAAAACTAACTCCGTATAGGCGCTCCATGCCATAATTACTAAAACTAAAACTGAAACTAATATATATAAAAATAAAATAGAAATGTCTTTGTGAAATAAAAACTAAACTAAAACTAAAAATACATGATGAAGGAAAACTAAAACTAGACCAAGTAAGGTCAGAAAAAATATAGAAATAAAAACTAATATAAAAAGGCAAAACTATAATAACCTTGGTGTATGGATCTATTTTATGAGGAGTTAAATTTTGTTTGCTATTTCAGGACAGAGTACAGAACTGATTTAAAAACATACAAGGAACAAATGATTCAATTATAGAGGTGTAAGAACTAATCAATGATGCTGATAACACCAACAACAAAAGGTTGTAAGCATTGACTATTTAGGTTTTTATATTAAGTGTTCTTTCTCTGCATCTGTTTATTGACAGAGGGAAACATATTTGAACAAATAATACAGGCAACAGCAGTTAAGGGCTAAATACAAACTAATTCTACAAAAGTATAAAAGACCAATTGGCTTGGACATTTTAAAAAAAAAAATCAGTTTCCTGGATTCCATGTTGGAAACAAGGCAGATGGCAAAGAAGAATCAGCATAGTAAGATAGTATTGTTAGTGGTGAAATAAAAAGTCCTGAATGGCTCCAATATCCAAGAACCACAAAACTAGGCCAAACACATGACTTGTGCCCATACACATTCAATATAATGATCATTCAATTTATTATGGAATAAGATTGAATATTTTAGATATTAATGAAAATAGCATAGGTAGAAGCACATGTTTAGAGGTGTACAGCATGATACAGTGCAGTTTGCCTTCATTTATGTGGATAAGTGTTGCAAATATGTAGTACTCTCTGTATTAGAAAAGAGTTTACTTCCCAACCTCTGTGAATGTTATACTTAAAGAAAAACATTTACTTTAAAATTTTAAAATACATTCACAAAGACAACCCTAGCTCCTGAAAAAAGAGCTTTCCATACTATTTAACATGTTCATATCATTGCTCATATTGCACAGCTTAGTTGCTCAGGTGTGTACAGCCAAAAAAAAAAATCTGTACTTTACTATTACATTTTTTCCCTGAAGTTAGCAAAGATTTTGAATTGACAACAAGGCTATGAGTTCTACCCAGGAGAGTGACTTTCTTATGTTCATCAAAAAAAAGCCAAAAACACAAGCAATACGGTATTTTTATCTGGAATTTCTGATGCTTATGGAAGTCTTTCATGTACAAACCAGAGTGCATATGCTAGTATTCCAAATGAAAAAAGTTGGGCCAGCAGCAGTCCCAGCTCCAACATTACTGCTGTCTCCGTACTTGACTCAATTCTTGGTGATAAAGATGCTCATGGAAAAGTCTTAAGGAATGAAACTTTCACATACTTCACACAGAAGCAAACTGTGATGGTGGAAGATTAACAAGGCTAGAGTGTCCACTTTGACCAGGCTAGCAAAGTCCTACTTATATGGTTCTTGTCATATTCAAAGTAGATATTCTCTGAAGCAGGCAAGATACCTCCAGAGCAGACAGTAAGCCTTAGCCTGAGCATGTTGCTAAGCTCACATTTTTGCATTATAATTTAAAGTTCATTTAATACAATCTTTCGTTCACAGCCCAGTTTTTGACCAGTGTTAACACTCATTTAGTTAGCTTTGTACTTTTTCTTAAATTAATTTTTTCTTTAATTTCTGGAACTTTCCAACAAAAGACTAAAGCAGTTTTAGTTCTTTTGAATGCAAGAAACTCGCCAAATGACAGCATGTGGCAGATTCTGAACACAATTTTAATTATATATATTATATAAATACACAGTATACTGTATAAGGGTTTGTCACATTGAATGCCATATTTGAATATAATTTAAATGTATTATAAAAACATTATATTCAAAAGGCAAAATTGATGTATGAATGCAAAAGAATGGTTGTTTTACCTTCCACTAAGCAACCCAGCATCATGTTACTTCAGACATACAGTATTATGCAACTCTTGTATTGTCATCATTAACATGGATTGCCTTCTGCTTCTTGAGGCATCGTGGTTTTGGTGCAGTACCAAACAAACCATGTAGCAGTTTCCATGAGGTATAAATGTGATTCAACAAAGTAACACTCTTAACTACAGATCCCAGAACTGCATTATGGAAAACATCATGACTTACAAAACAGAGCGCACATTAAGATCTCAAGATGCTGGTCTGCTTATGATTCCAAGGATTAATAAAATAACAGTGGGAGGCCGAGTTTTAGTTACAGGGGCCCTAAACTGTGGAATGGTCTGCCTGCTACTATAAGAGATCTTCGGTCTCAGCTTTCAAATCCCAACTGAAGACTCACTACTTCAGTTTAGCATATCCTGACTAGAGCTGCTGATTAACTGTATAGACTGCATCTCTGTTGTTAGTCATTAGCACTAAAACATAAGTAACATGATAGTTATAATTTTTACTAACCCTCACCTATTCTGTTTCTCTTCTCAGTACTCATTTGTGGCACTTGGTGCCACGGCCCACCTGCCAAGTTGTTTTGCCTGCCTAAGGTAAACTCATCCCTGATGGAGGATCGCAGGAATGGTTGGGTAGATGGGTCCTTTCATCGGACTGGCTGGTCCAGCGCTGTCTCAGCTGTGGAATTGCCAATTGGGGGAGGCAGCTTGATGGCTGAGGTCTCCAGGACTCTAAACAAATCCAAATCATATTATGTGGTATTATCTACTGTTAAATTCTTCTCCGTATTTGTGATATTTTTATTTTTATACTGTATTGAGGATTACTTGTGTTGTGTACTGTGTATTGTATTGTATTGACCCCCTTCTTTTTGACACCCACTGCAATCCCAACCTACCTGGAAAGGGGTCTCTCTTTGAACTGCCTTTCCCAAGGTTTCTTTCTTCCATTTTTTCCCTACAAGGGTTTTTTTTGGGAGTTTTTCCTTGTCTTCTTAGAGAGTCAAGGCTGGGGGGCTGTCAAGAGAGACAGGGCCTGTTAAAGCCCATTGCGGCACTTCTTGGGTGATTTTGAGCTATACAAAAATAAACTGTATTGTATTTTAATTGTATCTCTTCTGGTAAGTAGTTAGACTCATTATAAAAATAAATCCACAAATGCATGTAAGTTTGCATAAAGTAACTTGCACAAGTAGCAGTCAATAAGATCAATCCTAGCACCTAATTAGAGAAAGAGGGTTATCACAAGAGGCTCTGAGGGTTATCACACAATCAGACCAAGTAGATCAGTAGTTAACCATGTAAAAAAAGGTCTAGACCAGGGGTTCTTAGCCTGAGGTCCATGGATGCCTATACAGTCTGTTACTATTGATTTAGAGTAGATAATATAGTAGTAGTAGAAATGGTAGTAAAAAATGTAGTAGTAGTACAGTAATCCCTCCTCGATCGCGGGGGTTGCGTTCCAGAACCCCCCGCGAAAGGTGAAAATCCGCGAAGTAGAAACCATATGTTTATATGGTTATTTTTATATTGTCATGCTTGGGTCACAGATTTGCACAGAAACACAGGAGGGTGTAGAGAGACAGGAACTTTATTCAAACACTGCAAACAAACATTTGTCTCTTTTTCAAAAGTTTAAACTGTGCTCCATGACAAGACAGAGATGACAGTTCCATCTCACAATTAAAAGAATGCAAACATATCTTCCTCTTCAATGGAGTACGCGTCAGGAGCAGAGAATGTCAGAGAGAGAGAGAGAGAGAAAAAAGCAAACAAAAATCAATAGGGCTGTTTGGCTTTTAAGTATTCGAAGCACCGCCGGTACAATGTAAAGGTAGTCTTTCAGCATTTTTTAGAGGAGCGTCCGTATCCTCTAGATCAGTGTGCGAACAGCCTCTCTGCGCTCTGGTTGGGTAGCTTCTCAGCCATCTGCCAATAGCGTCCCTTGTATGAAATCAACTGGGCAAACCAACCAAGGAAGCATGTACCAGAACTTAAAAGACCCATTCATTGTCTGCAGAAATCCGCGAACCAGCAAAAAATCCGCGATATAAATTTAAATATGCTTACATATAAAATCAGCGATAGAGTGAAGCCGCGAAAGTCGAAGCGCGATATAGCGAAGGATTACTGTATATCTGTTTTAATTTGCACAAGGGGATTGTATTTCATAATTATGAGTGGACATTGCTTTTTGCATAAAAAAAGGAGTTTTTTGGGTTTTTTTTAAGATTGTTTACTTTAAAGTTTAATAATACTTTGTGTAAGTCATTTATATATGAGACTATCAAATCTCTATAAATAAAGTACATTATATTCATTGCATGCGAAGTTGTGTTTATGTGAATATTTCTGGGGAAGGGAGTCCATAGCTTTCATCAGATTCTTAAAGGCGTATGTGACTCAAAAAAAGTTAAGAATCACTGGTCTTGACTAACATGTGTTTAGGTAGGTCGAACCAACCATATACAGAGTTAGTAAGAAACTAACGCCTTTGCAAACAATGATGAAAACTCCTAATCTTATATTGCAAGAATGAAACACAAAGTTGGGGCATCCTCAATGCAATCACATTTTGGGCACGATGGGACACTGGAGGCAAGTTAACTTTGATGCTACATAGTAAATGGTAATCAAAGAGTACAAAGTGAAACTTATTAACAGATAGTTACTGGTCTAAATACAGTAGACATGTGATATGGGATAAGCTAAATAGTAAATACAAAGCATCATACAGTGAAATTAAATTCATAAGAGTCATTCACTGTTTTAAGTTTAAATGAGCCACATTACCGTAAAAACTCAGCAGAGTTTGCCATTGAGTCACAAATGAAATGTGTCAGATCTGTGGCATGCAATGTAACACATTTTCCTGTTATTTTTCTAGTTATCATATAAATGACGTTCTGCTCAATAAACAAACCACAGAAGCATGGCAAATACTGCGGTGCACAAATGCAGTTCTTGTTGAATATTAATGATTTATACAGAGGGAAAAAAAAAAGTTTCTGCCCACTGAATTAAAGTCCATGACCAACCCAAGGAGCGTTTATGGTTATATCTGGTTTGCTTGAAAATTTGCTGTCTAAAATACAACTGAATTACCTGGAGATTAAAACAAACTAATAATCATCTCTTGGTTTGGGACAAAGTAAATTGACCATGAGTATGAAAATGCCTTAAAACACAATGTTTCGTAATGCATTTTAGTACAGACTTTTTTTTTTTTTTTTTATCTACCGCACTAGTCTTGGATTAATTAGTTGTACTAAGTACATAAACACTTCTCCAACACCCTAAAAGTATCCCTCTGATGCCAATTCTGTTTTGATTCATTGCTGAACTGGAGATCCCTGACTTATTGCTGCTTTATGATAAACCCATGAAAGGGTAAGTATGGTATTTTTCAAGTCAAGGTTACTTCTTCACCAACATATATATGCATTTGCCATGTGAATTGTGTTGCAAAGTATAGCGTATTCTACAAATTTTCAAAAACATCTTGCCTGTGCTGGCACTTTATAATGGAGGCAATGGAGCAAGAAGCACCACCGGAAAATAAAAGCCTAAAACTTGCTGGATATATCCTGAGTTTCGATACAAAAAAAGATGTCTTCCAAGTTTCCGGCACATGCTTGTGATAACAAAAGGGATCTGAAAATAAGTGTTTTATTGCATATTAGTGCTGCTATTTTTCTTGAAGAAAAGATACCTTTTATGAGGTAGTATGCACAACTGGTTTTCTTTTAAAATGTCTGAACCCCATAATATTGGTGTTTTTTGTTCAGAAATGACATGTATAATTTATTTTACAATGCGTGTAATTACAAGATGCAGATCAATACTCTGCAACTATCTTGGTTTGAAAAACAGACTAATATGATAAGTTTAAGGCTTCTGTTTTCAGCTTTATCCTAGCCCTGTTGATTCCAATGTAAAAAACCAGAGTAAGCAAGATATATATTTTTTTAATTTATAGATAATCCTGGTTTTTGGAATACAATTTCAAGTTATAAATGTCCATATACCATGTTATATCGTTTGTACCATTTGGAAAACTCAGTTTTTCATTCTCATTATGAAAAATAACCACATTAATTATGATTTTTCTTTTATTATATTTACAGCTTTAAAACACTCATTTAAAACAGCGTATTTAGAGAAAGCAATGCTTATTTAGCAACCTTAGCTAACTCGTGATTTCATGCACAGTGTTAATTGGCTGCAGGCTTGGCACATACTCCTTAAAGCAATGTAGCATTTGAAGAAAAAAAAAAACATTTACATTTAATTCAGGTCACATGTATTACATTACTATTGCAACTGTAAAGGGACAAATGAGAGAAACTCAGGTTAGTTTAGTCCTGTATGTTATTCCCTGACCAAATACTCTCACCTGTTGAACTGAACCGGCATCCTGTACTGCAATTTATCAAGCTGTGTACAGCAGAACTGGTCTACTACCAAAGCTATCCAAAAAATATTAACGTTTTTAAAAAAAAAAAAAAAAAAGGATTTTTACATGCATTACCAGAGGTGCAAAGTGTCCTTAGATGGGCATATTCTTTGATCTTGTCAATTTATATACACTAATCTGTTTTTTTTTTTTTGTGAAGAGCTGTTTTCAAGTGTCACATTTGTTTGAATTTTCATGTCTCTTTTAAGCAATAGCATACAACTTACAAATAAGTAATGCTTTACAAACACACCTTTATTAAAAGTAAAAATGGTAATATAGTAATGGTATAAATTTAAAAAGGCATGGAGCACCCTATATATTAAGCTTCACTGTATTACATTATTACATTTTTCCTATAAGCAAGGTTTTATCAAAATCAAAAGAAAAAATCTCAAAAGAAATAAAACAGCTGTGTTTTAACTTAAGTAAGACTGCATAGTACATTAATTAAAAGTATGAAAACACATCATTAAACAGGATGTCTTTATTAGCCAGGAAAGGCTCAAATTAAGATAGATTAACCTTTTCCCTCCACAGCAAAACCTTCATTATTTCTTAAAAAACATTTGGAACAATTATTGTACAAATTGACATGCTAGAGCAATTTCTTACACTTAAGTGAAAATATTAAAATGAAAAGGCTAAAAGTAAGTAAACATTCAAACAGGGCAATTAATCTATAACAGACCAACTCACAAAGCTTTATAGCAACATAAATCATGATTTCCATAATAATCTAAAAAGATCTACAGTATATATAAGTATACAATTTATTTTTTGAGTAAACTGATTGTGGACTAAAATTAGATTTTTTTGGCATATGTATTATCTGAAAAACATTACTTAGGGAGAAGAAACTTACATTATCGTGCTTAAAAAAACAAAGCATCTTAAGCTCCCGGAAGACCCTCTTGCATGATACCAGATTCTGGAAGACATTGGGCATCTTTTTAAGGGCAACTCTTTTCCCATCTCTAGGATCTGTCACTGACCTTAAAAAAAAAAAAAAAAAAAAAAAGTATTAGTATATCAGAAAAAGAATTATAAAAATGCTACAGAACATTAAAAGATACAAAAGATAAACTACAGCATACAGTATAATTTCTGATCTTACTACAACTGCTTTCCATGCCACACACAGACAATACTGTATATAATCGGACACATCAGTTAAAGTCCATGTTTGATATAAATGAAAAAATGGTAGATGCACAAAAAGGAAGTGATCAATATTTAAGTACAAAGGCATTGCACAATACTAACTGTTTGGATCAGATCCTTTCATATTTAGCCAACAACAACTTGTTTTCTTTTGCTTTCATATTTAAAAACAGCTGGTTCAATTGAAAAGAATTTGATGAATTTTGCTGTTCTGCTGTATTATTGCTTTATACACATTTTATATTTACATTGCTTTTCTGGAAGTGGTCCTTTTTAAATCATATCACAAACATTAATTCCAGTATATCTGTACCAAAACATTATGCAGTGTTATGTAAAAAAAATCTAATATTGTTTAAATTGTTCCTCTCCTTAACAGTAAAGAAGTGTTCAACCAACTTATGCTCTTACACCCATAAAAAAAATACATACGAAAGTAATTTTTTAAAACAATTTAATTACATATATGGAGTTACAGACTTAACTACATTTTTCAATAGGGCTACATTTACCCACTCAAACCAACATCTGGACATGTTCAAATTCATATTCACTTGAGTTTATCTTTGAAAAGCATACCTATTTATTGTTTGTTTAAATATTTCAAAACAGAGAGCATGTGATAAGGGGTCTATGGCGTCTAGCAGATTTTAAATAAATATTCAACGCTCGTGAGCGTGTAGTGTCGGAATCAGGTGCGGGTGTGTGTAGGCCTGTGCCACTCTGGAGATGGTTGGAGTGCCTGACTGATTGTGCATACACATGCAAATGCGAGTGTCAGTCAGGTTCCTCATTCAAGCCTCAGAGGGCTGGCATATCACATCTGTGCCCAATCAAATCAGAAGATAAAGGGAGCCTGCACGGCAGAGAGGGACAGAAAGATAAGAAGGAGAACAGAGGTTAGAAGGAGATGAAAAAGAAAGGCCAAAAGAGAGACAGGAGGGGAGATCGCCATCCCGAGCAAAATAGAGGCAGGCTTAGGAAGGGGCACTTCTACAGAATGATTTCCTGTGAGTAGGAGTGGCCCAATATACAGTTTCTCCCACAGACACCGAGGGACTTGCGGCAGGAGATGGGTGCAGCTTGGAATGGTTGCTGAGGGCTCAGTAACCTGAGCCAGGAATAGATGGTTAACTGCACCTGTCAGAGGGACATCTCCTCAGGCTGCAAGTTTTGCCTTTTTATATTAGTTTTTATTTCTACATTTTTTCTGATCTTACTTTGAAATTTAGTTTAGTTTTAGTTTTCCTTCATTGTGTATTTTTAGTTTTAATTTAGTTTTTATTTCACAAAGACATTTCTATTTTATTTTTATATCTATCAGTTTCAGTTTTAGTTTTAGTAATTAAGGTGTGGTTAAAGAGCTACTATGGAGTTTAGTTTTGTAGGATTTGGATATAACATGAGTTTAATGTTACTGGAAGATTACTACACTACATGGTTTACTATCTAGTTTTGTTTTTGTCTGATTAAAACAAGCATAATCAAAACCAGATACCGAATATGAACAATTTTATACAGTTTTATAAATTTTTTAAATATTTTCTATGTCATTTGTGCTGAACAAATGTGCGTGGACTGTTGGTACTTTTTATCTTTTCCTTTTATTGCCCAGAATGGACCAATTTGTAATGAAATTTAGGTTTGAGGGTTTTTTACTCTAAATGTCCACTGCACACAACATATCCTGCTCCAAGACTAGGGATGCTCCAATATGGGAATTTTGGGCCAATGCTGATATCCGATAATGTCTATGTAATTATCTTCTGATGCCAATACACAAATTTATAAGACATGGAGAAAAAGGAGAATTGATCTGTCTGGACAAGAATTACAGACAAAGTGAACATTTATTTGTATAACAATTTTGCACACCACATTCAATCATTAAAAACAAATGATATCTGCCATATTTGGTAATGTCTATGTACTTATCTACCGATGCCGATATACATATGTATAAAGACACAGAGAAAAATGAGACTTGATCTGTCTGGACAAGAATTAGACAAAGTGAACATTTATTTGTATAACAATTCTGCACACCACATTCAATCATTAAAAACAAATGATATCTGCCACATTTGGCTGGCTACACGTTGGTTATACGGGAAACAGTTTTGCAGGTTGTTGCTTTAAATAACACTTTTCTCTTTCTTTCTGATGGAACAAATACAACAAATTCAACAATAATCAAAAAAATTAAAAATGAAAAAACAAACGGTAAAATGTACAATGACAATGAAATAAGCAATACCCCTTAAGAATAACAACTTTTGCAGATTATTTACAATCATTAAAATGGCTTCTGCTCAACCACATTTGGCTGGCTATCTGATCCTTTGTTTTACAGTCTGCAGTATTAAATACTACATAATACTTTTTTTCTTTCTTTTTGATGGAATAAATCTAACCAATCTATAAATTTAAAAAAACAGAAAAGCGTACAACGGTAAAGAAATAAATAACTTTTTTGCTGGAGGCTTATCATTCTTTCCTATTTTTTTTAAGCATGATGGGGGGGGTTTCTTAACGAACAAGAGCATCTCTGCCTTGTCGCAGGAAATTCTGTTTCTCTTTTCGTTGATTACATTAGAAGCCAAACTGAATCTCTCGCTGTACAGTAGTACATGGGGCTGACAGGAACTTGCGTGCTACTTTGGCAATGGTAGGAAACCGACTCCAGTTGTTTCAGTGGATTTTCATTCCTCGGGATTGGTGCTTCAGAAAGAAATCCCTGCACCTGCCGAGTAGTATGCATACATATACAGCATTACCAGGGCTGTCAGATTAAGATTAGAATCCTTACAATAAAAATAAGTATATGGCATTTGAATTGAATGCATGTCTGTATTGTATTGTATTTGCTGTTTTTTGAAACATTTTATGATTAATATTTTTGCTTTTCACTGTAGATCATGATCTGCTTACAAGTTGCTCATTATTGCTTAAGAGACTCAGGTGAAAACAGTGGCTTCCATGAATGTGAATGGCTCTCCCACGAAATGCAACGCAAAGAGAAATAAGACACGCACTGCACTGGCACTTTCTAACAACAATGTTCAAAAGAAAAACAAACAAAATTGTCAGTGATTGCTCAAACAAAGTAAATGCAGTCATTTTTTTCTTTTTTTCCTAGAGACCGGAGGACCTTATATCCCTTTGTCTATTTTTTACAGTAAATAAACTGAAGCATTGTGACCCTTTACGTGTTTTACAAATGAAACAAGTGTATTAAATGTTACTTTGTGGTGGTCTTAAGTATTTTGTGTATTATAATCAATTAGCAGACAGCATATTTCAAAGTAACAAAAAAAAATGCAACATAAGTTTAAGTGTTTATTTACGAAACTATTTAATTAACATGCACCGAACAAAAATATGAAGCAAAGAAGAGGCTATAGTTGGCTCAGTCGCTTGATGAAAACTAGCAATCTTTAAAATGGGTGTGTTTAAAACAGACGATGCCGGCCGTTTAACTAACGACTAATAACAATATGGGTTAACAATTCAGAAACACGTATAGGCTGATCCTAAAATGTTACGTGCAAAAACATATCTGTAAAATCCCACAATAGTGTCCAGCACGTCTTAAGTAACACAAAGCCAAAGTTACTGCGAGATAAAACCAACAACCGCTCTTTTACATTCAATTGCCATTTTTCTTTCTTACCTTCCAAGATTTTTTATACATTCAAATTACTGTATGTTAGAATAGTGATATTCGATCCAAAAGCCCTAGTTATTTACTTAAAACAATGTTGTAATGATCTCCACAGAGCTTCTTCTTTTTTTTTTTTTTTTAACCCGCCTCTGTTGTCATCTGGCTGTTTTCCTGAGGCATCAATGTGTTCTGTTCAAGAATTTCGTTGTACATTTCAAAGAGCATGCATGCCACCTTGTCATTTATCTTGTCCCTGTTCTGTTGTGGACAATCTATCTGTGATTCACTCATTTGCATTTCGTTCGATGCAAGTTCCATCTGAGCTTGCAACATTTTGAGTGCCAGTGATTTTACATCTGCATTGAAATAGCAGTCTTTGTATCTCGGGTCTACAATAGTGGCAACACAGTACATGGGTTCTGTGTAAATCTCAATGAAACGATTGTTTACAGCCTCCAAGAGAGCGCTTTTACCGGTTTTACTGGTTTCGACTCCGAAGTCAGTATGAGCACTTTTAGTCAACAGTTGTTTTAAAGCATTAACTGAGAGAATAACGTTAGAAGCCAAGGCTTCAGACTGGCAAATTTCTTTTGTCAGATGTTCAAATGGAGCAAGGAGTGTGATTATATTCTCAATCAAACCCCACTGATTATGCATTAGAGTTGCAGGTAACTCTAAATTGGAGGCATAAGCTCCAAGGGCTCTTTTCTGCTCCAGCAAGCTTTGCAGCATATAGAATGTGCTATTCCATCTAGTCCAAACGTCTTGTTGAAGCATTTTCAGCTGCATACCAAGTTCAGTTTGTATAGTTTTGAGGCGCAAGCTGGCTAATTGTGAATGCTTTCTCTGCCGATCGGTACTGCATCCGAAATGCTGCACTGGGATAGTACGTCGTCGTTCAAGGCAAGCTGTAAAGTATGAGCCATACATGGCAAACTTGGGATCCCGCATTCCTCCATAGTCTTTGCAACATTGCGTGTGTTGTCTCGTAATACTACATGAACATCCTCTTTGGGTATTTTCCATTCTTTTAAACGCCACAGAGAGTGCAGCACCTGTGTGTGATCCAGAGCATTCTTGGGCATGCAAGATTGCTTTCTGCAATTCAAACTTGCGGTCGATCCACTGAGCAGTTAAACTAAGCATACTAATAGCACTCGTATCAGATGTCCATATATCAGTGGTAAAGCTTATGGCTGTGACATCTTCAGCAAGGAGTTTGTGCACATGACTTTCCACAATCTTATATAACTCTGGAAGCATTTTGTCAGAAAAATAACAGCAACTGGGTATCTGGTAACGGGGCTCAAGATGCTCAAACAGCCTTCGAAATCCCGTATCTTCTACAACAGAAAATGGCTGATCGTCCAGAGCAATAAATTCCATCACCTTTGCAGTAAATGTTTGAGCTTTTCAAGTAACTGATCAACACGTTGAGTAACTGCGAATTCTGTATATTTGTCAGGATAGCATGTCTTCAAGTGTGTAATTAAGTTGGTGGTATTGAAATTTCACACTTTTGTCCCTATCGGTTCGAATTATCGGTCAAATTTAGTCATCGGTCCGATGCCGAGTCATTTATTTTAACCCATTATCTGCTGATACAGATATAAATCCGATATTATCTTGCATTCCTATCCAAGACAATGGACTTATAATGAATGCCTTAAATATTGCATTGAAATATCTCCCATACTCCATCCATCCATTCATTATCCAACCCACTATATCACTAACTACAGGGTCATGGGGGTCTGCTGGAGCCAATCCCAGCCAACACAGGGCGCAAGGCAGGAAACAAACCCCAGGCAAGGCACCAACCCACTGCAGATCTCCCATACTGGGCTTTGTTATTTTCTACCAGCCATATTGATCTCAGGTTCCATCTCAGGCACATACAATTTATAGACAGAACTTTACCACCTGCAGGCCTGAAAAAATATTTTAAAAATCAGAAAATAGATTCTACTGTGCTCTGACAGGTGTGATCATGAAAATCATGGGGGCTTAGGAAGAATTGGGGTCTTAGACTTGAATTAGTGTGCAGACCCCACCTAGCTGTATTAAAGGAAACAAAGAAAAAAGTATTTAGTGTCAAGGTTAGGAGGAGCAGTGAGACTTAAACAGCCCATGAATAAGTACAGTAAACCCTTAAATGACCAGAGCAAGAGTAAGTAATCAGTGTGTGGACGGGCACAAAACGACAGAGATAGCATCTGACATTAGGAATAATATATACATTATCTAAACCTGTTTATCCATAGTAGAATTGCAGGAAACCTGGAGCCTACCCCAGCAGGCTTGGATGCAAGTCAGGAAAAATCCCTGGTATGAAATATGTATGATATGGCTGATGTTAAGAACAAAAAGAATATGGTATTTCAACTATATTTTGAGAGAGACAGAAAAATTGAAAAAAGAGGGACAAATATTAATACATATTTCTGCTACTGGATTATTTTCACAATATCAGGTATTTTGAGCATTGAATATAAAGTAAAAAAAGATAAATTAATAAATATAGAATACAAAAACACATTAGTATGTTTTGTTTTTCACTAGTTGGTAGACTCTCTTCTCCTACCTACCTGCAGTTCAGTAGAGACTTTACCAACACAGGAATTTTACAAGGTTTGTATCACTTCATTGTTAAACGACCATTTTAAAGCAAAAGTGATTAGTCAGTAACAATATGCTGATCTTGTATGATGACCGTCAGTCTCTCGATCAGTGCTGTTTTATTTTCAAAAAGGATTTCTCCTGTGTGAAGTGGCAGGTGAATTATTTTCAACAAAAAGCAGGCACCTGAGAAATAAACAAACGTTACTCACTCTTTTTTTTTCTGTCCATGTGATAAAGGTTTTGTTGACCAGCACATTCCGATTTCAGGTGTTTGAATTACATCTTGATATACAACAAGGGCAAAGAAAGGCGAAACAGTAAATCGCTTTTTATCTTGCACACGCCCATATTCAGCTTGCTCTGTCACCGCAAATGCTTTAAACACCTGACCTCCTTCATCAGCCACAGTTCACTGGATGAATACATGCAGGTGGGCTTGTGGCGGATTACTTTCTGTTTTAGAGTTAAAAGTTACAAGGGTTAAAGACAAAACGGCAAGAATATTCATTCAAAAATTTAAAATAAAAATATTTTTAGTAAATTATTTTATTTCAGTTAGTTTTTCCAGCTACTTTAAAAGTTTAGTTTTAGTTTTTCATTTCGGTTTTGTTAATTATTTTATTTCAGTTTACGAAAATGTTTTTTTAAGAATAGTTTCTGTTTTGATTTTAGTTTTCATTAACTATAATAACCTTGGCAAGAACCCAGTCAGGGTAAGTGGAGGGGATGTCAATTTTAGATAGAAACATTGAGGTTTTTTAAATTTTTTTGTTAAAGAGTTTCTCCTCAGTCTTTTTGGCTTAGCTTCCCAAGAAAAAATCTTCTAAAACTTTTCAAATTGAACTGTGAAATGTTCACAGATTAATCTTGGTTTAATAGGCCTTGCATGTCACCAGTCCATTTCTAACCTGAGTCGCTTCTAAAGGACAAGCTTTTGCAAGCGGTCCATGTTGGCTTGTTTTCTTGTGGGTTTTTTTTTTGCTCATTATACATAATTATTTTCAACTACAAAAACATTAATTCAGAACAGTCTTCATAACACAGTGGATTCATCCAGAATTAGCCACTGGTGAGAGCTATAATAATGTAATGATAATTGGATACTGCATTCCAGTATTTCTTCAAATAAATGCTTTAAGTGTTTTTGCTGCTTTTTTTTTTTAGTTGTTGTACTGATGGACTTCCATCATATTCAGACATTTAAGGAGTGTCATGAATGCAGTGTATAGTAATTCATTTTCAGCAATAAATCATTATTTTTGTAGCCCCAAAGATTTCCCTTCATTTCCACTAACCCATCAGATATAGTATCTTATAAGAAGACTTGGTTGTCACTAGTGCTAGGCGGTATGACCAAAATTCTATATCACAGTATTTTTCAAAATTATACCGGTTTCACTGTATTCAACGGTATTTTTTCCCCCCCATGCATGAATGGATGTTAACCACATTTTCCACTGCAATTACTGCAGTAGACAGGCTAAGAATAACCTATTCCACTGTCATGAGAATTGTACATTGTACAAAAAAAAAAAATTTTAATGTGCACACAAGTACTAATACAGGTTTGCATGGCCCCATAAAGTGATAGTTTTCAAGGGGGTGGCACTAATGAAGAGAAGGAATCACACTGCATGACAGATGCCGTCAAAATATAGAGCCTTTTTATTGAACAAATTTTGCAAACAACTTAAACTAAAATTTTGACAACATACTGTATTTTCAACTATCCAAAGAGGCACTTAGACTTAGTAAAATATCCAGAGGTGATTGTCAAAAGTTGTATTGCACTGAACATGTCTTAGAAAAGGAATAAATAGTAAATATTTTTTGTAAACCAACTACATTTTCTGTTAATGTTAACAATCTCTGTCCACTGACATGTTAATGTGACTTTTTAATCATCTTTACCATTATTAAACTGCATAATATTTATACTAATAAATAATAACAATAAAATAAATATTAGTGCAACTTCCAGTAATAATACTATTACTTCAAGCCCAGGTGCATTACACAGTATTCATCAAATAAAAATAAAATAAAATAAAACAAGTACAACTTGGTGATGACATCTTTACCAACTGAACCATCATTAAGGCAAACTGCATTAATTTGTACCTTGCTTCAAGCTAAGCTATATACATAAATAATAAAACAGCAACTTGCATTTATAATGCTATTTGTGGTATAGCCCTACAGAAGCGTATTAGGGCCACGGTGAAGAAGAAAAAAATCCGGACACAGTGAAGAAAAATAAACTGTCGAGAATAAAGTCGACATGTTGACTTTATTCTCAACATTTCCACAGAAATGTCACAACACAGAATTCAATGGATGTTCTTCTGAGCGGACTCTCTTTATTGCATGCGTGCCATCTCTGTCTGATATACCAAACCCCCAGCTCCTATCCTTCCTTTCTCTTTCTCCACATAACCAATCACCACACGATAAACATCTTTGTGAAATTAAAACTAGTTATAAAGTTAGACCACAGAGTATTCAGAACTTTAAAAAAAATCTTCATTATACATGTTTAATTATGCCATTCATTCAGGGTTGCACCCATCCCAGCAAGCATTGTGTGAGAGGCAGGAGGAAATCCTGAACGGGGCGCCAGTACATCGCAGGGCGAATACGAGCAATACATACACTAGCAGGGTCAATATAACAGAATAAAACCCCACATCCTACATGACTTTGAAAGAAAACTGAAGCACGCCGAGTAAGCCCACCAGAAAAACATGCAAATTCAAGGCAGGGAACACCCGGGACCCCCTTGCTGTGAGGCAGCAGTGCAACCTCCACGCAACTGTGTCCCCACATGACTAACACAGTACATGCTTTAATGCATTTCATCATGAAAATGATATCAAGTATTTAATCTTAGCATTCTAAATGTTCAGGGAGCAGGAATATCATGAAATTAATGTATTCTGTGTGGTGATCGCTGTTCCTCTTTGTGCATGAGGAAGTCAATTTAAGAAGCACGTAGCGATTAACATGGCTTGGGGAACACTTAACACAAAGCATTTAATGTGCTACATAACTTATGAAGGGGTTTCAGAAAATCTAGTAAATTAAATATTCATTTTAAGATGAAGTTTAGTTTACGATGTTCTACATTAACGACAAATTACGAGAACAAAGTCAACATGACTTTAATCTTGACATAAACGGCGAGAATAAACTCGTCATAAGCGTCGAGATTAAAGTGGAAATGTCGAGAATAGATTCAACATGTCATCAGACTATTACACAGTACTGAAAAAAATAAAACAAGTACAACTTGGCTTGCAGTATTATCCAGTAGTATAGAAACAGTATTCACACATTTGAACATAATGGTCCACATCTGACCTTTTAAAACCAAAGTATCTCCAGACAATAGACACGGCTCCTTTTTTCGGCAAAAGTTCTTCTGGGTCTGTTACAGCTTCAGTTTCGGAATGTCTGTCCATTTTCACCGTTCAATACCTCCAATAACGCATGTACTCCATTGCATGCGTGTTTAGCAGTGCAGCAGTCAAAAAGGTCCCCCCTTAAACAGTTTCCCGCTGCGCCACATTTCGAACATTGCTTAGGTTATTTAAACCGGTGTTGCTTTATAAGAAAAATCCATATCATAACAAAAATAAAAAACGTTTTTTGGTATGAACCAGTATACCGCCCAGCACTAGCTGTCACATTCTTCAAATCAACATGATGAGCCGAGTCATGTGTGTTGAAATACACTTATAAATTTGATTTTGGGTTGAACATACTCAGCAACCCATGTGTCACTGTTAAATACTAGACACTGTTAAAGCAGTAGTAATAACCATGCCTAAATTTAAGTGCTGTTAGCTTCATGGCTTGAGGAAGAAATAAAAGGAAAAAAAAAAAAAAAAAAGAAATGCAGCTGATGCATAAAAGACAGGGTAAAGAAGACCTTAAACCTGCAATGGCTTCGTCCTGGGTATAACATTATTCCAACCCTGCAAGCAGATCTCCAACTTGCAGGGAAAACTCCAGCCACCATTTAATAAATAAATAAATAAATAAATATGCAGTTCTCCCTCTGCACTCGGGTCCCAATCCAGGTGGTTCGTTATGTGATGGGTGCGGCAATGTGCTGCATCAATGTGCTGCATCACAGCATGCTCCCAACCTATCTACCTAGGGTGTTATATCTTCATTAACAAGGGATACTTAGTTATTTGGAATTTGATTGGTTTCTGAGTTTCCAACTTTATTCAAGAAATAATACTTTTCAAACTATTATGTTGAGCTGTGGAGGCTAAAGATGGAATGGAAACACCACTAACCATTTAAAACATCAAAAAAAATAAAAAAACGAAACACTTGGGTGCATGAAAATGAAGAAGCTACTAAGCATGTGATAATAGCCACTGCAGCACTGCCACTCGGCTTAAAACATCTCTATGTAGGAGTTTTTGTATTAAATTGATCTTGCACAAACAATGATGCTACTTAAAAGTGTGAATTTGTGCAAACTATGGCATAATTTAAAAAAGTAAATAAAGCAACTATAATTAAAGCATAATAATTACAAAACAAAAACATGACAAAAATAAAAAAAGCTACAAGAAGCTTTTGTTACTAAATATCCTACTTTATTTTTATGGTATGTTCTACCAAGTTTGGCTACAACCATTTCCTTTATTATTTTTTTCCCCCCCAGCTCAAATGCGTTTTCCCCTCTCTCACAAAACTGATGTAGGTGTGCATGTGACATAACTAGTCAATTAATCAATAATACATATTGATATCATAGATTAGTTATTGCAGCTTGACTGGAAAGTCTTTTGCTCTATTGTGAAGAAAATGGAACCTTCTGCCCTGGCGTTGAACAGTATACATGCATAAATCAGTGCACAGAAACTGTCACACCTGGTGGTGGTTTAATGCTATTTAAACAATTGGCAACTTTATCTGTATAACTGAAAGATTAATGGGAAAACTAAAAAAAATTACATAAAAACCTGTGATGGTCTGCTAGAAAAATGAAAGTGAAGAAGCAATTTGTATTTTAATGGGGCCGTGATTTAGACCACAATGCCCAAGCAACAATAAAGAGGCTTTAATATAGCCTATCCTTAAGTTGCCCAAGGTGTTTAATTTGCAAATATCTCCACCATGACTTTAAAATTCTGTGTATCTCCCTTTTCCAACTACCTGGACAAAGACTGAGAAATTTTGCAAGGAGGAACACAAAATAAAACTTCGCCATGATGTGCAAACATAAAAGCATCTTATTCAAAAATATTACTGGCTGTGAAAGCCTCCAGAAGCACATGATAATCGACTCAAATTTCAGAAAACTATACTACAACACTCTTTGCCAGGTTCCAAGAATTCAGCCTTGGCACTTTATGTCCCGGGACAAAACAATAACCAAGGTCATAATACATAAATACCTTCAAGTAGGATCATTACACTTTCTGCAATACCTCTTTTCCAGTGTGGTGCTGAGGTGTCACCCGCTGCACTCGGGTCCCAATCCAGGTGGTTTGCTATGTGGTTGGTTCAGCAATGTGCTGTTAGCATGTGCTATTCTCATCTGGTTCACACTATCTTTAACATGTTGAGATTGTAATGTACGGAAGGAAAAGCAAATGTTTGCATAATTCATAGTGGGCCATTTCCACTGCATTACCAATCTGCAGAATTTATTGCTTTCAGAATTCCTCACACCAAAACCAAGTTTTCCAAGAACTCCCTTAATTGTCAGCACTGGTCATCATTCAGTACAACATAAACCAAGGAATCACAGATTCTGATTTATGGACATTTTTTTGTAGGCAATCTAACCAATAATCATATTTCAAATAACATAACAGCCTTAGTCACAAGTCCACCAAACCTTTCTTTACATACCAAAAAAGGTATTTAGTGGTAAACTTATTTTCATGTTGTTTATAGGATATTTTAATTGTACTTTTCAAAAACTACCCTATTTAACTTCATTTTCTTAACATACTACTAACAGTCCACGTTGTACTTCTTCTTTAAATACCTCCTTTCTCATAAAATCGTCCTAAATCACTTACCACTAAATACGCGACCATATACAGAAACATGATTAGAACTATCATTATATATTATAATGTAAAACTATCCTAACAAAATAAGTTACAATGAAATGTATATGGGTCTATGTATTTCAGATACACACCTATATGTTTTACTTAAACTGTTTGGTAGTCTAAATTAGTGGTGTGCAGTATACCAGTAGAAACGAGACAACAATTGAAATTTTTGTATACAGTAATCCCTCCTCCATCGCGGGGGTTGCGTTCCAGAGCCACCCGTGAAATAAGAAAATCCGCGAAGTAGAAACCATGTTTATATGGTTATTTTTATATTGTCATGCTTGGGTCACAGATTTGCGCAGAAACACAGGTGGTTGTAGAGAGACAGGAACGTTATTCAAACACTGCAAACAAACATTTGTCTCTTTTTCAAAAGTTTAAACTGTGCTCCATGACAAGACAGAGATGACAGTTCTGTCTCACAATTAAAAGAATGCAAACATATCTCTTCAAAGGAGTGCGCGTCAGGAGCACTGAATGTCAGAAAGTGAGAGAAAACCAAACAAATCAATAGGGCTGTTTGGCTTTTAAGTATGCGAAGCACCGCCGGTACAAAGCTGTTGAAGGCGGCAGCTCACACCCCCTCCGTCAGGAGCAGGGAGAGAGAGAGAGAGAGAGAGAGAGAGAGAGAGAGAGAGAGAGAGAGAGAGAGAGAGAGAGAGAGAGAGAGAGAGAGAGAGAGAGAGAGAGAGAGAGAGGAAAACAAACAGTGAAAAATCAATACGTGCCCTTTGAGCTTTTAAGTATGCGAAGCACGGTGCAGCATGTCGCTTCAGGAAGCAGCTGCACACAGAAGGTAGCAACGTGAGGATAATCTTTCAGCATTTTTAGACAAGCGTCCGTAGCGTCTAGGTGTGCGAACAGCACCCCCTGCTCACACCCCCTACGTCAGGATCAGAGAAAGTCAGCGCAAGAGAGAGAGAGAGAGAGAGAAAAAAAGTAAGTTGGGTAGCTTCTCAGCCATCTGCCAATAGTGTCCCTTGTATGAAATCAACTGGGCAAACCAACTGAGGAAGCATGTACCAGAAATTAAAAGACCCATTGTCCTCAGAAATCCGCGAACCAGCAAAAAATCCGCGATATATATTTAAATATGCTTTCATATAAAATCCGCGATAGAGTGAAGCCGCGAAAGGCGAAGCGCGATATAGCGAGGGATCACTGTATCATTTTTACTGCGGTTGAAAATATTAGAAAGCAGCCTGTTACTTATTGCAAAGAAACAAAGCATGATGTGGGCATTACATTACCTTTTGATACAAGCCGGCACTTGTCACATCCACTATCCATAATACCCTAACAAAACATACCCCAACCAACCCTCCAAAACGGTTTAAGTATACATCTTTCAATTTCAAAATGAACCCTGATCCTCTCTGAAATTTTTAGAATTGATCACACCTTTAGACTTTGAAGAGGGCCATTCCTCCACCTCTGTAATAACTGAAGAAGGTGATAAAACAGAGTATCACTATTCAAACAGCAACAATAATGGTAATAAGGTACCCCTGGATTAACCTACAGTATAAGCAAAATAAGCCCATTCTTCTGGGCACCAATGGAAAACTGAGGACCAGAGAGTTTTTCAAAAAAGTAGGAAAAAATGAAGTATAAATAAGTTATAAAGTAGGCAATCAAGTCAAGTTGGGGAGCATGCACTGGTACAGTGTGTTGCCGCTCCCACTACATGACGACACAGCTCGGGATTCCGGTTGGCAACCCTCCAGGCAGACACACAGCATAGTCCCACCCTCCGAAAGCGACCCTCTATCTGCTGCAGCCAGGTGTTACGTGGGTGACCCCTTGGACTGGTCCAGCCACTCAGGTCCCCAACAATGAGGATCTTACAAGCCGGATCACCCTCGCGGAAACGCGCTACATGGCCGTAGTGCTGTAACTAACGCTCCCTCACAATGCAGGTAATGTGCCTCATTCGGGACCCCATGAGCAACCGCTCATTTGACACAACATCAAACCAAAGGTTCCCAAGGATTTTCCAGAGAGACACAGTACCAAAGGAGTCCAGTCTTCATCTCAGGTCGCTGGATAGCGTCCATGTCTCGCAACTATATAGCAAGACAGGAAGCACCAGGACTCTAAAGACTTAGACCTTCACCCTTTTGCATAGATATCGGGAGCAGCACACACCCCTTTCCAGTGACGTCATGACCCCCCCCCCCCATGCTCTCCCAATCCGTCTACTGACTTCATAGGAAGAGTCACCAGAGACATGAATGTCACTGCCAAGGTACGTAAACCTCTCGGCAAGGTCGACACTGTGTCCGCAGACAGACACTGCTGATGGCTGTGCCCAAAAGGTCATTAAAGGTCTGGATCTTGGTTTTTATCCAGGATGCTCACAAGCCCAGACACTCGGACTCCTCGCTCAGTCTCTTGAGCGCCCCGATCAGAGCCTCCATTGACTCCGCGAAGATCACAGCATCGTCAGCAAAGTCAAGATCTGTGAATCTTTCTTCACCAACTGATGCCCCACAGCAACTGGACCTCACGACCTTCCCCAACACCCAGTCCATACAAGCATTGAACAGAGTAGGAGCAAGAGCACACCCCTGATGAACTCCAAAGTCACCTGGGAAAAACACAGAGGTTCTGCCTCCACTCTGCACAGCACTCACAGTACCAGTGTATAGGCCGGCCATGATATCCAGCAACCTCGAGGGGATCCCGCAAATCCTCAGGATGTCCCACAGGGCAGGTCGATCAACTGAGTCAAACGCTTTATAAAAATCGACAGGCTATAAGTAGGCAATAATAAGCATTATTTTTACATCTTTTCATCAATAAATGCTGAAATGTTATAAATCTGGAAATTTAGAAAGCAATGGAGTGAGAGACAGTTTGTTTAATACAAATACTTATGTTTATATAATACTTCTTTAGAGTATCATTTAAAAAAAAAATTCACCAATAACATAGATTTCTATAAAAAGGGGATTTTGTAAATAAGTAATGTGACAAGTGTAAAAGCTTTCTTTAGTAGGCTATATTATAGGACTTGCTGAGGCAGTATTAAGTTAACATAGATCTAAATTTTCTTTGGTTTGTCTTTACACAATTTTTCTTCATGTTCACAAAGATGTTTTGAATGACAATGTTAAAGTCTAGTTGGGCTTGCTTGTTTTTTTACCCAAAGAGGAACCAAACAAATTATGAAGAATAGTTCTTTGAATGTTGATTCTTTATTGTTGATCTCTATTTTTTACTGTATAATCTATACAACAGACATTTTCAAGGTATATGCTTTATATATTTCTTGTTCAGGTTTTATTTTTTTATTTATATATTTATATATATATATATATATATATATATATATATATATATATATATATATATATATATTAATATATTAATATATATATTATATACTAGTCATTTAGCCCGTTACAATAACAGGCACTAGAACAGTAGTGCATAAACATTAGTAGGAACAGTCTATATTAAATGGCAAGGGACTTTGACCTCATTCTTTTTGTTGGTCGTATTTTTCTTTCTTTCAGCCTTTCTTTTGTTGATGTTTACTTGCTGAGCTGACCGTTCTTCATGGGCTGCTGCCGTGTATTGTGTGTCTTTAATTTTCTGTGACAGTAATACTGTCTTGTACGGCTCTATTCAATAAGGGCGCACACAAAAAGGCGAGCTTCAAAAGGGCGACCTCAATTGAGTGCGGCGAATAAAGGCGTTTGTAGATAATTTAGTTCAAATGGCTCTGGAATATGTGAAGAGCAACAAAGGTGCAGATCTTTATTTACGCACGCCTTTATTCGCCGCGCCCAATTGAGGTCACCCTTTTGAGGCTCGCCTTTTTGTGCGCGCCCTTATTGAAGGATGCCTGTGCGTGCCCTTATTGAAGGATACCGTCTTGTACGTCCGCTGGCTTGTACATCCGTAATATACCTTTAATTTTATCATGCAGTAATACAGGCGTGCGCGTCGGTAATATGCCTTTAATCTCTTCTGACAGTAATACTGGCTTGTATGTGTTGAGGTGTGGTGCTTGCAAGTGGAAGATTTTGCTGTGAACAGACAACATGCGGTCAAAGGAGCTCTCCATGCTGGTGAAAGAAGCCATCCTTAAGCTGCGAAAACAGAAAAAACCCATCCAAGAAATTGCTACGAGTGGCAAAATCTACAATTTGGTACATCCTGAGAAAGAAAGCAAGCATTGGTGAACTCAGCAACGCAAAATGACCTGGACGTCCACGGAAGACAACAGTGGTGGATGATCGCAGAATCATGTCCATGGTGAAGAGAAACCCCTTCACAACAGCCAACCAGGTGAACAACACTCTCCAGGGGGTAGGTGTATCGATATCCAAGTCTACCATAAAGAGAAGACTGCATGAAAGTAAATACAGAGGGTGCACTGCAAGGTGCAAGCCACTCATAAGCCTCAAGAATAGAAAGGCTAGATTGAACTTTGCTAAAGAACATCTAAAAAAGCCAGCACAGTTTTGGAAAAACATTCTTTGGACAGATGAAACCAAGATCAACCTCTACCAGAATGATGGCAAGAAAAAAGTATGGAGAAGGCGTGGAACAGCTCATTATCCAAAGCATACCACATCATCTGTAAAACATGGTGGAGGAAGTGTGATGGCTTGGGTGTGCATGGCTGCCAGTGGCACTGGGACACTAGTGTTTATTGATGATGTGACACAGGCCAGACAGGACTGTCTGCTCAAATCCAGCTAAATGCAGTCAAATTGATTGGGCAGCGTTTCATGATACAGATGGACAATGACCCAAAACATACAGCCAAAGCAACCCAGGAGTTTATTAAAGCAAAGAAGTGGAAAATTCTTGAATGGCCAAGTCAGTCACCTGATCTTAACCCAATTGAGCATGCATTTCACTTGTTGAAGACTAAACCTCAGACAGAAAGGCCCACAAACAAACAGCAACTGAAAGCTGCTGCAGTAAAGGCCTGGCAGAGAATTAAAAAGGAGGAAACCCAGCATCTGGTGATGTCCATGAGTTCAAGACTTCAGGCTGTCATTGCCAGCAAAGGGTTTTCAACCAAGTATTAGAAATGAACATTTTATTTCCAGTTATTTAATTTGTCCAATTACTTTTGAGCCCCTGAAATGAAGGGATTGTGTTAAAAAAATGCTTTAGTTGCCTCACATGTTTATGCAATCGTTTTGTTCACCCCACTGAATTAAAGCTGAAAGTCTGCACTTCAACTGCATCCGAGTTGTTTCATTTAAAATTCATTGTGGTAATGTACAGAACCAAAATTAGAAAAAAGTTGTTTCTGTCCAAATATTTATGGACCTAACTGTACATAATTTACTTTTGATTGTACTTTTTTAATTCAGTTAAAGTATGCATCAGTCAGGGTAACAAAACATTTAGACTTCAGTTTATCACTACATATAGTGAATTTCAAAATAAAAACTCATACAAACTACTTTAAACTAACAGTGTAATATGCAGACATTATTCACTTAGAAGTCTCCTTGGCATAAGGTAGGTAGGTAGGTAGGTAGGTAGGTAGGTAGGTAGGTAGGTAGGTAGGTAGGTAGGTAGGTAGGTAGATAGATAGATAGATAGATAGATAGATAGATAGATAGATAGATAGATAGATAGATAGATAGATAGATAGATAGATAGATAGATAGATAGATAGATAGATAGATAGATAGATAGATAGATAGATAGATAGATAGATAGATAGATAGATAGATAGATAGATAGATAGATAGATAGATAGATAGATAGATAGATAGATAGATAGATAGATAGATAGATAGATAGATAGATAGATAGATAGATAGATAGATAGATAGATAGATAGATAGATAGATAGATAGATAGATAGATAGATAGATAGATAGATAGATAGATAGATAGATAGATAGATAGATAGATAGATAGATAGATAGATAGATAGATAGATAGATAGATAGATAGATAGATAGATAGATAGATAGATAGATAGATAGATAGATAGATAGATAGATAGATAGATAGATAGATAGATAGATAGATAGATAGATAGATAGATAGATAGATAGATAGATAGATAGAGATACTTTATTAATCCCAAGGGGAAATTCACATTTAAAAAATAAAATAGGAGTGATCAATTAAAAAAAAAAAGAGAAAAATAAAAGTAGAAAAAGTAGAAAAAATAAAGTCATACACATACAGTCATACACGGAGCTGCTGAAAAAGGCTGCCACTCTCAGCGGCACCGGAACTAAAAAAATTGTAGAGGATCTCTGGCATCTAACAAAAAATATTGCAACAGGACCTCTGCCTTAAGACTAAGCAGGACTGCATCAAACCTCATGATTTTTTCTGGCTTGTTATGCTCTTGCCACTGCTTTTTTGGCATGTAACTTTGCTTCCTTCTACTTTTATGGTCTCACACAAATTTTAAAGCATCTTCACTTTTCCTAAACTGCCATCTTTGCTTGAGAATTCTGCTACCATGTCCCCTTGTTTCTGAGCAGTCCCTTTATCCAACCACGGATGTGTTTTGCTGTAGAAAGCGCACAAGTTTGGTTGTTTCAGTTTTTTGATGTTTTGTCTCGTCAGTTTTCTATTCCTACCTTTTTTTTTTTTAACTAAATTCAGCATCCTCTGTAATCAGACAAAAGAATTCTAAACTATGCTCTTCAGTTATTGTTGTTTATTATTACAGTTTAATGACATTAGATTAGACAAGATTATATAAAACTGGGGAAATTCAAATGCATACAGCAGCAGAAACATAAAACACATATACAGACTAACAGGAAAGGTAATGGAGCCAGCTAATCAATAAATAAATAAAAAAAAAACATCAGGTGGAAGAACTGAATGGCAAAATAGGAGTGGGCAGAAAAGACCTCCAGAGGTGCTTCTTAGCACACCCTGGTGGAATGAGCCTGCAGCTAAAAGTGCTCCAAGAGAGCGCCTACTGGAGGGAATGGAGGGGACTTTTTCATGACAGCATCCAGTTTTGCCATTATCATATTTTTCACAACAGCCTCCAGTGTGTCCAGAGTTCACCCTGTGATGGAGCAGGCTTTCCTGGTAAGTTTGTTCAGGAATTGTGCTTCTTTTGTACTCAAGTTGCTTCCACAGGAGACCACACTGGCTACTATGGACAGGTAGAACATTTCCATCAACTTGCTACACATATCAAATGACCGGAGTCTCCTTAGCAAGTACCATCTGCTCTGGCCCTTTTTGTACAGTGCCACTTGTGTTGTCATACCAGTCTAGTTGTTGTTTATATGAACCACCAGGTACTTGTAGCTCTGCACCACTTCCACATCCTTCCTCTAAATGAAGGCTGGTCTCCGAGGTTTTTTTGACACATCGCACGTCCACCACCAGTTCTTTTATCTTGATCATACTGAGTTGCAGGTTGTTGTCCCTGCACAACAAGACAAAGTCCTCCACAACTTTCCTGTACTCTGACTCATCTCCATTATTAATGCAGTAATGATGGACAAGTCATATGAAAATGTCTGTAAATGGCACGTGCTGATATTGTGATAGAAGTCAGTAGTGTTGAGGGTAAACTAGTATTACACACCGCCATTTCTAATACACAGTCCCTCATGCCCACAAACTTCTGTTTGTCTGTTGGTCATGATCCAGGAGATTGTGGGAGTATCAAGATTCGAAACCTTGAGCTTTTGCACCATTCAATGAGGCAGAATGGTGTTTAAACCACTGGAAAATTTTTAAAAAAAAATTATCCTGATTGTGATGTCTGAGTGAGGATTCAAAGCTAAGAAATTGCTTTAACCATTATCATTTCAACATGAATTCTAAATGTTTCATCCTTTAAGCCCACTTACCCCAAAACAGGGTCAGAGGGACCTGAAGCCTTTCCTAATTGGATCTGAAGTCACATGTTACAAAACAGTCTGCTTATAATAATGGTAGCATAGGTTATGACTATCCCTTTACAATCAAATGATTCAAAAGGTGCTTACAAAAATAACAGAAACACAGGCACTTTTTGTAAATCAAAAAATTTAATTCTGTGCAAGCAGATTAACTCCTTCAAGGAACAGTGCCGTATTTATTTATCAGTATTTTGAGATGATTGTGTTGATTTTCAAAATATATAACAGGAGCAGCAGAAATGCTACACTGGAAGTGAAAGTCTATTAGGTGTATTATATATAATGCATCTGAAACTAGTCTTGAAAGAGTAGTTATTTGCCGGCTTTTTTGGAAGTTTTCAAAGTCTACGGTGCTGTGCTGCCCCACACATCCAGAATATTGAGTCCATTTCACCCTCCCAGGATTTATCAGTAAAGAGTTCACATGTTTTCACTGCATCTGCTTAGGTTCTCTTTCCATATCCCCAAAAACATGCAGGTCAGTTTAGTCAGTAATTCAAAAATAGCATTGTACAAGTATGACTGCATAAATGAGCCCTGCAATTGACTAGAAACTTGTCTAAGATTGTCACCCAACTTCAGCCCAATCCTGCCAAAATAGACATCAGCCTCTGATGACCTCCATTGCATTAAGCAGGTTTCAGCATGTTATGCTAGTAAATGGGGTTCTGCTATTCATTTAAAAATGACTACTTTCAAAAATAATGCTGTCAAGCTACAGATATGATATACGACACTACTTTGTGTTTGTAAACATCTTATCAGCCCTAAATGTAAACCTTTTTAAAATAGGATCATGAAGACAGCCATATGGCAGCCCTAACACCATTAGTAATTATTGAGTAGGATTTTCTGCAAGGACACATGCTTAAAAGATGCAAGAACCTTTAACGATTAAGTGTTTTTTGGACTAGATTAAGGTCTAGTCCTTGCTTGGCAAAATCTTCAACAATATGTATTAAATATTGTTAAATGACATCCTAAATAAATGAATTCTTAGATTAACTAGAATAACCAGTTTTTATTTCAGCTACGTAAATTATTCTCAGTACTCACACTTACAAAGGTCAGTTTGATTTCATATGGTGTTTGAAAGCATCCTAAATATTTCGTATTCATACTTAAGAAAAATAAACTTCAAACTACATTAAAGGATTAGAACAAACAAGAAAAGGGAAACAAAGGAAAAACGTAGCTTTGGCCAAACCAGTACTTCAGTTAATTTTGACAAAAGTGAAACGTTTTACTTTTTTTTTTTGTTTTTTTTAAATCAATGCAAAAATTAAAATGAACAACTGTTCAAAATGGGGGGTAACTGCTTCCTGGTGCAATATGACTGATTTTAATGAAACCTGGCATATGAATTACTTGGACCTTCCAGAGCACAAAAAAAAATTTTCCCTTTTCTTCATGACAAACAGTTCAAAAATGATAATTTAGAGTGTCTCCTTGCCCCTCACCCTGCATGCCTTTTTGAGACTCAAAGTTCATTTTTTAAAAAATGCAAACACTTTTGGGCTCATTATTTCATGAAGGGGACCAAGTAATAGATTAGATCTTTAAATACAAATGGAATCTATACATATGTATTTCAGTATAAAAACTGATTTGTTACTCCAAACTTTTCGTGTTTCTTTAAATAACCAAAAGTAAAAAAAAAAAAAAAAAAAAAATGCAATTTTCGTGATAAACTTTGACCTTGAATAAACAAACCTAGACATAAGCAAAATTAAATCTGACCATACCATTAAAAGTAAAATGTAACAGCAAATAAGAGAACACTTTAAAATTATCATTTTTACACCATCCACAGTGAAAAACAGGAAAGAGATTATATATATATGAAAAACGTTTGCAATTGCCACCACACAGCAACAACGTTGTGCTAATTTCACAGATGAACAGACACAAAGTTGAAAGAATGCAAATGTTGTGGCTCAACAACGTACAAGTGAGACACCTCAGCAACATAGATTAATAGGATTCATATGCCAACGATACAGCTAAGATATGGTATCACCTGTTTCTTCTTACGAAAGCCAGTGGTGCAGAAAGCACAGGTGGATCCATGTCCAATGTCCTGGGTAATTTTTGCAAATTACCTGACACTTCTCCAAGTTCATGAATATAATAAAACTGCTAGGGAGTCTTCAGGTTATTTTTTGTCCCAAAAACCACACACAGCTAAAAGTACAATAATATGCAATAAATCAAAAGTAAAAATGAGCAAATAGTACAAAAAAAAAAAAAAAAAAAAAAAAAAAAAGTAAGGAGCTCTCGCTTTATTCAAACAATGAACTCGACATTCAAATCAGTTATGACGTTTCAAATAAATCACTCACCCATAACCACAAAATTACATTTTAAAGAATTAAACAAAGGAAAATAAAAATAAGGGCAAAAACAAATGATACAACACCGCTTGCACAAAAAAAAAATTAAAATTATTTAATTAAAACGTCCTTAGTAGATACCCTTACAATGTATTTATATATACTGTATACATGGAAAGAACCATTTTTCAAACAAAAAATGTATTAATGATTAATTGTGCACAGTATCAATACATTAACTATCTGACAAATATAGATATTGCATCATAAGTATATCACCCCTCTCACCCAAAAATTAAATAATTACATTCAAGGATAAAAAATAATGAAGTTCAACAAAATTGTTATAAACTGTGTGAGCTGCAGAAGATAAACAATCACCTCATCTTATAATGAAGCAAATTGTTTTGTCCTACCATTATATTCACTACTCGGAGGGACTGAAGTGCAGCTTCTTTCTGACTTGCACTTCAGTTTTTAATACAGGGAAAACACAGCCTCTTCTGGTCTTCTCTTTCTCTTTCAAAATGCAACAGTGACTTAAAGCATGCAGTCATTCCTTATTCATCAAGGGGATTCTCATTCCCTAATCTCCCCCACTTAGGCATACCTAATAACAGTCTCCATAAAAATCAAAGCAATATTTTACTTGTAATCTGATACATACTGTATGTTTCACAGTGCTCAGCATTCATATGAAAATATAATCTTTTTTGCATTTTTTAATGATCTATCCAATATACAGTTTGTTTGGCACAAGCATTTGATTCTATTGATCTAATTTTTAAGATTTTTATTTACATAATACTGCTGACAGGAAATATTTATTTTACATTTATTCCTATTCCCATTTTTTGTCTGTCCATTTTATCGTCCTCCAAATTTTTTGTTGAGTATGACAATAGCTATAATATTTTTAGTAGCAACTAAAGTTGGAAACAGTAATCATAATATTGGTCAGAAATTTAATCAGAAGGCCCTTTTTATAGCAGATGGTAAGTCCGATCCCACGATTACTTGGATAGATACAAAAGTTAGGAAGAGGGTTGCGATTGTGACCACAACAAACACTGATCCCAACAGTCATAACAAATATTTTTGTACATAGTAACAGTGATCTGCTTACAATTCCCACAACTTCCCTGAAAGCAATGATGCTATTAAACTTTTCAAGTAAAAAGTTCAGTATTGTGGTCTAATCTAGTCAACATATCTAAGCAGTTACCAGTTTCTGTATCCAGTACGAACAGGTGAGTTATTTTGACTTGGTCATGTTCAGGGCCAGGCTGATACACTTCTATAGGATATGAGATATATCTAACCCTTTTTGCACATAAATAAATCACAACAACCTGGGATTTTGATAAGTTTTTATTTGTAAATCCAACACTCACTTTTAAAGTACTAACCAAAAAAGAAATAAGACTATAAACCATTAAAATAGAAAATGTTTATTCCAGTTATTGAATTTTATAAGTATTCATTCCCCTGTTCGGTACTTGCTTGAACCACACCTTGCAGCCATTACAGCAAATAGTATTTTGTACAAGTCTATTAATATTATGCAACATTAAAGATCAAGATTTGCCCATTCTTCTTTGAACAAAATGTTCAGGCTCTGTCAGGTCAGTTGGGGGAGGCAGCAGACATCAATTTTAGATCTCACCATAGATTTTCCATGGAGTTAAAATTAGGACTCCAATTCAGATGTTTAAGGACATCAGTGTACAGTAATCCCTCCTCCATCGCGGGGGTTGCGTTCCAGAGCCACCCGCAAAGTAGAAACCATATGTTTATATGGTTATTTTTATAGTCATGCTTGGGTCACAGATTTGCGCAGAAACACAGGAGGTTGTAGAGAGACAGGAACGTTATTCAAACACTGCAAACAAACATTTGTCTCTTTTTCAAAAGTTTAAACTGTGCTCCATGACAAGACAGAGATGACAGTTCTGTCTCACAATTAAAAGAATGCAAACATATCTTCCTCTTCAAAGGAGTGCGCATCAGGAGCACAGACTGTCAGAAAGAGAGAGGAAAGCAAACAAATCAATAGGGTTGTTTGGCTTTTAAGTATGTGAAGCACCGCCGGTACAAAGCTGTTGAAGGCGGCAGCTCACACCCCCTCCGTCAGGAGCAGGAGAGAGAGAGAGAGAGAGAGAGAGAGAGAGAGAGAGAGAGAGAGACAGAGAAAAACAAACAGTCAAAAATCAATACGTGCCCTTCGAGCTTTTAAGTATGCGAAGCACCGTGCAGCATGTCGCTTCACGAAGCAGCTGCACAGAAGGTAGCAACGTGAAGATAATCTTTCAGCATTTTTAGACGAGCGTCCGTATCGTCTAGGTGTGCGAACAGCCCCCCTGCTCACACCCCCTACGTCAGGATCAGAGAAGTCAGCGCAAGAGAGAGAGAGAGAAAAGTAAGTTGGGTAGCTTCTCAGCCATCTGCCAATAGCGTCCCTTGTATGAAATCAACTGGGCAAACCAACTGAGGAAGCATGTACCAGAAATTAAAAGACCCATTGTCCTCAGAAATCTGCGAACCAGCAAAAAATCCGCAATATATATTTAAATATGCTTACATATAAAATCCGCGATAGAGTGAAGCCGCGAAAGGCGAAGCGCGATATAGCGAGGGATCACTGTACTTCATTTTTAAATACTCCATTGATGGACTGGTAGGGTGCCCTGGGTCGTTGCATCTTTAAAATATAAAGCCTCCTCCCCAGTTGCAAAAAGGTGGGAATCAAGAGGGTGGACCCCAAGTAAGCACAAGGAGACTCTGAACTGGTGCGGATGTTGCAAAATGAAGAGAACAAGTTGGGGTGAGCGAGATGGAAATGAAGCGCTGCAGCAGGGGCACAATGAGATGGATTGGAGCAGTGTGATTGAAGCAAAGCTGAGAATGGAGAAATGGGATCAGCTGCTATGTTTATCAAGGAACACTTTTCCCTTTTTTTCACCCATTGTGTGTGCTTTTCCCTGCTTATGAACCCGCAGCTCAGTCAATAACTACAATGATAATAAGACTAGTTTAAAGTAACAACTGAAGAACATTTTAAGTTATATATTTTTTTAAAGTATGCAGTAACTAGAATTAGTATTGGCAAGTGTCACACAAGTGCATTTCGTTGACAGCCGAGGGGCTCTGATGACGGCAATTCTCCTCCGGTCCTGGGGTTGTCACTGCTGCCCAATGCTTCTCCTCCCTCAGCAGGATGGAAGATTGACATCAGTTCCACCACTGATGTCACTTCCGGCATGTGCCCTCCTGGACCCGCCTCTTCCTGCCTGAATCCCATGTATGCATCTTCTATTCCATCTCACCTCAGGCTCATCTTGGATTCCAGTCTGACAAGATATAATGTTTGCACCACATTTTTTTGTTTTGCTTCAGAATATACAGGGATAATGAAAGTGCCCCAACACTAGTGTGGTTTAAAGCTTGAGCATAACCTCCACTGACATGTGCTCTACACACCATGTGATATAACCAAACATTCTGTTAGCCTTTTTAGTGGACTTCAAGTTTCAAACTTTGCAGGGATTATTCAAATCTAACACTTTTACTTCCTACACAAAATACCCTGCAACTATTAACATTATATTTCATCTGACACAAATCTGCCTAAGTACACCTGCAATGATTCAACCGATTCTAGAATATCTGCCATTTCAGATCTAGAGATTATATAAAGCAGCACTCCTAGCATTGACTCCTGAGGGACACCACTTTTAACACCTAATTCTGAGAAGGCTCCTCATACCATAACCCTTTGCATCCTGTGTTTTAGCCAATTCTGCACCCATCTATACTATGCAATGAATTCCCACTTACTTTACATTGATGCTGAACCGTTTGTGGAGGATCGTATGAAATGCCTTCTGAAAAATCCAGATAAATACAGCTCTCTAACAGTATCCTTTTGTTGTTTCCTCAAAAAAAATTTACAATTCCAGCATATCAGTAAAACACAATCACCTCTCCTGAACCCATGTCAGAACTGTTCAGTAGCATTACTGTTCTTGCCATGTGATGCTCTATCTTTTACCTGAATAATTCCTTACATTTATTTATCTGTGGCACACATTAAGCTTACTGGACTATAATTACTTGGACCGGCTTCATTTTAATATAATGGGATAATATTTGCTATTTCTAGTCCTTACTGCTCAACTGTTTATACACTTAAAAACTTTCCCCAGCTTATTCCATTTTTGACCTTTCCACATCTGCTCAAATAAAGTTAAACTTAACAGTTCTAGATTTTGCATCTGCTATATGCCAAAACACAGAAAAATGTATTATTATTAATTATTATTGTTATAACCACATAAACAGATTCTATCCTGGTTTAAGAACCCTGTGATGAGGCGTTTTAGGACCATAGCGATGCATGGTTTTAAATAAAAACAGTGTGGCTCAGGCTCTCTGGGTGCGAGTGTGTGTGTTCATACAGCCCTGTTTAATGGGGAGATTGTGGCTTATCCCACTAGCTTGTAAGGGCATGGTTGGTTCCAGTTTACTCATGGACTATCCATGGGTCAAAATTAGGAAACCCACGGAGGTATAAAGTACAGCCTAAGCAGAACAAGAGGATGTAAAATTAAAGTTAATCAAGGAAGGCTGATGAGGAAAAGGAGAGAACAGAACTTGCTTAGGAGGTAGTGTGGGAGGAAGATGTCAAAACCGTTTGTGAACCCCACTAAGGAGTGGAGTGACAAGTGCTCATGGGGCGGACTGCATCACTTTTACTGCACTCCTAGGGAATCTGTGGCCGGAAGATGGAAGACGAAAGAAGATAAATGGAGACAGCCCTCTTGTCCTGGCTGCTTTCCACTGATGTCCAGCAAGACAAGCCGGAGAGGCACCTCATTAACCAGTGTTTCCACACCACTGCCTATGCCCAAAAAATGGGTCAGTGGGGCAAGACAGAAGTGACAGAGAGAAAAAAAGTATTTTACCCTTGGGATCTTATTAGAATTGTTTATTGGATTTAAATTTCCTCCCCAAGCGCTGGATTTTATTTTGGATTGTTTGGATTACTAGAAGAATGCATTGCTCTTTTGGAATACTTTTATTTTAATAAAAGTCACTCCTGCATTTTGTACCTACTTTTGACTGTTAAGTGTCCTTATTGCCCAGGCTCATGGTAGCACAAAAAGGCAATCACAGTCTATGAGGAAGAAGGCCGATGTTTTCAATTCAGATGACCCTTTCAGTATTTAAACCGACAATACGTTAGATATAGCCATGACTGAGATCAATAGACATGAACAATGACCAATACAGCACTGCACATTGAAAACCCAATTGCAAGGTGAAAGTGTATACTAATGTCAGTCTTAACAAGGTGCTAGTTTGGGAAGCTTTAAAATGATGTGTGGTTAACAACACCTTGATGTGAAATGCATTATCATAGCATGCTTTTTCAGGTCACTTGTGTGTGTGCGTTTCTAACACAAGCTGGACATATCTGACAAATAAACTGTACCAGAAAAGCTTTTCTTGTCTATGGTAAACAGGTTTACATCCATTCATTGCAGCATATGGCACTGACAGGTGAAAAGGGTCATAAAGGCAATGCATAAGGCTTCTGAAAATCTTTCATGCACTAACTGATCTCTTAAATCTATCTTAAAGACAGACCTCAGTATGTGCGTCTTGGGAACTGCACGTCTGACATTGTGATCAGCAACACAAGGGACTGTACTTTCTCCGATCCTGTTCAGCCTATATACATTGGACTTCCAACACAACTCGAAGTCCTGCCACATGCAAAAGTTCGCTGAGGACACTGCTATCGTGGGCTGCATCAGGAGTGGGCATGAGGAGGAGTATAGGGACCTAATCAATGACTTTGTTATGTGGTGTGACTCAAACCACCTACACCTGAACACCAGCAAAACCAAGGAGCTAGTGGTGGATTTTAGGAGGCCCAGACCCCTCATGGACCCCATGATCATCAGAGGTGACTGTGTGCAGATGGTGCAGACCTATAAATACCTGGGAGTGCAGCTGGATGATAAATTAGACTGGACTGCCAATACTGATGCTCTGTGTAAGAAAGGACAGAGCCGGTTATACTTCCTTAGAAGGCTGGCGTCCTTCAACATCTGCAATAAGATGCTGCAGATGTTCTATCAGACGGTTGTGGCGAGCGCCCTCTTCTATGCGGTGGTGTGCTGGGGAGGCAGCATTAAGAAGAAAGATGCCTCACGCCTGGACAAACTGGTGAGGAAGGCAGGCTCTATTGTTGGCATGGAGCTAGACAGTTTGACATCTGTGGCAGAGCGACGGGCACTCAGCAGGCTCCTATCAATTATGGAAAATCCACTGCATCCACTAAACAGTGTCATCTCTAGACAGAAGAGCAGCTTCAGCGATAGACTGCTGTCACTGTCCTGCTCCACTGACAGACTGAGAAGATCGTTCCTCCCCCAAACTATGCGACTCTTCAATTCCACCCGGGGGGGGTAAACGTTAACATTATATAAACTTATTGTCTGTTTTTACCTGCATTATTATCAATCTTTAATTTAATATTGTTTTTTGTATCAGTAAGGTGCTGCTGGAGTATGTGAATTTCCCCTTGGGATTAATAAAGTATCTATCTATCTATCTAATAATGCTGAACTGTAAAATTATAGACTTTAGAGATTGATGCCACTCCCAGTGGCTCTCTGACCATAGTAACTGATTCTAAAAATTAATGATGTGAGGTTACTGGTGACTACTGAAACACTGCATCTGAACGACTATCTACATCAAGCAATTTGTTTGAACAAAAAGCCTGGATGGTACTTTAGGAGTTTGTGGCTTAATGAATTTCATTACAAATAATGTATTGTAATTTTTGCTGTAAAGCCATCCCCGAAGAGAATTTTGAGGGGACAAAATCATTCAGAACAAATACAGTAACAATTATAGAGCAACCCTACATGTATGCATGCAAGGAATTACCTTTCTCAAAATATTCCTCCCAAAACTTGCTAATGCAATAAGAACAGAATGAATGCATTGAAGACAATATATGAAATAGAGATGATGTGATTGTAGGAGTTTTTTTTTGTAAGACTCTTGTTGGATTGGACAAGCTTAAACATTGCCATGCTCAGCAAACACTAAACACAATAAAATGTTTATTTAAATAATATAGACCAGACTAAATGGTGTCAATATAAACTTTGTGCATTTGGAGTAGGTAGAGCCAATATTAACATGGGTGCATCAGGTGAAACTGGTACACTGCTAAGAGGAGAACATTTTACTGTTTACAGAACAAACTGGAAAAGCCTATGTTGATTATACAATAACATTTTCCAGTAATTTAAAAGGTCAATGACATTCTGCTGCTGGTTTGGAAAGCCTATTTCTTCAGCCCCTAAAGTAAGCTTGGGCTTAAGGCAGCTGCTGTGGAGTAAGGCTGTGCAGTCCACAGTCCTTCAGCAGTAAAGACTCAGCATTGCATGTATCATATTAACTGCACACTTTTAAACTTTCCTTTGTTCAGATCAAAATACACAACAAGGGCAGTACACAGCTGCCCTCATACTGAGCACCTTGCTGAAACTTCAAAAACAAAAAAGAGAGTGGATTATATTGATTATTACGTTTCCCTGAGGGCTAGGAAAAAGTATGCCAACTATGCTGGACCAATTATTGAGGCCAAATATGTGATCTGAACTGTAAGGCAGAAGTCCTAACCACTGTGCCACCATGCCTCAATCAACAAAAGATGCAGACAGAACAAAACTGCTTCAATAAAGACTTTTTTTTTCTTTATCCCTTTAAAAACTTTTTACATTAGTCTTCTTTCCAATATTAAAGTGTATTTTTACAATTAAACTATAGATCACAGGAGTTAACTGTTCATTTTTTATTAACAAAATGAAATTCTGTAGGCTTATGGTTAAATGACCATAAAATACTGAAATAAAATTTCCTTGAAATTCATACTTTAATAAAAATATGTACAAATATACTTATCCATAATAAGTATGGCATAAAAGAAAAGATTTCTCATAACTACAAGCTGTCATATAGTTTTATAGCTTCATTTTTTTTCTCTAATGTACCCCTCTGAAATAAGTCTTAATTAAAAAAGTAGTCCTTACTAACAATTATTATATATATATTCTCACTCAATTAATTGTATTTTGTCAATTAAACACTGCTAAAATGTAAATATACATGCACTTAAAGGTTTTAATCATTTTAAATAATTAACTGCACTATAGCAGTTTTTCTGTTAAAATAAACATTTACTATATTTATACAGGCGAGTTTTTTTTTTTTTTTTTGTTTACACTGAAAGAAGTTTGCTGAAAAAGATGACACGCGTTGGCTCAACTACTGCATACCTTGCGTAAAGGAGTACTGCAACTAAATTACCACAAAGCTTAGAAAAACAGGGGCTGAAGATATTGTTTTTTTGGGGGAAATTGTCCAATTTCGATTGGAGTACAGTGAACCTCGCTATATCGCGCTTCGCCTTTCACGGCTTCACTCTATCGCGGATTTTATATGTAAGCATATTTAAATATATATCGCAGATTTTTGCTGGTTCGCGGATTTCTGAGGACAATGGGTCTTTTAATTTCTGGTACATGCTTCCTCAGTTGGTTTGCCCAGTTGATTTCATACAAGGGACGCTATTGGCAGATGGCTCAGAAGCTACCCAACTTACTTTTCTCTCTCTCTCTCGCGCTGACTTTCTCTGATCCTGACGTAGGGGGTGTGAGCAGGGGGGCTGTTCGCACACCTAGACGATACGGACGCTCGTCTAAAAATGCTGAAAGATTATCTTCACGTTGCTACCTTCTGTGCAGCTGCTTCGTGAAGCAACATGCTGCACGGTGCTTCGCATACTTAAAAGCTCGAACGGCACGTATTGATTTTTGACTGTTTGTTTTTCTCTGTCTCTCTCTCTCTCTCTCCCCCTGCTCCTGACGGAGGGGGTGTGAGCTGCCGCCTTCAACAGCTTTGTACCGGCGGTGCTTCGCATACTTAAAAGCCAAACAGCCCTATTGATTTGTTTGCTTTCCTCTCTCTTTCTGACAGTCTGTGCTCCTGATGCGCACTCCTTTGAAGAGGAAGATATGTTTGCATTCTTTTAATTGTGAGATGGAACTGTCATCTCTGTCTTGTCATGGAGCACAGTTTAAACTTTTGAAAAAGAGACAAAATGTTTGTTTGCAGTGTTTGAATAACGTTCCTGTCTCTCTACAACCTCCTGTGTTTCTGCGCAAATCTGTGACCCAAGCATGACAATATAAAAATAACCATATAAACATATGGTTTCTACTTTGCGGATTTTCTTATTTCGCGGGTGGCTCTGGAACGCAACCCCTGCGATGGAGGAGGGATTACTGTATCCCTAAAACTAGCAAAAAGTAAATAAAATATAGATCAATGTGCTCACTGAGCTCCAAACTTAGGGCACACATTGGTAATGCAATGAAGCAACAGCATAGCACTGACTTGTTCCAATGTTTGAAGTCGTGGCTCCAGATGTAGCGGGAACGTATTTGGTCTTTCCCATGCATCTTCTGCTTTCATCAAGAAGAGAGAAATGCCTTGTAAATACTAATAAATGTTTTGTTTTTCTTGTTTCACATCATGTCCTTTGTTTTCTGAGGAGGGTAGGAAAAATGAAAGGGCTCCTTTAAGGCTTGTTTTGAGATTTGCATGCATAATTAGCCATAAAGTGCTGCAATCACACAAAGATCAGTATTAGATATCTGATACTGGTAGTATTGCAAGTAATTTATTTATATTTATTTTAATGCAAGAGGGATGGATATCTGACAGCGTTTCTAAACATTTGTGGTATTGGGACCAATTTCTACCTTTTTAAGTTCACTTATAACCTACACACAACAATCAAACATCCCTGGAGGTTGACTGAACTGTGAGTTCAAGAAATCGATGCAGTTAGAGGGAGGAAAAATATTGCACAGCACTGTCAAGTGCATCGGTGGACAGTTTTAGTGCATCTTAGCGGCTGAAATGTAAATTTTCTTTCTTTGTACAGTTACGAGAGTGATGGTCACATTGGAAACGCTGTCACAGTAGGCATGAATGAAAGTTATGCACATGGCAGATACAGCTCTGTGATGTCATACTGGCTTTGCAAAGCATCATGGGGAACTTGGACAAAAATTTCCAGGAAAATATTCAGTGAACAAGGTTTCCAGTGCACGCAGCATATTTGCCGTGAAAAATACTTCAGCAAATTTCGAAGCTCAACACCAGTCATTACAATTAAAAGCAAGATGGAAAAGCCAATGAGAAACTGTAAGCAGAATTTATACAACACACCGAATTAGAACTACATACCCAAATTGGGGATATTGTCATGAAGGATGATGCACAGAGAGTAGACAAATGAACAGATTAAATCAAAAAACAGTGGAACTAGAAAAAAGATTCTGAATTATGATAGGTGATTGATGGCCTGATCACATCACCACCTCTGGAGAGGATGAAATTTACACTCTAGTAACAGGTTACAAAACCACCTTGCCAAACAATTGGTGTGATTTAGAGGTTGTCCAGACTAAGTGGACAGCACTCAAATTGCTCATCAAAGGCCAATTTGCAGATACAGTGATACCTTGAGATACGAGTGCCCCAATGTACGAGTTTTTTGAGATACGAGCCATCACTAGGTCGATTTTTTGTCTTGAGTTACGAGCCAAAATTCGAAATATGAGCCATCAAAGAGCTTGTCCCCGCACATTCCGAGGAACTGACGACAGAGGAGTTGACGGAACTACATATGCAGCAACATACGGAGGTTCTGCAGGAGATTGGTATCGCGGAGGAGGTTCTCTTAAAGTGAGATACAGGAAGTGTTTGCAATGTGGGAAAAAGTTTCGAACTTTAAAGAAAAGAAACACCCTGAAAAAATTACAACTGATCATACAGTGGCGCTATTTAATGACACTTGCCTAACGCCTGACTTTACTGAAAAGAAACTGAACATACAGCCATGCTATTTAATGACACTTGCCTAACTCATTTCAGAAACATTCTAAAGGGGAGGACTAAACAAAGCTCCTTGGACAGATTTCTATTGAAACGCCCTGCGAATGAAAGTGATGAAAGCGTGGCAAAAAAGAAAAAAACTAGTGAAGAAGAAAATTAAGTTAAGCAAAAGTGAAGTGAAAGAAAAAAACATTACAATACGCTAATCGGCTTTGCCAACTTCTGTTTATTTCTTTAGATTCTCTTTTATGTATTAGGTTTTATTTTGTTTGTATACAATATTTGTTCATTATAAATACATTTTTCTTATGTTGAAAACATTTAACAAAAAATTGGGGTGGTTTTTTTGGGGGCTGGCACGAATTAATCTCATTTCAATTAATTGCAATGGGGAAAATTAATCTGAGATACAAGCATTTTGACTTACGAGCTCGGTCATGGAACAAATTAAACTCGTATCTCAAGATATCACTGTACATCTAACAGGTAAAAAGAAAGAGTATACAGTCGACCCTTGATATACGACCAGCCTGACATGCGAACAACTTGATTTACGACCAACATCTTGCGTTACGACCTGAATGCGGTCACGTGTATCCGCTTGCGCAATTGTAAACAAACACCCGAGAGCGTTCGTAAGCGTCAGTCGGAGCCCAGATACATGTGTTTGTGGACGTAATTTCGGTCTGTGCAGTGATTTATGTAATTTTTTTCGACAATTGCTAAGGAAGGAAGAGAACGAAGATAAAGAAAGCGATCACAATCGAAACGAAGAAGGAAATTGTGCGGAAATATGAGAGTGGTGTTCGTGTGACCGATCTCACTAATATGTACAGCATGTCGAAATCCATCTCAACAATTTTACAAAGAAAAGATTTGTATAAGGAGGCTCCTTCCAAACAATAACCACCTTCCATTTCATTCTCCTCCTCCTCCTCCCTTCCTGCAGCCCAAAGATGTCAAATTAAATGGTGAGTACAGTATGAAATTGTTGTTTCTGGTAGGCTAGGCACTTTTTATAACTTGTTGGTTAGTACATTAGAAAAATTATTGGTGTTTTGGTAAATTATGCACATTATACAACCCTTTTTTATTATGAAAAGGTTAAGTAAGTGTTGCTGTGGGAGGTTCGGAACACATTATGGGTATTTCCAATATTTCTTATGGGAAAAATAGTCTTGACTTACAACCAACTTGAGTTACAACCAGCCCTCACGAACGAATTGAGTTCGGAAGTCAAGGGTCCACTGTAGTTTTAAAGGATGGCGGGAATCAGACAATAAATGTGCATAGAGATCAAGAGGCATAGAACAAAGGATACAAAAGTCTGTTATTTAATACAAAATATTTTGTTTTTGTAATTTGGCTCCTAAATGTTTCATTTTAGGAGCCAGTTGCAACCCAAGCCCAGCCCCCTCCTACCCTTATCTCCAATCACAAAGCATTTTACAGTGTAAACAAAATTTCAGCATTCACTCCTCATCAAATTGCAGGTCATGTTTGTAGATGAAATTTGTATAATTGAATCAAATCAAGTGTAATAACAAAGTGACCTCTGACAGACACAAGTAAAATAGGTTTTTCACTAGTCCTAATAATTTTGTAAGCCGATGACATTCATGATTAAAATTTTTTAATACAGTAAGCCCTCCAGCACTAGCAGTTGCACGTTTAATAACAAAGGCAAGGAAGCAGCAGTGAGGTTAAAGTCAAGCAGTAAGCAAAGAAAGTAGATAGAAAGCAAACTTTAGTGTTACCGAGATAGTGTGAAAATTCATGGAACACACACCACTAAGAAAATAAGTGTCAAGACTTTGTCAGATTCAGGACACAATATATTGAGCACAATAAGCAATGTTTACCGTCTTTTATAATAGTTACAACAGTCGATGCCAGTGAGCTTTAACTATAATAAGCATGGATGGTGTTGCTTGCAGCTGGGCTGCTTATCTGCTTATAGGCACATTGGTAAGGCTGGTGGTAGGCACAGTAACATTTAATGTTTTCGTTTTCATAAAAAAATTGAATTTTCAAAATGATGCATTTAAAACTGAACAGTTTGTGTTTTTACATTTTTTTCTGTTTGTTCCTATTGGAGTGGTGACATAGTCACAGCTTTCCAGTTGCAAGCATGAGTGTTTTGGGTTGGTTTATTACTTTACTTTTTCTTTTATAAGGCAATATGAATGTAAACTTTCAAGTTCTAGTGACAATATGACTGGAGCACTGTTGTTTTACATGCGTTATTGGAACACAGTAGTGTACTGTACTTACACTTCAGAGTATCTAGACCCCTCAGCAAAGGAATGACCAATTTGTAAGCATAGTCCTTCCTTACACAGGTCACTTACTTCTTGGCATTTGCTGTATGGCAGGTGGAGCATTGCACATGTAATCTATGAGGTGCGATTCAAAAGTTCCCGGAATGCATTTATTTAAAAGCATACACACCAAATAACAATTAATGGTGAACAGTTCCTTCAAAATAGTCACCCGCTGAGTTGATACACCAATCCCAGCGAGATTTAAAGCTTTCGAAGCACCTCTGGAAGTCGTTTTTTTGTCAGTGTGTTCAAGACGTCGGTTGTTACCGCTTGGATCTCTTCCACCGTCTCAAATCTGCGTCCCTTGAGCCTCATCTTCATCTTAGGAAATAAAAAAAAAAAATCAGACGGCGCTAAATCAGGGGAGTACGGAGGGTGGGGAATGGCAGTAAACTTTGTAGAAGCCAAAAATTTGCACACAATCAGAGATGTGTGAGTTGGTGCATTGTCGTGATGCAAAAGAAATGACTTGTCAGCCCACATCTAAGGATGTGTTCGGCGAATTCGATTTCGCAAACGCCTTAGAACATCCCTGTGGAATGCTTGTTGCAACATTTCATGGCTTTCTTTTGCCGTTTTTTCCCCAGTTTAAAACAGAATTTAACACACACTCTTTGCTCTTTCAAATCACTCATTTTCACGAACAACCCTTCTCAGACACAACCGAAGTTTAAACAAGAACTACGACTTGAAAAACTACTGCGCGGACATTATAACGCGTGATAACAGCTCTGACAACTTGAACTGCTATCGAGCGGCTACCCTTCTGGCTGCAGAATAAATGCATTCTGGGAACTTTTGGATCGCACCTCATATTATAATTCTGTTTTGAGCAAAATAAGTCTTCTCTATTTGATTAAAGTTTACATCATTTACTGATCAAAATCCTAAATTATGCCCAAAAACCAAACAAAAAAACTGAACGAACTGTGTGTGCCAAACTATTTTATAATCCACTTCGCATACAATATAACATGAACCAAACAAGTGAGCTATAAAACAAAGTAACCATACAGCAAGAAGGCAAAAACAAGAAAAAGGGAATGGCATCTCAAAAATTAACAGGAGAATGTCTGCTGCACATCTGGAAGCCTAGTCCCCAAAATTTAAGCACAACCATCTACATAATCTTAGAACCGGTTGCCTTTGTTACATGCTTATGTGGCTGCGTTAGTTTATTATGTTTTATTCTAGTGAACATTCTCAAAACTATTTTTTTTTGTTTTGTATATTATGTAATTTTGTTTTCATTGTATGTATATTATATTATATTAAAAAAGCTGGATGACGCTGTTGCAGGAGACAGAGAGCGCCTGTCGCTACGTGTGTTGATTGTGCCCCTTACTGCTTGTCTTTTAGTTGGATGACGTTGTTGCAGAATAAACAGCAGAATCCAGATACTGATGTGTCTGTCTTCTTTCAAATCATCAGCAACCATTTTAAAACTGCTACACTAGCACAGGTTCTAGAGGTACAGCATTCTATGTGAACTTCCACAGCTTAGCAAAATTTGCCAAACATAAGACAAATATTCATTCTGTTTATTTTGACTTGCTGTAATTTGGTAGTAATATGTTCAGATTTCAGTGTGAATGTTTACATACTTCCGATTCATAAAACGCTTACCATTATTTCCTGTATTTTAATGTTCCTGGTATAAACTCATCTAGGGATCACAAAGGATCCTAGCAAGCAGTGAATTGTAGGCTTATTTTACCTCAAAGAACAATGTTTGTTTACATAGTACATTTTCATGCAAAAATGTAAAGAGAACTACAATAGAAAAAAAGTGGATACAAGCTTACACAATGTAAAATAAACGAACAAGTAATTAAAAACCAGCAAGTCGCTAAGCATAGCTCAAATTACTATTAACTAAACTCCGATTTTAAGTATGTAATGGTTACAAAAGGTAAATTACAACAATTTGATGCTATGGTCAGAATATCTAGGGAAGAGAGGAAAACAAAAAAAAATAAACCTCCAGGGTTCCAAGACCAAAAGATCCCCCAGCCATCAAAAGTTAACAGCATTCACACTCTTTTCAATATCAAAGTTGGTCGCTGAATACATCGATCAGAAGGAGTGGTGCAAGACCATACAAAACCGAAAAATTAAACAGAGAAGAGCTAGAGTTATTAACAGGTGCAAATCACTGCAGTACATATTATAAACTATTGGACCTGGCAACAAAAAAGGGTTATTATGAAAAAGTCAAATTAAAGAAAAAGTGGGTTTTTAAAAAGTTAAAAAAAAAATAATACTAATGTTCCACAGTATTAGCCTATGTATATCTATGGGTAAATCTTTCCAGACTGCATATCAGAAAAAAGGCCTCCCTCTCTAGTTCCTTTTATACTTTGCTCTTGGAATAATAAGTAACCAGTGTTTGGGGATCTAACATCATGACTAGGAAGGAATGCAATGGTCTAGGCACTCCAATATATTAAGAAGAAAGATTTTTCAGAGCTTTATATATGATAATTTTGAAATCAATTCCAAAGAATACAGGCAATCAACGTAACAATTTATTGGTGAAGTTTCATCTGCTATATTTTGAATAAGCTGCAGCTGATTTAAGCATTTTTCAGTAGTACTGCTAGGATTCCAATACAGTAATCTAGTTGGCTAAAAGCAAAAGCATATATTACATTTTCAGCTTCTGGAGTTCTTATAAGACAACTAACTCTTATAATTTTTCTTAAATGAAAAGAAACAGTCTTATTAAAATGGTTAATATGAGGTATGAACTTTAGATCAAATTCTACAATAATGCCAAAATTCTTTTCTTTTGGCTTAGTTTATAAGATAAGGTAATAAAGAAGTTAACTTTTTATTTGTCAAAAACTAAAATTTTCAACCATTTCCTTGATTAGTATGAGTAAATTACTACCATTCCTACTATAATTCTAGTAAGACACTGGATCAGTGGGTTTAACGCAACAGGGTTATCTGATGCTACAGATAGGTAAACCTGTGTATCATCTGCAGAACTTTGGTAGATCACCATATTATTCAGAATAATCTGACCTAACAAATGCATCAAGATTAGGGATAGTGGGCCCAAAACTGATCTCTGAGAAGTATACATGACTCCACAATCAGAAAGACACTGCAAAAATGACATTCACTAGATTGAAGAGAGGTGGAAACCACCACTATCTAAGAAAATACGAAAGTAAATAAAAACGTAAAGGCAAAATGAAAATAACATGATAATCGCAACAGAACACAACACGATTGTGATGGCTTATGGTTAGTTAGAACACGCACAGTGCAGCGCTCTGCCATTAGGCTAGTTGAAGCCAAGATTAAATGAACATGGATGCTTGCTGCGGGATTGCACCATTGTTGAGCAATGTGCCATAGTGAGATTTCTTTGAGCAGAGGAAGTGAAACCTGTTGAAATTCAAAGGATGTTGGCTTGTGCAGATCAGTAACCTATCTGGGAACCCACCTTGGAAATATTCTGTTTGCAAAGGTATACTATGCAAACTGTTAAACTACTTTAAACAAACATTTAAGCAGTAATTTAAAATTCCACCACACAGTCCAATATGAAGAGTGCATAAGAGTTAAGCAAGCAGTATCAAGTCCCAGTAATGTTAGGTCCGCGACACAGTTAACCATTACCTGTTCCTGCTGTGATACATATCTGTATTCAAAAGCTGCTTAAAGCAAAAATCAGATAACTGTATAGTCGTTTATCAAAAGACAAAACTCCAATAAAAAACATGTGCAACAAAGGTTTTGAAAAATGAACATTAATCGAAGGAAAAGTCCTCTATATTTTTTACAAAGTTACGATGCCTTTACTTTATTCCAGTTGTCAGACAAAAATATAAATGGATCGGAAACAAGTAACACTTTATGCAACTACGACAGATTTGTGGTTAAGTAGAACAATGGAAAATTCGTAATGCATGCCGAAAAAGGGTGACACAGTGGTAGTGCTGCTAGTGTTTACATCCTGTGTTGAGCTTGCATGTTCACCCCATAACTGCATGGGTTTCCCTCCACAGTCCAAAGACATGCAGGGTAGGTGGAACAGCGAAGCCAAACGGACACTAGCACGTTTGTGGTGTGTGCATGTCTTTGAGAGCATGTTCACCTTGTGATGGACTGGTGCCTTAGCCAGTTTTGCACCTTGTGCTGACTGGGTTAGGCTCCTGCCTCATGCAGTCCTGCTCAGGATTATGCGGACTTAGAACATTGTTTGTTATACGCTAAAACACATGCTTACAGTGCTGCTTCTTGAAATGAGTGCACCTTTCATTACAATATATTTCTCAAGAACAGGGACAGAACTGTTCGTGCATGGTGTCTGCATATAACAAAGTGATACTATCTAAATACTTAATAAGCTTGCAATATATTCATATTGTTAATTTAATGTGTGTACATGCAATCTCATAGTTCTTTGTTTACATTGACTTCTTAATCTTATATTACTGTCATTTAAAATTTTATTATCTGCTTTGACTTTACACACACATAGCATTTGTTGTTTTTTTTTTTGTTTTTTTTTTTTTAAATGAGTACAGCAGAAACTTAATTAAAATTTTCCCACATTTTACACTTTTTAATAGTGAATGGCAGGCCTCTCACAATTATTATGTAATCGTCCAATTACAATTTGAGCTGCCAGCAATTATTTTGCATAATCGTTAGAATCATTTCCATTCACCTGTATAAAAATACCGGAAGAAGCAGAAATGTCATTTCCCATCGTTTAAGGTTTGACTGGTGCTCATTTACTGATGTCCAGTGTTCGGAGAAGGTTACTTTTAAAAGTGTTACAGTTAAATAAATAAATAAATTAAAAAAAAAAAAAAAAAAAAGGTAAGTGTTATTTAGTTACTTTTTTGTCAGTAAAAGTATGCTACTAAAATATAATGTGTTACAAACAGTGCATTACTTTTGCATTACTGTTTCTTCTTTTGTATGAAAAACTGCACATTTCACCAGCCAGCATTGGTTTTTAATTATAAACCTAAAAACATAATGAAAATAACCAGAAAAACAGCAAATTTTTATCATTTTCTGGTGTTCTATAAATATTGTAGCTAACCTAAGGCCAGGACCTGAGAGGGACAAGCTCCACAAGTGGCCGGGAGCTGCTTAAGGAGACGGAATACCTGGAGAAGCAGACTGTAAAAAGAAACCCCCTGAGCAGCAGAGGGGCCACAGACACAGCACTACAAAGCCCTATGATCGCATCTCCTGGCCGTCTGCTAAAGCGCACCAGCTTCTTGATTGCTGGCTCCCTGTGACCCTAAACAGGCCACTATATATACTTATAAATTTTGCTCAATACTTTTTGATTTGACACATCTGTACTAGTCACCAGAACTGTATGACAGAAATGACACCAGACTCATCAACACGCCACTACTCAAGCATGCTGGGTTTTCCACAGTGTTGAATTTCGAGAACGGGCTTTTTACATGGGTGTCAGAATGATGAACAAAGGGCTGAATATGGAGCAGCAGGTCACCAGAGCACAAGATAAACCTGAAAAAAATGATGTGCATATCTTCATCATGCAGGTCATCAATAAGGAGAATATTATTCTTGCCTGTCCTTTACCGCTTTGGTCAGGGGTGGGCAAATTCATTCCTGGAGGGCCGCAGTGGCTGCAGGTTTTTGTTCCAACCCAATTGCTTAATAAGAAGCACTTATTGCTCTAGAAACACTTCTGCTTCATTTTAGTTATCTCCCTCGTTAAGATTATGAACCCTTATTGCTTATTTAAGTCTTAAACAGCTGCATTCTTGGTTTTTAATTGCTCCTTATTAGCAATAAGATGCAAATGACAAAAGAAACTAGCAGTTATCCATTTTGCTTGTTACCCTTTACACCTGTGTGTATTTATCGTGCACTATTTGGTTTAATTAAATACTTGGAAGGAAAGAGAAGAGAAAAAAGTGAAGGATTGAGAATTACCCATCCGTTTTACACTTCAAAGTATTTGGATGATATCCTTAGAATGGAAAAAAAATCTAGGATATGAGAATGACTTGACATAGCAGAGTTAAAGCACTAACAAGCCATGAAATGTAATTATTGGCAAGGATTGTTTTCTAATTAAGCAACTGGGTTGGAACAAAAACCCGCAGCCACTGCGGCCCTCCAGGAATGAATTTACCCACCCCTGGCTTTGGTTAAAGGAGCTGACACTACATCTTCTCTTTCTCCCCTCTTAAAACCAGTAATAACAGGCACAACTCTTCTGCCATCAGCAGAGTCTCACTTCCTCTGCTGTAACACTGTTAGGCATGTGACATTGACCAGTCTTTGCCATGTGCTGACTAGAGGAATATCAACTCACTGTTCGATCAGGTCACCAAAGCATTGAAGTATTGTTTTGGTCACTGACCTTGTGCAAGCTTCACGCAGAACATAAAAAGCAGACTTCACTCTGACAGCAAAAGGCAATATTTCTGTGAAATAATGCAGTAATTTTATTTTTTTTTCTGGGGTGGGGGGAAAAAATCTTCTATAGCAACATATATACCTGTTTCTGATGTCTGTTGGTGTGACAACCAACAAAGGCTCCCTTTGATGGCAAAGTCAGAAAGTAAATACATGTTCATTTGTGCAAGAAGTACTACCTCTGAGAGAATAATCAGTATGGCTGGCAACATAGTGACCCCAGTGAGATGTTGCCTTAAGCCAGATAAGGTAAATATGTTAATGTTCCTTGCCCGGAATCTGCCTAGCCGTTGAGGAGCATTATGGACTGTGGTTGGAGATGACAGAAATATGGTGTGCTCTGGTGTTCATTGTACATTGCTTATTTTGATCATGGGACTGTGCTTATGGATTGTTATTGATGTCACATCTGTCCTGCACAATTTTTGTTTACAAAGCCTAAAAGTCAAAAAGAAATTCAATTTTTATGTTCCAATGTTCAATGCCAATAAATGGCTCTTCTTCATGAGGTTTATTATCTATAATTATGGTAAAAATTTGAATAGAAAAAGACAATTAAAATTGTTAGTCACAATTATTTGTTTGATAATTAAATCGTGAGCTAAAATTACAAGTTTGTAACAGCCCTAAATATATTAACATACAATTCAATTAATAAAATGCATATCTACACATTAATGATAAAAACAGAGCTAAACAAAGTTTTCCAATCTATGCAAGTTACTATACAATCAAAATTCCACTCAGATGTAACTAGTCTTCCCACCAAGTAACTTTTTTTCCTTGTTTACCTACCAATTCTTTACAAACACAATTGATCCTATGCTACAATGGATGGATGGATGGATGGATAGATAGACAGACAAAACTGTATTTGCCCAAGAGAAGATGCCACAACTTAACTTTCTGCTGTTTATCGCCACCATATAGCATTAGACAAACTTTTTAAATATGCTTTTTATACTCAAAGCAATTACCACATTTGGTAGCAAAGTAGTGAGAAACGGTGAGTGGAAGAGAGACCATGCCCGTACTAGAACAACTCAAATTATCTCCTGTTTGGAAACACTAAGGCTTCCTCATTAAATTACAACAATGATGGACATGCTTCATTCACAGAACACAGTTCAAAGAGTGTATAAAATAACAAATAGTTATCAAAACCATTATTTAAAAAAAAAATTCATAAAGCATACAGATGGACAAAAGACCAGAGAAAGAGAACAACAGAATGTATCAAATAAATACATCTTTAAATAAAAGTGCACTAAAATTATACTAGCTAGAGATATTTAAATGATGTGCAGTTGCTTTCTCTACCCAGTGAAGCACAAACAGTGACTTGGGATGTCTCTCAGGACATACAGTGGAACCTCGGTTCACGACCATAATTCGTTCCAAAACTCTGGTCGTAAACCGATTTGGTCGTGAACCGAAGCAATTTCCCCATAGGATTGTATGTAAATACAATTAATCCGTTCCAGACCATATGAACTGTATGTAAATATATATATATATTTTTTTTTAAGATTTTAAGCACAAATATAGTTAATTAAACCACAGACTGCACAGCGTAATAGTAAACTAAATGTAAAAACATTGAATAACATTGAGAAAACCTTGAACAACAGAGAAAACTAACACTGCAATAGTTTGCGCTATAGCGCTACCAACCGCTGGCTAAAAACACTTTTTTTTTTTTAATGAGTTTTAAGCACAGGGAAAAAAAATGAACATTTGAAAAAATCCGTAATTTAATAAACCACCAAGAAAAGTAACACTGCAACAATGCACGCTACGAACCGATCACTGTAAACAGAAGTGAAAACAAAATCAAGCCCAGTGCATTCTTTAACTGCCTTCCTACCTTATGCGTCCAGCCCCTCCCCCCCGCGCTGCCTGTGTGTGGGCCTCGGTCTCTCTCGCCTGCCTGTGTGTGTGCGCCCGTCTCTCTCTCTCTCGCTGCCTGTGTGTGTGCGCCCGTCTCTCTCTCTCGCGCTGCCTGTGTGTGTGCGCCCGTCTCTCTCTCTCGCGCTGCCTGTGTGTGTGCGCCCGTCTCTCTCTCTCTCGCGCTGCCTGTGTGTGTGCGCCCGTCTCTCTCTCTCGCGCTGCCTGTGTGTGTGCGCCCGTCTCTCTCTCTCTCGCGCTGCCTGTGTGTGTGCGCCCGTCTCTCTCTCTCTCGCGCTGCCTGTGTGTGTGCGCCCGTCTCTCTCTCTCGCGCTGCCTGTGTGTGTGCGCCCGTCTCTCTCTCTCGCGCTGCCTGTGTGTGTGCGCCCGTCTCTCTCTCTCGCGCTGCCTGTGTGTGTGCGCCCGTCTCTCTCTCTCGCGCTGCCTGTGTGTGTGCGCCCGTCTCTCTCTCTCGCGCTGCCTGTGTGTGTGCGCCCGTCTCTCTCTCGCGCTGCCTGTGTGTGTGTGCCCGTCTCTCTCTCTCGCGCTGCCTGTGTGTGTGCGCCCGTCTCTCTCTCTCGCGCTGCCTGTGTGTGTGCGCCCGTCTCTCTCTCTCGCGCTGCCTGTGTGTGTGCGCCCGTCTCTCTCTCTCGCGCTGCCTGTGTGTGTGCGCCCGTCTCTCTCTCTCGCGCTGCCTGTGTGTGTGTGTGTGTGTGTGCATGTGGCGCTCTCTCTGTCTTGCTCGCTGCACAGGAAATGCACAGGGAGAGACTGAACATGTACAAACCGAAAGGGAAACTGGCTTGTTCGTATACCGAGTGTGTGGTCGTGAACCGAGGCAAAAGTTTGGCAAACTTTTTTGGTCGTAAACCGATTTGTACGTGTACCGAGATGTTCGTGAACCGAGGTTCCACTGTATGCCTACTTACAGCTAAAAAGATACAGGACAAAAATTACACATCAATCAGACTGACCACACCCAAAAGATAAACGTTAAGTTGTTACTGCTCTGCAGTGTAAGAATCAGTTTAAAGCTGAACCTTGATGGCCTCATCACATGGTATTGATAAAAATGATAGAAAAGTCTGAATAGTCTACAGATGAAATATAAAAGAACTCTCAAGAGGACTACTTAAGGGAATGTTGTGAATTTTCTGGGCTTAAGTTCTGAATTACAAAAGAAATGGAATGGAGAAATGTGAAACTGCTACCTTGGCATTCAAATCCAAGTGCTTAGCTACATGACCACACTACCTCTTTTGTGCTTCTCTGCATGAGTGTCTATTTATGGAAGATACCAAAAATACACTTTTTTTTTTTATAGCCACAAGTGCTACAGTATATTTCTCTGAAATGTAATACTGTGAAATTACATTGGCATCTTACGATTACAGGTGATTTCACTTTAAAAAAAAAAAAAAAGAAAGAAAAAAATGTTTAACATTACTTCTCAAAATGTTACATAAATACTGTATGTTCACCGGACAGTAAAACTTTATTAACCCCACAGTAATATGGCACAGATAATTCTTACTATACTGCAGCATTCTTAAAGTATGACTTCACATCTTGAACTGAATCAAGATGGTATGACTGTGTTTATATGTATGACACAGACAACAGTATACATTTTTTATTTTTCTTTACGGCTTACGCATACAGCATAAACACTCGTGTGTCAGCATCCTCCTGAACAGCAGGATTAGAAGTGGCACAAATAATATTTCCTAGAATGTGCCACCACGCCTAATTTTTCTTATCTTAAAAAACCACACATTCAAGATGGCACCAAAAGGATCTCAGACAGATGCAAATTTTATAAAGTGTTAAAAAAAATGAGAATGGAAATTAACAGCTCATTTAAAAACTTATTACAATAAACATGAATATCAACTTCTAGTCTTTCCTCCAAAATGTTGTATGCTCCATTTCTTCCTATAAATAATTACTTTGCCAGCACTGCCAAAATGACATCTTAACGCAGTAACTTAATTCTACTAGAGTGTGAATGGGGAGAGTATAAAATGTAGGTTTTTACCCATGAATGAAGCTACAGCAGAATGCACTTTAAAAGTGTGCCCTCTAGATGCTAACATAATTTAAGACTTAAAAAAGTAACTTAAAACCATAGATTAAGTATCATGCATAATCTGCCTCAATCATCCCAAACTGCCAAGCAGCAGCAGGTGTAATTATATCCCAAGTGCCCTTCCGGCAGCACATGAGAGTTGTGTATTCCTACCACCTATGTATGCTTATGGGAACACCCACGAATTAAATACATTTACTTGTCCACAACTTTTTTCCAATACAGAAACATGAATACTAATAAATTTTAAATATTCTGTACAATAACAATAAAAAAACGTGCAACCCCATTATCGATAACTATGCGAATTCAAGTGATTATCTTAAAGTACTTTAAAAAGTATGTATTAAAAAACAGATTTGCGATTGTGTTCTTAATAGTAACTATTTCATTTGAATAAAATTGAAATACAAGAACTGTTAACACCCAAAAAAACATGCTTGCAAGTTATGTAGAACTAGAACTTGAGCAGAACACATGTGGGAAAAGAAATAAATTTTCACAACTAAAATTTAAAATCAATTAATATTATAGATTTCTAAATGTTAATCGAATTAGCAATCATGATTAATATGAACTTGATGAAAAAGCAAAGTGGTAGGTTGAATCAATTTGTTAATAGTACATTAGTCTCGATCTGCATATAAATCATACAGCCAAAAAAAAAAAAAAAAATGAACTGATCAGTTTTCCTGCACCTACCAGACCACGCCGAAAGCCCCGTAGCCGATCGGTCTGTCAGGCTCGATGTCCAGTTGCTGCTGCTGCAGGTGATGGGAGTGCGAGTGGTGGTGAATCGCTTTGACCGCTGCTGCCTGTACTTGAGCCGGGGCCGCAGCCGCAGCCGGACCCGGTGCCTGCCCTGGAGCCGGCGACGGGAAGTAGGGTTGCTGCTGGCCTGGGTTCAACATAACCGCTGCCGCCGCCGCCGCCGCGGCCGCCGCTGCTGCCGTGGAAGCGTGCTGTTGCACCGGATGCACGGCGGCGGCCGAGCCGGGGTGCAGAAGGTGCTGTCCGGGGTGATGATGCTGGTGGTGCAGATGGGGAGGGGGGAGGTGAGGAAGGTGGTGGTGATGGTGGTGCGAGTGATGTGCAGCCACTGCCGAGGCGCTGCCGTTGTATGCAGCCATCATCTTTGCGGCATTGGTTGCCGTAGTTCCGCAAAGAGCCATTTACACAAAATAATAAAAAGAAATGGAAGAAAGAAATGCTCCTCTTAAAATTACTAAATATAAAACAAAAAGACAGGTGGGAAAAGGAAGAAGGGTGGAAGCGTCAAACGATCGTTTGGCTAGCTCAGACAGAAAGAAATATTTCACTAAATCCTAAAATCATGTTTTCATTTAATTACGCTGATCACAGCAGGGACCCCCTTATTAAACGTGCTACTCCATCCTGGCCTATGACAACACCTGACCTAGTTTCTTGATCTTCCTCCGGCCACCAGCCTGACGTGATCCGCTTCGGTTTGTTCTACTACGATTACTATTTTGTGGACGCTGGCAATCCACTTTTTAAATCTGATGTCATCTCAATGAAACAATTACTTTAAATAACACAAATCAAGAATAACGGATGCGCCAAAAGATGCCCTCGCCCTCCTCCCCCCCACCCTCCCTCCCTTTCTCCAAACACCCAACATCAAAGGGTGTATAGCCTACCACCCCTAAAACTTTAACATTTTGGGATGCCTGCTGTCCACCCACCCTCCCCTCTAATCTGATCTCCGACTTTATGGAAAGCCCCCACCTCCGTCCCCTTCGGTGATCACTAATCAAAATAAACAAAACGCGTATGCTAAGGTTTTCACACGTTAAGAAAGAAATTCAGCCTTTGATCTTCTCACAGTTCTGATAAGAAATCCAGCCTTTCTCTTTCTTCCCCCTCATCAAGTCCAGGGATTGTCAACGCAATCTGCTGTCCTCCACCAGCACCGTCGTTGACTGGGCCTCGAAGCGAAAGACAGATACAATTGATGAGAAAGTTAGCCCTCGCTTCTAAAATGTATACAAATTCTTAAAAGAACCACGACCTCTCATCACCTCCACCGACTCTCGCACTCGCCCTCCAGGGACATAAAAGCAAAGCATCACAAAAATATATATATTTAAAATTTCCTTTGGCAGCACGGCAAAATAAATACTTCCAGGAACGGTCAGCGTGTACTCTTGATATTTGTCTTCTTTCCTCTTCTGCTCAGAAAACCGCCGTCCTTCTGTATCCCTTCATTTTTGAAAATAACATCTTTTATATAAATATGAAGAAAACAATCATAATTATAATATCCACACTGGAAAAATTCTTCTTTCGTCACAAAAACAAACGGACACTCACACAGTCACTCGTGCCTCTGCTTAATAGAGCTCAAGCTTCGACTGAGACAAGAGGACACGCGCCGGCCGAACACCAAAAGACCCTCCTTCGACCCCGCCTCGGTACAAACACGGCCACTCAGAGTGCAATTCAACGCACGCGCACAGTAAACAACCAATCGTAAATGTTCTGAAAAATATCAAGCGCATAAACAGCTGCTTACTCGCCCTATGAAATGCTTCATGTCAGACACACTAGGGAAACGGTCCCAACCCAATTTTAATTGACATGTCTTTTCGCAAATAAAAGAAAGAGTTCATCGCGTTATTACCAATCAAAAATAAAATACATACGAGCAATTTCCCCCATCCCATTAACCTCCTTACTACTGGAATATTCAGTTTAGGTGGCTGGAAATGAAGTCCAGATGGAGCCGTAGTGACGTTGTCATTTTGAAATCGACAGGTGCATCTCTGCAATACGTAGTACGAAATTATGGTATACGATAATTATTTGTAGTTAATCGGTAGTCTGATGTAATCAGATATATTTAAAAGAACGCATAAAAATGGTGATAATAGACAACTATACAGTAATAAAAAGTTTGTTCATGATACTGAATTATATTGCTTTACAAGTAGTACCAGGAGAGTGTGTTTCATGTCAACCCACATGGACTAACAAACAATGTAGCGATTTATATACATTGTTCGGATATGTTATTGGTTTCCCCGTGTAAATTGTTTCCTTGTACCTTTGGCATTCTTCTATTGGTATGTGCATAAACTACACTGGATTGCGTACCTCTGTTTTCGTACGAATGGTATTTGTTTATGACTATCCATTAGTGTATTTGCTTACATATATAAATATAATTGCTTTGCGTCTATATATTATAGATTTTTTGTGAGCTACAGTATATTGTTTTTCGATTGTGTGCATACGCCTCGTTTCTGTGTGAGCTGTAATGATGTGTGTTTTGTAACAGTATCAGTCGAGGGAGCCTTTGTGGATGCACTATTTTTTATATGACCTTTTATTTCTTTATTTATTGTGTGCCGCATGCTTGCGCGGATGATTTGTTTATGAGCTTCAGTATATCTGCTCCTATTGTGGATAGTGTCAGATGCATGTGTGGGTAGTTTGCATGTGAACTGGTTGGTCGGTTCGTTTATAAACAACATTAATTTGTTTGCGGGAGTATATTGTACTTGTTTATTTTTGGATGATTTGAAATTGGTTGCTCGCATAAAGTAATGGCTAACTGTGTGGTCTTGAGGTGTCTGAGGCGGAGCTACGTTATAAACAAACACAACAACTGAGAAAAGGTCTCCTGCATTCATGGGTGTCTCACAACTAAAATAATAAATGTATCTGGGAAATGTGCATGACATCCCAAGCGCTTCATTAATAAGGAAAATAAGGCAACTGAATATTAGATTAGTACACATCAATCACACTTTATTGGTAGAGAAGATGAAAGCTCTGATAATATTTTTTTCCTCTTTATTACTGCAGCACAAAGTATGACATGGAGATACTCAAGGGTGTTTCGTCTTCTAATCCTGAGAGCCCAGGCTGCGGACTGCCTATCATTGTGTGTCAGCGTTTTATTAATTTTTTTAACTAGTCCCATGTCAGTCACTAAAAGTTCCCTAAGATCATTTCTTGCAAATTTAATGGTAGAGTATATGCTGAAAACAAAGCAATGGAGATCATAGGCATAGGTAACCTACAAATGTTTGTACACAGATCGATATAGTTAATGCATAATTATTATTTTTAAATTATAATTTAAAAGTAAAGTTTTAAAAAATACAGATTTGTTATTTTTGCTATACTGACATTCCTGGGTAAGTTATCAGGTGGACCAACAGTGTTTCTTAAAAGCCTCTTAATAAGTAATCATCTGCTACAGACTCAATTACCTTTCTTTGTTAAGGAGTGTACCTTTATGAAGTAATAATTTGAGAAAATGAATAAAAGTTAAGTACTGTATTGATCCTTACTGTAACCAGTACTGGAACTGAACATTCATATGACCTAAACAGCTAGGATAAAGATTTCCTGTAGGATACATAACTAGACCAAATGGCCTCTCTGTAATAAGGCCAATGGGGCACAACTCCAATAGATGTTGTGCAAAATAATAATAAGATTCACTTAGTAATTTAATTTATTATGAAATGTTTTACAACAACTCTCAACCTTGTCTTCTTAAGCAGTTTTTGTTCAGGTTTCTACCTGCTCAATGTAATTGCTTACCTAGAAAAGTGTTGTTTGGTAGCATATGAAATTGTCTTTGTTTCAGGCGCTGCAAGCCTGTTTTTGGCAGAGGAGCTGAACCAATTGGCCCTGCAGTGTCCCTATGTTGCCATATATGGTGTGTGTGCACCTGTGTAAAGTTAACATGCCCATTTTGCATCTGGGCCTGAAGATCATCGCCTTTTTGAAATGACGACCACTTGTTTTGTCACTGCTACCGGATGTGCTGTGTGTTGTTTAAGTTGTGCAATTTTTGTGTAGTTTACATGTTCTGTCCATGTTACTGCAGCTCATCATTTTTCACCTCAAAGCCTTTTCAGTAGTAAGCCTGAAGTGTTGCTGTTTCACTTTAGGTAGTGCATAACCAAAAGATTTTTTTGAGGACTGCATTGCAAGGCCCTCATTTTATTTAACATTTAAATCTACACTGTATTTTGTCAGATGATGATGATGTCCAAGGGTATCAAAACAATTTGATGCCAATCAAGACCTAGTATCAGTATCCCATTGTTTGATTGATTTTATTTGTAACATGAAAGGTGCATGAATAAGTATATTTTGCTAGTCATTTACTAAAGTGGGACACTTATTAATAGCTAAGAAAGTTAACATATATGATAGAGAATTCTGCAGACATACTGTGTAAGAAAATCCTGGTATTGCCTCACCATATATATATATATATATATATATATATATATATATATATATATATATATATATATATATATATATTGTAGAAGGAGAAGAGGCATCCCATCTTGCAGTCCCTGGCCGGCAGGACAAAGAAATAAAGTTGTATCTGGCCGGGATGAGATAATGGATGAACTGGGAAAAGCTGAGGATCAGAATTGGTTCCATCCCCCACACACTAGGTGGCAGTGGTCCTCATATGGTAACCCAATTGGGACACCCACAGGGGTGCTTGTGACTTGGAGTCCAGAAGTGCAGTCCTGTCGGAGTCCCTAGAGATCAATAGAAGGTGCTGTAAGGAGAGGACCTCCCTACTTTTTCTATAGCCTGGAAGTGCTCCCAGGAAGACATGACATGGCACTAGACGCATTCCTAGGTGCAGCATAAAAGGAATCTGCTGCCTCACTTCAGGGAACCAGAGCCTGGAGGCAGCAGACAAAACTTATTGGAGGATGGAATGAAAATGATTTATTGATATATTATTGATTTGTATGGTTATTGTGGCTGATTTCTGAAAGAAATTTGGGAAAAAGTGCTTGAAGAGAATAAAAGACCATTATTTTATTCATATTGTAAGACCTTTTGAGACCCTTCCCAATGGCATGACACGCAGAAGCGCAATTAATAATAATAATAATAATAATACATTTTATTTAATAGGTACTTTTCTTATCACTCAAGGTCACCTCACAATAAAGTTAAACAACAATTAATTAAATAAAAACAAGAAAATGATAAATCACAAAGCAATAACTAGTAAATAAACAAATATGACAGGCAGTAACAGTGTAGAATTCACAATTGATATGCCAGCTTGAAAAGATAAGTTTTGAGAGTAGTTTTAAACTGTGCTATTGAATCAAGCTGACGAACATGAGAGGGAAGAGAATTCCAGAGTTGAGGAGCACTATGAGAGAATGCTCGAGCTCCCATAGAACTGAGTTTGATGTGTGGTACAGAAAGTAGAGCTGCAGATGAAGATCTGAGTAAGCGAGAGGGAGTGTAAATCTGGAGGAGATCAGTGAGGTAGGGAGGAGTAAGGTTGTGGAGAGCTTTAAATGTTAAGAGCGGTATTTTGTATTGTATTCTGTAGTTAACAGGGAGCCAGTGAAGTTGAGAGAGAATAGGTGTAATATGCCTCTTTTGAGACCCTCCCCAATGGGACTACATGCAGAAGCGCGACTGCCAAATCTGTTGAGGGTTGCTTGTCCTTTGCTGAGGCAACCGCAAGTTCGCAGCGCCACAGAAATAACTACAAGCTGACTGCTGTTACTACAAGCTGACTGCTGCTAATCCAGTTGCCCGATGGGTGATGCAGGGAACATTATAACTTGGCCACTGACCTGGCCCCAACCCTGCCTGTTTGCTGTGTCTGTGTAAAGTAGAATGGTAGATCTTTCTACAATAAATAACATTGCTGTTCCTATTTTGATTTGAATAAAGCTGGTTTTGCTAAAGTACAGAAACTCAGCCTCGTCTTTGTGGTACAAGACACCGACTCACGCATCACAATATATTGTCTGGATTACTACTGTGTCTGTGGTTTGGGACTTCCTGGCTCCCCCTTGTAGTCTCTCTCTCTGCATATATGTAGATATATATATAGTGAACATAATTAGTCAGCTAGTAGAATTTCATGCCTTCTCAAATAACACATAATCCAGAGACAAAAAACACTCATTCAGCACACAACATAGAAACAGTGGATGTTTCTATTAAGAAAATAAGGCTCATAGTAAACCAAGAGATTGCTCAGCAAAGGGAAGAACGTACTTGAAATGTGGGAAATTGAACAGTTTTGAAGAAGTACGTTATTCAAGACAAGAAGTAGGAAAAAACACTGACAGAGATAGGTAAAGATAAGCTGCTTATTGAAGGAGCCTCCACTAAATACCAGACTAATAGTGATTAGTGGCTATTCTTTAAAACAATTTCATTTTATGATAAGTGCTGGTCATCACCATCTCCATGTAGAGAAGAACAAAAATAGAACATTTCCTAAATGTTCAACCATATTGGCCTGGTGTATCTTAAACATTATAGTGTTCCAGACAAAAAAAACTCTGAAACACTAGACATGGTATGCTACTTGCTATTATGTTCAGGAGACTTCATGTGGATGGCCTGTTTAATACATTATTGAATGAAATGAAAGACCACATCATTACAAGCGAACATAGGCTGCACAAGATAGTACCTCAAATTGTCAAATTAACAATCCTATGAGAATTGTCAGATAAACATTTCTGTTATACACCTGATATCAAGGATGTCATAATCAGACCAGAACTGTAGACTCTGGTAAGGCATAACCATGATAGAAAGTTAGGAAGAAGTGCCATATTAACAGAGGACAATTCTGAAATCACAGAGACAAGCTGACACAAGTAAATGATTTTAACTTTAAGGCTAAGAAAAATCTTTATAGTTTTTTAAACCTGAGCAGGAATGCAATAAGGCATTCAAGTTCAACTTTATTGCCTAATGTGTACAGTACATTTGCAATTCTTATTTTGCATTTCCCAGTAAGACTGGCCACTCAGTCATAGGTGAACAAAGAATGCAGCAGTTGGTCAGTGTGTCACCTTAAGGGGTTTCTTTGTTGAGGAAAACTTGGAAAAAATGATGCTGTTAATCCAAAAATCTCTTTAAATACCAAAGAGCCTTCTGAAAGCTACAAGATCCCAGAAGGCCACATTAAGTTTCAACAACTGATCTGTTCTCTTGAAATGCCACAGGCTACATCATCTTCACTAAGGATTTCAAAACTGTTTTCAAACTTGACACATGACAGATACAAAGAGCGAAAGTAGTCTTAGTCAAGTGTGGCATACCACAGACCCCTGATCTGAAGTACTCATCAGGGACTTAACAATTTAGTAAGTGTATGGGAGTTATTTAACAAAAGTCACTGTTGCCCTTAAAATAAATTTTTAATAACTAATGGAAAATGGACAGAACCATATCTAAAACTCTTTGACTTCCACAACACCCTTGTGGACAATTTCAGTGACATTAAACTAGGTGGAATGAGAGATACCCAACAACATAAATCAGAATCATAAGAGATTGGTGTGGACCACATTCAAACCTGGTAACATGTTCCAGCTGAATTTTAATATGCTGTAAATAAATGTAAAGTGTTATGTAGGAAGTTAAAATATTAGAAATGAATATACAATAGGGGGTCTGAAACTTGAAACTGCACTTCACAAGAAGAGTATAGGGGTCAAAGTGAATGCATCACTGTCTATATTCCAACAGTGTAAAGAAGCAGTTAAAAAGGCCAATATGCTTCTAGGTTAAACACAATGGCATGTAGAATATAGGTCTAGAGAGGATATGCTCAAGCTACGCAATGCACCAGTGTGGCTTTGTCTCAAATAGTGTGTGCATTTTTGGTCACCATATTACAAAAAAAAGGTATAACAGAGATTGAGAATAGCCATAAAAAACATTATGTTTTGTTGTAAAGACATGTGGGATAATTAAAAGTGGGTATTATTTTATCAATTTATGGGAACGTTCTATATATATTGTGAAAAGAAAAGGCAGAAGGCGTAAAAAGGCTTGGTTATGGCCATCCCGTATACTGAAAAATATGCAAATCAGCAACCAAACACGTCTTTGCAGGATGAGACTGGGTTATATATATAACTGAAATAGGAAAAGGATGGATCAGGGAGGCAGTCACAGGAAATTTTGTCTTCTGTAGCTGGGTTCTGGAGCGGATTTGACATCATCAGAGAGAGCCGGATGTAACAATATCAGTGGGTGGTCCAGTGGTGATGTCATTGGGAGGCATTTTCCTTGCTTGATCTGCAAAGGGACAAAGGGAGAAAGGATCAGTTGATAGTGCCAACCCCTGGTCCAACTGAGAAATAACACCATTTGAGCCCATCAACTGCCTCCCATGCACACTTGACAATATACATATTGATTGTGGATTGATTTCACTATTGCATGTTTCTTCTATTTGAGTTGTTAATCTGGTTTTGGTTTTGAGATGTGTTTCTTTGCCTTATGTATAATAGTTTTTTCTTATGTAAAAATTGGTCCTGCTTTATAATGCATAATATCCATGTAATGGAATTATAGACTTTGTTGACATATTGGTTTTTCTGTACTCAATGATTGATTGATACTTTATATTTTTTTAATTGTTCAGTACTGTATATATAATTGTGTTAAGGTTTCTGCTTACTGTTTTGTGAAATAGGATCTGACCACAGTAAGTTTTGGATTCAATGGGTTTGAAAATAAATGTACTGATCTACTGATCCAGTAAAATGAAATAGAGACACTGCAGCCAGTTGCAAAACTACATCAAACTGGTTGAAGGAGAAAAATCATAAATTAGGACCATATACATTAGCAGTTGTGATCCAGGTGGTCAACACTGAACAATATTATGATGTACACACTACATATTAACAAATGCATCTCAGAAGAAACCATTCCCACTTGAGCACATAAGAATACATAATGTAAGCTATGAAGGGACAGACACAACTGAATGCGCGAATCCTGTGTCATAATGTATAGTCCAGAATAGTCAAATGAAACTGCCTCATGACCTGACATAGCTAGAAAGACAAGTCCAGTAGTTTTCTGAACTTATTAAGCATACAAGGATGTATGTGAACAGATGTTCTACATTAAATGTGTCTTTAGTGATAAATGTTATAAAATATTTTAAATGTTCAATAAACAGATCATTGAGTGTAACACTTAAGTATTTTAAAAGGCATGATTTGAGCAAGGGTATAAAGAATAAAACCACTGTTTGCATACGTTCAATACATTTGTGGCTCACAATGACGCTAGACAGTAAAATGGATAACTTATATTTGATAATAATACATTAGTTAATGTTCTGTCTTATTATGCATAGACTCCAGTTTGAATCCAGGTAAGGGAGATTGATTCTTTTTACATGATTTTTAATTTTTTATGTTGATTCTTAAAGACTGTAATCCCCCCCCCAAAAAATCCCACAGTGGAAAGGCAAAAGCTAATTCACCTGGCAGCTGAATTTCCAACTAGATGTAATTCCTTTTTAGTACCCATTGCTGCCTTGTTAAATTCAGGCTGTCTGCATTGCTGAACTAGAAAAGAAATTAATGGGCATATGGCTTTATAGTCGCCCATCCAAGTCTTTAAACCCAAGAATTGAGTGTAAGACTACTGTAAGTTTCTTCTGCCACCTAACAATGAAGTCAGAATTTATCCCATCATGAGAGGTGATGCTGTGACTGTGTGTTTGTAAGTGCTTCCTAAAATATAATAAATACTGTAAGTAAGGCAAGCCTTCAAGCCTTTTGTTGAATTGCTTGTTGAACTGGAATGACAGGATTAAAAAAGATTGACTGGCCTGTATGTATAAGACTCTTGCTGGCTAAGGAGGTGGAGGGAGATATTGCCAAGGATTTTAAAACTTATTCAGTATTCAACTTGTCTATTATTTTTAAATACCTATTTTCTGTTTGGCTGCAAAATGTTGCAGTAGTTAGTGCTGCTGCCAGAAATCCCCAGAACTGGGGAGTCAAGTGCCAGAACTAATGACTATCCATATGAAGTTTGCACATTCTCCCTCTGCCTGAATGGAGGTTTTCCATGTTCTCCAACTTTCATCTCAAGGTTGTGATAGGCAGACTGGCAATTCTGAATAAGTTCATTGTGACTGTATGAGCATGCCCTGCAACAGATTGGTGCCCCATCCTAGCCTGGATACTGCCTTGCATCCACTGCTGCTGGAATAAGTGGCTTAGAAAATAAACTGATGATTTTTCTTTCTTATCTAAATGTATTTAATCATACTCCCAATTTCAAAATTTGGTTAGCATTTCAAAAGTGAAACAATATTTTGTTATAATTATGACATTGCTTATTGGAAAAATGTAATAAATTAATTATATTTTGCATTGTGTGAGTCCATTTGTTATAATTATCTTCATGCTTGCATCCGTTTTCCAAGTCCACTTCATCCCATACAGTATCATGTAAAAAGTATGCAGTCTTGCTTTTATGTATTTACAGTATCTGCATGTTTTATTTAAGATTTACATCATTTCTAGATGTATTATTCCAGCAAGAAATATTTGAATTGACCACTGGAGCACACAAAACTTAAAAATATCCATTTCATAATACAATCCTGTAGTGCTGTCTAGGAATACTGCACCCAAAAGGATATTTTTTATGTTACAAAACCTATGTAGTTTTGTAGTGAATTATGCAGAATTGAGATAAAAAAGTTTATGATATAATACAAAAAAAGAAAGAAAATCTCACTTGTGTCCCATAATCCACATGTCACTTATTCAATCCTATGCTCAAAACCTGCAAAACGTGTATTTATTGCTAAACTGTTGTTAAATAGATACAGTAGATCCAAAAAAAGAAAAATCAGTGCACATCATAAACAGGAAACACAAGTCACATTGGATGAAGTTTTTGAATTGAAGATCTTCCCCTCCTCCACAATCATTGGTCAAAAATCTTCAGTTCAAAATTTCAATCCCATGTAACTTGTGTTTCCTGTTTATGATGTGCTGTGATTTTTCTACAAGTATATATTTAATAATATTTTAGCAAAAATTAATGTGTTTTGCACATGTTGCATGGCTAGATAACTTATATATGGATTATGCGACATGAGTAATGTATGATTGTTTTTTCCATGGATGTTTTCTACATTGCATTGTACAACACTGTTCGACAATGGCTTGTATTGTAGCATAAAGATCTCAATCTCTGTCCTGCATGAAAACATAAGTTTTTTTCTGAGCCATCACTACAAAGCCAGGATAGTAGGCCTACACAGACTATGCCAGCTGTTGGATCATTAAGTGCAGAGTATTGTTTTTGCCATGGTTTTTAAAGCAACACCAGATCACCAGGGTGTAGTGGTCTCCCTTGGCATCAACTATCATAGACCCTTGTCTGTTGATCACTAGCATCCTTCTGATGGTTCTGAGCTAGTATTTGAGCAATCTCTAGTCTCCCCTGCAAGATCTGCACATACCAAGGTCCTAAAGTTGTGCTGATTTTATGCTCAGGGAGATTCCGAAGGGCCAGGGTTACAGGAGTTTGCAGCTCTCGACTGAACATCAGCATGGAAGGTGCAAACCTAGTAGACTCCTTGACAGCAGAGCAATAATCTCACAGTACAGCAGAGAGATGTTGTCCCTATCTGTTTGATGCTCTGCTGTTAAAATGGAAACATAGGTTACCAGGGTCTGATTAAATCTTTTCACAAGACCATTACTCTAAGGGTGCAGCAGAGTGGTGTGAGTCTTGTGGACACAGAGGAGCTAACATACCTCCTTCATTTGTTCGGACTCAACGTTTCAAGCCACAGTCACTGAGGAGATCTTCAGATGCACCAAAATGGCAGAACACCTCTTCAGTGAGCCTCTTTGGTCCAATTTGTATAATAGTCCATAGCCTCAAGGACATACTGATTCCTGGCATGTGTGGTTGGAAAGGGGCAAAGAATGTCCACAGCCACCCACTCCACTGGGATACCTGCCTGTACAGGTTGGAGAGGTGCATGCAATGGAGTGGTGGGACCTTTCCGTGCAGTGCAGTCGTCACAGCAGTGGACGAACAGCTTAACATTCTGCCTGCAGCCTACCCAGTGTAGCTGGTGTCTCAGACACTGCAGTATCTGGGAATGTCCCACCATTGGTGGTCTGTGTACTCTCTGTAAGACATGGTAACACAGGTGCTGAGGCATCGGCTTTCCCATCTTCGATAAAGCTGTCCCACTGCGAGCAGTATGTCTTCACTGTTGGCCGAAAAGGCATTACTTCAGCCCATGGGAGGTGCTGTCCTGCTATCCATCCTCAAGTTGCTGCCAATTCTGTGTCTTCCTCCTGTGCCTTCTAGAATTCAGTGCTGATGCTGTGCTGTGTGGTCATCTCTTTAAGTTTCTCGTGTATTGCGCTGCATTCACAGAGGATAGCCTGTATTTGATTGACTCTGGTTCAGTTACTGCAGTTCTTCAGGAAAAAAGGTCTTTGTGAAAGGGCATCAGCATTGGAGTGTCAACTTCCATCTCTGTACTTGAAAGCACTGCATACTCCTGCATATCAGCCAGCTAACCCTCTAACTTTCTTGAAATTCAGAAGCTAGGTGTGCAATACATGATTTATCCTTAAATTTGGACAGGTGTTCCCAGCATGTTACATAGTAGTCGCTCTGGTCAGTTCAGGCAGTGGCTATAGTAGATGATCACCCTTTCCATCTGTCTTTCCACCTTGGACCAGACTGCTCTAATGTCCTGATTAAGGGAGTCTGTGTCTAGAATGAGTGATGCCATTGGATCTGGATAGGCAAAACAGGTGCATTGATAAGGGCTTCCTTTAGTTGACAGAACACAGTTTCACATTCTGGTGTCCACTGTTACACACTGCTCCAGTTAATCAGTGCATATAGTGGTATTTCTGTGTCTGCAAATCCTCTCACAAACTGCCCCATAATAAGATGCTAATCCCAGGAAATTGCCAAGCTCTTGCACATTACTGGGCCTTAGCCAATCACGCACACTAGTAATCTTCTTGGGGTCAGTAGCTATCCCCCATTGCAGTGACCATATGACCCAAAAACTTGGTTTCTGTCAGCAGTAGGTGACACTTCGCTAGGTTCAGCTTAAGTCCTGTGTTCCAGATGGCAGCAAACACTTCCTTTAGGCTGGCTAGGGCTCTGTCAAAGTGAAGGGTGTGGACTGACATGTCATCCAAATATGTAACACAGCAGCTTAATGGAATGCCAGCCACCACTCGTTCCATGAGACATTCAAATGTGACCAAGGTATTGCTCAGTCCAAAAGGCATGACCATAAAATGCTATAGCTATTGCCCGATGGTAAAGGCAGTCTTTTCTGGAGCCTCTGGTGCTAAAGCGACTTGCCAGTAGCCACTGTTTAAATCAAAGGAGTTGAACCAACTGGAGCCATTTACATGATCAAAGGCATCTTTTTTACGAGACAGAGCCCAGGTTTGTGATAGCATTTAACTTCCTGTAGTCAAAACAAAAATATCAGCTACCATCCGTGTTCTTGATAAGGAAGGCCGGACCTGACAACTGGCTTGATGATGGTTCAATCACACCTGCTTCAGCAATTTCCCTGATCATTTCTACATCTATCTGATGTTTGGTGAACAGTTGCTGGTGTGGCCACACATGAATTAGGGCAGCACTGCCTGTGTTGATGTGGTGCTGAACCAGATTTGTTTTATTGCAGTCCTCTTCACTAGAAGCAAAGAAGTCCAAATTCTCCTCCAGCAAAAGGTGAAGTTGTTGGCATTGGTGTTCTGGCAAATCAGCTGTGCTGCACTGCCACAAGGTGATGACAGCTGTACCAGTAGTGGCAGATTGAGGCCGTTCAGGTTGATATTCAGGTGTCAGGGTCTGCCAAATAGTGGTGTTGCCTTTTACCTTTTCTGAGCCAGAAGATGAAAGCCACTGACAGGGTTTCTTGCCAAAGGTGTGAACCTGGTAGGTACAAGGGTGTTGATGACTTGAAGGCTGAGGTCATGATGACCCAGCGACAGGTATTTCTCTCCTATACAGATGCAGCTTTCCTTTTCCAAAGTACAGGACCACTCAGCGTGCCACCAATAAATCTGTTCCAAGGATGCACAACTCTTGTGCTAGAGACCACCAGAATTTGTGTTCAAACCATAGATTCCCAATGGTAACTAATAAACTTCTTTGGCCCCATATCTGAATTTCCTCTCCATTGACTTTTTTAAGGGTGGTCAGTGCAGCTTCACAGCCCTTCTTGCTCCATGCTTCAGAAATGGTGTGGAGTCACAATGAAGTCCCAATAACAAGTATTGATGGGAATGTGGGGAGCGAAGAAAGCTGAGGTTTACTTCCAGTATGCCTGAAATGCTGGTACTGTACTGTTGTAAAATTTGGGTTTTTCAGTTATTTTCCTATATATATTGTCACAAAAAACAGACATAAGAGTTGTGAAAAGGTTTGGGGCAGCCACCCGTGTAATTAATTTCCTGGCTGCAAAGTCGAGCAAATGAATTCAGCACTGATGTGCACAAAAACAAGTCCAAAACAGAACTGAGGGAACAGGGAAAAGGTGGAGACTTTTAAAGGGGAAGACAGGAAGTGAAGTCAAAGGGGTCGGGCTCATGAAGGTCTTCTGTCATTGGTGCGAGCCCGGACGTGACATCACAGGGGCCGGAGCCGGCAAGGTCTCCTTCCATTGGCTCGGTCCCGGAAGTGACGTCAAGAGGACCAGGTGGGATCTCCCGTGAATGGTCTGCAGGCAAGGGTGAGAACAAGAGTCAGTGTACTCTTCCACATTGTGCTAACTCACAGACCTGCCGCCGGAAGGTCAGCAGGATTAGCAGTAGCCTTCTCTCCTGCCCGTCATGCTCAGCTACGCAATAGAGAAGGTCATTTTCCAACACAAAGTGAGGACCCTGTGGCATCGACTGGTTAGTGTGCTGGCCGTTGACTAGGACCACTGCATTTTTGGCAAACTTCAAGGAATCGTCACTCCACTGCTCCCTTTTAAATGAAGCCGGTGTCTCTCTAAATTGAAACCGCAAAAGGGAGAGAGGGTCAGCATCAACCTCAAGTGGCGTGGTTGCCTCCTGTTCTGCCGCGGCGCTGGTGGATGATGTGTCGGTACATGACGGTCGGGGCGTCACTCAGGACGGCCGCTTCGTCTCTCTCTGCCAGCTGATTACACGCCGTGGAGGCAGCTTGAGACGGCTCATCCCCATCTATAACTAGGCCCAAGTTAACCCCAGGAGTGGTATGTGTCTCACTGCTTTTAATATTAGACCAGTCCCGCCCTAGTATCCCTGGGTGTGGAGGATCTGGGAGGGCCGCCACAGTTAATTTCTGAACCGATCCTCCGTAACTGATGACACATGTGGCGGACCTGTACCAGTGGATTTCTCCGTGGACACAGGTTATGCCGGTCTTAAATTTTAAGCACTGTTGCGGTAGCACAAATCAGCGGGCAACAATGGAAATGTTTCTGCTGGAATCGAACAAAGCAGTAGTTTTGTGCCCGTTTACGATCACCACGCCTGTGTGTGGGACCGCCTACGGGTTAGTCAGAGCACTCCAACCACTCCTCCCCCTCCACCTGCATTCCTCCTTGCTCCCAAGCGGTTTGCACGCCCGCGATTCCTGGGACGTTGGCACAAGCTCTGGATTGTACTGGGGGGGCTAGGTTTTGGGATGTACTCTAGTCGAGTTTGACTAAGGGACGGTTCAGCTCCCCCAGATTGCGAGGCCGTCCTTTGTGTCTCTATGAGCTCTATGAGCTCTGCCATATTATGGAATTGTTTACCCCAGACTGGCTGGGTGAAGCCATGGGGTAGTGTTTTCAGGAGCAGGTAGCAGGCCACCTGCTCTATTATGTGGGAGGGCTTGTTTTCCTGTGACCGTAGCCACTGCCCTACCTTTGCCCATAAGGACCAGGCTTGTTGAGGGGTTGGCCGCTCTGGGTCGAACCTCCAATTTCTCAATCTAGTCACCTGCCAGTCTGGGGCACCCCTAGGTGGAAATCGGGGCTCTGGCTTCACAGGGAGGCGGGCACTCTCCTCCGAGAGAGCATACATAACAAGCCCCTTTTGCCTCCCCCTTCCGGAGCAGCCCAAGTCTGTGAGCCCCTCCTGTACACTTCCTGGCCTGCCTAGGTTGCCTAGTGAAGCATGCCGGGTGTAGAGCTTGTACCGGGTCACTCAGAACCACAGGAAACCCCTCCCCGCCTGAAAACTCGGCCCCGGTACGCTCCCACCTGGGTGAATTGCAGGTCCTGTCCCCGTCTCTTCTGGGACTTCTCCATCCTGCTGACTACGCCAATGTCACAAAAACCAGACATAAGATTCATGAAAAGGTTTGGGGCAGCCACCCGTGTAATTAATTTCCTGGCTGCAAAGTCGAGCAAATGAATTCAGCACTGATGTGCACAAAACCGAGTCCAAAACAGAACTGAGGGAACAGGGAAAAGGTGGAGACTTTTAAAGGGGAAGACAGGAAGTGAAGTCAAAGAGGTCGGGCTCATGAAGGTCTTCTGTCATTGGTGCGAGCCCGGACGTGACATCACAGGGGCCGGAGCCAGCAAGGTCTCCTTCCATTGGCTCGGTCCCGGAGGTGACGTCAAGAGCACCAGGTGGGATCTCCCATGAATGGTCTGCAGGCAAGGGAGAAAAAGAGTCAGTGCACTCTGCCACATCCCGGTATGTCTTGGAACTGCCCTTACTCAAGTCCTTTAGCTGCCTCACATACGCACGTGTGTGACAATATATATATATATATATATATATATATATATATATATATATATATATATATATATATATATATATATTGTGGCGGGCCCCTTCTACATATGTTCTGGGGGAGCAACCATGGGCATCTCAGTACCTCCCCCGGGACGCTTGGTGACAGCCTCCCTGGCTGACAATGGTTCCTCAGTTTCCCGTAGGGTTCCATGGGAGATGGAGTTCTCCACAGCCCTGTTGGGATCTGGGGTGGCCACCAGGGGGTGCTGCATGGGTCCCTGAGCTGGCCTGGACAACTCTACAGCCCTGCCTGGAAGTGCAATCAGAAACAGGTGATCAAGCACCTGGAGCACTTCCAGGTGGGCTATAAAAAGGGCCAGCAACCACCACTCAGAGGCTAGAGTCAGGAGGTGGAGGACAAAGCTAGATGGGAGGAGTGGTGGTGCCAAACGGGAGTGTTGTGTGATTTACTTTAAGTGCTTTTGGGACTGTATTGTGGCTGGGTGGTTCACGGGGAAGACATGCCCTCAGGCTGAAGAAAAATAAAGTCTTTGGGTCTTTTTACACGTTCCTCTGTGTGAGTCTGTGCCGGGACAGGCACTATACAGTGCCTAATTCACAATATATAATGGCAGACGGCTGGGTATCCTGCCCAGCCGGGATGCCTGGAAGGACCGGGAGAGGGACAATACCTCCCCTGGACCACAAGAGGGCAGCCACCCTGGTCTCCATCGGGGCCATGGGATCAGAGCTTAGATGCTCAACCCTGTTGGTGCCCATGGCCACCACCAGGGGGCACCCAGAGGATTATAGAGCCTTGGATTGCAGCACTTCCGCCACACCCTGAAGTGCTGCCAGAAGAGATTATACTGCACACTGTATCACATATGTGTGCATGGGAGACAGCTGAAGGGATCACAAAGGGATAATTCCATGCCAGACCAGACGGTGAAAGAATGCACTGATCCGTTCTCTTTTTCATCGGCAGACCAACCACAGGAAATTTTGCCTGGACTCAATGATGTCCCTTCCGGTTCCAGCCCCGATGACCTCACTTCTGTTTCTGGCCCCCGATGACATCATTCCCAGTTCTGGCCCCGATGACATCACTTCCAGTTCCTGCCCCGATGACATCACTTCCTCTGCCCAGCTTTAAAACCGCCATGTTTGCCTGTCTATACTGTTCTGTGTTGGACTGAAGTCTGTCTACCATTTTTGAACCTTAAACATCCATTTTGGCAGCCTATTTCAAGTATACAGGCAGCTGCCCCCAAACCTTTCTCTGTGTTGTGTGGAATCCTTCCACAACTGTGAAGGGGCAGAAGAAAATCCAAGCTCAACATCTGCCAGGATCATCTAACACTAAAGTATACATTTTGACCATGCAGAGAAGACTTTATGAAATGCTCTTGTAGACTTGGTTACTGCTAAGAAAATATTCTTTCAGAAAGGCAGCAAGTATGTGAAAGACTATAAAGCACAGAATGAAAATCAGTGTCCAATGACAATGAGTCTAAATTAAAAATTTTACATTTACAAACACATGCATATGTCAGAAGACAAAATGGTGAAAAGTACATTTATCTATTTAATTATTAATTTATTTATTTATAAAACACTTTAAAAACAACATGAGGGCTGACCAAAGTACTGTACAATAAAACCCAACATATAAGACACACAATAACCAAAAGGGTTAAAAAAAAAGAAAAACACATAAGAGCTGAAGAAACTCATAATAAAAAAAAGTACACAGAATGTCAACTAGGGTCCAGTCAACATCTCACACTGGGTCAAAGGCCAGGGAGTAAAAGTGTGTTTTGAAATAAGATTTAAAGACAGCAGGAACCTACCGAACGTGCAATTTTAAATCGTTCCAGAGTTTTGGAACTGCAACTGAAAAAGCCCTATCACCTCTAAGTTTGCAGCGTGTCTTAGGAACAAGTAAAAGCATCTGGTCTGCTGACCTAAGAGAGCGAGATGGTACATATGGGTGCAGCAGTTCCGACAGATAAAATGGGGCACAACCATTAAAGTATTCAAAAACAAATACAAGAATCTTAAAATGGATTTGAAAACTAACTGGAATCCAGTGAAGGGAAGCTAAAATTGGGGTAATGTGCTCTTGCTTACTTGTACTAGTTAAATATTTTGCACCAGCTGTAGGTGAGCAATGGAGGCCTAGCTAATTCCAAAAAGAAGCACATTGCAGTAATCTAGACAAGAGGTTATAAAAGCATGTATCACTGCTTCAAGGTTGTGTTTAGACAAAACAGGCTTGATTTTTGACAGCTGCCTCAACTGGAAAACTGGAAAAGTACATTTGTACATTATATCAGTCTGCAGGCTACTGTAAAGCACGGTGGTGGCTCTGTCATGATCTGAGTGTTCAAATGTAGGGGATCTGGTCAAAATCAACAAAATGATGATTGCTGAAAAATATAACAGATTTTGCTTCATTATTCAGTATCTTTGAGTTAACTTGTGGCCATAAACCGACATTGAGTGGAAAATTGCATATGAAACACTAAGAGTACTGGATCAGCCAACTCAGAGCCTTCGTCCTTGACTTCAGCATATTTGGAGCTTTCTGGAATCACTTAGGTAAGGAAAGAAATAAAAAGCAGCCAAAATTAAAAAAAAGAGATAAGGCAAATCTTGCAAGCAACTACAACAGGAATACCTGGAAAAATTGTACAGCAGTGAACCAAAAATATTTCTTCAGTTTTTCATTCAAAGAGAAGTTGTATACGTGTGTGTGTATATGTAGTAAATCACAAAAATGGGAGAGGAGAACTGTAAATTTATTTTACTCAAAAATTATTCTAAATTTTAAGCGAGAAGTGGATTCAAAATAAAAAAGGCCAACACAAAATGTTGTTTTTAAGAGCAAATTTATAGCAAAAGCAGAAGCTAATGCCTCTGCACTGGAATGTGGCTTTAAAAAGGTTGAAGGTGGTCCTCACAGCTGCTACACCAGAGGGTTCCAAAACTTTGGGCTCATCATACAGAGTACAAGAATGACATACAAAAGAATTAAAGTCAATTACAAAAGTATTGCAAAAAGAAAACCAAATCACTTAATAAAAACAGCAATGAACAGGACTTAATAAAAACATCAGTATGGGGAATATAACCAAAAATTTGTAAAAATAACAGAACAAAAATTTTAATAAAGGAAAACAGAGACAGAGTCCTATCTAATCTATAACTGCACGGTCCCTTTCTCTTTGTCAGCAACAACCCTAATGTTACAGCTGTAAGCTTTCTGCTGTCATTTGCCAGCCTGCTGCCCACTTCTCTGGTACTGTAGACTAAAGACCATCTTCTTGTGCTCTGGCGACCTGTAGGACTATTACCAGTTTTCTCTCTGTCTTTTTACTCTCTTTCTCTTGTTGTTTTACCCATGGAGGTTTTACTTCTGGGGTAGCATACACGACAGATTACATTGGTCCCTATCAGTTAGATTTGGGCAATTACGAAGGGAACCTTGTTAGTGCAAAACAAATGGGAGTACAAGGATTATAATACTTAAAATCATATTATGTATTCTATACATCTGTGGGACTGTCTCAAATCCTCTGATGCCTCAGAGTTATTCAGAAATCTCAATATTGTACATAAATAGCATCCCACACCACGTTTATGACAATGTATATGTAGAAAGTGAAAAAGAACAGAACTCCCTGGTGGTTATTACATGCCATCTGCCAGCAGAGACCAAAATCTGCTTTACTGCAGGTCTTACACAGGCAATTGGCACTTTTGTTAATTAGGCCCATGGCAGGCCTTTCCCCTTTCTGGCCCTCTACGCCTACCTACAGCCTGTGACAGTGCCTTTCTTTTCTTCCTTTCACTTCCTCATCTTAATTGTAGATGTTGGTCAAAACACAATTGGGGTCAGTGTCCCCATGACTGCCTATTTGTGTCTGCGGCATGTGGTGTATTACAGATTTTTTTCTTTGAGATATTTCACAGGAAATGAATCAGAGACCTTTAACTAAGGCTAAATCTGTAGCCTTTTTTGACAAACTCTGTTAGAGAGACATAATGGTGCATTCTAAATCCTGAAATGGACACAGAAACAAGAAGATGTCAATCAACCTTTTTCTGTTAAATTCACGTTTGGTTCATACCCTTGATGAGAATTCTAAATATTTTCAGGTAACAAAACACACTGTTTTGCCTTGTCCCAGTTTTGACCAAGAAGGTCCCTAATTGCTGCTGTACAGTAGTTGTGTTTCTTTCACCAAATTATCTCTAGTACTCTTTCTTCAAGTTTATCTCTTACTACTTCCTACTGTTACCTCATTTTTTTACGTTTTTCCAAAGATACTACTGTTAGAGTAAAGTTGTTGTATTGCTCATTGCTGGATTACACACTCGACATCCATCAATATGATTCAAAAGTTGCAAATACCCTCACAATGAAAGCCTCAGTTATTCTGTCCTCCAGATGTATGCCATTAAACATATTGACATGCCTGAACACTGACTAAAAGTAAAAGCAAAGTTGAGGCATCTTTACTACAATATTTTGGGCTTTCATATAGTTCCCATTTCTTTACACCAGGGGTGGGCAATGTCGGTCCTGGAGAGCTGCAGTATGTGCAGGTTTTTGTTCCAACCCAGTTCCTTAACGAGAACTCAATTATTGCTGATGAAGCACATATTGCTTAAGTGACATTTTGATGCTTCATTTTAGTGGTCTCGCTTGTTAAGGTTCTCCAACCTTAATTGCTTATTTCAATCTTAAACTGCTGCATTCAGTGTTTTAATTGCTCCTTATTAGCAATAAGATGTAAAAGACAAAGCAGCCAGCAGTTCTCCAGCTAGCTTTTTTTCCAGTTACATCTGTGTGTGTTCATCATGCACTGTTTGATTTAATAAAACACTTAATAGAAAAATGTGACAGACTGAAAATGATCTGTTTTAGGCTTTAAATCATTTGGATGATATCCTTGGAAAGGAAAAAAAATCTACTAAATAAGAGCCTTACATTGCACAGACTAACAAGCCATACAATTAAATAAGGTCTGAGATTGTCAATGATTGGTTTCTAATTAAGCAATTGGGTTGGAATGAAAACCTGTAGCCACTGCGGCTCACCAGGACCGACATTGCTTACCCCTGCTTTACACTCTTACTTTACTTTTTGCTATTTTTTTGAAAAAGCAATGCCTCTCCAGGTCTCAACACAAGAACAGCAAACTGACAGGAGATGGTTTGAATTGCTTTCATGCACAAACACTGTGCGAACATGACATTGTGTTCAAATAGGACAAAAGGAATGTCCCATAAGTTTTTGTGTTTTCCTAGTGTGTCAGGCAGAGTTACCCCTTCACGTAGTGTGCATGGGACCTGTGATTGAAGGACCGACATGGGGAGGGGGCTGCCTAATGGTGTTATTATTATTTTATGAATCGTCAAATTAATGTTGTTGACAGTCATCTGCGGTGCTCATTTTCCATTAACGAGCAGAGAGATGAAAACAAACAAGAAAAGAAAAAATAAAATTATGAAGAAGCAGCTTTGTGTTGTACTTGAAGATGTGTTCAGAAATATACATTTTTTAACTTCCAGTAAGCTATGCAATGTTACATCAATTGTCTGTACACTAAAGCTAGCAGTTTACCAGAGAAACAATAGCATTATGTGTAATAGTTTTGATATCACATGTTTAACAGATATTACCTGATGTTATAGTACTTATCTGACATATGGTTGAGTATTATTTGATATTGCCACACAAGCCTCTGGAGCTCTACACATTCTTAAAGGCTGCTAACATTAGTCAACATATTAAGAGCTCTGAGTGTTGTTCAGTTCAGGACATGTTTGTAAATTTCACCAATACACAAATTTTAAATATTTAAATATTCAGTTTTAGCATTAGTAGTTTTTATTTTATATATATTATAGTAGTTATTATTATTGCTAATCAGACCTTAATTTATAAAGGAAACAAATCAAAAAGTTATAGTTACTGTAAGTCTGTGATATGTGCTTCTTTGTTTATTATTTTTTTATACTGGGGGTTCTCCCTTGCTTGCTTCGCTTGTCAACCCCTGTGCAGGCGCTACTCGCTAGCCACTTCACGGCTCTGCCACTCACGTATGGAGAAGTGGATCTATAATTTATACGGATTGTTATTTTCATGGGAATTGTTACATATGCATAATAGATGTAACTATTTTACATTACAGTGAGTAATTAACCATAGGTAAAACATAATAAATTGAAAGAAAATTATGTTTCATGTTGCGTTAGAGGTATTCGTTGCGTTATACGTTTTCGTTCTGCCTGGCTTTGAAATTAACACGCAAATACTTTTTAAACTTATACTTTTACTGTAAAACTTCTGTAAAAACAATATTTGGAATTAACTTTTTGTCAATATCGCTTTGAATTTTGATTCCGTGTTTGGAGTTACATCGTGACAATGCAAACGTATAACTGCCCATGAGTGAATATTGTTTCTTTCTCTCTTACAAATAAACCGACTTTTTCAAATGTTTGTCCCTGTGATTTGTGAATTTTCATAACAAAACCTATTGTAACTGGAAACTGTAAATGTTTTAATACAAATGGCATGTCAAGATCTCCTCTGGTGTCTAATGTTTTCTGTGGAAGATGTACTACGTTACCTTTCTTGTCGCCTGTTAAAATTTTACTTGTCAGAATTGTTTGACCAATTTTGAATACAACTAATCTTGTCCTATTACACAGCCCATCACTCATACATAAATTATGCAATAACATTACAATACATCCTTCTTTCAACAATAATTTGGCTGGTGGAAGACCGGATGGTGTTAACGGTTGTGGATATTCTACGGGATATTACAAATTGATGTTTTCATCTTCTGCACAATCACCACCAACTGTTTCAGCATAGTCTATTGATACGCATTTAGCCAATCTGCAGTGTAACCGATCGACAATTTTCATGTTAATTCATTTGACTTCATCGTTTCTCAGTGCTAGGATTGCCCGTATACTCATTTCTTCTGTTGATGACCCTTCAGGATGAAATTCTTCATTAAGTTTTGGACATAATAAGTCTTCTTTTATTGGGAACTTAAAGTGAAGAAAACGTAAAAATTTATAAGAGCTGAGAGCGCAGGAACTGTGTCTGACAAAAGCATTCACACGAATAAAAGGTGAGAGGACTGTGGGCATGGTTGAAAATGTTTGAAAGGAGGGCAGGACTTCAAAAAAATCTCTTGGCAATAGTCTCGTCTCATCTCAAGATTTTCTTTTATAATAGGGAATATTTATTGTTCAAATTAAAGCTGTTTTAAGAACTACTAATGTAGTGGATACTTGAGTGGCGGTCGAAGGCCCAAGAAAAAGGCCCCACTTAGGGCCCCAGTTTGCTAGAGGCAGCATTAGTGTCACAAGTTAATGAATGTCTCATTAAAATAAATTGCAAACTCGTTCAAAATGCAAACTGGGCTCGGAAGCACAAGGGAATAAACAATCTTTCAACAAAATCTGAACACTAAAAAGAAAACAAAATCAGAAATCCAAAACAAAAGTTCTTGAGAGTTTTTTTTCTTTTCTTTGTATATCACAAGAATTTGATTGCAATGTTCAGACACATTTCTGAGTACATTACCATTGTTTATAGGGGTGACATGTGACATCACCAGCATATTGTTGCAACACAGAGTTCCAGATGTGGCGAAAGAGGAGGTTTGAGTTTTCTAAAAGACCCAAAAACAGGTCATGGATTTTACTGACCTGCCTAAAAGAAGCAGCCAGCTAGTTCTTCAACAGCAACTTGCAGGCTGTGATCTAAATAGGCCTAAAAAATGGAGAACTGATGTTAAAAGTTCAAAATATGTACTAAATATATACTAAAGTCCAAAACTTAAAAAAATACAAGTTAAAAATTACAAAAGTTAACTACAAGTTAAAAATACCTTACAAATACCTTGTGATTTGGAGTCACAAACATAGCAAAAAGGGAGTGAAGGCCCTAAAATGACCATAAAGGCATGTCCGTAACCTGACCAGCTTGCCCTAGGTGACTCACTACAAATGTGGCTCATCTTAAACCCTGTGATATTTGCCCAGACACCACCAGTCGGAGACCACATCTTTATCAAAATACTTCTTTATTTTCTTCTCCACACAACAACACTACTCAGTCCCGCGCAACTCACAACGTGCTTCTAGCCCCAGTCTCCCTTCTCCTGGGCCTTCTCTCTCCTTGTCCCTGGGCCACCTGTCCTCTCTCTCCAGGAGCTTCGTCCTGCTCCTGCTCCCGACTCCAGCTCATTGATTGGAGGGAGGCAGCCCCTCTTATCCTCACCCGGATGAGCTCCAGCTGCTCTACATGACGTCACGTCCTGGTGTGGCAGAAGTGTCAGGAGAGCACCCGGACACACTCCGGGTGACCCTGGAAGGATCATCCTCCATGGTTGTGGCGGAAGTAAATAAGTCCCGGGCTCCATGAGGCTCGGGGTGCCCCCTGGCGGTGACCAGAGGCCCCAATGGTCTTGAGCCTCCGTGCTCCCCTTCCGTGGGCCTCTTCTACTCCAGGGCGATTGCCCCCTCGTGGCCTGGAGGACAAATATGCCACGACCCAGTCCTTCCAGTTGTCCCAGCCGGGTCTGACCCCCAGCTATGTACGACAACCCACAAACTGCAGGCTTCTGGCCTAGAAGATCCAAAAGAAGACATGCTACCAAAATTCAAGAAAAGTCCTCTAAAATAGGAAGATGGCTGAAAGCTTTAGCTTGTGCACAGAATCGCAACATGTAATCTGTATAAACAAAAGGGTGTCACACACGTGCGCCTGGGAGGCAGCTAAAGGGCTTGAGTAAGGGCATTTCTGAATCAGAAAAGGATGTGACAGAGTGCACTGACTATTTTTCTCCCTTTCCTGCAGACCATTCACAGGAGATTCCACCTGGTCCTTTTGATGCCACTTCTAGGTCCAAGCCTATGGAAGAAGACCTTGCCGGCTCTGGCCCCTTTTTTATGACTCTTATGTCTAGATTTTGTGACATTGGCGTAGCCGGCAGGATGGAAAGGTCCCAGAAGAGAAGGGGATATGACCTGCAATGTACCCAGGTGGGAGTGTTCCAGGGCCGAGTTTTCAGGCGGGGAGGGTGTTCCGTGGTTCGGAGTGACCCCGTATGAACTCTGCTCCCGCACGCTTCATTAGGCAAACTAAGCAGGCCAGGGAGTTTGCGGGAGGGGCTCACAGAATTGGGCTGCTCCAGAGGGGGGAGGCAAAAGGGGCTCTCGGAGGAGAGTGCCCATCTCCCTTTGAAGCCAGAGCCCCGATTTCCACCTAGGGGTGCCCCAGACTGGCAGGTGACTAGAGTGAGAAACTGGAGGTTCAACCCAGAGCAGCCGACTCCTCAACAAGCCTGGTCCTTATGGGCAAAGGTAGGGCAGTGGCTATGGCCACAGGAGAACAAGCCCTCCCAAGTAATAGAGCAAGCAGCCTGCTATCTGCTCCTGAAAGCACTACCCCGTGGCTTCACCCAGCCAGTCTGGGGTAAACAATTTCAAAACATGGCAGAGCTCATAGAGCTCCTGGAAACACAAAGGACGGCCTCACAATCTGAGGGAGCAGAACCGTCCCTTAGTCAAACTCAGCGTCCCTTACGTCCCAAAACTTAGCCCCCCGAACCCCCCCATACAACCCAGAGCGCCGACATCCCCAGAGTCGCGGGCATGCAAACCACTTGGGAGTGAGGAGTAATGCAGGTGGAGGGGAAGAGGGGTTAGTGTGCTCTGACTAACCCATTGGCGGTCCCACGCGCAGGCGTGGTGATCGTAAACGGGTACAAGACCACAGCCTTGTTCGATTCCGGCAGCAACATTACCAATGTTATCCGCCGGTTTGTGCTGCCACGACAGTGGTTAAAGATTAAGACCAGTATAACCTGTGTCCATGGAGAAATCCGCTGGTACAGGTCCGCCACTTGTGTCATCAGTTACGGAGGATCTGTACGGAAACTAACCGTGGCCGTCCTCCCGAATCCACTACATCCGGTGATACTGGGGCAGGACTGGTCTAAAATAAAAAGCGGTGAGACACATATCACTCCTGGGTTTAACTTAGGCCTAGTTGTAGACGGGGATGAGCAGTCTCAAGCTGCCTCCACACCATGTAACCAGCCGGCGGAGAGAGACGAAGTGGCTTCCCTGAGTGACGTGGCAACTCCCAGACCATCGCATGGTAATATGTCATCAACCAGCGCCGAGACGGAACGGAAGGAAACCACGCACTTTGAGGTTGGCCCGGGCCCTCTCTCCCTTTTGCAGTTTCAATTTAGAGAAACGCCGGCTTCTTTCAAAAGAGAGCAGTGAAATGACGATTCCCTTAAGTTTACCGAAAATGAAGTGGTCCTGGTCAATGGCCAGCATACTCACCAGTTGATGCCACAGGGTACTCACTTTGGGTTAGAAAATTACCTTCTGTATCGCGTAGCAGAGCATGATGGGCAGGAGAGGAGGCAACTGCTAATCTTGCGGACCTTCCAGCGGCAGGTCTGTGAGTTAGCACATGCCCACCTACTAAGTGGCCATTTGGGCACTGAGAAAACCCTGGAGTGGATCAAGCTCTGCTTTTATTGGCCGGGAATCAATGAGGAGGTTCGTCGCTTTTGCACTTCCTGCCCGGAGTGTCAATTGCGACAAATTCCTAGGAAGGACCGTGCTCCTCTCGTTCCTATTCCCCTAATTGATGTTCCCTTTCACAGAATTGGGGTCGATTTAGTCAGACCCCTAGAGCCCTCAGCCCGAGGACACAAGTACATTTTTGTCCTTGTGGATTATGCTACCAAATACCCCGAAGCTGTTCCGTTGCGCTCAGCCACTTCTAAAGCCATCACACGGGAATTAGTAGGGGTCTTTGCACGTGTAGGCATCCCTAAGGAAGTCCTGACGGACCAAGGGACACCTTTTACCTCGGAGACTTTCAAGGAGACTGCCAAGTTACTTAAAATAAAGCATCTAAAGACTGCAGTATATCATCCTCAAACGGTTTGGTAGAGAGATTCAATCAGACACTCAAACAAATGCTTCGTAAGGTGGTCAACAAGGATGGAAGGATCTGGGATCAGCTCCCCCCCTCATCCTTTTTGCCTATCGAGAAGTCCCCCAAGCCTCCAAGGGGTTCTTCCTTTTTGAATTATTGTATGGGCGACAACCCCGAGGCATATTAGATATCTTAAAAGAAGGATGGGAAGAAAAGGCTCTTCTCTCTACAAATATATTGGAATATATCGCACAATTACGCAATAGATTTGGAAATTTTGGCCCCTCCTCAAAAGTCACATGGAAGAAGCACAAGCAGCATTGGTCTAATATTACGACCGTGGCACGTCTCTCCAGGAGTTCCGCCCGGGAGATCACATCATGGTCCTAGTACCTACCTCCAACTCTGAGTTGCTTGCCCATTGGCAAGGTCCCTACAAATTTAAGGAGAGGAGAGGAAAGGATTTGTCAACTATTTGGAGAGTCAACCCAATCATTGGCCGAGGGAGTGGGTTTATCATGTAAATCTGCTGAAACCGTGGAAGCACAGGGATCCCTCCTCCGGTCAGCCCCGCTCACTCATTCCTCATACGGCTAGCCTTAACTTCGGTGCAGATTTAAGTTCCAGACAACGACAGGAGCTGGAAACAGTTATCCTGTCCGTCCTGGAGGTAGTGAGTGAAAACCCTGGAAGGACCTCTCTGATTGAGCAAGACATTGTGACAGAGCCCAGGGTTATAGTCCAAGAACGTCCGTATCGTCTTCCCAAGGCCAAAAATGCTGAAGTGGAGCTTGAGATCAAGCACATGCTGGAACTAGGAGTAATCGAGGAAAGTTATAGTCCCTGGTCCAGTCCCATTGTATTGGTCGCTAAGCCTGATGGGAGTTGGAGGTTTTGCAACAACTTCCGTCGACTTAATCAAGTCTCCCAATTTGATGCTTATCCAATGCCACGAGTGGACGACCTCCTCGAGAGGCTTGGACAGGCTCAATATTTGACCACACTGGACATGACAAAGGGGTACTGTTAGGTTCCTTTAATGGACTCCGAGAAGGTTAAGACCACGTTTAGCACCCCTAGCGCAGGCATGTCAAACATGTGGCCCGCAACAGAAATCTGTGCGGCCCGCATGACAGATCCTAGTTAGCACTAAACTTGTATAAAATGATTACTATCGTTTGTGATTGAATCATTCTGCATCTTTGCCGTTACTTATTGACTTTTCTTAATTCTGCCTTCTGACAAAAGTGCGTTTTCCCATGACATTACAGTACCGGAAACGTCATCTGCTATTATAGCCACGAGCATTGTCCAAAGTTAATGAGCTGCGATGTCGCAACTGAAGTGCTAAGCTACAGCAGCCTGGCAGCAGTGGCGGCCTTAGGCATGTGCAAACTGTGCACCTGCACATGGCCGCCATGCCAATATATATTGAATATAAAACAGAAAGAGAAAATAACAACACAGCTGATGGCAATGTGGCCGAAAAACATTGTGTTTCTTGTTAATTAGTACGCTGTATTTACTAATGTCGCTCGAGTCGGAGCAGTAAGCTATATGTAGTGTTACAACATTCTGCCGTAATGAGAATATCATGGGCCGCCACTTGGTTTTTAAGTTACAGACACGTGCATATAGAAGTGTGTCATGAGCATGAGGTGGCTATGCAGTGTCCGCAGCGGACGTGGCCATCCGCCGTGCATAAGATACCATATTGACATTGGCGGGCAAGGGGGCCACCGATTCTTTCTCTGCCCAGGGCCGCCACGAGCCTAGAGCCGTCCCTGGCAGGCTACATTACTGGCTGGGCTGCTGAGACTGGCCACTGGGCAGAACTGACCATCACGAATAGTAATAGATCGCATATTTTCACGTTTTTTTGCTCTAGTTTTATGCAATTTTGTGTTAGTATTGTAACGAACAGTTAGTGTAGACTACAGCTGAAGATCTGAAGTGGATGCGAGAAGTTGTTTGAGTTGTTTAATAACAAATTTTTGTGATTTTGAGTTTGTAAAATTAGTGTAGGTCAGGGGGTTTTTGCATATTGGCTTATTTTACAATATAAACTTTGAAGTAAACTTAGTAAAGTAAAATTAGATTTTTGGAAGATTTGTTTTCCAACTTGAATTACTGAGCAATGAATTCAGTGAGCGTTTTCGTAATTTCAGTTCACATGAACAGGACTTTGCGCTGTTTATGTCACCATACTCTTACGACGTTGAGAATGCGCCTGAGAATATCCAAATGGAATTGATTGTACTACAGTCAGATTCTATTCTGAAGGCAAAATACAACGAAGTTGGTGTGCCAGGCTTGTATGTTTACCTGCCACCCTCGTATGTGCAGATCCATAAGTTGGCATCGAGAGTACTGTCTATGTTCGGAAGCACTTACCTTTATGAGCAATTGTTTTCGTTAATGAAAGCTACCAAAACCCCACATTGCTCAAGATTTACCGTTGAACACCTTTCATCCCTCACAAAAGTTGCAGCTGCAGAAGATTTCAAGCCTGATATTGATGAACTGGTTAATAACAAGAGATGTCAAGTGTCGGGACAAAAGAAATAGATCTCACACTGTAAGACTCCTATATAAGCAATGAATATAATATAATGAATATAATATAATAATATAAGGACCTAGCTAAGAGGCTAAGACTCTAATTGTACGCTGTTGTACAGAGCTTGTATGGAAATAAATTACTTTTCCTTAAACTTTAAACTTTAAGTGTTACATTTTTTAAAGTTTTCTGTATTGGAAAGAAAGCTACAGTAACTTTGTATAATGGTATTTGTTACAGTGCGGCCCGCTGACACACGTATGGCAGTCGAAGCTGCCCACCAATAGTAGTGAGATTGACAAGCCTGCACTAGCGGACACTGGCCTTCCATTTGGGATACACGGGGCTCTGGCAACCTTCTAGCGTCTGGTGGACAAAGTGCTCAGGCCTCATAACTCATACAGTGCTGCCTACCTGGATGACGTGGTCATCTATTTCAGCACATGGATGGAACACCTACAGCAGGTAAAATCAGTATTGCGGACACTTGGTGAGGCCAGGCTTTGGATTAATCCCAAGAAATATTTCTTTGGATTGAGCAAAGCTAAGTATTTAGGCTACCTTGTGGGTTGGGGTACCATGAACCTCGGGTTAGCGGGGTACTACTGCCGGTTTGTGCCCTGGTTCTCAGAGAGAGTGGTGCCCTTGACTGATTTGACAAAGAAGAGGGCTCCAAACATTGTGGTATGGACTGAAAAGACAGGCGCTGCTTTTAGTGACTTGAAGCAGGCCTTTACATCCGTGCCTATTTGAAAACACCTAACTTTTCTTTACCTTTTATCCTCCAGACGGACGCTTCGGACACAGGCCTGGAGGCCGTGCTGAGCCAAAGCGTTGATGGTGTGGAACACCCCATCATGTTCCTGAGCCGAAAACTGTTTGACTGGGAGACCAGGGGCCTCATGTATAAATGGTGCGTACGCACAGAAATGTTGCGTATGAATGTTTCCACGCTCAAATCGCGATGTATAAAACCTAAACTTGCCGTAAATCCACGCACATTTCCACGGTACCTCATACCTTGGCGTACGCAATTTCTCCGCTCGGTTTTGCAGATTGGCGGCACCCAGCGTCAAAACAGTGCTACTGTTCCTGTGTGGTCACCCTTTCTTTCTTAGACCCACGTTCCTGACGCGGCTTTATAAATACACTGAAATTAACTGCATATTGTTTATTAGTGTAATGCATCTGATTGTAATTAACTTGTAGCAATATAATGGTCCAGGGAATAGCCATAGTATTCCAAATACCAGAACTGCTTTAGCGTTGTTACGCTCACTGCATCTTCTTCTTCTTTCAGCTGCTCCCGTTAAGGGTTGCCACTGCGGATCATCTTTTTCCATATTACTCTCACTGCACCACTCGGATTATTTATATCACTGTATCTGAGTGGGGAATCACAGCAGCAGCTGATCGGAAAGAGAATTATCGGTATACAGTTTCAAGTACATACTACCTCAACCACGGCAAAAAGCGTCAAAGACTTTCCTGTACGGACCTCGCGTTTCAGAAACAGTTTCATCCCAAGAACTATAAACGCACTCAATCAGTCCATCAAGTGCTCCTTGTAGAACTGTTTGTACTTATAAGTACAATTACCTCACTGTAAACTTACACTACAGTTATAATATTGCACAACCTGCGCAACTTTATAAAGCGCGTATGATGACAATATCATTTTGAAGATGAAATGCAGCAAAATATGTTGCTTATAGTATACAGATAAAACTTTAACTTCATTTAAATAATCTGTATTGTTAATAATTAAACATGTGAGGACACGGTGCCGCAGCGCTAGCTAGTTCATGGATAGCTCCTGCCTTGCGCTGTGTTAATGCTGGTGCTGACGCGACGCTGGAAGGATAGATGGATGGAATAATTAAACATGTACTACGAAGATATTTCAATGTTCCTTAAAAGTTTTGAAGAATCGGCATTCAAAGCTTACAGATGGCTTAACGTCTATTACAGAGCTGATTGTGTGGCGATTGGGTATTTGGAGAAAGAAAAGTAAGGACAGGAATTGGAGGTTAGTACGTTTGAAAGAGACAGTACTTCTGTAATAAATTATTTCATCGAAGGTCACACATGGCGCAGCAAGCCTCTTGCGTGAGATATGAACAATCACTGCGCCACCGTGTTCCCATGTTTAATAACATGCTTTCATTCCTATCATCATGAAAATGATATCACGTATACATCTCAGTATTTTAATTATTCAGAGAGCTGTAATATCACGAATGTAATGAATTCTGTGTCCTGTCGGAGAAAGAGAAAGAACGGAAGCACGTAGTGATTCACACACATAGAGCACACAGAAGATCAAATACAGAACAAAGCATTTAACGTGCTACTTGAGAAACTAGTAAAATAAACAATTTTAAGATGAAGTTTATGATGTTCTATTTTAATGGCAAAATAAACTACGTGATTAAAGTGGAAATTTCGAGATTAAAGTTGACATTTCATGCCTTTTTCCCACTGTGTGCCTATGTTTTTTGTCTGTACCCTAATAAGCTTTCATATGACACTCAGACGGTGGGCTACGACTTGCCTTTTCACAGCGACTTTGATATGTGATTTCTTTTTTATTTCGGACAATGTGCAACTTTGTGAACTTGAGCTTTCGAGTTTCTCCGACACTCTGTCACTCGATCAACTTTCTTTTGTTGATTATACCACTGTTTAAACTAACAAATAGTACGTTTTTTCTTTGCCTCCACTTGGTATTCGCTGAAATTCTTATATTTTCCCCTGTGCTTTTCCCATTGTCTTTTCACAGAAGGCTATTTATATTGATTTGAATATTCAAAGAGGAGTAATTCTGGGAGGAGTTGGGGCGGGACAGAAGGCACGTGCAGGTGCGTTACTTTTCACGCTGATCGGGATTTATGTAGTGGAAGAATGTGAAAGTTTGCGTGCGCACAGATTCCTGCATCTGGATTTTTCTGTGCGTACGCACAATCCCGCTTTTGTGCTTACGCCATGTTATAGTGTGAGTTCTACGCACGGTGTTATACATGAGGCCCCAGGTATGCGACAGTGGAGAGGGAGGCTTTGGTGATTAAATGGACAATTACTCAGCTGAGGTACTACCTGTTGGGCCGGGAATTCACCCTTGTCACGGACCATGCACCTTTACAGTGGATGGCCCTCCACAAGGAGTTGAATCCGCGGGTCACCCAGTGGTTTCTTGACCTCCAGTCGTACAAGTTTTCGCTCATTCATCGTCGGGGCTGTCTTCACACCAACGCTGATGCTCTTTCTCGGGTTCATGACCTCTCAGTTAGGGTCGCCTGACCCGACGGGTCTGGGCTGAGGCGGGGGCCTTGTCAAACACGTGCGCATGGGAGGCAGCTAAAGGGCTTGAGTAAGGGCATTTCCGAATCAGACCAGGATGTGACAGCGTGCACTGACTCTTTTTCTCAATTTCCTGCAGACCATTCACGGGAGATTCCACCTGGTCCTCTTGACGTCACTTCCGGGTCAGAGCCTATGGAAGAAGACCTTGCTGGCTCCAGCCCCTGTGATTTCATGTCCGGGCTCGAGCCTATGGTTGAAGACCCTTATGAACCCGACCCCTTTGACCTCATTTCCTGTATTCCCCTTTAAAAGCCTCCACCTTTTCCCTATTCCCTCAGTTCTGTTTTGGACTTGGTTTTGTTCACATCAGTGCTGTTATACATTTTGCAACTTTGCAGCCAGGATACCAATGTATGGGTGGCTGCCCCAAACCTTTTTATGATTCTTATGTCTGGTTTTTGAGACAAGAGTTTAATAGAAAATAATTCAGACGTGAGCGTCAGTAGGCTTTGTGCCCTAGGAACCAAGTTACCCAAACTATACTGTAACATTTCAATAATTATTTACTGCTCTGATGCTGATCTTCCTGATCATTAAATAGGTGATTACAATAGCAATTGATGACAAGAGTTGATAATTAATTGCAGAATTACAGTATTGGAGGGTTCCTCTAGAGTGCCTCTTTCTCTTTCACGATTAGGCTCAAAAACTAATCAGCACATCATCATTTCATAACAGGTTTAAGTTTCATTTTCAGGTCAGCCATTTCAGGTCTTGACCGTCCTGAAGAAACTGTGACACACAGACATACAGACATGCAGACACATGTAGACACACACACCCATCATCAAGATATCGATGCTTTCATTATCCAGGGAAATTTTTGACGAATCTAAAGCTTTCGCTCCCACCCCATTGACGATAGGTTATGGTGAGGGAGCAAAAAATAAAGAAATACAAGAAATAATGCTCAAAGGAGCAAAAAAGGCAAAAAAAGTTGCCTTAAGGGCAATCTTTAAGCAAACAAAATCCTAACATTAAATCCAGAAATCACAGTCCTTTAAACACTGCAAAAATGGTCAAAAAAGTCAGAAAAATCCAATGAACATAAGAATATTTACAAACCTCCTTTACAAATACACAAGTGTAATTATCTTCTGATCTGAGCATACTCATCTGTGGCCTTAAATAGACAAAGTAAGGGCTCAGCAATAGTGATCTCAGTGTTGCCTCATGTCTAAATAAACATACCTCAGTACATAACACAAGGGGGAGAAACTGTACAATATCTGCCTTGTATAGACAATCCAAAGGGTAATCTTAATAAAAGAAGGATTTATTAATAGAAATAGAAAAATGGGAAATGATGGAAAGTAAGGCAAAAACGATTTTCTTAAAACCCAATATGGCAAAGAATTCACAATATTCTACCCAAGAAAAATTCTATGAAAACCAGAAAAATCAAGAAATAGCATTACTCACTTTTAAACTCCAAATACAAACTCAGTGCTCCACTGCAGGGTCTCACTTCTAACACAGAATATAAAGCCAGAAAATGGAACCAGCAGCAGAGAATTCTAGGCATCCCCACCCATAGTGGCACTACCACAAAGCACATGAAATAACAGTACATTTAACACAAGCCAGGCAGTGTAGTGTAGTAATTAAGGTTTTGGACTTCAGCCACTGAAGTTGTGGGTTCAAATTCCACTACTGATCCTGTGTGACCATGAGAAAGTCAGTTCACCTGCCTGTGCTCCAATTGGAAAAACAAAAGAATTGTAACCAATTGTATCTCAAATGTGCAGGTCACATTGTATAAGGCCAAACAACAAATCTTACAGAAAAAAAACATGAAAAATTATTCAAAATTAACAAAAACAATCACAAAACAAAAAATAAATACAGGCCAGGTAACACTACACACAGGTGACTAGGAAAATAAATCATTACTATGACAAAAAGAGGAAAAAATCTTTCCAAAGCTCAATAATTTCAAACAAAGGTTAAATAAATATATTGATTTATTAACTTTAAATAAGAACATTTGTACTATAATTAAGATAAGAAGCCATAAGGAGAAAACAATTAGGAAAGGAATAATTAAAACAGAAAAAAGAAAAGTCTAAATTAAGAACAACTATTAAGGGCAAATACCAAGAAGCGAAACTCTTTAACTAAGCTGTTAGAATCACAATAGTGCCACACCCCATTTACATTTTTAAATGTTCTTCCTTTGTGCTGTTCCAGTCTTTTACTGTTACCTTGTTTTAGTATAGTTTGTTTTGTTTTATGTTTCACTCCATGCAGATTATTAATATCAATGATACTTGGTTCTGGCCACAACCGTGGCAACAAATAAAATATAACCTCCAAGAAAAATTGTAAAACAGTTGTTAATAAAGTATCTATCTATCTATCTATCTATCTATCTATCTATCTATCTATCTATCTATCTATCTATCTATCTATCTATCTATCTATCTATCTATCTATCTATCTATCTATCTATCTAATAACTTTTTTTCACATAATAAATCATTTGAAAGTATACACTATATACTTATTAATACAGTAATCCCTCCTCTATCGCGGGGGTTGCGTTCCAGACCCCCCTGCGAAAGGTGAAAATCCACGAAGTAGAAACCATATGTTTATATGGTTATTTTTATATTGTCATGCTTGGGTCACAGATTTGCACAGAAACACAGGAAGTTGTAGAGAGACAGGAACTTTATTCAAACACTGCAAACAAACATTTGTCTCTTTTTCAAAAGTTTAAACTGTGCTCCATGACAAGACAGAGATGACAGTTCCATCTCACAATTAAAAGAATGCAAACATATCTTCCTCTTCAAAGGAGTGCGCGTCAGGAGCAGAGAATGTCAGAGAGAGAGAGAAAAAAGCAAACAAAATTCAATAGGGCTGTTTGGCTTTTAAGTATGCAAAGCACCACCGGACAAAGCAGCTTCAAGGATGTACAATGTAAAGGTAGTCTTTCAGCATTTTTTAGAGGAGTGTCTGTATCCTCTAGGGTAGTGTGCGAACAGCCCCTCTGCTCACACCCCCCTCCGTCAGGAGCAGAGAATGTCAGAGAGAGAGAGACAGAGAAAAACAAAAAATCAAAAATCAATACGTGCCCTTCAAGCTTTTAAGTATGCGAAGCACTGTGTGGGAAGCATGTCACTTGATAAAGCAGCTGCACAGAAGGGAGCAACGTGAAGGTAATCTTTCAGCATTTTTAGACAAGCGTCGGTATTGTCTTAGGGTGCAAACAGTCCCCCTGCTCATACTCCCTCCGTCAGGAGCAGAGAATGTCAGAGCAAGAGAGAGAGAGAGAGAGAAAAGCAAACAATCAAAATCAATACGTGCTGTTTGATCTTTTAAGTATGCGAAGCACAGTGCAGGAAGCATATCGCTTGACAAAGCAGCCATATGTAAGCCCAGCAAGGAAGAGAGCAATGTGAAGGTAATCTTTCAGCGTTTTTTGAGGAGCGGCCGTATCATCTAGGGGTGCGAACAGCCCCCGTGCTCACAATATATTTGAGGAGTTTTATTTAATACGTAATATGCGCTCTGGTTGGGTAGCTTCTCAGCCATCTGCCAATAGCGTCCCTTGTATGAAATCAACTGGGCAAACCAACTGAAGAAGCATGTACCAGAAATTAAAAGACCCATTGTCCACATAAATCCGCGAACCAGCAAAAAATCCGCAATATATATTTAAATATGCTTACATATAAAATCCGCGATGGAGTGACACCGCGAAAGTCGAAGCACGATATAGCGAGGGATTACTGTAATAACTATCACTGTATTAGACCTTTCACATCTTTATTTTCATAAGATAGTAATAGACATTTGAAGTAAATAATATAATAATACAATTCCATATAGGGGTTATCTGCAAATAAAGGTTTAAGTTATCTCCAAAATTTCAAAAAGAAATAAAAATACAAGGAAATAAATTGCATTAAACTACTCCTCCTAGTCCTATATACAGATGTTTTGTATATTTAGAGAATGCTTTTGGCAAAGTACATGAGAGTAGTGTACTATAGTAAATCAAATTTTTAAAAAAATCAGTTTCTCTTGACAAGGATATGTTCAAAACTTTTTCAGAGCTTGGCAAGAACTCAATAATATAATTCTAAAATAAAAAATCATTGGTGTTGATCTGCCCTCCATTCAAGACTTATACAGATCTCAAGTCAGGAAACGGGCAGAAAACATCATTGTAGACCCATCACACCCTGGTTACAACCTTTTTCAACTTCTTCCCTCTGGTAGGCGCTACAGAGCACTGTACGCCAAAACTACCAGACATGTAAACAGTTTCTTTCCTCAGGCCATCACTCTCATGAACACTTAAGTCAATCTCACAGCATCAGGGACAATACTAGGTAAAACCGGAGTCCAATTCCTTGTATGTGTACATATACTTGGCCAATAAAGCTGATTCTGATTCTGATTCTGAAAAACATGCTGGGCCCATGCTGAACTTTTTTTTATGCTGTTTTTGCATGTACATTGAACCATTTTAAATGGGGCTCTCTAGTCGTAAAGCTCTGTTGTTCAGGTTGTGATTGCATGCTGAGTTCTTTTTGGGTTGTTTTCAAACCATACTATTGTCCATGCTATATTATTCTCATTTGTTTGAGTTGTGATTTGTTATAATGTTTTTTTACCAAATTAAAAAAAGAAGAATCTTCAGATGCTATGGATTTTTTAATTACATTTTTTGGCTTTCATACATTGCATTTTGGCTTTCATTTTTGGAGATTGTTGTTTATTCTTGTTGTGAATTAGGTGTCCCAAAGCACATAAATCCCAAAAAAAAAACACTTCCACTGGAGGGGAAAACAGTTAAACCAGGCTACTAACAAGGACAAACACTTACCCAAAATGCTTTGAAACAAAAACAAGCTTTGTACAGCACAAAAGGCAAAATGGAGTTGCTTAAAACCGAAGGAAGAGCAAAGTCAAAAACAGAGTAAATAGGTTGAAAATCCACTACTTCACAAAAGCATAGGGTGGTGGTGATTGATAAATTCCACTATCTCTTGGGGGACCACCCACAAAACACATGGGACCTAATACAGGCAGCTTAAAGACAAGATCAAAAGCAAAGAAGAATACATATAACCATCAAAAGCAACATTAACATAAAAAAGGCATAAAAATGAACAGAAAACACATGGCACAAGACTTTAAATCCCAGCCAGTAGAGGAACCCTGACTGAAACAGGACAACTCTATTTATTGCTTTTGTTATTTCTTTGTGATTTTGTTTTTTTTTTCATTTTCCCATTCTTAGTCCACTTATTTGTTTATAATTATATTATGTTAGTTTCAGTAAATTTTTAAAGTTTTCTTGAGTTTTGATGTATTTAATTAATTCATTCATTTTTTTAATCTTCTTTGGGTTTTGTTAAGTTTATCATTGTTATTTTTTTTAATTAATGATTTTTTATTTTAATTAATAAAAATTACTTTTGGGTAAGGACATATGTAATGAGTGAACACACATTTATTAATTTATTCCTCATGGCTAGGATATTTTTTCATTCTTGGTGTATGTTATTTGATTTCATTTCACAGCTACATTAAGTATATTAATAGTTTAATTGTTTGTTATTTATTATTTTTACTGCACGTTAGTATGGGTTCCTGGGGGCACGCACCATAAGTCACACTGTCATGACATCATAATTCGTGGCAGTATTTAAAATCCTTCTTTGGTAAGTGCAACTGTCTGAATTTTCAAAACAAAACTATGACAAATTTCTCTCTTTTAGAGTTTTTTTTTCATTCTCATGTGTCCTTGATTTTTGTCATTCAGTTTGTATTTTGGGCTTAGATGCTTCACTCTGATTGATCTTCCGGTTATGACTCCTTGCTTTGTCTCTCTACATCACACTCTGTCATTTCCCAATCCTATCCTCTTGTGAGTGCAACAATCAGTACAATCATAACATTAATGCCAATCATGGCCTCACTTGGAGTACATCAGGTAAGCAGATATGTGATTTCGTTCAGCTAAAATTAAGTTATGTCTTTCAATACATGTTTTATATAATGACAATGGAAATAAACATGGTGAAATGAAAAACACAAAGTAAAATGAAGAAGGGGAAAAATATTGATGTGGCTCTGACAATAGTTATCTTACACAACATGGTGATATCACAAAAAAAGTAAAATAACAGTTACAGAATTAATATCCAACAAAGAAAGTAAACAAATCAGACAGAAGTCTACTGCATTCCAAGGTGTTGATATTTGTACCACATTACATTACAAGTGCCTTGAGCATGGGAAAGGCGCTATATAAATAAAATGTATTATTATTATTATTACTACTGAAAAACTGAAAAAGTTGACTAGGCTTAACTGTTTTACAATTTCTGTGTTCAAATATCAGTCAGCTTCAGGTTCCATAACACCTGCGTCAAAGCATTCAGCTCTCCCTCCTTTTACATCACTTTTCTCATTTGCTTGTCCAATTCAGGTTCACAGAAAACTAATACAGAAAATGAATGGATGGGCTGATGCAGGTCTGCTGGTATGAGAATTGGTCTGACACAGGTCAAAGCTTTCCAGGAGATATGTTGTCCTATTCCAAAGGTGTGTAACTTACAGGGTGTGTGGTAAAATTTGAAATCATCTCATGCGGATCTGTATCCCGGTGACACTTGTCCTTTTCTTTTTTAACAGTTGAGCAAGGTAATGTGCTTGACTACTGGAACACAAAGTAAAAGTAAGAAGTGTATTAACTTTTAATCCTTCATTGACTCATTAACTTTATCACAGTTGCACAATACCATTTCCTATTTAGTTGCGGTATGATCATTCACTGAAGAGTAACATGTTTTTATCTCCATCATCACTCAGGTGTTTACTGTCATTGGATTGTTAAGGTTCAGTGCCAAACTTCAATGAAAGAATATAATAATGTCAAAGAGATGTATTACCAAATCAAAAAACAAATTCAGACAGAAAATTCACTTGCTGGCACCAACTTACTATGTCGGAAAATATGACTGTAATTATGCTGACTTATAAATAAGAAGCAAGTGTAATTTTAAAATAATCTGGGCTTGAGCTGCCCTCAATACTAAGCCTTACAGCTATTCGTGTTTTTACTTCAGTGTGGAGCCATGGCACAGTTTTATTTTAGAGCAGACCATTTCGCTTATCCTCCTTTAGCTGCCTGCCTCTCTGGGAATTAGAGCATCCCTCTAAGATGAACATTTTCACAAGAATATTAATAGCACTTTGATTAGATGAGCTGCTAAAAATAATCTGAAATGAGACTTCTCTTATGCAATTACCCAGTATCATTGTGCCTTGTGGCTAACATACTGCGAAAGGCATGTACTGGAATTCATCCCTGTCTCACATTTAACATCGTTCTGCTATTCACTCACTCCCTCCTCAAGTACATGTGAAAGAATTGTTCGGCTTTAATCTTCAGTGGTATTTATTAACTTGAATTCAATCAGTCAATCAAAATGATCATTAAATCATTTCTATAGACTCTTTCATTAGGAGGACAGTAGGAAAGCAATTCGCATTACATTACGAAATGAGACAACAATCTGTACTGCATACATATTACAGTAGATTTTGCAAGTAAAATTAATAGAGCAGGAATGAAGTGAGGATTTCAAAAGTGTCCTATAGGGCTTATAAGGTATTGAACCTTAAACCTCAAGGTTTTTGGTTCACTTCCAGCCTTCAATTCACTGCTTATCCCTAAGCAAGTCATTTAATCTGTCAGTACTCCAACTGTAAAAATTAGGCCTGTAAACAATGATGATGTATCCTGATATTCTAAAGTGTTCTGAACTTGGGAAAGCTGCCTTGTAAATTAATAAAGGAAATGTAAGACCTTAACTTAAGAATGCTGCTTTTAAGTCGGTATAACTATTCTGTAAGCATCTATATTTCTAAAATGCATCTTTATAAGCAACTAACTCAAATTCATATACTATCCATCCATTATCCAACCCGCTATATCCTAACACAGGGTCACAGGAGTCTGCTGGAGCCAATCCCTGCCAGCACAGGGCACAAGGCAGGAACAAATCCCGGGCAGGGCGTGCACCCACACACACCAAGCACACACTAGGGACAATTTAGGATCGCCATTACACTTAACCTGCATGTCTTTGGACTGTGGGAGGAAGCCAGAGCACCCGGAGGAAACCCACGCAGAGAACATGCAAACTCTACGCAGGGAGGACCCAGGAAGTGAACCCAGGTCTCCTTACTACGAGGCAGCAGCACTACCACTGCGCCACCATGCCGCCCATTCTACTATGGCATTCAAAGTACATTTCTTAAATCCATGCTATATTTCATCCACTTCTCCTTTTTACACTCTTACTGTATTCTATATATTTTTGTGTATACAGTGCCTACAAAAAGTATGCACCCCCTTGGTAGTGGCTTTTTTGACACAGATCAACAGAAAAAGTCAAAAGGGAAAACAGATACATGTAAAGTCATCTAAATAAATTACAAATCTAAAACACAAAATAATCTTATATATTAACATCTACGCCTGGAAATGTGTGTGTCTCTCTGGTCCGGAAGTGAGAGGTGGAGTCGGGGTAAGGGCTCCACCTCTGGGGATATGCAAGCGGAGGCCAGCACGTCAGCAAAGCGAAACCTCCGAAGAAAGAGCCACTTGCTTAGCGGCTAATACAGGAGCGAGGTGAGCACAACTGCAAATGGTTTCCCTTTTACTTTTCCTCCCACTGCTAATACACAAGCGAGGCGAGCATGCCGGCAAAACGAAACCTCCGAAGAAACTTTCAATTACTTGATATCTGAAAATTTCATTTTTTTAATGATGATTTCAATAATTTCCTGTACCCTTTGCTTTTTATAGCACGGGCTTACACAGCTAGTTAATTGTATAAGTATTCACATTACTTTAATATGACACACCTAAATCATGACTGCTGCAGCCAATTGGTTTTATAGACCCCATAATAAGTTAAATGGAGATCACCTGTGTGGGGTTTCAACTAATTATAGAATAAATGCACTTATCTGGAAGGTTCAGCTGATGGTGAGTCAGTATTGTAGCCTAATCTACACAATGAAGACAAAAAATACACTTCAAGCTACTCAGTGAAAAGGTGATTGGAAAACACAAGTCAAGGAATGAATACAAGAGAATATCCAAGTCACTGAATATCCTTTGAAGTACAGTTAAATGAATCATCAATCTGGGGAAGATATTATCAATGACCAGTTAAAAAACCAGGACATTCACATTCATGATGTGAATCTCACATTCCACTTCATCCCAAAAGTGTTCTGTTGGATTGAGATCTAGTAACTGTGGAGGCCATTTCAGTACAGTGAATTCATAATCCAGTTCAAGAAACCAGTTTGAGGCAATTTGAGCTTTGTGACATGGAGCGTTATCCTGCTGAAAGTAGCCATCAGAAGATGGCTACACTGCAGTCATAAAGGGATGGAAATGGTCAGCAACAATACTCAGGTAGGCTGTGGCATTTAAATGATGCTGACTTGGTACTAAGGGACCTAAAATGTGCCAAGAAAAAATCCCCCACACCATTACACCACCGCCATCAGCCTGAACTGTTAATACAAGGCAGGATGGATCCATGTTTTCATGTTGTTGATGGCAACGTTTTTCCAATCTTCTTTTATCCAATTTTGGCGAGCCTGTGTGAATTGTAGCCTCATTTGCCTGTTCTTAGCTAGCAGGAGTGGCATTCGGAGTGGTCTCCTGCTGCTGTAGCCCATCTGCTTTAAGGTTTGATTTTTTTACATACAGAGATGCTCTTCTTCATACATTGGTTATGTAATGAGTGGTTATTTGAGTTAGATAGATAGATAGATAGATAGATATTGGTTTTGAAATGGGACAGCATTGTGTGGTCTAATTGTTCTCAACCACTTTTAAGCAAAATTTACACATACTTGTCTCCAGACATATATATTACAGTATACTGTATGTCTGGCTTCAGTAAGACTAATGCCTTTGATACCCTAGGTTCCCACACAGTCTGTTCTGCTCGAAACTAAACAGGTTTACTTCTCTGAGTATGTCTCAGTATGACAATGAAATTTCCTTCAATTTTGGGATGCACCTGGTTGCTCTTTTCTTCACAGCTTCAAGTGCTGTTATGTCTTTTTTATAGCATGGTGGCCATAACTGCTCATAGTACACCAGATGCAGTCTCACTGGTGCATTATGTAGTCTAAGAATAATGTCCCTTGATTTACTGTATATTTCAACGGCTTTAATCATTTAAAATAACATTTTATTTGTCTTTTTAGTCGCTTCTGAAAATTGCTTAGATTATGAAAACATTGTGTCAACATAAACCCCTAAACCAGGGGTGTTGAACTCTGGGCCTGGAGGGCCGCAGTGGCTACAGGTTTTCATTCTAACCCTTTTCCTAATCAGTGAGTAGTTTTCACTGCTAATTAACTCCTTTTCCCTTCATTTTAATAGCCCTGTTTTTAAGGAATCAGTCCTCTGAATTGATTTGTTTCTTCATTAAATGGCAGCCAAACAGAAATGAGACGTGAAACGAGCCAACAGATGACCTGCTAAACTGGGATTTCAAACTCCAACCAATTTCACTCCAACCAGTCTCTTAATGAGAAGCTGATTCTTGCTGTTAATTAAGCCCATTATTTAATTGGCTTGTTGCTGCTCTCATTCTGCCACAGCAGACATTTCCAAATCTGTTGATTTTTCTGTTTTTCTGTCATATGGTGGCTTGTTTGATGTCTCATTATTGTTTGGCTACTAATTAAGGAAAAAGAGACAATTAAGGGGCCTGAGTCAAGTTAATTAAAACTAAAGGAAAAGAAGTTAATTAGCAGTAAAAACGGCTCACTAATGAAGAAGATGGTTAGAATGAAAACATGCAGCCACTGCGGCCCTTGAGGACCGGAGTTCGACACCTGTGCCCTAAACCGTTTTTGCATCCTGTAAGAATCTACCTCCCATCTTGTATTTATAATTTACATTCCTTTTACCAGCTTTGTAGCACTTTGCATTTTTCCATGTTAAGCATTATCCAAGCATTTGCCCAGTTCTGAAGATCGTCCAAGTCTTTTCTAATGTTCTAACAATGTGCTGGCTACTTCTTATCCCAGCCTGGCAGATTTCTGCTGTGACTGTCTGAATCATGAACTGAACTCAGTTTTTTTTATCATATTGCAAATAAAGAAGATTATTAAAATAAATAATAAAATAAAAAATAAAACTCAAAACATGGAGACACCAAGTAGTTGAGAGGCTCTAAACAACTGCATATACTGCTTGTACAAGTAATAGCTCTGAGCAAACCAATGGGTTAGCAAAATTGAGTAAACCACTCTAGGGTACACATTAAAGATCAGTTTCTTACAGCTTTTATATATTAAACCAAGTTCTCATTGTGCTAGTTAATCTTTTGTGAGGCATGTAAGGGTGTTGATGTCTAAACTGAGATTTAAAGTGGCATCTTTTTAGTTTTAATCTTGTTCACAAGTGGGTCATAAATAATTAAGCAAAAGCATTGGAAGACTCACAAGAACAGCCACTTTTAAGAGTTGTAGCCTTTTGGTTTTAAAACCAGTAGGCCTGATAGCCACTTTTGTAGAACACAAAGGCACAAAACATTGATTAATAACTCTGTTTTCTTTAATTACAGCTAAAAAACTATTTAAAAGAATTGAGACCTTACCTCAGGCTTACGCCACTATCGACTGAACAAGGTAGGAATCCACCCTGAATAAAATATTACTTCTCATTCACATATGGCTAACTTATAATAGCTAAATAACTGAAAAAAGCATGCTTCTGAGGTGTAAGATAGACCATGTGTACAGTGGGACTAGTACACACAGAGGCTAACCAGATTGTAATTGAACCCTGTACCCTGTAGCTGGGCGTCAACAAAATGTTAAAAGAGGAATCCATTATTTTCAGATGCATTTTAATCCTAGACTTCTGGTAAGCAAACATTTTCAGACAATCAAGTAGCATGAGATAGAGTGCCCACGGCTACTTGTAGTTTGGATTTCTACACTAAATAAAGGAAGTACTGTATTTGAAGACAAGCTGAGTAAGTAAGATGACCACAATATTATGTAACTGCAAAATTTCCTATTCTTCCTGTGTTCACAAAGTTCACATAATCATTAACATTTCAGAAAAATCCAATGCTTGCCATTTATTCTTCAAAGATTCACCTTCTACGAAACAATCATATTGTTTACATCAGGGGTCGGCAACCTTTTGCTAACTGTGTGCCAACTTAAGGTTTCAAATTATTCAGAGTGCCAATATCACATATCATTTTATACAAGTCGAGGTCAATATGCTTATTTTACCATATATTTTATTTTTATATTTTAATTAATTAATATATAGTGATATTCAATAATATGTAAAGTTGTAAACAACATTAAAAGAAATAGAGTTTCTTGAAAGATTTTTAAAAAAACTTTTTTATTATTAATGGGAGCCTTGCCCTTGCATGGTCTTGGCCAGTTGCTCAATATCGACAACATACTTTGTCACTTTGAGTTTGACACAATTTTCTGAATGTTCAGGCGTTAAGCGACTACGCTGTGGATTTAGCACTGCTTTCATGTGAGAGAAAATTTGCTCACAGGAATAGGTTGATCCAAAAGCTGAAAGAAGAGCAAAAGCAATTTTCTTCAAACAGATGTAATAATTCGGAAGGGATGTCCAACAGCTGAGAATAGCTGCAGACTTTTCTAGATTTTCATTTTCCAGAGACTTCCGTAGTTCAACAAATTTTGATGTCCATAATTCTGAAGATCTGAAGTCAATCTGTTGCATTTCAAAGTCATCAATATCCATCCAACTAAATAGTTCCAACTGGGTAGTTTCCAAATCAATTATATCAGGCTTAATGAGATACGAAAATAAGGATCCATGAATGTGAAAGTCTTTACTTCGTTTATCAAATTCTGCTTTGAGTGCTTCAATGTACTCTTGAAGCTCATCTACATTTACTTCAAATTGATTTGAGAGATTCTTCACATTCGGGAAGTACTTGAATGCTTTGATGTTGATATCACGGGTAAAAATGTCTAGTTTCATTGTAAATGCTTTCCAATAGCTGAAAAGATCAAGTACTCTTTGTCCCTGTCCTTGTAATTTCAGATTAAGTTCATTTAAATGTGTGCTTATGTCAGTCAGAAACATCAACTTTAACACCCAGTTGTCATCATTCAGTTCAGGAAAATGTTTCTTTTTTTCATTAAGAAACACCTCACAGGTGGCGCAGTGGTAGTGCTGCTGCTTTGCAGTAAGGAGACTGTGGAAGATTGTGGGTTCGCTTCCCGGTTCCTCCCTGTGTGGATAGCGCTTTGAGTACTGAGAAAAGCGCTATATAAATGTAATGAATTATTACCTTAATAGCTCCAAGACAACTGACAAATCTATTTAAAACTTTGCCTCGACTAAGCCAGCGAACATTGCTGTGTAGCAGAAGATCTCCATATTCACACTCAATTTCTTGTAAAAGAAACTTGAACTGCCTGTGAACCAGTGAAGAATGAGAAATTATAAAGTTGACTATTTCAACAACAGTTGTCATCACAGAGACCAAATTCAGAGATGAGGTCTTTGCACATAGGCTCTCCTGGTGTATAATACAATGAAAATTCAAAAGTTTGCGGCCAACATGATTTTCAAGAAGTTTTACAAATCCTTTCTTCTTGCCAACCATTGCAGCAGCACCATTGGTTGTCACACAGAATAACTTGTTTAAGTCTATGTCATGTTTAGCAAAATAACTAATAAATGCAGTCAAAATGTCTTCTGCTTTGGTTGTGTCATGAAGTGGTAATAAGCAACACAACTCTTCATAAATGTGATTATTTTCAGGATATCTTGCAACCAAGGCTAAGCGAGACAAATCGTTTAAATCAGTGCTTTCGTCAAGCGCAACACTAAATACTTGAGATTGTTTTAATCCAGATATTTGTTTAGTTGTTACATTTTCAGCTAAATCAGTTATGCGCCTCTCAACTGATCTTGCAGAAATTGGTATTTCTCTAATACGCGTGAATATAATCTCCTTATTTGGTAAATCACCGAATAAAATTTCAGCACTGCTTAAAGAAGTTTCTTTGATGTATTCTCCGTCTGTAAACGGTTTCCCTTTCAAAGCAATACATTCAGCTATTTTATAACTACATTCAGTAGCTTTAATCTTCATTCCAACTGCTTTGCTCAAAATACTAGTTTGTTTTTCGAAACCAGAAATAGCTTTTTTGATAGCTTCACTTTTCTCTTCTGAGGTTTTAAACTTAGACTGGTGTTTTATTTGAAAGTGTCTTTGTACACTAGATGTGCGACACACAACACTTTCACGACAGAAAGCACACACAGCACGATCTTTTTGTCCAACAAATCCATATTCTTTTGTCCAATTTTCTTGAAATGGTCGATGATCAAGTTTCCTTTTCTTTCCTTTAAACGCAGAATTATAGATCTACATACGTGCATATGAGAGGAAAACCGTCAGTAAACTGTCAGCTATAACTAGTCATAATGACACTATAATGCCGATCGCTGTACACAGCTTGTTTAGAAGCGTGGGCCTTAATTATATTGACGTTTTTTCTAAGTAGATCTAGGAACTAATAAAAATATAACCATCTCAGTTTTTTTATACAATGGATATATTTAGATTAATCAATATGAACCATATATATTATTCAACTACCGGCATCCGGCCTTTGTAGATCTAGATCTGCATATTTGCAGCACGTGACCGGAAAGTCGTAACCAATGTTCATATTAGAAAACATTTATAAAATGCAAAAACCAACGTTGTTCTATAGTGGGTATCGTTAAAATATCACCTGAAAAATTATATCTGTGCTTGTATACAACGAAATCCAGATATACACACAACAGGTTTTAAAGCAAATGCGCCACAATTTTTTATGTAATAGAATTTTGATCTCGCTAGTTGGCGTTACTGTCGTTAGTTTCTGAGATTTCGCATATAGACTGTTCCCCTGACCTACTTAGACTGCTGTTACAACAAGTCTGGATAAGTCTGTGGCTGGCACCCTGCTACGCCCAAGTGCCGAAATGAACGAGGAAACCCCGCTAATCGATTTATAATCAACTTTATACAGGAAACGTGAAGAGTCTGCGTGCCATTTGAAATTGCTTGCCGTGCCAAGTGTGGCACGCGTGCCATAGGTTGCCGACCCCTGGTTTACATGCTCAAAGATATTGATTCCTAAACTCACCATTCTCCTGAAAGCTGTTGAACTAAGAGGCTTTCCTAGTGCTGTATGTAAATTGGTAAAGTAAAATAGTGATGGGAATATGTGAATCTATCCTGGTGATCATCTCAGACAAAATAGATTTGATATGTTAAATATGAATATGGACACCAGCCCTCTCTGATCACCCTTTGAGGCTTACTCTGCCACTACTAAGATGGATTTCTATGTTTATTTATGTTCTAATCAATGTCAACATACCGTTTTGATGACGGCAATTCTTTGACCTTAGAAAGTACAAGTTAAAATGTATCAGAAGAATGGTTTATTCAAACTAAACTAAACAAGGCGAACAAAAAGTAGCAAAGCAAATGATGCAGCCCAGACTATAGGGTTGGTCCCCCCACTTTCCCCCCTGAAGACCTAAGTAAAACATTCTCCCTTTTCTCCCTCTCTCTTTCCAGCCCTCACTTTCCCATTGGAAGCAAGCCTTAGTCCATCACTCCTCATACTTCTAGACCCAGTAGTAAGGAGTGACATTTAAACGCCTGTCTCAGGGCTACTTTGTAGCTATATTCCAAGATCACTTTTCGGGTTATTTGCAGCCATTATGTCAGATTGTCTCCTCATGATTCCTGGTGTTACTGCACCCTTGAGCCTCATACTAATTTTCAAGGAATAGGTGTCAAATCAAGGGTCAGTGGTCTTTGGTTGGAAAAGACAGTTTTACTTTTCCCCAGTGGGATTGGGCTTGCTGTGTCCTTTCAATCAGGATGAAATCGATTGGAATTATGCCACTCATCCATGTTCTTTCTTTGGCTGTTATTGGGTTAAGCACCCTTCCATACAACGGATTTACTTTCAGTTTAGCATCCACAGGAATGCTGCATGACCCTCTCAGGACATCACCTAATTTCTGTCTCTCTTTGGATTATTCATCTCTTCTGCAGTTTCACCCTACAATGGCAAGACCGACCACCTCATAATGTTTCTTCCCTGTCCAGACTGGCATACAGATTAAGTTTGTATTGGTTAGTATTGGCTTTTGATGTTCTCTTTGATCATTGGCAAGCCCTTTCCTTTTTCCTGTGCCATTCTGAAGCTAAATTGTGGCATGTGTGTCTAGTAATTTTATGCATTTGAAATTGTAATGTTTTGTTGCAACTATTTGTAATTAATCTTGTTGAGTAGCACTTACAAAAAGAATCTGAACATATGGGCTAGCCTTGCCTTCATTGTTATGTACCGATGATTCATAAGTCAGTTTAAATGAAAGCTGCTGCTAAATGAATAAATCTAAGTCTAAATGCTCAACAAAATTAGTTATCACAGAACGAATAAAGATAGTGTAAATTCACTGGAAACTGAAAAAGAAAATTGTGCCAAAAATTGATTAGTTGAGGATGATGAGAGGATATGTTAGGAACAAACTGAGGTTAAAGAATGATGATAAATGTGGATGGAGAAAGAGTGAGTACGGGACACAAGAATAAGGACCTCTGATGATCAGTGTAAGAGAGACTGAATACAAATACTGAAAATTATATTATTCATCCAAAAATGAAAACGCACTACATGAATAGAATATTAAAAAACAGAACTGGGAATTTAATAGTAAGTAAGCATCTCTGAATACTTACAGGCTCATTTTACTGTAAACCAAAATTAGAATGTGAAAAGCTGCTGACCTACTCATTAGATAAATCTCGTGAACGGATTTTGAGGGTCAAGCTGTTTCACCCTTTCAGTGCTACTTCAAATATGTCTTCAGTTTAGGTCACCCGTTTCAATTCCCAATTTCCAGTCATGTTACCTCTCACATTCCTGTCTAATATACTGACTTTCAGGTTATTTAAAGCTCACCATTTTTGCTTGAAAACTGTAAAATAAAGTACTCCACCCTGTTTACTGCAAGCATTCTCAAAACACAAACTGAAACAAGAAAGGTGCGCCTCATACTTCTGCTTTCTTGGCTGTTGTTGGTGGAGATAAGACTATTGTTATGATGTTGACATTATGTTTCTTCCCCACAAACACACAGTACAAGTTAGATGGCCATACTTCAAAGCACTGTTGACCTTCTGTACTTTCAAATATCATTTTATTGCATTATGCAAAATTATAATTATTAGCTAAATATTTCCTGATTTTCTACAATGAAGCAATATGAAGTTTGTAATTATTGTATTTCCATCAGTTTTGGCCTGCTAGCTTTCAGAACAAGAATGTAGGACAGAGAGCAGATGGCTGTTAGTGCAGATGCATTCAATGCAATTGACCAATAAAGGGGAGTGCAGGGCAGGGAAGGGGAGGGGGATGGTTAGGAGCAGCTCTGTATGACCTACATATTGTATTGTATTGAACTCAGCACAAATCAAACTATATGTGACGACAAGACATGGCACTCTTAAATTAGGGCATCTTTTCAATAAAGTTTAAAATGTTTTTGGACAGGGAATATTCCTGAATTTATTTGCTTCTGGTATTACCCCCTTCTGAAAATAAAAATAATAAATTTGTTCATGCACTGAATGCAGCTTAATGTGCTTTACAAACAAAAGAAATATCAATTGACTTAAGTGATATAAATAAAAGAGATCAGATGCTAATAATAATAATCACATCTGAAAAAAAAAATAAAGTATACAGAGACACTGCGGTGAAGGACACCTCCTTTGAACCTTGTCAATGTAAGAAAAACCTTTAATAAATCTCTGTTTGGAAGTATTCACAAACATGCATGAGGGAGAGAGCAGATTCTAGTTAAATATACAAGCAGTAGGGCTGTTTCCCTCAGTGCTAGTTTTCCTTTCTCTTTCATCCTTCCACAAGTCTTTATTGTACTGCTGGATAACTTTGAACATTGTATGTCTCTGTGCACATTCCAGTAGCCATGTCAGTGTCCTCCTAATCCTCAAGGTGGCTCAAGTCCAACTAGGCTTCAGTCCAGTAATACTTTATCGAGTCTGTTCTCTCATGAACAGACACTAATTCAAAACCCTGGCTGTAAGCATTTACTTATGCTGCTTATTGTGAGTTCTAAGCCCTGAGTAACAGGGCACCTGTGCCTTCCATCTGGATAAGAAGTCCTAAGAAGTAATATCATCTACCTTTGAATCTATTCCTCCTCTTTTTAAATCCACTTCTTCCGCTGTAAAGGTTCAGATTCAGGTAAAGAAAATGCTAAATGTTCTTAAATTCTTAAATTCTCTTTAATAATAATAATAATAATAATAATAATAAATTGTATCATTGGGAAGAAGAGTGCAAGTTTTCTACTCAGCCTAAGGAATTAGCAGCACAAAAAACTGAATCCTGCTGCTCAAAACAGATGACACTAATAAAATACCAACAAAGAAACATACACATAAACACACAAAAAAAACTATATATTTTATTTATATACAACCCCAAATCAGAAAAAGTTGGGACAGTGTGGAAAATGTGAATAAAAAAGGAAAAAAGCAAGTTATAAATTCTCCTCAAATTTAATTTCATTGCAGACAGTATGAACACAAAATAATTCATGTTTTTTTTTGTCAACATCATTTGATTTGTAAATAAATATCCATTCTTGCCATTCAGGCTTGCAACACATTCCAAAAAAAGTTGGGATGGGGGCAATTAAGGGGTAGTAATGAGGTTGTGAACGGCGCTATATAGCGCCCGACCCGGCACAGACTCAGACAGAGGCACGTACTTAAATAAAGCACACTCCTTTATTTTTCTTCAGCCGTGGGGCACGCCTTCCCCGTGTCCCACAGGCCCAACACAGTCCCACAAGCCCTTCAATAGCACACAAACCACACTTCTTCTCTTTCTTTCTTTCTTTCTTTCTTTCTTTCTTTCTTTCTTTCTTTCTTTCTTTCTTTCTTTCTTTCTTTCTTTCTTTCTTTCTTTCTTTCTTTCTTTACCACCACTCCTCCTCAGGCTTAGTCCTCCTCCTCCTCCTCCCGACTCTGGCTCTCTCGAGTGATGGTGGCTGGCCCTTTTTATACCCCACCCAGAAGCGTTCCAGGTGCTTGGCCACCTGGTCCTAATTGCCCTTCCGGGTGGGGCTGAAGATATGACCAGCCAGGCTGCTGACTCCATGCGGCTCCCCCTGGCAGCCATCTGAGCCCCCAACCAGGCTGTGGAGGACTCCATCTCCCATGGAGCCATGCGCCGGGTTGGGGAATCATTGGCTGCCAGGGAGGCTGCCACCAAGCGTCCCGGGGGAGGTATTGAGGTGACCATGGCTGCTCCCCTGGAACAGATGCAGCAGGGGCGTCCCTGCCGGGAATGGGACCCGGCTGTCCATTACAAGGTATAATAACTAAATAATGATGTGATTTGAAACTGGTGATGTTAACAGGTGATTGCAATCATGATTCGGTACAAAAGCAGCATCGAGGAAAGGCCTACTCCTTTAGGAGCAAAGATGGGCAGAGGATCGCCAGTTTGCCACCAAGTGCGGGCAAAAATCTTTGAAATGATGAAGAAAAACGTTTCTCAAAGACAGATAGGAAGAGATTTGGGCATTTCTCCCTCTACAGTGCATAACATAGTGAAAAGAATCAGGGAATCTGGAGAAATTACCGTGCGCAAAGGCCAAGGGCGCAAGCCTAAACTGAATGGCCGTGATCTCCGAGCCCTCAGACGGCACTGCATTAAAAACCGTCATTCATCAATAAATGATATAACTGCGTGGGCTCAGGACTACTTCAGGAAGTCACTCTCAAGCACTACAGTACGTAGTTACATTAGGAAATGCCAGCTAAAACTGTACTGTGCCAAAAGGAAGCCCTACATAAATAGTGTCCAGAAGCGCCGTCGACTTCTCTGGGCTCGGAGGCATCTGGGATGGTCCATTGTGCAGTGGAAACGTGTATTGTGGTCAGACGAATCGGTTTTTCACATCTTTTTTGGAAGAAATGGACGCCGTGTGCTGCGGACCAAAGAGGAAAAGGACCATCCAGACTGTTACCAGATACAAGTCCAAAAGCCAGGGTCTGTCATGGTATGGGGATGTGTCAGTGCCTTCGGCAAAGGTAACTTGCACTTCTGCAATGGCACCATCATCATCATCATGTGAGTGAGTGAGTGAGTGAGTGAGTGAGTGAGTGAGTGAGTGAGTGAGTGAGTGAGTGAGTAAACTTTGCACTATATATATTGTGAATGCTGTAGTGGATGACTGGCATCTGACTGGGATGGAAGGTGGTCTCTTATCCAGCAGGGAAGCTTTTACAGAAGGACACTGAGATGGCTCCTTTTCTGTTTTCCAGTCAGGAAGAAAATATAATAAATGGAGTAGGGGAGACTGCATCCAAAGAGCAGTCATTCCTCCAGTACAATAGGTGGTAGTTGTCTTCTGGACTGCCTCTAGTTTGGACATGTACAAGAGGCTTTCAGTTTAGGAATGCCTCCCTGTTGGGTTCCTCAGGGGGTTCCTCATTTAGGGTTGCTGCCTGAAGGTGACTTCCCTGCTCCGTAGAGCTCCAGCCTGGCCTGGAAGTGCTTCCTGGATGTAATGTTATGGCACCAGATGTACTACTGGGTTAAGTATAAAAGAAGCCACATAACGGTACTCACAAAGTTGGACTCGGGTGGGTGAGGATAAAATGCTGGAATGGAGTGGGGAAAAGTGGAGGAAGAAGGAAGGATGGGAGAACAGTATTGTGTTTATATTCACTGTAAAAACATTCAAGAAGAAAACTTTCTGTAATAAAAGTATCTTGATTTGAACCGGGGAATGAGTTAATGCAACTGTGTCTGGTGTTTGGGACTTGGTGAGATCCCCTACTGGTAACTATATATATATATTGTGAGACATGGGTCCGAACACCACCAGACAGACACCAACACTTTATAAAACACACGTTTATTTTCTTCAATAAAGTCCCCACAACACACAGTGCTCCCGCACCAATCACCCTCCTTACGGGCCTGTCTTTCAGTCTCCGTGGGCCGCCTTTCCTCTCCTCATGGGAGCTTCGTCCTGCTACCGCTCCTGACTCTAGCTCCTTGATTGTAGGAAGGCGGCCCCTTTTATTTCCACCCGGATGTGCTCCAGGTGCTTGATGATGTTCTTCCAGCAGCACTTCCTGGTGTGGCGGAAGTGCTGCCCTTGCACCCGGAAGCACTTCGGGCGTTCCTGGAAGGTCCTTCCTCCACCTTCTCAGGTGTGGCGGAAGTGTTGATCTCCCGGGCTCCACAACACACTAGGCGCCCCCTGGCGGTGGCCAAGGGCCCCCATAGGCTTGAGCCTCCTTGCTCCATCCCCGTGGTCCACTCAACATCCAGGACGGTTGCCCCCTTGTGGCCCGAGGGATGTATAAGCCAACTCCTGGTCCTTCCAGGCATCCTGGCTGGGTTTGACCCCCTGCCTCCTATGACAATATATGTATGCATATATATATACTGTGTGGGGTACAGCCCGGACACAGACAGGCAGACATGATGGTTTTACCACACACGTGTTTATTTACAAGAAAAGTGCACATACCCAGTGCTGCAGCACCAATCACCCCTTTAAGTCCTGGCCACAACACAATGCCTTTCTCAGTCTTTTGGTCCACCTCCACTCCTCTCCGCCAAACTTTGTCTTCCACCTCCCGACTCTTGCTTCCCTGACTGGAGGGAGGCGGCCCCTTTTATATGCCCCGGATGGGCTCCAAGTGCATCCTCAGGGTCTCCGTAGCCACACCCCTGTGTGGCGGAAGCGCCCATGGTGAATCCGGAAGTCCACCGGGTGTCCTCAAGTCTCTTCCCCCCAGTACTTCCCGGTGTGGCGGAAGCACTGAGGGCCAACACTCCCAAGGCATTGGGGTGCCCCCTGGCGGTGACCACGGGCCCCTACAGGGTTGAGCTTCCAAGCTTCCAAGCTGGTCCCCAAAGCCACCAGGGAGGACGCCCCCTCGTGTCCTGGATGAGGCACAAGCCCTCCTCCACTCCTCCTGGGCGTCGCACCACAGTGCCCCATCGCCAGCAAAGACCCGATGGTCCGAGCGACACACCCCGTTAGGGCGGCTCAATCCCGAAGTGGATCCTACTCTCTGTCCAGGGTCCAATCTGGCACCCTGGAACTCTCTTCTTCGGCACCCCCTCCGAGATCTCCTCGCCCCGCTGTTCAGTGCCGCTCGTGCCTTCGCAGCCTCTGCCGGTTGAGAGGCTGCCCCATCGCCAGCGAAGTGTCGTCCGGCCAGACGGTCCCTCTGATGAGGGACGGCTTCCCACGAACCAGGTCCTACTGCTCGTCCTGGGCCCCATCCTGCAACAGACAGAAACACAGGGGCAGAGATGCTGCCTGGACACCCTTCTCGGGCATCCCTCTGTGCCACGTACTGGCAGCGCTCCCCCCCTTTACCAGGACCCCGGAACTTGCCTGTTCGGAACCCTCTCCGCGGGTTGCGTGTCCCTCTAGCTGACGGAACCGCTTGCTTTTCTTTCCATTCCACTGGCTCTGGGGAGAGGCACCCAGCGGCACGTCCTTTCCTGTTGGAGGAATCGGCACTCAGCCCTCAATCCCTCCTTTCCCTCTTGGACGCCCTGACCGTTTGAGTCTGCGCATGACAAACGCGCAGCCCCGTTCCCATCTGCGTCCATGCAGAGCGACGGGAGACTGTCGCGGGCTCGGGGCGTCGGGCGCTAGGACCCAGGGCACTCATCAGCCCCTGTCCACCCTGCCCTCTCGCTGTTGCTTCCCTCACCACGCGAGCAGCCTGCACCGCAGCATCCGCTGTCGGAGACCTACCGACATGGTCCCGATCACTGAAATCACGGTCCCCATCGGTAGGATCTCCCTTTCTTTGTACGGGGGCGGTCTTACTTACCGTCCCCGCCGCGTCCCTCCGGCTGAAGCCTCCAGCGCTGCGCTGATCCGCCCACTGCCGCAGCGACGTCAGGGTCGTGGTCGCCTTCATCTCCAGCTCCTTCAATCGCCTTCGGAGGACACGTAACACCTGGAATAACGACGCCGCGGGCTGGAGGTATTCCTCCAACTCACACAGCGCCGCGAGCAAAGACAGATTGCCAGTCGGCGGTTGCCTTACCTTTTTTTCAGGCAAATCCGCCGGCCGCTCTCTGGGGGTCCTTCCAACCGGCCCCGTCGGGTCCTTTCTCAGCCCGGGATTGACATTCCTTGTGCCAGCCGCCATCCAATCATCGGCGAACACGTCAGACACACCGCCCAATCCCGAGCCAGTCTCTGGGAGCGGCTTCCGGTCTGTGGCCATTTTGGCTCTGTTTCCTCGTCTCCTCATGCGGCGACGTACCTTTCTGGATTCCAGCAGCAGCTGTTGCTTATCGAGCTGCAGCGACTCCTTTCTCGTGGCACTGTCTACTGCTGCCTCGGCGCCATCGACAGCCTGAGGCACGGCATACCGTTGCCACTGACGCAGTCCCAGGTAGTCCCTGCCTGCAACACAAAAGGTAAGCTTGCCCCTACGGGGCCTATAACCATTGGGCAGGGCACTCACCTCCTGGGACTCACCTTCTTGTGTCGCCGTCCTTGCCGCGCTGCCGAACCGGACGGCTTCGGCGACAGTGTTCCTGCTGGAGCCCGCTGCACTCCGGCAAAGTCCTTGTTCTTCTCCCCGCATCAGGAGAACATGGCCATTTAAGGAACCTGTGGCGAGCCGTGAGGTGAATCGCTCACGCGGGGTTGTGCCTGCGTCGCTCCCGCGAAGCGTGTGTGGGCTAACCTGCTGCTCCGAGCTGCCCACAAAATTATTTTTTTGGGGTCCCTGCCTTGAACCAGGCAGAGAGTCCCATCTGGGATGCCATTGTGGGGTACAGCCCGGACACAGACAGGCAGACATGATGGTTTTACCACACACGTTTTTATTTACAAGAAAAGTGCACATACCCAGTGCCGAAGCACCAATCACCGATTTAAGTCCTGGCCACAACACAATGCCTTTCTCAGTCTTTTGGTCCGCCTCCACTCCTCTCCGCCAAGCTTTGTCTTCCACCTCCCGACTCTTGCTTCCCTGACTGGAGGGAGGCGGCCCCTTTTATATGCCCCGGATGGGCTCCAAGTGCATCCTCAGGGTCTCCGTAGCCACACCCCTGTCCACCGGGTGTCCTCAAGTCTCTTCCCCCCAGTACTTCCCGGTGTGGCAGAAGCACTGAGGGCCAACACTCCCAAGGCATTGGGGCGCCCCCTGGAGGTGACCACGGGCCCCTACAGGGTTGAGCTTCCAAGCTCCGTACCCGTGGTCCCCAAAGCCACCAGGGAGGACGCCCCCTCGTGTCCTGGAGGAGGCACAAGCCCTCCTCCACTCCTCCTGGGCGTCCCGGCCGGGCATGGACGCCCGCCGGGCACCACAACTGTATATATATATTGTTGTGATGTGAGATTTTATTTGATTTTTAGGCAAAGCAATGTAATTTAGTGTTACTTTGGTGAGAGGCATTTGTGTTTGCCCCCCCCCCTTTTATGACTGAGCCTTTTTGAATTTTACGACAGGATTTGGGGGAAGATGTGCCCTAAACCGGTTTGGTTAGTGTTTCTTTGCTTAATTCATTTCTACCCCCGCAAGAAAGACTTAAAGACATATGGTCTTGGGGGTGGCAGGTATTAAGATGTTCTATTCCCGCATTGGTCTGAGGTATGGCTGTTTGGAATTGGCTTGTTTCAGAGGCCTTTAAGTACCATGATGTCCTATTGGCTCTCAGGGTTGGACAGAACATCTATAAATGTATGTGTTTAACCTCACAATCTCTCTCTTACTAACCAACATCTGAAAGAAGCATCTCTCTTGCTAACCTGTGATGATGAAAAGAACAGCTCAGCAGCCATTTTGAACAGACATGTGGCTGAAAGCTGAGCACCAATGATGCCTTAACTAGAGACATTTAAGTAACTAGAAGACTGTGTGCCGCCTGAACTACATATCACCATTTAATCAGGTTGTATGGTTGCCAATATTCAAATATACTTTGCATTTTGTTATTATTTATGAATATTATCAATAATACATTGTTTAAACTGTAACTTAACTTCTGCTTGTCTTTTTACTACATCTAATTGCCTGAGGTTATAGATATAGAAGGGAAGGTAGGGATAAGTTATATACAATAGTACCTTATAAACAGTGGTAAGTCTGTGAGATTAGGCATTCTAAGGCTACATATTAATAATACAATAGGGGAAAGTAGAGCAATATATATATTACTCTACCAAGCCAAAACAATTGGTGTAGTCGGGCAGGATTTTGGGGTAACCATTGTTTTGCACCTTGTTAGACAAAACAATATATAGTGCTGGAAGAGGTGGAAAAACTGTTGTTAGTGTGCTTGAATGAGAAGCAACTTGCAGAGGATATCATAAGCAAGGCGATCATATGCAAGAAAGTCAGGAAGATTCATGGCGATTTACTGAAAAAAAATCCTTCTTCGAGTGGAGAAGGTGAGGAATTTAAAGCCAGTAGAGGACTGTTTGAAAAGTTTCGCAAGAGAAGTGGCATTTAATTTTTTTTCCCTGTGCTTAAAACTCATAAAAAAAGTGTTTACACTTAAGGATCTAGCGCAAACTCTTACAAAGTTAGTTTTCTCTGTTGTTCAAGGTTTTCTCAGTGTTATTCAATGTTTTTACATTTATTTTACTATATTACACTGTGCATTCTATGGTACAATTAATTATTTTTGTGCTTAAAAAAAAACATATTTACATACAGTTCATACGGTCTGGAACAGATTAATTGTATTTACATACAATATTATTGGGAAATTACGTTCGGGTCGCTACCAAATCGTGTTGCATCCAGAGTTTTGGAACGAATTATGGTCATGACCAGAGGTACAATTGTACAGTACATTTACTGTTTTCACACAACCACCTTGAGATTCAAAACCCTTCAGTGATTATTATTAGTAATGTTTTTATTCTTGGTATTTAGTACATTTTATTAATCCCCAAGGGGAAACTTTCTTTTTGCATGACCTTATCTGTCAGAGGTCTTCAAAGCTAAAAATTGTAATGCTTATTAGATGATAGTCTTACACCATCTAGCCACAACATTAAACCAATAACAAGTGAAATGAATAACAGTGATAAACTCATTACAATGGCACTGGTCAAGGGTTGGGATGTTTTAGGCAACAAGTGAATAGTTAGATCTTGAAGGTGATTTGTTAGAAGTGAGAAAAATTAGCAAGTGTAAGGATCTGAGCAGCTTTGACAATTGCCAAATTGTAATGCTTAGATGACTTGGTCAGAGTATCTCCAAAATGGCAGGTCTTGTGGGATGCTCCCAATATGCAGTGTTTGGTACCAAGCAAAAGTGGTTCAAGGAAGGACAAACAGTAAACCAACAAATAAGGTCAAGGGCACCCAAGGTTCATGATGCAGGTGCAGAGCAAAGGCTGGCCATTTAGTCTGATTAAACAGAAGAGCTACAATAACACAAAGTGCTTAAAAACTTGATGCTGGCCATGATAGAAAGGTGTCAGAACACATAGTGCATCGCAGCTTGCTGTGTATGGTATGGCATCACAGAAGACTGGTCAGAGTGCCCATGCTGATCCATGTTCACCGATGAAAGCACCTACAATGAACACATAAACATCAGAACTTGACAATGGAAGAAGGTGGCCTGATTCGATGAATCACATTCTCTTTTAGATCATATGGATGGCCAGGTTTATGTGCCTCATTTACCAGGGGAAGAAATGACAGTAGGATGAACTATGGGAAGAAGGCAAGCAGGTTTAGATAGTGTGATCTGGGCACGTGTTGGTTCCAGGTGTTCATGTGGATGTTATTTTGACACATGACACCTACTGTACTTAAAGATTGTTGCAAACCACAAATACCTCTTCATGGCAATACCATTCCTTGATGGCAGTGGCCTGTTTCAGTAGGATAATGCACCCTGCCACACTGCAAAAATTGTTTGGGAATGGTTTAAGGAAGATGACAAAGAGTTTGTGGTGCTATTTGGCTTCCAAATTCCCCAGAACTCAATACAACCGAGCATCTGTGGAATGTTCTGGAAAACAAGTCCAGTCTATGGAGGCCCTTACAACTTACAAGGCTTGAAGAATCTGCTGTTAACAACTTGGTGCCAGACACCACAGGACACCTTCAGAGGTCTTGTGGAGTCAATGCCAAGATGGGTGAGTTGTTTTGGTGGCATGAGGGGATGCAAACACAATATTAGACAGGTCATTTTAATATTGTGGCTCATATGTGTATGTTAAATGTCACCAGTTTACATCATGGAAACTCAAAACAGTGGAAAATCTCAAGTTTCTCTAAGACTAGTGTCAGTTGTTTGCATTAAATGGACACTTTATTAAGTGTATCTTTCTAATATTGAAATGGCCCTTCATTTTTCCCTCAGAGCAGCATGACATTTTCCTGACATTGACTTGGTGAGTTGTCAATAGTGTGTGTCAGGGATGCTGGCTCACTTCTAAACCACTACACCACATATTATTGTAGATTAGTTGGTGCTGGATGTATTTCTCTGAATAGATAATTAGTTTTTATCCCACAGATGCTCAGCTTGACTGAGATCTGGTGACAGGGGAAGCTGCTGCATTGGGCTAAATTCACTGTCATTATTCTGGAACCTTTCCAGGACTTTCCTAGCCTTGTGACATTATCCTGCAAAAAAAAAAAAAATAGTCCATGGGTACATAATGTAGGTGGGTATATTGTTGCCAAAAAAGAGATGAATCTGATTGTTTTCTTTCTGCCAGCAACCCTCCTACAAACCTTAGATTAGGCTTCACGTAATTTTGGCCTTGTAAATCTGCTGATCGGTATTATGATTCACTGATGAAGTCTGAACTTGATATGTAGGTTGTAGAAACACCTGGAGATCAGAAAAGGAAAAACAGTCGATGTACAGTCCAGCTCTTCATTTTTTTACAGGTTAGGCAGGTTGGAAGAGATTCAAAACCAAATTTAGAAATAGTGCCCAAATTTCCATCCATCCATCCATTTTCCAACCCGCTGAATCCGAACACAGGGTCACGGGTATGCTGGAGTCAATCCCAGCCAACACAGGGCACAAGGCAGGAACCAATCCCGGGCAGGGTGCCAACCCACCGCAGGACACACACAAACACACCCAGGCCAATTTAGAATTGCCAATCCACCTAACCAGCATGTCTTTGGACTGTGGGAGGAAACCCACGCAGACACGGGGAGAACATGCAAACTCCACGCAGGGAGGATCCGGGAAGCAAACCCAGGTCCCCAGGTCTCCCAACTGCGAGGCAGCAGCGCTACCCACTGCGCCACCGTGCCACCCCTGCCCAAGTTTCACACTTTCTAATGTGTCATCTTTTTCTGTCTGTCTCTTTCCTAAATTGAGCTTGTCCAAGATATCCTCCCTATCATGACTGCCTAGAGAAATCATTGTATTGTTTGGCCATTATGTAGGGTCAAGGTGTGACCATTCTGGTCCTTTAGGATTAAGACTTGGATGCTGAGTTACATAGCATACTGAAGTGTAAAAATTAAGGCAATTCATTCAGAAGCTATGTATCATATAAACACAAATAGTTTCCAGTTAATGGGACATATGCTTCGAAATACTTGAGGAGGAAATTCAGAGATATTTCAAACTTCCAGTATAAGTTCAAGTTCAAATTTATTGTCTCTTGTAGAGAGTACCATGAAATTCTTACTTGTGCTCTCTTAGAATAGGTGGTGAATGGTCACATATGTTACAGTGTGTTACAGTTTGAAGGAAAAGTAAAACAAAAACATGTTCTTATGGTACTCCCACTATGCAGCTGTCACATTTTCATTTTCTCTGGACCAGAATAAGTAAACAGAGGGCTGTTTGCTGTTCTCCTCTTGTTCACTTTCTATTCTTGGTGGTGTTCGCCCTATCTTTCCTCCTTAACTGTGTATCAAAATGATTTTGCCAGATCATAAAATAATACAAAGAAATAAGATGTAAGAATCAAAGTAACTGCAAGAATATCTGAAGACTGAAGTGACAAGTCTCCTTGAAGCAAGTGTGTACCCAGATACTGGCATACGGCATGATTTGTATAAAATTTATTTATCTTTGTTACAGTAACCAATATCCATATGCGGACAGATGATCCACTGTGGCAACACCTAACGGGAGCAGCTGAAAGACGAACAAGAAGAAGAAGACAGTAGCTGATAGTAATTCTTATTTAGAGTATGTTTTCACTTCTCAACACAATAACCCCAATATCTAATTTTTTTTTCTTTCCTATTGTAATGAAATTTCAGAATTTCATTTAATGCATGACAGGTATGGAGGGAGACTCAGTTGGAGCCAGAGTTACAGGAATTTCTAGGAATTCTGGGACTCATGCAAAAAATGGGTCTCTTAAACACTGCACTAACAGTGATTTACTTGTGTAGTAATGTCAGTGTAGTCAAAGTATCATCACAAGCAGACAGTGGAAGAATGAATGGACTCGGGCAAGTAGTATTAATAGAATAGAGTGCCTAGAATAGAGAGTCTAATAAAGTTGCATGTGCCACCTTGCTGCATATTATACTTGGGAGGTAATCTGAGGTTTGCCTAGTCCTTTAAAGGTGAGCTGGGACCCGGAAATGCAGGGACACCTAGGGACACTAGAGGGAGCTCTGGGAAAATTTCTCCAGGGGTTCCACTACTCCAACTTATATTTACATACACCACTCCATATTGCATTTATATATTTTCCTGACACCTTTATCGAAGGTGACTTACAGCATCTGAAGTACAATTGGTTACATTTCTTTGTTTTTCCAATTGGAGCACAGGGAGGTGAAGTGACTTGCTCATGGTCACACATAACACAGAGTGAATAGCAAGATTTAAAACCACAACCTCAGGGTCTGAAGTCCAAAGTTTATAACCACTAACCACGCTGCCTTCCATTGGGTATTCCTGGGTAGCCAAGTGGTTGGTGGACAAAATTTCGGCTTTTGGGAAAAAGTAAGATCAGACCCTAATGGAGTAAGTCAGATGGTGAGTAAAAACATTTTGTACGGCAGTATGAGGTGGGCAAGTGCATCAGGTACCTTGCCAGGTAGATGGAGATTAAAGCCTGTTTAGCTAGGCCCAGTGCAGCTCTAGGATTTATTTTCTGTCTATTTATTTCATACTTTTCTTTTCTCCATGTGTGATTTACATCACTGCATTTTATTCTCTATAATGAGATGCTCATACTATAAATACATCTATTTCTGCTATTACTACTACTACGTTTTAACTTAACTATCATTCATTCTGGATTTGGACATGACTCTTGAGTGCTACCTAATGGCCACACAGGATTATTTATTATTACATACAAAATAGTTGTATATGAATAAATAAAAATGACAACTAGAAAATTACAGTCACCTCTGTTTGGGGGCCAGGATGGTTGAGGAAAAATGGATAATTCATTCTCATTATTGCACCACAATATTACAAGAGGCAGATGTTTTTAGTATTATTTTAACCCTTACAACTATGTGCCCATATGGGTGATATAGTATAGTAAATATCTCATAATAATTTTGTTCCAATCAATCAATCTTGTATTGAGTCATCTACTACTGAACTCATTCAATCTTTATTTTATTTATAGTATGTTGATACACAGAGCAGTCCATTAAAAGACACTTGACAGAACAAACAAGAATAAATTAATAAGTATCAAAAATACCTTCTAGAAAAGAATCCATTGCAATGTCAGTCACAACTGCATGACTCAATGGTCTTGGTTATCTAGGACAGTATTTCTCAACCTTTTTGGTGTCATGACATACTTTTTCCCATATTAGTGTCCTTGTGACCCACTGATCTTGCAGATCTTTCTAACAATATTAGAACAATTTTGATTAGTCCAGACCGTTGCACTCAACAGACTCACCAAACGTACCCTCTAAGATTCTCCAAAATGACATCAAGTCAAACTTTGAAGGTCCCTAAAATCCAACTCTCCACCACTGTAATTGGTAATTTGTGTACGTGTGTCTGTGGTTCTTTGTGTGAAAAAATTTTCTGACAAAATTAAGTTTCCAAATGTGTCCAAGTGTTCTTGTTAAAGAATTTATTTTACAGTAGCAGCAGGGATCCACTAATTCCCTTCATAATTTTAAACATCTCAATCATGTCACCTTTTAATCTCCATTTGCTTAAACTGAGAAGTTTTAATGCCTTCAATCTGTTCTCAAACTTTTACCTCTCAGTTCTGGAAACACCCTAGTTGCTCTTTTTTAGATGTTTTTTCTAGCAGTTCTATGTATTTTTTACTTTCTCATATATGAAGTACAGGGAAAATATTGGAATCCTTCAACAATTCAATTTCGAGATTTTGATGAATCTTGACGTTTTAAACCTCCTGAGTCTGAAAATACCATTTTTGGAATTATGTCTGTGTGTATGTGTTATAACACTAGATAGCGCTATACCAGCACTTAACCTGACACACAGACACTGACAACATGTTTTTAAAACACCAAGAAGCTGTTTAATTTCTCTTCTTCCAACAAATAGGGCCCAAGCACCTCCACCACAATAAACAAATAATCACAATAATATTTAAATCTCCAAATCTCTCCTCCACACCTCCCAGCAAGTTCTGTCCTCTACCTCCCAACTCCAGCTCGCTTGCTGGGTCTCCATCAGTCCTTTATATAGTCCTTGATCGGGGTCAGATGGAGAATTGTATTTTTCTTCAGCCCATAAGTACTTCTGTGCTTCCATCCCCATGACTTTGGAGTACTTCCGGGCTATGTAAACAGTAGGGACTCCCTGCAGCGTCTCCTGGTGGCTCCCACGGTACCCAGCAGGGCTGTGTTGCTGAACCCCAAATCCCATAATGCCCTGCAGGCATCCGAGGCACCGCTGCAGTCCAGGGAAACTGCCATCTATCGTCCTGGGGGAGGCAGTGTCCCTGATAAGCTGCCTTCCCCCACCCTTCGGTTACTGTTACTGGATAAACTACCAGCCATCCCTTACAGTGTGCATGTAAACACAATAACTTGAGTACACTTTCACTTAGGTCCACCAAATTTTACATACAAGTATTAGGTACAAAACGTAGATTTCTATCAACTTTTGGGCAATTTCTGTTAACCGGAATATTATAATGTGGAGATCAAAACTGCACACCGTACTCCAGGTGAGGCCTCACTGGAACATTATATAATTTAAGACATAACCTCTCTTGACTTGTACTTCACTCATTGTGATATATAACCTAATATCCTATTACCTTCCTTGATCGCTTCTATACAATGTCTGGGTTTAGACTGTGGTGAGTCCACAACAGCTCTAAGGTCCTTCTCATATGTTGTAATTTTAAATTTGAAAGAATCCCTTAGTGTACTCAAACAGTGTCCAATGTATAATACTTCACATTTATTTACATTAAGTTTCATCTGCCACAAACCTGCCTAAGCCTGGATGTTCCCCAGGATACTCTGTAATGACTGAGCTGATTCATCTGCTCTTCCTCCTTGTTTGTATGATCTGCAAACTTAACCAGCTTGCTGTTTATATTCTTATCAAAATCATTTATATATATTATAAAGAGAAGTGGCCCCAACACAGACCCCTGAGGGGCCCCACTTTTAACATCATCTAATTCTGAAAAGGTTGCTCTCACCATAACCCTTTGTTCCTAGTGTTCAAGCCAATTTTGTAGACACCTACACACAGCGCTCTGAATGCCCACTTCTGTTAGTTTGATGCCTAGCCTATCATGTGGTACCTTCTCAAAAGCCTTCTGAAAATAAATGTGAATATTATCATATGCACCTCTCCAGTCACAGGCTTTTGTTCATTCCTCATAGAATTCTAGCATATTAATGAAGTATGATCTCCCCATCTGAACCCATTTTATTAGCTAATGCACATTTTCCTGACTTGTGAGGCTCAATCTTTTCCTTAATAACTGGTTCCATTAATTTACCCATTACGCATGCTAAGCTTACTGGCCTAACAAACTGATCTTCCTGCGTAAAATGGTAGAGAATAAGAATTGATCATGGAGCACAATTGCATACATGCCTGCAATCCCCCATACTGGACAGGTTTAACATTACCAATTAACAAAGCCCACATATCTTTAGGATATGCGTAGAAAAAATCTGCATACATTGAGAGGACTAATTTCCTTTGAGGCAGTGCCTATGTGTTTGAACCCAGAGCCTTGGATTTATGAATCAATGATAATAACGCCTATCTTGTATTGTCCAAATACTAAAATTATGCACTTCAATAATTAATTCATTCATGTTCTCAACTCATCTTTTCCAGGACTGTATAGTGTCAAAAACTGAAGAAAGTTTCCACTTCTAATTGTTTGAAGAACTATCCTTAGAGACCTCACAAGTCATCAGCATATTCACGGATGACCAGACTAAGGCCAAACACAGTTTGCCCTCCCATAAATGTGGATGCATGCAGGGAGAAACTATAAACATAACATAGAGATATGACTCTGTGTTCATTTTTTCCTTGAAAGATGCTTTAATTGCCTTATGTTCTTATCCTTTATACACTCAATTATAATAAATAGTAATATTTAAGTAAATTGTTTTTAATTAACCTTGTGATTGAACATGAGCATAGGTGTGATAGATAGGTGCAAAATCCATTACTGGTTTCAATGCTTTTAGGATATGCCTCAGATCCCTGTTGTCTTTAACTGGACAGATGTGTTTGAAAATGAACAAAGGATGGATGGATAGATTTAAACTCTAAACATCTACTCATGTCATATGATTGCTGCACTGCTATTTAATGGGTATAGCCATGCTTCAGACTAGCCACCCATTTTTGGTCACAGAAGCTTCCCCAGTTTAGTTGTTCATACTACTTGTGCTCTGTTGTGACAGTAGCAGTGCCAGCAGTAACGGCTTGAGAGCCACAATGGGAGTGAAAGATACTAGTGCCAGCAACTCTCGACTGTGGTGTAAAAGCTGTTTTATCCTAGAGGGTCTCCATGAATATTAAACCCCAATATTGTGTAATTTCAATTAATTCTTTGGTTATGTTCTGGGGCAGCACAGTAGCACCGTGGTTAGTGCTGCTGGCTCACAGTTGACCTATAGTTCATTCATGGTGTGTGCACATTCACATTTTGCACATTTTTCTTCACTCTTCTCCCAATCCCAATTATGGACATTTAAGGTAAATTAGTGAATGTAAAACTCTGCAGCTTGAGGCAGTGGTGTGTTCAGTATTAACACATTATCTAGGGAAGGCTCCTGCTTTTAACTCAAAACTGCCCTCATATGCGTCAGCTCTCTGTGACCCAAGGATTCTATGGATGCTTATTGGTTGAATTCAGTGATCTGTAAAAGCTCCTACTTCTGGTATAGATGTAAGAGTGTAATGAAAGATTGTATCTTATCTTATAGGAGCTTGGTGACCGTAGCGGCACAATGATGGGTCAACAAATCCCCCAAGGCAATTTTATCAGTATCATGATATGTGCTTCATGTTGCACCTTTATTTTGTTCCTCTATCTAAAATGCATTGTATTAGTTACAACACAAGTCCAACATCCCTTAATATAGAATCTTACTCTTCATTCTAGCCCAGGAAGCTCTAATTGCTACTATGAGGTTTTTTTTATTGGATCATGTGAGAAACAAATCCATATTTCACAATATGATGTGGTGGTTGCCTTCAATAGCATAAGGGAATCCTCATCTCCAATTCATGAAATTTACAGTGACACTTAACTGTAATCAGGAGACAAACACAGATGAGTAATTTGCACATCAAAGCTGCTGGAAAAAAAAAACTAATCAGATTGGCGTTAATCCCAGGGCAGCTTCTGTCATTCATTCCACCTTGTGTGTTTCCTTATGAGTATTTGTGCTTGCGTGAGCGTGCTTGTATTTAGCTGGGGAAAGCAGCACGTACAGGACAGGATCAACTGAGGATGTCCAAAACAAATGTGAACAGTAGAAGGCTAATAACATACTGAGCTGGCCAAGGATGTCTCCAAGTTTGAAAACAAATTCAAGTTGACAACCAGAGGCCAAGCACATGGACACACAACCTGAGCACCAATAATGATGGGGTTGTGTGTGATTCAAAAGGCCATGAGAAGAATGCCAACTGGTTTGATTTTATTTTAAAACTAGGTGGCTTCACCCCCTGCTCGCCAACCCCCATTTTTGTTTTACCGGATACACACTTTTAAGATTTTTTTTTCTTTGAATTGTTGCTATTTCATTAGTTTCACTTTTATTTCTGAACTTCTGTGAAAACAATATTTGGAATCTTTCGAGTCCCAATGTGCTGAATCGTTTTAATGAGGTCAGTGAGACATGTGTTTAATGACTTTGTACCATAATTCAGGATAGGTTTCTCTGTTTGGAATTTCAGCACAGACAAAACGATTCACATCATCAGCAGTTAATAATTTTTTTTGCAAAGTAACCAATAAATGCATGTGAGGTAAACTCCGTTTTTGAAATTCTCTTGACTTAAACTTCAAAGCCTTACAATATTTATATACTTCTGACATATCACCTATGTCCATATATTTGATCTCTATTCGCCTTTTCGTTATTTCTCTGAGTAATAATTTCTCTTTCTTTGTGCTAATGCAATGTTTAGTTTCTTTGTTTTGACACTGTAGTTTTTTTCTGCTTTCATATTCTGTATCTTACTCTGCATGTGTTTTGCACCTACATTTTTTTGAGGCTTTTGAATTCCAATTTTCATTATCTCTAGCCTTCTCTGCATGTGTTTGCCCCCCTTATTTTTTAACCTCTTTATGATGTTTTACTTTGTTTTCTACTCTGTCTTTTATTTCTGACCTCGCTTTATCCTGCTTTTGTTTCAATGACACCTGGTCTGTGGTGATTATTTTCCCTTTTTTGAGTAATAATTTCCATTTGTTTGCGCTACTACGATCTTTACTTTCTTTTTTTATACTTTCTAATTTTCCTACTTTCATATTCTTTAACTTTCTCCACATGTGTATCGCGCCAACATTTTTCTTTTAGCCTTTTGAACTCCATTGCTTTCATAATCTCTAACCTGCTCTGCATGTGTATAGCGCCATTGTCTGGATTGGACGTGCTTCTTTTCAATTCCACTTGCTATGGGCTGATAATTAATTTCCTTATTTTCTGAATTTGCACCTAGATTATTCATGTTCTACGTCATCGCGAGACAGTCCTAGGTCAATCTCTTGGCACAAAGTCTCATGTTTAAGGTCCTCGCGAGATGCTCCGTGGCCAATCTCTTTAGTCTCACGGGTCTTTTAAGTGTCTTCCGTGATCTTAACGTGAAGATCATGCCCTACTGTTTCACTACAGGATTTTTTTTTATAATTGAGATATAGGATTGTATCAGTTAATCGTCTGGCTTGATCTCCCTTGAGTGAAGTCATTTTATTTTGTTGCATACTTTGTGCCACAGTAAATGAAGAGCATGAAACTGGAATGGGCCCAATGAAACTCTCAGTTCAGACATCAAATCCTCATGTCACCCTATACTATTTTTCCTCTTCTCCTTGCACAGTGTACAATAATTCAGGGTTTACATTCTCAGTCTTGAATGGCACAATGCCTAGAATTAGTGCCTCACAGCTCCATAATCATTGGGTTGAATTCCAGCCTGGTCTCTGTTAACATGGAGTTGGTCCATTCCTCCCGTGCCTATGTGGGGTTTTTCATTAGGTACTCTACTTAAATACATCTGAAACACTTGTGTGTTAAGTTGATTGGTGCCTCAAAACTGCTTCCTTTGATGGACTGGTACCTTGTGCAGCATTGTTCATGTTTGTGTCCAATGATACTGAAACAGACTAGGAACACTTTGAACCTAATCTGTATTAAGCATTTATGGTAATAGATGAATGGATAGACATTATACATCTGAAACATTAATTGTCATTATTGGTTGGTTCCATTCAATTTGCTGTAATGTAGATAATAATAATCAAGGCATATTTTTCAGTAGTCTTTGCACTTTACTGAAAGATACACATCATAGGTCACACGATGCAGAATCCATTTCTACTTTACAGCTCTGTTTACTACAAAAGGAACATAACTTGAAATACGAAGGACATATAAATTGCTCAGCAACATATATCGTACCTGGAAATAGAATTGAGTCATGGCTTAGTGGCAATGTGGGATTTAAAAAAAAAAAACAAAAAACAAAAAAGCAAACCCAATTTGATCATTCAAGTTACACTTGTATAGAATGATCTATTTGTACACTGTTACAAACACTAGTTCTTCAGTGTCATTTTATTGGGTTATGTGGTTCCTTGCTTGACCCATGCTTGACAAAGAATCGTTTCATTTTCAGAAATGTTCTTTATGTATGACATAGGTTCTTTGGGCTTTTCCTAACTTGTGAACAAAAGAAAAAAAATCTTTCATGTATTGTGGGCTACCTGTAGGATACTGATCAAGAAAACCTGAACTTAGCCTATGATAGATACTCTTTTTTTAAAATCACAAGCACATTGCATTTTACAAATGTAATATCATCTATTCATGATTATTTATGGACCCTTTTATGGATCAAAAGGTTCTTTCTGGAACTTTTATGTAGATGTTTCTTTTAGGAACGTAAAAAGCTACCCTATAGGATCACTCTGAAGAACTACTCTGAAACCTTTATTTTCAAGACTGTATATACTCTTTGAAGACAAGTGCAGGGTTACACTACCATTTTCTTCAAAAATATTACCTATTATGAACTAATAGCTAAACACCTTGAACTCTAGACTGCAGTGTTTTAGTCCAGTCCTAAATCAATGTAGGAGCACCAAACGTTAATTATTGACAGTTATAGATGACATCTTGCCTGACCTATTTGGAGATTTGGAGTCAAGGGGTGGGGATTCGCCAATATAAGGAAATATTTTGATTTTTTTTTTTTGCACTCAACACTGTCAGCAGATGCTCAAACTCCACACAACATTGTATTAGAATAGACAGGTTACGAAAGCACATAGATTTTACACACAATGTTGAGATGGATGTGTGGAGTTATAAAAAAGGACAGAATAAGAAATGAGACAATCAGAGATACAACAAAAGTGGGATAGCTAAGAAAGTACAAGAAAGTAGGTTGAAGTTGTATGGACATGTGATGAGGAAAGACAATGAATATGCGGGCAAATGAGGGATGGGAATGAAAGTACAGAGGAAGAGAAATTGAGGGAAGCCAAAGTGGAGGTGGATTAATAAAGTAATAGAAGATCTGAAGGAAAAATGCTTGACTGGAGAGGAGGTGCAGGATTGAACTGTTTGTAGAAGGCTGATCAAGCACATTGACCACACATAGAAGTGGGCAAAGATGAAGAAAAATAAGAAGAAGAAGAGAAAGAATGTTACCATATCAGAACTGTTCATTTCCTTTTTACTTAGGGCACCATCAGAATGTTCTGCAAACCACAAAGTCCATGATGGACTTATGATGTACAAACAGGTGCAAATGGGATCAGGTTATTTGGTCATTTGTTAGCAGAAGTGATTGATTAGTAAATAAGAAAGTGACGCTAGACAAAAAGATTGTCTGAAAAATGACTTCTGGCAAGGAATTTGCGGCTGCTAAAATTGAAAATAAGAATTAGTTTAAACCTTTTTAACCACATGGAAAGTGTGGTCCTCATTAAATGAAAATGTATACAACAACAACAACATTTATTTATATACAAATGTTGTAGCTCAAAATGCTGTACAAGATGAAGAAAGAAACGTTTATATGAAACCAAAATACGATTAGGCAACAGCATAGCTGGATGGCCTTGTTGCTTTACATAAAGCTACTTTGTTATGAAGCTGAGGATATGTGAGGGAGACAGGAGCTGGTGACCTGATGCATGAGACGACTTCAAGGGTGAGTTGAGAACAGAGGGGAATAGTGTACGCTGATGGACTTGAACAACATACACCCTGCACAGCTTCATCATTGCAAAGTACTGATGAATGAAGATGGGCCACTAGAAGACATTATTGTTAAAGGGATAGACTTTTTAAAAAATGATAAATATTTGTGTATGGACTAATCAGTAATTCTATTGATTATTATATTGATGTACTTTCCAAGCAATTGAATTTTAGGAAACAAATACATTTTAGCAGAATTTTGTACATTTAAGGGACTAGCATAAATTACCACTAATGGAGACATTGCTGTAGCAAGACAGGGAGAAGCAGCATTAACAAGATAACAGCTGCCAGCCTCCAAGCAAGCTGCAGGCCCAGACCCAAAGCAAATGAGAGTAACAAGAGCCAATGTTTGCTATCTACAAGGGGCCTTTGTTTCTCTTGGTTTTGTTACATATCCTTTTGGAAAGTGTAAAGCTTTGTGAGAACTGTAATGCTTAATTCATTGATCAAATTTAACAAGACTATACGCGAATAAGAGGATATATGCTGCTGTCTGTCATTACTCCATCTTGGGTACTGTGAAAGATGGACTATGTATGTGCGTAGAGGGTAAAGGTGAGTCCACCTTGTTGTCTAAGGGAATGCCTCTCAGATTAGGTGCCATCGGAAAGTGGGCTGGCATTTCTTATGGGAGGAAGATAGATAGTCAGTAAAACAATATTATGACTCATAATTAGCACAAAATCTATTTTAAAACACGGTAGAGAAGAAGAAACAATGTGCTGGCACAACATTTTTCAGAAATAGGAACATTGAGTCCATTTTGGCATTGTCGTTTTATGTTTTTAGATGCACCTATTAATTTTTATACCAAAACCACCCATAAAGGGGCCAATGTAGAGTCACTTTATAACCTAAACTGCGTGTTTCAGATGTGTGAGGAAAGCTGCAGTACATAAGAAAAAAATACAAGCAGACAAGGGGAGAACAAGCAACCTATACACAGGTAAGTGACCAGTCCTGGGATATAAACCCAGGACCCTGGAGGAGTGAGACAGCAGCAGTGTTGTATAGCTAAAAAATCGAAATTCTTACAACACCAAATCAGAAAAAGTTAGGACAGTATGGAAAATGCAAAAAAATGCAGTGATTCTTAAATTTACATTAACGTTTATTTCATTGCAGACAGTATGGACCCAAGATATTTTATGTTTTGTCTGGTCAACTTCATTTCATTTGTTAATATACATCCATTCCTGCATCCTTCCATCCATTACCATACTGTCCCAAGCTTTTTAATTTGGGTTTGTAATACCTGTACTTGAGTATGTTTTGAGAATATTTCTATTTTATCTGAGTATCAAATTTTCTGTCTACTTTTATTTGACTTTCACTACATTTTCAAATGCATATGACTGCTTTTACTTGGATATATTTTTCTAGCTACATTTGGTACCTCAATATTAATAAAAACAAGTGGACTACTTAAAAATGCACAATGCTTTGCTCAGTTAATTATATAAAATACAGGTTTCCACTGAAAATTTGCATGTACAAAGAATCTGGGGCCTTTTATGAAAGTGCTAACACATGATCACCTATGAAGTTATTTCAAGTCCACCTCGCTACAGCCTGAGGAATGGCTGGGGCTGGATGTTGGCGATGTGCAATCCCAACCTCAGTTATTTGCACCGATGATACCACTGCATTCAGACACTGTCCTCATGGCAGCCTACTAAACTAAGCGAGGCTGAACCAGAGGCTGATGTGAGTTCATGTGCTGCGGTTCACTCTCCTTGTCACATATGTTACTCATACGTCTCCTCACATTATCCCAGGCATCACAGCTCCAAAACAGATTGTCAACATTTTAGAAAAGCTCACAATAAATCAAAAGGACATTCCTTTGAATGTGAAACTAGAAGTGATTACGTCTAGGTAAGAGATTTAATAAACATTTAATGAAGGGCAAGGCCTTATTAGAGTTTTGAAGACTAATGTTCTTATTAAACTAATTCTGCTAATGTTCACATATTTATTTCAGAAGATATTTGAACAGAAATGGGGGCATTTATGGGGCCAGAAAATGCTAAAAATGTTTTCTGTTTAAAGTAATTGTAAATAGGTGTTTGTGCTACAAAAATTCACTTTAGGAATGAATTAGCCATTTCTTAATGTGGAGTAAGCCTGCATGCTCTACTCTTAGTGCCCTTCCCATTGAATTAAGACACAGTCATTAAGATGTCTCCTCATGCTGAATGTCACTTATTTAAGTTGCACATAGTTGGCTCATACTTTAGTGATTGTAATACAGCTCTCACACAAAACTAAATTATTTTGAGTTTTATAAGAACTTTTTTGATTATATGTAAATCATATAGACATCCTACATTTAGCTTTTGATATTTAAATACAATACAGGGTTCGCCCCCTGCTCGCTTTGCTCGCCAACCCCCCAACCTGCGCTACACGCCAGCATCTTCGCGTCTCTGTCACTCTCATATGTGGATTTCACTTTCACCAAACAACAAAACTTTTCATTCTCGCGGATAGGCCTCTTCATTGGGAAGAAATACTACCTTTCCCTAATGGCAACATGAATTAGACGATCTACAAGTCTCCGAAATAAAGTTTAAAGCCAACAATATCTACCTATGTCCATATGTTTGATCTCTGTTCGCGTTTACCTTTTCATCAATATCGCATTGAATTTTGATTCCGTATTTGGAATTATATCGTGACAACACAACGTATAACTGCCCATGAGTGAATGTCATTTCTTTCTCTCTACAAGAAATGTGTCTGACAATAGCATTCATACAAAAGAGAAATGATTGAACCATGTGCGTGGTTATTTGGGCAGGACTTTTCCAAATCTCTTTGCGTAAGCTCTTGTCTCGCAGGGCTTGAAATTTGCTCTCACAGGATTTCACTTTCACCAAACAACAAATCTTCTCACGGATTCGCCTCTAAATTGGGAAGAAACACTACTTTTTTTTTTCCTTGATAGCAACACAAATTAGACAATTTACAAGTCTCTGACTTAAAGTTTAAATCCGAACAATATATTCAATCTCTTTTTGCTGTTCTGTTATTTCACCGAGTAATAATTTCCATTTGTTTGTGCTAATGTGATCTTTACTATCCTTTTTTTGAGACTTTCGAATTTTCGTACTTCCTTTATCTCCAAACTGCTCTGCATGTGTACCACTCCAACATTTTGGAATTCTTTACGATGTTCTACTTTGTCATCTACTCTTTGTCTTTTATTTCTGGCCGCGGGTTAAATCTCTTGGCACAAAGACTCGTCTCGTGGGATGTGAAAGTGTCTCTCGAGAAAATCACGTCTTGTCTCCTCCCAAGATTTTTTTTTATAATAGAGAGATTTAATTTCAAATACTCTGAACTTCACATATGGACTAATTTTACTTTTACTTGAGTCAATTTCCAGAAAGATACTGTATATCTACTTTTACCCAAGTATGGCTGTTATGTACTTTAAACAACTGGGCAGCAGCACTAAGCTATGTGTCACTATGCTGGCCAACTCCTCCACTTAGGTTTGCTTAAGCATGGCGCAGACTATATTACTAATTCTACATGACAGAGTATACTGTGAGTAATTGCTTTCAGCTTAAAGTAAGAGTATAGATTTGCACTTTCCCTAAGTATTTTTTATTCCTTTCTGATTTTCTTTTTCCTGGTCAACATGAGATGCTGGTATTATCCAGGGACGATTTCTTTATTGAGTCCAATGCTGTTGGAATTGGCTTAGCCCTGATGACATCTTGTATTGAAATAGGTAGAGTCTGAAATAATGAGCGTGTGAGTGATTGGATCAATCTTTATTACCTTCTTACAACTGCTGAAAATGAAAATATTCAAAATTTAGTAAAAACTTGCAGTTAGGTTATTTGCTATTGATGAGGCAATGGATTTTAAATCAAAATGGTGCCTCTTCAGTTTTTCCATTTTCAATGACACTCAAGTACTCAAACTATAGAAAATACATGTAAACAATCACACCTTCTAAATTGCCTTAGATAAATGCATTAGCCAAAGGATCAGTCTAATGTTAAACTTCTTTTTTTTATCAGTTATGCTTCAGGAAACATTGTGCTGGTAAGCCCTAAAGCAAAAAAAGAAAATTGCTTACATTTTACATGAACATTTATTTTGGGAATCACTTTTTAAAGCAAAGTATATTACTTGGCGGAAAAGCGACAGATCTCCTGAAATCAGATTTCAAAGCCTGACATATTGAATTGCAGTGTGTGACCTGGGGCAGCTTTGCATATTAAAAGTAACAATACAGCGGAGAGCAGATTTGACTAATAAATGATCTATGGAATAATATCTTCCACTCTTGTCTGCAGTGAGTTTCCAAAATTGACATCCTGCTTCACAGGTACTGCATTTCAAGAAGCACTTCATCTTTTTCTTTCAAAAGCAGGCAATCGTTTAACAGCATGTCTGAACTTCTGAATTTAAGTGAAAAGGTCTTTAAGGCATGAGTGCTAATGCTCTCTCAAATAGTTTTCAGTTAGTCTTAACATCGTTCACTTCTAACATCTTTGTTTTGAAGCTGAGATGAAGGTTGTCTTTTAGCCCATTAATCTATTGGATGGTAGTGTGACGTCCTTGTGTTCTGGTATCCAGCTCAGCATGTGCTCCTTCAACTTTGTGGACCCTTACTCCAATGCCTCCTATCTCTTTTAATACCTTCACCTGTCTAGCTTATCCCTGATGTTCTTGCTTATCTTAAACTGTCTGAAATTGCTTTAATTTGCTGTTCAGCTCAATTTATTGGCATGGCACTATTAGTGACAGACAATTCTGTTAAAGGCATACACAAAAATGTGCCTGACATCCTATTAGGATCATATTTATTTTTCTTGTTTTTTGTTGTATTGCATAATTTGATTAATTATGCCCTTCTTATTTATCAGTTGCTTGTTCCCTTACATTTGTGAAAGTGTGTTCTCATTGTGGGTATTGGATTTTGGCATTTATTCTTGTGAACAACTCTCTATGTTAAGTAGGTGAATAAATCTTCTATAGCTGTGTGATCTTCACTGCTCAAACACATAACTCTTTCATTCTCTGGGGTACTTCACTTGTTGGAATCAAATGGTCAGGCTCTGTGCAGTGATGAATATGGCATGAATCATATATTGTGTACATATTGTATACTATTGTATTCTGTAACCTTCTTCGACTATCTGCTGTAGTCAAAGTATACTACTCCTTTCACTGTCTCAAACTTTCTTTCCATTTATTCCAACAGAAATAATATAATAGCATAAATATTTCCTATTTATATTGTCACTTTGTTTTGGTCTTTTATATATTTTCATAACCTAAGGTGCTCCACAAAGAAAGTGGGGCAACTGTATAGTTATTTTAAATGCTGCAAAAGCCAAATTTATTTGAAAATCATATCACATATCACATTGTTAGTGAAATAAACAAACTACAGGTTTAGATAACAGAACATACTTGCCCACTGATTGTGCCCTGGTAACTATTAGAATTGGGGCCTTGATTCATGGTTGACCTGAATAACAGCATATTACTCCCATTGAATAGTTTCTGAAAGTCAGCTTAAACTTGATCATTCTGATAAGTTGATAATTTGATAATTTTTCTTTAATTGACTCACAATGACACTGCCATTTTTGGTGGGATATACTGTAGATATACTGCTATCCCTGATGTTATTATGTGACAAATGTCAGGATCATACACGTTCCGGTTGGATTCATAACAACAAAAAACATTCACAATGGTAGAGTGTAATGATTTAAAAGGTTTAGAAATCCTTATGTGCCTAATCATTTTTGATTTTTGTCATTGGGCATAGCTATTTTCAGTACATTTGATGTAAGTAAAGGCCACTGTTCGCACCTCCGGCTAAGCTTATTGCTTTATCTCTCTCCTAGTCCACACTTGACATAGAGAACTCTATACTGCCTAAACACAATCTTCCAGTAGCACATTTTTTAATCTTTTTTTTTTTATTTTAGAGACTTTGTTAACCATCTTTCATCAATATCTGTGGTTGAAATGTTCTTATTTAGTAGCAATGATGACATAAGCAGCATTCCAAGACTCTACAGTACCTAGTTTTCTCAAAGAGGGTTTTGCTAGATGATCTAAGTCAACACTGAGAACTGGGTCTTTTTTTTAAAGTAGAATTTCAGATGAAGAATTGAATGCAGCTTCATCTGAGAAACATTATTCATCAATTTTTAAGATTTTTAATCTTGACTAAGAATATATGAAAAAATCTGGAACATAAACAATATCATCAAGCACCTATCCATCCAGAATATATGTCCTACACTCAGACTATACGTGTGGTGAGGGCAGATTGAAAAGCTCTTAACTCAACACAGCCAAAGCATGCCCACATCTGAAATAAGTTCTTGTTTAAGAATAACCATTAAAACTGAATTACTGATTTATCATGGTGTCTTTGTGTAAAAGGGCATTTGTCTAAGATGAGAAACCCCATCAATTAACACTCCCATAGCTGTCTGTCATTTCAAGAGAATATTGTTGGCTGTCTACAAGTTTATTCTCATTCCCACCCTTTACAATTCCTAATTTTATTCTGGGTGTACCAGTCTTGGAAGAGCAACAAATGCTGGTCACTTATTATTATTCTCCTCAGCATATGTTCCTTTTATAAGGCCCTTGTAAATCAACCTTTGGGATCCCTGTATGCTAATGTAAAAAAGAACACAATGTTTTCCGGAATGAGTAAACTATAGTTATAATTCATGTGCGTTCACAAAAAAAGCTGTCAGCTTTTTCTCAGCAATCCAGCTTGTACAGTGAGACATTGCAACTTCACAAACACACAAAAGCTTGTTAGGTGCATTTTTACCCAACTACAGGCAGGGTTTCAGCAGGGTGGCAGGTCAAATAACATCCAAGATTTGGCTACCATTGAGTGTCCAGAAAAGGGCAGGACTGACACATCTGACTGTTCCCTCTAAGAGATCATTTTAGATATGGTACTCATAATGCTGCAGAAACCAACCAGCCTGTGAGGGCCAGGCTACATGTTGCTGGTCTCAGAGGAAGGTGACTTGTCAGAGGCCCTCTGCTCAAACCTGCTACATGAGATGTACTTACAGCAGGACAATCCCAGGCCACACACATCTGCTGTAGTTACAACTACAGTATCTTAAAGAATGTCAGTGTATAGATGCTTCCTTGGTCAGCCTTCTCTAAAGAACATAACCCCTTAAAGCAGCTTCTCAGATGTTCTGAATCACAACATCTGGAGATGTGATCCTCTACCTGCAAATTGCCAACAACTTTATTAATTAACTCTGAAGAAATGAGATAGCAGTTTACAATAACAGATTCAGAGGCCATTTTCCAGGAAGTGTGGCTGCAAGAGGTGTTCACACAAGACACTGTAGGACTACAAGATGACTTTTGATAATGGTTTTGTTTTTCAGTTATTCCTGTTTCCTTTTTGTCATTTCAAGAAATAAGGATGAACATTCAGAGCAATAAAAATTGTTACATTTTTTTATATCTGTTTATAATATGTTTATAATAAGCCTATAGTGCACCCAGGGCACCATACTACTCTCCCAGTGCTCTGAACTTTTATCCTCGCCCTGTTGCATCTGTTAGTCTAATATACGGGCAAATTTCTGCACTAGTAACGTCCTTCTTTGTTTTTTTGGGGTGCCCCAGTTGACCTAAAATATAATACTGTTATTAGTTTAAACTTTCTACATATTGTCATGAATTGCCTTGCCCAGATGATGTATGTTAAATGTTGACATTGCAACATGAAAAAGGCTGAAACTGGATTTGGGTGTTTTAGCCTAATAAAGATTGCCACCCAGACTTACTAAGAGTAGACACTATGGGAATTTAGCTGTATTATGTGTAGATAGGGCCTATCTGTAGGAGCAGATAGAGTATCTGGTGACCAGGGGGACTTTGGAGAGGCAGAAGAGCGTTTAGTTTGACTACTAAATCCTGAAGCTGATCGAGCTTTGACTTAGATGTATCATGAAAAAAGGTTATAAATATTTGTTGTATGACAGGAATATTTGAATTGAGAGACAGATGTTACAGAGCCCTGGTGGTATGAACAGCAGCCAAGGTAGAATATGCAGATAGAGGTGAAAAGCACAGATGGTGATGCTTTTGTGAAAGCAGGACAGCAGAATGGTACAAATTAATGGCATAAAAACAAATATTTAATATAACTAAAGAAGACTACATATGACAAATGTTGAACACCTTAGATTTTTCTTCGTTTCAGTAGAATGCTGATGCTTGACATTACCTTTTCCTTTGAGGTTCATTATCATTGTACAGCTGTCAGTCTGCATTATAAATGAATATAACCCAATGGTGATGCATCAAACAAAAGGCTCAAATGCCATTTTAACCCTTCAATACCATCTAATCATTCCTGTTAAGGAGTAAGCTCAGAGATATGCAGGTGGATGAGCTTGTCTCTGATGTGTATGTGAGCAATACTCGATCATGACAAGGAAGAGTCCTATTGTCATGATTAGGTTTTGTGGGAATTAATTTAGTATTGTCTATGTCTTGAACGCTATTTTTTAGGTCCTTCTATCATCAATGTTTTGAGAGCTGTTGTTGATGCCGCTTCCTGTGTTGGCTAAAGGTGGGACTTCTAGGGTCGTGACCCACAGGTAATCAATGCGACTGGATAAAAGGTCAGCTGGGGGTGTCTTTCTTTATCCGATCTGTAAATACAAAACTCCTAAATAATTAAAAAATATACAGTATATATATACTTAAAAGAAGCCTCTTGTTATTGTGCTTCTCGCAAGTTTCATTTGGTTTGACCTCTTTGCTTGTTTTTTCAACTTTGATTTTTGTCTCTCATTAGGATTTGGTAGCTAAGTTTATTTTTATTTGTTTAGGCTTCATTTTTTACTCGTGTTTCCTGTTTTAGCTAAGAACATCAATCACCTGTCCAGTTCTTGTCAGGACACCTGTCTCCTTTTCTCTTCACCCTGTACACCTTGGACTATAAATATAACACTGGGTCATGTCACTTGCAGAAATTTTCAGATGATTCTGCACTAGATGTATTGACAAGCGCGATGAGGCAATGTTTTGGACTTAGGTTGAGAAATTTGTTTGTTGGTACAAAGAAAATTGTCTGTATCTTAAAATCAGCAAAACCAAGGAACTGGTTATTCACTTTGACCACATCAAAGAGAATCTATGTCCAGTAACTGTTCAAGGAGTGGTTGTTGAAGTGAAGTACTTGGGGGTCCACACCAATGACAGGTTGGACTGGTCTCGTAACACAGAGGAAATATATAAGAAAGGTTAATGTAGAGTCTTTTTTCTTAGAAAGTCATGATCCATTAATATGGTGTGGCAGATGGCTGGGGACCTGCCTAGTCGGGACACCTGAAAGGACCTGGAGAGGGACAATACCTCCCCTGGACCACGAGAGGGCAGTCGCCCCCGCCTGCATTGGGGCCACGGGCTCCCCAGCCATCCACCACAATGGGTAGTGACATCCTCTACATTTTCTATAAGTTTCACATGGCTAATGTGATTTTATGTATTGTGAGATCACCAAATCAACAAGCTATTTAAAAAGGCATACTCAGTTATGAGACCCACTCTCAACCTACTGGAGAAATTAGTAGAGGACAGAATGAAGACAAAACTGATGGCCATTTTGAACAATGCTGCACATGCTCTATTTGATACACTATTTTTGATTACAATGAATTATTCAACAGACGTGTGTCAAGCAATGCAACTGGGGATCCAACAGCAATACATCTTTATAGTGCCTCACAGTGAGTATTCTCTTTTCATTAGCTAAGTCAGATATTTTTCTTCTTCTTTGTAATTTCTGTGTATGTTTGAGGGGGGTTGTTGTTGTTTGTTATAACCTAATGTATAATAAAATGCTAAGATCTTGTGTGTATCCCCTGTCCCTTAGAGCAACCTGATTGGTTAATTTGGCTTTGGTATGATTTGTCAGTTTGGCTTTGGTGATGCAATGAAAAGGGGAAGTGTGAGTGACTGAGACATATGAGGAGGAATAAATGCGTAGGAGGCACAAGGAGAGTCACCTTCAAAGATAGAAAGTGTAAACGTGAACAAATGTGGCGAGCAAGGCATCTCACAATTAATGATCGAGTCTGAGAAGTAGGCTTTATGGGAACATGTTTGACTGAGGGAGTGCCGGTCAAGAAAGGTTCAGACACATGCAGATACCAAAGAAGGGCACTAAATAGAGATTAAATATTTTTGCATTGTGGCGAGCGGCTGGGGGTGGTACCCAGCCGGGACACCCGGAAGGACCAGAAGAGGGATTACACCTCCTCTGGACCACGAGGGTCAGCCACCCTGGTTGATATGGGGACCACAGGAACAGAGCATGGAAGCTCAACCCAATAGGGGCCTGTGGTCACCGCCAGGGGGCACCTGGATGCCTGAAGAGCCCTGGATGTCAGCACTTCTGCCACACCCGGAGGTGCTGGCAGAAGGATTACCAGGAACACCTGGAGCACGTCCGGGTGAATATAAAAGGGGCCACCTCCCTCCATTGGATAGCTGGAGTTGGGTGGAAGAGGACAGAGCTTGGAGGAGAAGAGTGGAGGCAGTCAGAAGAGAGGCATTAGAGAAAGAGGCCAGAAGAAGGTGTTGTGGTGCAGGAACACTGGTTTGTGTGCGATATTGGACACTGTAAATAATGTACAATAAACGTGTGTTTGGGTTTGAAGCATCGGTGTCTGCCTGTCTGTGTCCAGGCTTTCCACAGCATTTATTATATTGTCTCTAGTTGATGGGTTACATAACTAGTACTTCTATGTTTATTAAGCTTCCATAAAAGACAGTAAAGTACTATCTATTCGACTCCCCTTTTTGGTGCTCTGGGTGTCAGATTTTATATCCCCAAATCATTTATATTGATTTACCATCTTAACCTGTAGGTGACATGATCCTAAGTTTTAAATGTTGTACAAAAGTACCCTCCCCCTTCCTGATATTCTGTATTCTCTGTGTTTGTCAGAATTAATGGCTTCAGATGATTAGACAGAATGTAGTACACATAATTTCTAACTTGCTACGTAATATATTTAAGTAAACCAACACCTATTTTGCTCCTGTGAAAAGGTAACTTTCTCCTTGGTTACTCAGTCAAACTGCTGACCAAAGACAATTGATAATTAGAGTCAGATGATTGAACAAAGTCAGACCTTATTGCAGCCATCCCTTGTCACACACATGCGAGCAGAAGGACATTGTATGGACCAAGTAAAGGTGACTCCACGCCAGGCCAGAGGGTGGTGGGGTGCGCTAAACCTTCTCCTGTTGTCTCTACAGACCAGCCGTGGGAAAACCTGTTTGATTCAGAGCTGATGACGGCACTTCCGGCACCCAGCATGATGTCATTTCCGGCTCCTGCATCCAGAAGATTGTCACTTCCAGTTCCGGCACCCATAAGAGTGCCACTTTCAGTTTCGGTACCCAGAAGAATGCCATTTCCGGCACATAGACTGAAACAAACAGCATAAATATACAATATATAAATGCTAAACAAAAAAATATACAATATTAACAAGGCATAAACAACAAAAACACATGAAAAAAATTTAAAAACAATAGAAATAACACAAAAACAGAAAAACAAATCCTGGCTAAAATATAACAACATATGCCTTTCTCTTATCATTTCTATCACATAAATGGCTAGCCCTTCTGGGTGTTTCCAGCTCTTTTCTGCTGTCTTTTTACAAATTCATTTACACTTCCTTGTGTTGGTGAGAGGAGTCACACACTGCCTGCTCACTGCAGCTTGAGGGATAAAGGGACCTTTTTTTTGCTTTATGTCTGTTGTATGCACCCTTTTTCTTTATTTCAGTATTGTTTTATTGATTTTACAGATTGTATTTACTAAATAAGAGACAGCAATGAGATTGAGGATACAACCAAAAATACATTCCACACAATTTCAACACCTACCACCTACCTATTATACCGCATATGACATTAAAGAATCCAACACAAATTAGTCATTTGTAGGTACTGAGACATCAACACAGTTAAGAGATGTTCAGCTTTTTCATTTTAATGCAGTATTAATTTTTTTTTTCAAATTCAATTCAGTTCAATTTCATCCATCCATCCATTTTCCAACCCGCTGAATCCAAACACAGGGTCACGGGGGTCTGCTGGAGCCAATCCCAGCCAACACAGGGCACAAGGCAGGAACCAATCCTGGGCAGGGTGCCAACCCACCGCAGGACACACACAAACACACACTAGGGCCAATTTAGAATCGCCAATCCACCTAACCTGCATGTCTTTGGACTGTGGGAGGAAACCAGAGCGCCTGGAGGAAACCCATGCAGACACAAGGAGAACATGCAAACTCCACGCAGGGAGGACCTGGGAAGCGAACCCGGGTCACCTAACTGTGAGGCAGCAGCACTACCACTCGCCACCGTGCCGCTCAATTCAATTTCAAACTAAAAAAGCTTTGGACAATTCCTTATAAAGAAAGATGTTTTTAGCATGTACTGATAGCACGTTGCTGCACCCATCACATGCTGAAGCACCTGGATTGGGATCCGAGTGGAGCGAGTGACACCTCTGCAATACACTGGAACAGTTTGAAGTTTTTTATAGTGGCAGGAGTGTCAATCTCGTCACCATCCCAAAAATGTTTTCCCTGTAAGTTGCAGGGCTGGATGCAGTTTAACATCATACCCAGGATGAAGCAATTGCAGCTTAAGGGTCTTGCTTAAGGGCCCAATGGAGCAGAGCCACTTCTGCTATTTACGGGATTTGAACCAGCAGCCTTCCAATTACTGGTGCAGATGCCTAGCCTTCAAGCCACCAATCCCACACCAATTCCTTATAGAGAAAATGTGAAATTTCTACTTTTAAGTAAAATACTGTATCCTGTTCCCACTGAGTTATGGAGAATGGATTAATATTAATCTGACTAAGGCGATGATACTGTGATAACATAAATAATAACTAAATGGTAATTTGCATTTTTTCTGTTGAAACTGCACAATTGCAAAAATTGCTTATATGCATATTCAGTAATAGATAAAAGTTCAGGCATAAATAAAATTAATAAATGAACAAATAACTGAACCAAAGATCAGGACATTATTGAAATTAAATATAACTATAAAAACTAGCAATATGCAACTTAAAGCATCTGAATTCATCAAACTAAAAGTCTTTACATTCTAATGCCTTTAATCGGTATAATTTTGTTTTAACTTGAAGCTGTGCTCATTTGTCTTATTTCCATCTCTGACACACATTCCTACTAAAGCACATCATTGTGCGCTGCTTCCTGCTTAGCTAAACGATTCACTCTCTCTTGACTGTAAGGAGTGAATTGTATTTGCTGAAGCTGATCTCACTGTTAAATGAGCTGACTGAGACGCATATGTAGAGCAGTGCTATCTCTGCAATTCTAGGAAATTGCTGTGTTGCACCCGTCCAAAAATCAGCATGCACCATAGGAGAAGCTGTCATTTCTCAAAATTACTGGGATGTTATTGTACTCTGAATTTTGAAGTTAAATTTCTTAGTGTTTTGGATGTCATTGGGGTACCTAATGACAGTTGCATTCATATTTTATCCTGTTAGTCCCTTTGCAATTACCTAACCGTTGTGCTTTTACAGATGATGAGACACTGGATGTGCTGGCAAGAATTTCTGGCAAAAACAGTGTTTGTTAAAAGAGAAAACAACAAACATGGACATATTATCGGGAGGACAGATCCCTTTTTATGTTAGTTTTAAAATTTCTACTGTTTTCTCCTTATTTTAGAAATGATAAAGTAGCTATTATGTAGAAGTTGAACTGAACGAGTGAGTTAGTAAGTCTAAAAGGTATTACAGCTCCTTGGGCAGACATCCCTTTGTTCCAATCTTGGGCTTACAAGGCCCATATCTGCCAGGGATCCTAAAGGTTAGCAGTATGGCAAAAAGTACACACTTGGTAAGGGGTAGAGCATTAGATAGAAAGATGTTTGGCAATAAGGACACCAAAATAGCATGTCAGTAAGGCTCTAGCTGATTTCATAACCAGTAAAAATGCAGGAGAGACAAACAGGTTTTATTTTGCTTTCTATGATTTTGATGCTTTGTGTTCTCTCATCGTTCATCCTTTGTTTGTTTTTCTCATTTAAATATATTTGGCATTTTTATTTTTTAAACAATATATTTAAATGGTGATTTTCTGAGCCCGCTTTATCTATTAGATGACCTTGGGTAGCTGAAAACTAAACCATCATCATCAGTCACAGGTTAGGAATTAACCCTTATTGGGACGTAATTTCATCACAGAGCACTCTCACTTATACATGAATGTCTTTGTTTGGGAGAAAGCACTGAAGAACATGGAAAAACATGTACAGTACACTCTACATAGACAGCAGCCAGGCTGATTTAAACTTCTAGTCTCTGCAGCTATGAGATTCTGCCTTAATCAAATATGGGAAAACAAAAATCCTCCATTTATAAATGCCTCAAGCAGGGGGGCGCTTGCTCCCTGGGAATATGTTATTTTTTTAGAAATGCAGGATGTACTTGAACCTGTATATATACCCCTTCAGTAACATTTGTGGAAATAATCAGACAAGAGAAATATGCTACAATATATATATATATATATATATATATATATATATATATATATATATATATACTACTCAAAAAAATTAAGGGAACACTTGATCATCAAAGTCTAACACCAAGTCAGAAAGTTAGAAAGCATAAGCGATTGTGAATCAACTTCACCTGCTTTGGTGGAGATGAAAGTGACAACAGGTGCACGGGAAAGGCATCAGCAAGACAATCCCCCCAAAAAGGCAATGGTTCAGCTGGTTTTGGCCACAGACAATTGCTCTCTCCTTATCTTTCCTGACTGATTCTTTTCTAGTTTTGTGCTTTGCTGGTGTCCTCCTTGTCACAACTGGGTTGCATGAGGCAGTACCTACAGCCAATTCAGGTACACAAGTAGAGCTGGACAGGGCCATAGAAGGGCATCAACTCTTGACCTAGTGTTAGATTGTGATGATAAAAGTTCCCTTTATATATATATATATAAATATATATATATATATATATATTTTTTTTTTTTTTAAAGAAGGGACAAGTAATCCACAACAATACTTGGGGCAGCCACCCATATATTGTTTCCTGGCTGCAAAAGAGTTAAGTGTTGTGTACAATTGAGTACAGATTTGACAGAAGTGTACTGATGAGGCAAAGATGGCGGTTTTAAAGGAGAGGACAGGAAGTGATGTCATTAGAACCAGAACCAAAAGTGACATCATCAGGGCCGGGAACAGAAGTGGCATCCTCAGAACCAGATGGAATTTCACATAATCGGTCTGCAGTGGAAAGAGAGAAAGGGTCAGTACACTCTGTAATCCCCTGGTCTGGCATGGAATTACTCTCATTCAGGCCCTTTAACTGCCTCCCATGTGCACGTGCATGACATATATATATATATAGTGATAAGAATGACACAGGTACATCAAAAAGGTTTGGGGCAGTCACCCATATATTATGCCCTGGCTGCAAAAGGTTAATTTTTATGAGTTGTGTTCAGGTTGAAGTCCAAAACATAACTGACTTAGGGTGGATAAAATGGTCTCTTTAAAGGCCATGACAGGAAGTGACGTCTTCTGGACCAGAATCGGAAGTGATGTTGCCAGGACCGGAGGTGACACCATCCGGAGCACCTAAACCAGAAGTGATGTCATCAAAAGCACCATCAGGAGAGAGAGAGTTAGTGCAGCTCACCACCCTCTGGTCTGGTGTGGTATTGCTATTATTTAAGCCCTCTAGCTGCCTCCCATGCGCACGTGTGTGACAATGACTGTGTACAGTATATAAAAGAGATTATGGAGGAAGCAGTAGCTGTGCCTTGAAGGTGTACTTCAGGCTCCTGCAAAGAAGTCTGGGAAGTTTAATTATGTTTAGGACCAATAAAGTTTGGGGAGAGGTGTGGCTTGGAAGTGCTTCTTGGAAAAACAGGGATGGTGATGGAAGCCCTGTCAGGTATAGGAATATAAGGGCCTCCATAGACTCAGTCTCAATATACTTTACGTCTGGAGTGAGGTTTCACCTGGCTGAGAACAAAGAGGAGGTGAAAAGTAGGCTGACAGAGTAAGATCAGAGGTAGAAAGCAGTCATGGTAGTAAAAGGAGTGGTAGTAGAACTAGTAGTCAGTGCCAGAACAATTTTAGTATGGGAGCACTAGCTTTTCAAGGGAGCTGTACGATGGCAATGTTGGATTACAATACAAATAAAGCCTACAGTATTTTCAATTTACATCTAATATAGCTGAGAGTGCATAGGAGACAGGTTAGAACAAACAGAATTTCATCTACACAATTAAACACCACAGGTTACCACTCTTGCTCAATAAGCCCACAGCCAAGCAGGCATTTTAGCAAATTAACACAAGTAAAGTGGTATCCATAAGCGCACAGGTTCATTCATACACAAAAAACAACACACAGCACTGAGGATACTGTTAACTGCAATGTAAGATCATAAAATAAAACAAAAAAGAAACAGGCATAGAAATTCAAAGGCAGGTGTTAAACCACTGAACTCATCATTAGAAGTGTTGAATTAATGAAGTCTGGGAACTGTGTCTCTACATTAATCATGCAAAAACAAAATCACAGCACACTGGCAAAAGCACCCCATGAAACGCATGTAGTGACAAATATGCTCAAAAATGATTAAACATTTAACCCTTTTTGCTAATAATTTCTCCATTACTTACATAGTACACATACAAGTGAAAGTATAATTTCAATTATGATAAGCCTCTCATGGATTGTAATTTCACCACTTATTGATTTACTTACTGGAAAGATTATTTTTGAATTAAAATAAAATGGAAAAAAAAGTGGAAAATCAAAATATATAGCACAAGAACAAACAATGTGCATACATATATATGAAAAAAAACAATTAAATAATAGGGTAACTGTAACATACAATGTATAAAGCCACATTATACGCAGTTCCTCAAATAAAAGTCTAAAATGTCTTTTGAAGAGGAAGTATTTACAAGCTGTTCAAAAGCAGTGGGCACATCATGAAAGACACAAAACCTGACACTAATAACATTTTAAACATGCTGACAGACCTTTTTCTTGTTTTTGTAACTGTCCAGTAAATGAATGTACTGCATTTTTCTCCACATTGACTGCCTGAGATTGAAAAAGCAACCCACTAGCTGTGCTACTGTGCTGGCAGTGACGCATGCCTTCTGACAAACCTGAATTGTGAGTGCCGGTAGAAAAGGCGAGGCAATGCCTTAAACGTGATTATATTTGTCGCTGCCGACATTAGTCAGCACACTTTAATCATGCCACTGAAAATCTAGATTTATTGGTGTCCATGATAACTGGTACGTTTTACATTTTCTCCCTAACAATTTTTATTCTGATAATTTTTGGTATGTCAGTCATTATCCAACCCGCTATGTAAAACACATAAAAATATATATGCATCATGGACCCACCAGGGGGACTTCAGCTGCCCAAACCCCAACATAGACAGGCAGGGACATGAGTTCCAGCACAGCACACGTTTATTTTCACACATGGAGCGTGTCTCCCTGCTCCCCACAACAGCAAAGTACATAAGCTCCAAATAAGTCCTTCTTCCTTTTTCTTATTCCTCTTCTCTCCTCTTGGCAAGCTTTGTATCCTGACTTTGGCTCCTTGAATGGAGTGAGACAGCTCTTTTTATGTTGGCCCTGGGACTGTTCCAGGAGGATCATTAATCAGACCTGGAATCACCCAGAGGTATGGTGCAAGCCCCATGTAGGTCTCTGCAGCTCCCCATGGTGGCCACCACGGAACCCAACTCCCAGCATGCCCTGCAGGAATCCGTGGTGCCACAGCCCCCCAAGAAGGCTGCCCTCTAGCACCTGAGGGGAGGTAGCACCTTGCAGATGCTCTCTCCCCCAGTCCTACAATCCATTTGGCATCCAGGCTGGGTAATTGGCTTTGGCCTCCCGTCACAAAATATATTAAAATTTATTTTTTTGGAATTCATGTGGTGGGGCAAAAATGTCTGGCTGAGGGTGTTTTGTTGAGTTCTTTGTAAGAAAAATGCTTATTAGAATGCTTATTTTGTAGAAGTTTCCTAAACAACTATGGAAAGCCAATGAGGATATCACCTATTATATAATCTGATCTAGGCAGCATTGTGATAAGTGGTCCACGGCATAGAACAGATTTTTAAATAAAATAATTAAGTTCTGAGAGCATGCAGGCACAGAATGAGTGCAGGTGTGTGCGTGATGGCTGGGGTTGATCACGTGAATATGCAAGCAGATCGGTCAGGTGCCGGAGTGGGCAGAAGGTCACATCTGTGTCCAATCAAGCTGATATAAGAGGAGCCTGCATGGCTAAGGGACACACAGACAGAGAAACAGAGACAGAGAGAAAGAGATAGAGAGCAACTCGAGACGGAAGTTGAAGGAATGACAGAGATGGCGGAATGTGAAAAAGCCAGTGTACAGTAGAGTGGAGACCAACCGCTGGGTGAAGAGCCCCGAGGAGAAGAATATGGCAGGTGCTCAAAGGGGCTGGAGAGGGTCACTTCAGCTGAGCATCTTTAGGTAGCATTTGCGGATTTTTAAAAGAACAGTTGCTGTTGGTGTTTACTTCATTTTAATGGGCATACTTTTAATGGATATTTTAACCTCCATGGATTTGCACCAGTTTTATAGATTTTTTTTTTATTATTAGAAGAACATCTTGAGATGCACTACACTTTGAACAGTGCTTTTTGTATTTATTTTAATAAAAATCACTTGTCATCACCTTTTCACCTACTCCTTGCTGTGTGTGTCCTCATTTGCCTGGCTCATCTCAGTGCATGACTATCGATGGTTCAAAATAGGGAGCATTTAGCTGATTTGGACCATCACAGGCATAGCCTTTATTATTTATGTTTTATTATCTTGCCAGATTTACTCCTTATGTTCCACTCACCTGGATGTTTTGAGTTCTGTAATAAATTCCCCTTTTGTTCATCCTTTGTGTGCTTCTCGTGTCTTTTGAGAAATGAGGCTCCTTCATAGTGTTTTAATACATGTATGTAGCGCTTTTTAACTGTTTAATTATCTAGAGTATAATGACCATGTTTCCTCTGTATTGAATGGAAGTCATCATTACATTTTCAACCCCACCATTATCTTTGAGCAGATCACAAAATGATCACAAAACAATCTGAAGATACAAATAAAATGAGTGCCCATCCAATTGGTACCCATCATGCTCATTAAACACAGCTCAAGGTAATGGGGAAACAGAGTCTATACCAGGAGCAGAAATTCTATGACCCACATAAACATGGTGCCAAATGATACCTGACAGTCTTCCTTTAACTTGTGGGAGCAATCCAGTGCCCCCAATGAATTGTGAAATAGTACTAATAATAGTAATTCAGTCCAATGTGTAGAGTACAGTGAAGTTTTTACTTGTGTGTCTGACTAGAATGCAACATGCCACCATCTACTACCATGATAAACAAGAATGTATTAAAAACCATTATTTCATAATAGTTAATGCAAAACACAAATCCTTAAAAAATCACAATTTAGTATTTGTAATATTTAGTACTAGTATTTCAGCATACTAGTAGTGGTGTTTCTAAAGAAGGTCAAGATCTAATAACACCCCAATCCAAAAAAATGTTGTCCGTCACAACACCCTCATTGTGAATAACCTGTTTTGTTAAACTGTAGTGTGTGAGATTCACCACAAGGTGGAGTCAGAGGGTGTTTTTTCAGTTTCAGGGCACTTAAGATATGTGTATCTGTGACACATCCGTGGTGTCCTGTTCCAACCCCTCATCTGGCCCACTTATTTTTAATGACTTTTGCAAGGTTCTCTTGTGTTGTCTCCATTTCACGTGCCAATTCTGTGTGCAGTTTGGTCAAGCTGTTAAGGCTTACTACGTGATGGTGAGCAATTTGGTTAATCTGCCTTAGCTCCACTTGAAAAAAAACTCTACTGACTGGTTAGGGAGTTGTACCCAATGCTGTTGGAACAGGCTTTAGGTGCCTACAGAAATAAACTGGATTGAGAAAGTTGTGTTATTTGCAATATTATTTTGAAAGCCGTTCACTATATAAAATGAACTATATAAATTAAAGGTTGTTTGTTGTTTTGTTGTGGTCCACTTTTGCTCTACCTTTAGTGAGGTGCTTTCAAGTTTAATCTTGGGTGTGACCTGTTTGACCCCAGGCTAATATCCACATCCCCTGCAATACTTAAACATATGGAAAATATTATTTTATTACTTTTCCATCCATTATTTAAACCTGCTTTTTCCAACATCGGGTGTGAAGGTGGATGGGGATGCCAATGTTCCATATCAATGAAACGTAATTAAATCTTCATGGAGATCAGATACTGAGTCACATCTCATGCTGTGCACTGTGAAGGTGGAAGTCCTGAATACATTTGAATTCAAATGCAGTTAATGAACTCTGTTTTAGCATTTCTTTGCAGTCATGCCAAAGTGGGGGGAGAAAAAAAATAAGACCACTCAGGAGAATGCACAGGCAGCAGAAATCAATGCTCAGACCCTCTCCTTAGCCATCAACCCCCCAAACTGCAGCATTGGAGCAAGTTTCATAAATCAATAAAGCAACAGGAGAACCTCTTTCTGAAGCAGAGGCCTGCAGTTCCAGTCAGTTACCCAGAATGCAGCAGGAACAGCTCGGAGAGATCTGCCCATACCGCGGCTCCCTGCTTTGCACACGTGTGCCTTTTAAAGGATTTATTGCTCCACAGGAGGTTGGCTTCCTGTGTCTTCAGCCTTCCTGTATCTCTTAATTATAAACAATTTTAGCAGCACTGAAGGGCAAGAAACCTGCAATGAAAACCACAAAGAAGATTATTTCCTGTAATGATTGGAAAGTTTCATTTTTTATGCCATTTGCTGGTTGGTGATGGGTGATTTGAGGCAGAGATTAGTTTAAAGTTATTGGGGTGACAAGCAGAGCATAAGTGGGAACTTCAGTTAAATATTGTCATGAGACAAGAGAATATAGTTCATACAGAAAACATACATGTACAACACTGCCTCAGCTTCTCTTACTCCCTGTCCCTGCTCTAGAATCCAGTAAAAAACACTAGGTCATGATGCTGGAGCCTAAGGGCCATGTCACATAAAAAATATCTCATGCACAAAGAGAAAATATTTCTGTATGAAGATGCAGCTTCTACTACTATGTGATGAAATAGAATGCTAAATTCAGTTATGAGTTCTCTACTTATGCATTGTTTTGGCACTGGGGTGTGCTTTTATCTTGCTCCTGTGCATTTCTGTATCCCACCAATTTTTGTATGAAGCTCTCAAATCAAAGACCCAAAAGTGCCACCAATGCTGCTTGCACTGGGGATGTCCCAGGCCTGATGGACACAAGGTTCCTTGCTATTCCCAGTCTGTGCTACATTCAATAGAAGCTCACACTCCTTCACAGTGTCCATTCTGCCCAGAAAGCTACTTCTAAGCCATCAAAGATGTAGAGATGTATAATGTCTACTCTACTCTAAATGTGACTTATTCTATATTTTCTCATCACACTTACCTTTATTTTTCTAGCCCTGTGTGAATTAATTTTCAGTTTTTGCAGATATAGTGCATGTTCTAATTTATTCAGCATTATGTTGTAATGAAAGCAAAGTATGAAATGTGGGGGTCCTGGGAAATATGGGAAACCCTAATCAATCCTTTATGTCCCCAGAAATCCTGACAATCAAAATTGATGGTTGTCCCTGATAACAGTTTTTAAAGAACCTGTTATGGTGTTATTAATCACTTTCTACCCATTACTGGGTTTGCAAGAAAATATTGTAGAAGCTGGCAGATAGGTCTTAACAGACTGGGCTGCAATGCAGTTGTCTGTGAATAGTTCACACACTGGGTCTGGCTAGATTTTTGAGTGGCAGCAGTTGGGAAGGACAGTGCATATTTTGACAGACCTTGAGAGGAGCTGAGAAAGAAAGCAGAGAATGTCATAGAAAGAAATAAATAAGACACTTGTTCATGGCAAAAAGTACAAGGTGGCCTGACTTTTGTTTGCAGACTCAGTATGTGTGTGTGTGTGTGATGTGATTTGTCTACTTAAGATGTGCATATCCTAACTGATAGCATTCTCTTATACTCCATAGTACCAGAGTAAGATTTTCATGGTTCAACCAACACTGGAGCCCTAATGGAACCCTTTGGTCACCCTTGGGATATTTCACAAATTGATTATAAGGAACTTCTGCATTAAATCTGATTAACTGAACTTGATTATCCAGTAAATATAACTGCGTATGTGTATGTGAGCTGTTGAGCTGAGGGGCCATTCCATCCATTTCCTGAACCACCTTTAACTTTCTCATATTTGAAGTATAGGGAAAGTATTGAAATCGTCCAAAAATTCAATGTTGAGATTTAGATGAATTTCAACATTTTAGACCTCCCTGACTTTCTCGTATACAAAGTATAGGGATTGGAAGCCTCCAAAAATTCCATTTCGAGAGTTTGATGAATCTCAACGTTTTAGACCTCCCTGAGTCCGAAAATACCATTTTTGGAATTACGTCTGAATGCCTGTCTGTCTCTGTGTGTGTATGTAAACACAATAACTTGAGTTCGCTTTCAGTTAGGTCAACCAAATTTTGCATACAAGTATTAGTTACAAAACATAGATTTCTATAAACTTTTCGGCTATTTCCACTAACCAGAAGTGGTAATTTATCTGAACACATACTCATTTTTTTTATTCATGCAGCTGCAGAGTCTGATTTATTCAAATTTACTTTTATAATAATTGTTCAATATATTATTAATTTGATTTGATTTGTTGTTGGTGGTTCTTTAATGTATATAATATAAAAATATAATCGTCGTCTTGCGGTTTAGTCCTCAAATAACCATTCCCATATCTGAGTATACGAGAAAGTCTAGGGGAGACCACTCCCGATTTTTTTAGTTGGAACAAACCTCGATAGCATCAGACTCTCATAATAGAATAATCTGGAATCACCAGTTATATAGACTTATGCCTTTGGAATATGGGAAGAAATTGGAAGGTCAGGAGAAAACCCATATAAACACTGGAAATACACAGAAACTCCATGCAGACTGTGATGAGAACCTTGGCCACTAAAGTTGCTCAACCATCAAAAACTTGTACCTTTTTTAATAGAAGGCTTGGGGAGAGAATATACTCAAGGAACTAACTCCCCCGGAGCACTAGGTGGCAGCCCCCATGGTTTGCAGCAGTACTTCGGATTCCCATAGGGCTTCATGGGAGTTGGAGTTCGGCACAGCCTTGTTGGGTTGTGTAGATGTCATCAAGGGGTTCTGCAGGGATTATGGAGTCCTACTTCGTTCTGCTTCCACCTCAACCCGGAAGTATTTCTGGACCACACTAAGAGGCCACCGAAAATACTCGCGGATGTAGGATAAAAAGAAGCCTGCTACCACTGTTCCAGGAACCAAAGTCGGGAGAAAGGTGAGAGAGCTTGCTGGAGGAGGAATGGAGGTGGAAGAAGAGAGACAGAAAGAAGAGAAGAAGAACAAGTGCTGTGTGCTTTATTATTGGTGCTTGTTATACTGTGCTGGCTTAGCTGTAAACAAAAGGGAAGAGTTTCCCACAACTGAATAAAAGCAGGGGTGTGTGAAAGAACTTGTGTCTGCATATGTCTGTGATGGTTTAGGGAGATGGTGCACACCCTGTAGGCCGCACTATCAATAAATCCATTACTAAGTTGATTAACCCAGATCAGTATCAGCAGGCATTGGGAGTAAGAACAAAACCAACCCATAGCAGGGCATTTATTTTGCTGGGTCAGTCTAAATTTGCCAAACATCCAAACATGACCTGCCTGTTTTTGAGAAGAGGGAGGAAAACCAGACATGGGCAGAAGGTAAAATCGCCACATGGACAGCAATTTGAACCCCGGGTCATTGAGGCTGTGAGGCAGCAGAACTAATCACCATGCCATATTCACAGAACATCTATTCTTACATTTAGTATTAATCCTTCTAAATTGATTTCAGGGTCACAGGTGCCCGAAGCCTATCCTGACAGCGTTAGGTGCAATGACACACCAACCATCATCTCTACTGCCCCAAATTAGCGCAACTGCAAATATTTAATTAATATTCAAATAATTATGTCATTACCACACACCATACCTGAAAGTATTTTTAGGGCATGTTACTCAAGATAAGCCCTCTTACTTAAATCAGTAGGTAATGAATGAATTATATAATTTCTTTTCTAAATTATGATAAGCATTAAAACATTTGCATGTCTTTGGCAACTGAAATGCATAAATTCCAAATGGTCAGTGATTTGAACCCAAGTCCCTGAAGCTATAAAGCAGAGACACTTAGCATACCTGTCTCTGAAATTTTTAGCTATTCATTATTTAAAGCCCGCTCTTAGTGCACTTGTCCTTTCCTTCCACTGTACTGTGAACTTAGCAAGTTGAAGTTTCCCCCTGACCACCATTATGACTGATGCTGCTTCAAAGCCTGTGTATTTCAAGCTTCAGGATTCAAACAGGCCTGGAGAAGGGTTGACATTAGGCCCAGCTGGTTTGTGCTCTAGTGTAAATTGCATAAATAAGAATAACACTTACAGTGGGAAACAACAACAGCAAAAATGCTGCACATAAGGATGTAAACAGTGTGAGTAGCTGAAGTTTGTACATTTGTGCCTCTCTGCTGTAGGTGTGAAATTTTCTTTTAAAAGAAGAAAGTAGCAAAAGTGTCATTTCATTTCAAGGCCAGGATTGTGCAGCTTCTATTTTTGAAATACTTTATCCATCCATTTATTTAGTGAACCTACCTAATCAAATTTAAGCATCATAAGGAACAACATGCCTATCCTGGCAGGATCAAATGCAAGGTAGAATCCATCCCTGGACAGGGAGCCCATATTTCAAATACCATAAACACAAAACACTATGATAACATGTCAATTGGTGATCAGAAGACCATACAGTATATCACAAGCACTACCCATCATTCGACTATTAGGAAACCAGAGCCAATCCTAACATTAACAGGAAGAAACCCAGTGCTGTATGAAACACAAAGTCACTGCATGACTTTTTATTCATACCCAACAATTCATCTAGAAGCTTGGTGTTAGGCTGTGTGAGAAGAAATGGGATAGTGACACACATATACAGTGGTGTGAAAAACTATTTGCCCCCTTCCTGATTTCTTATTCTTTTGCATGTTTGTCACACAAAATGTTTCTGATCATCAAACACATTTAACCATTAGTCAAATATAACACAAGTAAACACAAAATGCAGTTTGTAAATGGTGGTTTTTATTATTTAGGGAGAAAAAAAAATCCAAACCTTCATGGCCCTGTGTGAAAAAGTAATTGCCCCCTGAACCTAATAACTGGTTGGGCCACCCTTAGCAGCAATAACTGCAATCAAGCGTTTGCGATAACTTGCAATGAGTCTTTTACAGCGCTCTGGAGGAATTTTGGCCCACTCATCTTTGCAAAATTGTTGTAATTCAGCTTTATTTGAGGGTTTTCTAGCATGAACCGCCTTTTTAAGGTCATGCCATAGCATCTCAATTGGATTCAGGTCAGGACTTTGACTAGGCCACTCCAAAGTCTTCATTTTGTTTTTCTTCAGCCATTCAGAGATGGATTTGCTGGTGTGTTTTGGGTCATTGTCCTGTTGCAGCACCCAAGATCGCTTCAGCTTGAGTTGACGAACAGATGGCCGGACATTCTCCTTCAGGATTTTTTGGTAGACAGTAGAATTCATGGTTCCATCTATCACAGCAAGCCTTCCAGGTCCTGAAGCAGCAAAACAACCCCAGACCATCACACTACCGCCACCATATTTTACTGTTGGTATGATGTTCTTTTTCTGAAATGCTGTGTTCCTTTTACGCCAGATGTAATGGGACATTTGCCTTCCAAAAAGTTCAACTTTTGACTCATCAGTCCACAAGGTATTTTCCCAAAAGTCTTGGCAATCATTGAGATGTTTCTTAGCAAAATTGAGACGAGCCCTAATGTTCTTTTTGCTTAACAGTGGTTTGCGTCTTGGAAATCTGCCATGCAGGCCGTTTTTGCCCAGTCTCTTTCTTATGGTGGAGTCGTGAACACTGATCTTAATTGAGGCAAGTGAGGCCTGCAGTTCTTTAGACGTTGTCCTGGGGTCTTTTGTGACCTCTCGGATGAGTCGTCTCTGCGCTCTTGGGGTAATTTTGGTCGGCCGGCCACTCCTGGGAAGGTTCACCACTGTTCCATGTTTTTGCCATTTGTGGATAATGGCTCTCACTGTGGTTCGCTGGAGTCCCAAAGCTTTAGAAATGGCTTTATAACCTTTACCAGACTGATAGATCTCAATTACTTCTGTTCTCATTTGTTCCTGAATTTCTTTGGATCTTGACATGATGTCTAGCTTTTGAGGTGCTTTTGGTCTACTTGTCTGTGTCAGGCAGCTCCTATTTAAGTGATTTCTTGATTGAAACAGGTGTGGCAGTAATCAGGCCTGGGGGTGGCTACGGAAATTGAACTCAGGTGTGATACACCACAGTTAGGTTATTTTTTAACAAGGGGGCAATTACTTTTTCACACAGGGCCATGTAGGTTTGGATTTTTTTTCTCCCTAAAAAAATAAAAACCATCATTTAAAAACTGCATTTTGTGTTTACTTGTGTTATATTTGACTAATGGTTAAATGTGTTTGATGATCAGAAACATTTTGTGTGACAAACATGCAAAAGAATAAGAAATCAGGAAGGGGGCAAATAGTTTTTCACACCACTGTAGCATCTATTTCCTAGAATCAAACTGGGTTTTAAACAGTGAAGTTAGAAAGCTACCTGCTGTCCTGATACAAATTCAATATCACTCTTGTGATATCCCATCTAAGTTTTGCTCTTGCCTTGCAATCAGTCCTGGGCACACTTTTTCATATGGACATCTGTGACACAGACCTAGAATGGGCAGGTTTGATTATAGGTTGATGGATGGGTAGATGGATAAACCTCAGTATTATCTATTCATAGTTACTTTCTTTCCAATCTCAGGTTAGGTTTGGATTAGAGTTTTTTCAGTTAAATGTAGAAGTGACACACATGCTACCATTTTGGGAGGCTGAATCAAATCTGACAAACATGACTGTTGGATTGTGGAGGTGAGCTGATCACCCTAGCATCTATGACTGTCATGGGAAAAGTTACTAGTGACCCACCTCCTTTTCACAATGTGGTGTCTTTTATTGCTAATCAGTGGTTGAGTCATCTTTCACCCACCTAAGAGTGTACAGAAATAAGCTGCGTTCTACTTACAGGGAGCCACTGTGTTCTTCTATTTTCTCTCTTCTGTACTTATTATGTTTGTTTCAGTGATGCTGATTTCCATTTTATCTTGAAACAGTGTTTGTGTGCCAGCATCTGTACAGTATTAATAGTCACTGTGTTCTTCTTTCTCTGTCCTTTGTTATGTAAAGTTAATAGATATATGCTCTTTGAGTTTTTAATTTTGCTGCGTGTTGTGTTTTTTTAAACTGCATACTGAAAAAAATTTCCAGCGGAACATTTAGTACAATACTCTCAGCAGGTTTTCAGCTACCTACTGTAAAATATAGAGTAGCATAATTGTACAATAAATGTACAATATTTTACTGTAATCATTGAATACATAAAAAACAACTATATTAATTTAATTATCGCAAACTACTAGCACAGCAAGGTTGTCAGTCTCTTTGTGTAATATTCAATAATTGAAATATAATTACTAAGAGGATGTCACTGTAACATCTTATTAGTGAAAATGTACTGTAAATCCTGGTTTGTTATGTATATTTCCATTCTTTACATCACTGGGCTACATTACTTTTAACAAGAAATAACTAACTTTAGAACATTAGATCATCAGAAATATTTTTACGCAAATAGGCCATTCAGCCCAACAAAGCTTGCCAATTCTATCCAACTAATTTCTCCCAAATAAAATCAAGTCGGGTTTAGGAGGTCAATGAAGTCTTATTGTTTACCACACTACCTGGTAATTTATTCTTTGTGTCTATGGTTTCCTGAGTAAAGAAAACTTTTTAACATTTTATACTTGTATGGATCTCTGCCTTTGTAAGGCCCTGCTACCACAGCTACCTTGATGTGGCATTTGCTTTCTTAAGACAGCAATTATCTTCTGCTCACTTTTGTTTTTCCCATTTTATATTATAAAAATTTTCATTTTGCTTCTTTGAGCCAGGGTTTGCAAACAGTTCCTTTCTCCCAATTTGGATTTTTTAGACCTAAGGGCATTTTGACAGGGGAGGCACAGACCTAGATGGATTTCAGGCCTGGGTCACTTTGAAGTTGTAGTCCACAACAAAACAAGAAACGGAACAACAGAAAACAACAATGAAAATATAAATAAAAATGAAAACAACGTTTTGCTTAGCAAAAAATTTGCAAAACAAATGGTGTTTTGCTTCCAATGAAATTTTGTCACTGGCACTGGCAGGGAGGGTTTAGCTCCTTTTAAAAGTTTTTGTGATTCACTCACCATAAATAGCCAGAGTGGTGCGAGGCCTTCAAAAAATATTCCGGGAATCAGTCCTGAATCTCACTAGCCTAACCAGAGAAAGTGAACTGAATGCTAGCCTGGCGTTTATTAGAGTGGTTTTAGCTTACACAACGCTAAAATGCACTTAAACTTCAAAGTATGCTCTGAAATGTCGCAAAATATATGCAAAAAACCACCAGGGAGGGGAAAACCATTTGACTGGTATAAAGCAAGGAAACAGAAATCTTTTTTAAAAGGTGTTTATTCATAAAAAATGGTAAAAAAATGAAAAGTTCAAAAGAGCGAAAAGAAGTACAAAGGATTAGGATAAAAGGTAGTCTTAAGCAAAGCCCAAATAGAAGATTCAAAAGTCATATACCGAAAAATATTAACAGCCTGCTGTGCCGTTTGGGGAACCACGCACAAAATACATGGAACAAGACAGAACATACTCTCATACATGGAAACTATGTAGTAATCACAACTGACACAAATACATAATTATGGAAATAATAAACTTAAATAACATAAAAAATAATATATTTAAAGGATTAAAAAGGAACGAGAAAAGATATTAAAAAAATACATTTAAACATAAGCTGGCTGGAACCCTAGCTTAAACATAACAGAGACATTTCCCTGTTTTAATTCTGCATGTGTCTGCTTGTTATTTAATATTTAAATAAAGATCTCGAGTGAAATGTGTAGACATTTTATAGAGCCATCAGATGTGCATTGCATTTGTTCTGGTAGCATAATGCCCACTTTTCCAATTATAATGTTAATTTTGGCGAATTCAATCCTAAAGATGTGTTGGAGACATAAATGAAACTTGGACCTCCATAGCACATGGAGTGTGCATATCCTCGCCCTCATCTGAGGGAATCAAAAAACAGAAAAGGCAACTTGCTAGGTAACAGCAGGGGGTGAGGGTGCCATTGTGCACAGTGAATTCTACTGTGGACATAATCAAATGTTTTGGTGTGGCTTTGTTTGGAAAATATGTGGCATATTACATTTTTTAAAAATGTTCTGTGCTCCTCTGCAGTGATGTGAATAAGTTCCAAAAAATGAAACTGAATAGACAGATTATACAGAGACACAGGTAAACTGTGGACAAAGCTTAACAGAACAATATCCCATGGATTACACTCTAAAATACTATTTAAGTGCCAAAAAAATGTTTTTAGTGAGTTTCATATCTAGCAATTGGAAAATCATCCACAAAGCAGATTTTATTGTTAATCTTGAGGCACTCTATGGGAATTGAATCTTGGCTGTTTGACTCACCGTCATTTGCCCCTTTCTTGCATATAACCTTGCGAAGTCCTGAACAAATAAAGTTTACATACTTTTGCATGTCAAATAGAAGCAATGTAATCAAAAACAACAATAATTACTTATGCGATTACAAATTAGAAAGATGATGCATCTAGTGGCTTGCTGTCAATGGCTTAATTTACTTATAGCTATATTTATCTTTACTATTGTAGGAGCATGTTATAAAGTAAATAAAGTGAATCCAATTATATTTGACTTCCATTTTTTTACCCAGAGGGTGACAATGTTTAGCTTCATTCTTGTATCTTCTTTTCCAATCCCAGAATGCAGTGCACTTTACAGTGAAAATCACCTGTTATCACTGTAAATGAGTAGGTCCTCGCAGCAAGACATGGCACATGGTAAAGTCAGATCTGGGCAGAGTGTAATGTCAGAGCCTTATCATATAAGCTAATCCAATAAGTAATAAATAAAAATAAATAATAATAAACAAAAATATTTAAAATAGCTAATAAAGGCCCCATTACACTACATAACTTTTCTACTGATTTTCAGTTGCAGTCTTTATTTTCATAATCTTTGTGAGCTGTAGGCACGCTGAGTTGATTTGCGGTCATGTAATTTGACATCCCCACTAACTCAGTTAGACCAGTCTGTGACTTGACCCCACACTTGTTTTAAGTCATATGGTGGACTCTGTGTATTTGGGACCTGAAAACCAGTGAGCGCTCACCTAGAAGTACAATGCATAGAAAAGCAACCTTGAGGAATAAGGAACACGGGTGTTTAAAACCATCCAAACAGAGGAGAGTTTTGTCTATCTGATGTCTCATGTTTATTGTACCTCAACAGATTGGCTAAGAAAAATTAAAGAGCCAAGACTGAGAATGAGCTTCCCATACCTGGAAAGCCTTCATACAAACAGCATGGCATTTGGCTTGCAATTTTTACCTTGTAATTTCAAACTGTGCTGGAAACTTGTTATACCATTGTGTCATTTATCATCCCATGTAACTTCCAGTCATGTGAGCTGGCATTGCCAATTGGACCTGAGTTGATAAGTCTGATGTTCCCTCCAAATAGAAGTTGTGTAATGTGTCAACAGTTTAAGAAAAACAATCACAGAACATACATAACCAACATTATACTCTTCTTTTATCCTAAACATCAGTCCATCCTGCATCCCACTGGGTGAAGTGATTAGAACTTTCCTATAGGAAAAGTTTACTTCTCAAAGTTTGATTTTTTAAGGCTCACTAAACTTAAAAGAGTTTCTCATGTATGTTTCATTTAAGAATCAACTTTGTCACAGATATTTCTCCTAAAGTTCCTTGAGGTAAAACTGAGGTTTTGCTAATTGGAGGTGAAGCCAGGTGAAGTGACTTGGTTGTGGTCACACAGTGGTGTCAGCAGTGGGATCTGAAACCATAACCAGAGGGTTTAAAGCCCAAAGTTGTAGCACTGCCACATAAATTTGTTTACTGTTTGTCTTTTGTCTCTCTGTGTGAATCCTGTTTCCATCTGAGCACACTGTAAGCATAAGATGGGCGGGTTGGATAGAGAGGACCTTTGTGAGGTATGGGGCTGTCGTTGCAACTTCCGGGAGTGCCACAGAAACGGACGCACTATTGAAAAGGAGTGTGAAAAGGCAGGAAGAGAAAAAGAAAAAAACAGCCTGTGCTTTAGGGCGGAGGGGAAAGACGTGACCTATCTAAGGCCAGGAAATAGATTGTTTCTCGTGGAGCACCACAAGTCCAATGCAGTTTGAGATGGCCACCTCAAAGATTCCTGGTACACTGAGGGAAGTGGACTAGACAATGGATGGGATCAGAATTAGTGTGAGCCAAAAATCTTTTATTCTGGGATTGGCAAGTCTGAGAGACTGAAATATTGGGAGATATGATAACCTGATAAATACACTAAATTGAGTGGACGTTGTGGGGTATTTTTGGGGCACATGATTTTATGACATTTGTTTTGCTGTATATATTGGGAGAGGGTGGGTGATTTTCGGAATCGGTTTATGTATGGGGAGTTTGTGGGATTGCAGGTAAAGTATTAATTACATTTTTTTACTGGATCTTTTCTCTGGATCATTTTTTGTAAAAAATCACTTTTATTAGTGGATGTCATTTTCTGCGCTGTGGGAAGGGGTCTGAAGACAGTTTGGGGTTGACATGCAATCAGTAGTTACATTTTCACTATAAACTTAGTGAAGCGTAGCGGTTACCATCACTACAAAGTCTTAACCATTATGCCACACTCCCTGCCTTATCATCTAGAACAGGGGTGGGCAAATTCATTCCTGGAGGGCCGCAGTGGCTGCAGGTTTTTGTTCCAACCCAGTTGTTTAATAAGAAGCACTTATTGCTCTAGAAACACTTCTGCTTCATTTTAGTTATCTCCCTCGTTAAGATTTTGAACCCTTATTGCTTATTTAAGTCTTAAACAGCTAAATTCTTGGTTTTTAATTGCTCCTTATTAGCAATAAGATGCAAATGACAAAAGAAACCAGCAGTTATCCATTTTGCTTGTTACCCTTTACACCTGTGTGTATTTATCGTGCACTATTTGGTTTAATTAAATACTTGGAAGGAAAGAGAAGAGAAAAAAGTGAAGGATTGAGAATTACCCATCCGTTTTACACTTCAAAGTATTTGGATGATATCCTTAGAATGGAAAAGAAATCTAGGATATGAGAATGACTTGACATAGCAGCGTTAAAGCACTAACAAGCCATGAAATGTAATTAATGGCTAGGATTGTTTTCTAATTAAGCAACTGAGTTGGAACAAAAACCCGCCCTCCAGGAATGAATTTGCCCAGCCCTGATCTAGAATGAGTATGATCTAACTCAGAGTTTCCCAAACTCGGTCCTGGGGGCAGATTGTTGCTGCAGGTTTTTGTTCCAACCAGATTCCTAATCATTGACAATGCCCTATAACAATGATCTCATTTCATTAGCTGGTATTTTATTTTCTTTTATTCTACATTCAGAAAAGCACAGCAGCATGATTTTTACATTTATAAGACATTTAGAAATATTTCTGCTTTTGCTTTTGTTGATTTCATTATATTTTGCCCTTTCTCTGTGCAGTTTTCCCCCTACGTTGTATCTTATTAATGACAATTAAAAACGAGCAGAGCAGACACCCAGGCAAACAACACTGAATAATCAAAGACTGCAACTACTTTAGCATCAGACCCATTAATTAGTAAATAATGTATTAAATAAACAATTAGAACACCTGGAAAAGTAGAATGAAAATCAAAATGAAAATATTGCTAAAAAGAAAAAATACATTATTCCCATATAACTGCTTGGTACATTTTAATATATATATATACTTTTTTTAGCAAACTTAGTATCTAATTTCTATATTGTTCCCAAAACACATAACTCTCACTTAATGTTCACTTAATTACCCCAGGAGTCCAATTAAAAACAGAAGCTGGTTGGAAGAAAAACTTGCAGCCACAGTGGGTCCCCAGGACCGAGTTTGGGAAACACTGATCTAACTATCCATCCATCCATCCATTTTCCAACCCGCTGAATCCGAACACAGGGCCATGGGGGTCCGCTGGAGCCAATCCCAGCCAACATAGGGCACAAGGCAGGAACCAATCCCGGGCAGGGTGCCAACCCACCGCAGGACACACACAAACACACCCACACACCAAGCACACACTAGGGCCAATTTAGAATCACCAGTCCAGCTAACCTGCATGTCTTTGGACTGTGGGAGGAAACCGGAGCGCCCGGAGGAAACCCACGCAGACATGGGGAGAACATACAAGCTCCACGCAGGGAGGACCCGGGAAGCGAACCCAGGTCTCCTAACTGCAAGGCAGCAGCGCTACCTGATCTAACCAGACAACAGCAATACAAATTAGAGTAACTAATAGTATTATTCCGAAGGAAGGATTACAATTTTGTGATCCTAGTAAAGTGCTTTATTACTAGCGTTCATATGTTTCAGCCATATATTAGTGAGCACACAATGCAATTACTTGGAACATCAGAGCGTGTTATATGACTTTGCTGAGATCTCCGCTGAAACTGAGAAGGAGACACTCATGAGGATACTGGGTTGTTTTTTCTCAGGAGAAAAATCTGAGACGCACAAAACAAAAGGCAATGTCCTCATTTTATTTTTTTCTGATCTCATTGTTGCTGAGGAGAAACCAAAACAATATTAGGGAGATCTCTCTTTTGATTTTTCATTCCTATGGGTTTGTATCATCTATATGCCCCACCATCCATTGTAAAATGCAGAACTTTGAAAAAAGAACAGCATATTATCATTATAAAGGAATGTATTTTTACACCTTTTTTTAAAAAGTGTACATAAAATACAGGTTGGCTGACTGACATGTGTCATTAGTTTTTAACAATTAAAAAATCCTTGTCATGTGCACTGTGAGGACAGCTGAAGTGTAAGGAAGGCTGATTTGCCTTACTGTCACACAAATCACATTTCTATCCCTGATGTCTTTTTCACTGGGTTTGAAAATTCCGCAGAGCTTGCGCTGAAGGGGATACACAACATTTTCTGCCCTCAAGCAAGTATTCTGACCAGTGGAGCAAATTTGGAACAGCAGCTCAGGAGTTAAGAGCAGAGATCAAGAAGAAAATTCATGTGCTGCAATCAGCAGGTCTCTGAGAGAGGACTCTGAACTGGTCCAGAGAAAGGGAAGAACATAAATATTTCATTAAGGATGCTGTTGGCCACCAGCGTCAACTCAGCAGGCTTGCTCCGCCTGCACAAAGCTGCCATCGCTGGGCATGTGGGATGAGGGCCAGCGGGAGGATTAGCAAAAGGCACTAGCTCTGGAAATAAATAAGCACAAAAAGCTCTGTGCCACATGGAGGAGACCACTAGGATTCACTGGATAATCATTTTACCATCATTATGGGATCATGTTGCTTTCAAAATGTCACCCAAACATCTTGTGGAGTCTTCTGTGTATGGACAGACACTTGACTGGCAAGATAAACAAAGAAAAAAATCCAAATTTAGAATGAGATTTTGTTGGGGGAGTCACTTGCCAAAACTGGGAAGGAAAGCATTACAAGAGTGCCAAAGCCGCAGGTGGGCAGTCAAACCTGGCAGCAGTATAGAGGCATTAGAAGGCTCTAAGAAATGTCAGTGAGAGGAGGGCATTTAGGTTGAGTGCTGTGCTTGATATGCTAGTTGTGGACCAATTACCTTAATAATACGTAGGAAACAAATAAAAATCCTTAAAATAGTTTTGGGAATAAATCTATGAATAAATATATTTGGGAATAAATCTATGAGCATCCACGTCAAATAATGCAGTCATTCTCAGCCGTGAGCTACAGCCCACTAGGGGGCCTTAGTAAACTTCTTTCTACAAATGACTGAAAATAATTATTCAAAACAATAAAAACCAAGCTGTTTAAAGCGGACCATTTCATCAATATCCAAAATAGTTTACATATGGCTGTCAGTTTTCTCAAAGAACCCCTTTAACATTTGTTTAATAGATTTTATGTACAGTATGGATATTATATAATATAGATGCTGCTTTCAAAATGAGTCTCCAATGTCCATTTGGTTTAATCTGGGAACAGGCTGCTCATAATGAATTAGCAAGAAAAAAGTGAAAGGAAGGTGACATGCCACACTGCAATAAAGAGCTTTAATGTTTTATGATGACGGCAAAGATGCAGCAGTCTCATGAATGATAGATTGACTTTACACACAAATCTGCTACCATTCTGCTCATATTTTAAAGCTGCACAGGTGTCAGGGCTAGCCACCCTTCGGCAGCTTACCTGACTGCTACTCTTTAGTCTTTTCTACTGATTTAGTTGTTGTATATGGAGAAAAAAACACATTTTTATTTGCACTCATGTGAAATGTGGCTATTGCCAATGGAAATACTCCAGATGGCAACAAAGTAGTTTCTGCAATTAAGTTATGAAAAAAATGTCTGCACTGACAAATTTGGCATTTTAAAAATTACTTTTGAATTTATTATTTTCAGAAATACTTAATCATTTTAAACTTAGCTAGCAATGCCAACCACTGCTACCCGTAAGATGGGCTGAAATCTAAGTAATCAATGTAGACCTTGTGTTAACGTTTGCAGTGCATCGTGCATATGTATCTGTTATATGCCATTTTGTATGGGATTTGTAACAGCGGTGTTAATGTTTATGATTATTGGAATGACAAATGGAATGCATTTTATTACTAAAATGTCTGTGATGTGCCATCTTGTGGAATGACATAGGCATAGCAAGTGGACTGACATACAGACAGGCACAAAGACATTTATCATTTTATTAAGGTAGATTTAAAAGAAAATACTTAGTTTGAATGAGTATTAAGCAGCTTTTGTTATCAAAAATGTCTTCACTTACAGATTGAGTATTATATTATATTCAGTACACAAATTTGGTAATCACTGGTCACTATTAATCCCAAAAATGCCTACCCATTTTATGATATGATTAAGAAATTCAGACACTAGTAAATACAGGTATAACTATTATTTAATAAAAACCTGCAAAATGTTTTTGAACTGGCTTCAGTAACATGCTTTTGTTAATAAATGTAAGCTCAACAATAAGCACCTTTATCAAGACTGCAGCAAAAGTACAAGAGGGGAAATATCATGTAGGGGCCCTCACATATTCACACGGTACACTGGGTGAATGTTCATGTTCATTTGACTTTGGCTTCATCTACACTAATGGCAGAGTGCTGCACTGTGCATATTACTCATAAGCCATTGCAAAACTGTTGGATTGCATCAGCTTTCATCCTTTGTGATTAAAGGGTAATTTTCAAATTACCTTTACTTTATGATTAACCTTCGTAGATATATTCAAATGGTATTAAAACCAACCCGGAACTTTGGAGATTGAAAGAGCAGAAAGTCTGAGAGAATAACCAGTATCAATTCAGAACCTTCACCAGTACAAGCAGAAGACATTACTAGAGCTGGCAACCTGGGGTTTGTTTCCACACAGAAGTATAAAACAGCATACCAAATGAAGGTGGATCTGACCTCCAGGATTCACAAATTTGCAAGACTATGAGAGGATTATTTGTTCAGATTTCTATGGGCCATGCATGATTTAGTTGGGTGCAAAAAGTGGTTGCATTCAAAGTCATGCCCACCATTCATTTGTATTCTTTGTTCATTCCTGTAGCTTACCCTTTGCAATTCAGTCAGGAGAGTGTGTCTGCTGTTAAAAATTCAGTAAACCTGAGCTTCATATTTACATTTATAATCACATCTAAGCATGCTGCTCTCAAAGTGTAGGATGCAGTCTGTGTTAAGGTCTTCAAAGGAAAAGAGCATCTGGGCATTTGAACCATAGTGGGCACACTCTATTTGCATAAGAAAGGCCCACATTTATAAATTAGATTTGCATGTGTGTAAGTGAGATGGCTCAGTGAGAAATGGAGAATAAGAAGTGCTTATGCTAAAAATTTTCATCAGCTTCAATGCATAAAATGAGAAGAAGGGGGAAAATGAGGGTCTGAACCCTGTATCCTGCTTCTGAGTGCTGAAACCTGGATTAAACTTCACAAAGTGCTGTCGTGGTTATGGTTTTATTTTGTGTACCATAAGAGAACTGGGGCCAATTCCAATATCAAACAATTATATATATATGACTGACATTTTTCCCTCCTCATCTTTTCTGATTGTTTTTCACTAGTTTTGCATTTGGCTACGGTCAGTGTCACTACTGGTAGCATGAGGTAATACCTGTACCCTACAGAGGTTGCACAGGTAATCCAGCTTCTCCAGGATGGCACATCAATATGTGCCATTGCCAGAAGGTTTGTTGTGTCTCCCAGCACAGTCTTAAGGGCATGGAGGAGATTCCAGCAGACAGGCAGTTACTCTAGGAGAGCTGGACAGGGCCGTAGACTGTCCTTAACCCATCAGCAGGACCAGTATCTGCTCCTTTGGGCAATGAGGAACAGGATGAGCAGTGCCAGAGCCCTACAAAATGACCTCCAGCAGGCCACTGGTGTGAATGTCTCTGACCAAACAATCAGAACCAGACTTCATGAGGGTGGCCTGAGGGCCTGACGTCCTCTAGTGGGCCCTGTGTTCACTGCCCGGCACCATGGAGCTTGATTGGCATTTGCCATAGAATACCAGAATTGGCAGGTCCACCACTGGCACCCTGTGTTTTTCACAAATGAGAACAGGTTCACCCTGAGCACATGTGACAGACGTGGAAGGGTCTGGAGAAGCCGTGGAGAACATTATGCTGTAATATGGTGGGTTAGTGATATTTTTGGGAGGCATATCCATGGAGGGACGCACAGACCTATACAGGCTAGACAATGGCACATTGACTGTCATTAGGTATCAGGATGAAATTCTTGCACTCATTGTCAGACCCTATGCTGCTTTAGTGGGTCCTGGGTTCCTCCTGGTGCACGACAATGCCCGGCCTCATGTGGCGAGAGTATATAGGCAGTTCCTGGAGGATTAAACTGATACCATTGACTGACCTCCACGCTCACCTGACCTAAATCCAATAGAACACCACTGGAACATTATGTTTCGGTCCATACCTCAGACTGTCCTGGAGCTCAGTGATGCCCTGTTCCAGATCTGGGAGGAGATCCCCCAGGACACCATCTGTCATCTCATTAGGAGCATGCCCCGAAGTTGTCAGGCATGCATACAAGCACGTGGAGGCCATATAAACTCCTGAGTACGATTTTGAGTTGCTGTAATGAAATTTCGGCAAAATGGACTAGCCTGCCACATGATTATTTCACTTTGATTTTCAGGGTGTCTTTGAATTCAGCCCTCTGTAGGTTGATAATTTTCCTTTCTGTCAAATGATGTGGCATCCTTTCGTTCCTAACACATTACCCAGAACATATCAGTATAGATATCCAGCATGATTTTTTTTTCTCATTGAGATCTGATGTGTTTCAAAGTGTTCCTTTAATTTTTTCGAGCACTTTTATATATATATATATATATATATATATATATATATATATATATATAGTGGAATACAGCCCGGACACAGACAGGTGGACAGCGATGGTTCAACCCACACACATTTATTATACATAATATTTACAATAAAGTGCACACACACACCCCCCAAAGTCCCCAAAAGTCCAGGCCAACAACATACTATGCCTCTTTCTCTTCAGGCCACCTCCTTGCCTCCTCCAAGACCTCATCTCTCGACCTCCCGACTCCAGCCCCCGAATTGAGGGAGGCGGCCCCTTTTATAATCACCCGGATGTGTCTCCAGGTGCCTCCCGATCCTCTTCCCCCCTGCACTTCCGGGTGTGGCAGAAGTGTTGAGGTCCAGGGCTCAAAAGGCATTGGGGTGCCCCCTGGCGGTGACCATGGGCCCCTACAGGGTTGAACTTCAAAGCTCTGTACCCGTGGTCCCCATAGCCACCACGTGGTCTAGGGGAGGCGTAAGCCCCCCTCCGGTCCTCTGGGGTGTCCCGGCCGGGTCGCCCCCCAGCCACCAGTGACACTATATATATATATATATATATACTGTATATATATATATATATATATATATATATATATATATGGTTGAAATAGTTTACTGTCAAATAATGCAAAAAGTATGCAACACGTGTTTCGCCCTAATTCTGGGCTCATCAGGCGTACACACTCTACTGCACTCCCTCTCGGGAATTGAACCTCAGCGCCAGAGGCGAAGCCCCTAACGTTGCGCCACGGCGTGTGGTTCATTTATTTGACAGTATGTAGATCGGGGTAATTGCATTCACGGCATTCGTAGTCTGTGTCACAATCTGATTGTATGGGTGGTTACCTACCAGGTAACGCTTGTGGTTGGCCAGCAAGTCTGCTAACATCCGCCATGGTGCCCTCAGTTGTGAGAAGCAGATCATAGAATGGTTGAAATAGTTTACTGTCAAATAATGCAAAGAGTACGCGACACATGTTTCGCCCTAATTCTGGGCTCATCAGGCATACACACTCTACTGCACTCCCTCTCGGGAATCGAACCTCGGACGTCAGCGCCAGAGGCGAAGCCCCTAACCATACAATCAGATTCTGACACAGACTACGAATGCCGTGAATATAATTACCCCGATCTACATACTGTCAAATAAACGAACCACACGCCGTGGCGCAACGTTAGGGGCTTCGCCGCTGACGTCCGAGGTTCGATTCCCGAGACTCTTTGCATTATTTGACAGTAAACTATTTCAACCATTCTATGATCTGCTTCTCACAACTGAGGGCACCGTGGCGGATGTTAGCAGACTTGCTGGCCAACCACAAGCGTTACCTGGTAGGTAACCACCCATACAATCAGATTGTGACACAGACTACGAATGCTGTGAATATATATATATATATATATATATATATATATATATATATATACAGTATATATACAGTATATATACATATATATATATATATATATATATATATATATATATATATATATATATATATATGTATAAACATATATACACATATTGTCACAGATGGCTGGGGTTCTGACCCGGCCGGGATGCCTAGAAGGACCGGAAGGTGACCTTTATGTCTTCCGGGTCATGAGGGGGCAACCGCCCTGGAGCAGGAGAGGACCACGGCAGAGGAGGAGAGACATTCCAACTCATTGGGACCTGTGGCCACCGCCAGGGGGTGCTTTAAGCCTTGTGGAACCTGGAAATAGTTACTTCCGCCACACTCGACAAGATGGCGTAAGAACCTGCCAGGGACGCCCGGAGTGCTTCCAGTGCAAAGGGCAGCACTTCTGCCACACCAGGAAGTGCTGCCAGAAGGATGTGATCAGCCACCTGGAGCACATCCGGGCGGGAATAAAAGTGGCTGCCTTCCTACAATCGGAGAGCTTGAGTTGGGAGTGGGAGAAGGACAAAGCTCCCGGGAGGAGAAGAAAGGTGGCCAAAGACTGAGAGAGAGAGAAGTCTGAATAGAGGTGATTAGCGCTGAGTACATTGTGTTGGTGTTTGGGACTGTGTTCCTCGGTTTATTTATGGTTAATAAACGTGTGAACTTTATAAAGATGTGGTTTCCGACTGCTGGTGTCTGGGCAAGTCTCACAATATATATATATATATATATATATATATATATATATATATATATATATATATATATATATATATATATATATTCATTGCATTCATAGTCAGAGTCTCGACGACCTGAATTGTGTGGGTGGTTACCTACCAGGTAACGCTTGTGGTTGGTCTGCCATTCGGCAAACATCTGCCACAGTGCCCTCTTTCAGTTGCGAGAAGCAGATCATGGAATGTTGCATAGTTTACTGTCAAATACTATATATATATATATAAATATATATATATGTTCCATCAGCTTTTTTCTTATAGAGACACTGCTCTTCTTTTGTAGAAGCACGCAGATCCCACTCTCACATAGCCATGAACACAGTCTTCATATGCTTCTTACACATATGAACACAAAAATAGGCTCACTTCTGCCCACAGGAATGCTCACTTACAACACTCCTGGAATCAGACGCCAACACGTTGTATTCATGGAGACACACTCTTAATCATTCAAATCCTTTCTAAAAGGTAAAAATACACAGACATTAAAGTCAAAACTACCATATGCTGACAAGTATTAGGCCACAGTTATAGGTAGATATTCTTGTGCACACTCAATCCATTGTTCTTTATGAAACTTCAGGGGCAGCTTATATAGTTTGACCATTTTAATAACAACTACTGTATCTCCTCTTCAGACCCCAGAAAATTCTGAATTTTGTGAGAACTCTGTCAGTGTAACATGATAGCATAGTGATTAGTACAACCGTCTCACAACTTCTGGGACCAGGCTTTGATTTCAGTCTTGGTCACTGACCATGTGGCATTCTCATATCATCTTTAGATTTGTTGTCTCTTCTCATTGGTGTCTGCTGAATGAGTGTGTGTACAGTATACATATATGAGTGATTTCACTCATGTTTTGGGGTCCTATCCTGGGTTAATTTCTGCCTTGCACCAGATATTGCAGCTGTAGACTTTGGCTCATTGAGGCCTGTATTGAAAAAAATGTGTTCACAAAATGGATGACAGGACCAATGGATGGATGGATGGTTTCACAAATAGGCTACTGGAATGTTTTCCCATTTAGATATGCTTAGCGTAACTGGCTACTTCCAGAAACAACCAGATTAGAGATGACTTACAATAATTCATACATGTAATTACAATTTTCAGCTATAATGCCAGTGTGAAATGCATTCTCACCCTGTGAGTAACATGTTCATAATTTGTATCTAATTTATTTACCTTTGTAACATATCATTGATTTTTATTTATGATTGTTTATACTTTTATCATTATTTATGTTGTGTGTTTAGTGATGCTTTATTCACCTCAGTATTTAAATCCAGACTGAACATTTCATTACTTGGTCTAGCATACCCTGATCAAAACTGCTGCTGACTAGCTGTTCATATTGCGTCTGTGTTTGTTAGTCATTTTCACAAAAATGCACATGTGACAATCATTATGAACTGTAACTGACACTCCTCTGATCTGTTTCTCTTCTCAGTATTCTACTTTTTGTACTTGGTGTCATGACTACTTTGTAAAGCTACCATTCCTGCCAATGCAAAGTGACAACAAAGATAGTAGGAACTTTGTAATCCAAGGATACAAGACTTTTCCCTTCATATTAGACTGCCAAGGTCACATACCTACAATACAGAATGTCCAGGAGGAGATGAGTGAGATGCTCACCTAGGTCACCAGAACTGTGACTTTATAAAACAACCCTGGATCCCACAAAGTTTTACTATCACCATTAATTCTTTTGACTGGAGTTTGCTGTTTTCCTCTCCTATGTTGTCTACAGAAAATACTGTATATGAATTACAATGTTAATGGAATTGTGTTGTCACAGTTATGTTCAGCCTATTGTGTTTACATGTATGTAAACAATGTAATTATTTAAACTATGTTTTAAGTATTTATGTTTATGATTTAGCAAGCTTGAAAGGTTTTTCCTGTTTGTTCTGACTTCTGGTGTGTGTTACTATTATTTATTCTGGTATTGAATTCTGGCTTTTACAATTCAGTTTTCATGTGGATAAGCAATGTGAAAAGAGAATTCATAAACTTACTGCACTCATTTGATCTTAGTCAGTGCATCAGTCAGCCCACACATAAGGGAGGAAACACGCTGGATTTAATGATTTCATAAGGATTAAAGGTTAATTTGAGACAAATCATGGATATCGGTATATCGAACTGCTTCTGTATATTATTTGATGTAGAAATACTGATAATTACAACTAATGAGAAGGGTATTGTTAAAAAACATTATTTTTGATACATCTGCAGCCTCAACGTTTGTTAATATTCCATACAATCAGTCCGATTATAGTGCTTACCGCAATAGTGTTAACAGTAAGATGGACAACTTTAATGCTAAGGTGAGAGCTGCAGCTGACATAGTGGCCCTGAAAAGACTGTTAAGAAGTCCTTCAGCACTATCATACCATGGTAGAACCAAAGAGTGTCTGATTTAAAGAGCTCATATCAAGAGTTGAATATAAATGGAGATAATCTAAACTGATAGTCCACTATGAAATACTAAAGGCTAAAATAGCTGAATATAACAAGAGACAAGAGACAATCCTATTTCTCTAAAATTATAAATGATAATATTGGTAATGCAAGAGTTTTATTCTCAACTATTGACTTGTGGATTAATGTGGACCAAGGTCATATACAGTATGTCTCTTCTTGTTCTCTTAGACCTGAGTACAGCATTTGACGCCATAGACAACAGTATTCTTATAAATCTCCTTAGTCAATGGGTGGGCTTCTCTTGCAACATATTAAATTGGTTCAGTCTTATTTAACAGGTAGAAAATTCTTTGTTAGTTGTGGTGATTATACTTCAGACACCCATGATATTTTATATGGTGTAACACAAGGATATATTTTGAGTCTGCTGCTTTTTTTAATGTACAAGCTTCCATTAGGTCAGAGTACCTCAAAACACAAGATGAGCTACCACAGCTATGCAGAAGACACACAGCTTTATTTATCGATAGCACCTGATGAACCTGATGCTCTTGGCTCTCTGATCCAATGTCTTACTTGTATTTCCGATTGGATGAGAAGTAGCTTTCTCAAAGAAAATAAGGAGAAAAAAGAAATCTTAGTGATTGGCAAACATGGATATAGCAAGGGTATTAAAAATAAACTTGATCCCTTAGGTTTAAGTCAAGACAGAGTTAAAAAATTTGGGATAATTATTGAGCCTGACCTACAGTTTAAATCGCATATTAACCAGATTACTAGGTCTGTATTTTTTCACTTAAGGAATATAACAAAAATTAGATCTCTTATAACTTTGCAAGATGCTGAAAAATTAGTTCATGCTTTTGTTTTTAGTCAACTAAATTGCTATAATGCACTCCTAACAGGACTACATAGAAAGACATTACTCAGCCGCAATTAGTACAGAATACAGCAGTCATAAATTTAACTAAGAAAAGAAAATCTGAGCACATCTCACCAGTTTTATTATTGTTACATTGGTTACCCGTGTCATTCAGATTTGAGTTTAAAATTCTACTAATAGTTTGTAAAGTCTTAAATAATCTGGGTCTGTCCTACATTTTGGAATGCCTGCCCCCTACATTCCAAGTCGTACTGTAACCTTAGATCTTCGAATGGCAATCTGCTTATAATTCCAAGAACCAAACTTAAAAGAAGTGTTGAGGCGGTCTTTTGCTATTATGCACCTAAAATCTAGAATACTTTACCAATAGAAATTAGGCAGGTTAATACTGTGGAACATTTAAAAAAAACTGCTAAAAACCCATTATTTTTAATACGGCTTTCTCATAGCTACATTTTAGTTGTATTCCCTGATAGAATATATGGGCATAGAATTATCATATTCTCAGGCAGCTGCAGTCTGTACTAATCTCTATTATTCTCTGCTGTTTTTCCGGTTCTTCTGGGGTGGTTGCCTTTTTCCTTTGTTACTTTTTCTTTAATATTATTGCCTAATCTTTTTTGTTTTTCCATTTCATTTAACTATGTTTTTGTTGTCTAGTAAAGCACATTGAGCTATATTGCTTGCATGAAAATGTGCTATATAAATAAATGTTGTTGTTGCTGGCTAGATTTTTTTGACTTCTAATTTTTGATTAATGTTTTGGCCTTGACATATGATGGATAGTTCTTCTGGTTTAAACTCTTAAGGCATGCACCTTTTGATGAACATTTATTTCCTGATCCCTTTTCCTGATCTTGTGGCCTCCCATTTATACATCTCTTGGCAATGCATTTATTTTACTGGTTTATAGCTGGAAATGTGTGCAAGCACACTGAACCTGTTCTCAGTGAAGAACAATACACAAAAAATGAATTGAATTGAATTTTGTCTCCATTTTGTGTGTGCTTGTTTCTCATTGGCACAACCATTTTGAAGTTTCAGATGCTGTTTGCTGCTAGTTAAATGATGCATTACATAAACCATGATTTCATCATGGTCCGGACTTCAAAAAACTACAAGAATGCAGTAATGAGAAGAGTATGAATGCAAACAACTACATTACATAGGTGGCTAGTGGTAGTGCTTCTGCTTTGCAGTAAGGAGACTGTGGAAGATTGTGGGTTCGCTTCCTGGTTCCTCCCTGTGTGGATAGCGCTTTGAGTACTGAGAAAAGCGCTATATAAATGTAATGAATTATTACATTCTGATTCTTGCTTATATTAACTTTTGTCCTTCTGCTTTGATTTTAGCATAGTCCTTTCTACTTGTGTGTCAGCCTTTGTAAATGACTATAACTCTTTTCCTGAAGAACTCCCAAAGAATCATCTTACTTGATATCTGCCAGTCAAAAATATAAACTGACCAAGTGCTTCTTCAACACTGCTTGCAAAGACAACTTCAAAAAGACTATATGGTCCTACACAGCCACTCAAATCATATTCTTACTGCTCCCTCATGTAATTACAGTGTATAATCATAGTTCATTTTTTACACATTTTTCTGTAGATATTTTTCTTTTTTAAGATTGCAGAATTAATTTCTGGCATTGACTTTTTGCTTGAATGTGGTTTTAAGGTAATTACAATTACATTGCTTAATTTTTCCATGCCATCGTCAGTTTCTTACATGCAATTATTTTGTATATCCTGTTGTTGAGATACACTCCCAGTTTTTGGTGGCATGAACCCAAAGTTTGCAGAGTTTGACATCATTCATGCAATGTGTTAAAATGTTAACAGCAATGACCTCCCTTTCTTAAAGTTAGTGGTGTTATAGGAGAATGGGCATCCTGAATGAGAAGGGGAAGAAACCATTACCTTATCGGGATGCCAGGTAGCCGCGGTCCTCATATAGGAACCCAGTTGGGACATGCGCAGGGATTCTTGGGAGAATGAGTCCAGAAGTGCCGTTCTGTCGAGGACACTGGGGATCGAGAGAGGATGCTATCGGGGGAGGATCTCCCTACTTTCCTTATGGCCCAGAAGCGCTGCCCAGAAGACATGTCATGGCACTGGAAGCATTCGTGGGTCCGGTATAAAAAGGAACCCCTTTGTCTTACATAGTTGAATCAGAGACGGGAGGCAGAGGGCAACACTTGATGGAAGTATTATTATTTGGCACATTGCTGGGAGGAATCTGTGAAGGTGCATTGAGGAATAAATATCCTTTATTTTATTCTATTAACGTATGGTGTATTGCTGGGTCTGTGGTTTGGGGCTTTTTGGCTCCACCTTGTGGTTACAGTGGATAAATACAAAGACTCTCTGTGTGGTTATTGTTTGTGCTGTTTAATAACGTTAAAGACTCCTTTCTTGGCTGTAAGTTTTGATATCTGATATTTGGGTCTGTTTTGATGAAAAATAAGATGGACCCTCTATATTAATCTTTTAAACTACTACTACTAACATTTCTTCTCCCAGCCACCTCCATTATTGCTCTTTTTTGGCAAACTAAAACACACTTTAGACAGCTCATTATGTATGCCAAGCCAACAATTACAATTGTCATGACTGGGTTTTATACTTATTATTAAGTATAATTTTACACTTGTATTGTTGGTTATAGAGGTTGAGGATTATGTTACTTTTAGTAGTTTGAATTTTGTGATGATTCAGATGTTCTGTTTTGTTTTGTAGCATTTTGGATGCCATTTTAGATCCTCAGTTGCTTTCATTTTGTAATCCCATTGTTAGGTATGCTTCCATGCATTTCTGGGGGGGGGGGTTGGTCTTTGAGGTCATGACCTGCACTTAATCGAAAAAATGGAATAAAAGGACAGCCAGGAAGTCATTTCTTTATCTGATCTGCAGATACCAAAACTCTCAAAAAAGCCTTGTGCAAATCTTCTTACGTGTTACTTTTGGTTTTGGCCTCTTGTTTGTTCTCTCAGTCCCAAATTTTGTCTCTGGTTTTGGCTTCGTTTTATTTTTCTTCTGTATTCTTTTTGTTTTCCTAAGCACACTCTCTGGCCATGCTCAAAATGTTTTGCCAGTGTGCTGACAAAACAGACAACAAAAGAAGTAAGTAGACAAGCCTATAGGCTGCTGACACTTGTTATGCTCTCCAGGCTTGCAAAATGAGAAATGAGACCTCAAACTTAAAATTAGGCCAATACGCCTCACAGAGACTGAGTAAACCTGGACCTCAAAGCTCCAGAAGCAGGCTAATAGCTGGCAAACACATAAAAACAGCCAAAGGTTATATATCTGAAAAGGGGAGGAGAACCATGCCTAAAAAATTAAAAGAGAGAGCCTAAAACAGGGGTCCTCAATCACGGTCCTGGAGGGCCGTAGCGGCTGCAGGTTTTTGCTCCAACCCAATTGCTTAATAAGAAGCACTTATTGCTCAAGTAACTCTTCTGCTTCACTTTAGTTGTCTCGCTCGTTAAGATTTTGAACCCTTATTTTAGTCTTAAACAGCTGTATTCTTGGTTTTTAATTGCTCCTAATTAGCAATAACATGCAAATGACAAAAGAGACCAGCATTTCTCCATTTAGCTTGTTACCATTTACACCTGTGTATATTTATCATGCACTATTGGATTTAATTAAATACTTGGAAGGAAAGTGAAGAGAAAAAAGTGAAGGACTGAGAATTAGATAGATAGATAGATAGATAGATAGATAGATAGATAGATAGATAGATAGATAGATAGATAGATAGATAGATAGATAGATAGATAGATAGATAGATAGATAGATAGATAGATAGATACTTTATTAATCCCAAGGGGAAATTCACATACTCCAGCAGATAAATATACTGATATAGATACAGTATATAGATATACTGTACTAGCAAAATACCCGCGCTTTGCAGCGGAGAAGTAGTGTGTTAAAGAGGTTATGTAAACATATATATACATAAACATATATACATATATATACATATCTACATATACACATATCTACATATACATATATATATATACATATATACACACACACATATATATATATATATATATATATATATATATATATATATATATATATATATATATATATATATACACACATCCACATATATATACATACTGTATATATATATACACATATCAACATATATATACACATACATATACACACATACATACACACACACATACATATATACATATACACATACATACATACACATACATATATATATTCACACATACATACACACACATATATTTATATATATACACATACAGACACATATATATATACATATACATATTTACATATCTACATATATATATATACATATCTACATATATATATATACATATCTACATATATATACATATCTACATATATATATATAGACATACATATATACATACATACACATACATAGATATATATATATATATATATATCTAAATCCCCGCGAAGTACTGCTTTTAAATTTTTATTAAGAAGAAAAGAAAACCTTTTTAAATTGAGGGAAAATATGCCAATAACAATTTGTTAAGGATCTGTTTTTTTGTGAAGCTGCCTTCACACAGCCTCTCCGCTGTTTTATAAACGAACGCCATATAAGGTCTTCCTTTTCGTTGCTTCGCCAACGCTTTTTATTTAATCCACAGGTTGTCCGCTGTTTCTTGTTCGTTTATTACGATTGTTATAGTTCTGTTTGTATACCACGTTGTCAGTTCAGCACTCCGGTTGTAATATGACCAAGCCGTGCAAGCACACTCTTGAGAATGCAACGTATAGTTGTACAGGAGAAAAGCAATCTTGCCTCAAACCAATGGCAACCTTTTATAGGTCTATGAACTTAATTTAAACTTTAGGTTTACACGGTGCTTTGTTTTCGACGTGCTGCATTCAGTCAGTTGACGTGAGCCGCTGTCTTGTGTGATGTTGCGATGTCCACGGCTTTATTTAATGTTAGCTAAGACCCGGCACTTAAAAGTTTCTCGCTACAGCAATTTTTAATCCGTTACAAAGTCATCCAAAGTCTCGTTTATACCTCGTGTCTTCTCATTAAACTTGTATCTCGCGAATATGGTATTGCAAACGGCAGCGGGAGCGTTTCTCATTAAACTTGTATCTCGCGAATATGGTATTGCAAACGGCAGCGGTAGCGTTTCTATAAACTTAATTTAAACTTACGTTTTACACTGTGCTTTGTTTCCGCAGTATCGAAGTGATCACTCGTGCTGCATTCAGTCAGTTCACGTGAGCCGCTCTCTTGTGCCTTCTCAATTGTGTAATGAATGTTTTCTTCAGCGCTCTTTGGGGTTCTTCCTTGTTTTCAGTTCACGTGATTACGTAGGAGGTGTGATGATGCGATACACGACTCCGCCTCCTCCATTACAGTATATGGACAAAAAAGAGGTTCCAGTTATGACCATTACGCGTAGAATTTCGAAATGAAACCTGCCTAACTTTTGTAAGTAAGCTGTAAGGAATGAGCCTGCCAAATTTCAGCCTTCCACCTACACGGGAAGTTGGAGAATTAGTGATGAGTGAGTGAGTGAGGGCTTTGCCTTTTATTATATTAGTATAGATAGATATTTATATACAGCATAAATATACTGATAAAGAAACAATATTAAATTAAAGAGTGATAAAAAAAATGCAGGTAAAACAGACATTGACAGCAGTCTGTCGCTGAAGCTGCTCCTCTGTCTAGAGATGATACTGTTTAGTGGATGCAGTGGATTCTCCATGATTGACAGGAGCCTGCTCAATGCCCGTCGCTCTGCCACAGATGTCAAACTGTTACTCATCCATTTTAGCCTTCAAATCATTTGGATGATATCCTTAGAAAGGGGAAGAAAATCTAGGATATGAGACTGAGCTGACATAGCAGAGTTAAAGAACTAAGAAGCCATAAAATTAAATTATTGACAAGAATTGATTTCTAATTAAGCAGCCGGGTTAGAACAAAAACCTGCAGGCACTGCGGCCCTCCAGGACTGTGATTGAGGACCCCGGTCTAAAATAATAATAAAGTGATTTCAAGAAGGTTTAAGAAAACCAAGTAAGAGCAAAAAAATCAAAAAATAGTTATGAGTTAATAAATTGTTGACTAAGAATTCAAAAGTGAAATATACCATGCTGCAGTGGGTTGGCACCCTGCCCGGGATTGGTTCCTGCCTTGTGCCCTGTGTTGGCTGGGATTGGCTCCAGCAGACCCCCGTGACCCTGTGTTCAGATTCAGCAGGTTGGAAAATGGATGGATGGATGGATGGAAATATACCATGTCCATTATCCAAAACATCAATAGCGAAAGAATAGAGTAACAAGAGTGATAGATAAAGAGTGGCCTCAGAATATGCTTGGGGTATCTAAGAAGCTATAAAGGGCTGAGGGGAGCCTGACAGTTGCAAAGCCAGGAGGCTACAACCCCTCAGGTTTAACAGAAAAAGGTAAGGCACATCACTAACAGGGACAACATAAACCAATAATAAAAAATAGTAAACAAGACAATACTAATTAAAAATGATATGACATAAAAAGAAAGAAAATATAAATATTTTGAATAACAGAAAATGCAAAGAAATGTACAATACAACAACAAAAATAAACATATAAATAGAAAAGAAACTAAAGCCAGAAAGGCAAGTCTATAGCCCTAAGCCATAAAACCACTAAGCACAAAATCTAACATCAGCCAGACACTGACAGTCCCTAATAGGTGTGCTATAATTTACAAAAACACAATTATTCTTTCTTGTTTGGAAGTGTTAAGCTATTTGTCCTTTCCATTGGACGGCTATATTCTTCACTTAAAATGATTTCCCACAGGACACATGCATAGTGAAAACAAGGCATCATGTTAGCCTGCACATCGTCACAGGACTTCTGATTGACCAGATTTTGTTGTCTCAGAAACAGAAGTATATGACTGGTGATTAAATATTGTGTATTGATGTACATCTAGCAAAATACTGTGTGCAGCACAAAACAATTAAAAACAGATAAGGAAAAATGTATACAAATGATGCACTGATAAATAGTGCTTCACATGACTTTGACTTCATTATGACCTTAAGGAGGCTTTTCAGTCTGGATCAGATTTCACATACAGGAATTATTTACACCACAAACATTTCATAGCTGTTGCCAGGAACATTTGCAAATAATGTAACAGAAACGAAATAGAAGGCATATTTCTTGTCAATGGAAAAGTAGAAATAGTGCCTTAGCTTGTTATGTTGAAAGACCAGTGTGTTTGTGAACACTTAATGGAGACATGGCTGCCCGACACAATAGTCTCACTCAAAAATTAAAAGTGTTCTGCAATTCAGCAAGACTATGCTTTAATGTGAAATAAATCAGAAGAAGGAGAGCAATAAGATGAAGAACGTTGCAGTGAGTAGCAGGGGCATTCTAAAAAATTGTTTGTGAGGACTGCTATAAATGAAGGGTACTTTTTGTTTTAGTGAGGAATGCTAGATCAATTGTTAGAGGGAGGCAATGAGACAAGCATTTTAACAAAGAGAGATGGGTTGTGTAAAAATGCCACTCCAAACTAAATGGTACGTTTCATAGTGTACACAGGCAGCTGGAGATGAGCAACAGATTGAGCCAAAGAGGTTCATGTGCTCCATGAAAGACTTGAGTGAAAAGGTCAACATATCTATGTTTGCAGTATTTTGGTTTATATGGAATTTTATTATCATGATGATTTTCTGTTTTTGTATATGTCCATTGAATTAATTCAAATAGTAGTTTACACATATACAGTGTTGACAGATGTGAGAAGCATAGAAAGGATCAGACATATAGAATGGAGAATAATTCATCATGGAAACAGCAAATTAATTGCCACAAGAAATGGGGTAGCACAATTACTGTAAGTATGGAAGTATCTTTTCCTAAAAGCTAATTCAAGATGATCTTAGATAAAACAAGACAGACAAGGTGATCAGTTTAATCCTTTATTAAACATTATACTCCAGGATACACTATTAACTCTAGGGCACAAGATCCACAAAGCTAAATGAACATTCCCCCTGAGCAGTTGGGTTTTTGGCATAACAATCCTGGCGATACCATACTAGAATTTTCCTACTCTATATATGTTCAGACTTCTCTAAAGTACACATTAACTTGACTAATTATCAAGGTCTGGGCTTATTTTCTCAATGACTAAAGAAATATTCAAGTTTGCTCACCTTTCACATCAGAAAAAATCAATCAAACAATGGGATGCCAGCATCTAGTCTGTCTAATTGGTATCAAATTATTGTGATATCCTCTGAAACTGACATCATCTGACAAAATGTTGCAATATAGATTTAAACACTGAGAACCTCACCACTGTCTGCTGCGCAGGAAAATCTATTGGCTGTGAACTGCCTAAATTGAAATAGCAGCACCTCAAGTTTAGGACGTTTAATTTGAGATAAAAAAGGACAGGCCACAATAACATGGAAAGAATATGCAGGAGACACACACAATGCTGGACTCAGTCTGTGCATTGCACAACCGGTGGCAGTGCTAACTATCATGCAGCTAGGTGTTTGTTGGTAAGTATGAAGGTGGCAAACAAATAAAAATATATATATTCTACAAATATACTTTCAGCACCAGATTCTTATGATTCGTTGCAACAGGAGCATCATACTGCTGGCTTCTTTTCCAAAAAGTGGAAAGCTTTATTAGGTAGAACATCATTAAATTGTTTGCCAAAGTGAGAAACACTTTTTTCCTTTCCCTAAATATAGTTTTGTTAATTGCTTGAGCATTAGTCTCATGCAAAATCTTGCAAAATCATGCAAAAGTGGAACCATAGGCTTCCTTGGTAGTTTTTTCAAAGTTGCGTGGATGAAAATCAAGATGATCAAGAGCAAATGGTACTGAACTTTTTGTACATCTTCGCTGGCATATACTGTATGGTCTCAACTGGGAAAAGCTTGAACCACAACTGCAAATGTGTAATTTAAAACAACAACTGCACTGGGAAGTTCACATTTTGATTCAAGCAATGGCCTTCAAGCCCCATCACTAAAACTTAAACATTTTGCACATGTGCACACCCAAGGGTTTAGAGAACACTGCAGGGCCAAATGGTTCAGTCCTCAGCTGTAAACAGGCTTGCAGCATCCAGTATGATCACAATTTCACTTACTACAAGAAGCAGTATTTTTCTATAAAAGTAATTGCATTAAGCATATGATAGAAAATTGAAAAGAACTGATTAAGAAGACAAAGTGGAGGGTTGTTATAAATATCTATATATATAAAATCCCTATGTGCGTCCAGGTGTCTTCTGGTGAAGTGCGCATGCGCGGGGCACGGTGCGATACGTGATATTACTGTCAGAGAAAGTTAGAGGCGTTTTACGGAAATACAAACCAGTATTACTGCGAGAGGAAATTAAAGGCATATTACCGACGCGCACGCCTGTATTACCGCCAGAGAAAATTAAAGGTATATTACGGATGTACAAGCCAGCGGACATACAAGATGGTATCCTTCAATAAGGGCGCGCACAGGCATCCTTCAATAAGGGCGCGCACAAAAAGGCGAGCCTCAAAAGGACGACCTCAATCGGGCGAGGCGACTAAAGGCTCGCGTAAATAAAGATCTGCACCTTTGTTGCTCTTCACATATTCCAGAGCCATTTGAACTAAATTATCTTTATTTGCCGCGCTCAATTGAGGTCGCCCTTTTGAAGCTCGCCTTTTTGTGCGCGCCCTTATTGAATAGAGCCGTACAAGACAGTATTACTGTCACAGAAAATTAAAGACACACAATACACAGCGGCAGCCCACGAAGAACGGTCAGCTCAGCAAGTAAACATCAACAAAAGAAAGGCTGAAAGAAAGAAAAATACAACCAACAAAAAGAATGAGGTCAAAGTCCCTTGCCATTTAATATAGACTGTTCCTACTAATGTTTATGCAGTACTGTTCTAGCGCCCGTTATTGTAACGGGCTAAATGACTAGTTTTAATAATAAGTTGTTATTAAGGGATGCTTCTTACTTATTTTGCACAATATCTAGTGGGTATGTGATCTGCTGACCCTAAATGCAGAAATACTTCTGCACCTGAGTTTCGCAGAATGTTAAGAAAGCTTTGTTAATTAATTTATTGTGTTTGATTTTGTTTCAGCATATTTTTATTTGTTATTTTATTTATTATACTTATCTTTCTTATGATAACATCATTGCATCACTCGGTTGTGGATTTGTTTTACTATAAACACAGTGATTTCTCTGGATTTGTTACTATTGGCAAAGACTTTTTTAAAGCTGTTGGTATCTAAGATGCTGTGTGGTTGCATGGCATTGGATACACGTGTCATGTGACTCGTGGCAGACATAAAATATAAAAGTCAGCAGCATTTTATGAAATTTATTTGTTAAAGGAAAGATTTTGCATGAGACTAATGCTCAAGCAATTAACAAAACTATATTTAGGGAAAGGAAAAAAGTGTTTTTCACTTTGGTGTACAATTTAACTGATTCTCTGCATAACAAACTTGCTTGCAATAATGAAAATTTCCTCTTTTGCCTCTGAAGAAAGGCTACTTTGTTCTCTGCCAACTCGATCAAAGAATCTGTCCAATAAGACTCTAATTCTATTCTATTTGAACATCATGCAGTGAATGGATAACAAGAAGCCTGCTGTTAAAGATTTTATTTCTCTAGTGGATATGTACAGGGTAAACAATGCAGATATGTCTTCTGGGGTTTTGCTATTAACAGCTTTGTAAGTTAATGGCTGAGTTTTATAGATCATTTTGTATCAGATATGTCGTTGAGATGAAATGTGATCTCTGCATTTGTTTTGAGTCAGGACGTTAATAGATCTATAATTTAGTTTATACAGACTGAGATTTTGTTACTTGGTCACATATCCAAAGATGTTCAGAACAAGCATGGCACACAAAATTGTACACACATTCATGCAGGTAGCTGTATTAATGTCTGGTATGCAGAAGGTACAGTATGCATTGTTAAGAACTTGTTATTATTTCTATTCTTTACATTGTTTTTATTTTTTACCTGTATTCATTGTTTCTTCTGCAGTTTATAATTTTCTATTTTTAATTTTATTACATTATTGTTTTTTTTTCTGTTTGTCTATGAACATTTTGTGCATTGGTTTTCAGGACTACTGCTGTCTTGTGAATGGAGACAATGTCCACTGGTAGTCACGTGCGCTGGCAACATTTGGCATGTGATGTCATCACGTTGCCACAAAAAATGAGGATTGTGAACTATGAATTAAATCAAGGCAAGAACCTCACAAAATTTAGCATCTCAAAAACTAAGGAATGTTGGAGTTTTGTTTGGCAACAACTATATTTCTGTTTTTGACTAAGTACTGGTGTGCATCTTGGATTTCGAAATTTGGTGACTTGTGTGTTTTTCTTGTTTTTCCTGATAGTCTATTTGAATTTTTCTCTTCCATACAATGTTAATTCTCTGCCATTCAAATAAATTATATGTTTATTTGGACACACCCAATGCAAGACATTCTTAACACACATCAGACAAAACACACAAATGCAGGCATGCACTTATACCTAAACAGATTATAAACATTCATATAGACTAATTCTATTTTATCCATGGTCCATATATTTATTCCAAAATTAAATCTGAGTAATATCAATATCAACAAAGTAATTCTTTTAGTGAGTAATGTTGAAGGGGCCTAAGTTTCTAATCCCAGCTATTTCACTGTGTATAGATTTTAAAGATTTTCTTAAATTTATATACCTCATATTTTTCCTGATGGAAAATTGCAGTACCAATGAATAAATTATGTTTCATTTAAGCTTATCACTAAGAGCTTTACAAAAGAGTCAAAAACACTGCAACAGTCTAGTCTAGTTTATTGATCAGTTAAAAATAAAAAGAAATTGTGCTATGTATACTTAACTTAAAACAGTAAAGCTGTAGCTGATTTCCTCATTTTCTATTTCATTTAAGTCGTCGGCCTTGGAGTTATAAGTTGCATTAGCTGAGAAACAGTAAACATTGAATGGAATATGCTGCCACCTGCTGGAAAATATACAGAAGGACATGGATAACCCTTTTTTTGTCTTCAAGAGCAAGCAGTTCTTTTGTTTGATTTACAGATTAATGTTATAAAGCCAGCTATTATTTCAGTACAGGGTCTTAGGCTGGAATCTACTCAGGCCGCAGTGGAAACAAAGTAAGACCCAGAAAACTTAGAGAGGGCATCAGGTCCACTACTGGCCATACAGACATACTCACCCAAACTCAGTGATATGGGGCAAAAGTTGCCATTCAATCAAACCTGTATATCTTCTATATATGAGGTGAAATTTGTAATGCTGAGGCAGCCGTGGATTTAAAATTTGAATTCAAAATTCTAGAGCTGTCACCTGGCTGTACAGACCATTGAACCACTGAGTAGTCCTGTAGTCAATTTAATCTAAAATAATTAAAGAATAAGCGTATGTGTGTCTGTATATCTGTGTGTCAGTCCAGTTGCTATGTCTCTGTCATTCCAACAGATGGCACATCGCAAACTTTAACACTGCTCTTATGATATAACACAGACATATGTACTGCATTTGACATTCCAACAGATTGCACATCACAAACATTTGTAGTTAATTCATTTTATCACTACAAATTTGTGTGATGCAATATCTGTTGGAATGTTAATGCAATGCATTTTATTACTACATGCAATACAAAATACATTCCAATAGACGATACATGACAAACATTAATCCTGAGATCTTTGTTGATTTCAACATGTCTTAGATGGGTAACACAACTAGATAGATAGATAGATAGATAGATAGATAGATAGATAGATAGATAGATAGATAGATAGATAGATAGATAGATAGATAGATAGATAGATAGATAGATAGATAGATAGATAGATAGATAGATAGATAGATAGATAGATACTTTACAACTAGTACTTAATATAAACTGTAAGTTAAAAATTCAACTCCGCCATGGTCGATCCTAAGCCCAGCTAGGAAAGGAGAAGCAACCCCTCCCAGAAAAAACAAAAAAACTACTGCTACAGAAACATAAGTACAAACATTATGGCTGTGGGAGAGGAAGGACCTCCAGCTGGAAGGTGCATAGTGTCAGACTGTGAAAGCCAGAGTCTTCTGGAAACTGTCAAGCCAATGAAAATCATTTTCACCAAGACCACCACCACTATCGGAACATGGAATGTATGAACAATGTACGAAAAAGACAAAAAAGAGCAAGTGGCTGCAGAGATGAGAAGATTTAACCTCACCATCCTGGGAATCAACAGATCAAGATGGACTGGTTCACCCCAGATACAGCTGACCTCTGGAGATTTACTGCTGTTCTCAGGACACAAGAAGGACAATGCACTGCACACTCAGGGTGTGGCCCTGATGCTGTCCAAGACTTCCCAGGGAGCACTCCTTAGGTAAGAGACACACGGTCCACAGATCACGATAGCCTCCTTCCACACAAAGAAGAGGAGGATTAATTTGGATGTGATCCATTGCTACGCCCCAACAAATGACACTGGTGAGGAAGAGAATGAGATCTACAACAGACTGCAGACTATCATCCAAGACTGACCCAAGGAAAACATTATTATTGTTATGGGTGATTTAATGCCAAGATTGGCAGTTGCAGTTGAGGAGATCATGGGGCAGAAAGATTTAGGTGAGATGAACAACAATGAGGAGAGATTCGTTGACATGTGCACCACGAGCAACCTGATCATTGGAGGGAGCTTCTTCCATCACAGAAGGATACACAAGGCAACTTGGGTATCACCAGACCTGTTGACGGAGAATCAGATTGACCATTCCAAGTGGATCTCTCCAAGGAGATCTCTTCAGGATGTACGTGTCAAGCAAGTAGCAGATGTTGCTTCAGACCATCATCTTCTTGTAGTACAGTTGAAGCTCAAGTTAAAGAAGAACTGGTCTGGAAGTCCCAGCCAATACCAGTGATATAACACCACTCTGCTGAAGGACAACAAAAAGAAAGAAGAATTCAGCATCACCCTCTCCAACAAGTTCCAAGTCCTGCAAGAGCTGCTGGAAGAAGAGACGATTAATGAAAAGTGGCAGAAAGAAGCAGTGACATTAGCATGCCAAGAAGTGCTGTTCCCTAAAACACATAACCACAAGGAGTGGATGTCAACAGAGACACAGAAGAAAATAGAACAGAGGAAAACAAAGAAGGCAGCAGTAAATAATAGCAGAACAAAAGTTACAAAATCCAAGTTGCAAGAGGAATATACAGAGGCATACAGGACGGTCAAATGCAGCATCAGGTTGGACAAACGAAACTATATAGTGATTCTAGCAATAGACGCTGACCTGTTTGCCACCATCAAGAAGCTCTCAGGAAAATACTCCAAGTCAGAGAGGCCAGTGAAAGACAGAGACAATGGAGTGATACCAGATGAGGAAGGGAAGAAGAACAACTGGGTAGAGCACTTTGAGGAATTGCTTAACAGACCAGCTCCTTGAGACCCATCATTCATTCCACCGGCAGCTGATGATCTGCCAGTAGACTGCAATTCTTCCACGAAGGAGGAGATCCACAGTGCCATCAAGCAGCTAAGAAATGGTAGGGCTGCGGGACCTGACAGCATCCTAGCAGAGATGCTGAAGGCTAAAATGGAAAGCAGTGTGGAGCTACTGCACCTCCTCTTTAGCAAGATATGGGAAGAGGAGGTAGTGCTGACAGAACAGAAAGACAGTCACCTCATCAAGCTCCTGAAGAAAGACGATCTCTGTTCTTGCTCAAACTACAGAGGCATAGCTCTACTGTCCATCCCAGGAAAAGTGTTCAACCACATCCTGCAGAACATGATGCAAGATGCAGTAGACCCATAACTCTGAGATCGACAAGATGGTTTTTGCAGGGACAGGTCCTGCATTGACCAGACTGCAACACTGCGCATTATTTTTGAGTAGTCCCTGGACTGGAACTCACCTCTCGACATTAGCTTCATTGACAACAAGAAGGCATTTTACAGCATGGATAGACAGACCTTCTGAAAGCTACTGAGACACTATGAAGTGCCAGAGAAGATCACGAATATCATCAGGAATACCTGTGAAGAGATGACCTGCAGGATAGTGCATGGCACGTAACTCACAGATACCTTTCAAGTTTGAGTGAGGCAAGGTTGTCTGCTATCACTCTTCCTGTTCCTGCTGGCAATAGATTGGGTCATGAAGACATCCACAACCCAGAAGTGAAACAACATCCAGTGGACAGTCTGGACACAGCTGGATGACCTCAACTTTGCAGATGACCTGGTTCTTCTTTCACATTCCCTAACAACAGATTCAGGAAAAGACCAGCATTATAGCAGACACCTCAGCAAATCTAGGCCTCAACAAAAACAGAGGTAAGATTAATGTGCTAATGGTCAACACAGCCAGTGCAATGACCATTACGGTGGAAGGAGAAGCACTAGAAGAGGTGGACAACTTTACCTAGCTTGGCAGCATCATTGACACACAGGGTGGGACAAATGTAGATGTTAGAACCTGAATCTGCAGGGCAAGGGTGGCTTTCGTTCAGCTGAAGAATGTCTGCAAATCCTCTGAAATCAACACCGTCACCAAGGTCAGGGTCATCAACACCATTGTGATGCCTGTCTCATTTTAAGGAGCTGAAACCTGGAGAACCACTGTCACCACCATGAAGAGAATCCAGGTTTTCATCAACCCCTGCCTCAGAATGATTCTCAAGATCCACTGGCAGGACAAGATCAGCGATGAAGACCTGTGGCTACAAATTAAACAGCAGCCCATTGGAGACGACGTCCTTCAAAAATGCTGGAGGTGGATTGGACACAAGCTTTGCAGACCTGCAACCAGCATTACAAGACAAACCCTCAACTGGAACCCACAAGGGAAGAGGAAAAGGGTTCTGCCAGAAAACACCTGGCACTGTGACTTGAGGAAGATTGGCCACACATGGGGACAGCTGGAGAAACTTGCCCAGGACCGAAAAGGCTGGAGGGAGCTGACTGGCAGCCTATACCCCAGATGGGGCCACAGGCAGAGATGAGATGAGATGGTGAAGCTAGTAATTCTAAACACAAACCAGACAGAATAAATGTAAAATCATTGAATAATTTATTTATCTAGTAATAGTTGTATTAGTAATAGTAATGTCACATGTACAGAAATAAATAGCTTCATTTTATTTAATAGTACAGTAAACACAAATCACCTTGCCATAGTTGCCTTGATATCTCACACCTCAACCAACTCAGACCTCACAGTGAAAACAGCATTGGACCCATGCAATTTGCCTATCAGGTAGCATTTTACAAATCAGACTAGAATCACATCTGTTTCCTCCGCCTTTATAGGGCCTTGTGGTAATGGACCTTGTGGTAATGGCCCCGCCTCCTGGAGGAGCACCCACAAAACACAAGGAATATCAACACATGAAAACTAAATAATCCAATCTTGTAACTGGAAAAAATCAACACAAATGGGAAATTTTAATTTCAGCCAGGGAGTTATCCTGGCCGCAACATAACATGGTACTTTTAAAATCAATTTTCTCAATGTCAGAAAATAATACTCAGGTTCAATTTCATGTCTTGTCTGCCTGATGTGGAATTAGGCTTTGATTTTTGTTAAGTTGATTTCTGCTCCCTTTCTGCTTAAGTGGTTTAGTGTTGGCTTATATGTGTGTTATACAGCAATGTGGGCCCTAAAAACATACAGGAGTAGTCCAGATCAGCATTTCTAGACTCAGTATTTTCTTTTCTGTCTGTTGATTTTATCAATATGTATTAAAAATTTCAAACACTATTGCCTTCTGCACTTGTTTTATGTTTTTACAGTAAAATTAACAGTACAGTAAAACTGTACTTGATTAACTGTCAGTCTCTGTTAACCGTCAGGGCCAATAAAAAAGATTGCACAATCCATCGCTGCACATTGGATCAACTCTCCCTTGTGCTAGCACGTAGTGTTCTTCCCCAGCATCATGTGTCAGGCCGCCTTTTGAAATCACAGTGTCATTTATGCACCTTCAGTTTTAATAGTGTTTCGTAGCTTTTCTCTTTTGTTGTAATTAATCTACTGTACATTGTTATAGCCAATAAACATATGTGTGCAGTGTTGGAATCGTCACAAAAATGTGAAATTATTAAATATTTAAGAAAGTGCTTCAAGCATTGCTTCAATTTACAGAGTAGGAAAAACAACAGTGAATGATAAAGCGTGATGCCGATACAATTGAAAAAGTGTTGAAAATGGAAACCACTGATGGTAATGTTATTCTGCATTAAGGTTAATGTTTTTCTGTACTGTAATTTTATTTTTAAATTCTGTTATATTATGTTTTGTTAATATATTGTAATGTGCAGGTAGTTTGTGATGAGCTGTGCGGAAACAGAAAGGGTGGAATGAATACTATAGTGATAGGGCTGGGTGAAGGACTTATGTTCTGTAGGGCCAGTTACACCTCTTATGTATGAGATGAGTGACAGGAGAAGTTAGGAGAAAAAGGAAGGTGCGGCAGAAGGAGGTTTTGAGTAGGGAGTCAGGAGACAATAAGCAGGAGTGTTTGTGGTGCAGAGAAAAAAAGAACGTAAGTGGCAGGAGATAAACTGATTGGTAGGGAAAGCTTTCATTTATTGTTTAGGAGGTGTGCTCTGTAACCCAGATAACTCTATTTGTTATGGAACGAAGACTCCAAGTAAAATATAGAAAAATCCATTACTTCTGAATTTTATTTTCTTATTACGCTGGTTGTTAGAGTATTATATAAATTAATATTTTTAATACTATATTATATTTTTTAATATAGTTTTGTTTGATAAATAAATATGTCTGTTCGCTAAACTAATCTACTGTAATTCACTATTAAAGTAGCTGTTCTGTCTTTTCTCTTATCTGTCACGGCCTCGGTCCCAACCCCTGATGGATAATTGAGGTTTTACTGAATTTGCTGCTACTGCTGATGAATTAGAAACAAAAATGCAGCAGCAATACGTGGTACAATGACATAACACAACTACCAGAGACTGTTAAACAAAGCAATGTTAAGAAACAAAAATCAAATATCTGATGTCTGCTTTAATGATTTTCCATACATGCTTACTTTTGTTTTCAAAATCATAATTTGTGAAGGCTTCACAGAGTATAGCATCTATCAGGAATCTCAAGGTCATAAAAGGAAGAATGACAGCACCTGTACCTCAATTTACTCTTTCCCAGACTTAAAAAACATCTGTCTGTATCCACGTTTATAAGCAATGATCTTTTTGGTTATTTCTTGATGTACAGTAGCTGTATGTGTACCGTACAGAGCAGTATTGGTAATATAATATGACCTGCCCTATAAGGCATGATAAAAAGTACTGATTGATTAATTTTTGATTAGGGAGTTACCAAGCTTCACCCTCCTTTTTACCCGCCCATATCAAGTTGACTTATATTGTTTGAAAGTTACTTAGAGGACAAATGATGCTAGTTGATTAGGCAGCGCAGGCAGGATTACAACACATCTGCCATCACAGTCTGCTTAAAACAAAGGCCTCTCTCATCTGCATTTTGCATTCGTTTTTTCCTGCACGTCTTCTAGATTAAAGTGTAACAGGAATGCCACTGAGTATCTTTGGAGAAAGTCTCTCAATAGCCATTAATTGTTCTTTGATGTAAATAAACCACAACATTAGAAATGAAACATTGTTTGTAATGTAGATATGCGGAAGTAAAAAGAAGGAAAACTAACAAAATAAAAATACTTGTGTCTTGAACATGAGCTTGGCTGAATTTTTTTCCAATAAACCATTTTTTGATTTTTATTTTTACTTTATTTTAGTTCATGTGCCAGTTGAGATGCTTAGGAGAGTTGTCTCTATGTCTAAACATAAATGTCAGATATCTAACCAAGTAATTATTGCCAACCTCACTTTAAAAAAGGAAAAGGAAGGGAACTTCAAACAAGATAGTTTATGCTCCAAGATATCAGCAACAATTTCAAGATTAACAATCAAGTACCCAGTCTATACTTACAGCACCTATATGTTCTCACCTCCCTAAATTTTGTCTTCAAATATTAATCATAATCATAATGACAACAATAATCTATCTATCTATATGAATATAATATGTATATATAAAATGCCAAGGTCTGACTGTCACTCACATAATTACTTGTGAACTGATGAGACTTTTAAAAGTAAAAGTAAAAGAATTTCACTGTACTCTGTACACAAGGCAATAATTACCCTATAAACCTATAACATCTTTATTGTCACAACATATCATCCAGGTGCTTTTCAAAGTTGTTAAAGATTATACAATTCAACTACATGATTCAGTAGTATTTCATGACTTCAGTCCAGTTTCCTAGTTTTAAGATATTTTTTAGTTTTAGTTTTAATTTGTTGCCATTTTCTAATATTTAGTTTTTATTTATTTATTTATTTTTTTTTACCTTTTATTTAGTTTTAGTCTTTCACCATTTTCTAATTTTACTTTTTTGTCCTTTTTTTTTGCATTTAGTTTTAGTTTTTCAGCATTTAACTTTTAGTTTTTGCCACAACAAAAACATCCACACGGACACAGTTTTGAAAGTGTAAAACACAGTTTATTTTTATAGTTGTCAAATTGTATATTATTCTTGTTATAACAATCAACTTAATTCATTCAGGTTTACTCCCTTCATTTTCTCCTGTTAATGTGACAGTTCAAGGCTTCCAGTATAATTAGACAAGGCAAGAATCAAATAACAAGTGTGCTTAGATCTCATTTGTTATTTTAACCTTCAACAAGTTTAAGTAAATGGTCTTTTCATTTCAAACACACTTTCTTTTTGGAGCATAGATCACTGCACACGTATTTCATAGTCTTAATTTATATTTATTTTTGCTATCTCTTGATGCTGACTATATGTCATATACCAAGTTTGAAACTATAAAACAGTATTATTTCAGGGAATTGTTACTTTGCTTATTTTAAATATTATTGAAGTCACTACTTGAACTGTGTTAATAACATTAATAGCAGAAACAGAAACAAAAATGTTTCCATGTATATACTGCATTTCTACAAACATACAATTTACATTAAACACAAAACATGCAAACTTCATATAGACACTGACAAGGTTAGCAATCAAGCCTGAGCTCATGATGTTGTATATTAAAAATAATAAATAATAATAATAGTAATAATAAAACATTCTCTTTATGTAGCACCTTTCTAATGCTCAAAGTGCTTCACAAATACTTAAAGGAGAACAACTGAAATAAAAGCAAAGATGGCATTAATAACACAGGATACAAATGAATATCAAACATTAATAAATATTTGAAAGTGAAAGTACTGAATTCAATTAAGAAACATGCAGGAAATAAAATGAAGAAAGCCATGAACAAATAATAATGTTTTTGTACAATTATATGTAGAGATATAAATGTACAATCAAAGATGTTACAATGATGTTACAATCACCCACAGTGCTAAGGTGCAATCAGTAGGTTGAGAGCAGATTTCATCATTAGTTTTACAGCCAAGCACAGGACAGCATTAGCCATTGAATTGCAGTTCATTTGCTGTTCAGTACAGATATGACAAACCCAGCTTGACCTCTGCAGCCTTGTAAAGTAAACACACCATTTTTGCGGTGACATATCAAGATTGCAGTCTGCAATGAATAAGATACTTGTAGTGCTTTGCCGCTGATGATCCGTGTGTTAGAACAAATTTGCAGTATGCAGATCCAACAGCAAAGATTACTTCAATAGAGCACTTCTGTTAGATTACTCTTGCTAAAATAAATTCTGACTGTAGCAGTGCTCTTCAAAATTAACAGTGCTGATGAGCTCCCAAGCACAGTACACCATGATCCCCTCTTAAGAACTCTGTAATGCTGCGACATTCTAAATATATTAAGATTATTGCATTCCATCCATTTGCTATTGATGAAGCTCTGCGACACCACACCACCCACATTGAAACACCAGGGTATTTTTCGTACGTGGATTAGTCGTTTAGCCGGATGTAATTGTTGACGATTTGGCCTGATCCTGGATCTGTCGGTTTTTCGAAACTCTTGCTGGAAGTGTTGTCATAGCAACACATCCTAATCCTCAAACCTGCTCGGAGCAGGTTTGTTCTACATAAACAAGGATTAGTTTACACACGTGATCAGTGACGGTGCGTGGAAATCATCCAGTCATGGCTTCGCCGTTCATGAATGAGCGACCAATTGATATCGGTGCGCAAATTATAAGAAGAGAATTTCATATAGAGAGGGTTTTGTGCGATCGGCAAGATCCTTTATTGCTCCCGGAGGAAATTCTTTTCGAAAGATACCGCTTTAGCCGAGGGGGAATATTGTACCTCAAAGATTTATTAGCACCTTATATTCGAAGTCAAACTAGGTGAAGTCGGGCTCTCACAACCACACAGACAGTAGGCATTGCTTTGAGGTTTTTTTTACAAGCGGCACTTTTTTATATACTGTAGGCGATGCAGAAAATCTAACTAAAAGTGCAGTTTGCCAGGCAATTCGTAAAGTCTGTTTGGCTCTGAAATATTTCCTTCGGGTTTTCATAGTGTTTCCTGGACACCTGCGTGTGCAGAAAATAAAAGAGGCGTTTCATGCCATTGCAGGTAGGTTATACACAGGCTAAAACACCCACAGTTCTCAATCAGCCTAACATTCTCATTACCAGGATTTCCAAATGTGATTGGGGCACATGGGACTGATCAGAGTGGAGTTTGATCAAACATTATTTAGAAAATGTACCTCTCCTCCTGATGAATAATCAGACACAGTGTCTTCATCAAATATTTGACCTTCGTCAATATCTCATTGGTCAGACACAAGTTCAAGAGATATGACATTCCCTGCAACTGACCCAACAAAAAAGAGGGCTATATGGAACATACCTATAGCACACATGGAGGGCAAATATATGCAATGACCATCCTTTACCTGAAATGAAGTGACCACTGCATCCTGCCACTGGTTCTGAGGAGGAGCTTCCCCCTGGAATGCCCTCAGAAACAGGGCGATGGGCATTTTGCTGGAGAGCCAACTCTTCTGCAGGGGTTAGGTGTGGACTGTGTGGACCTCCACCTGTTTTTTGCTTGTCTGCCTTCTTATTAGCTTTAAAATTAATGTTTTTTACATTATATATGATTCTTTATGTCAACAATTCTTTAAATAGTTATATACCAATATTTACCAGTTTGAAGTATATTCTTGTACTTCACTTTAACCTGTTCCCATGTTCTCCTTGTGCTCACGTTTGATCTGGAATTATGACATATTAAATAATAATTAATCTGACACATAGGAAATGAAACGCTGCATTCAGTAAGTACAATGCACAGTACTTAGTGTTTAATTTATCAGCCACTTTTTGCCAGCCGTCTTTTCTGATCTGGGCTGCTTTTACAGTGTTACCCCTTGTGCATATTAAATCTTGAAATTCTTCATGTCCTTCAAATAAAAGGTCTTGACCCGCGTGTGTGAAAAAAATGCAGCCATTCTTTTGTCATTTTGTTACAGCCTATCAAAGACTTGCTGATCATGTTTTCTAGACTCAATATATATGGGCTTTTCACTCAGTGCGAGCGTGCGCATTCATCTCGTAAGATTAGATCCAGCTCGACTAATCTAATACACGGGTGCGCTTGAAAAACCGACCTATCCTGGATGAGTTTCACCGGCATTAACTCATCCAAGATGAGGCACCTGATCTCGGATGATTTAAGCGACGTACGAAAAATACCCCCCAGTACTACTAACCTCAATAAAATTAAATGTTTACATTTAACGCCGGCTCAGTGTACTTGACGCTGAGAACATGTATGCGTACGCATCATGGCTGCCATGCATTCTCAGTGTTCATCTGACACATCTTCTGAGCACGTCCTCAGAAATTAAAGCAACACGTGCCCAAGTTTCAGTATCAACAAAAAATTGGTGGGCGCAGTGTGATCAAGTCAGAATGTGACGTCAGTGTCTCTTTTTACTATCAACATGTAGCATCAAGCCGCTTTGGAGGTCCTACAGGATCGATGTACGTGCTTTGATGTTTGATGAATACTTAGATCTGGTGAAGCAAACTGCATTCATGGTGCTTTTATATTCCGGAGTCACATATTCCCCATCATAATGACGCAATATATTTTAAATACCTTACATACCATCTTCTATGCAATCTATTGTTTTTTTTTTACACCTTCACAACAGCATCAGAATATACAGCAGCGTATTTGAGCCACAGAGAAAAAACATAGGGACACAGTGAAAAGGTTTATTTTATAATTAAAGTGGAAATTTTGGCTTTAATCTTAAAATTTCCACTTTAATCTTGTAGTTTATTTTATCATTAAAGTAGACTGTCATAAACGTCATCTTAAAACCTACCCAGTTGTTAATCGCTGCATGCATCTAGGGATTTATCCTGTGCTGACAATAGCGGCAAGTAGCAATCGCCACACAGAACACATTAAATTTATGATATTCCAGCCCTCTGCACATTTAGAATCCATAGATTTACACTTCATATCAATTTCATGATGAAATGCATTAAAGTATGTATGTTACATTTTACAGATAAATTGTTAACTTCATTTAAATAATGAATACTGTTAATAATTACACATGTGGGGGTGGCATGGTGGCGAAGCGATAGCACTGTTGCCTCGCTGGGAGTCACATCCCTCCTAGGATTTTGCTCTTGATGAGGTCCCTTTCATTGTGGTCTTATCACCTTTTAACAGTGTTCATGTTTGTTTACTGTAGTTTCCTCTCCCATCCCAGACATGTATCTCTGGCCATGTGCTTTGCAATGGATTGGTGCATACCCGGGGTGAGTTCTTGCCCTAAACCTGATTTTATTGGTATACAGTAGGCTTCAGTTCAGTACAGAACTCTACATGGGATTAAGTAGAATGAAGATTCAATAAGTGGAAAGATGGAGGCTGTTGTTAAATGTGGCAAAAGCATAACAGAGGATTACAATAATCAATTTAGAGCATTGAAATAATTAATCTGTGCACATTCATACTTAAGTGTTTGTGATGAGTGCTCCTAAGGGATGGCATGTTCCAAGGGTCATCAATATAAATTGATATAGTATGTCCTGGGCAACATAACATTTAATAATAGAACAATAACACTACAACATTTAAGTGCCTTGAGCATGGGAAAGGTGCTATATAAATAAAATGTATTATTATTATTGATGTATTATTTATGTTAATAATGCAAGTGACAAAAAGGCTTGCAAAAGAGGTCATTCTTCATTATTAGAAAACCAAGCAGCACAGATTACAAAATTATCCAGCACATATATGTTTATACATCAACTTAATAGAACACATTAGTCCCATACAGAGTGAGCATTTGAAAATAAGAGATGTATTCACAAGGTGTGGGAAAAATAATAGTTGCCTAAGATAATATATTACAAGTATACCAGATAGAAGAATACCAATAAGGATCACTTAAATTAAAGCATCACTGTTAAGGAGCATGACTCTCATAAGACAGAGGAACTATATATGAAAAAACAGAGCAGACTCTTTTTTCTTAGGAGACTGCATTTCTTGGGTAGTGATATCCCTGTGATGGCCATTGTGATTTTCTAAGTAAAAAAAAAACTAAAAGTAAAAAAAAATAAGTGAAAGAGCAGGCTCAGTTATGGGATGCAGTCTCCCTTGGAAGCAACAGCAAAGAAGAGAATGAAAACAAAACTGAGTGCCATTATGAACAATGCTGCACAGCCTCACTCTGACACACCAACACTGAGGACTTTTAGACCAGGAATTATTCAGTAGAAGTGTGTCAAGAAACACTATTAGGGCTCTTTTATACCAACAGCAATACACATGCATAATGCATCATTGTGACTGTGATTGCCAAGGAAGACATTTCTTTTCTTTTAAGTTTTCGTCTTCTGTAGTCATTCCGGTGTGTGCTCAAACCATAGCTTGTGTTTATTTATTTAATAAGCATCAATGAAAAGCCAAATTTCTTCCTCTGGACAAATAAAGATCTATCTATCTATCTGTAGGATGCCTCACGCCTGGACAAACTGGTGAGGAAGGCAGGCTCTATTGTTGGCATAGAGCTGGACGGTTTGACATCCGTAGCAGAGCAACGGGCACTCAGCAGGCTCCTATCAATTATGGAGAATCCACTACATCCATTAAACAGTGTCATCTCCAGACAGAGGAGCAGTTTCAGCGACAGACTGCTGTCACTGTCCTGCTCCACTGACAGACTGAGAAGATCATTCCTCCCCCAAACTATGCGACTCTTCAGTTCCACCAGAGGGGGTAAACGTTGAACATTATTCAAGTTATTGTCTGTTTTTTACCTGCATTTTTTATTACTCTTTAATTTAATATTTTTGCAGCTGGAGTATGTGAATTTCCCCCTGGGATTAATAAAGTATCTATCTATCTATCTATCTATCTATCTATCTATCTATCTATCTATCTATCTATCTATCTATCTAATCTAACATTAGTAAACTGGAATGACCTAAGCAAAGTAAATGCAGTGGATACTTAGATCTCTGGTGATTATCTTTAGACAGAACCTAAAATCCAGATTATCTATGCAGTGAGACATCTGCATAAAACAGGAGGAATAATTTCTGTTTGTAATGGAGGGCAGATAAACAAAAATGTTTTTAAGGACTCCAACCCTAATGGCTCATGGATATAAAATGGAAAGAAGGGACATCCAAGTTTGTCAGGAACAAGCAGCTGAATGCTGCCAAAATTAACACAGTTTAGCCGTGAACTCATTAGCGCTGCGCGGTGTCATCTGTCAGAACACCATGGGAACCAATCCTTTCCGGAACTTAAACTTCTGTCTCTCTTTTTGGTCGTAAACATTTGTTTCCCGGACGCGTGGAGCGGACTTGAAGTTTGCGTTTGAGGTTAGGAAGCATGTGTGTGTCGTTTTGTTGTTGTGGTTTATAATAGAACGATTAGGCTAAACCGCCGCTTCTTTTTAGTAAAGTATTTCCTCTACTGGTTTATGTGGATTGCTTTGACGATTGCAATAGCAGTTCTGAAGGAGGCAGAGTGCTGCCAGTGTAGATTTACGAATTCAAATGACTGCCTAAAGTCATCAGAAGTACACGTTTAGGATACAGCAGATAAGTAACTAAACTCATATATAGTCATATTTTGTCTTTATTATTGATTAACTTTTTGAACACATTTTAAAAGTCTAAATCGGGATATAGAAAATACTATTAAAAACAGGTAATGTGTGTATTTGCAGCTTTCACAGTAGTAAATATAATCATTAATCGTTCACGGGGAGACTTAATAAGATTTCTGGGTCACGGGGAGCCCAAATGTGGCTGCGAGTTTTCATTCCATCCATTTTCACAAATACATGGTTCATTCTTATTTCTAAATGATCGAATTGTTCCGATTATTATCTTCTCTTATGTTGCTTGCAGACATATATGCCGGTATATTTCAGTACAAATTTACATATTGTTTTTGTCAACGTAGAAGAATAGTTCAATTTAAAAAAAAAAAGCAAGGAAAGAACAACAATTACTGCCACCCACAAAAATACACACTGATGCCCCCTTCAAATTTGGCAAACCCATTTTGTAATTTCGGCATTGACACAAAAATACAGAAACTGAAAAATAACTTGTTTAATAAACACAGGGGTCCAGTTAAAAGCAATAGGTGGTTTGGATGAACATGGTCTACAGGACTGAACCTAAGGACCACATAGTTTAGTCTTTTATTACTAACTAGCCAACCCGCGCCGCATAATTATGTATTGACTAGACAAAGACCCCCATTCGACAATGTAAGATGAAACTGGCAACATGATGAATGTTCCAGTACAATATGAAATAGTAATCAGTATAAGCACCACAAACCTGATATAGGTGTATTGAATGAATGCGTAATTGAATCAGAATGCATAATTAGTCCTCGAGCTGTAGTCGAAATCTCCTTTCAGGTCTCTAAAGCTTTAATCGAAGTCACCTTTCTCTTTGAATTTTTGCGGCCGTAAATCCGCCGCCTGCCGCGATGTTGGGGTTGGATGTCGGTCTCGTAAGGTTTTTCGGGCAGCTGCGCAGAAGGCGACTGCGCATTCGGCTCCGGTCGGACGTGAGTGAGTGAGGAGGCAGGCGAATTATGTATTAAGATGGGTGAACACTTCCTGAAAGACACAGTTGTCCAAATGGGGTGGGTTTGAGGATACGACTGTAAGTGAATGAAAAGATGGAACTCTGGAGAGAGCAACATACAATTGTCCGTGACTGAAAACTGGAGGACCGCCGCCGCGCCCCCACCTCCCAGAGCGAGGGTCGGCGAGGGGCGCCGGGTGGGGAAGCGGGTCCGAGTGGTTTCGGGTCTTAACCGTCCAACGATGGGTCGGCACAACCGGTAACGATCCTTCCACAGGTTCACCTACGGAAACCTTGTTAGGACATTTACATCCTCTAGATGCCCATTCCGCCCCGGCATTCTAGTCTGCCGATTTCTTAGTCATCTCTTAGTCATCGTTCAGTACGCAGTGCCTGCTCATGTGCCCGCCCCCAACTCCTCACCTGAATTGCTTTCGTCTGTGTACAGTCCACATGCACTTGTGAGGCACGTTGGCTGTTCATTTTCCAAACACCACCTCAGTCGCTTTAGTCTGTGCTACAGTTCGCATGCACCTGTGAGCCACGTTCGGGCCGGGTGAGGTTTCCCGTGTTGAGTCAAATTAAGCCAAAGGCTCCACACCTGGTGGTGCCCTTCCGTCAATTCCTTTTAAGTTTCAGCTTTGCAACCATACTCCCCCCGGAACCCAAAGACTTTGGTTACCCGGTTGGCTGCCCGGCGGGTCATGGGAATAATACCACCGGATCGCCAGTCGGCATCGTGTATGGTTGGAACTATGACGGTATGTGATCTTCTTCGAACCTACAACTTTCGTTCTTGATTAATGATAACATTCTTGGCAAATGCTTTTGCTCTTGCGCCATGGTCAGCTGCTTAGTGAATTGTTGGTGGGTGGGGCTCGGTCTTGCATGCGTCTTGCTTGCCATGGATTGCGTGCAAAACAGGCATATCTTTTTGAAAGTTTGTCCCTGCGCCTTATTAATTGTCATTGCAAAGGCCAATCTAACAGGAAATTGTCTGCGTGTAAAAGTAAAAGGCAAATTTGAATCTGATGGGGTCAGGCAAATCCGGCGAATAATGACAGTTTGTGAGATAGCAGCTGCGATTGTTTTACACTCTAGTACATTGCGGTGAATGCTGAGAACAGTCAGTCTAGTGCCTTTAAAGAGACTTCTTGCTGGCATGAGGTTTCTGAGAAGTATGACGACTGAACCAATTTTAAGTTTGACTTTATGCGGAGGCATGCCAGTGGGAGTAATGGCTGCCCAGCGGATCATGGGAATAACGCCGCCGGATCGCCAGTCGGCATCGTTTATGGTCGGAACTACGACGGTATGTGATCTTCTTCGAGCCTCCGACTTTCGTTCTTGATTAATTAAAACATTCTTGGCAAATGCTTTCACTGTCGCGCGAATTGTTGTCGTGCGTGTGCCATGGTCGGTTGCTTAGTGAATTGTTGGTGGGCGGGGCTCGGTCTTGCGTGCATCTTGCTTGCCATGGACTTAGTGAATTATATATATAGATTAGCAATGCTGATCAGTGAATTTTGCTAAAGTGTTATTCTCAGCAAATTTGCTGCGTTCGCCCTTGTTCGTTGAGTTATTTACTGATAGTTCGGCCAGTTTAGGAGAACTTTTTTTTCCAGCATTCCATAATGCTTTGTGAGGCCAGCATGACACCCCCAGGAGCTGTAACAGTCAATATTTGATGGGACCACCCCCAGGGTATATAATGCTGATCATTTGTATTACAGACTGGTTACAATGCTTGTGCATCTGTCACTATGTTCTTACTCCTTTGATCTCACGGAGGCACAGTTGGTCAGTAGTTGGCACTATGAAGAACGCACAACCACGCTCACAGTTATCGCTAGTTTACTGGCTGACACACTGCAGATTTGAACACTGGGAGAAACATAAGGTTAGCAGAGAAAATTCATGCAGATATAAACAGAACATGCAGACTTCATTGAAACCAAAGGTGCTAAGGCAGTTGCTGAACTACTACAGCATTGGTATTCATGCCAGTTTTTTACATTTTTCCATAAAACCAAATGCTATAAAATGTAAAGTCATAAAGACACATTAAAATTGTGTATAGTAGGTGAAGTCAATTTAAGGAGCTTAACAGATAACTAAATAATGCAGGGTCTCAAATTTTATTTTTATGAAACATGTAAAGCATAAATAATGAGTTACTGTATCTCTGCTTGTCGCCAAATGTGCAGCTCGATTTTCGATTTCCACGTCATCATAAGAGAAGGAGGCGTGTGCTCTATGCATGTGCAATTAGCCATGTGGAAACTGAATACAAACCTTGAAAGAGCCTAATGCCAATCAAACACTCTATGAAATAATAATAACAAAACATTTATTACTATCTACAAGACGTTTTTATCATTTTGATAGAAGAAAAAGTGCACAGCGTCAGCACAGTTTGTAGAGCCTTCAGCTCCATCCATCCATCCTCTTCCACTTATCCGAGATCGGGTCGCGGGGGCAGCAGCTTGAGCAGAGATGCCCAGACTTCCCTCTCCCCGGCCACTTCTTCTAGCTCTTCCGGGAGAATCCCAAGGTGTTCCCAGGCCAGCCGAGAGACATAGTCCCTCCAGCGTGACCTGGGTCTTCCCCGGGGCCTCCTCCTGGTTAGACGTGCCCGGAACACCTCACCAGGGAGGCATCCTGGAGGCATCCTGATCAGATGTCCGAGCCACCTCATCTGACTCCTCTCGATGCGGAGGAGCAGTGGCTCTACTCTGAGCCCCTCCCGGATGACTGAGCTTCTCACCCTATCTTTAAGGGAAAGCCCAGACACCTTACGGAGGAAACTCATTTCAGCCGCTTGTATTCGAGATCTCATTCTTTCGGTCACTACCCATAGCTCATGACCATAGGTGAGAGTAGGAGCGTAGATCGACTGGTAAATTGAGAGCTTTGCCTTGCGGCTCAGCTCCTTTTTCACCATGACAGACCGATGCAGAGCCCGCATCACTGCGGATGCCGAACCAATCCGCCTGTCGATCTCCTGCTCTATTCTTCCCTCACTCGTGAACAAGATCCCGAGATACTTGAACTCCTCCACTTGGGGCAGGATCTTGCTACCAACCCTGAGAGGGCATTCCACCCTTTTTCGGCTGAGGACCATGGTCTCGGATTTGGAGGTGCTGATTCCCATCCCAGCCGCTTCACACTCAGCTGCGAACCGATCCAGAGAGAGCTGAAGATCACGTCCTGATGAAGTAAACAGGACAACATCATCTGCAAAAAGCAGTGACCCAATCCCGAGTCCACCAAACCGGACCCCCTCAATGCCCTGGCTGCGCCTAGAAATTCTGTCCATAAAAGTTATGAACAGAATCGGTGACAAAGGGCAGCCCTGGTGGAGTCCAACTCTCACTGGAAATGAGTTCGACTTACTGCCGGCAATGCGGACCAAGCTCTGACACCGATCGTACAGGGACCGAACAGGCCTTATCAGGGGGTCCGGTATGCCATACTCCCAGAGTGCCCCCCACAAGATTCCCTGAGGGATACGGTTGAACGCCTTTTCCAAGTCCACAAAACACATGTAGACTGGTTGGGCAAACTCCCATGCACCCTCCAGGACCCTGCTAAGGGTGTAGAGCTGGTCCACTGTTCCACGACCAGGACGAAAACCACACTGTTCCTCCTGAATCCGAGGTTCGACGATTCGACGGACCCTCCTTTCCAGGACACCCGAATAGACTTTTCCAGGGAGGCTGAGGAGTGTGATCCCTCTGTAGTTGGAACACACCCTCCGGTCCCCCTTCTTAAAGAGGTGGATCACCACCCCAGTCTGCCAATCCAGAGGCACTGTCCCTGATGTCCATGCGATGTTGCAGAGGCGTGTCAACCAAGACAGTCCTACAACATCCAGAGCCTTGAGGAACTCTGGGCGTATCTCATCCATCCCCGGGGCCCTGCCACCAAGGAGTTTTTTGACCACCTCTGTGACCTCAGTCCCAGAGATGGGGGAGCCCACCTCCGAGTCCCCAGGCTCTGCTTCCTCATTGGAAGGCATGTTAGGGGGACTGAGGAGGTCTTCGAAGTACGTCCCGAGTCGAGGTCAGCAGTGCACCATCCCCACCATATACAGTGTTGACACTGCACTGCTTCCCCTTTCTGAGACGCCGGATGGTGGACCAGAATCTCCTCGAAGCCGTCCGAAAGTCGTTCTCCATGGCCTCCCCAAACTCCTCCCATGCCCAAGTTTTTGCCTCCGCAACCACCAAAGCTGCATTCCGCTTGGCCTGCCGGTACCTATCAGCTGCCTCCAGAGTCCCACAGGACGGCATCTTGACGGCATCTTTCACCGCCGGTGTCCACCAACGGGTTTGGGGATTGCCGCCACGACAGGCACCGACCACCTTACGGCCACAGCTAAGGTCAGCCGCCTCAACAATATAGGCATGGAACATGGCCCATTCGGACTCAATGTCCCCCACCTCCCTCCCTCGGGATGTGGTCGAAGTTCTGCCTGAGGTGGGAGTTGAAGCTACTTCTGACATGGGACTCGGCCAGATGTTCCCAGCAGACCCTCACAACACATTTGGGCCTACCAGGCCTGACCGGCATCCTCCCCCACCATCGAAGCCTACTCACCACCAGGTGGTGATCAGTTGACAGCTCCGCCCCTCTCTTCACCCGAGTGTCCAAGACATGTGGCCACAGGTCCAACGACACGACCACAAAGTCGATCATCGAACTGAGGCCTAGGGTGTCCTGGTGCCAAGTGCATATATGAACACCCCTATGTTTGAACATGGTGTTCATTAAGGACAATCCGTGACGAGCACGAAGTCCAATAACAAAACACCGCTTGGGTTCAGATCGGGGGGGCCATTCCTCCCAATCACGCCCTTCCAGGTCTCACTGTCATTACCCATGTGAGATTTGAAGTCTACCAATAGAACGAAGGATGTCTCCAGAAGGTATGCCCTCTAGCACCCCCTCCAGGGACTCCATAAAGGGTGGGTACTCCAAACTGCTGCTCAGCGCATACGCACAAACAACAGTTAGGACCTGTCCCCCCACCTGAAGGCGGAGGGAGGCTACCCTCTCGTCCACCGGGGTAAACCCCAATGAGCAGGCTCCAAGTTGGGGGGCAATAAGTATGCCCACACCCGCTCGGCGCCTCTCACGGGGGCAACCTAAGAGTGGTAGAGAGTCCAGCCCCTCTCAAGGAGATTGGTTCAAGAGTCCAAGCTGTGCATCGAGGTGAGCCCGACTATATCTAGCCGGAACCTCTCGACCTTGAGCACTAGCTCAGGCTCCTTCCCCTTCAGAGAGGTGACATTCCACGTCCCAAGAGCCAGCTTCTGTAGCCGAGGATCGGACCGCCAATGTTCCCACCTTCGGACACCACCCAACTCACATTGCACCCGACCTCCTTGGCCCCTCCCATAGGTGGTGAGCCCATGGGAAGGGGGACCCACGTTGCCTATTCGGGCTGTGCCCGGCCGAGCCCCATGGGTGCAGGCCTGGCCACCAGGTGCTCGCCATCGAGCCCCACCTCCAGGCCTGGCTCCAGAGGGGGGCCCCGGTGACCCGTGTCTGGGCAAGGGAAAACGTCGTCCAAAGGTTTGATTCATCATTGGAGGTTTGTTGAACTGCTCTTTGTCTCATCCCTCACCTAGGACCAGTTAGCCTTGGGTGGCCCTACCAGGGGCATAAAGCCCCGGACAACAGAGCTCCTAGGATCATTGGGACACGTAAACCCCTCCACCACGATAAGGTGGCAGTTCAAAAAACAGAACGTGCCAGCAGCTTCAGTGATGCCATGCCATTTGAATTTTCTGCCTAATTTTCTCCCAGAGCTGAATATTTTTCCAAAAAACTCAGTTTTCTGAAAAGCACACAAAGTAATAGTTTCTCACATTAATTAACATAAAACATCTGTTGCTGTGTGCATTGGTTTAGGAGGGGGAGCTGGAATTTTCCAACCTTGCCATATTAAGTTCAGTTAAATTTACAAGATGTTATGTTTACTCAATGTTTCCATTGGTGTTACTTTTACACTACCTTATAGAATTTAGAGTTTTAAATCAGAATGAATCAACTTCTGACATCAATAGAAATTCTTCTGTATCTTATTTCTTCTGTGTGCTTGTGCATTTGTGTGTTGCCATTACTTAGAAATCAATGAGATTTGTGAATACTTATACAAAACGTTTCCTGAAATTGCCATTTATTTACTCTTAGTTTTAAATCTGTTTCAAGTGACTATTTTATAAAAACATACAAATCTTCTATTAAGTTGCTTTATTGTTATTTCCACCTACAGTGGTGTGAAAAACTATTTGCCTCCTTCCTGATTTCTTATTCTTTTGCATGTTTGTCACACAAAATGTTTCTGATCATCAAACACATTTAACCATTAGTCAAATATAACACAAGTAAACACAAAATGCAGTTTGTAAATGGTGGTTTTTATTATTTAGGGAGAAAAAAAAATCCAAACCTACATGGCCCTGTGTGAAAAAGTAATTGCCCCCTGAACCTAATAACTGGTTGGGCCACCCTTAGCAGCAATAACTGCAATCAAGCGTTTGCGATAACTTGCAATGAGTCTTTTACAGCGCTCTGAAGGAATTTTGGCCCACTCATCTTTGCAAAATTGTTGTAATTCAGCTTTATTTGAGGGTTTTCTAGCATGAACCGCCTTTTTAAGGTCATGCCATAGCATCTCAATTGGATTCAGGTCAGGACTTTGACTAGGCCACTCCAAAGTCTTCAGTTTGTTTTTCTTCAGCCATTCAGAGGTGGATTTGCTGGTGTGTTTTGGGTCATTGTCCTGTTGCAGCACCCAAGATCGCTTCAGCTTGAGTTGACGAACAGATGGCCGGACATTCTCCTTCAGGATTTTTTGGTAGACAGTAGAATTCATGGTTCCATCTATCACAGCAAGCCTTCCAGGTCCTGAAGCAGCAAAACAACCCCAGACCATCACACTACCACCACCATATTTTACTGTTGGTATGATGTTCTTTTTCTGAAATGCTGTGTTCCTTTTACGCCAGATGTAACGGGACATTTGCCTTCCAAAAAGTTCAACTTTTGTCTCATCAGTCCACAAGGTATTTTCCCAAAAGTCTTGGCAATCATTGAGATGTTTCTTAGCAAAATTGAGACGAGCCCTAATGTTCTTTTTGCTTAACAGTGGTGTGCGTCTTGGAAATCTGCCATGCAGGCCATTTTTGCCCAGTCTCTTTCTTATGGTGGAGTCGTGAACACTGACCTTAATTGAGGCAAGTGAGGCCTGCAGTTCTTTAGACGTTGTCCTGGGGTCTTTTGTGACCTCTCGGATGAGTCGTCTCTGCGCTCTTGGGGTAATTTTGGTCGGCCGGCCACTCCTGGGAAGGTTCACCACTGTTCCATGTTTTTGCCATTTGTGGATAATGGCTCTCACTGTGGTTCGCTGGAGTCCCAAAGCTTTAGAAATGGCTTTATAACCTTTACCAGACTGATAGATCTCAATTACTTCTGTTCTCATTTGTTCCTGAATTTCTTTGGATCTTGGCATGATGTCTAGCTTTTAAGGTGCTTTTGGTCTACTTCTCTGTGTCAGGCAGCTCCTATTTAAGTGATTTCTTGATTGAAACAGGTGTGGCAGTAATCAGGCCTGGGGGTGGCTAAGGAAATTGAACTCAGGTGTGATACACCACAGTTAGGTTATTTTTTAACAAGGGGGCAATTACTTTTTCACACAGGGCCATGTAGGTTTGGATTTTTTTTCTCCCTAAATAATAAAAACCATCATTTAAAAACTGCATTTTGTGTTTACTTGTGTTATATTTGACTAATGGTTAAATGTGTTTGATGATCAGAAACATTTTGTGTGACAAACATGCAAAAGAATAAGAAATCAGGAAGGGGGCAAATAGTTTTTCACACCACTGTATGTCTACTAGCTGTTAAATTAAAATTTAAATTAATTCATTAATAATTCAAAAAAGACAACAAATTAATTTGAAATAGAAAAATAAATATAAATTATTTTTTATTAAACCAATAATACTTATCTCTTTATATTTAACAGCAAATATCACACAGCTGTTCATTGCTAACTTCAAAGATTAAGTCATTTTAGGTAAAACTGAAAATCTTGATAAATAAGTGTTGTTTGCCCTGGTGCTACCCCAGAAAAGAATTTGAGAAGCAATACATTATAAAATGCTCTGAAACAAATGAATGACATTATATAAGCAAAACCGAGCCTTCTGTTTCAGGATCAGTTTGATGTAGTCCAACTTTAATTACATATCAGTGTTCTAAAAACTTTCAGTGAGAAAATGGAGGGAGAACTACCAAAAACTTAAATGTTAACAGTTTTCACTCTATTTGTTAAATAACATAATACAGTTGTTTCAAAAAAATGCTTGTTATGCTTGTATATTAGAATCACAGCCTTTCATAGATTGTTAATCACTTGGCAGTGGCATATATATATAATTGTTTTTTTTTTTCCTTCAGAAGTTTCACTTTCGGTTTCCATATTTGTAGCATGACTACCACTAGAGAGCTGTGCATTGAGATCACCATAAAAGTATTGTGTCATGGTGAAATCAAAGTATTTCTCCTACTGTCCCACCACACCAAGAAGTCTTAGAAAAAAAAACCAAAAACAAACATTTGTCAGTCATATAAACCAGTGTTTATCAACAGCCTGTACCTGGTGGGTCAAGAGTTGATGTTGTTTAGTGTAGTGGGTTGCAGCGGGTTCCCTAAGCAATCAACATTGCTGTGTGATATTCATCCCCATAGATTTCAATGATTGTCCCTCCAAGGGGACCAGGGATTTTACATGGGTGCATGAACCTAACCATCATTTGCACTCGATTCACTTGGTTGGGCAACCACCCGTTTGTGAGTTGGAAATATTTGAAAAGTAAAATCTGGGTAGCCACACCTTAAATGTTGAGAACCACTGATATAAACAATCAAATGAGTTTTATATGACTGAGTTTTAGCGATATGTTTGGCAATGCATGTAATGATAGTTGCAGAAAGAACATCACAGCTTTTAGGAAAGTCCTCTGAGAACTAGCAGTCCATCTGCCAGACCCATAATAACAGTATCTATTGATGGTTTTCAACTTCAGAAAAAAATGTAACATACTTCAGTGTTTGCAAAGACGCTTAGACAATAAGCCTTAAAGAATAAGGCAACAACTCACTAGGATGTTGCTACAATCACCTTGTCCTTTACAATGCCTGCCATTGACCACTTTTAATAATCAACTTCACCAGGACTGGTGTTTGCCTTAGATAAGCTGCATTACCATGGAATGGCAGACAGTCATGTCAATGTCAATTTATTTATATAGCACATTGGCCACAGCATTACTATGTTGTTTTAAAAGTGCTTTACAATCCATATTACTAACCGAGAATGGTAAACCGGAAGGCACGGACGCAGGTACACGGCGATGGACCCAGGAGACTTAGTAAGCAGGCGCCTACAGCGCGCGTCTCATAAACCGCAAGCGAAGTCTGATCCACCGCGAACGAAGGAGTCACGGCTCAAAAACGAAAGAGCTCAACTAACGTGAATAAGAAATGAAGCAACAACGTGCCCATAGCTAACAACTAACGACACAGCCACACAAAAAAGAGGATTCTGCACTGCACCCCAGAGTCAAACGGAAGAGGCTACGGAGGCCCCACAGGTCCACAAAGATAGTATGGAAGGCGCGGGAAATTACGAAAGGCGCATGCGCCTTCAACACGCTTCTGAACTAAACATCCACACTACACAGCATGGTCCACGCGCTTCTAACACACCGCAAGCATAAACACGAGAGAGTACAGAAACCCCACAGATCCAGACTCCACAACATATGTGAATCACATTACAGTAATACAATATTAAGCACTTTACACATGGACAACTGTATGTAGCCCTCTCAAGAGAGTACAGAACCCTACATGTCCACACTACACAGCATAGTCAAACCCGACATAGTACGGAAGGTGCAGGTGCCTACAACGCGCTTCGAAAGCACCGCAAGCAACAACCCGAGATAGTACAGAAGCCCCAAAGATCCGGACTCCACAGCATATGTGAATCACTTTACAGTAATACAACACTATAAGTACTCACAGAAAACACAAACAGAAGAGACTTCGGCGTCCCGCCCCACAGTCAAACCAGAGAAAGTATGGAGTCCCCAAACGTCCACAAAACACAGCATAGTCAAACCCGAGATAGTACGGAGGGCGCATGCGCCTATACACCGCAAGCGAAGGAGCCACGGCTCAGAAATGAAAGAGCTCAACCAACGGAAATAAGTAATTTTAACAGTACGTGCGATTATCCATATTACTAACAGTAAATAACGTATAACTAATGGAGTCACGGTCACGGCTCCAAAATGAGAAACACCATTAACCCGGCCGGATTACCACAACACAGTCTTAACCGACTGTATGTGGCCTTCTCAAGAGAGTACAAAACCCTACACGTCCACACTACACAGCATAGTCAAACCCGACATAGTGCGGAAGGTGCAGGCGCCTACAACGTGCTTCTAAAGCACCGCAAGCAAAAACCCGAGATAGTACAGAAGCCCCGAAGATCCGGAATCCACAGCATATGTGAATCACATTACAGTAATACAACACTATAAGTACTCACAGAAAACACAAACAAAAGAGGCTTCCGCGTCCCACCCCACAGTCAAACCAGAGAAAGTACGGAGTCCCCAAACGTCCACAAAACACAGCATGGTCAAACATGAGATAGTACGGAAGGCGCATGCGCCTATGCACCGCAAGCTAAAGAGCCACGGCTCAGAAATGAAAGAGTTCAACTAACGGATATAGGTAATTTTAACAGTGAGTGCAATTATCCATATTACTAACAGTAAACAACGTATACCTAATCAACAAATCCCAAGGACAGACCATGGACAGAGTCGGCCTTTACCTCTCTGAGCCTGTATTTAGACATGGACAACTTTATGTAGCCTTCTCAAGAGTTCGGCATGCATGTGACGTTAACGTCAAGATTATAATAACTCCATACCAAGGAAAACTCATTCAAGGACAACACGCCATCTTTACTACAAATGTGGTGTATGAAGATATCCTTTGTACGTCATCTACACCTTTACACTCCAATATATCTCATACATAGATCTGCGCAAACTCAAAGACATTCTATACTTACATAACATAACAATTAAACTGCTATTGTCATTTACATATATTACATAGACCTACAGATGTCGTGACAGTGAACCTGATACATATGTAACAATTACCAAGACAGACAATAATCTCTTTCAAATCTATTTCGGGTTACCCAAGACCAGGGGTTGGCGAGCGAATCAAGCAGGGGGCGGAGCCCCCTAGTAATAGAATAAAAGAAAAACAAAACAATTAACATAAAACATAAATAGAAATAAAATATATGAGCATAAAATAAAATACATAATAAATAGAAGTAATGTTATCTACATAAAAAATAGAAGTAATGTTATATAATCACAAAGAGGAAACCATCAGTATTACTGAAGGTCACGGAATGCAAGTGAATAGAAATGAGTCTTTAGTCTTGTTTTAAACAGTTCAGTTGTAGACAACTCCTTTATATGATGAGGTAAAGAGTTCCACAGGCGAGGCGCAGCAGCTGCAAAAGCCCTGTCCCCCTTTGTTTTACACGTGGTACGAGGGACAACCAGAGACAGCTGACCAGAAGATCTAAGCACTCTGGATGGCTGGTGTAAAACACACATTTCAGATAAATAGACAGGAGCAAGCCCATGATACAGCGAGTTGCAGTAATCAAGGCGAGAAAAAATAAACGCATGAGTAGCTATCTCAAGATCCCTAGAAGATAAAAAAGGCTTTATCTTACCTAATAGACGAAGTTGGAAAAAGCAACTCTTGACTACAGAATTTACTTGTTTCTCAAAAGAGAGGTTACTATCAAAGGTAACACCAAGATTGCGGACTTGAGGTTTGGAAAAGACAAGAGAAAGAGCCGAGAAGTCCAAGACCACTTTGGGCTTTAGCTGATGGACCCACTATAAGCACCTCTGTTTTATTTTGATTTAGATCAAGAAAATTATTAGCCATCCAGGATCTTAGTTCAGACAGACAGTTGTGGAGTTGATTTGTTGTAGAGTTGCAGACAGGAATATAAACCTGAGTATCATCAGCTTAGCAGTGAAAAGAAATGTTACATTTCCTAAAGGGCGACGGTATACAATAGGACCCAAAATGGATCCCTGAGGAACACCATATTTAAGAGGAGCAGTAGATGAATAAGAGGAATTAAAAGTCACTGAAAAGTATCTACCAGTTAAAATGACCTGAACCAGTTAAGAGCAGCCCCTTTAAGCCCAACAAGATGTTCAGGCTGCAACAGCAATATCTCGTGGTCAATGGTGTCAAAGGCAGCGGACAGGTCAAGGAGGAGAAGGACTGCCACATCACCTGAGTCAGTAATAAGAGAGATGTCGTTGAATACTTTCAGGAGTGCCGTTTCAATACTATGATAACGCCTAAAGCCAGATTGGTAGATCTCAAATAAATTATTGGAGTTAAGGTGGTCAACCAATTGATTATAAATAATTCTTTCTAGAATTTTAGCCAGAAATGGCAGTTGGGAAATTGGACGAAAATTGGCTAAAACTCCAGGATCTAATTCTGCCTTTTTTAGATGGGGACAGACTGCAGCATGTTTAAAAAATGAGGGCACAACCCCCGAACAAATAGAAACATTGATAATGGCTAGTAAGGGTGGGCCCAACACATCAAAGGCTTCCACTAAGAGACGTGGTGGAACAATATCGAGGGGGCTGGAAGCTGGTTTAAAGGTGTCAATAGTTCTTTTTAGCTGTGAAAGTGAGACTAGATCAAAGGATTCTAAGACAATGTCATGATTAACAGTAGGAAGTTCATAGCCCGTTTGAACAATACCATGGCGGATAGTATCGATTTTGCTGACAAAAAATGATAGAAACTGCTCACATGAATGAACAGTGCTATTTAATCCCATCACAGAATGAGGGCGAATGACTGCATTAATTGAATTAAATAAGACCCTAGGATTCTTTGAGTGATGGGATACTAAATCGGCAAAGAAGTTTTGTTTCGTTATCTTAATTTCAGCCTGGAAATTGAAAAGAGAAGTCCAAAAAATTTGTTTAGAGACAATCAGTCCATCTTTTTTCCAATGCCGTTCAGCAGTTCGACAGGCGTGGCACAGCAATCGTGTATTTTCATTTAGCCAGGGAGCAGGTCTACCCTTATTACTGCGTATCTTGGGCGGAGCAATTGAGTCTAAAACCGTTTTACAGGAAGAATTAAATTTTACGACAGAATCATCGATACCATTATTTTGGTCATGCACATAAAGACTAGAGAAAATGGTTTTAAAATCAGATATAATAGAAGAATTTAAAAAGCGCAAGCAGCGTGGGGGACAGGTATTAGTCGAGACATCAACAGTAATATTCAGATCCATCATTATAGAAAGTGATCAGTAAAAGAAACATCACATAAATCAGTATTATTCACTGAAATATCATGAGTAAGAACGAGATCAAGTGTGTGACCGAGAGAGTGGGTTGGCATATTAATATGCTGTATAAAATCAAATGAGTTCAATAGTGATAAAAAGTCATTGACCAAAGGTTTCGATTGACAACAAACGTGAATGTTGAAATCACCAACAATAAATACTTTGTCATGAGAGAGGGTGATATCAGCCAAGAGATCAGAGAATTCAGAGATGAAAGTATCATTAATTACAGGAGGTCTATAAACCATGGCAAACAGCAGAGATGGGGAGCTGCACACTTCGAAAAGTTGAAGTTCAAAGCTGCTAAACGGACCCCTTGTAAGGCTCCGACACAAGAACATACTTTTAAAAATAGTGGCAATGCCCCCCCCACGACGAGTCAGACGAGGAGAGTTTAAAAATGAATAACCTGGTGGAGTCATGTCAGTAAAGCAAGAAGAGTCACCATTTAAAATCCAAGTCTCAGTGATGAAGAAGAAATCCAGATTATTTGAGGTAATAGTGTCTTGCAGAATAAAAATTTTATTAGACACTGATCTCACATTCAAGGGAGCAGCCTTGATACTATCAAGTTGATAGAGGTAGAAGAGCTCGTTGCAGGATGAGCACGGGTGAGCGTGCGAAGATTAGCAGTGTTTACTGGCCGAGAGCTTACCGAGGAAGAGTGATGCCACATTGAAATGGAGAAATTAAATCCATTGTCCAGCGCCCATGAACCAGTGATGGAGTCCTGAGCAGGAGAAGATGGGTCATAGACGACTCGCAGGCATCGGGAATTAAAGCTCTGGGACTTGAGTTGGCATTGTTTAACAGCAATTCCGTCTCTTTTCCCACGACGGCGGCGGGTGCGTTTGCGTCTCCGAGGAGCATTCAACTCATTCATACAGGTAAACACCGGCGTCCAGGTGAAGAAGTCAGGAGATGAATAATACAAGGGTGGAGGTTCACAAAAAATCCAATCAGGAGATGAAAATTGAGAGGAAAGCAAGCCAGAAAATATGTTTTAGTAAAGACTCATGATCGTAGGACAGTGGCCATTGGGATAAACTAAAACATAAAAATAAAGTTAAAACATAGACTAGAGAGACAAGCAGACAGCCAGTCATCTTCAGTGAGGAGCACCATGTGTCCTTTGGGGGTGAAGACCATTGGATTTGCACTTTGTAGACAGCTCTGACAATAGTTAATTTCAGGTAACATTCTGAAACAGCACAATGCTAGAAAAGCACGTTATGGCACTGGGTTATCAAAGCGTTTAATAGTTGGTTACCAAAGTGGGTCTTTTTGGCTGTGCAACATTAAGAAGATCATGTCACATGGACTTTTTTTCCAGCTGATGCTTGTAATAGCATACTTCCTTATGAATGTCTATTTGATGCTGGTAAAATTAAAGATGTCTGCACATTATTCTTTTCACCTTGAATTTTTCAGACCTAAATGAACATGGAAGTTGGCTCCATTACAGGAGAAAGTAAGAACGTGTATTATTGTGATTTTTACACATGATTGTGACTTTTACTAGTTTAGATTATTTTATGAGTTTTTCTACCTTTAGAAAATGATAAGGATAGTAGACACAACTTCAAAAAGTGACCACAAGCTATATGCCAGTACTCTCATTTGACTACTTCCTCTCGGCATGCTTATTGTACATTGCACATAATCATGGTATGGCTGTGATAGTCAGGTAGAGTCCCGTGCTCTGCCTTTTGCTTGGCAATGTGAATCATATAAGAGTTGTAGTGTAGTAGGAGAAAGGGCAATAAAAAGGTTACTCTTGAGGTGAGTAGCGCTCTAGAATTGTGCCAATGGTCAAAACTCTTTCATGTTTAACCGTTACTGTTTCTGAGTTTGTTTTGCAGTTTGGATACCTTTATCTGTGCTTTGCTTGCCTTTCTATGTTTTTTTGAGCTTATATAAAATACTGTACTTTTTTATAATGTATATATTTATACACTTTTGTCATGGTTCATCATGGAATCTCCATTACCACTTAGACTTGTAAAACCAGCCAGGCAATATGAGGCACAGTTCTGCTCTCAGCCCTTGAGGCTTAGATTAAATATTGTTGTGCTTATGCTTTCCAAATGGGCTCATAAAAAACATCAATCAAGTCAACTTCACCCTCTAAAATCAGTTTTACTTAATTTTACAGCTCATATTAATGTCATTCAGAACTTGAATTAGATTATGCCACAATATTCAGCCACTAGTAACACCAGTCATGGGGATTTTACCCTTTATAATTTACCAGCATATATAGCCCAGTTTGGAGCAAAATTGGTTGTTCGGCTTGTAGAATTATTTCTTATTCAAAGATAGTCTGTTCTGTTGACTGTTTCTAATGTCACTTGGCCCTCTACTTCTTGCAGCAACTCTTTTGTCTTCGAGTATAGAAGATGTTAAACTTTCTGTATATTTCCTATGGTTCTGTAAATAACCATTTACCATATAGTGTTATTTAACTGTACATTTGTGTCCTATTTTACTCCTGTACAAGAAACCACTATTCTTTGGATGACTACATGACTGGCTTGTGGTTCTCTTTTCTTGTTTTAACAGAACATCTCAGGAACTGTCAACTAATGCCTCCCTTTTGCATAATGAGAGTAATACTGATTGTTGAGCATGCATTTGCATAACATATTTTATAAAGGAAAAACAAAGAATTAAAAAGAATGTTTCTGAATTATTAAAGAAGTGCTTTGTTGCATATTTGTGTTCTTTTTCCAGTTGTAACATTTCCTGATGCCCCCCTTGCCAGGTGCTGAGATGGTGCAAACACCCATACAGTTATTCCGATACCTCATGCGCTGCTGTAAACGGTTGCCTTCAACAAGTCTTCAGCATCATTACAGGCACTCAATCCGGCAGGTGAGGGAAACAAAGGGTGGCAGCATTTTTTTTGTACGTTGAAATGTTAGTCCTTCATGCGAGTTTGAAATGGTCCTTGCAGAATGACTTTCTGATGACTTTGCATTTGTTACTGCAACGAATGTTAATTTATTGTTTTTGTGATAATAGGGTTTTGTGATATGTTGATTTTTTCTACATCTTCTCTTGTGATGTACATGTTTTCTTCTCCAATTCTGCAGAGTTATAATGCTCATTCAGATGAAGATGATCCTCAAAGAATAAAACAGATCATTAAAAGGGCAATTGAAGATGCTGACTGGATAATGGAAAAAGTACATTTGTATTAAATTATACATCTTAAAAATTTCTACTCATAGGGTTACTGGCCAATAATTATTAATCAATCAATAGATCAATCCATTTTCTGTGCTCCAATTGCTAGTTCACAACTGATTGATATGTTTATAGACATTCTTATGAAGCTTTCTCATTAAGTAATTTAGAAAACAAACAGCAAAACAAACAGATGAGAAAAAAGTATTAGTTACAAGTAACATTAGGTAGATTTGTTAGATTATAGTGGATGCTGTAAATGCAGTTGTACACATTTTGCAATTAGGTGGCACATTTTGCAGCACACTAGGTAGGCCTATAATAAGTTTACTAAAAACAAAGGTTAAGAAACTACCTTCTTTTTTTTGAGTGTAGTTTCAGCAAAAACATGTTCATTTTATTAGCTTACTGAAGTTTAAAGCCAAAAAAATCTTTATGCCTTGTCTTTTATTACAGTATAAGAATATGTAAAAGGGTCAAGAAAGAAAACCGAGTGGAAACGTGAACTTCAGAAATCAACGCCCAGATTCAGGAATGTTGCAGCATGACAATCCAAAGTGAAATCCTTTGTGGGTTTTTCGTGTTAACAGCATGGTAATTTTGTTGCTAAAGTGTAAAATGGAATATTCTAAGAGCATCTGAAGCAATCTGAGAAAAATTCACAATTTCTATTTTTGATATTCTTGTCACATTCTCTCACCATACCTAAAATCCTTGTGTGTTTTTCACCTTACGCTAATATAAAAAATTCAATTTGTTTATCTGAACTGTATTTAGTACATAATTAGTACCTGTAATTTATATTATATACTGGTAGTTGTTTCTGAATTGACATTGGTTAACAGCTTAGTTCAGAGAAAGGTATTTCAGGGTATTCATCCATCCATTTCACAACATTCTGTGTCAGTGCTCTAAATCCAATAGAAAGTAGCAAAATCAGGTAAAGTATTTGAAGAGTAAGTGTACAACATGGTAAGTTTTATACTTCTGAAGAAAGAACCAGTACTTCATTGTTTTAACTATTTATAGCTTTATCAGCAATAGAAATACTGCACACTGTGTACAAAACGCCTCACAACAAACCCTTACAATTCCATTCATTTGTAAATAAATGTGGAAATATTACTTTCAATGCAATGAATGTTACCTATTCAGTAAAAATTGCATGGAAAATGTACCTAATACAGGTACTGCAATTTTTTTATAAGGGCAATGAAATGTTTTTGAAATCTAATTGATTTGTCTTGTATTTCAAAATTAATGTTCACCATTTTTGAATATATGCTTATATAAATAATTCGGATATACCTCTGTGTCTGCATGGGTTTGCTTTCTGGTATTTTGTTTTTCCACCTACATCGCTAATGACATGCTGGTAAGATTAACTGATGAATTTGTAATTTGGCCTGTGTCAGTGTATATGTGTAAGAGATCAGGCCCAAAGTCGACCGTTGCCCTGTACTGGGCTGTTTCCTGCTTAGACTCCAGAACCACCATCCACCAAGCAGGTGTGAGAATATAATGTACATGTTTTATAAATATGGATTAATTGAATCTTATATTTTCTTCTATTGTATCATGTAACATGCCAAGGAGCTGCATTTTTCATGGACTGAAATTTTTTTTTTTTTTTTTTTTTTTTTAAGATTCTTCTTATAGGAGAAACATTTTGAACAATTGCCTTCCTTATACTTCTGCAATATATAAATATCCCATTTTCTAATATGTGGTTTGCACCTTTTTATGCATTAATGCATATTTCTTTTAAACCAATGCATAAACTGAATTATAAGGAAGTCACAATTGAATTCCATTACGCATAATCCTCTTCCTAGTCTGACAACTTCCAGATCCAATATTTTCAAAGTTTGCATGGCTATCTTATCTTGAACTAAATATCTTGATGGAACTTTACTGTTTTGTCATCATAAAGTTCAGAAAGTGAAGAAACAAATTGGAAAGTTGTTCTAAAACAATAATCTGCTCAATTGTTAATTCCATTTTTACAATGCGTTGTATTTGTAGTAGCAACACATCCTTTTAGATCAAATTACTTAATATCAGGGAAAAAAATAATATGCTCCATAGTGAATATTATCCTAATGTGTTTCTTTTTTACTGAAGTAGAGGAAGATTAAGTGTCATGCTCAATGAAACATCTTAGACATTTTGTACAGTCGGGTGAGGTTTGGCTGGCATGGTTGAATAATATACCGTCATTGAAAAGAAAAAAGAAGCATACACACAGAGAGTAAATTTAGTGTCTATTGGTGCAAAAATCTGAGATTTATCCACCACTGCTAACCAAGCGTTTGTGACTTTGCTTTTTCTGTGTCCTTCCAAAGTCTTAGTGTACAGTTATGCACAATAATAGAACTGAAATATCAGGAAGGGTCATGCCACCTTCTGCTTTAGAGTCCTCTTTTGAATATGTGAATGTTTTAAATTCCAGATGAAGCAGCTCTAACTTTTCAGAAAAGTATCTGGTAATACATATTTGCAAATGCTCTGAAAAAATATAGAACTTTGGGAGAATGTTTATATTTAAAATTCTCCCAGCTAGAGTAAGTTGAAGATTTCTCAGAAAATGTTGTATCTAGGCTTACAAAGAAAAGTAAAGAATGCTTTAAATTTGGTATCTTTGTTTTTACTTGATTGAGCGCACATTCTGTGACATACTGTACCGTATTTACAAAAGTGTGTTTCACTGCACAAGACTTTTGGAACATTATCAATGGTTACTGTTTCATGATTTATCATAACTACTTTTATGATGCTGTTGCTTTATTGAAAAGATGAATTGACTTGGTCATATGTGCAGACAAAGTGAAAGCGCAAAATAAAAAAAGTTTCTGCATTTTCAGGTTTTTCTCCTATAGTATCTGTCTGGTATCTTGTATAGCATCTGGTTTGCAAGTAATTTTGGGTAAATATAAATGTTCTAGTCCTCCTTCCTTGTACTTTGTTTTTAAATTCTAATAAGCATTTTTAGGTTGTTTTGTAAAGTTTGTTACGGGCAATTTTTAAGCTTCAAGGCTTTTTCCTGGTAGATGACTTGTGATGTTTTCCTGGTCTGCTTATCAGAAAAGGTGTTTATTTCCTTGGTTCCATTTTAGCTAATCTCCACCTTGCATCTATGTGGTATTCCCCTGGCATAGTGTGCCTGCATTGCTGGTGTGCAAAAGTGAATCGTACAATTTGCCCAGCCAGTGATATTTGAGAAGGCTCTTAGTAATTAAAAGGTGCCTTGATAGAATGTTGACTTACTGTATGTTACTGCTGTGTTATATAACCCTGTTTTAATGTTAATTGAATATGCTGATGGATATCCTGCAAGTGTCCCTTCTCTGTTGTTAACAATTATGATGCCTTCATTGTACTTCTAAACAACTCATGTGAGATCAGATGTATTCTTACCTTAAGTGTCCTGCTTTAACGATTGGTTTATTAAGTGGAGTAAGAATTAGTTAATATTATTTATCCTAATATCAAGTATTCAATGTTAAACCGTAAAAAAAAAAAAAATCAACACTCTTATAATGTATAAAAACAACTATATGCAAACTGGGCTATACCACCCAAGTCCCTAAAAGAGTTGATTCTAAATATATGTTTGGACATTGTTGTCGTTAAAGATCTTTGTGTCACCCCAGTTTCTTCTTCCTCAGAAAGAACCCAAGATTGACTGATTTTCAAACACTTCTCTCTTAAGGTTTATCTCAAAACAACTGGTTCCATTTATGAATTCAAATTGACTTTTCCAATGTATAGTACTGTATGTGGTGAAAGCTCTACATTTTGTGCTCCTGAAAGTCAGTGCTGCTTTTCACTCATTGAGTTTTTCTGAAATTCTAGTTAGACTTTACACAGGTTTAGATTTCATTTCCTAGATGTACAATTTGTTTTAGTGCTTATTCTGCAGATGGTGCAGTGTTTATTGCTGCAGCTTCATTTTCCACAGTTCCTCGTTCACTGGGCATTTCCTGTGTGGAGTTAACAAAATCTTGTGCTTGTGTGTTTTTTTTGTTTTTTTTTTGAGCTAGAAGTCGAACCCATACTCAAGTGTGTCCTTATATGTCAACTTTAGGGCCTACTCTGCTGCTGTTGTTGGTGGATTTTTTTCATGTTACCCCATGACATAGTCCCCCATCACAGTACTGTGTCTGTAGTTTGTACAAATGATACTCACCTCTACTTTTTGGTTAAACCAAATGACTCAAATAAATTGGCCACCATGTACCCCAGGAATCTAAAGTACCAGGTCCAGTCTAAACTAGGTTCACTTCTTACAAATTTTAAGTCTGTATCTTCTTATCTCAAATGTCTTTTGACATTAAAATGACCTTTGACAAAGACATCGGAAAACTGATCCAATCTTTCTTTTGTACCTTGGGTCAAGGAACAAATCTAAAAAGAAGCCTTTATTACTTCTAGCAAATCATTATTTTTTAATTTCATCTCCCTTTGACTATTGCAGTTCTTTCTATTCATCTGAGTCATCATGGTGCCACCATGCCTGTTCAAATTCAGTTGAAAGAATCCTTACAAAAATTAAGAATTTCCATAACGCCATGTCCTTTAATTTTTCATTTACAGTTTACGTTTACATCCTTGCAGCAGTTGGATACAAGGAAGAAACTGACCCTAAATGGACACTCACCCATGTGCCCATATTCATTTACATCAAGCTCCTAACTTGTGTATTTTGATATGGATGAGCTTTTTGAAATATAAGGTAGCTTTTCAGAAGGGAAAGAATTAGAATTCATGGGATATACAGTGGTGTGAAAAACTATTTGCCCCCTTCCTGATTTCTTATTCTTTTGCATGTTTGTCACACAAAATGTTTCTGATCATCAAACACATTTAACCATTAGTCAAATATAACACAAGTAAACACAAAATGCAGTTTGTAAATGGTGGTTTTTATTATTTAGGGAGAAAAAAAAATCCAAACCTACATGGCCCTGTGTGAAAAAGTAATTGCCCCCTGAACCTAATAACTGGTTGGGCCACCCTTAGCAGCAATAACTGCAATCAAGCGTTTGCGATAACTTGCAATGAGTCTTTTACAGCGCTCTGGAGGAATTTTGGCCCACTCATCTTTGCAAAATTGTTGTAATTCAGCTTTATTTGAGGGTTTTCTAGCATGAACCGCCTTTTTAAGGTCATGCCATAGCATCTCAATTGGATTCAGGTCAGGACTTTGACTAGGCCACTCCAAAGTCTTCATTTTGTTTTTCTTCAGCCATTCAGAGGTGGATTTGCTGGTGTGTTTTGGGTCATTGTCCTGTTGCAGCACCCAAGATCGCTTCAGCTTGAGTTGACGAACAGATGGCCGGACATTCTCCTTCAGGATTTTTTGGTAGACAGTAGAATTCATGGTTCCATCTATCACAGCAAGCCTTCCAGGTCCTGAAGCAGCAAAACAACCCCAGACCATCACACTACCACCACCATATTTTACTGTTGGTATGATGTTCTTTTTCTGAAATGCTGTGTTCCTTTTACACCAGATGTAACGGGACATTTGCCTTCCAAAAAGTTCAACTTTTGACTCATCAGTCCACAAGGTATTTTCCCAAAAGTCTTGGCAATCATTGAGATGTTTCTTAGCAAAATTGAGACGAGCCCTAATGTTCTTTTTGCTTAACAGTGGTGTGCGTCTTGGAAATCTGCCATGCAGGCCGTTTTTGCCCAGTCTCTTTCTTATGGTGGAGTCGTGAACACTGACCTTAATTGAGGCAAGTGAGGCCTGCAGTTCTTTAGACGTTGTCCTGGGGTCTTTTGTGACCTCTCGGATGAGTTGTCTCTGCGCTCTTGGGGTAATTTTGGTCGGCCGGCCACTCCTGGGAAGGTTCACCACTGTTCCATGTTTTTGCCATTTGTGGATAATGGCTCTCACTGTGGTTCGCTGGAGTCCCAAAGCTTTAGAAATGGCTTTATAACCTTTACCAGACTGATAGATCTCAATTACTTCTGTTCTCATTTGTTCCTGAATTTCTTTGGATCTTGGCATGATGTCTAGCTTTTGAGGTGCTTTTGGTCTACTTCTCTGTGTCAGGCAGCTCCTATTTAAGTGATTTCTTGATTGAAACAGGTGTGGCAGTAATCAGGCCTGGGGGTGGCTACGGAAATTGAACTCAGGTGTGATACACCACAGTTAGGTTATTTTTTAACAAGGGGGCAATTACTTTTTCACACAGGGCCATGTAGGTTTGGATTTTTTTTCTCCCTAAATAATAAAAACCATCATTTAAAAACTGCATTTTGTGTTTACTTGTGTTATATTTGACTAATGGTTAAATGTGTTTGATGATCAGAAACATTTTGTGTGACAAACATGCAAAAGAATAAGAAATCAGGAAGGGGGCAAATAGTTTTTCACACCTCTGTAAATGTGAAGTGACAGAGCCTTAAAGTGTTCAGCTTGGTATCTGATTGCAATTAACAAACTTTGTGAGTAAAGTTTTAAACTTGAGTTTATTTGTCTAAACCTCAGTTTAATCCCAGGACACTTAAATATCTTGCATCGTTCTGGTTTTGATGTAAAAATGCCTTTGTCAGAAGCATTATGAGAAAGACTGTGAATCAAGAAAATGAACCATGATCTTATATCCAGATATAAAAATGAATAAATACCCAGTGTATGATCTTACAGTATGTTACATTCGTTGGTTTTACTTTCTTTTTCTTTTACAACACAATGAATGTTAAACTTTAACTTAAGGAAAACATGCCAAGTGTATTTTCTTTTCATTTACTGTAAGTCTTCAAACAGCCTTACACTTTCATTTTTGTTCAGTAATATTAGGGACAATGCATTGTTTTGTTTAGAGGCTTTCTAAACCCACTCAATCTAATTATAGTGTCTGAAAGGAGTGGAGACTATCCTGGCAGGAAGCGCCTCTTAATGGGGTGCCAAGCCAGTTTGCAATCACCAGCTTAACTTCACACACATGTCTTTGGGATGTGGGTCAAAAGCCTAATTACCTAAAGAAAAGTCCATGCAAAATGTGAAATCTTTATGCACATGTAATGTGGCTGGACATGAATTCAAACCTAGTCATCTAGAACTGTGAGGCAGCAGCACCGATCACTGTACAACCACTTCCCTTTGTTTGTCGGGTGGGCAATCCCAAAATTAATCGCCAGTCTGTTGACTCATTCTTTTGAAGATTTTGTTAGCTATTCCACAATGAGTATTTAGCAGTAAAGCTTGTTCTTTGTTTTGAAAGATGTGTTGGAGAAATGTGAAGCAACCATTGTCTTTGAGGTATAATCATGTGCTATTTTATCCCACTTCCCTGTGCAGTATGTCTCTTGTGTTTTGATGAATCTTATTCTTTTTAAATACAGCTGTCAAAGACATTACAGTGTCTGTGTCTCACTAACATTAGATTGGTGTTGTAATAAACAGTGAGTCATTTAACAGTCAATAAATACTTTGTGTGCTGAATACTAGCTCTGTTCACTTTGGTTCATAACTGCATTTATTTGTCGGGCTTCCTTCGAAATTGACTTGTCTTTTTTATTGAGCTATTTTTTCTGCTTGTTCCAAGAAAGGATCACAGTTGGTCAGAGTCTATCCCAGTGTCATCAGGTGCAAGACAGGAGCCATCCTGAATGTGACATGAGGCCATCACACTTACAATATATGGACAAAAGTGTTGGGACATACAGTACTTATTAATTATTGAATTCAGGTGTTTCAATCAGCTCATTGCCATAGGCGTATAAAATCACACACCTAACCATGCATTTACGAACATTTGTGAAACAAGATTGGGTCGTTCTGAAGAGCTCAGTGACTTCAAGAGGGTACTGTGATAGGGTGCCACCTTTGCAATAAGACAGTTTATGAAATTTCATCCCTGCTGGATATTCCACGGTCATCTATAAGTGGTATTATTGGAAAGTGGAAACGATTAGGAACAACAGCAACTCGGCCACAAAGTGCAAGACCACATAAAGTCGCAGAGTGTGGTCAGCAACTGCTAAGGTGCATGGTGCATAAAAGTTGGCAACACTTTGCTGAATCAATAGCTGAAGAGTTCCAAACTTCCACTGGCATTAATGTAAGCACAAAAACCGTGCGTCAGGAGATTCATGGAATGGGTTTCTGTGGCCAAGCAGCTGCATGCAAGCCTCAAATCATCAAGTTTAATGCCATGCGTTGGATGGAGTGGTGGAAGCATGTTCTATGGAGTGACGAATCACTCTTCCCTGTTTGGCAGTCAGTGAGCGAGTCTGAGTTTGGTGGATGCCGGGAGAAGGTTACCTGCCTGACTGCATTGTGCCAACTACAGTATGAACTTTGGTAGAGCAGGAATAATGTTGTGAGGCTGTTTTTCAGGGTAAGGGGCCTTCCAATGAAGAGCAATCTTAATGCTTCAGCATAGCAAGACATTCTGGACAACGCTATGCTTCCAACTTTGTGGAAACAGTTTGGGGAAGGCCCTTTTCTATTCTGTTCCTAATCTTGTGAAAAGCCTTCCAGGAAGAGTGGAAGCTGTTATAGCTGCAAAGGGGGGACCACCTCCATATTAAAGTCTATGTATTTGAATGCAATGTCATTAAAATTCCTGTTGGTGTAATGGTCAGGCTTCCCAATACTTTTGTCCATACAGTGTACATCAGGCCAATTCAGAATTGCCAGACTTCCTAACCTGCATGTCTTTGAGGTTGTAGGAGGAAACCATACATCCACAGTGAAAAATACTTTTCCAGTTGTTTATAAGTTATAGTTTAGGATATCACAAACCAAACTCGAGCATCATCTTCCAACTTCATAGTTAATTTTTCCACTTGCTGATCTACGTTTTGTAGAGGAGTTATGCTTATGGGAGCTAAAATTATGTAAATAATTGCCCCAGTGTCTTATACGTATAGATTTAGTGGTGGATTGTTGGCCACGCATTATTAGTCAATAATGAGTGGACCAGTTGCTAGCTAAGACAAGTTTGTAATTAAAACATTAGAAAAATTGTGAATAGAACAGGCCATTCAGCCCAAAAAGCTTGTCCATCCTACTGACATACGTTGTGCAAAATAGCATCAAGTTACAAGTTGAAGGTTTCTAAAGTCTTCCTCTCTACTACACTACTTGGTATTTTATCCTATGTGTCTATGTTTCTATGCATGAAAAAACTATTTTCAAGCATTTCTGTGAAATTTTGCCAAAACAAATTTCTAACCATGTCCCCTTGTTTTCTTTTTTCCATAATTTATTTTAAAGTAACAACTCTGATCAGCTGTGCTAATTCTTTTCAGAATTTTAAACACTTCCTTTTTAATCACAGTTTGCTTAAACTGAAAAAGTTTAACTCCTTCAGTATTTCCTCATAGTTCATACATCATAGTCTTGGAATCAACCTAGTTACTCTCCAGTAGACTTTCTCTAGTGTTGCTGTCTTTTTCTTTTAATTTGAAGACTAAAATTTGTACACAGTACTGCAGGTGAGGCCTGACAAGTCCACCGTAGTGAAAGGGTGAGTGTTTATGTGTCTGTCTGAGTGTCCATCCAGTTGCTATGTCTGTGTCATTCCAAAAGATGTCACATCACATGTTTAGTAATGAAATGCATTGCATTTGTCATTCCAACAGATGGCACATCATAGACATTAACACTGCTTTTATGAGGCATATAATAGAGACATATGCATTGCATATTGCACCGCAAACATTAACATCAAGGACTATATCGATTACTTAGATATCAACCTGTCTTAAAGGTAGCACAACTAGCTTATTATATAACTTAAATAAAACCTCCCTTAAATTATACTTCAAACATCGTGATATATAGCCTATCTCATCCATCCCTGTAATCAGGTCCACCAATTTTCAGAGAAAACCCGGGGGCTGGTGCACAGTATTGGCACTCCAGCCACTGTAAAAAACCTCACATTGTTCCATTCAAACTAGTGTGGTACAGAGGTGTCACCTATTGTATGGTTATAAATTGGGATCTTGAGGTGGTTTGTCGTGATGGGTGCAGCAACACGCTGTATCAGTGCATGCTCCCAGCCTCCTCCTCTTAGCTTTCTTGATCCCTTCAGTACACTGGATGTAGATTTCACTATGACTCTTAGGTCCTTTTCATAAGGGGTACTTTCAAATTTCAAACTTCTCATTCCATATTCTAATCTTACATTTGAATTTCCTACATGTATGATATTTTACATTTACTTACGTTAAATGTTTATCTGCCCTTGCACCTTAGTTTGGTATTGTCTGCAAACTTAACCAGCTTACTGATTATATTCTTGTTCACATCGTTTATGTATAGGGCTATTCAAAGTGAAAGAGCAGATTTCAAAAATGTATTTCAAACAAACTGTATAAGACAGAAACACATTCCACACATCAGTGGATAGAGGAAAGTTCAAAGTTTGGTCCTATGGTCCTTGAGGTTGCATGCACTCAACATGAGCACCATGTGTAGTGTGAAAAACATCAATACAATAGACCATTTCTTGGCACACATGAGTCAGCTAATCCCTATTTACTGAATTCACAGCTTCCTCAATTCGATGTCGCAAATCAAAACACTCTTTCTTTAATATACCCCCATAGATAAAAATCTCAGGGGGTAAGGTCTGGAGACCTGGGAGGCCATAGACAATGAGCAAGATCTTGTTGTCCACCTCTTCCAATCCATCGTCCTGAAATGGTTTCGTTCAGGAAACACCAGACCTCCAAGTGGAAATAAGGCGGGGCACCATCTTGCATAAAAATGAACTCATTTGAATCATCATGATGTTGGGGAAACAACCAGTTTTGTAGCATGTCCAGATATGAAAATCCAGTCACAGTTTCCTCCGCAAAAAAGAAAGGTTGATAAACTTTTCTTGCAGAAATGGTACAAAAACATTCACCTTCGGTGAGTATCTTTCATGTTCAATGACTATGCAAGAATTTTCATACCCCCAAATTCTATCATAGAGGTAATTAACCTTACCAGAGAGATGGAAGGTTGATTCATCCTAAAAAATTAGTCGTTCGGGAAAATTGTCCTCTTTATATCCTCCAGAATTGCATTGCAAAATGCAAACCTTTTTTCATGGTCATCAGGATGCAATGCCTGCACTAATTGCAACTTGTAAGGCTTCATATGTAGACGCTGTCTAAGAACACGCCATACTGTTGTTTGAGGAATTCCAAGATCAATGCTGGCCCGTGATGTGGATTTCCTAGGGCTGCATTTGAACACACCTCAGAAACACTCGACATTTTCATCTGACATGCATAGACGACCAGTGTTTGTATGTTTGCAGTGTAACAAAGGCGCTATATAGGCACCCGACCCAACACAGATGGACACAGAGGCACGTATAAACAAACACAGACTTTTATTTTATCTTCACCCGTGGGCGCACGTCTTCCCCGTGTCCCACTGGCAATACACAGTCCCTTAAGCACTCAACACACCAACAATACACTCTTCTCTTCCTTTACCACCACTCCTCCTCAAGCTTCATCTCTTTCCTCCCAACTCTGGCTCCTCGAGTGGTGGTGGCTGGCCCTTTTTATATCCCACCCGGAAGTGTTCCAGGTGCTTGACCAGCTGGTCCTAATTGCCCTTCCGGGTGGGGCTGAAGATACGTCCAGCTGGGCTGCTGACTCCATGCAGCTCCCCCTAGCGGCCATCCGAGCCCCCAACCAGGCTGTGGAGGACTCCATCTCCCATGGAACCATATGAGAGGTTGGGGGATCACTGTCCGCCAGGGAGGCTGCCACCAAGCGTCCTGGGGGAGGTATTGAGCTGCCCATGGTTGCTCCCCCGGAACAGATGCAGAAGGGGCCTCCCTGCCGGGCATGGGACCCGGCTGTCCGCCACAGCATATACAACCATCTTCTACGAATTTTTTATGCCACTCGTAAATTTGCTTATGACGAGGCAGCTGTTTGTTGAACCATCGGCGGAATTCATGTTGCACTTGAATAATGGAGTCACACTTCGCAAATTGCAACATGCAAAATGATTTCTCTTGTGGTGTTCTCGCCATTTTACTATAAACGAGAAACAGGTAGCATTCACTGGTACTTTTAGGCGGGCTTTTAATCTTTGAACTTTCCTCTATCCAGTGATGTGCAGAATGTGTTTCTGTCTTACACAGTTAGTTTAAAATAAATTTTTGAAATCTGCTCTTTCATTTTGAGTAGCCCTATATTTAAAAGCAGCATCAGCCACAACACTGATCCATGAGGAACACCACTTTTAGCATCACATAATCCTGAAACCTTTGCTTCTTATGTTTCAGGCCAATTTTGTTCCCACCTACAGACCATGCCATGAATTCTCACTTCTTTTTCTTTGATCACTAACCATTCATGTGGTTCCTTATCAAAAGCCTTCTAAAAATCTAGATAAATAATATAATAAGCATCTCTGTTTATGGTATTCTTTTGTTTCTTCCTCATATGATTCCAGCATATTAATGAAACAAGACCTGTCTTGTCTGAACCCCTTATTGGGTGTTTGCTAATACTCTTTTTCTAGACATACATGCTCAATCATGCAAATTAAGCGAACTGGCCAACAGTTACTTGGATCAGCCCGACCACCCTTTTCAATACAGGGAGATTCACTTGAAAGAGGCCCTGATTATTCTGCTGTAACTCCCGTTAGGATGAAGCAATCTGAATCAAACAAATGCGCTATATACTGTACTTTGACGTATGTGTGATCAATTGCATTACATGTGATGCTGGGTTTCCATTTTCTGCCAGACACATTTCAACACAGCACTCCATGTTCCTGAACGTATTGGTAAGTGTCTCTGGGGAAATAGCAGCAATTGAGCGCTTTGAGTAGTGAGAAAAGCACTATATAAATGTAAAGAATTATTATTATTATTATTTCACGTTGGATGTTTTCTTTCAAATCTTCCACAGAGCGAGGCTTATTCCAATAGACTTTTCCTTTGAGCATACCCCAAAGGAAGAAGTCTGGTGGTGTCAGATCCAGCGACCGTGGTGGCCAAAGCCCTTTTGAAATTACCCTGTTGCTGAAGAAGGACTCAATTTCTGCCATGCTCCTTGCCAATGTATGACACATTGCTTCATCCTGGTGGAAGTAACCTTCTGTTAACTCACGATCATCCAATTGATTCTGACATCGCCTTTAATGAATTGGTGACCCAATAGGTTCACACTATGAAGACACGCTGCTCAATACTGTACGCCACCATCCTGATGAGAAATCGAGTGACTGAGTGAAGGGGTTGGGCGGTATGTACCCAGAAGTTGCAAACTGAGGTTAAATGTTGTGACGGCTGTCTGGCGCCTTACCTCATCACTCCAACGCAGGGCATTCCAGTACACTGTATTAATCCCAGAGGAGAAATTGTCTTTTCACATGACATTTGGTGGTCAGAGCGCAAGGTCCGCTAATGTACAGCAACCCTGGAGTAATTTTCAGGGTAATGTTCCTTTTTTACGTCCTTATTTATCCATATCAGAGCTTTCTTTAATTTCATGCTACTTCTAAATTTTGTAATTTTATGTAAAACTCTTTTAAATTTGACCCACGTCTCCTTAAGTGTCTCCATACTACAACGTTGTAAAAAGCTTATTCCAATTTAAGCTACTGAACCTTTGCCGAATCTGTTAAAAGATTGCCTTTCTAAAATTAAATTTACCTGCCTTTGTTTTAGAATATACACTCTGCTGAACACTGTGAAACCTATTACACTATATCCTAATGGTTCAATCACCTTTGCCCTTTCACTTCTATTCTTATTATTATAGAATACTACACTGAAAAAAGGGAAATGGCAGGTTGTTACAAAAATGTATTTTCTTTATAATACATGTATTGTTTATGTTCCACTTTTGAACATAACTTGGTCATGTTTAATTTATTGAATCTTGTGGGATGTACAATATACTAATTTCAGTCATTTAGATAGAAGTCAAAATAGTTATATTTAGTCCTCACCAGAAATTAATACGCACCAAGCGGATCCTCGTCAGCGGAGGTTGGATAAGTTGGCGGTAAACTCATGTGACTTTCAAAGAAGCAACAGGTTGTGCGTTTGAGTTATTGTCGCTGATTAAAAGCAAAAGGTTAGTGAAATAAAAGTTAAAAAAAACAACACACGAGAAATATTCAGATATTTATTTACAACACTTAATCACACAGACTAACATTACTCTGTTTTGCATTTTTCTTTGTATTCTCTTTTAATGTTTTATCAAACTATACTCACTAACTACCGTCACAAGTCAGTAAATGTACTATTAAGTTGTCTAGAATTACTTGCTTAGTACAGCGATGTTTACGTACTAAAAAAAAAAGTTCTGACTTTCATTACGGATGTCACAGACATGCAAGTAGGAGAGAGCTGAATGGACCAAGTGAAGGTAATTCCACGCCAGGCCAGGGGTTGGCGGGGTGCGCTAAACCTACTTCTGTTGTCTCTGCAGACCAAAAACGGGAAAACCTATCTGATTTGACCTTGAAGACGTCACTTCCGGTTCCAGTGCCCAAAAGCACATCAGTTCCGATTTATGACATCACTTCCAGTCTTGGCATTTAAAGCTGCCATATTTTCAACCTTTCAACAGTTCGGTTACAGACTCCAACCGATGCACATCAGTGTTATTTCCAAAACCCATTTGCAGCCAGGGAAATTATATGGGAGGCTGCCCCAAACCTTTTTTGAGTGTGCCGAGTCTAGTAATTTCACACGGGTCAACTACTTTCAGCATTGCTGTTCATTAGTATTATCATAACATTGCTCAACCAGATAAACACTATTAATGCAGACAAATAAATAATACAATGCAGTTGCCGAATTTGCTCATTTGAAAATAAAAAAACTAAAAAATATTTTATGAAAAAAGGTGCCAAGCAGCAATTTTTGCACTTTATATTTTACTAATATTTAACATTTATTCTATAATATATATAGTTACATAAATATAAATAAATGAATGTATTTTATTATATAACACTCTATCCAAGGTGCATTTTGTGTTTATATTTAGTTATACATTGGTCATGGCATTCTGGCACAGCCAAAGAAGCAGTGTTCTTGTACAACTGTTGTACATTTCAGCTTTTGAATACTAATCTTTTGTATTTTTCTTTGGTTTGTATTGTTTTTACCAAATAAAACTAGTTTTGGTATAAACAAACCTGTTTATTTCTTATTAATAACTTTGAACATGAACTATAAAATGATATTGGAACAAGTACAATTGACAAACTAAAAAGGTTAGGGGTAAGTAACTTGGTGAGGTGCATTTTTTAAAAAGCTTATAAAATAATTGTTAAAATATTATGCTTTATTGACATGAGTCATGTTCATTTAACATAATATAATTAATTTAACAGAGAATGAAAAAGTTTAATTCATTTTGTATAAAAATGTCATATTGCTTCAGGATATATTAATTTAGTGCATTAAGCATAATTGCATTATTTTTGATAAAAAACAATTTTATTATGTGCAACCGATGTACATATTTTTTTTTCTTTTAATCTGGCATGCCATTTTTTTTCAGTGTATATCTAGGTAGGCGCTCACCCTGTTTAGTGTTTTAACATACTGAATTAAAAAACAGACACTCATTATGTTTAAAAACTCCCGTTCTCCTAAACTCATGTGTAAGTCTGTTTTTTTTTTTGTTTTTTTTTGGTTGGGATATCATTGGAGGGCGGCACGGTGGCGCAGTGGGTAGCGCTGCTGCCTCACAGTTGGGAGACCTGGGGACCTGGGTTCGCTTCCCGGGTCCTCCCTGTGTGGAGTCTGCATGTTCTCCCCGTGTCTGCGTGGGTTTCCTCCGGGCGCTCCGGTTTTCTCCCACAGTCCAAAGACATGCAGGTTAGGTGGATTGGCGATTCTAAATTGGCCCTAGTGTGTGGTTTTTGTGTGTCCTGAAGTGAGTTGGCACCCTGCCTGGGATTGGTTCCTGCCTTGTGCCCTGTGTCGGCTGGGATTGGCTCCAGCAGACCCCCGTGACCCTGTGTTCAGATTCAGCGGGTTGGATAATGGATGGATGTCATTGGATGGGTTAATTTTGAAGATTAACTGAGAGATGACAATTCTGTTATTTGTATTTCCCAAATAACTTCATTAGGGTTATGTGTGGAGTGCCCACTTGGGTTCACTGGGTAATCCAGCTGAGATGCTCACCTTTGTAACAGCAAGCTGGTGTTCAAGAGTGACCACAGGCTTCGATACTGAGAGTGCCTCTGATATTCCATAACTCAGATGCATGATCGCTTAAGTAAAGGACAAATATTTGTCTTAAACTTCACTTCAGGAACTAGTGCTCTGTCTACCCATGCTGATAAAATAAGGACTATTATTCAGACAGAAAGTAAACACAAAAACCCACCTTGCCTGTTGGTTAGGGAGGGAGCAGAGAAAGTCTGTTTAAATGACAGTAGGTACTGCTCAAAACTTTTAAATTGTGTTGTAGGTGTTCAGGTTTTGAGTGTACAACCTGAAAGTACAAGAACATTTGTGATATTACATGACACCATCTAGAAGACCCCAGTGACAAAGTATGAGGACCCTCCTGAAGTCAGAGCCATGACCTTTGATTTGCTTGCACTTGAATTGAATAGCTGGGGTTGGATTTGGAAATATAAGGCCAAAGGTCAGAATTCTGCTCACTGGTTCACTGTACAACTGTGAACAAATCTAACCTTTTTGTGAAAACTATAGGAGATTTTATCATGAAAGTTGCTTTAAGGCTGCATTTACTCAGAGAAACACTGCATAAAGAGTGATAGATTAATTTGGAGCAAAGAAGACAACAACTCTCTAAAAGAAAAGGAAGGTTTCTCGAAAAAATGGAGAATTACAAGTTGGGGAGAGAGCAGAGTGCTGAGATGCCTGGTGGGAGAGTCACCCTACCTGTTGAACAGGACACCTGTTGTTCGCATAGCTGTGTGGTTTGACTTTGTGTTTCTGTTTGATTTCTGCTGCATCCTGGGAAATTTTGATGTTAATGCTGATCAGGAATACTCTGAGACACTGTGAAGTATACATTAATATTATTGGCACTGTGAAATTGGCCTGCTTGTTGTTTCCATGCTGCTTTGCCAGGCCTTGCATTACTAGGGTAACTCTGGCTTTCATTTTTAACAGGCCTGGTCTATGTTTGAAGTACAGTGATTTAGTTATTTTGTCTGGTGGATATACAAAATATTCTGTCAACAGGAATGCAAAAGCCAGGAGAAAGGCACACTTTTATATAAATGGGCAGCAGCTCCATAACGCAGATTCTTTCATTGAGTTTCACTTTTGCGTTTACTAACAAATTCACAGAGCTGCAAAGTGTTATAATTGTAGCAATGTTGGCGGCTTAGGAACTGTGAAAAAAAAAACAAAAAAACAGGAAAGCAAATCAGTACTTTTTCTGGGGTTTTTTTCGGTTGCAGGTGAAAGAAGGAGGGAGGGAGAGAAATGTCATCCATTCAAATCTACAAATTCCAATATTTACAGTTCACCTGTCATCACTGGAATCTTGCTGTTCATTTTCCTCTTGATACCTGAGCGACTTTCAAACCCTTTCTTATCAGATTTTGTAAATGGCACGTCATCACAATGGCTAATCTTGGGGAATTTGTCTTTAGCAGGTAAAGGCAGTATAATGAAGTTGTTCATTTGGGATTTGGCAGTGAGTGCCCTCTTTGCTCGTCAAGTCCATCCTAGTAATACGGCAGAGGAAAAGCCAGTAACCAAGAGGCACGTACACCTCTGGTGCAGGGGGCCAACTGAGGGATGGCAACTTGAATTCTTATGCTTAGAGCACGACTCCCTGGCTCAAACGTTGCTGATGTCACCCGAGAGTGCATTTGCCACTTTTATTCCGTATTTCTAATGCAGATAAATCTTTGTTTTTAGTGTAGTTCAGTGAATGTTGGTTTTACACAATTTGTCTTTTATTTTAGAAACTGCATGACATTTTGTGTACTACCACAAAACAAAAATAAATTCTCACAGAACTCATGTCGCATAATCCAAAAAGTGTGCAGTTTTTTTCTTTCTAATAGTTACTTCCTGAAAGCTCTGCTTTAAATGTCAACAAGGATGACATTATTCCCACAATGCCGTGCATTAGCATTGAAGATCTACGTCTAGTCCTTGTTCACTGGTGAAGAAACCTGTCTTTCATTCAAACACAGAGCATTGTGAAAGTGACATCTTTCCTGTTGACATTTAATGCAGAGCTATCAGGAAGTAACCATTGTCACACACGTGCGCCTGGGAGACAGTAGCAGTCTGCACTAATACCTCCTCTCATTCCTTGCAGGACCACTTAAGAACTTCACTTCCTGTTTCAGTATAAGACCGCCCCTGGGATGACATCACTTCCCATTGACGACCCGCCTCCTCCACCCTCTCCACCATATAAACCCGACAATCTTCCTGGTCTTCAGTCTCTTCTATATGACTCAGTTTGAAGAGACAACTCTCTTTTCTAACCAAAAGATATTTTGCCTTACAGCAATCCTAATAATATACAGGGCGGATCCCCCCAAACCTTTATCTTGTTCCCTTTGTTTTCTTACACCATTAATAATAAAAAATGCACACATTTTGACCATACAGATGGATATCAAACATGCGGATTTTGCAACACGAATTACATGAGAATTTATTTTCTTTTATCTGTAGACATTGTCCATTTTGTTTGGCTCTGTCCAATGTTGCCTAGACATTAGAGGAGGAGAGGCACTATAATGCCAAGAAGTATCTTGCATTCAGTCAGATACTCCTGAAGGAAGGTAACAGTGTCGTGATGCATCAGTTGGGAGACTACTCTACCAGCCCATGAAGTTTTGCAGCATCATGAATGCACATGTATAAGGTTGACTAACATACTCCATATATGGATGTTTCAGAGCAGCGTCCAAGGAGTGCTCACATATGCACTTATGCAAGGTGATTTTGATTTGTAAAGGGTAAATTGAATAAAAATCAGCATATTTTCCTGCACAAAGTTTTACAAATGAGGCCCCAGGTCTGGACTGGCTAGCAGGACACTTGGGAGAAATGCCGATGGCCTGGCCTGTCTTTTAACTGATTTGGCTTGATCCACATGCAATGTTTTTTTTTCTTTCCATCCCGAACACAACTCAGAATTTTACCTGGTACAGTAGGAGAGTAGGCTAATAAATTGAAAGGGTAGGTGATGGAAAGAAAATGGCAAAGAGGAGCTGAAAGGGAGCGAGAAAAAAAATGGAAAGCTCTGCATGTTGGTGCTTCCAAAAGCAGCAAAATCACATAGTTATTTCGAAGTGTGGTGAATCACACATCCCAAGTCTCATGGAGTGCCAAGGAGTCACGCAAAAATCACTGTCTTATTATAGATTCCCACCTGGACATCCCTCTTCCTCTCAATTATTTTGGCAATACCCCAGTATAAAAAAAAAAGGTAGCATTTTCACTATTCCTTTCTCTTATGGAATGAACTCCTTGTTGGATGATTCCATCACTACACGCACAGTACACGTCTGAAGTGTGGGTACACAAAAGTTTACCCATGCCTTATAATTATTAAAAATATCATTACTTTAGCTTACTCACTGTTTTTAATAGCAATTTTCCCAAAGCCGAAGGTGTTTCAAACAATTGCAAGACATTGGTTCTCGATGAACAAAATATCCATCCATCCATTATCTAACCCGCTGAATCCGAACACAGGGTCACGGGGGTCTGCTGGAGCCAATCCCAGCCAACACAGGGCACAAGGCAGGAACCAATCCTGGGCAGGGTGCCAACCCACCGCAGGTGAACAAAATATCCAAGTGGAAAATCTTTACTAAATAATACTGCATAGTTCATTGAAAACAAAATGATGTAACAAGGGATGTAACAAGACCCATTGAAGTCTGGATTCAACGTCACATTTTAAAGGATATGCCTCCCTCATGCCTGGTCAGAAACATGCACACCAATAGCCAGTTGGAGGTCATTTTGTAGGGCTTTGGAAGTGCTCCCTTTGTTCCACCCCACACAAAAAAGCAGATTCTAGTCCTGCTGATGGCCCTGTCCAGCTCTCCTCATGCAACGGTCCATCCCCTAGTGTCTCCTCCATGCCCTTGAGGCTGTGCTGGGAGACAGCAAATCTTCTTGCATTGGCAAATATGGATGTACCATCCTGGAGGAGCTGGATTACTTGTGCTACCAAAATCTGGTGCAGGTACAGCCTCATGCTGCCAGTAGTGACAAGGACACCAAGTCAGGAAGATCAAGGAGAGAGCACTTGTCTATGTCCACCATTCCCTTTTTGGGGGTTGTCTTGCTGTTGCCTCTTCAGTGCACCTGCTGTCACTTTCATTTGCACCATTATGCTTCATAACTGGACAGACTGATATCCCTCAAGCTTAGCTGACTTTGTGTTAGACTTTGATGATCAAGTGTTCCCTTAATTTTTTCAGCAGTGTGTTTTCTTATTTTTTGGAATGAAAACCAAGTGATAATCTGTAGGTAAAAATCTGGCTGTTGACTCATTTTAATTTCCCAGCCAGGTTAACCTTCTTTGAGCAGTGTGCATATATATATATATATAGTCACAAACTCGACCAAGAGCCTAAGCAAGGTTTGGGACAGCCACCCATATATTGTTTCCTGGCTGCAAAATTGAAAAAATGATAGAACTGAACTGCACGATTCAGAGTCCAAAATAGAACTGAAGGGATAGGGGAAAAGTGGCAGCTTTTAAAGGACAATACAGAAAATTACATTGGGGGATCGGAACCGGAAAGGTCTTCATCCATAGGCTTGGGCCCAGAAATGACATCAAAGGGGTCGGAAGCAGGCTTGACATCATCAGGACCAGGCCGGATTTGCCATGAATAGTTTGCAGAAAAGCGAGAAAAAGAGTCAGTGCACTCTGCTACATCCCGGTCTGGCTCGGAATTACCCTCATTCCAGCCCTTTAGCTGCCTCCCATGTGCACGTGTGTGACAATATATACTATATATATATATATATATATATATATATATATATATATATATATATATATATATATATATATATATATATATATAAAATCCTAAGCCTAAAAGTGCAATGATTTTGTGCAACGATTTTATGTCACATTTTTATGTCACATTTTTTGTCACGCTTTAAATCAGGCTTATTTTAAAAACTACATATATATGTTTAGTATCATTCTTTTCAGAATTTATCGAACTTTAATGTGATGTTGTTAGATTTTCACATTCTTAGTCCATTTTTAAATTATAAACTAAAATATCAAGAAGGTCGTGGTTTTTAATATGAAGAAAGTTGTGTTTTTTATTTTTGATTGAGTAAACTTTCTTTCACAGGAACAAAGTATTAAAAAAAATTATCTATTCATAAGACCAATGTTTTAGTTAGCAGAAGGTCGAGTTATGATGATCCATTGCATACCACTTTAGTTTTCATGTGATTTTTCCTGTTATTTAAATGAGTCATTTTTTTAAAAAAAGTTTTTTTTTATCTATAAAAATGTCAGTTAAAATGAATTGTTTATTTAGTCTCTTATAAGTACTTATCGAGCATAGTGGACCTCAGTTTCACGGGAATAGTCCAATCGGTAAGAGAGTAAATATTTTATTCTCATCTCATGATTTTTACTCCATTAAATAACACTGGTCAACAAGCTACTGGGAGTCTTTCACCTTTATTTTAATTGGTTTCACTTGCGACTCCAAATCTGAAAACCGTATTCGTCCAGCACGTCCCGTTTTTTAATTATGATGTTCCAGGTCTTGGACAACTAGGGTGACTGGACAGTAAACGTGGATAACCATTTTGATAAATACCGGTAATTCCACTAGGGATGCCATTGAGATAAAAGAATTCACCACACGTTACTAACAGCTGTGAGTTGTTTACCTTGTTATTATTAATTTTATTTAAAAATTATTCATTTTTAATTAGCAGAAAAAATATTTGTTACTGGTTACCATGTCTTATATGACTCTAAAGTATAATGACACAACTCAGACATGACGGTGCAGTAGGTAGAGGTTTAACTGTTAAACATAACATTGCATTTCAGGACATTTTGTTCGTTAGATTCACCATTACTTTGAAAATTTTGTCAAGGCGATGGACAGAATTTCAGCATTTAAGAAATAAGTTTGGTCTCAAGAAAAGTGAAGCCAAAATTAAGGAAGGTGTTTTTGTTGTTCCTGAAATCCGTGAACTGATGCTTGATGATGAGTTCAAAAGGAAACTGAAGCCCACTGAATCAGCAGCATGGGAAGTATTTGTGCGTGTTGTCCAGAATTTTCTTGGCAATCACAGAGCAAAGAATAATGCTGAGCTTGTGGAGAACCTGCTGAAAGCGTATCAGGTTATGGGAGCTAGAATGTCACTGAAGATGTATTTTTTTACATTCTCATCTCGACTTTTTTCCACCAAATCTGGGTGATGTCAGCTATGAGTATAGGGAAAGATTTCATCAAGATATAAAGGTGATGGAAAACTGATATCTGGGAAAATTCACTCCGAGCATGATGGGTGACTACTGGTGGTTCTTGCAAAGAGAGATGGATGTGCAATTCAAGCACAAAAGCGAGGGCCTCCAACATTTTTGGGCACGCTGACCTCACTTTTATATTGAGGTAAATTGACATAAATATGCTTTAACATGTCTCTGGTATCGTCTTCTGGTTTGTTTTCAGAATAAACACATCAAAACAATTTTGGTAGGACACAGTCCAAACTTCAGCTATCGTGTCGATATATTATATTGATATTCAAAAGTGTCAAAACATCAATGATGTGTATTTCAAAAACCTGACGTGCTAGCTTAATCTGATTTCATATAAGAAATCAGTGTAAAAAACGTAATAAAGAGCTGCTCTGAAGTTTCCAGTAGCAAACAAAAAATATTTTTGTAGACCAGTGTAATAATTAATTTTTCTTTTATATATTTATAGAATTTCGTGATTTTAACTCCAATAAATAATCATTTTTCTTTTGTACATTTACAGATTTTACTAATATTCTTGACCCTCTAGTATATATATTTAGTGGATCCAGAAAGTATTCACAGCGCATCACTTTTTCCACATTTAGTTATGTTACAGCCTTATTCCAAAATGGATTAAATTCATTTTTTTCCTCAGAATTCTACATACTACACCCCATAATGACAACGTGAAAAAGTTTACTTGAGATTTTTGCAAATTTATTAAAAATAAAAAAACTGAGAAAGCACATGTACATAAGTATTCACAGCCTTTGCCATGAAGCTCAAAATTGAGCTCAGGTGCATCCTGTTTCCCCTGATCATCCTTGAGATGTTTCTGCAGCTTAATTGGAGTCCACCTGTGGTAAATTCAGTTGGTTGGACATGATTTGGAAAGGCACACACCTGTCTATATAAGGTCCCACAGTTGACAGTTCAGAGCACAAACCAAGCATGAAGTCAAAGGAATTGTCTGTAGACCTCCGAGACAGGATTGTCTCGAGGCACAAATCTGGGGAAGGTTACAGAAAAATTTCTGCTGCTTTGAAGGTCCCAATGAGCACAGTGGCCACCATCATCCGTAAGTGGAAGAAGTTTGAAACCACCAGGACTCTTCCTAGAGCTGGCCGGCCATCTAAACTGAGCAATTGGGGGAGAAGGGCCTTAGTCAGGGAGGTGACCAAGAACCCAATGATCACTCTGTCAGAGCTCCAGAGGTCCTCTGTGGAGAGAGGACAACCATCTCTGCAGCAATCCACCAATCAGGCCTGTATGGTAGAGTGGCCAGACGGAAGCCACTCCTTAGTAAAAGGCACATGGCACCCACCTGGAGTTTGCCAAAAGGCATCTGAAGGACTCTCAGACCATGAGAAAGAAAATTCTCTGGTCTGATGAGACAAAGATTGAACTCTTTGGTGTGAAGGCTAGGCATCACGTTTGGAGGAAACCAGGCACCGCTCATCACCAGGCCAATACCATCCCTACAGTGAAGCATGGTGGTGTCAGCATCATGCTGTGGGGATGTTTTTCAGTGGCAGGGACTGGGAGACTAGTCAGGATAAAGGGAAAGATGACTGCAGCAATGTACAGAGACATCCTGGATGAAAACCTGCTCCAGAGCGCTCTTGACCTCAGACTGGGGCGATGGTTCATCTTTCAGCAGGACAACGACCCTAAGCACACAGCCAAGATATCAAAGGAGTGGCTTCAGGACAACTCTGTGAATGTCCTTGAGTGGCCCAGCCAGAGCCCAGACTTAAATCCGATTGAACATCTCTGGAGAGATCTTAAAATGGCTGTGCACCGACGCTTCCCATCCAACCTGATGGAGCTTGAGAGGTGCTGCAAAGAGGAATGGGAGAAACTGGTCAAGGATAGGTGTGCCAAGCTTGTGGCATCATATTCAAAAAGACTTGAGGCTGTAATTGCTGCCAAAGGTGCATCAACAAAGTATTGAGCAAAGGCTGTCAATACTTATGTACATGTGATTTCTCAGTTTTTTTATTTTTAATAAATTTGCAAAAACCTCAAGAAAACTATTTTCACATTGTCATTATGGGGTGTTGTGTGTAGAATTCTGAGGAAAAAAATGAATTTAATCCATTTTGGAATAAGGCTGTAACATAACATAATGTGGAAAAAGTGATGCGCTGTGAATACTTTCCGGATGCACTGTATGCATGCCTGACAACAGTCGGGGCATGCTCCTAATGGGATGACGGATGGTGTCCTGGAAGATCTCCTCCCAGATCTGGACCAGGACATCACTGAGCTCCTGGACAGACTGAGGTGCAACCTGGCAGCGTCGGATGAGACCAAAACATTATGTCCCATAGGTGTTCTATTGGATTTAGGTCAGGCAAGCATGGGGGCCAGTCAATGGTATCGATTCCTTCATCCTCCAGGAACTGCATGCATACTCTCACAACATAAGGCCAGGCTTTGTCGTGCACCAGGAGGAACCCAGGACCCACTGCACCAGCATAGGGTCTGACAATTGGTCGAAAGATTTCAGCCCGATACCTAATGGCAGTCAAGGTCTGTTCGTCCTTCCATGGATATGCCTCCCTAGACCATCACTAACCCACCACCAAACTGGTCATGGTGAATGATGTTACAGGCAGCATAACGTTCTCCACAGCTTCTCCAGACCCTTTCACGTCTGTCACATGTGCTCAGGGTGAATCTGCTCTCATCTCAGCGCCGCCAGGAGGTGCTGCAGTGGGAGCTGCTGGGCACTTCTGGGCAGTAGTTTCACCACACCCAGTGCCTAATAAAAGGAGCCAGCGACCACCACTCAGGGCCAGAGTCGGGAGAGAGAAGACGAAGCTGCCTAGGAGGAGTGGAGGAGAATACTTTAATTTATTAGTGTTTTGGTGTGTGCTGTGCTTGGGACTGTGTACTGCCTGTGGGACACGGGGAAGACGTGCGCCCACGGGTGAAGAAAAATAAATAGTTGTTTATTTTATGTGTGCCTCCGTGTCCAGTCTGTGTCGGGTCGGGCACCTATATAGCACCTTTCACAATATATATATATATATATATATATATATATATATATATATATATATATATATATATATATACACAGTATAATATGAAGTACGTATTTATAATAAATTTAAGTAAATAGGCCAATTAGGCAAAACCAAATTAACTCTCCTTTCTTCCTAATGTCATATGCTATTTATCTTTTTAATCCATTACAAAATTATGAATAAAAGCTGCAGTACAATTTTTGTGGAATGTGTGATTATTATTTTGTGTTTCTTCAGAGAGGCAAAGCATAGGGGGGGCTGTAAGGAAATTTCAATATGAAACAGGAAAGTCCGAAAGACAAATCGACCAGAGCAGAGGTGCAATTTACTGTACATCTTTCATTGAACACCACAACTCAAACTTTCATATAGAGACAGAATTCAGAGGTCAGCTTACACATGAAACTCTTGTGAATCTGCTGTCTTGCAAAAGCAACAAATTCATCAACACATGCTGCTATGATTTTGAGATATCTGCGGATCTGTTTGTCAGCTGTATGTAGTTAAAAAGAAAGTTTGCGATTCAGAAGTTATTTCTTCAGTTATAAACCTGGAACTGAGGTGAAGCCACCCCAACATCCCAGCCGAAATCAGCTCTTCAAGAACAGCCTATCTCGGTAACAGCAACATGTTGCAGCTAACGTTTCATAATTGTATTATTGTGTATACACTAACTGCAATTTCACTTGCTAGAAAGCAAAACTGGTTTTCTAATCAACATTATTATATAACTAAACCTGTTTTGGCACAGTTTGTTTTGGATGTCAATGAATATTTCCAGGATAGTGGCACAGAAACCTATGTCTGTATGAAGATAAATCATTTCCATAAGCAGTGGTAGACCCATCTGAAATGCTGTGACAATACTGGACAACAGACTCACTGCAGCTTTTCAATACAACTGCAAAACCTACTGGCTTGCACCTAACAATATTTTACAGCTTTTACATTAACATATCACTTTTATCTGTTTTAGGACTGGGAAAAGTGCTGTAATAAATTTGTAATTTATCAGATTTATTTTATGTTCATTCAAGCTGTAATGTTTTTATTCATGTCATACAAGGGAGTGGCTTCTGTGGTATTGTATGGATGTCTTACTTTATTATCTTGTAATCTTTTGTGATGTAGAAAGCACTTCGTGCTTCCGTCAGAAATGTATTATATGAGTAAAATTATTGTTACTATTTTTTTTATTGCTATATCTCAAGCAAGGCTATCAATCTGACTATATGGGTTCTGATAGACCCTGGAGTTGATGAGCAGAATTTGTTCATCTTGCAAAAACTGTACCAATACACTGCCATGTCCGCCTGTCTCACTACAACCTGTTGACTGGATTTGGCTACATGTTCCTGCTGACCTTGTCTGTGAAATAAGTGGCCTGTGAATGAAACCTCTCCACAATAAAGCTTGTGGAGAACAGGTCTGAGGACCTCTGTTACACAGGGACATTTTGTGGTCTTTGTTTTCATATCAGTGGAGATGGAGGTTCTTGAAATCTTACACTATCTGCTGATTTTCTAGGCGAGGAAAAAAACATCTTTTATATGTACATCTATGGGGTGGCCAGGGTGGATGTGAGATTCACAGTCTGAATTTTAATCCCAGCCTTGCCCTGACTGTCACCCTCCAGGCCCTGTGTTTGCTCTAAATCAGGGGTCCTCAATCACAGTCCTGAAGGGCCACAGTGGCTGCAGGTTTTTGTTCTAACCTAGTTGCTTAATTAGAAAGCAATTGTTGCCAATAATTTAATGTCATGGCTTGTTAGTGCTTTAACTCTGCTATGTCAGGTAATTCTGATATCCAAGTTTTCTTCCCCTTTCAAAGGATATCATCCAAATGATCTGAAGGCTAAAATGGATGAGTAATTCTTAGTCCTTCACTTTTTTCACTTCACTTTCCTTCAAAGTATTTAATTAAACCCAATAGTGCATGATAAATACACACAGGTGTAAATGGTAACAAGCTAAATGGAGAAATGCTGCTCTCTTTTGTAATTTGCAAGTTATTGCTAATTAGGAGCAATTAAAAACCAAGAACACAGCTGTTTAAGACTAAAATAAGCAATAAGGGTTCAAAATCTTAACGAGTGAGACAACTAAAGTGAAGCAGAAGAGTTACTTGAGCAATAAGTGCTTCTTATTAAGCCATTGGATTGGAGCAAAAACCTGCAGCCACTGCGGCCCTCCAGAACCGTGATTGAGGACCCCTGCTCTAAATCATTTCAAGATAACAGAGTAGACAACAAGAATTATCAAAACAATTAACAGAAAAAATGAGACAGTAAATAATGTAAATGTTCAGCTATTAAGTCAAGAATAAAATGTTCGCCCACAACTTTCAAAACGTGTTTAAAGCAGCTCAGGGTCAGTGTTCTGGGAGCTGTCTTGCCACATCAAATTAAAGTCAGAATCTAGCCTTGGATGGGATGCCAGTCTATCTCACTCACACTGGAGTCAACAATTATCCTGCCTTTTGTGTCTTTGGAATGGTGCCCAGAGAAAACTTACATAGACAGTGACTCGGCCAAAGTGGGCAGCAGACACAAGACAGTGTTCAAGCTGCATTTCTGTTCTGATGCATTTATATTTTCTGCTGCCCTACCCATCAGTCATGTGTCAATCACTTCTACGGACTCATATGTCCTAAATCACTGTCCAATTAATTAGTTTAGCAAATGTAAAAAGAAAAATTAAATGGGTCCATTTTCTTTTTTTTTCTTAGCTTGGTTTCATTGCTTCATGTTAACATGTGGACTACTTGTAAAATATGTGTCAGTCTTAAGAATGCACCTTCTGAGGAATGGTATATTATTGACTATGCTGTTCTTTTAAATGTGAAATATTACACTTGTGGGCACCTGCTTACAATCACAGGAAGCTTAATTACATCAAAAAATTGACACTAATACTGTTTTCCTATGGTTACTGGGATGTTTTTGCGGTTTCTTGAACCAGGTCTTTATGTGGGCCGCAATGATAACATGGAAATAGCCACATATTACTTACTTTTTTTGTCACCAATTTTCATTGTCAGCAATATTTGTGTTTCATGTGTACCATACTACCATGGCTTATCATGGCGATGCAGTGGCTGTCTTATTGCAACCTGACTCACACTTTTTAAAAATATTTTCAGGAGAAAAGTATTGTCATACATGTGCATCAGTGGAACATCCTCTGGGCTCTTCTGAGGTATGTCCTTCCATTCAAGGTTGAGAGGGGGCACTGGTGGTAACCTTATCCTCTGTTTTTCCCTGCAAAGTGCCGCGAAGATACCCAGTATTGTAAATGGCTCCACTCCTTCCTGTCCCTCTAATACAATACCCACAGTTCATGGAAAGAGGCCTCAATTGTTACAAGAACGACACATGACAGAGCTCCTTCCCACCATGACTCTCACAGGGCTTATCAGATGAGAAAGGTTTCTCTTCCTAGTACCCTGATTTTTAATTTGTTTAGCACCATTGATCACACAATTTATTTGGACAATTATTATAATTAAACGGAGACAACTGTGTTGACACCCCAACATTTTCAGCAACGACCATAGCATACAAGCTCATCAGATGATGTAGGTCATATGTTTTTGGTACGCATAAAAAGTACAAAGTAACATCTATTCTCGTTCCCTTTTTTGTGTCTTTCAAGTATCAACAATGTGAAAAAGAAAACATGGAGCCTTGAGTCCTAATTTGGGTTTTGCTGAGAAATTTAACCTATGCGATCTGTCCAGCGCTAATATCACTACACCAGTGAATGCTGGTAGCACTTTCCAGACCATGCTTTAAAGCTGTTAACCTGCCTGATGAGCCTGCCCATCTCAACAATCTACAGCACTCAGCACAAATGAGAACACCACTTTAGAAATTAAGATTTTTATTCATTTCTGAACAATTAGTAGAATTTTGACAAAACTGATTTTTTTTAAATATTTGTTGTATTAATAATATAAAAGCTTGGTCAGCAACATCATTCTTCTTCTTCAGCTTCATATTTTCCTACTTCTGTGTGGCGTTGAAGTGTCTGATCAACCTTCTCCAAACAGCTTGGGCCTGCACATCCTCCCCAGTCAGATCTTCTTTTACTTTATCCATCGACCTCCACTTTGGCCTTTCTCACTTTCTCTTCCCTTGTACTTCTATTCTCATCACCCTTTTGCCCACATATTCAGTCTAGCCACCAGGGGGCAAACCAGCCCACCTTGGTGCCAGTCCCAAGCCCAGATAAACAGAGAGGGTTTGTGTCAGGAAGGACATCCAGCTGTAAAACTTTAGCCAAAACCATCATGATGATCACAAACATCATTAAAATAAGAAAATAATAAATTGTATTGAAATGAGGTGTTGCAAAAATGAATAAACCTTACAACAAATTCCACCAAATCTAATATTTTGTTTGACTTCCATGATTTTTAAGAACAGCACCAACTCTTACAGACATGGAATGGTCAAGTTGGTGATGTACTGCCATGTCTATCTTTCTCCATTCTTGAAGCATGAGCTCTTTCACAGCCTGGATGCTGGATGAAGAATAATGCTCAACCTGTCTTTTCGAAACTCCAAATAGGTGCTGCATTGAGTTGAGGTTGAGTGACACACATGACCACTGAATCTTTTTCACTCTGTTCTTCTCAGAAATGGCCTTGGATATATGTTTTGGATCATTATCATCTTGAAAGAGAGCACGGTGACCCAGGTCACTGAGAGATGGTAGCATCTTCTTCTTGAGTATTTCACAGGACATCTGTGAATTCATGATGCCATCAAAGAAATGCAATAACCTGAAACCCGCAGCACTCATATAATCCCCAATGAAGAACACTGCCTCCACCATGCTTTACTGTGAGTACCATGCATTTTTCATTGCACACCTCACCCTTGCAATACCATATAGATAGGATTCCATCAGTTCCAAAAAATGTACCTTTGTTTCATCACTTCAAAGTGTAGAGTTCCAATAATCTTCACCTTTGTCAACATGGGCCCCGGCAAATGCTGAACAGACTTTTTTGTGTATGGGCTGTGTGGACATCAGTCTTGTATGCCACTTCTCTGTAGTGCATGCCATATTTTGTCACAGATATCAGCCACCCCAATGTGGCTTTCCACTGCTTTAGCTATATGTGATGTACTTGCATGGTGATTTTGCTCAACTAATCTTATCAAAAAATGCTCATGTTTAAGGTGTTAGCTTCTTTGGTCAGGATGGACGTCTCAGTGAGTTTGCCACAAGTCCATCATTTTTGAATTTCTGAATCACTTTTGCTACTGTATTCAAACTGATTAACGATGCTTTACTAATTTTCTTGGAGCCTTGATCTGCTTTGTTTAAAGAAATTACTTCAAATCTTGTGACTTTTCTCTTCCATGTGGTGCCTAACTGTCAGCTTTGGGTGGGAAGGGATTTTACTTGTTAAATACGTACCACCTTTAAATGGCAGTTAGGTGGAGGTCATCTGTGTGATGACTGATTAGACTCATCTGTTGTTGAGTTCCTAATAATTAGCATTTTATCAAGTAAGACCTAAAACCTTCATTGGGGTGTACTCATTTTTGCACCATTACTTAAAATCATTTTGTTAAAAAAATACCAATTTTGTTTTTTGTACTGACAAATCTCATTTGCAACCATTAAACTTAAATTGCTGGATTATTATATGGTGTAGGAATCCAATAGAATTCTAAATTGTAAAGGAAGACAGATGATTTTCTGAAAGATCTTTTGAAGTGTACTCATTTATGCCAAGAACTCTACTAACCACATTGGCTACCCAGAGCAACAGGCTGAGACTACTGTAAGATAAGTGTGCACTGATCTACCAGTGCATATTAAAAGCAAGTATTTGGGAAAAAAGTAGGATTTTTTTGTGGCACAATTTATAGGATGTGTGAACTTGTACATTGTGCTACTATTGAATAGACATCATTATTATCATGAATCACAATAATTACTTATGCACAACACAATTTACCACTTTGTCATTTGAACCAAAATTGATTGTTTATGAATATTTATTGATGTTATTAATTTTGATGTTGAGTATTTGATGTTAATGTTGAGATATCTTTAACCCTGTCTTTTTGCATTTGTACTCTATGAAAAAATCTATTTTGATTGATCTTCATTGATCTTCATTTTGTGTGTTTTTGTATATATTAATATATGCATTAATATGAAAGATGTGTGTAATAGACTGGGCATAATTTTCTTTCTTATTTATGGTGTTATTTCAGACCATGGTGTCTATCTATCTATCTATCTATCTATCTATCTATCTATCTATCTATCTATCTATCTATCTATCTATCTATCTATCTATCTATCTATCTATCTATCTATCTATCTATAAAAAAACAAAATTTCCTCCTGGGGAAAAATATATTTCTAAAGTTTTAAAATTCAAGTAAAAGGAGGCAGGAGGGAACAATAAGGACCATAAAATGAGACGTAGTAATTAAGTCAGTGTGGCAGATGGCCAAGGACCTTGCCCGGTCTGGGACGCCCCTTTAATGGAAGGTCTGGGAGAGAGAACCTTTCCAGAGCATTACCTCCCCCAGAGCGGTAGAGGACAGCCCCCCTGGTGTGCAGCAGTGCCACGGGTTTGGAGCATGAAAGCTCAACTCAGCTGGGGCCTTTGGCCACCACTAGTGGACGCCTGGAGAACTGCTGAGAACTTGTATGCAGCACTTCTGCCACAACTGGAAGTGCTGCTGGAAGTAAGTCAACAAACATCTGGAGCACTTCCGGGTGCCTTATAAAAGGAGCCAGCAGCCACTACACAAGTGGGAGAAGATGAAGCTTGACAGGCGGTAGAGAGGGGTAGAGAAAGGTAGAGATAGAGAGAGAGAGAAAACAAAAAGAAGAAAGGAAAAGAAAGAAGAGAATAGTGCCATGGACTGTGCTTATAGATAGATAGATAGATAGATAGATAGATAGATAGATAGATAGATAGATAGATAGATAGATAGATAGATAGATAGATAGATAGATAGATAGATAGATAGATAGATAGATAGATAGATAGATAGATAGATAGATAGATAGATAGATAGATAGATAGATAGATAGATACTTTATTAATCCCCAAGGGGAAATTCACATTGTGAGATGACATTCACATGTGACTGTGGTGTGAGGTGGGAAACAAGAGAAAGCGTTTCCCACGTAGAAAAGTAAACGTGTTGTGTCTTGAACTTGTGTCTCTGCCTGTGAAGCAGCTGTTTGTTTCCGTGAAGCCAGTTTTTTAGATTTTCAGAGATAGAACACAATATAAAACTTGTTTGTCACATAAATCAAATCAAGGATCAGAAACTAGAATCAAAATTACACGCTATAGTCCTGTTATCTTTTCCTTAAACTTGGTTAACCAGGATGTGCAAGACCTTCATACCATTGTGATGGTGACTTTATGCTATACACACTTCTGGTCATCATACCTAGTGACACTATTGCAACAATGCACTAAACAGTGTCGCCCATGTAAACCTAACATGTCATTGAAAAAGACATGAAATTTAACAATAAAAAAAACCAATTGTAATCTCAATTTAAATCCCTGAAATCAATTCAGCACTAATCAAAATTCTTAAATGAAAAAATGCACACAAACCTGAATAAAAAGAGACGAGACAGCACATTTTAAGAGTATGCCATTATTCAGCTGATATTTTATCATCACTGCTGCCTAATACATTGTGAAATGTAGTCCTCCCTCATTCAGTCACATGAGGTTTATGTTGGCCATCTACATTTCTCAGCTGTCTTCTAATGCTGCTCCCATCACTCTGATCATCTACAGCTCCTTCAATATGGCTCCAAAGATATGTTCTCTGCTGTGTCTACTGCCTGCATACTCATTCCACCGGCTGCACCTCACACTACACACTTGGAGTGTCACCATCCACACTCACTTTCCCCAACTCCATGAACTATTCCAAGACAGGATACCTCTCGAGACTTGTTTGCAGGCCATGTATTCAAGCCAGTAGATTTAAGCCTGGATTGGGCCTTGTAAGACTTCATTTCATTTCTATTTATTTCACTCTCTTTCTCACTCACTTACTCACTCACTCAAAACTCTCACACATGGCTTCTCATGTTGGCCCTGTCCATTCTAACATAGTCTCTTTCCCAGATCTATGTGGCTCCACCAGAATTTTTATTCCATAAGCACCAGTGGTGCTAACTACTGTGCCACCCCTGCCTTAACATGTAGGTATTTTTTTAATGAAGTGTGAAAGTTCACAGGTCTTGGTTAAGGTGTTACAGGATAAAAGAAAGAAGCACTCAGTTTGTATGGACTGATCATTAAGTGACATTGGAGTCTTGGTAATAATTAATCCACTTTTTCTTTTAGAAGCAAGTTTATAAACACCAGAGGTGAATACAAGTCTGTATCCTTGTATCAGTGACCCAACAACTGACACATTTTAAACAGGCAAGTAGTGCTGCTGAGAACAAAACTATCAAAATATAGCCACAGATCCAGACCACATTTTTACAAGGTTTTGAATGTTTTTGTAAAGTAAATTTGTAAAAAATATGTAGTTGATAGTCTCTCAATTACAAATTTAGTGAGAAGTCAAGCAAAATGACACCTTTTTATTGGCTAACTAAAAAGATTACAATATGCAAGCTTTGGAGACAACTTAGGACCCTTCTTCAGGCAAGATGTAATACAGAAACTGGAGTTCCTTGTGTTTATATACAGACTAGGACAAGTAACAACATTGGTAAATCTTTAAGTGAGACATCTTAAATGTAAAAAATTAATAGACCTCTTCAGGCTAAGATTTGTTTAGCAAGAGAGGAGAACAATGTATAGTCAAGATCTTTGAATAAGATAACAATCCAACAAAGTCTTTTGAAGTTACAAATTTAAAAATGGAATGAAAGAAGAAAACAAAATCATAGAATGACCACTACATTCCAAATGATTCAAAATACCTGCGTGCTTGAAGTGTGTGACAGATGGGTGTCCCAAGGCCATTTGCATCACTATAGTTTACAAGTCATGCAGACCTGCATCACAATTTTTCACTGCTCAAAGTATGTACCACCTAAAAAACAATTCATTCCTGTCATGCTGTTCAAAGTCAATAAACTTAAACACACTACCCTACAAAAGTCTGCTTAATCATGACCTAGAGGGGATATTTAAGCCACAAATAATGAAGATTTTTGTCACCAAAAAATAGAATGGAATAAAGCTGTCATATTTAAGGTGTAAGAGGAGGAAGGGCTGTTATCACCAATTTTTTGTAAAACTGCCCAGATAATCCACACCAGCTGGCATACAGCACAGGCTGTGAAACATTTCTGCTATCATTAAAAATTGAGAAAAAAAAACTAAAATCATCCATGCATCCATTTTTCGTAGCCAGGGAAGGATTGCAAAGCTGATGCAGTCCATTTCAGCAATCATCGGGTGCAAGCTGGAACAATGCCTGAACTGGGAAGTAGTCCTGGGAAACAGGACGAACACACAATCTAGCAACACCCATTCATCTAACCTACAGAAACTTTAAAAGTGTTATTTGTTGTCATGAAACAGATCCAGTTTTTAAACTAACTTTAACTGAATCTGTTGCTGTTGTTTCCTTGTTGTTTCTGAATGACACAAACTGGAGTAACTGTGCACAAGATGCCATTTACTACAGAACAAACATGGAGAAAGGCTAATCCTCCTGTTTTGACCTATGAGTTTGCTTTCAAAAGTAATTTAAAAACTGAAAGCAATGACTGGGCCATAAAAAAAGAGTCACTTCTGGTAAATTCCTCACAAAAGCAGCGCTGATGATTTTTAATACAACAGGAAACTTCATTTCCATGCCAAGGAGGTGGTGCTGATGACAGTTCTGGTTACCAAATGCAAAAGAGTAAGTCTCTTAAAACAAGAACTCTGGACTCTGAACAAGAACTCTGTTAACACATGTTTGTCCAGGAAAAGGCAGGCAAAATCCCTGGTAAAATCCCCACTGGATAAAATTTGATTTGCATATTTCCATATCCCTGCTGAATGTATGAGTCAGTTAGTTTCCTTTCAGCCTTTTGATACCATCTGTATGCCCTGCCAACACCAGTTTGCTTGTTGGTTTGCCCTTTGCTTTCCTGCCAGTGAATCTCCACTGGTTAAAATGCTTTTGTTACTCATTGGCTGAGTATCATCAAGCATCACCGGAGAGATGGATACTCTGACTGTCTCTTTTGCAGCTATAGACCTGAATAGAAAAACAGTACCCCAGCATAGGTGACCTTCAGATTTAGGGGAACAAATCTCAGAACTTAGTGGAATGCATCAGAAGCACACGTCAAGAAGGTTGCTTCCAAACATGCAGCCCAGCCCAGAAGCCATATCTTCACAGGCCGTCCTAATCCATCCCTAGAGATAAAGGGACTCAAACAAAGCTGTTTTCATTGTTTCCTGATCAGCCTCTGGCTACACGTGAATGCAAAACAGATGTTCTTGGTCTTTGAAATTTCCCTTAAAAGTTCATTACCTTTGTTATGAGTTTAAAGGTGTAATTGAGTATGTGTGGAATTCTTTTTTGCTAGGACCTTGAGCAATTTCACATGTTCCTTCCTTTAACATGTCTTACATATCCAAAATTGTAATTTTCTAACCCATGAGGCTCCACACAGGAAAACTAGCACTGCTTTATTTATCTGATAACTCCTATTTAACTCAAAGAGAAAGCTGCAGGAGTACTGTGAAAATATGGTGCATTAGTGAAACATAACTATATTCTCACACCCTCTTAAACTCTGCCTGAAAATAATCAGTTTTGTATTTGTTACTCACCTTGCATTGTCTACATTTTCTCATGCTTTCATGGAGAAAATAAATTCATCATATGTTGGGCTTTAATTAATTTGAACAACAGCCAACACCATCCATGAAAAAAATCTCAAAGTTACTCGTGTCTCATAATCCAAATGTCAAGCATCAAGTCATATTCTCATATTCCAGAAAACTCCTGTCATGCACGACAGCCAAACACATATAAATGAGGTTGAGCATTTAAATTAAAGATCCTCTTCTGACTCATTGTGCTTTATATTTATATTCATAGTGGTAAACCAAAACTGCAGCGCTTTCAGGTTTTTCATTGTCAATTAATAAAACTGCACCAGTAAACTGACCTTCTGCTTGTTGGAGAACCTTGGTGTAGTCACAGATACCAGGCATACGCTCCACCTGATAAAGTTTCCACTCATATTTCATGCTCAGCAATGCTAATATCATGTGAAGTGCCATGGTAACTAATGAATGAGCTATTACTGGGCAGAATTCCAGATCAATGAATGAAGAGGGATGCTGGTCTTCAATTCAAAAATGTGCCTTGTTGTCATGTATGAAAGGATTTTCCATTTTATTTAACATAGATTTAGCAAAAATACATGCATTTGGGACATTGTGAGCATATGATTGGATACCAGACATTTGGATAATGCAACATGACTGATTTAAGATGTTTTTCATGGATGTTTTGATATTGTTACTGTTGTTGAATTTAAGTCCCCATGAAGCCCACTGGAACAGAACTCAACCCATTAAATCCATGAGGCAGCAGCAAAACACTTGTGCTACCCAACAAATTCATGTCACTTCAAAAATAAAGAGAAATGAGAAAAGCTGAGATAAAGAAAAATTATCATTACTGATGATGATAATGGAAAATGAACTGAGGATACTCCTTCTACAAACTTTAAAGTGATGTGGCACTTTTTTTGCAACTCTTTCTGTCTTCTTCTTGTTTCGAATGCTCCCGTTAGGGGTTGCCACAGCGGAAAAATCTTTATTGTTGTCCGCATATTGATTTGGCAAAATTTTACACCGGATGCCCTTCCTGACGTAACCCTCCCCATTTATCCGGGCTTGGGACCAGCACGAAGAAACACACTGGTTTGTGCATCCCCTGTGGCTGGGTTTTTGCAACTTTTTTTTGTCAAGAACCGCTAAATGCAAATACTGAACTGATTCATATCATGAATTACCTGAACTCAAACTGCCATCTAATGGACATCATTGGGATGAAAAAGCAAACACAGAGACAGGGTACTAACTCCATACTGATAAGGCACTGGACTAAGAACTGGACCCAGGTCTGGGGATTCAAGAGGCATCAGTGCTAACCAGTACACTACCATGCCACACACCTTTATACATAATGCAATTAAAAGAAATGCTCAGAAAATAATCACTTTATGCTGGATTATCAATAATACAGTATATATATACACTGTGTATAGGGATCCAGTGAAGAAATTTTGGGGCACCAACCTGGCCATCCCTTTTTAAGCAAATTAAAGAAATCAAACAAAAGTAGGCATTCTGTAACGCAGAATAGAACAAAAATGCTCTGAAATCAAAAAGGAGTAATCAGGCTTTGTAAAGGTTTTGTAGTCAGTGATCAGGCAGAAGCTCCAATTTTGTGGTGTGCTCTTTTCACAGAGTGACGCCTCCTTCCAATAGCCTCAAGATTTATAGGTGCTGGACCAAAAGGGACGGAGTCAAATGCCCTCACTGGGCATCTTTTTGGTACTGTGGAGGGAACAGAAGAAGACATAGTTAGAGCCAGGGACCCTTCTCGACCAAGGATGGTAGTCCTTAACTCAGATGTAAACCTATAGCAAAGAAACACAGCTGCCCTTCAGAAACTTCCTTTTAAACAGTATTTCAATAAGAAATAAGCACACTCTTATCCGTCCCCTTTGCGGGATCAGCTGCAGACTTGCAGGTTTACTACTGCACAACATGCTTCTCACACAAGGTTTAGAACATTTAAAAGACAGAGCCCCGGTCAACCTAACAGCTCACTTTCCTGCCCTCTCTCCCTCAGAATGTATTTGCTCCAGTCACTGCTTCCGAGCCATTAAACCCGCTTGATGAGGAGGACTTTGAGTTCTTTTGATCTGGAGACAGGAGCTGGACCGCCACGTTTGACAATTGCAGCCTGTGTGCTTTTCTCCTGTTGACAAACCCCTTCTGAGTAAGGTATTGTGTTTGTACCTGCCAGTTCAGCAAGAAAGATTTTGTTCCATGGAAACCTGTTCCCTTTTCCTGTCTGCTGTGCAACTTTGTGGCTCAAGCTTGACAAGATATGTAACATTTGTATATACAGTGCATCCGGAAAGTATTCACAGCGCATCACTTTTTCCACATTATGTTATGTTACAGCCTTATTCCAAAATGGATTAAATTCATTTTTTTCCTCAGAATTCTACACACAACAACCCATAATGACAACGTGAAAAAAGTTTACTTGAGGTTTTTGCAAATTTATTAAAAATAAAAAAACTGAGAAATCACATGTACATAAGTATTCACAGCCTTTGCTCAATACTTTGTCGATGCACCTTTGGTAGCAATTACAGCCTCATGTCTTATTGAATATGATGCCACAAACTTGGCACACCTATCCTTGGCCAGTTTCGCCCATTCCTCTTTGCAGCACCTCCCAAGCTCTATCAGGTTGGATGGGAAGCGTCGGTGCACAGCCATTTTAAGATCTCTCCAGAGATGTTTAATTGGATTGAAGTCTGGGCTCTGGCTGGGCCACTCAAGGACATTCACAGAGTTGTCCTGAAGCCACTTCTTTGGTATCTTGGCTGTGTGCTTAGGGTTGTTGTCCTGCTGAAAGATGAACCATCGCCCCAGTCTGAGGTCAAGAGCGCTCTGGAGCAGGTTTTCATCCAGGATGTCTCTGTATATTGCTGCAGTCATCTTTCCTTTTATCCTGACTAGTCTCCCAGTCCCTGCCACTGAAAAACATCCCCACAGCATGATGCTGCCACCACCATGCTTCACTGTAGGGATGGTATTGGCCTGGTGATGAGCGGTGCCTGGTTTCCTCCAAATGTGATGCCTGGCATTCACACCAAAGAGTTCAATCTTTGTCTCATCAGACCAGAAAATTTTCTTTCTCATGGTCTGAGAGTCCTTTGGGTGCCTTTTGGCAAACTCCAGGCGGGTGCCATGTGCCTTTTACTAAGGAGTGGCTTCCGTCTGGCCACTCTACCATACAGGCCTGATTGGTGGATTGCTGCAGAGATGGTTGTCCTTCTGGAAGGTTGTCCTCTCTCCACAGAGGACCTCTGCAGCTCTGAAAGAGTGACCATTGGGTTCTTGGTCACCTCCCTGACTAAGGCCCTTCTCCCCTGATCGCTCAGTTTAGATGGCCGGACAGCTCTAGGAAGAGTCCTGGTGGTTTCAAACTTCTTCCACTTACGGATGATGGTGGCCACTGTGCTCATTGGGACCTTCAAAGCAGCAGAAATTTTTCTGTAACCTTCCCCAGATTTGTGCCTCGAGACAATCCTGTCTCGGAGGTCTACAGACAATTCCTTTGACTTCATGCTTGGTTTGTGCTCTGACATGAACTGTCAACTGTGGGACCTTATATAGACAGGTGTGTGCCTTTCCAAATCATGTCCAATCAACTGAATTTGCCACAGGTGGACTCCAATTAAGCTGCAGAAATATCTCAAGGATGATCAAGGGAAACAGGATGCACCTGAGCTCAGTTTTGAGCTTCATGGCAAAGGCTGTGAATACGTATGTACATGTGCTTTCTCAATGTTTTTATTTTTAATAAATTTGCAAAAATCTCAAGTAAACTTTTTTCACGTTGTCATTATGGGGTGTTGTGTGTAGAATTCTGAGGAAAAAAATGAATTTAATCCATTTTGGAATAAGGCTGTAACATAACAAAATGTGGAAAAATTGATGCGCTGTGAATACTTTCCGGATGCACTGTATATTTTTATATATATATATATATATATATATATATATATATATATATATATATATATATATATATATATATATATATATATAAATACACTAGGGTGCTTTGCGCCCTGCTCGCTTCGATCGCCAACCCCACCGGCTTGCACTATGTGCCAGCCACATCGTGTCTCGCATTGTGAAAAGGAGGGCTGAACGCACCCCAAAGAAATGCAGTCGCTCCTCCAAAACCCTTCCTAAACAGTGATGCAATGGGAAACAAATACACAAATACAGTTTTGTTTCACCTCCTCTTTGCTCGATCAGCTGCTGGCTTGCTGCTGCTGCCGTTCTGTGTGATCTGCATCTTCCGCGGTGCTTCAAACATTTAAAAGCCTGTACAGCAGCTGCCCCTTTGTCTCATTGCCTTGTCTCTCTTCTTCCCCAGAAATCCTCTGCTCCTGTTGGGGTTCCCACTCCCGAGGCACGCCCCTATGAAGAGGAAGATTTTCTATTCTTTAAACTGAGAGACAAAACTGTCCCCTCCAACTACACATGGAGCTTGATTCACTCCTGAAAGAGACTTATGTTTGTTTGAAGTGTTTGAATAATGTTTCTGTCTCTAAAATCTCCTGTGTATCTGTGCAACTCTGTGACCCAAGCATGATAGCGTATGTGGATTTCACTTTCACCAAACAACAAATCTTTTAATTCTCGCGGATACGCCTCTTCATTGGGAAGAAACACTACTTTTCCCTGATGGCAACACGAATTAGATGATCTACAAGTCTCTGACTTAATGTTTAAATCTCAACAATATATTCGATCTCTTTTCACTGTTCCGTTATTTCACAGAGTAATAATTTCCGTTAGTTTGCGTTAATGCAAACTTTACTGTCATTTTTTTGACACTTTCGAATTTTAGTACTTTCATTATCTCTAACCTGCTTTGCATGTGTATCGTGCCAACATTTTTGAAGTCTTTACAATGTTCTACTTTGTCATCTACTCTTTGTCTTTTATTTCTGGCCCCAGGGGTGGTTAAATTTCTTGGCACAAAGTCTCGTCTCGCAGGACATGAAAGTATCTCTCTGAAAAAGTCATGTCTCATCCCAGGATTTTATATATATATTGTCACAAACTTCACAAAGAGCCATAGCAAGGTTTGGGGCAGCCACCCGTATATTAATTTCCTGGCTGCAAAGCTGCAAATAAATGATAGCACTGATATGCACAAATTGGAGTCCAAAACAGAACTGAGGGAATAGGGGAAAGGTGGAGGCTTTTAAAGGTTAGGACAGGAAGTGATGTCAAAGGGGCCGGGATCGGAAGGGTCTTCAGCCATAGGCTTGAGCCCGGACATAACATTTGGACCTGGAAGTGACGTCAACAGGGCCAGGTTGAATTTCCCGTGAATGGTCTGTAGGAAAGTGAGAAAAAGAATCTCAAATATAGATAAGTATACAGATAGATGAAATTGCGACGCTCGGGGTCCACAGTGTAACAAAATGAAGTGCAAATAAAAAATTAAAATTAAATTAAAATTAGAATGTAAATAAAAATTTAAGATTAAAATTTAAAATTAAAATTAAAACACAAATAAGACAAGACATTGTGCAAAGACAGGACAAAGAAGTAGCAGCAATATTGACTAGTAGTAAGCAATATGAACATTGATGCAATGTATGGTATTATGCAATCTAGATACATAAATATAGTCAATAAATATGTAATATAGTAAATAAATAATAGATATAGATAATATAGAAATTATCAGTGCATGATAATAGTTTTTTAAGACATGTGTAAACAATGACAGGTCAGAATGTTTCACAGCTGAAGGATATCAAGAGTGTCAAAATATCTTCTCTTGGATGGCAAAAGTGTGAAAAGTCCATGTGAGGGGTGTAAGGGGTCCTGCACAATGCTGCAGGCCTTGTGGACACTCCGTTTGTAAAATATGTCCTGTAGTGAAGAGAGAGGCACCCCAATAATGTTCTCTGCTATCTTGACTATCATTTGCAGGCACTTGTGGTTGGATATGTTGCAGTTGCCATACCAGACAGTGATGCAGCTGGTCAGAACACTGTCAATGGTGCCTCTGTAGAACATGGTGAGGATGGAAGGGGAAAGACTTGCTCGCTTCAGCCGCCTCAGGAAGTGTAGCCTCTGCTGGGATTTCTTGATTAGTGATGAGGTGTTATGTGTCCACGTACTGTAAGTTCCTCAGTTATGTGCACACCGAGGAACTTGGTAATAATAATAATAATACATTTTATTTATATAGTGCCTTTCCCATGCTCAAGGCACTTACAGAATATCATAAAGAACGGCAGAATATACAGTATATAGCATTGTACAAACCAGATAATAAATAAAGAAGATTAAGACAGTAAATTCTGAAAAAAAAACAGACAACATAATTGATGGTCTCGCACACACACATACAGGTTACATGAGCATCTTCACAGAGAAGTAAACTGAGAGAAGGGTAATAAAGTCAAGTAGAGCTAAAAGCCTTAATGAACAGATGAGTTTTAAGTTGTTTTTTAAAAGAATTCATGGAGTCAGCTGATCTAATTAATTTCGGTAGGTCATTCCAGAGTCTGGGCGCTATACAGCTGAAGGCCCTGTCACCCATGGAGTGTAGATTAGTGTGGGGTACAACAAGATTGCCAGAATCAGAGGACCTTAGTGGGCGGGCAGGCACATAGTGATGGAGAAGGTCACTGATGTAGTTTGGTGCAAGGTTATTTAAGGCTTTGTAGGTTATTAGTAGGATTTTATATTCGATTCTGTAGGACACAGGGAGCCAGTGGAGACGGAGCAGGATGGGTGTGATGTGCTCGATGCTGCTGGTTCGAGTAAGGACTCTTGCAGCTGAGTTTTGAATAAGCTGGAGCTGTGATATAAGATTAGAAGGGGCACCTGCCAGTAGGGAATTACAATAATCGATGCGGGATGTGATAAAAGCATGGACAAGTTTCTTAGCATTAGAGAAGGAGAGGAAGGAGCGAACACGGGATATGTTATGGAGGTGAAAGTTAGAAAGTTTCTTAATGTGATTTATGTGGGCGGAATAAGTGAGGGAGGAATCAAAAATGACACCAAGATTTTTTACAGTAGAGGCAGGTCTGATGAGATCACTCCTAACAGTCTCCACATCTAAACCACATCTAAACCATTGATGCTGTGTGGGATGTGGGCAAGATGTGATTTTCTGAAGTCCACAATTCTCTCTTTTGTCTTGTCGACATTGGAGAGATAGATTGTTGTCTTCACACCATGCGGACAGCTGTTCCACCTCATCTCTGTATGCTGTTTCATCATCCCTGCTTATCAGTCCCAGCACTGTCGTATCATCCGCAAACTTGATGATGTGGTAGGTGTTGTGCGTGGCTTTGCAGTCATGAGTCAGCAGGGTGAAGAGCAGTGGACTATGCAAGCAGCCCTGCGGCGCTCCAGTGCTTAGTGTGATAATGCTGGAAGTGCTGCAGCCCATCCGAACTGACTGGGGCATCTCTGTCAAGAAGTCCAGGATCCAATTGCAGAGGTTGGTGTTCAAGCCCAATCTGCTCAGTTTTACAACCAGCTTTTGAGGGATGATTGTGTTGAAGGTGGAGCTAAAGTCTATGAATAGTATCCTGAGATATGTGTCCTTTTTATCCAGATGTGTCAGGAAGAGGTGAAGGGCAGAGCATATGGCATAAAGATATTGCTCATAGACTTCATTGTACCATCCCCAGCTGTTTGCAAATATATTATTTTATACACACTTAAAATGTACAAATACTAGAATAGGTCAGCCAAAAGTCATTAGTGGCGTGAAAGAAACCATCCATCCATCCATTTTCCAACCCGCTGAATACGAACACACGGTCACGGGGGTATGCTGGAGCCAATCCCAGCCAACACAGGGCACAAGGCAGGAAACAATCCTGGGCAGGGTGCCAACCCACCGCAGGACACACACAAACACACCCACACACCAACGCCAAGTTAGAATCGCCAATCCACCTAACCTGCATGTCTTTGGAATGTGGGAGGAAACCGGAGCGCCCGGAGGAAACCCACGCAGACATGGGGAGAACATGCAAACTCCATGCAGGGAGGACCCGGGAATCGAACCCAGGTCCCCAGATCTCCGAACTGCGAGGCAGCAGCACTACCCACTGCGCCACCGTGCCGCCGAAAGAAACCTACTTTTGCAAATTTTTTTTCAAGATCATTAGCTAAAATCTAATATTATGTAGATAAAGGACACCTAAGTGAACATACAACACTTGATTACGTCAGGTCAGGTCAGGTTGGGGAGCATACCCTGGAACAGTGCGTTGCTGCACCCACTACACGAAGAAACAGTTCGGGATCCTGGCTGGCAACCACACAAGCAGACACGTGGTCCAGTCCCACCCTACAGAAATGACCATCTGTCTGCCACAGCCAGGTGTTACATGGGCGTCCACTTGGACTTGTCCAGCTGCTTGGGTCCTCAACAAAGGGGATCCTGTGAGCTGGATCACCTTCAGCGAATTGTGCCATATGGCCGTAGTGCCACAACTAATGGTCCCTCCCAATGCAGTTAATGTGCCTTATTCGTGACTCCATGAGCAACAGCTTGTTCAACACAAAGTCAAACCAGTGGTACCCAAGGATTCTTCAAAGAGACACAGTACCAAAGGACTCCGGTCTTTGTCTCAGGTCATAGCCACTAGACCCCATGACCCTGCCCAACATCCAGTCCATGCAAGCATTGAACAGAGTAGGAGCAAGAAGACACCCCTGACGAACCCCAGAACCAACTGGAAAGCATGCAGAGGTTCTGCCTCCACTCTACACAGCACTCACAGTACCAGTGTACAGGCCAGCCATGATATCCAGTAACTTTAAGGGGATCCCACGAAGTCTCAGGATGTCCCACAGGCCAGCTCAACCAACTGAGTGAAACACTTAAGGAAAATCAACAAGGGCTGCCAAAAACTCTGCCAATATTTGTGTTTGCACTCCAAGAGAACTCTCAGTGCCATGATGCTGTCTATGGTAGACCTCTTAGGCATAAAATCAGACTGTTCTGGTCGCTGATAGGTGAGCAAGTGATCACGGATCCTATTGAGGATGACCCTAGCATCTTACCCAGCACTGAGAGCAGTGTTATCCACCTGTAGTTGCCACAATCCAAGCAATCACCCTTACATTTCCAGATAGGGATGACAGGTCCCATTTTCCAGTCAGTTTGGATGACACCCATCTCACAGATGGGAGCAAAGATTGCTTGCAATGCCAGGAGGACTGCCTTACTATCAGCCTGAAGAAGTTCACCCCAGATACCATAGATCCCTGCAGCCTTCCCTACCTTCAGCTGGTTCACCACCTGTGCAATCTCAATGAGACTGGGTGGTTAACAGCTAATTGGAGGATTAGCCTCAAGAACCATGGGTTCAGAGTGTGCAACATCCTAGCTGGAGGATCAGCTTTAAACAGTTGCTCAGAGTAGACAGCCCAGCAGGTCACAACTGCAGTGTTATCCGTAAGGACCGTTCCATCAGCCACCCTGACTGCGACACTCTAAGGAACAGATTTGGATGTGCATAATGCTTCGATTCATCTGTAAGCATGATGTGAGTTATTAGGCTGGACCTGTCAGACACCAAGATCAGGATGTTTTTTATCGAGTTTGCAAGCAGTTTATGTGAGGAACTTACAGACTTGGGTGTGACTGCTGATCCTAATGTGATATGGGAGACCTTCCATGACAAGATCCTGAAGGTTGCTCAGGGTTGTGTTGGTGTTACCAGTGTTCCCAGAAGGAGGTGTTTCATCTCACAGGGCATCCTGGATATCATCAAGAGGAGTCGCAGTGTACGGATTGATGGCAACTCCGGGGTGTACTGGGAACTGAGAAGGATAGCTGTGAGGGCTCAGAGGGCAGATAAGGAGGCATTGATTATGTCAATGACTGAATAAAGTTATTCAGTAGCAACAGTCACTTTGTGAAAAAGTAATTGCCCCCTTGCACTTAATAATAGGCTCTACCAAACTTTAAGCAAACGCTTCCTTATGATTCAATTTTGGTCTTTCATGTGACTTTGGAGCATTTTAACCCACTCTTTCTTCAATAACTACCTTCAGTCAGAAACAGTAGATGGTTTTCAAGCATTATTTGCTTGTTTCAAGTCACAGCATAGTACTTCTACACAGAGTTGTACATGGAAACAAGCACGCTATTTATTGTTTTTCTGAACTTAATGACACAGAGTTCTCCTTATCTTTCTTGCTGATTAACATCCCAGGTCCTCTATACTATTATTACCATCCTTTCTTCTTAAAAGCCTTCAATTCTAATCCATTCGGTAGCAACACTCCAGCAAAGTGGAGCTAGGAATGGTCTTAGACGTTGCTTTTATGCTGTGTAAGGAAGTGGGATAAATAGCAGTTGCCCCATGTCAGGAATGACAGAAGAAATCCCCATAATACATAATTACCACTTTCAGACTAAGTAGTCAATCAGTCTTCATATAGTTATCTGAACTGTAAAGTGGAGTATGAAACACCTTAACGTAATTTTACACCCATTTTTTTTTCTCTCCTAAAACCAAAGATCTTACATGTTAACATCATTATGCAAAAATGAATTACACATCAGTTTATATAGCAGTATGCAAAAACAGGCTCTATCTTTCCTTTTGATTGTGTAGGAAAGTTACTAGCCAGTTTCACAAAGGCAGTCTATATCAAGAATTTCATTGTAAGTTACTGGTTCAAAGTCAAAGGTGGCTGTGTGTCAGACAGAAAGAATTTGCAGCTGCATATTATCTCACTGGACGGCACGGTGGCGCAGTGGTAGCGCTGCTGCCTCGCAGTTAGGAGAACCGAGTTTGCTTCCCGGGTCCTCCCTGTGTGGAGTTTGCATGTTCTCCCCGTGTCTGCATGGGTTTCCTCTGGGCACTCCAGTTTCCTCCCACAGTCCAAAGACATGCAGGTTAGGTGGATTGGCGATTCTAAATGGGCCCTAGTGTGTGCTTGGTGTGTGGGTGTGTTTGTGTGTGTCCTGCGGTGGGTTGGCACCCTGCCCGGGATTGGTTCCTGCCTTGTGCCCTGTGTTGGCTGGGATTGGCTCCAGCAGACCCCCGTGACCCTGTGTTCGGATTCAGCGGGTTGGAAAATGGATGGATGGATATTATCTCACTGCTTGCAAGGTCAGAACCTTCTTCTATAGCTGGCCTGGGACAGCTCTTCTTCTTGGGTAAGTGTTTGAAACAAGTGTTTCCTTATCTCAAGCCTATGTTTGATTCCCACTATCGACATCTCAGGGAGGATGTGAGGTTAACAGAGCTGGGGTGATGCACTGAGCAAAATCCTTTCTGATGACAGGCTGTATACCTGAATAAATAACAAAAATGAAACCTGGCAATTTCTAAAGTTAATAAGTAACATGAGTCATGGGAATCTACTATTTCAAACTATAAAATTAATGGCAAAGCATAGAAAAACATCACAACTGTTTTCAATTAAATACTGGGTTTACATGATTTGCAAATCATCACATTCTGATTTTATTTACATTTTACACAGTGTCTCAACTTTTTTGGAAATGGAATTGTAGATCATTCTTGTTATATGTGTATTTATATCTTGTTAGCATACCTACCATTATTATAATTATTGTTGTATGTATATTTGTGCCTTTTTGTCCACTGCTATAACCCTGCAGGGTTGCCTTCAGGATTAATAAAGAATCTTTCTGTCTATGTAAGATGCTCTATACATCCTTTGTCGTGTAAGTTGGGATATTTGCTAGCATGTCATGCTGATCTATAATAGTGAAAATCAAATACAGAGTGTTATGATTTGGAGTCAGGACCATTGCAAAAACGTTATGAAGTTACCAGAACTGGTAAGGAATTGCATTGGGCAGCCCAGCAGAGGGTCACTCCAATCTAGCTAGTTTCACAATTACCCAAAGTCCCAAAATAGGGATACTAGCTTTTAAAGTTCAAAGATATTCTAAAGTCCTTAACAATCGAAAGGAAAATTGTTAACATTGTTGAATTGGGAAACAATGCAAACAATTTTGGTTACTCTTTATAAATCAAAATATATATTAATAAATTTAATAAAAATAACTCAAAAAATCCAAAAGGAGATGCCTAAAAGGCGATCTTGTGTAAACCAGTTCTAAAACATAATTCAAAAGACAAAACCAATAAACAGTGTGAAAAGTTGTCAAAACCAGCAACGCCAATAAGAAAAACAATACTCACAACCATCTCCAACCAACTTCAGTGCACTACTTCTAAGGTCCCTTTTTCCCTGGCTTATGAGTAGATGGCTAGAGGAAAGTCTCAGGGGTGGTGATGTAAGGCTCTTGGGGTACGGACATAAAAGAACACCACTTTATACACAGAAACACAATATTTAAAAATTAAATAACTTAAAAAAATATGCAAGAAAAACATAGTTGTACATAAATTAAGAACAGACATGTCAATATTATGAAGATAATGATATAAAAAGGAAAATAACATTTGTAAAATAACAAAACCATTAAATAAACAATAAACTTGGTCCAGGGCTACAACTGTGGACATCCTATAAGTCAGAGTAAAGAGTAGGTTAGTATATGTCAAACTAACAAAGGCCTGAACAAATGCATATCTTCACATGCAATGGAGGGCATGGACATTTTGACCAACTTCCAGGCTACACTCTCTCTTGACATTAATCAGCCTGTGACTATCATGTGGAAATACCATTAAATCCAAAAATGAATGACTTATCTTCCAAAATGACCAAATTCCACTAAAGCTTGAGAAAAATGTAATTAGCTATGTGGCTTCTATGTGTGAAAGTGCTATTGATGGATCCATTCAATTACAAACAACTGTGTTTGGCAATGCTGTGATTGTAGGATTGAAGTTGAAATTGTAATAATGCATTAATAAATACCACTTCTACATTTGTGAGTGATTTGGTTCAGATTATTAAGATCATTGTGCATGAGACATGCAGAAGTGAGAAAGTAAAGTGTTGTGTACAAGAAATGATTTATTGGCTTACCACATCTGGGAATAATGGCCCATCATGGAATATAATATTGTTCACAGCATGTCATGGGAAGTATATTACATTACAATCTCAAAATTTGATAAAGGAGAAAAAGTGGTTCAATTTATTGGGCTCATTGTACAGGACTTGTCCATTTAAGTAAACATAAATAAGAACGGATTGCTATTGCACAAAAAAAATCTAATCATTTATTGGCATCCATGTTCACTCAAGAGTTTGCAGGAGTTGTGAATTCCATCTCTGTTGGTTGGGATATATTTTTCAAGCTCTCCACTGTCTCGACTACAGGGACATTTATTTTGGTGTTACACTGCAGTGATACCTATTACTAGTTTTCACAGCCTTTCTTTTTATGGAACATTGAAATTCAGCTATTCTGAGCTGTAAATGCGTGCCAGTAGGTGATAGATTTTAGGTTACTGTGTACACAGTTTTGAAATATACCCATAGGGTGACTGTCAGGAGTTTTATTTTAATTTACAGTGCACAGGTTCTTACTGCCTAGGGCACTACCTGTCACTAGCTTGTAAGGTACACATATTTCAGAACAATTAAACATTTTGGAACATTTTGAATTGCATAAAATGTCAATGCTAGTGAGGCCCTTTTGCCCTCCTTCTAGGCATTGCATAATGGGTGTTCAGTTTTCAAGGGGCTCGTGAGTGTCTTGGTTAGTCACACTACTCAATATAAACGTTACAGCTTTGCTGGGATGATTATCTAAAAGTATAGTTCTTGGTGCCTTCAGTTGTTACAACACCCAGAGTATATAAAATAAATTTTAAAAAGCCATAACATTTATTTGTTGAATATCCCCAATAATTATGAGGCATTTTATCCTTGTATAAGAGATACTACTCAAAATTGCTTGATATCAAATAATACACTGTCCAGGGAATTCCAGCTGCTAAAGCAGGAAACTTCATAATGGAAATGTGTGCTATTTTTAAGGAGTGTTAATACAAACAAACTAAAATATGGCCACACAATCACCTACAGACATCTTCAGACAATGCCATTTTCAGTGAAGCTTACAGAAAGCAAGGTTTATCAGTAGAAAACTTTGTAATACAGACTGGAAACATTTTCCACTGTCAAGTATCAGTTTTTTTTTGGTTTGGATACAAAGGAAGTCATTATACAAAAAATACTTCTTTGAATAACCCATAGCAACACATGGATTGTAAAGTCTCCACCTGCCCAGTGACGTCAGGACATGCTGTTGATGTCTGCTAACTTCATCCGCCAATAAATTCTCATAAATCTTGAATACTTCTTCTGTTCCATTTTAGTCCAAGAAACTTGACTCTGTTGCTCTGAATCTTGGTTCTTGCATAATTTACACTATCATCGTCTGTCACCAGCTTTGACAGAATCATGAACTTTAAATTTTACTTCCAAGCTGAAATTCAGGCATCCCTCTCCTTCTCAATTATAGAATGCACCTCTTGGCTAGATTATTGTAATTCTCCTGTTAATTCTTTTCCTGCCCGAAGTGTAAGTAGAACAGGTTTAAAATGTGCCTGCCATAATTCAGATATGATCCAAGCAACAGCTCTAAGCTAGATTGATTACACTAGTCTACAGACTGACACAGAAATATGTTGAAAATCATAACTTATAACTACAGTGAATTCCAAACTGTGGACTACAGGGCATCTTCTGATGTCGGCTTAATTGTTCCAAATAACAGAAGAAATTCTTTTACCCCTCTGATGTCTGCTCTCATTTCTTTCTGTACCATTTACATCATGCCTGAGAATTTGCCTTTTGACACTTGCATTTTCAACTCTGTCTTTATTTATGTCATTGTCATACTCTTCTGTATTTCCCATTCAAAGCCTATTATATTGTTTGTCTATACTTATTGTTAATTTGCTGATTATCACACTTTTTATCCTTTTTAAAAATTATTTTCATGACAGCTGTGCACTTTTCCCATTTTTTGATGATTGCTCATAAGTTAGACGTCAACTCATTTTCTGAATCTGCTTATTCTTCTAAAGGATTGTTGGGAGTCAGAGCCTATACAGCACCTTAAGATGTCAAGTAGGAACCATCCCCAGATGAAATGCCAATCTATGATGACATACTCACTCAATTATCATTTTTGTTGTTGTTGTTGTCTTTGAGACATCGACAAAAATCTAGTAAGCTAATTGGTGTTTTCTATTAATTAAAATGTATTTTAATACATTTTTATTCATCATTGCTCCGAAGAGTGGCAACGTGTTGCATGTTGGTCAGAAATTGAAGGAGGAATTTCACTGTGCACATGACAGTTCTGCTGCTACTACTACTAATGCTACTATTACTGAGATTTATTGCATATTGTAATTATTTTTTTCTGCACTCTTCACTGAATTCTTGTGAAGTTCTTGTGAGGTTATATGCTATGAAAAGTTTCACTAAATAAATGCACTGGCCTGACCTGACCTGACACACATAGCCTCTTTTGTGGTGAAATGGATTCCCCTTTCCAGTCCCTCAAGCAAAAAGATAATGAGGCTGGTGACATTCTGAATTATTTCTTCTCGGCAGTTTTTCTGGTCATACTTTTGAAAATTGTTTGACCTCAGCTTTTAAATACCTGTGCAGTACATCCTGGGAATCCACAATGTGGAGTAAATAAACCAATCTGCCTGATATGTCATTAGACTCACACTCTTTGCCACATTTCAATGGTGTGTCTTGTTAGTGTCTTGTTAGCTTTAAGACAGTCACAGGCAGTTCACAATATTTCTCGAAAGAATACAGGATATTTATAGGAAACCTTATGACTTTCAAGATTGTATACCCAGACTGAATGACTCAGAGTTTCTAGTAAATAACCTAAATACTTCAGATATACTAGAGGTATACCCAGACAGCACTGGCGCCTTAGTCTTATTTATTTTTAACTTTATCTTATGACACTGCTTCAGTTTTATACTAGTTAGCATAATTTAGTCATGCTTTATCTGCATCTACTTATTAAAGCACTAAACTAATAAATTCATTTTGATAAAATATCTTTCTCTCTCTCTTTATATATATACTGCTCAAAAAAATTAAAGGAACACTTTTTTTAATGAGAGTATAGCATCAAGTCAGTGAAATTTCTGGGCTATTGATCTGGTCAGTTAAGTAGCAGAGGGGCTTGTTCATCAGTTTTAACTGCTTTGGTGTTAATGAAATTAACAACAGGTGCACTAGAGGGGCAACAATGAGACGACCCCCAAAACAGGAATGGTTTAACATGTGGAGGTCACTGACATTTTTCCCTCCTCATCTTTTCTGACTGATTTTCCACTAGCTTTGCATCTGACTACAGTCAGTGTTACTACTGGTAGCATGAGGCGATACCTGGACCCTACAGAGGTTGCACAGGTAGTCCAGCTTCTCCATGATAGTACATCAATATGTGCCATTACCAGAAGGTTTGCTGTGTCTCCCAGCACAGTCTCAAGGCCATAGAGAAGATTCCTGGAGACAGGCAGTTCCTCTAGGAGAGCTGGACAGGGCCGTAGAAGGTCCATAACCCATCAACAGGACAGTGTCTGTTCCTTTGTGCAAGAAGGAACAGGATGAACTCTGCCAGGGCCCTACAAAATGACCTCCAGCAGGCCACTGGCGTGAATGTCTCTGACCAAACAATCAGAAACAGACTTCATGAGTCTGTCATTTCACCTCTTAATACTCTCTCTTGCTTTTTTAATTAATTCTTCTCTCACTCTCTTTTCCTTTTAGCACTTGCCCCTAATATTGCCGCCATTGTGCCATTGCCACAACTCAGCTTTAAAACCTGTCTCTTTTTCACTGCTGACCATGTCATGGCATCACTTATGTGGTGAGGAGTGAACCTATGGGATACCAAGCTGCCTTTATGGTCATGTTAGACTTTTAGTCAAAAAGTATCCGAATATACCAAACCAGCTGCAATTATGTAAAGGTACAAACTAAGGAGCAGCCAGGTCATTTATCAGAAATTTTTGTTACCCTTAAGTACTACAGCTGGGCCGGTTCTAGACAGGCATATATGAGGGAGCAGACAGAAATGTGAAGGGGGCACATGGTGGCGACGGAGGTGGATAAGGGGTGGGGGTAAGCTAGATAACTGTTTTTGTCATGTAATTGGATTGCACTTTGTCAGGCCTCTACCCTAAGACCTGTCCAACTTGGGTGTCCCACCTGAAGGCTAAGCTTCTGCTGGTGTAGCTCTTAGGGTCACTGAGGCACGCAAACCCCCTGACCACAATAAGGTGGCAATCCCTCAGGAGGAAAACTGAAAAATAAAACAACAAAAAATAAAATAAAATATTCCTCATCAGATTATAACAACTAAAAACATGACATTTACCTTAATTGGATGGCCTATATTAAATATATTCAAACCCAACAATAACACTTCTCACTATTGCCAATATTAAGAAAATTAAACAGGGTAGGCCAAGTTATAAAAAAAAATCAATTCACCAAGTCTTGAAAAATAAAACGGAAAAACAGAATAAAAAAAAATAAAAAAAAAAGAATAAAATAAAACATCCATCCAACAACATAAAATTTATCTTAATTGGATGGCCTAATTCTCAAATAAATTAGCAAAATTCCCTTTGCAAAAACTCTTACAAATTCATCCATATCCAAGATATTTGTTATGGACTTTTCATGGGCCAAGATCACCAAATTCCTCTTTCTTTTATGTAACATGGTGCAACGATAGGGGGTTAGGACCCGTGACAAAGTGGAGAAGGAACTCTCACACGATGCTGAAGACACACCAATTACCAGGGCTGTTAAATACAATTTATGCAACTCAGGAAAGGCTTCCTTGTACTCCTGCAGGAGTTTACACACACTGGGCAGGTCTGTTTCCTTTGAACATTTTTTAATCAGCATCTGTTTTGCCACAAGAACTTCATTTTTCAGACTTACAACACCTGCTACAGTGCCAGCCATCACAGCCAGAGGGTGCAACAGGGTGAGATTTAGAAATGCGCTAGATTTGGGTGCAAGACTAGATATGGCTCTCGTCAAGTCAATATTCTTGTGTGAAAATCTAGTTTCCATTTCTGAAATGGCCCTGTCAAGGATGTTGAGCAGGGATCTTTTCAGAGACTGATGGGGGGAAATGGTAGGGTCACCAGAGTCTGTATGGCCCAAAGTTGAGAGCACAACACTTTGACCCATATGTCTGCTCATTGTTCTCCTTCTCTTTGTTGGATGTGACTCATCCTCAGCAGGAGATGACACTCCCCAACAGTCATCCTCACGGATATTTTTTAAGGAGTCCAGTACTGCACTAACAACCTCAGAAGCACTGCAAAGATCAACTGACTGAGACTGTAGAATAGCATTTGCTGGTTTCAAGACACCAAGCACCCGCACTAGGAACTTTCCAATCTCAAAGAAGTGATGCCTCTTAATTTGGCATAGCAGGCCTGATGCCTCAGTGTACAGGCCAACTGCAGCATCATCATCCTCTGTCATCTCAGATAGGATACTAAGGATTTGTTCTTGATTGTCCACAGTGCACCTTGTCACCTCATAGTGGCTTGTCCATCTGATCTCAAGCAGCCTTTTTAGACAAGGTGCATCATGTTTATTGAGCACAAAGTTGTGGTGCAAAAAGTTGTAGAGTGAACTAGATAGGCTAAAAAAAAATCTTTTTGCACACGGCTCACTCTGCATGGCATGCACAACCACTAAGTGCAGTTGGTGGTTGTAGCAGTGGATGTACAGGACATACTGTATCTGTCAAGCCTCTTTTGAAGCAGAGCTTGTACACCACCTCTAACCCCACTCATCACAGAAGCCCCATCATAACACTGGCTAAGTATACTGACAGCACTGTAGCCAGCATGAGCAAGGTGTAACAGTATCTCAGAGGTGATGTACTCTGCATCAAATTGTTGCAAGTCAGGCAACCCAATAAGATACTCCTCTGGCATGGAATTTCTGAAAAACCGTATTATCACAGACAAATTTTCCACATTGCAACTATCCCTGGTCCCATCATTTTTGAGGCAAAACCCTGCAGAATCAGCACTTTCATATTTTTTCCTGACCTCTCCAAGCACCATATCAGCCAGTGTTTGGATAATTTCATTTTGGATATCCTTAGATGTGTATTTTGCATTTTTTGGGATACCCTTAGCAATGCTTGCTAGCTTCTCATCCTTCTCTAAGGTATATTCCATCAGTTTTAGAAAAATACCTGAAGCAATGTCATCATCATTACCCACTGCATCATGTCTCAAGGTTTCTGCAGTCCCACGGAGCCCCAACTCATTTACACAGAGAAACCTTATAGCACTACCAATACTCTTGACACAGTAATGTTTTTTTTCAAGTTGTGTTTTACCAACCAACATTGAATCCACACTCCCACCTGTGGCCTCTCTGTTTTTATGCTCAGTCCAGATGGTTGAAGCATGCACATGGTTGTGGCTGGACACATGCCTCTGTAGCCCCTTGTCTCGATCAAGTGCTGCTTTCCAGTTGTTAAAACCAGTTAAGGTAAAAACTACATCCCTCTCATTAACAGTGCTGCCATATTTCTGACAGGGGAAACAGAAGCTTGCGTCCCGCACAACAGAGTACTCCAGCCATGGTCATGTGCGGTATCAGGCAGGATTGAATGATCTTAATGTTGTACCACCAAATACACGTTTGGGGTAACTACCCAGTATTGGCTGGGATGGTGTATTGCCATTTAAGTCACTGTGTAGCTGAGGAGGTTGCTTTGGGGCAGCAATTGTTGACAGAGGTACAGGAGAAGCAGTGTCTGTTGATGCCACAGGAGTAGACATGCTAGCTGCTGTCTCTGGTGTACCAGCAGCAGCATCATTGCTACTGCTATTGGTACAGGCAGGAGCAGCACTACACTTTTTAAAAGCTTGGAAAAAAGGATGCATCTCACAGCATTACCTTTCCCTTTCTGAGCTGCTGGAAGTTGGGGTGGAAAGTGAATAAGCTTTACTAAAATCGCTGTGTGTCTAAAATTGTGTCGGGGTCTGAATGACGGACACAGGTCTGCCAGTCGGCTCTATGCAGCAGACAGGCTCACAGTGGTGCTTGTGGGATCGAGAAAGAAACACTTCTCTACCAGACTGAAACTGTGAGAAGAACAATGGACTAGTCCCCCATTGACTGTACAAATATATATGTATTTTTTAGTTGTTGTTAATTATCTCACGAGTCACTATGATTTTGATGACAGAGATTTGCTGCTAGTGATGTGTCGTTCGTGAACGAGCCGGCTCTAAGAGCCGATGCTTTGAAGCGAACGAGAAGAGCCGATGCCCATCGAGCAGAGCCGAAGCTTCAGCCGCTCCTGCTCAGCTCTGCTGAAAATCCATTCGGCAGGGGCGGGACTTTATTTATATGGGCACACAGAACATTGGCTCATAATGCCGGCCCGTTCACAAACAACACATCGGACTAGGATCATACCATTATGTGAAAGAAGGAAGGGGGGCAGACATTCCGAAGACAGCGAGTGTTGGTACAGGCCAGGTACACAGAGGGAGGAGCCAGATTTAAACGCAAGCGCATCGTGAAGAAAATAGAAGAGTGAAGAAATTAGTGAAAGCCGAACAAGAAGCAGCATCTGGCTGCATTTCAGTAATACTGGAGACTGCAAAGCTAAGTGCAGAATTTGTAATATGAAAATATCTGTTAGAGCAGGGTCAACAACAAACCTGCACAGACATATAAGAACCACCCACCCATCCGTGCAACTGGAGGAGAGCGTGCCCTCTCTCCTGCCATCCACTGACCCTGGACAGAGCCAAGTAGTTCTGCTGCAGCATCCACTGTCTTACCGAAAACTGCAGGTATAACACGCTCTTCAGTTCAAACCAAAATAAGCACTTTTATTCCAAAACAAATGACGCCAGACAAACAAATAAGTGTCGATGAGGAGCTGGCTAAAATGATAGCTAGCGACTTTCAACCATTTTCCATTGTGCAGGACAGAGGATTTACAACTTTTGTACAGGCCTTAAACCCCATGTATGTTCTCCCTAGCAGAAAAACTTTGTCCCAAACAATTATTCAAGAACTATATAACAAGGAGCGTGCATTATGGCCAGACAGAGTCAAAAAAGCTTCAGCAGTTTGCCTTACAACTGACTGCTGGACATCCAGAACAACATGCTCATACATGTCTGTCACTTGTCACTTTATTGAAAACTTTAAGATGCCATCCTGCCTTCTTGACTGTTTTGAGTTTGCTGAGAGACATACTGCAGAAAACCTAGCAGAGGACCTACTAAGAGTGGCAAAAGAATGGCAAGTAAATGACAAAGTGGTGTGCTGTGTTACTGACAATGCAGCAAACATAACAAAAGTCATACAAAATTTGCAGTGGACTCACAACCCATGCCTTGCACACACAATAAACCTGATAGTTAAAGATGCGCTGAAGGTGGTGAAACCAACTGTGGACAAGGTAAAGGCTATTGTAGAGTTTTTCCATAAAAGTACAATTGCCACAGAGAAGCTGAAGTCTATGCAACGCCAGATGGGGATGCCAGAGCTAGGGCCCAAACAAGAGTGTGCTACAAGGTGGAACTCAAAATTTTATATGTTGAAACGCATCCTCGAGTCAAAAGATGCCATCATCTCCACCCTGGCTGTAATCAATGCTCCTGTTGAAACTTTAAGTCAAGAGGAATGGGAGACAGTGAAAGAGGTCTGCACCATTCTGGAGCCCTTTGAGGAGGTGACTGTGGAGATAAGTGCAGAAAGGTACCTTGAACAATTTTGTTTTTACTTTACTACTATACAGTTAAAGATTGCAGTAAATAGCAAAATACTATGTATTACAGACAAATGATTTATTAATTGTAAAAAAGGCAATGTATCACATTGCAAAATCTTATTTTCACATTTTCTTTTTTCTCTTTTTCAGCTATGTCATAGCCTCCAAAATGCTTCCTCTCTGCAAGGGTCTACAGCGGGTAACAGCCCACCACCACGGAGTGTAACAGTGGATAAAGTAAAGGAGCTGGCCACCGCTCTTTCTTCATCCATGGACAGAAAATTTCTGAGGATGGAGTACAACACTGTGCTTTCAGAAACCACTGCTCTGGACCCCCGGTTTAAAAAGGTAGCATTTAGTGACAACAGAGCTGCGGATGAGGCATTTCAAAGAATAAGTGCAGCAGCAGCAAGAGGCAACCCCAGCAGCCTGTCTGCTCCTCCATCAGAGGGCCAAGAGGAACTAATTGGAGCAGGGGCGCGTTCACAGGAACCACAAGCTTCTGCTGTGTGGGGGCTCTTTGACGAAAGAGCAATAGGAGACACTGCAAGGAGAAATCCCACAGCTGATGCTATGCTGGAGTTGAGGTCCTATCTTGAGGAGCCCCTCATCCAAAGAGCTGAAGACCCACTGAGCTGGTGGGAGGCCAAGGCTGCAGTCTACCCACGCCTGGTTAAGATAATGGTAGGAAGACTTTGCATTGTCGCTACATCGGTCCCCTCAGAAAGAGTCTTCTCAAAAACAGGACAAATAATCACAGAGAGGAGAAATCGCATCAGCCCATCTAAGCTGAGGCATCTGGCATTTCTGAATGCCAACCTGGCCTAAAAACTTTTATTCAAAGAGTCATAGTGTTGTGTTGTTGTTGAGTTTGGCCATTATTTAATTTGTTTGCTGTGTTTGCTGTGGTTTTGTGTTAAGTTGTTCATTTAAAGCTTTTATTAAAATGTTAAACAATAGTAACTGTGTATTTTTTGTAATGAAAAAATGCATAAAAATACATAATGTCTGAAAACAATGAATAAGAAATTGCTTAGGCTATACATAAACCATTCATAATAATTTGAAAAGAGCCGGAGTTCCCATCACTATTTGCTGCTTCCTCAAAGCCTCCCGCTGTTGCGGAACTCATTTTGCTCTGCCCTGCCTACTGAGAAACCTGACACCAGATCATTTGCATACTAACAGTGATTGGATGTTTAGCTGGGGGGAGGGTGAGTGGGGGGACCTCTGCCGAGTGCTGTGTGAGCCTGCGCACAAACAGAGCTCGGAGGGAAAGAGCGAACAAGGGGTGAAACCTATCATCTTATTTGTGCCTTTTCCAGTGGATATTTCAGCTACTGTAGTAAATCTTGTCCATATTTAGTTTGTGGGTAATCTATTATTTTCTTTCTCAACTTCTAAAAGTTTGATTTAAGGGGGCAGGACGTTTGTTTAAGGGGGTGTTTGCCCCCTCTTGCCCCAGCATAGAGCCGACCCCGTACTACAGGTTCACATATATCCAACATCCACTTCAAAAAAAACAATTTCTTTATTAACGTACAAAAGCTTCCAACATTACTACGAGAGCACAAAGGCTTCCAACATTATAACTTGAGAACAAAGGCTTCCAAAATCTCTCTATTATAAAAAAAAAAATCCTGGAAAGCAAAAGCAAGGCTACAATATGTGATCTTCTCGGAAGTTCTTGGAAGACATTTAAAAGACCCGCGAGACAAAAGAGACTTGCCACGGTGCGTCTCGCGGGGACGTGGAACATGAGATTCTTGCAAGACACGGCCTACTTACAAAAGATATTATATTAGAGCACACCCATCAAAAAAACTCACTCGTGTAGAAGCACGTAGTACACACAGATCATGTGCTCTCAACACATATAAAGCGTATAAGGACAATACGGAGAATAGAGACCCAAAGGCGTTGGAGAGAAAAAAAAGGCAGATAAGAGATTATGAAAGCAGTGGAATTCGAAAGGCTCAAACAAATGATGGCGCGATACACATACAGAGAAAGGTACAGAATGTGAAAGCAGTAAAATTCAAAAGTATTGTAGCGTCCCAGCCAGGTTCAGTGCTTTTTGGTTTTAAGTGAGTGTTAGGTCCAATTGAGGGAGGGCGGAGTACAGCATGGAAGACTGATAGCGGGGTATTGATTGATGCGGTAAGGGGGGGTGTTGGAGAGGGTGCTAGACAGTTGTGTTTGGGGTTAGGAAGTCGGCCATTGTTCATGTAAAACTTTTGTGACACTTTATCATGTCAGTCGCTACAGTATCAAAGAAAAGATAGAAAAGATCGCACTACTGCAAACAAAAGGTGATTAATCATCAGAGCCAGGTGTAATTGAAAAAATAGCAGGACAAATCGAGGTCGAAAAAAAGAGTAGACAACAAAGTCTTTTCGCATTCTCATCATTCAATGCACAAAACATGAATTTACACAATAATGCACCATACGCTATGAGAATCTGTGGTCCCGGAACAGTTTAAGCAACAAGTTAAATTTCAAAGAATACACAATTCGGTCGGGTGTATATTGATGATCACGGAGAAGCGATGCAAATTTTAACAGGCAAAAAGAAAGATAATGTATATATTCCGCGAATACTGTAACATTACACACCAAAGGAGATCGTGATATGCCATTCGTATTAAAATGTTTACAGTTTACCGTGAGAATAGCTTTTGCTATGACAATCAATAAATCACAGGGACAAACATTACAGACAAAAACTCGGATTATTTATTACAGAAACAGAAACAATATTCACTCATGGGCAGTTATACATTGTGTTGGCACAATGTGTCTCCAAAAATATTGTTTTTAATGAAGCTTTAAAGTAAAAGCGCAAATAATGAAATTGAAACAATTCCAAAGAAAAAAAAAATTTTAATTGTATATCCAATTAACCAAACACAGGGGTTGGCAAGCAAAGCGAGCAGGGGGCAAAGCGCCCTAGTAATAAACATTTTCAAAATATAGGTATGTCAGGCAAAGAGCCCTTAATTACATACAGTCATATGAAAAAGTTTGGGAACCCCTCTCAGCCTGCATAATCATTGACTCTACTTTCAACAAAAAAGATAACAGTGGTACAGTATGTCTTTCATTTCCAAGGAACATCTGAGTACTGGGGTGTTTTCCGAACAAAAATTTTTAGCGAAGTAGTATTTAGTTGTATGAAATGAAATCAAATTTGAAAAACTGGCTGTGCAAAAATGTGGGTCCCCTTGTAATTTTGCTGATTTGAATGCACCTAACTGCTCAATACTGATTACTTGCAATACCAAATTGGTTGGATGAGCTCGTTAAGCCTTGATCTTCATAGACAGGTGTGTCCAATCATGAGAAAAGGTATTTAAGGTGGTCAATTGCAAGTTGTGCTTCCCTTTCACTCTCCTCTGAAGAGTGACAGCATGGGATCCTTAAAGCAACTCTAATAAAGTATCTATCTATCTATCTATCTATCTAAAAGATCTGAAAACAAAGATTGTACAGTACCATGGTTTAGTGGAAGGCTACAAAAAGCTATCTCAGAGGTTTAAACTGCCAGTTTCAACTGTAAGGAATGGAATCAGGAAACGGAAGGCCACAGGCACAGTTGCTGTTAAACTCAGGTCTGGCTAGTGATGGGCGGAGTGAAGCCTCACGAAGCATCAAAACGTTTGAAGCAATTGTGTTGGAAATCGTATCGAAGCTTTGAAGCATTTGACACTCACCTCTCTAGGGACACCTCCTGGCCTTTTTCATTAACGTTACACATACTCTTGTTCCACTTCAACGACGTCTGTTAAAACTCTAATTGCTTTTACTTTTTCGCTGCTACAGACTGGCAACAAAGAGAAGGGTTCATCAGTGGCTTCTAGTGTCTGATGTCTAAAATATATACAGTATATACAGTATATACAGTATATATTGTATGTATAATGCCGACAGGCAGAATGTACTATACGATAGCAAGAGTTAAACAAAATAAGACACCTCACTCTTGTACCCCTGGCTCTTTCAATGAATATTTACTTTTGCACTGTATCATTATAATCGCTCCTGTGATTAGTATTATAATTAACCCTCATCTTATTATAGTGAGTGAGGTGTCGTCACCCGTATTACTAAAGCTCTTCTTAGTAGCATTATGCATTCTACAAGTCAGCATTTGTATGATGTATAGTTTAGAGTTTTATTTTTTGCCACTAAGTATTATTGGGCACAATAATTTAAAATGTATTGATCATCCACAAACATTCATTTCACCTGGGAATTCTGTCGAGTTTTTGAACTCTGTTGATGCCATATGTACTTCAAATGGGAGCTCGATGAATAATGATTCGAAGCACTAAGCAGACATGCACACTGGATTAACAAAGGCTTCGAAGCCTTGAGAAGACATGCATAGTACTGAGATTGCATCATAACGGGGCTTCAAAGCCTCGAGCAGACATGCGTAGTACTGAGATTGCATCATGATGGGGCCTCGAAGCCTCAAGCAGACATGCGCACTGGGTTAACAGCGCTCGAACGTACGCACTGGGTTAACAGAGGCTTCGAAGCCTCGAACATGCACACTGGGTTAACAGAGGCTTCAAAGCCTCTAGCAGACATGCGTAGTACTGAGATTGTATCATGACGGGGCTTCGAAGCCTCGAGCAGACATGCGCACTGGTTACTGAATCTTTGTGTAGCCTCAGCACACTCAAAGGCATTGACCTCTATATTTTTGAGAGTCTATCTGACACTTAACTCTCTAGTTATATTTTGTAATTCGTATTGATATTACACACTTCAGTTGATATAGTTAAGTGACGGCCTGAAACTACAATTCAGGTAGCTGCTGAGAATTCATTATTGTTCTTGTGGATTGCTGTGATTTCCTTTGTCTGATACATAGTGTCAAAGATATACAGTGGAACCTCGGTTTGCAAGCATAATTCGTTCTGGAAACGTGCTCATAGTCCAAAGCACTCGTATATCAAAGTGAATTTCCCCATAAGAAATAATGGAAACTCAGATGATTTGTTCCACAACCCAAAACTATTCATATAAAAATGATTAATACAAAATATAAAGTAAAAATACATAAAACAAATTAACCTGCACTTTACCTTTGAAAAGAATCATGGCTGATGTGAGTGAGTTTCTAAACTCTTGTGGGATTCCACCCAATGGGATGACACGTGGAAGAGCATCTCAAAGCAATAGCAGTCTCCCAGCACTGTAGCAGTTCGCCGTAAAAGCGAATCCAAAAGATCGCGGACATGCTATAAGCGCCTGCCGTCAATGAGTGATACAAGGAACAAGGAACATTATAAATGTGCACGGCCCTGCCTGACTGCTGTGTCTGTGTATAAATAACCACACTGTTGCTGTTTCAAGCTGAATAAAGCTTGTGTTGCTAAAGTACTGAGACTCAGCTTCGTGTTTTAGGATGCAAGACAGGGACTCGCATGTCACAGCACACACGTGCGCGCGAGCACACACATACACACACACACGAGCACGTGCATGCACACACACAAGCAAGCGCGCGCATGCACACACACATACACACACACGCGAGCGAGCGAGCGCACACACAGTCTCAATGCTAATGCTGTAGTAAACAGTATACACTTGTACGGATGTTGACTATATGAGTGAGGCACGCCAACTCAGACGGAGAATAGGAGACGATTGCCCACAATTCCGCAGCGAGAGAGACAGAAGAACCATCAGCTCAGCTGTGATCACATGATGCTCAGCAGACAAAGAGTATACATACTACTCGTACTGCAAGACCTCGCTCATTTATCAAGTCAAAATTTATTAAAAATTTTTGCTCGTCTTGCAAAATACTCGTAAACCAAGTTACTCGCAAACCGAGGTTCCACTGTATTGTCATATATCAACTTTATATATATAAAAAGATTAGGTAAATCGTGCAACCTTTTTATGGAACGCTTAATTTTGTTCAAAACCATATGCCATATCTATGTCATACGACATCTATAAATATCATTTTTTCATCTTCATTAAGAGAATACAACAATGATACTCTCGTGTCAATTAAACCAATTTAACGTGCATATGTCAAAGAACATATTTCTACATCCGCCACAGTAAGAACAGTAGTAGTAGTTCAGTTGTGTGGAGATCGTTAATTATTCCGATTAGGTGGCTCAATGGTATTGCAACTGTCTCTCATTAAAAACACCAGGGGTTCACGTCGTTGATCCTCCTCTTGTGAAAGGTTTTTTTTTTTCAATAACTCCATTTAATACAATTTTCGAACTTGGACGGATAGCGAGCAAATCGAGCTATCGAGGGAAGGTTGGGCCACCAAAGTCGGGCAGGGGGCACACTTCCCTAATTATATTGTATATGTAAAGAGTTTCACTGTAAAACGTAATAAGCTTCATATTTGTGTGTTTGGAGATCCTGGTGTCATACTGAATTTATATTGTAGAAAAACAAACTACTGTCCAGCATGCCTAAATGTGTCTTTTCATTTCTGATCGCTATACGTACTTCCAACTTGGGACAATTCGCTATAAACAGTTTCAGCCAATCAGCGCCTTCTAAACATGCAGAATGACAGTGTGAACCTTTATTGTAGCAGCGCAGTATCTTCATTTCAGTCATTGTCCTGTTGGACTATTTACTGTTAAGTGCTGCTTGAGCTACCATTTATAGTACAACAGGTGGCCTACCTAGTTCTTAAATCGATATTGAAATGCACAGACAAGTCTCCTAAATTATTTATTGAAATGACTAAGTTTACAGTGTCTGTTTTAGGAAGTCATAGTTTTATTTGTTCCCATTATTAGGAATTATAATTTCTCAGTGTCACATAATTATTCGTTACTACTCACAAGTCCCGCATCATTGAGATTCTGTTTTATATTAATTGAACTGACTATAGCAGACTTGTTATCTTCTTAAAATGACTTTATTGATTTGATATTGACAATTAATCATAAGGTCAAAAATCAAGGAGGATATGAGTTTGCATGGACTGTACTGTTTCTTTTTTTCCGTGACATCGCGTCAGTAGAGAGTCTCAATGTTTTTATTTTTAATAAATTTGCAAAAATCTCAAGTAAACTTTTTTCACATTGTCATTATGAAGTGTTGTGTGTAGAATTCTGAGGAAAAAAATTAATTTAATCAATTTTGGAATAAGGCTGTAACATAACAAAATGTGGAAAAAGTGATGCACTGTGAATACTTTCCGGATGCACTGTATATCTGTGAAAGGAAGGACGGTAAATCCTTGAATGAAACTGAGTGTTGATGCTTTGGGTAACAAGACAGGTAAGGAGCAGGGAACGTTAAATGTGACAGTGACTGCGGCGGATTGTGTAACTGGAAGATGGTTTAAAAATACAAAAATGACAAACGCTTAGTCTTTCAATAATTCTATTTACATCACTGATTTACTCTGTTGTGTGGCAGTTCAGAAGATTACTTATTTACCCCCCCAGTGCAGCCTTTGATAAGATGCATTCATAAGGAAAGGATGTTGCTGACAAAGTCAGGTGCTTTTTTGAAAGTTTGGCTCCAGATGTGCTTATCCAGCTGCTCCTTCTTGTCAGTACATGAGCGATCTTTATGTTCACCTCTGGATGAATTCGCAAAGTTTCTTTACAACATTTTTGTCTCATTAACACAGAAATCCAGAGGCTTTCTTTAAATTGCAGAAGACACTGTTGATGGAGCTGAAAGACAGTTGTGATTAGTTATGCAGCACACGCTTTTACTCATATTGCTTTTTTGGAAATCAATAATACAAATCAGCTACAGATCTGGGAATCACTGAATAGTAAAAACGTTTAATGAGGAGTGTCTTGAGCATATACTGGTGTAATGACCACGTCAGCTTTAGTGAAGCGTTTCTTAGCCTCTCTGATATGATCGACATGGGGTAAAGTAGATTCTGGATTGTTATAATATGTGTTACCTTACGCAAAATATGCTCATTAATTTGTTATAGATTCTGGGTGGACACAATTCTGCATCAAGGAAAAAGGTGCCCCATATAAATCGTTCATAATGTCTCCAAAATATATTTGTTAACTTACAGACAAGTACTACATAACTGTTTTATACAAAATCCTTATTTTAACATATGCGTGCCCCGATTAAGATTTGAACTCACGTCAGCACACTTTTCCGCTGTAGCAAGGACAACTGTTTTACGCTTTGAACCAAAGCAATTCGCAGATATCAATGACGTCATTACGCTGGCATGCCTCAAAATCACGTGATGGGCGCATTTGAAACAAGCCTCGAAGCGGTGCTTCGAGCTTCAGTGCATTGAAAGTTCGACACAGTGTCGAAACCTCAGTATCGAGCGACCCATCACTAGGTCTGGCAGGCCAAGAAAAATACAGGAGTGGCATATGCGCAGGATTGTGAGAATGGTTACAGACAACCCACAGATTACCTCCAAAGACCTGCAAGAACATCTTGCTGCAGATGGTGTATCTGTAAATCGTTCCACAATTCAGCGCAATTTGCACAAAGAACACCTGTATGGCAGGGTGATGAGAAAGAAGCCATTTCTGCACTCCCACCACAAACAGAGTCGCTTGTTGTATGCAAATGCTCATTTAGAGAAGCCAGATTCATTTTGGAACAAAGTGCTTTTGACTGATGAGACAAAAATTGAGTTATTTGGTCATAACAAAAAGCGCTTTGCATGGCAGAAGAAGAACACCGCATTCCAAGAAAAACACCTGATACCTACTGCCAAATTTGATAGAGGTTCCATCATGCTGTGGGGCTGTGTGGCTAGTTCAGGGACTGGGGCCCTTGTTAAAGTTGAGGGTCGGACGAATTCAACCCAATATCAACAAATTCTTCAGGATAATGTTCAAGCATCAGTCACAAAGTTGACGTTACACAGGGGTTGGATATTCCAACAAGACAATGACCCAAAACACAGTTCAAAATCTACAAAGGCATTCATGCAGAGGAATGTTCTGGAATGGCTGTCACAGTCCCCTGACTTGAATATCATCGAAAATCTATGGGATAATTTGAAGCAGGCTGTCCATGCTTGGCAGCCATCAAATTTTGGAATACTTCTCAGGCAAACATCTGCAACTTTAATGATTAACAGATTTCTTCCCTATTTAAAGAGCACTAAATTGATAATAAGTTTTAGTGTGCCATAAGGAGTAGGAGGAGGGGGTTAAAACCATGCACTAATTCAGCACGTTGTCGTACTCACCACAAGACGAACAACCTCAGGATCCCAAATTAGGATTAGTGCAACTGTGCATTGGGTGACACCTCAGGACCACACTAGTTCAAATGGATTGGAATAGTGTGAGGTTTTTTTACAGTGGCTGGAGTGCCACAAATCCCTGAGTTTTCCCTACAAGTTGGGGGACCTGCTTGCAGTGCTGGAATAAGACTAATATCAATCAAATTAAATTAGAAGCTTGTCAAGACATCCCTGTTAAGAATTAAATGAACACCCAAAAATCACAACAGCATATAAACTATATACTAAAAGAGTCTATTTAAGATACCTCTATGTATTTCTTCAAAAGTGAAGGAAACAGTCAAAGGCTAAATAAACAAATAAACAAAAAACCAACAGAGTACACCAAACCAGCTGCAATTATATAAAGATACATAATAAAGAACAGCCATTATTGATAACATTATATACTACAGGTTCACATAAAGGTATATCTAAAGCACAAAAGTTTCCAAAATACTAAACATTTTCAAAATATAGTGTAGGTAGGTCAGGCAAACAGCCCTTAATTACATATTGTAAAGTAACAAAGTCCAAAAGATCAATATAGCCATTGTACCCAAGATTTTAAATTCTGCCAATGAATATTCACACCATTGCCCATTAGGGCAACATGTTTTGGGAATCTATCTCTTCACCCTGAAATATGTAATTAAGGGCTGTTTGCCTGACCTACATATATTTTGAAAATCTTTGTGCTCAAGTAATAATGTTGGAAGTTGTTTTGTCTTGGTAGAGTAATATATTGCTCTACTTTCCCCTATTGTATTATTAATAAGTAGACTTTGTCAGAATGCCCAGTCTCACAGACTTACCACTGTTTATAAGGTATTATAGTATATAACTTTTCCCCACCTTAACTTCTATATCTATAGGCAGTTAGGTGTAGTAAAAAGACAAGCAGGAGTTAAGTTACACATAAAATAATGTATTATTGATAATATCTACAGTATATATATAAAATCCCTGTGTGTGTCCAGGTGTCCGTGTGTGGGTGTCTTCTGGTGAAGTGCGCATGCGCAGGGCACGGTGAGATGCGCGATATTACTGTCAGAGAAAGTTAGAGCCGTTTTACGGAAATACAAACCAGTATTACTGCGAGAGGAAATTAAAGGTACACAATACAGTGACGCATATTACAGCCACGTACAAGCCAGTATTACTGTCAGAGGAGATTAAAGGCATATTACTGACGCGCACGCCTGTATTACCGCCAGAGAAAATTAAAGGTATATTATGGACGTACAAGCCTGCGGACATACAAGACGGTATCCTTCAATAAGGGCACGCACAAAAAGGCGAGCCTCAAAAGGGCGACCTCAATTGGGCACAGCGAATAAAGGCGCGCGTAAATAAAGATCTGCACCTTTGTTGCTCTTCACATATTCCAGAGCCATTTGAACTAAATTATCTACGAATGCCTTTATTCGCCACGTTCAATTGAGGTCGCCCTTTTGAAGCTCGCCTTTTTGTGCGCGCCCTTATTGAATAGAGCCGTACAAGACAGTATTACTGTCACAGAAAATTAAAGACACACAATACACAGCGGCAGCCCACGAAGAACGGTCAGCTCAGCAAGTAAACATTAACAAAAGAAAGGCTGAAAGAAAGAAAAATACGACCAACAAAAAGAATGAGGTCAAAGTCCCTTGCCATTTTATATAGACTGTTCCTACTAATGTTTATGCACTACTGTTCTAGCGCCCGTTATTGTAACGGGCTAAATGACTAGTTCATAAATAATAACAATATGCAAAATACTTTTGAATATTGGCAACCATACAACCTGATTAAATGGTGATGTGTAGTTTCAGGCGGCACACAGACTTGTAGTTACTTAAAAATGTCTCTAGTTAAAGCATCATTGTTGCTCAGCTTTCTTCAGAACAGGCCGTATGCCTGTTCCAAAATGGCTACCGAGCTGCGGTCTCCATTGTGTTGTCTTTTTCAGTTCATGGTGTGATGGTCTTCATCAGTTTGGTAAGAGAGATACTTCTTCATCATATGTTGGTTAGTAAGAGAGAGAGAATGTGGTTGAACAAGCAGATTTATACATTCTCTGTTCGACCCCTACAGCCAATAGGACATCATGATACTTAAAAGCTTCTGATCCAAGCCAATTCCAAACAGCCACACTTCAGACCAATGGGGGAATACAACATCTTAAAACCTGCCACCCCCAAGAGCATATGTCTTTATGGCTTTCTTGTGGGGGTGGAAAGACTTTAGCAGAGAAATACTAGCCAAACTGGTTTAAGGCACACCCTCCCCCAACTCTGTTGTAAAATTCCCTAAAGGGGGGTGGGTAAACACTCACTAATGTAACACTAAATCACATTGCTTTGCCTAAATTACAAATAAAGACATACAAAATATTTATCAAGTTATATACAAAATCTTACATCACAGCACTCCACCCCGATAAATGTTTTGTACAATGTCTTTATAAACAGTCTTAATTGTTTAAAGAGTCTGTTGCATAACTTGTGCTTTGGTTTGCAGTATTTGCTCTCCCAGTATTAAAAGTTGTCCGTGACCATTTGTCCATTACATATCTTCTTTATTTCAAAGACAATCTGAAGAACTTGGATCTGCTTCTGATGACTTGTATCTGCTCCAGCTTGCTTCAACTGTTTGTTTAGCTTTCTGCAGTATTCATATGTCATCAGATCTGGTGGTTCAAAATGAGACAAGTCCACACCTTCCACTCAACTAACCCACTGAAATTTAAGTCTATGGTGAATTCCTAAAACTGACCTCTGTTCTTTACTGGTTTTGTGTCTAACTGCTAATTAGACCCTGTCCCAAACTATTCATTTAAGCATATGCAGCTGTACAATTAACATAAAAATTTGAAGGGTAACATGCCAGAGGTGCCAGTACAACCACATCTGCCCAAGTGAGAGCACATGTACCACTGCATAAACTGTTCACAAACCAAAATTTGTGGCCCCTCTTCACACATTTGGGGTTGATTTAGTTGCCTCTTGTGCTTTTCTACTCATGGTGTAACCTTTGACTGCCATCAGCCTTTACCAGTTTAGGCTGGCATCACCACTATGAGACATCACCGCTGTGCAACTCTCATCATTCCCCCTGTAGGCCATCCCTAGAGTTGTTTGCTCACCGTATGCATACTCGCTGTGCTAAACACCTCGGTTCCGAAATGGTCCACTGGTCCTCTGCTTGTACCACAGCTGAAAACCTCAGCAGGGCTTCCATATTTTCCCAATTAGACTATACCTAAACATCGGAACCCATATGACTTGCAAATGTACCAGCTGCACCTGCTTTCCTGAAAAGTTCACCAATTTGCTCAGTATACCGCTCTTTAATAATAGTATTAATTATATTAATTATCCCACTTAATTAATTAATACCCAGAATGTATACTGTATGAACCCAAAATTAATCCTCTTATTTTGGCATTCCTAACTGGTTTGTTCAGTTTCCACACTTTGGAATATAAATTTGCTGCAGTAATGAACAAACCTTTCCTTTTAAACTATAGCTATTCTGACTAGACTTATTATTGCATGGCTTGTGGACTTGTTACTCACTTAAACCCCAGGCGGTGTCTTTTTCTTGCTGTCTCTTCAGTTCTTCTTCATGTCTTTGTCTTTAGTCTTTGCTTGTTGTCTTTTCCTCTTTTTTTTCATTCTGTTATGTAGGCAGGTCTGCAAAATGGATGGTGACAAGGCAGTTTCTGTCCATCTCATTTTCTTGGTTGTTAACCTGGTGCCAACACTCAAACTTTGCTTCCAGGCATTCATTGGAACAGCTTGGCCACTGGTGCCACTGCACTCCAATGTGCTAGTTGTAACCCGATCTCCTGCATGGATTTTACTCTGCTAATTGCCTTCACTATTTATTACCTGCACCAACCCAAAGTCCGTAAAACCTTACAACAGAAGTAGCACTATTGGAAAAGATCAGGAAATTGAAACAGAAATAACTATTTTCCCTTTCCTGTCTTCCTGCACTACCCTTCTATTTTTTTTCATTGCCTATGTGCCTTTTTTTTATTTTATTGTATGGTAACTGCTACCTGAAAGGGTGGGCTAGAACCTCTCCAAAATCCAAGTGCTAAATCCAGCATCTCTCCTAAAACTGACCTATGTTCTTCACCCAAGACCAGCTCACTTTTCTCCATTTTATTGCCTGGAGATTCATAGGCTGTCTTTTTAAACAACTGGTCAGTCAGGTTTCGAATTACTGAACCTAAGTGTGTGTGCTTTTTAATTGCTGATTGGCCTAGCAGAGCTGTTAGGACTTTCACACCCCTGTACATTCCTGACTTGCTGCCTGAGTTTGCAAACCTTCCTGCTGCACCATCCCCCATGCTTTGTTCTTTGGCTTGTCCTGGTTCATTCAAACCAAATCCTAAACTGGTGCACTTTCTTTCCAATTCAGCCATTCTTGCACTAGCACATTCAGACCTTTCACACACAAGCACTCGAATTTCTTTTATTTCCACTGTTGCTTGTTTAAATTCCACATTTTCTTCACTCAGTACCAATATGCCATTATCCATTTCATGCCCTCTAGTCAACAATTGCCATTCACACTCACCAGCTTCTCTGCCTTCTATCTGATTTCATTGTCCTAAATCAAATTTCAGTGCAGCACTGGTTACCTTTCTTAACAGTGGTGAAATATCTATCGGTGTAGCATGTTCTTTAAACACTGGACAGACCTCAGAATTATCTGGAGATTGTGGTGCAGTGGAGAATAATGAAAGTAAACACCCTTGCTGTTTTCCCTTCCTTTCATCTCTCTCCTTTTCCTCACATTCACATTCCCACTCTTTATCTGACAACTCATCTGTCTCATGTAAGTCACCCACCCATGTTTCAGGGTTCCAGTCTGATCCAGTTACTATTGCCCTAACTTTCACCATGGGTGGTTTTCTCTCCTTGTTTCCCCTGCTTTCTGTACTTTCCATTTCAGCAGTGGGTGTTCTACATGCTAGCACTTCACAATTATCACACCAACTGTTACATCTTTCAAAACTTTCACACAACATTCCACGACTTTCACGTTCAGTCACTGCTATTTTCTTTCTCATACTGATCTTTCTTGTTACCAATGATACAAGATAGTAAATCTCTTATAACAGCAGCTGTCTTCTTTAAACCAGATTTATGTTTTCCTGAGTTTCATTCTTCCAGCCCCCTTCCATTTTGTGGCAGCTCAGCCTCTGCTTTCTCTACCTGCACTACAGGTTTGCATTTCCTAGCTTTAGCCTGCTTGCTTCTGCCACTCCACTGGAAGATGGCTGACTTTAATATAAATTTAGGCATTTCTGAGTCTACAATTTTACTCTAATACAATTTGACACCTTCGTTATGGGTTGGCCTACTTTTGCCCCTGTGAGCAAACATACATATACATTCACCAAGATTCTAAACAAATAAGTGCCGTATGAATGATGCATGCATGTCCCATTACTCCCTAGCACTTTAACCACTTAAATGCCATATGAATGATGCATGCAATGTTCCACCACTCTCTAGCACTTTAATTAGGGACTCACTATCACCAGCACTAACAAACATGTGGGTGTCCTCGTGACACACATGAAGTCTCCACACTTTGTTGGTTATAGTCCATTCAGCAACCAAACAATGTTTACTTCCACCGCATTTGTACTCTGGATGCCCTAAAATTCACATACATAAACACACATATACATCAACAGTATTTGCAAACAGGGTGCAAAACATGGTTACACCAAAATCCTGCCTACTACGCCAATTGTTTTGTCTTGGTAGAGTAATATATTGCTCTAATTTCCCCTATTGTATTATTAATAAGTAGCCTTTGTCAGAATGCCCAATCTCACAGACTTACCACTATTTATAAGGTATTATAGTATATAACTTATCCCCACCTTCCCTTCTATATCTATAGGCAATTAGGTGTAGTAAAAAGAAAAGCAGGAGTTAAGTTACACATAAAATAATGTATTATTGATAATATTCATAAATAATAACATTACGGAAAGTACATTTGAATATTGGCAACCATACAACCTGATTAAATGGTGATGTGTAGTTTCAGGCGGCACACAGACTTGTAGTTACTTAAAAATGTCTCTAGTTAAAGCATCATTGTTGCTTAGCTTTCTTCAGAACAGGCCGTATGCCTGTTCCAAAATGGCTACTGAGCTGTGGTCTCCATTGTGTTGTCTTTTTCAGTTCATGGTGTGATGGTCTTCATCAGTTTGGTAAGAGAGATACTTCTTCATCATATGTTGGTTAGTGAGAGAGAGAGAATGTGGTTGAACAAGCAGATTTATAGATTCTCTGTCCGACCCCTACAGCCAATAGGACATCATGATACTTAAAAGCTTCTGATCCAAGCCAATTCCAAACTGCCATACTTCACACCAATGGGGGAATACAACATCTTAAAACCTGCCACCCCCAAGACCATATGTCTTTATGGCTCTCTTGCAGGGGTTGAAAGACTTTAGCAGAGAAATACTAGCCAAACTGGTTTGAGGCACACCCTCCCCCAACTCTGTTGTAAAATTCCCTAAAGGGGGCTGGGTACACACTCACTAATGTAACACTAAATCACATTGCTTTGCCTAAATTACAAATAAAGACATACAAAATATTTATCAAGTTATATGCAAAATCTTACATCACAACAGAAGTAAATAAAGTAGCCATCATTACATCACATTTGGTGAAAAACGGCATGTGCTAGCAAAATGACATACACTCTGTCACACACATGCGATTAGGGGCCAGCCAAAAGGAGTGACGCAGCGCGAAAACTCACCGGATGGGGATCTAAGATAGCATACTAATGCTTCTTTCGTTTTCTCCCCAGAGAAACCGAAGAGCAAACATATTCCAGCACTTGAATTTTACGCTAAGACATGATCTCATCATGGGTATAAACCGCCCGTCCCTCCATGATGACTTCACCTCCGGTCGCCCTCTGATAACATCACCTCTGTCACCCTCTGCTCACGTCATCTCCTCCCCTGCACTTATTTCCAGTTCATCCACCATAGATACAGCCGTCTTCTCACCATTCATATTCAATTGTGTATTACAACACTGACCGTGCTGTACGAAACAGTGACTTTGTTGGTTCACCAACAGTATATGGGGATGGTTCCCCAACCCTTAATATGTCTCTCTGGTGTCTTTTTCTTCACAGATTGGCATAGTCGGCAGGATACACTGTTCACAGAATGCCCGAAGAACAGGACCTGGATTCGGTACTCGGTACCATCATGATGGAGCTCCAGACCCTGAGGCTCAAGGCGGCAGAAAATCAGACCAAACTTCCTGAGACAGAAGAGCGGCTCGCGGTAAAGGACACGGTACATTCAGAGGCTGCATGGCCTCCCCCAACGCTTTTAGTCCCTCTGTCAGAATCTGACGATATTGAGTCATATCTGCTAGTTTTCTAGAGGAGTGCCTTGCGAAACAACTGGCCGAGTACGTACTCGATGCCCCGAGTAGATTAACTCCTTGAGAGGCTAGGAAACGCACAGTACTTGACTACTTTGGACATGACAAAGGAAACCTGGCAAATTCTCTTAACAGAGTCCACAAAAAAGAAAACCGCTTTTAGCACCCCTAGTGAACACTGGCAGTATCGAGTCCTCCCATTTGGATTGCACGGGGCACCAGGGACCTTCGGGCATCTGGTAGAAAGACTTTTAAAGCCCCACAATGCCTACTGTGCCACCTATCTAGACAACGATGTTGTCTATTCCGGCACCTAGGAGGAACACGTACTACAGGTTTATACTGTTTTGCTGATGCTACCTAAAGCCGGACTGTGTATTAACCCTAAGAAATGTTTCTGTGGGTTAAACGGAGCCAAAAGGAGCCTGAAGGAGGGGTCGTGTCACACACACATGATTAGGGGGCAGCCAAAAGGACAGAAGGAGTACAAAAACTCACTGGATGGAGATCTAAGACAGCATACTAATGCTTTTTTCTTTTTCTCCCCAGAAAAGCCAAAGAACAAACACATTCCAATACTTGCATTTTATGCCAAGACACGATCCCATCATGGGAAAAACTTTTGCATTCCGCCCATCCCTCAATGATGACTTCACCTCCAGTCACCCTCCAATGACGTCACCTCTGGTCACGTCATCTCCTCCCTGCACTTACTTCCGGTTCATCCACCATAAAGTCAAGAGGATCATCAACTTGCAATGAAAGATGGCAAAATGTAAATAAGCAATAAACAAATAAATAAAAGCATTATAATTTTCCAAATTACATTTAAATCCTGATAATCAGTGTTAGAAACAACATCCCCAACATCACACAAATTCTATATTCCATCCCATCATACATTATGCCATACTAATCGACTTTAAATGCAGCATTACAACACTATGTCTGTTGACTGCAGTATCTCCTAAACTGCTGTTTTCATGTTTTTCATGCATAGCTATTTCTAGAGTTTACCTAGAATGTTGTGAAAAGTAAACAACAACCAATGACCTGTGATCTTGTGGATGAAAACAGCTTGTGAATCAGAGGGATCAACAGAGAACAGCGATAATTATATTAACAAACAGATGGGCCACAACCAGGCAAATCACATCAGAATTCAAAATTGGTGTGCAAAATGCAATCTCAGAACCCACCACTTATTAGATGGTGTCTCTAATGAGCTTCAGCATCAAAAAACATGTTGGTCTAGATAATGTCAAAGAAAAACAAGAAAGTGCATCTCATTTGGGCACAAAAGCATTAAAACTGTACCCCTGAGGAGCCTGGTTTACAACAACTGTGCCACACAATCATTTCCACTGGGTACAACATTCCCAAACAATGCATCAAACATCTAGTAGAAATCATGCTAGATGAATTTATGCTGTTCTGAAGGCCAGAAGAGTCACAAAACACTATTATATAGCTGTACCTTATAAACTAGAAATTAGGAATAAGGAAGAAGTTTCAAGGTAAGAAGACAGAATCAGAATCAGAAGACAGTTTTGATGTAAGATACTAATAATGATTATGGTGAATGTTGATTTAGTACATGTAAGTAAACATTTCGCTGTATCTGTACATGAGTCAGTAACGAAACTATAAACCTTCTTATCTAGTTACAGGCATTAACATTTTTCATTGGAAAAAGAAACCTACATGTTCAGGAAGATTCCTATAAACCAGTTACAGGTATATACCTATCCACATTCATCCAATGCCTTAGTTTTGGTCTGAATAAAGCAAAGTTTCACCTACCACAAAAACCACTAGGCGAAATAAATCCATTGGGCTGTCATATACAGTAGATCAAGAAAAAATATGAGTGTGTCTTTCTCACTGAACACATCTCAATAGGTCACAGCTAACAGAAAGTCAAAACTTAATGTGCATAAAGTACAAGAGATCAATGGTCAGAAGCATTAGAATAGGTTTTCTGGTGATTAGCTCATTTCCAAAGGGATGACCATATTATCACTACATTTGATAAAAGTTTAAAGACTAAGGGTGAGCAAGCTAATGTATGCTTATAAGAAGCAGTTAATTACTGATGAATAGAAGGTGCTCAAAGTTGTAACAGTAGGCCAGGAAAAGCCACACTTTCTTATACACAGATAACTGTGGGGCCTGTGATCGTAGGACTGACGGGGTCCTTTTGGAGATTCGCAAACGTGCACGATTGAGGAGCTCTGCTGGACAGCCAATTGGATTGCACATTTATGTCACTTGGTTTACTTGACCTGATTCAGATAATTCCACCCACAACAATAATCTTAACCATTGTGTAACTGGACATATTGGGTAACATTATAGCAATATATAATGCAAAGCAACAACCTCCTCAACAGAGCAGACCATTGGAGGTCTGCAACTAGACTCTATTGGGGTTATTATTGTTACATGAATCGTCAAATTAACGTCATTGACAGTTACTTGTTCTAATAGTTTTTTATTAATGAGCAGGCAGATATCTTTAAATCAATACCAGTAAGTAGCACTGAAAAGAAAAGAAAACAAAAGCATGATGAAGCAGCTCATACTGCACTAATTGCAGGTATGTTAAGTAGTCTAAATCTGTCCAGCTTCCAGTAAACTAGCTAGCATTATATCAACTGCTATTATGCTAAAGCTAGTGATTTACTGGAGTAACAATGGAACAAAAATAGCATTAATTGTGATAGTTTTGACATTGAATGTTTAACAGTTATATTATCTGATGTTACAGTAGCTATCTGACACATAGTTGAGGATTATTTATTCCAGCCACATAGACCTCAGGACCTCTACACATTGTTAAAGACTGCTAATGTTAGTCGGCATATAGAGTGGCCAGAGTGCAGAGGTGGGTAGTAACGAGTTACATTTACTAAGTTACATTTAGTTGAGTAACTTTTTAAAAAAACTGTACTTCTAAGAGTAGTTTTACTGCACCATACTTTTTACTTTTACTTGAATACATTTGTGAAGAAGAAATGCTACTCTTACTCCGCTACATTGGGCAGTACTCAAATCGTTACTTTTTTTCCATTATATATGCTATATTTTTACCAGAGAGAAGCCGCCAGTGGATCTACTGAATGACTGATTCACCAATCAGACGTAGCAACAATAATCACAAGACTCCGTTTCACCAATCAGACGAAGCCATGCAGTCACATGACCACACACAAACTGTGGCAGCATAGCGGCACAAACTCCTCACAGACATGAACAGGGAAAGAAAGAATACATGACAAATGAAAGCCAACTCCTGCTGAAGCTTAACCATCACTTCACTGAGTGAAGAACAAGCACATTTTAACCAAACATGCACAGACACAGACAGTCAAGGTAAAGTGAGACTTCCTGTATGTGCACAAGCTGCCTTGTTCTAATGTTATTTTCTAGCAGTTGTGCTATTTGTAGGGCAAGCAAATATGCAGTATTATACTGTCAGTGTACAGTATATTTTGTCACTGTAAGTAGTTTGCACTGTTCAAACATACATGCTACCTACTGTAGGTATTGACTTCAAAAGCTTTGTGTTATTTGTGCATCTTTATTTTGTAAAGATGTTATTTATTTTTACTCATTTTTTATTTTATTATTTGGAATATAGCAGAATTTGCACATTATTTTATATTTTTGTCTGTCTTATTACAACATTTCTAAAAAATAAACCATTTATTTGATCAAACAGTTACTCAGTACTTGAGTAGTCTTTTCACCAAATACTTTTTTTACTCTTATTTGAGTAATTTTTTTGGATGACTACTTTTTACTTCTACTTGAGTAATATTATTTTGAAGTAACGCTACTCTTACTTGAGTACAATTTTTAACTACTCTACCCACCTCTGCCAGAGTGTTAATGAACTGAGGACACATTAGTAAATTTCACCAACACACGCCAGCTCTCTTGCTTACTAGTTACTTGGCTTGGATGGAGACACAGCCTGCAGCCGCAGTACACTTGAATTTAGGACTAAATGGATATGTTCTGCACACAGAACTGACTTGAACTGTGCTTCACCCCTCCTATTAGAGGATGTCATCTCTTTATTCATTTATAGGACAGAGCAAATATTAAATGCAAGCAAGGGAAGCATGCAATAAACAATTATTCAGTCAAAGTCTTTAACATTCTTAAATATTTTCAATGTGATAAAAAGCAATATATGTAAATAAAAAGGTAAATGGATGCATCAATCACTCTACAATCTGGAATATTTCCAAAGTTGGCATAGTCAGTGCAGGCTGACACACCCAATTGATGTCACGTTCAGTCACTTAATTTTACATTGTTGTGTGAGAGAGTTCTTTTTCCTTCTCCTCCTTCCTGGTTCACATCTCTCAAATTCAGTTCATATTTCACTTTAATCTAATGAATTATTAAAGGTTGTCTTCACCAATGTGTACAACCAGCCCCCAGTGGCGTAGCGTAGTGGGGGCAGCAGGGGCGGCCCGCCCCGTGTGGCACTTTTAGGGGGCGGCAAAATTTCACAATAAATAATAATAATATCTTGTAAAAATTTGAACAATACCTAAATAAGGGTGTGGCAGAATTTTCCTCCGCCCCGGGCGGCTGACACCCACGTAACGCTACTGCCAGCCCCCTCTATCCAATATCATTTTGACTGATCATATAAGTAAATTTTCACATGAAGAAAACCAATGGTTCAAGGGCTTCTCCTTTAACACATATGCAAAGTTCAGAAAATGACCAGTTTATGATTTAAGATACTAACTCTTTAATCTTGCTAGACTGTTCTTTTCACAGTGGTGAATTTAATTTTCGCTACTTCAGTCTTCTGTCTATCATCTCTACTAACACTTTCTGAAACAGTCTCAGTTGGTTCCAAGTCCTAGGCAGCACTTGAACCCATAACCATCAAGAACATGTCTAAGGAATGAGCCCAGCAAATGAGGACATGAACCGTCAGCAAGAGGTAGGTGTAAAAGTGCATACACTCTTAAAAATAAAAAATGCCTGAGTGATTCTTCAGAGCAATGCCGTAGGCAGGGCCATCGCTGCCATTAAGGCGAATTAGACATTCGCTTAGATCATAAGAGGTGGAAAAACTCAGCCACATGGTGAGCTACTGAACAGTCGGTAGGCACACTAATAACCTTGGCCTAGGGCGCAAAATAACCTAACACCGGCACTGACGATAAGCGGAACCATTTTTGGTTCCCAAAAGTTCCACCCAAATAAAGGTTCCAGAAAGAACCATTCAATTAGGTCCATAACAAGCTCCATACAGTAAATAACTATGAATAGATGGCAACAGGTTTGTGAAATATCAGTGGTTCATTATTTTAAAAGGACAGTTGCATATCATAATGTCATGCTATGTAGCCCACCAAAAATTAATGATTTCAGTTTTTTCTTCATATTAGGAAATTTTTCAAAGCACAAAGAACCAGCTTCATATATAAAGAACCATTTTGAGAATTAAATATTGGTTGGGACCACACAACCCAATTAAAGAACCATATAGTGCCATTAAAGAACTGTTTATGCATGTTAATGTATCTGTATCCATCTGTAGAATAATTTTGTGATCTTTGAGAAATCATCTTTTTCTGTTTGTGCCTCGGCATATAATTGAAAGTATCTAAAGCGAAATTCTCGTCTTCTAAAGTAACCTCTTCTATGCTGTTGTCCGAGTTCACCATAAGTACGTCTGTACAAAGGTGCCTGCCTGTATTATGTTTGTGGGTCCGAATAGTATGGGCCTCTTGTTTGGTAGTTCCTTGGTATAAACCTCATGTAGTTGGGAATGTATTCCTCCCTCAAAAAATATGATGTCCTCCAATACTCTCTGTATTGTCTGTTTGTTACATTGAAGGGATACATCTTTGTGCATTTATCTGTATTTTATTTGATTTGTCCTATTTAATTTATTGAAAACAATCCTCCTTTATATTTACAGGAAAGTCGAAAGGATTAGAATAACAGACTCAAATACGAAAAAACACTATTTAAATTGCCATACATTTCACCGTTTTCTTGTCTTCCTCATTGGGTTTTCTAAAGTAAAAAATAAAATTAACAGGAAAATAGAAATGAAGAGGACAACTATGTCATCAGAAAAAAGGAGGATTTTAAAAATGTCTAATTATGTGAAAGAGGTGCTTCTAGGCGTATTTATATACACTCAGGAGGCCCTGGCTGGTTCATTTTCTTTACAGTGGAAAAAGGAGCTTTTTATGGCCCCCTCTTCCCCACTCGTTTTTAAGCGAGTGTTCGCACTCTCCAACCTAAGTGTTTGTTTCCCCCCAAGTACCTCTTTTTCTTTGTATGTCCGTCCTATTTCTTATTTTTTCTTTCTGTTCGTCTCGTCCATTTTCAGAAAGTATTTTATTTTTTTCGTATTTGTTTGAGAAGAGCGTTTTGTATGAAATATGTTCCTCGCAAAATTTTACCTCACTCTTACCAGCTGCTGCTCTGAGTTGTTGATCCAGTTCTTTGCTACTTCCCAATTTTCCTCCCAACTTTCTGTTTTCTTTAACAATCTACCATTTCTTCTTTGATTGTTTTTTGTCTCATCTGGTAATGTTCAAAAAAGTATTTGTATTGTTGTTGCCTGCCAGTTCTTGGCATTGGCTTTGATTAGTTGTCTGACTTCTGTGTCCGGATAAGCTGGTTTTATTACTGTAATCAGGTTTTCTACTTGTCTTTGGAAAGTTGCCGGCATTTTTACTGTAAAAGCATCCTTCATAATCTGGGCATGTTTATGTATCTGTATCCATCTGTAGAATAATTTTGCGATCTTTGAGAAATTGTCTTTTTTTGTTTGTGCCTCAGCATATAATTGAAAATATCTAAAGCCATATTGTCGTCTTCTAAAGTAACCTCTTCTATGCTGTTGTCCTAGTTCACCATACGTGCATCTGTACAAAAAGGTGCCTGCCTGTATTATGTTTGTGGGCCCAAATAGTATTGGCCTCTTGTTTGGTAGTTCCTTTGTATAAACCTCATGTTGTTGGGAATGTATTCCTGCCTCGAAAAATATGGTGTCCTCCTATACTCTCTGTATTGTCAGTTTGTTACATTATAGGCATGCATCTTTGTGTATTTGTCTGTATTTTATTTGATTTGTCCTATTTAGTTTATTGAAAACAATCCTCCATATTTGCAGAAAAGTCGAAAGGGATAGAATAACAAACTCAAAGACGGAAAAACAGTATTTAAATCGCCATACATTTCACCTTTTTCTTGGCTTCCCCAGTGGCTTTTCTAAAGTAAAAAATAAAATTAACAGGAAAATAGAAATGAAGAGGATGACTATGTCGTAAGTAAAAAAGGAGGATTTTATAAATGTCTAATTATAATTTAAGAGGTGCTATTAGGAGTATTTATATACACTCAAAAGGCCCTGGCTGATTAGGTTTCTTTACAGTGGAAAAAGGAGCTTTTTATGGCCCCCTCTTCCCCACTCGTTTTTTAAGCGAGTGTTCGCACTCTCCACCCTAAGGGTTTGTTTCCCCCGAGTACCTCTTTTTCTTCGTGTCTGTTCTATTTATTTTCTCTTTCTGTTCTTCTAGTCCGTTTTCAGAAAGTATTTTGTTTTTATCGTATTTGTTTGAGAAGAGTGTTTTGTATCAAACGTGTTCCCCTCAATATTTTACCTCACTCTTACCAGCTGCTGCTTTCAGTTGTTGATCCAGTTCTTTGGTACTTCCCAATTTTCCTCCCAACTTTCTATTTTCTTTAAGAGATCTACAATTTATTCTTTGATTGTTTTTAATCTCTTCTGGTAATGTTAGGGTTAGGCTTAGGCTTAGAGTTAGGGTCTAACTCTGTGAAGAAGATTACTTGTATTTCGTTCTTTGTATTTTGTTTACCCCATTTTTTGACACCCACCTTGAATGGAAGTGGGGGGGTGGGTGTCTCTTTCTGAAACACCCTTCTCAAAATTTCTTCTATTTTTGATTCCTACAAGATTTTTTGGGAGTTTTTTCTTGTTTTCTTAGATAGCCAAAACTGGGAGCTGTTAAAAACAGGGTTTGTTAAAGCCCATTGAGGCATTCCTTGTGTGACTTTGGCCTATACCAGAAATAAATTGTTGTTGTTGAGGATCAGCATTCGGGAAAGTGATGCTGCCAATATAGAAATCTGGGATCTACCAGTTAAAAATCCCAAAATCCAACACAAAGGGCGACACTGGCCGAGAATCCCTTTTCTGACCACACTTTTTCTCTGATATGTTATTATGGGGACACATAATCTAAATGATTAGCATCCTATCAGTGCAAACGGGTAAGAATCCTGTCCTGGTTGCCATTACATCTTGCAAGACATTCCCACACAGATTCATTTAGGGCCAGTTCATTTTTGTTAATTAACTTGACGTGCAAGTCTGACGAATGTGGAAAAAAATCCCTGCAGAGAGAGAGAGAAGGTGAAAACTCTACACAGACATTGATAGATCTAGAAATTGTCTCTGTGTGACAAGACCTTTAACCACTGAGCCACTTCACAATATCACAGAGTTAATTAAAGAAATTTGTTCCTTAGATGTCACGTCCATTTTGGTAATTCTACTCCGAGAAACACAATAAGGAAATGAAAACTAAGACAAGTTTCTGTATAATTAAAACAATTATTGCTTGAAAAATGAGCCAACCTGGTTGTATGGAGTAAGGAAGGTCAGTCTTGCATGTTTACATGTTTATAACAGCCATGGTTAAATTCTTTCTCCTGGGTTATAACTTCTATATTTTAGAGCACTTTGAGATGGTTTTTGCTGGAAGGTGCTATATAAAATAGAGCTGGAGAAATTCAATTGTAGATAGCTTGCTCCTTTCAATAATTAAAGATCCCTTGATGCAAAGTGAAATATAAAACCATACATGAAAAATGAATATCATATAACACTCTTTTTTGAACTAGAGTTCCCTTAAGCATTTTTTTTAAATTAAAGTTGTTTATTTTGTAATGACAATCCAGTGACACTACGGGCAAGCAGTATTTTACTGTCTAGTGGCTATGGGGTGTGCTTTACTGAAATTGTCCATACTTCCTTCATGTGAATATCCTGCGACATTGATATGGGGTTGTTCTTAATCTTCTGGCTCTACAGTAATCCAGCTTTGTTTACTTTTCTTTTTGTTAATGGATTTGTCCCCTTTCTATTGTTGTCAGCTTGAAATACTTTTTAATGGGTGTTGTAGGAAGGCTCTATGTCAACTGGTAAACTGTTCATTTCAAGCTTTCATAGGTAAGATTGATACATAAAATAACAAAGTGCAAGAAATGTAATGTGCATGGGAAATACTTGTGGGGCTATACAGCAGTTTCTTATATGAAGAGCTTTATATGGCCTACACCCTACTTATCTGAATGCATCATTTTATACATATACATACAGTGCATCCGGAAAGTATTCACAGCGCATCACTTTTTCCACATTTTGTTATGTTACAGCCTTATTCCAAAATGGATTAAATTCATTTTTTTTTCTCAGAATTCTGCACACAACACCCCATAATGACAACGTGAAAAAAGTTTACTTGAGGTTTTTGCAAATTTATTAAAAATATAAAAACTGAGAAATCCTAAAGTACATAAGTATTCACAGCCTTTGCTCAATACTTTGTCGATACACCTTTGGCAGCAATTACAGCCTCAACTCTTTTTGAATATAATGCCACAAGCTTGGCATACCTATCCTTGGCCAGTTTCGCCCATTCCTCTTTGCAGCACCTCTCAAGCTCCATCAGGTTGGATGGAAAGCGTCGGTGCACAGCCATTTTAAGATCTCTCCAGAGATGTTCAATCAGATTCAAGTCTGGGCTCTGGCTGGGCCACTCAAGGACATTCACAGAGTTGTCCTGAAGCCACTCCTTTGATATTTTGGCTGTGTGCTTAGGGTCGTTGTCCTGCTGAAAGACGAACTTTCGCCCCAGTCTGAGGTCAAGAGCGCTCTGAAGCAGGTTTTCATCCAGGATGTCTCTGTACATTGCTGCAGTCATCTTTCCCTTTATCCTGACTAGTCTCCCAGTTCCTGCCACTGAAAAACATCCCCACAGCATGATGCTGCCACCACCATGCTTCACTGTAGGGATGGTGCCAGGTTTCCTCCAAACGTGACGCCTGGCATTCACACCAAAGAGTTCAATCTTTGTCTCATCAGACCAGAGAATTTTCTTTCTCATGGTCTGAGAGTCTTTCAGGTGCCTTCTGGCATACTCTAGGCGGGCTGCCATGTGCCTTTTACTAAGGAGTGGCTTCCGTCTGGCCACTCTACCATACAGGCCTGATTGGTGGATTACTGCAGAGATGGTTGTCCTTCTGGAAGGTTCTCCTCTCTCCACAGAGGACCTCTGGAGCTCTGACAGAGTGATCATTGGGTTCTTGGTCACCTCCCTGACTAAGGCCCTTCTCCCCCGATCGCTCAGTTTAGATGGCCAGCCAGCTCTAGGAAGAGTCCTGGTGGTTTCAGACTTCTTCCACTTACGGATGATGGAGGCCATTGTGCTCATTGGGACCTTAAAAGCAGCAGAAATTTTTCTGTAACCTTCCCCAGATTTGTGCCTCGAGACAATCCTGTCTCGGAAGTCTACAGACAATTCCTTTGACTTCATGCTTGGTTTGTGCTCTGACATAAACTGTCAACTGTGGGACCTTATATAGACAGGTGTGTGCCTTTCCAAATCATGTCCAATCACTGAATTTACCACAGGTGGACTCCAATTAAGCTGCAGAAACATCTCAAGGATGATGGAAACAGGATGCACCTGAGCTCAATTTCGAGCTTCATGGTAAAGGCTGTGAATACTTATGTACATGTGCTTTCTCAATGTTTTTATTTTTAATAAATTTGCAAAAATCTCAAGTAAACTTTTTTCACGTTGTCATTATGGGGTGTTGTGTGTAGAATTCTGAGGAAAAAAATGAATTTAATCCATTTTGGAATAAAGCTGTAACATAACAAAATGTGGAAAAAGTGATGTGCTGTGAATACTTTCCGGATGCACTGTATATTTAGTCATGTGAAAAAGTAAGTACACCCCATTGAAACTGTTGACTTTATCAACATATTTAAATAGGCAAGCGGTGGATCTTCATGCAGACAGTGCCTACAGATAAAGATGATATGCATGAATAAAAACAAAGGGGAAAGTCGCCTTTTCAAGCAGTTATTCAACAAAATATCAATATCTGTAATGGTCTACTGTGGAAAAAAAAATAAGTTCACCCTTGGCCTCAGAAGCAGGTATTACCCCATTTAGCAAAAATGACTGCCCAACAGTCTCTGACATCGACTCAGTGAAATTTATAACCACTCTGTCATGTAAAATTCCTTCAGTTCCAAGATGTTTGTGGGTTTTCTTGGAAGTCCTGCCATTTCAAATCCCTGCAATGGGTTTCAAATTCAGACTTTAATTAATGCAGTCCATAACCCTTAATTTCTTCAGTTTGAGCTGTTCCTTGGCAGATTCAATAGTGTGCATTACCATGTTGAAAGGTGCATTTCCTGTTCAACTTCAACTTTCAAAGAGATGGCTTTGCATTCTCCTCAAGCACATTTTGATATAATGCAGACTTTGTAGTTAAATCCGTGACTGCAAACTGCCCTGGCCTTGAGGCAGCAAAGCAACACCAAACTATAACATTTCCACTATCATGCTTCAATGTTGGTATGAGGTTCTTCCCCTGAAATGCTGGCTACTATTACTGTGGCCAAACAACTTTATCTTTGATTCATATGTCTAGAGTGCATTGTTCCAGAAGGCCTGGTCTTTGTATATGCAAACTGTAGTCTTCAGGGAGATAGCACAGAACTCTAGGCTCTGTACATAATAAGCAGTCTCTGTGAGCCCCTTCCTCTCGATCCATGTCTGTCACACATCCTTTGAACTGTTTTTAAAAAAACTTGAATCAACCACTGTGCCAATCTGTAGTGGCTATTATGGTATTTTAGTGCCATATTCATACCACATTTAAACAAGTAACAAGGTACTTATGTCTGCATAGTTTGAAATGTCCTTTCTTAACATGCTGTTGCTTGGTATTACTTTCCTATGATTAAATGAGGTTTTCTTGAAGTATCATGCTTTCCGAAAATGTTATTTTATTCATGCTTATTTAAGTATTTATCTTGGTTTTCTAATAACTACATTTAGAAAATGTTTACAATACTGCATAATAGAAGACCACTGAACAAGACTTAACTATCAACATGTTTAATTTGCAGAAACAAGGACAAAAAAAGTCAGCTTTCCAAAAGTGCCAGCCTATTGTGACGATGCGGGTTCTGCAACATGCTCCCATCTCCTGTTAAGGAGCTCTTGAACCCAACACCGTCGGTAATGTCACCGATGAGCTAGACAGTGAGGCAATAACACTTGAGCAAGGGGATGATGTATAATTGTGCAAAAGTGCTTTTATTTAAACAACAAATCCAAAGTGCAACAGTGCAAAGTTCAAGTCAATAAATAATCCTTAAAACATGTGGAAGTTCAAATTAATAAATAGAAAAACTCTTCTAAAAACCACGAGGTAAAATGTCACAGGAAGTAATGATAAAACCACAAGCCCGGTGTCTTCTGCTTCCATGGCGGCTCCCCTGCTACGCCCATCTGGTCTGCTCTACAGGAGAGTCGCCTACCTGCAAGATCAGCTGCCCTTCAACCTAGTCCGGTAGCCCTCCGTTCCTTGGCTTCATCGGGCTCCCAACCGGACCAAGACTTTGGATCATTCCCCAGCGGCCAAGGTGCTCACACTGAGGCTACACCAGTCCAAAGCCTCATCAACTCCCGCTGCCTTCTACGGTCAAGTCGATTCCTCTACTGGTCACTCCAGCTACTTAGTCGCTCAGCTGGAGCGACGACTTTCTCAGCCCCAGTGAGTGTCGGCCATGCACTCCCCTTGTGGGCTCTCTTCCCAGCTGCCTGTTTTCTCTAATGCGAGCCTGCTCTCGCTCGCTTGCTCGCTCTCCTTCCTCACACCGGCTTTCTCCACCTGCTTCCTGCTACCTCCCATTCTCCTCCCTCTTTCTTCTTTTTACTTCTCTCCTTTCTAACCGGCTCGCGCTTCTCTTTATATGCGGAGAGGACATAGCAGCTGCAGCCCATTAGCCACAGGAACAATCACGGATGTGGGCAGTCTCTCACCTGTGCACTTAGGTGAGAAACGCCCACACCACAGATCGCCCTGCGGCTCGCTACAGTTACCACACCCCCTCGCTAAGCCACGAGTGTGGCGATTATTTATTTAAAATGAACTGGCCTTTGCTGGAGAGCTGTGGACCCATAACACCACACCTATACAATATATTAAATACAAGATACACTTATATATTAAATACAATACAAATTGTATTAAACATCCAAGCCCACAGTGTTGTGGTTGAAAAGTATGTAGGTGAAAAGGCTAAAAAATGAAAAAATTAGAAAGCTGAAAGAAAATGACAAGTTGGGTGAAGTTTACTAAAAACATTATTATAGCCAGGCTGCCATTACCACAAGGTTTTGTAGCGACTCTTTATGGCAGCCCTACCTTTGACCCCTGGATGCCAACACAAATCAACAAATTTGCACTGATCTGAAAAATTACATTTTGGGAGGAAAAAAGTCAGAAATCCGCCAAAAGTCGGAAGAAATCTCATGCCTGAACTACAAAGAAATGATAAAGGACTGTAGAAACTGACACTTAAACTACATAAACACTTCCCTTATGTTAGATGAACTCATCTTTCTTGTGAAGCAAAAGAGTCAGCAGCTGTTTTCCCTCATTTTGGTTTCTTTCTTTTTCCATTGTTTATTTTTTGTTTCTGAAATCCAGATTTTCTCTTCTTGGGGAAGGACATAATGCATTACATTCAGAAATCAAATCAGCACTCCAGTATAATAAGTCACTTTACTTGTTTAGCATAACTGGAGACCAATCTAGTGCAGGGGTGGGTTAAACTATTTTGCACCTTTTGCAAGGGATGAGAGTGGATTCGGATAGGCTCTACTAATTTTGTAAACAAAGTTTAGTAACTCTCCTGATATTTCCAGAAAATGTATGTATACTTATGATATCAATTACTTAGAAATGATAACAAAATACAAATAAAAAACAAAGTTTTCATTCCTGGTTTTCGAGGGCCCCCCAACCCAGCAGGCCCAGTGAAATCATTACTCTTTTTCCCTTCACTACAACACCAATGGTAGCCTTACTCAAATATTCATTTTGAACAGCAAAGGCTTTTACCTGGCACATCATGCATGCAGGTAAAATTGTGTAATCTCTTTCTGATTGTAGATTCATGCATTTTGACACCAACTATTAAACATGTTACCTGTAAAAGCCGCAATTAAATTTTGGGTCCTTGGAGACTTCGTTTAGTATCAAATGGTCAATTCTTTGGCTACATTTGCTGGGCCAGTCAGTCCTAGACAAATTAGCAGTCATTTGAAATCTACAATACTTGCAGATGATTTTCCTTTCTTTGGAATTATTAATTTCAAATAATTTTGATATCTTTTTACATTTCTTGCCACACTCATTGGCATTCACATCCATCTTTCTGAAGGCCTTATAGTGCTCTTTTGGCTTGGCATGATGACACCACACATGTCAATAGCAAAGAGAATACCAAGCCCTACATGTATATGGTTTAAATAAGAGAGGGTACTCCTGCATACTCCCTAAGGAGGTTTCTTATCACTGGCACTTAATCTGGAATAACTGAACCTAATTTTAGGGATATGAAGTGTGTGGTGTATTTACTTTTTCCATGTGACAAATTTAGATTGTCAGTTTTATTAGATTTATTAGTTTGTCTGAAACTAGAAGCTGTAGGCATCAGAGGTAACATACAAAACTAGATCTCTAGTTGGTTAACTGGCAGGAGACAAAGAGTACAAATAAGAGGAGAATGCTCCACAACCCTCAGGGGTATGTCCTTAGATCATTGCTTTTTCTGATTTATAGTAATGGTATTGATTCTCATATAATTTGTAAACTTGTAAAATATACAGATGACACTAAAATTACAGGGATGGCAGCAAACAGAATTCAAAAGACCTGGACAAGCTTCAAAAGTGGGTGAACACTTGGAAAATGCAGTTTCATTTCAATATGTGCAAAGTGCTGCACATGGGCAAAAGGAACAACAAATATAAATATAAGGTGGGAGACACTGTCATACAGGAAGCAACTTTTGAAAAGAATTTAGGGGAATATGTTGACACAACATTTACATTAATTGAGCAATGCACAGAAGCAATTCAACATGCAAATAAAAACAAGTTATATCATAAAAACTGTTGAATTTAAGTCAAGGAACTTTATGCTCAAACTATATAATGCACTAGTAAGATCGCATCTGGAGTATTGTGTGCAGTTCTGGTAACCTCAGTACAAGAAAGACATAGCAGCACTTGAAGCTGTGCAGAGGAAAACAACAAAGTGCATCCCAGGACTTAAGGACATGTCCTACTGTGACAGACTTAGAGAATTAAACCTGTCTAGTCTTCAGAAGAGGACTGGGACCTAATCCAGTTATTTAAAATCCTCAAAAGCATTGATAAAGTAGAACCAGCAGAACTCTTTCAGCTTAAGGGCGTATCACATGCTCAAGGGCATCAGTGGAAATTAAGAGTAAGTGCACTTAAAACTGAAGCCAGTGGATACTTCTTTACACAAAGAATTGTGGGAATCTGGAACAAACTACTGAGATATGTAGTTGAAGAAGAAACCTTGACAAGTTTTAAAAAGAATCTGGATGAGATATTATGACAGCTTAGCTTTTAGCTAAACAAAAGGGCTTGATGGAATGAATGGTCTCCTCTCATTTGTCAAATTTCTTATGTTCTAATATTCTTTATGTGTCATTTGTCCACGTATATCACCTTTATTTGCAAGCACCGTTTACATTACGATCTAAAGCTTGCCTGCTATATATATTGTGAAATATAAAAAGACGCAGAGAACCAATTAAGGGTTGGGGAAACCATCCCCATATAGTGTGTACAGCTCAGGCCAAGCAGTAGCACTGAGGTACTGGTCATATGTATACAAAGTGCACATCAGACCAAGAAACAGTTTCCAGAGGGAGGTTTTATGGAGTGGAACTGGAAGAAGTACAGTCATAGGGGAAATAAGGGTGATGGAGGCGAGGTGTGATCAAGGTGACGTCCACGTAGGAAGCAGGAAGTGAGAACATCAACAAGGGACCGGAAATTAAGTCATCCCGGTGGAGTGTAGACTGATGCGGAAGTGCGTTGTTGGTAAGTCATTCGTTTATGTGTTGTCGGGCTTCGCATCTTCATTTTTCTTGCTGAAAAAGAGGGAAAGGCGTCAATGCGCTGTCTAGTAGTCCCCTCCTGCAGTGTTCCATGCTCTGTTGAGCCCATTGGCTGCCCCCTACTCGCTCGTGTGTGACAATATATATAAAAAGAGATATATAAAGAGAGGGAGACACACACACTTTGTGCATCACAATCTTAGCATACCCTGATTAGAGCTGCTGAATAGCTGTTCTTATTATATCTGTGTTCTTAGTTATCTTTGTGTGTTATTCATTTACTCAAACACATAATCATGTTAATATGTATTAAGTATTACTGACCCTTCTCCATTCTATTTCTTTTCATAGTATCCTACTGTATACTTGAAGTATACTTGAAGCCATTGTTATAGTGTCAAGCTATTATCCTGCCCATGGGAAAAACACCAGAATTTCTTGGGGGCCTTGGAATCCAAGTATAAAGAGATTCTGCTGTCTTATAAGGTTACTCAGCACAATCTTATATAATACTGTTAAATGCCCAGGAATTTTTAGGTGGCCCAGTTGTCCTGTACCTCCAGAACATTGACTATGTTTGCTTTTGTCTATGACTTTCTACAGTATAATAAATAACCATGGACCCATTTTTCAAGAAATGCTACTAACTGGAGTTTTTGCACCCCTCTCCTCTGCTGGCCATATCTTAACTATGGTATTAATGGATTTATATTGTCTCTTTATGTTGATCAATTTGAAAGTGCTCTGTTTTACTTTGTTTTTTACAGATGTTAATTTTTGAATGAGTGTGCATCATAAAATTTGTAAAAACTGCATTTCAGCTGTGAACTTGTTATAATGTTCTGAGCCTGTACTTACGTTGTACGAAAGAGTGTTATCTAATACAGTATATAAACATCTATGCGTGGAAGTGTGGGTGTCTGTCTGTACAGCCCGGAAGTGCAAGGCGGTCCGGAAGTGTGAGGCTATAGCATGAAGCTCAAAGAAATCGACTATGTCGCCAAAATGAAACCGCCGAGAAAAGGGAAACTCGCTTAGCCGCTAACACACAAGTGAGGCAAGCTCATCAGCAAGATGAAACCTCAGAGGAGAGAAAAACTCGCTTAGCCACTGATAGACAATGGAGGTCGAGCATGTCGGCAAAACGAAACCTCAGAGGAAAGAGAACCTCACTTAGCCTCTAATGCACAACCGATGCGATTGATTGATTGAAGTGCTAGAATCCATGGTTTTTAGGAGCCCGGGCTTTTTACAGCATGGGCTTACATAGCTAGTACAATAATAAATTGATCTGAGTTGATTTAGTTTCTCACACCTAAGTACTGTTTGCAGCATTTCATTAAGATTCAATATTTTTATTTACCATGAATTTCAATAATTTTCAAGACTGACCAAGACTGATCCTATCCTTCTCCATGATTACCATTTCCATAAGTGCTGATAAAGTGTTTTATTAATTCCAGTACAAAAGGAAGTGCATGGCACACTATCACTGATTAGTACAGAAGATCTGGAATTCAAAATCTGAGCGCACATCTTCACTATCTTTAACTTAAAACTGTACTATTTAGAGAAAAGTATCATTTACTCCATCTTTTGTTGCTAGATCTTAAGAGTGTACCTAAAATGAAATCACTGATCATACCTTCATTTTATGGCATGTTTTATTTGTTTGACTTTAGAAATATCAAACTTGTGCTTGGTCTGTCCCTGCCTTGGGTCCAGTTTTGCTGGGATAGGCTCCAGTTTCCACACTGCTGAACTGGATTAAACAGGTCTGAGTTTGTTATGCTTCCCTATTATTGATAACCTTAGCTCTCTTGCTTGGGCCTTCAAACATGGCCATCTCACTACTGCTCTTATATTTACATTCTCATTGTTTTTTTTAGATATTTTGATAGTTCATCAGAATGTGAAAAATATTCACAAGTCATTTTCAATTCTTAATTCTCAATAGAATGTCAGACAAAGTGACTTCTAAAAGCAAAAAGCTCTTGTCCTCGTTCCTTTCTGGTGATTATCCTGAGTTTTCTTTTTGCATCTTCAAACCAGCAATTATTACCTCTGTATTTCTGACCCTTTCTTACCCTCTATCACCATTAAAATCATTTTTGACTTTCATTCCTTCTGGCTAACAGATTGGCTCATTAATATGCTTTGTTGGCACATCTATAATTCTTATTTAATTTCAAATTTATTTTCAAACTAAATTTTAGACTCATAAGCAGTATTTTAAAATAATTAAGAATGTATTTTATATCCTATGACAATTGGCAGAATTAAGTGCTAAGAAGGGGCTAGCCTAAGGACTGGACGCTAGTTTGTCACAGGGTACAACATACATAGTGATAGACAATGACCAGAATTAGAAAGCAGAACAATGGAGCATAGCACGGCACCATTAGCCAAAAGAAAAACACATATACTGTATATCTATTAAAATCATTTAATAATATTAGATTGACATAAAGAAATATCTGTGATGACAAAAATGTACATTTTAGACTTGTGGCTCAGATGGTTGCACTACTGTTTCACCAATCCAGCACCATAGGTTCATATACCATGCCAGGTCATTGTCTTCATGAGGGTTAAAAGTTCTTCCTTTGTCTGTGTCGGTTCACCTGTTGTAGTTACTAGGTGGTGTTCCAGCACCCCAGACACAACTACACAAACAGAGTCCCAGGTTTAAATCCAACACTTTTATTTTTCAATAATGTGTACCTTTTACAAGCTTTCATCCTTCAGCATCACAGCAGCTATCACACAAAACAGTACAGCCCAATAATACCAACAGTCAGTCTCTTTGCTCCTTCTTTTTGCCTCCACTACTCCCAGGAGAGTGTTGTCGAGCTCCTTTCCCGACTCCGAATCCCTTAGCTGAGTGGAAGGCTCTCTCCAACTCTGGACCTGGGAATACTTCTGGTGCTGAATCAATTACCTCCAGGAAGCACTTCCAGGTCTGACAGGACTACAGTAGTCCTTGTATCACTACTTTCTGACAGCTTCCCCTGGTGGCCCCCACAGAAGCTGACAGGGCATACCCATTGGACCACAACTCCCATGCTGCCCTGCAAGCATCCATAATGGGGCTTGCCAGATGGGATGTTGCCACCCAGTATAATAATAATACTAATAATAATAAGTTGTATTTATAGAGCACCTTTCACAAACCCAAGGTCGTTTTACATATATTAATGGGAAAAAAAGACAAAAGTTTGTTGAAGAGGAAAGTTTTGAGTTGAGATTTAAAGGTGGAGAAAGAGGAGCAGTCTCAGAGAGACTGAGGAAGAGAGTTCCAGAGTTGAGGGACCATAACACTGAAGGACCCTCGTCCCAGGGTGGAGAGTCTGGTGTGTGGGACAGTAAGGAGATTACTGCGTGAGGACCTGAAAGAGTGACAAGGAGTGTATGAAGCTAGGAGCTGAGTGAGGTAGCGAGGGGCAAGGTTCTGTAGAGCTTTGAAGGTAAGAAGCAGAATCTTGAATTTAATCCTTGATGGAACAGGTAGCCAGTGAAGCTGGGAGAGAACAGGGGAGATGTGAGCAGAACGCTTTGTATGGGTGAGGACTCTGGCTGCAGGGTTCTGAATGTAATGTAGCCTCTGTACAGATTTTGCAGGGAGGCCAATGAAGAGGGAATTACAGTAATCAACATGAGACATTATGAAACAATGAACCAGAGTTTGAGCATCATTAAAGGACAAAAATGGACAGAGTCAAGCAATTTTACAGAGATGAATGAAATTTTGGACAGAGACCAAATATGTAGCTCAAAATTAAGTGATGAATCAAACAAAACACCAAGGTTTCTGACAACAGGAGCAGGTTTGACAAGTGTACCATCAATAGAAACAGAAACAGAAAAGCAGGGCATATGGGCCTACCAGTAACACTTCAGTTTTATTGGCATTAAGTTTGAGAAAGTTATTTTCCATCCGTAACTTAAGATCAGTGATGCAGTAAATGAGTGTGCTGGGAGGTGAATATGTAGGGTGTGTACTAAGATATAACTGCATATTGTCTGCATAGCAGTGGAAATTAAAGCCATGTCTGCGAATAATCTGACACAAAAGAAGGATATAAAATAGAAAGAGTTGCGACAGGTGTCTGGTCATACTTACCCCAACAATTAATTGTCCAACTCTCCACAGATGCACTCTGTTCACCAGACGCTCATTTCCCAGTAGAGGTTTTGTCAAATCGTTGAATCCCTGTCAGCCTCTCTTCGTCGTTCTTTTATTCTACTCTGGGCTTCTTGTATTGCTACGACCTAGGTACACTTCGCTTCTCGTCTCTCAGCTTTGCTCGGTCCATTCATGCGGCTTCCCTCTCTCAATGGACCAACAACCAGCGTCTTCTTGTGGAACTGTCTCTTCCTCCCTGGAGGTAAGTGTTGCCGTCCTTGTGCCTCACGTCATACCAGCCACATACCCTAGTCTGTACTCTGTGCTTTGTGAGAGTGTCTTGGCAGCATTCTCAGTGGTCTGTACCTCACCCCTGTCTTCTCCTGCCCAGAAGTTTAAATCTTCTTCAGTCCCTGCCTAGATCAACAGGACAATGGATTAAATAATGGCACATCCAAATTTCCTGGATTTAACAAATAATGTAAATACAGGTTAGCAAAAAGTATTGTTACCAACTATCAACGAGTACACATATGCTGATTAGAAACCAATATTCTCAGACATGTTAATTTCTAAGACCGGTAAATACAAACATTTTCCAAGGAAGGAGCAGTTCTTTTATCACAATTTTTTATTGTTTGTATATTTAAGCAGTTAAAAGTTCAAAGTGGTGATTCTATTGCAAGCCAGCAAATACCTATATCCTGTAGACAGCCATCAGAATAATCAGTAACAGGACACAGAAAATTTGCCTTTTAAATTCTCACCCCACTCACAACAATGTGTTTTAAATGTAATATCTACATGTTCCTTTGCCTAAGAGAGAAACAAAACCAGCTAGTGTACAAAAAAAATGTCCCCCTCTGACAGAGTAATAGACTGAATCCTGAGGGACACCACACAACACAAGTGAGGTGAAGGATTTATATCGGCCAAGTGTGACAAACTCTTGCCTATTAGAAAGATATGATGTAAACCATTGAAGGGCTAAGCCAGAGATCCCTACAGTGGAGAGACGTGAGAGGAGGATTTCATGATTAACATTGTCAAATGCTGCATTTAAGTCAAGAAGGAGGAGAATATTAAGTGAACTGCAATCTGCAGATCGGAAAAGATCATTAACTACACGGAGAAGAGCTGTCTCAGTGCTGTGCTGTGTATGAAATCCAGACCAAAAAGGCTCATAGAGTGTATTGTCTAGAAGAAAGGCATGGAGTTGTGTAGCAATCACGTGTTCCATCACGTTAGCCAGAAAAGGAAGATTAGAGATAGGCCTGTAACTAGGGAGAGGAGAAGGATTCAGGTCAGGCTTTTAAGGATTGGGGTAACTGCAGCAGTTTTGAGGGCAGTAGGGGCAGAACCTGAAATGAAACATGCATTTATGTGACATGGGTTCTACTCCATGCTCCCATCTTCTTTCTGGGAGCCCTTGAATCCTACACCGTCGGTAATGTCACCAATGAGCTGGACAGTGAGGCACAACAATGAAGCAATGGGTTGGTGCAAAAAGTGCAAAAGTGCTTTTATTTAAAACAACAAAACAAAACAGTGTCCAATTAAAGTGCAGTGCATCATAGTTCCATAAATAAATAATCCAATAGAACGAGTGAACTGGTGGAGGTTAAAATCCAATAGAAAAAAATCCTTTTAAAACCAAGGTTAAAACAATGGCTGGAAGCAATCTTTTAAAACAAAGCCCGGTACCTTCTTTTACTGGTGATTTCCCTGCTTCTCCCATCCAGGCTATGCACCAGGGGAGTCACCCTACATGAAGCTGACCTTCTACACTGTACTGGTCTGGTGGCCTTTCCGATCCCTGGCTCCGGTTCTGCTCACCCAGACCAAGACTTGGGCTTCCCAGCAACCAGGACACTCATGCTGGAGCTTCCACTTCCCAAGTCCCCAACTCCAGTTGCCTTCGCTGCAGCAAGCCAACCTTCTCCTGGTCACTCCTGCTCCAAACAAGCGCGCAGCAGGAGCGACCACTACTGTCGGCCCTTGGGTGCCAGCCAAACACCCCACTTGGGCTCGCCTCTCCCCACTGCCTGCAATCAGCGTGAGCCTGTGCTCGCTCACTCTTGTTCTCCTGCACTGGCTTTCTCCTTCTTGCTTCCTTCTCCCTTCTCCATTATCCTCCCTTCACGTTCTTTTTTTCATTCCTTCTTTTTCTACCCTAGCCATCTCGCTCTTCTGTTATTTATCACGAGGACGTGGATCAGGTGTGGTAATTAGCAGCATCAATTATGGATGCGGACGACTCCTCACCTGTGCATTTAAGTGAGGACCGCCCGCATCATGAATTCAACTGGGAAACTGCTCCGGCCGCACTACCACGCCCCCTCACTAAGCCATGAGTGCGGCGACTGTTTATTTAAAAAGTAGCCTTTATGACCTGAGCTGTGGACCCGCTACACCACAATTTATCAATGAGGCAACAGGAATACTAATTATGGATAAGCATGTCTTAAGCAGAGAAGCCGGGGCAGGATCAAGCAGACAGGAGGAGGAATTAGACTTATTAATAAGTTCAGAGATGGTGAGAGAGTCAACAAGAAAGAAACAAGTGAGTCTTGATGATGGAGATTGGCGGATCGGAATGAGTGAGTGATTGAGGTGTGGAGGAGAAACTGATAGATTTGATTGATTTTGGTATCAAACAAATGTAAGAAAGCCTGACACTGTTCAGCTGCATTCAGGCATACTAGAGGAGTGGGTTGGAGGAGTTTATTAACAGTCCTTAAAAGAATTCTAGGCCTAGACTTAGCACCATTTATGAGAGAGGAATAATAGTTGGAGCAAGCAGTGTTAAGGGCATCCCTATATTTAAGTATGTGCTCAGTGTAAAGCTGTGAGTGAAATATGAGGCCTGTTTTCTTATGAAGCCACTCAAGACGCTGGTAAGCGGCTTTCATAGCTCTGAGCTCATGGGTGTATCAGGGACAAGAGCGGGTGGCTGGAACCTCCGGAGTCCATAAAGGAGAAAAGTTATCTAGCAGTTGGGAAACACAGTTGTTATAAAGGGAAACCATGCTATCAGGAGAGGAATGACTATGCAGGCCAGAAAGAGACGAAAACAGAAGGGAAGAAGAAAATAAGTCGGAATAAACAGACCTCATGTTGCGATAAGAGACAGACTTTTTCTCAGCAAAAGTAATAGTAATAATGCTAAAGCTACATTTGAAAAGCTTATGATCAGAAATGCCAGAGAGTGAACCTGAGACAGAGACATTATTCAAGCCATTTGAACAAAGCAAATCAAGAATCCTAGCCTAAAAAGACTGAAGAACAGTCGTAGACTACTAAGCACTGTTGTAAGTCGCTCTGGATAAGAGCGTCTGCTAAATGTTGTAAATGTAAATGTAAAAATGTGACCATGAGTATGAGTTGGGAAATCAACATGCTGTACCAAGTTAAAACATTCCAAAGTTGAGATGAACTCAGCTGTGAGAGAGCAGTTGACATCAATATGGATATTAAAGTCACCAAGTACAATTACAGCAGGGAAAAGAGATGAGATTACAGTGAGAATTTCATTAAATTCAGACAGAAACTTCACCACAGATTTGGGAGGGAAATAAACTAACAACAGCAGCACAGGAAGGGAGGAAACCAGCTTCATAGAAATATATTTAAAAGATGTGACTTCAAAAAAGAAGAGTTCCTTCATTGTTAAGGAAGACCTATAAACCAGAGCCAGACAACGTCCTTTTCCTAGTAACCTGGGTTTAGATATGTGGCTGTAGTCAGGAGGAGTCAGCATTTTTAAATGTAAATAGTCACCAGGTTGTTGCCAAGTTTCTGTAAGTAGAAACATGTCTACTTCCTTCTAGGAGATGAGGATGTTAATCAGCAAGGCCTTGTTAGTGATAGAGCGAAAGTTCAGTAGGGCGAGCCTAAAGTTGGAACAACCAGCAGAGTAGGGTGCAGACCCTTAATGAAGAGGATGAAGAAGATCCATGTTTATTCCTTGGACGGCCCCAGCGTTACACCAGTGAACACAGTGAGATGTCCATAGTTGGCAGTCATCCACTGTGCTGTTCTTCCCTGTTCCCAAGTCCATCCCAGATGTCATTCAGTGATTATCAGGATGCCAGCCCCGCCATAGAACCTATAACATTTTTGCACATCCCAGTCCTGGCACAGAAAGGAGATACTGTTATTCCCTCCCAATCCTTCCATTATAAAGGCCTCCTGGCCACCAGCTGGGACGCCAGGGCGTCTCTTACACTCTGCATCCTCAAAGATGTTCATCCCCTTGTGATTCTAAACTGGCCTGAGTGGTTTTGTGTGAGTAGGCCCTGGCTTCTGTGTTGCACCCACTGCTGCTGGAATAGGCAAATGTGGTAAGGCAAATCCTTTGCGAAGCTTGGAACAGTTTACCTACTTGAAAGTGTACCAAAGAAAAATCACTTTAGTTTAGCATTCTAACTACCCCAAAATACTTCAGTAAAAGTAAATCAGATATTCCACCTTGAGGTCAAATACCCACAACCCCAGTGACTCATGTCACCGCAGCAATTCCCCCATACATGACAGTCCAGTGGGTCTTACACTTCCTCCTCAACTATTTGTAGCTGTAACATGTCTTTTTACTTTCAGGCCTTTAGAAAATGAGTAGCCCTATTCTGAGCTTTCTTCCTTCTCATTATGGAAGAAGACATGATTAAAAAAAGCAGAACGATAAATATTTTTGTCTTCAATTGAAGTCTATAAAGAATAGGTTGTGACATTTTCTAACCCAGAGCAGGGTTATGCAGGCTGTTGGAGGGTATTCCACCTAGCATAGGGCACAAAGCATGAGCAAACTTTGGACAGAGAGCCAATCCATAGCAGGGTGAACACACACACTGTGAAGGATTGCCGGCTTTTTACTCCGGCCCTCACCCCCAGGCCGCCAGGAGGAGCTCTCCCAGCAGCGTGGACGTGCCCCGAGTTCCAGCAGGGCCTCATGGACTATGTAGTTTTTATACACAGCCCTGCTGGATACCTTGGGGGCCACCGGGAGTCGCTGTAAGGGGGCTCGTGGACTCTTATGTGCCCTATAACCCGGGAGTACGGCACGGTCACGTGACAGGAAGGAACAACGTGCTCCCGGGGTGAAGAAAAGGACTGTTTACCCTGACCCGGAAGGGAAAAGGAACTGTGGACTGATTGGACAGAAACACTTCCAGGTCAGGGGATATAAAAGGACGATGGGAAATCCCAGACGCTGAGCTGGGTGGAAGGGTGGCAACGCGTCTGGGAGTGGAGGATTGGTTATTGGTTTATTGATTTATATATGAGTATTGTGGAGAGAAGGGTGCTTAGTGCACATTATTATTGTAAAATAAATAATAATTGGATTTTTATCTGGTGTCTAACGTCTGATCAGAGGGTTCAAGGGGTCACGGAGACCTTAATCTGTCACAACACACATACACATCCAGACACACAATCCAGAGAATTTAGAATTGTCACTTCTCCTAACCTGCATGTTTTTTGGACAGTAACTGCAACATTGCCTGTTGTGGAATACAGGCTTGCTACCTGCATTTTGTTTAGTGGGTGTCATAAATGGCTCCTTTGGGACTAATTCTGTTGAGAATGTGTTTATTACTCTACATCCCATATAGTGTGTTTCAGTGTAAAGTCTAGTGAGATTAAACAAAAACATGGAATCAGAATATTAATAGTAGAAATAAAGGAGTTCCTATTACTACGTCAAATACAGATAAAATTATGTTATTTAACATTTTGTTACCTTCAGCTGATTATTAAATACTGATGTATACTTTGAGCTTACAGTCTACATCACCTACGGCATAGCCTGACACGCACCTCCTGAAAAATGTGACTATGCATGTGAACCTTATGCAGGTCCCTATGACTCTGATTGGCCAGTGTAGTAACTATATACGTCCAACTATGTATGTGCGTTTCCACTTGCCTTCTGGTTTAGAAATATATGAATGTATGAAAATGTGGAAAAATGTGTGGGTCAAATACATTTACTTACAGAAGAAAATTTGCATTAATAGGAGCAGTGATCCCTGAGGATAAAAACTATGTCCATTTTAATGGATCGTTCACTTTTCCTCCATGCTGCCATCACCACCAACTAACGTCTAGTCATGTGCTTATGGCACGGGCTCAAACAGAAGTATAAATTTGCTTTAACGTTATTTCATAACTCTTATTTCAAGTTTCAGTTTTACTTTATTTCCCATTCCCCCTGTATAAATTCAAATAGGTACTTTTTAGCAGGCAAAATGGGAAAGCCCCTGGCTTAGTTAGCTTATGGAATCCTACAAATGTTTTGGCATCTTTTCACCGTTTTTAGCATGATTAACCATATTTCCATTACCAATGAGCCATGAATGCAGTTCCAGTTTCCCTTATTTTCCATTACCATAAATTCTCTCCAAAATGTTGAAAGGCTGCCCCTGCCATCACAGCTCTCACTGGGGAAAAACATGCTGACACATGAAGAATTTGAAAACTCCACATGGACAGTGGCCAGGCTGGGATCTACATCTAGTCACATGGAAGAGTGAGGCGGCAGCTGCAATTGCTTATTGCTAAGATAGCAACTGAAGTCAACATGTTCTAAAGCAATGTATAACATTTTCACATCTATTTTCTGGACCATTTTGTGCACTTGAATATTATTAAGGAAGTTACAAAGATAAGTTATTGTTTGTAAGCCTAATATGAGTGTTTCACTAACCAGAAATCACAGTTTTGTGAACTTCCATACTTCTAAAATAGCTACAGATCTTAATATGTTGTCACAAATGTGCGACTAGGAGTGAGCTGAGTGGACCAAGTGGAGGTAATTACCCGCCAGGCCAGGGGGTGGCGGGGTGCACTAAACCTACCTCTGTTATCTCTACAGGCCAAAAATGGGAAAACCTGCCTGATTCAACGACACTTCCGTTTCCGGGCCCTAGACTGAAGTCACTTCCGGTTCTGGCCAGATGACATCACTTCTGCCTTTCGTATAAAGCTGCCATCTTTCCTCCACTAGTCACTTCAGTGGAGAACTCAAAACAATACTCATGAGTGTTATACAAAAACCCTTTTGCAGCCAGGGACAATATATGGGTGGCTGCCCCAAACCTTTTTGTGTGTGTCAACGCTACTCATTTCACAATCTATTAAGGCAAAGTATATCATTTTTGGGAGAAAAGGACTGTTTAATAAACTTCAGTATTTCACATGCAAAGAAAGTTGTAGAGCTTTCAGAAGAGTGGTAATCTGCATTCCTTCAGGTGAGAAAACACTGTTTTAGACGCTTGCATGTTGGTAACACAGCCACAGAGTTTAATGTGTTCTAATGCAGTTTATAGCATTTTAAGGTAGTATAAGTAAATACTGTTTTCAGCAGTTGATTAGGATTAATTATGTGAATTACAGAAATAACAGTGCAGTGATTTTAAGTAAATCTAGAATTAGTGTCTTATGTGCTACCTTACCGCTCTTTTCTTTTACTACAATTTCCATTTATTTTTTTGTAAGATTTTGCATGGGAATAATTAACAGTATTACTCTCCTTGAGTGGATCTCTGCTCTTCTCATCTGCTGCTGAAGGTATTACTCTCTTTACTGATGTAACTAGGCTTTGTGTAAAACATCTGGTGTTCCCTTATTTTGCTTGTAACCTGCAACATCCCTTTCATTTTCAGTCACCCCAAGGCTGATCTAACATACTACAACAACACTCATTTTCTGTCTGAGCTGCTCACTCTGAAAGCATGAGCATATTGCCCCCTGAGTGCTTGTCATAATACAGTGTGGAGCCCGAGACTTAAAGTAAAAATATAAAAATGACCTAATACTTTTATGTAGGAGTTGCTTTATAAAAACTCATATGCAATCTTGGGGGAGATATTAGGCAGTTTCCTAAATCACATCACCAAGAGGCTCTAACATTGCACTGTAAGACCAGAAAAAAGTTTTTAAATGAGTCAGTAATATCACATAACATAATATTCTCAGCCACACTTAATCTAATTTAGGGCCATTCAGGAACTGGAGCCAATCCCAGGCACACTGGGTATGAGGTGGACAGGGCACAAGACAGTATTTTGCAAAACAATGCACAATATTAAAAAAAAATCACAAAACTTTGTGACCTTGACAAACTGATACAAAGCCCCTCCCAATACATTTTTGTTTTAATAATAATAATAATATATTTTATTTGTATAGCGCCTTTCCCATGCTCAAGGCACGTGTTGAACATAATCATTTCACATTGTCTCATTATTCTCTAACTTCCCATAAACAACTTTACTGACTGCACTGAGGACTTTATTAAAATCAATGGTGATGAGTTTCCCTAGTTGGCAAGGAGCAGAGTGGTATTGGACAGGCACAGCAAGGCCATAGCAAATAAAAAACTGTGATGGTGGAATGCAAATCCAGAAACCAATGCAGGCAGAAGGACACCATCACAGTGTGGTCAACACAGTAGCTCTAGCGAATGTCCTCTCAATGCTCTTAGTGAGGGTGCTACAGAGACAGAGTAGAAGGGAAGACGCTGTCAGTATTGCTCAGCGAAAAATTGAAGCAGGTAGCCCATCTTACACCAAGGTTGCCTGACGTTCTCACTATAATAAAGTAGTAATAGTAGTAGTAGTAGTAGCAGTAGTAGTAATAGTATTGTCATGTATAAGGAGTACAGCAAAATTCCTTCTTGTATGTCTGACCAACATGCATCATATCACCATTCACTACCACGCTGATAAAAAGAATATATTTAAAGACATAACATCATTTTATTTAATATAAAATACAAATCAGCTTACCTGGTGTACTCCTACAAAGTGTGTTCATAATAGAGTACAAGGCTTTGGCTGAGGAAGCAGCACTTGATCCTAAATTAAGACAATTAGCACAATGTTACCTTTTTAATATTCCAATCTACAAGGCAAGAGGTCAAGAGGGGAAGAGAGGGAGGAAGTTGGGAGGTGGGCAATTGGAGAAGCAGGGTTCAAGAATTTCATAAGTAGGCCACAGAAGCAATGTGGTATATACTGATACACTCTGATGGAAAATGTAGCAATTCTGTATTTAGTGTACAGTTTAAAATCCCATCAAAACAGAAGCTATTAACAGCATTCTGTGAGTTCACCCTAACATTTTATGGCTGTTTGTAGTCATGAAGGCTACAGTGTAGCCATCAAGCATTCTCTCAGGGTATTTCGACATGCACTTCAGAACAGTAATCCACCTGAAGCTAAGCCAGTACTTGGATAGGAGACCAACCAGGAAACGTTTGGGTTGCAGCGGAAAGAAGTGTGAGCAAAGCCAGCAGGGAGCACTTAACCTGTGGTCTGAATGTGGATTCCAATACCCCTGCACAGTGATGGGGACACTGTGCTGTAAAAATGGCACCATCCTTAGGATGAAACATATAATCAAGATTCCTGACTCTCTGTGGTCATAATAGGTCCCTGGGCATTCTTTATAAAGATTAGGGTTTATCCCAATGTCCTGGATAAATTGCCCATTACGCCTTGTCATTCTGACCCATAATCATCCCCTGTCTCTAACTGGCTAACTGTATATCATCCCTTTACCACCTAACAGCTAATGTGTGGTGAGCGTACTGGCTCAAAAATGGCTGCCGTCACATAATCCAGGTGGATGTTACATATTAGTGGTGGCTGAAGTGGTTCCCCACTATATAAAGCACTTTGAGTAGTGAGAAAAAGCACTATATAAATGTAAAGAAGTATTATTATTAAAAATGTAGCAGGCTAAGACCTTAAGAACAAGGCTTCTACTTCATGCATAATGTGAAAGTTCAAGTTCACATTTATTATCATGTGCACTGTACAGATCACAGTAGAACTCTTATTTGCATGTCTGACTACTAGGCCATGATCAGTGAGAAAATTAACTTTACCTTAAAACCTTTGGATTCTTTTTCCCAAAAATGATGTCTGTTGATACATAGAATATAGGATATGGAGTTGCATCATTCATCACCTCAGGATACTTAGATCGCAAATGTTTCTGATTACCTCTTGTACATTGTCAGTTCTTCTTTTGAGGAAAAGTCTACAGTGGCCATCTGTGACCAGAGTGAGCACAGTTCCAAGTAAATAAAGAGCAAACAACTGTCTGTTTCTCAGGTTCCAGAGATTTGAAAACAGTAAACAGAAATCATAGCCTCCTTGTTGGAGGGTAAAACCAGAAATCATGGACCTGAATGTTTAGTCAGAAACCTGTAATTCTGAAATTCTTTTTTTTTCCTGAAGAGCACCTTTATTTTTTCATCTAAATTTACACACATAGTCTGTGTTTCTACCACTGATTGTTAAATAAACCACATCTGACAGTCTTTAGTTGATACATGGCCAGCAACACACTGCAGAGAGGAAGTGTTCATGAGTACAAAATATGATATGAAAAGCACAAAGCAGCCAAAAACAAAATATTGGGAACAATGATTAAAATGCATTGTTAAAGAAATGCAACTCTAAAAAAATTACATTTAACCTGCTTAAGATTCCAACAATATCTAACCCTGCGCAGCTCTTGATAGCTCTTCACCACTGTGTATATAATTCTGCCCTTTCCTCATGCCATGTCTTTTTACATTTATTCCTACTCATGAGCTTTTCCACTTTTAATATTTTTTGCAAAACTTTATAACATGTATTGTCTCTTTATCTCTCCCTCACTCAATAATTTTCTTGCTTCTACTTTAGCTGTGTTTTTTGAATTACATTAGTCCAGCTATTAATAATGTACTTGCCCAAGGCCTGCAGTTAGGTCATTTAAAATCAGCTCACCTTAGATCTTAATGGAAAATAAAACCTATTACATTTTGAGTCAGAAGTAACTTCTTCAAGTGATACAATATCTAACATTACCCATGGCAGAAAAATTGCCCAGCTCAGGTTGATGGTAGATGTCAATGCCAGACCAAAAGATTCTTTTTTTATTTTGCTCAGTTTTCAAATATTTTTCCTTTCTGATGGACCCCCATGCAAACACTGGATGCCTCTTGAGCTTAACCTAAGTGACATTGAATAAACATTTTTAGTTAAAAAAATGTCAGCATACATGAAGGGTTAGCTACTCACTCACAGCCACACAGCCAAAGATTTCAAATCTAATAACCAGATGGGGGTATCTGAGCAAATCCACCTTCATTGTGGGTAATGATCCACAAGAAAGTTTTCCTGATTTAGTGTCCAAAGGTTAACATGAAATGTATGAAAAATTCCCCATTTAGGGTAAAGTTCCTAGACTGTGTAAATCATGCAAAAAATAAATAAATAAAATATAGCACTTTATATATAGCTAGTGTGAAAGAATGAAAAAGAATGGCGTGTTTTGGGTGGAACAACAAGACAATGTGCGTTATGAGTTCACAAAGCACTGACATTTCATTGTAAAGGAAGTTCTTCAGGAGTAATCTGTATTTTGTGTCATGAGCTATTCTTCAGATAAGCATAGCAATTGAAATGCAATAAAATAATTTAGTGGATATTATGTTACAAACAATTTTAAAAAAATACTTGGGCCACTTCCTTGAAAACAGTAATGTGTCTTATGATAGCATTGCCAGTGCAGCATACCTTTGTGTGCTCAGCCTGTAATAATGCAATGTAAATTAACCCTTTGGCTAAACAAGAAAAAAGCTAACCTTATTATGAGACAATATGTGTTGACAGTAAAACGATCAATGAAAGTTCATTTTAAGTCCAGGAGAAGTGCAAGAACTATTCATAGCCACCCATTAGCTAACTTCCCATTCATACTGTATAAAAAAATGAAACCATATACTGTAAGGAAGCCAAGCAGACCAATTCCCAGAAAGAGTAATATAACAACATAATATTTATAACAATTCATGGCCCTGACGCCGGAACCTATTCCAGTACCACTGGGTGCAAATCAGGAACCAAGAGTAATGGGAACATCAACAGAAGACAATGATAAACTGTTGGAACAACCCTGGAAATGTTAATGGAAGACAAAGTTTAACTGGAGAAATATTGAACAGGGGCAAAAATGTAAATGACTGTAATGTGGCATAGTGGTGTAATGATTTCCACTACTGGCTCAAAGTTCCAGAAACCTAGGCTTTAATCCTAATCCTTAAATTTCCCTCAGGATCAATAAAGTATCTATCTATCTATCTATCTATCTATCTATCTATCTATCTATTTATTCATAGGCCCTAATGTCTACCTGGTCATACACTGGAAAAACGTGGCCTTAGAATATTCATTAATCCATCCATCTATTTTCCAACCCGCTGAATCCGAACACAGGGTCACGGGGGTCTGCTGGAGCCAATCCCAGCCAACACAGGGCACAAGGCAGGAACCAATCCCGGGCAGGGCGCCAACCCACCGCAGGACACACACAAACACACCCACACACCAAGCACACACTAGGGCCAATCTAGAATTGCCAATCCACCTAACCTGCATGTCTTTGGACTGTGGGAGGAAACCGGAGTGCCCGGAGGAAACCCACGCAGACACGGGGAGAACATGCAAACTCCACGCAGGGAGGACCCGGGAAGCGAACCCAGGTCCCCAGATCTCCCAACTGCGAGGCAGCAGTGCTACCCACTTCACCACCGTGCCGCCATATTCATTAATTAATAATTTAATTATAGAAACAAAGTCAAAATCAGAAGGACATTTTTAATGACTCAGAGTTGGTGGGGTTAGGGAGATGGAAAAAAAGTAACTGCACACAGACATCGTTGGCAGTTGGTGGCCGTTAAAAGGACCGTTTATTATATAGTGTTGAAACCCTAAGACTTCTTCCTTGGCCACTCTATATCATATACTTCTTCGTCCATTCGACTTTACTCCTCTATGCAGAAATTCTGATGGCTTTTAGCAGAGGAAAGCCAATGCCCCCCAATATTCCATGCATGTGCTCCTTATATGGCTAACTTCTCCACACGACTAATCCACCCCCCCCCCCCCCCCCCCCCCCCCTCTAAAAGACAGTGGATGCCTCAACAGGGTCTCTCTCATGTTCATGTTAGGGTATTTCCTACAGCAATAGTATCAAACACAGATTTTGGAGGGCTACTGTGACTTAAGGTTTTCACTCCAGCCACTTTTTAATTAGTTGCCAATTATTGTTACTGGACCATCCTTCTTTTTGTTTAACTTTAATTGACTTGCTTTTCAAGATTCAGATCACTTGTTTTTTTTAACAAATATCCAAACAATAATGAGGTTTAAAGTTAGTCATCTAATGAGCAGCTACTGTAACTTTATTCAATTTGCACCTGTTTTCTTCCAGTATTTCTTTCAATAGAATATAGAATAGAAAAATTAAACAGGAAAAATGGCTTCTAAGAAATTGGTTGGAACAAAAATGATCGCTCTTCTGGGACCGAGTTTCAGATTCCTGAGGTAGCTGATTGCAAATGAAGAAAGTAGCTGGAATGAAATTCACTAACCATTGAGGCCTTCCAGGACCCAAGTTTGACAACCCTGACTTAGAGAAATAATATGCTGAACCAGACTGGAGTGAACTGTATATACACCAAAGGCAGAATTTGTAATAGTACTAATACATGACAATGTTTAACTGGGCAAATTGCAAAATAAATGAATGGAAGGCACAGATCTACTGGTGTTCAGTTCATAAAGGCACACCAGTAATATTCATGAAATAGCTGACTAAAAAGACAGGAAACAAACATTACACAGGACTAAACAAGATCATAAGCAAAAATGTAAATGGAGAGGGTAGACCTTGCAGTAAGGGAAAAGTCACAGATCACTAAGGCTACAAAATGTTTACTGAGATCAATAATTAATTTTATCTCACTGAAGGCGGACTGCTGGTACAATAAATGTGAACACCAAAATGTGCCAGATGATTCTTATTTCCCAATGTAACCAAGGTGTGTGGGTACGCAATATAGATGCTTGTACCATATTGTGAGAATAGTATTCTACAGTATTCTAAAGAGAATGACATTTCTGTGTGTTGCTTAGTATAATGGGCTATAAATCAGTGTTTTAAAGAAAAGGCAGAATTTCTGGAAAATTCTGCTACAGGTTATTGCTGATGGTTATCTACAGGACATAAATATTTACCTGTCTTGCTAAAGAGTCACCTGCTTTGAATAGTCAGACTGCTTTTATTTTGTATCTCATCTACACACAATGTGGGGATACGGAACTGTCTGCTTCCTTGGAAAATTAACGAGTTCTGGGGACATTGGTTTCTAATCCCAAAAAAAACATTTAAATCAACACAAAAGAAACAGAGCTCATCTTCAATATCTTCCTTCTTGGGTTTTCGTACTTGTCATATTTTATAGACAGTGTGATAGACTTTGAGCCTGGGTATCTCAGCAACATGAAAATAAAGAAATGTAAAATTCAGAAATCAAATGATGCAGGATGATGGACTGACTTTGTCCCACTTCATTTTTTATATCACACAGTTTTATTTGGTGATATTAATTTTTTTATATCATACGGTTTTATTGGGTGATAGTTCCGGATTTCCCCAAGGAATTCGGGAGACTGTATAACATGCTGACTCCAAGGTTTAGAAGAATATTTGACTTCACATTGAGAGCACAGAAAAGGCAGATCTAAGGAGGTTTCAAGAAGACAAGAATGTTGGTTTTACTGCACCCTTCATCCAGATTCAGTTCTAGGAATCGCACCTGGCCGCTAGTTTTCATTCTAACTGACTTCTTAAACAGAGGTTATATTCTCGGGAATATGGAATATACATTCTAAGTTAGGAAAACTTGTCTGTTTTATCCGAACAGCTGTGTAATTCCGTCTTTTTTAAAATAGTGAAGTAGTAACTTTAGGATAGGCATGCAGTACAGCACATGCAAATACCTCCTTGTTATCTTTTGGTGTTGGTATCCTACTTTCACCACTTCAGTACTAAATGGAGAAGAGCATTCAAGGGGAGTAAAGAGAAAGAAAAATCAAAAATGAAGCATTTGCATGCCCCAGTCATCCATTTTCACCTTCATTTTCCAACGACAAACGCCTGGAGGCTCAGTTGTTCCCTCAGTATAAACACAAGGTGGAGACCCGGACTGACTGGTATTCTTGTAATGCAGCAGGTTTAAATGCCCATAGGTGCGCCTATAATGACAGCTTAGAAAGATCATCCTACGTTTTTGTGCCAGCGAGTACAACATAACTGAAATTACTTCATACATGTGGAAACTACTGTCATATCAAAATATAGAAAAGAGAAAAAATCATATCAAGTACAAAATGATTTGATCTCTTCATGTTTGAACCCACCTATTTGGAGTATGAGGGACTCAAATCATGGATTAAAAACGGTTGCTTGCAGGATCTTTAGTAATTCCAGCTGAATTCAATATGTTCGGTTAAAATTAAAAACATAATTATCAGGGCTCAACATTAACGTTTGGCAGGTTGTCGTTGGCTACCATATTGAGCGACCAGGCCAGCACTCTTTGGCCCTTTGCTGCCAAGAATGTCAACCACTTTAGTGATGCACCTGTGGATCGTAAGAAGCAGGTTTTTGATCATCATGTGTAATCGGCTGATCGGCTAATCGCTAGTCGGTTTTACGATTAAAATGCACCGCACATTGTCTTTGCATTAGTGCAAAGCAAGGGATGTTAAAAGTCTCCTCTAGCTTCAAGAAAAGAACGGGAAAGGCTAAAACAAATCCCGAGGAATCCGTCGTTACAGTGCGTGACAATGAAAGATATGCACACTGGAACAGGTGCCGGGAAGCGTGCAGTTGTGATGGATATCAATGGCGGAGATGTCTGGAGCTGCAAATTTGATAAGTTTGCATCACAAAGCAGAGTATACGCTGATATACAAATAAAAAGGAGTTTTCTTGACACGTGTGTTCACTCCCTTTTGATCATCTCTTCAAAGTGCCGCAATATTAATAACAAATGGTAAACAAGAATCTATTTTAGTTGTAATACGTTTTTCACTTTGGTTACAAGGATCTGTATTTTAGAAAAACAATAAAGGAACAAGTAAGAGAAATACTGCTGAATAAAGGCATAAAACAGAAGGTGAGCAGGCACAGGTGACACCGCAGGGCCGTCTTAACAGCATTATAAGCCCCCGGGCAAAGGAGTGAGCTAGGACCAGTGCTTTGATAGCAAAACAGAAACATACATAGGCATCAGAATAGGGCCGGGACAAGGGTGAGGCAAACAAGGCACTTGGCTCGGGTGAACAATGGGAAAGGGCGCCAATTTGATGAAAAAATAAAAATTAGTAAATTGCAAAAGAAAAAAGCCAAATGAATGTTGCACTGTTCGTCAAATGCCTTAAGCAAACTGACGATTTGCAACGGACGCTCTCGCTTGATACACTCATTTCTTCATGATATCGCCCTAGTAAGTATTTTTATTCAATACTTATTAGTAATAAAAAAACTATATACATAGGAGCACAAATTTATCCTCCTGCCTCTGATGAAAATACCTCTAGGCCCGGCTCTGCATCAGAAACATCGAGGGGTCCAATGCTCCTGTGCCTATACGTTAAGACAGCCCTGGGCCTCACACACATGCGTCTAATGTTAGATTTATTTGACATTAAAATACACGGAGGACTGTTTACATATTTTCGTTCATATGACGAACCTGCTCAGGAGAAGTGGGTGCAGAGGCGTGACCACGGGGGGGCTGGGGTAGGCACTGCCCCCCCCCAGAGCCAAGCCGTGCCCACCCTGCGAAATGCTCTGTCTGTCCAATGAAAACTCTGGAGAAGAATAACATTTGATTTTCAAAACTGAGTTGCTTTCCAATCGGCCCGTTTGAATTTGGGGCATATCCGTCAGTGTCTCCTCTGCTAGACAGGCACCGTGCTGCTCTCAGTTCACTTCGCAGCACATTTTGCAGCACGTTTTGATCCTGTTGACCGCATTCTTTAATAAAACAGCTTATACGTTCCATGCTTCTTTTATTTTCTGGTTGGTAACACCAAAGGCTATGCATTGGTGGCTTATTAAAAAGCAGACATCTTCAACCTCTGTTCCTCCGCAAGCTTCTGGCTCCACGGTTGAGCCCAGCACCAGTGCTACCAACACGGAGCACAGTGCACATACGTCGGGAACTGAAACTCCAAAAGATGTAGATAAGCCTACAAAATCCTCCAGCTCTGCGCCCGTGTCGGGTACTCCAAACCTCTGCCTTCAAACAAATATACAGTCCGGTCTGCCTGACTTAAATATGGATAGCCCATCCCAGCCCATTTTAATTAATTGTCCCAAGCTCGCATTCGGAAAGACACTCAGATGTTTTAGTGCAAGCTGGTATCAGTCTCGACCATGGCTTGAATATTCTGTTGTCCGTGATGCCAGCTTTTGCTTTGCCTGCCACCAATTTAGTGTTTCCAATTCAGACCGTGAGGACATATTCACCAAACACGGCTACACTAATTGGAAAAAGATCTAGAAAAAGATGGTGGCGGCTTCCACAAACACGCGTCTAGTATCCCGCATGTCAGAGCCATGTCTGCATCACAGCACTCATCATTGGTGTGTCTTCAGCTGCATGCTGTAGAGGTTCAAAGTAGAGAAAGCTCTTTCTCTACTTTGAACCGCATTCTCACTCAACTACGCTGAACAATGCTACATTCAAGGAAGAGAAATTTAGTCCTTCTGGCACATGAGAAAAACATCACAGAAAATCTAGACATGAATGAATTTATTTCAGAATTTGCCAAGAGTAACCGCAGACTGGTCCTGTAGATAATATCCAGGTTAAACACTGGAAACTGATGTCCTATAGCCTCCCATGACTACAATAAGCCACGTTTCTGTTCTTGCTGTCATATGTTGTATACATTTGACTTTATTGATATTTACCTTGTAGATGTAGTTCTATATTTCCATCCATCCATCCATCCGTTCTCTTCTGCTTATCCGAGGTCGGGTCGCAGGGGCAGCAGCTTGAGCAGAGATGCCCAGACTTCCCTCTCCCCGGCCACTAATTCTAGCTGTTCCGGGGGAATCCCAAGGCATTCCCAGGCCAGCCGAGAGACATAGTCCCTCCAGCGTGTCCTGGGTCTTCCACTGGGCCTCCTCCCGATTAGACGTGCCCGGAACACCTCACCAGGGAGGTGTCCAGGAGGCATCCTGATCAGATGCCCGAGCCACCTCATCTGACTCCTCTTGATGCGGAGGAGCAGCGGCTCTACTCTGAGCCCCTCCTGGATGACTGAGCTTCTCACCCTGTCTTTAAGGGAGAGCCCAGACACCCTGCGGAGGAAACTCATTTCAGCCGCTTGTATTTGCGATCTCGTTCTTTCGCTCACTACCCATAGCTCATGACCATAGGTGAGGGTAGGAACATAGATCAACTGATAAATTGAGAGCTTCGCCTTGCGGCTCAGCTCCTTTTTCACCACGACAGACCGATGCAGAGCCCGCATTACTGCGGATGCCGCACCAATCCGCCTGTCGATCTCACGCTCCATTCTTCCCTCACTCGTGAACAAGATCCCGAGATACTTGAACTCCTCCACTTGGGGCAGGATCTCGCCACCAACCCTGAGAGGGCACTCCACCCTTTTCCGGCTGAGGAGCATGGTCTCGGATTTGGAGGTGCTGATTCTCATCCCAGCCGCTTCACACTCAGCTGTGAACCGATCCAGAGAGAGCTGAAGATCACAGCCTGATGAAGCAAACAGGACAACATCATCTGCAAAAAGCAGTGACCCAATCCTGATTCCACCAAACCGGAACCCCTCAATGTCCATAAACGTTATGAACAGAATTGGTGACAAAGGGCAGCCCTGGCGGAGTCCAACTCTCACTGGAAACGGGTTCGACTTACTGCTGACAATGCGGACCAAGCTCTGGCACCGATCGTACAGGGGCCGAACAGCTCTTATCAGGGGTTCCGGTACCCCATACTCTCGGAGTACCCCCCACAGGATTCCCCGAGGGACACGGTCGAATGCCTTTTCCAAGTCCATAAAACACATGTAGACTGGTTGGGCAAACTCCCATGCACCCTCCAGGACCCTGCTAAGGGTGTAGAGCTGGTCCACTGTTCCGCGACCAGGACGAAAACCACACTGTTCCTCCTAAATCCGAGGCTCGACTATCTGACAGACCCTCCTCTCCAGAACCCCCGAATAGACTTTTCCAGGGAGGCTGAGGAGTGTGATCCCTCTGTAGTTGGAACACACCCTCCGGTCCCCCTTCTTAAAGAGGGGGACCACCACCCCGGTCTGCCAATCCAGAGGCACTGTCCCTGATGTCCATGCGATGTTGCAGAGACGTGTCAACCAAGATAGCCCTACAACATCCAGAGCCTTGAGGAACTCCAGGCGTATCTCATCCACCCCCGGGGCCCTGCCACCAAGGAGTTTTTTGACCACCTTGGTGACCTCAGTCCCAGAGAAGGGGGAGCCCACCTCAGAGTCCCCAGGCACTGCTTCCTCATTGGAAGGCATGTTAGTGGGATTGAGGAGGTCTTTGAAGTACTCCCCCCACTGACCCACAACGTCCCGAGTCGAGGTCAGCAGTGCACCATCCCCCACCATATACAGTGTTGACACTGCACTACTTCCCCTTCCTGAGAAGCCGGACAGTGGACCAGAATCTCCTCGAAGCCGTCCGAAAGTCGTTCTCCATGGCCTCCCCAAACTCCTCCCACGCCCGAGTTTTTGCCTCAGCAACCATCGAAGCCGCATTCCGCTTGGCCTGCCGGTACCTATCAGCTGCCTCCAGAGTCCCACAGGACAAAAGGGTCCTGTAGGACTCCTTCTTCAGCTTGACGGCATCCCTCACCGCCGGTGTCCACCAACGGGTGCGGGGATTGCCGCCACGACAGGCACCGAGCACCTTACGGCCACAGCTCCGGTCAGCCGCCTCAACAATAGAGGCACGGAACATGGCCCATTCGGACTCAATGTCCCCCACCTCCCTCGGGATGTGGTCGAAGTTCTGCTGGAGGTGGGAGTTGAAGCTACTTCTGACAAGGGGCTCTGCCAGACGTTCCCAGCAGACCCTCACAACACGTTTGGGCCTACCAGGCCTGACCGGCATCCTCCCCCACCATCAAAGCCAACTCACCACCAGGTGGTGATCAGTTGACAGCTCCGCCCCTCTCTTCACCCGAGTGTCCAAGACATGTGGCCGTAAGTCCGACGACACGACCACAAAGTCAATCATCGAACTGAGGCCTAGGGTGTCCTGGTGCCAAGTGCACATATGAAGATCCCTATGCTTGAACATGGTGTTTGTTATGGACAATCCGTGATGAGCACAGAAGTCCAATAACAAAACACCGCTCGAGTTCAGATCGAGGGGGCCATTCTTCCCAATCACGCCCTTCCAGGTCTCACTGTCATTACCCACATGAGCATTGAAGTCTCCCAGCAGTACGAGGGAGTCCCCAGAAGGTATGCCCTCTAGCACCCCCTCCAGGGACTCCAAAAAGGGTGGGTACTCCGAACTGCTGTTCGGTGCATACGCACAAACAACAGTTAGGACCCGTCCCCCCACCCGAAGGCGGAGGGAGGCTACCCTCTCGTCCACCGGGGTAAACCCCAATGAACAGGCTCCAAGTCGGGGGGCAATAAGTATACCTACACCTGCTTGGCACCTCTCACCGTGGGCACTCCAGAGTGGTAGAGAGTCCAGCCCCTCTCAAGGAGATTGGTTCCAGAGTCCAAGCTGTGCGTCGAGGTGAGTCCAACTATATCTATCCGGAACCTCTCGACCTTGCGCACTAGCTCAGGCTCCTTTCCCTTCAGAGAGGTGACATTCCACATCACAAGAGCCAGCTTCTGTAGCCGAGGATCGGACCGCCAAGGTCCCCGCCTTCGGCCACCACCCAACTCACACTGCACCCGACCTCCTTGGCCCCTCCCATAGGTGGTAAGCCCATGGGAAGGGGGACCCACATTGCCTCTTCGGGCTGTGCCCGGCCGAGCCCCATGGGTGCAGGCCCGGCCACCAGGCGCTCGCCATCGAGCCCCACCTCCAAGCCTGGCTCCAGGGGGGGGCCCCGGTGACCCGCGTCCGGGCGAGGGAAAACGCCGTCCAAAGTTTTCATTCATCATAGAAGGTCTGTTTAACCGCTCTTTGTCCTATCCCTCACCTAGGACCAGTTTGCCTTGGGTGGCCCTACCAGGGGCATAAAGCCCTGGACAACAGAGCTCCTAGGATCATTGGAACACGCAAACCCCTCCACCATGATAAGGTGGTGGTTAAAGGAGGGGTAGTTCTATATTTGTTCACAAAAAATAATAATACAAGTTCCATTGCCTCTGTTAATTTTATTGAACAATAGGTTATGATTTATGCCACAATTTTTGCTTTTATATGTTATATAAAACTATGTTGTTATTATTATTTGACCCCCGTAAAAAATATGGATGGATGGATGGATATTTTTTGGCCCCCCCAGACAAGCCAAGTGCCCACCCACACATGATGCTCTGGTCACACCTCTGAGTGGGTGAGAGTATGGATGGATGAATGACGTTTAATGTAAAGAATTTGTACAGTATATATAATGAATCTGCTCAAATATATATCATTACACTTAAAAAAATTATAATATTATACTGCACGGGCTAACCTGGGGTGCAGTATGTACAGTATATATGTATGAAACATACTCTCAAAAAATGAACTAACTAATGGGGATATCCACGTTAAGTTACATAACCTAAAATACTTATGTTTGCTGACATTATCTTACTTTACATTGTCTTAAATGCATTAGATGTCACACTAACACAATTATTTGTGTTGAAATAAATATATTCTTTTTTCAACAGAAGAATAATCCGTCTCCAGGACTCTTGTCATTACACGGTTTTTATGTTAATCTTACTCAAAGGTAACACTTTTTAATTCCTCAAAACATGGTATTCTTTGTTTCCCTTTGCACAACTGAATTTAGTCGATGTAACGTAAAATAATCAGGTTTTATTTATCCCATATTTGTATGAAGTATGATATTTTGCATAAAGAGCCTCCTCTTTTGTTGACAACACGTTCCAAAGGACGTGCACACCTTTGCACTGTTGAAAAGAAAATTAAAGACATTTAGCAAATTGTTTTTCTTTTCAAATGCCATGGCCTTTGTGCGGTTGTGAAAACTAATACGTTATATATTTTTGTTACACGTCCCCCACCCTACATTGGAAAAACATTTTTTTCTCTGTTTCGAACATTGTAGTTAATGTTATGATTACACGAACAGTGCAATAGGACCGTGAAAGAATGTGTTTATTTTTACGTTGTAATATGTGAGCGCATTCACACTTGATAGATAGATAGATAGATAGATAGATAGATAGATAGATAGATAGATAGATAGATAGATAGATAGATAGATAGATAGATAGATAGATAGATAGATAGATAGATACTTTATTAATCCCAAGGGGAAATTCACATACTCCAGCAGCAGCATGCAGATAAAGAAAATATTAAATTAAAGAGTGATAACAATGCAGGTATACAGACAGACAATAATTTTGAATAATGTTAACGTTTACAACCCGCCACCAACCCCGATCCCCCAATCCCCCCCCCCACCCCCCACCCCCCCGCGGGAGAATTGAAGAGTCGCATAGTGTGAGGGAGGAACGATCTCCTCAGTCTGTCAGTGGAGCAGGACATTGACAGCAGTCTGTAGCTGAAGCTGCTCCTCTGTCTGGAGATGACACTGTTTAGTGGATGCAGTGGATTCTCCATGATTGACTGGAGCCTGCTCAGTGCCCGTCGCTCTGCCACAGATGTCAAACTGTCCAGCTTCATGCCTACAATAGAGCCTGCCTTCCTTACCAGTTTGTCCAGGCGTGAGGCGTCCCTCTTCTTTATGCTGCCGCCCCAGAACACCACCGCGTAGAAAAGGGCGCTCGCCACAACCGTCTGATAGAACATCTTCAGCATCTTATTGCAGATGTTGAAGGACGCCAGCCTTCTAAGGAAGTATAGCCGGCTCTGTCCTTTCTTACACAGAGCATCAGTATTGGCACTCCAGTCCAATTGATACTTGTTCCAGTCCAACGACGTAGTATATAGTTTATGTATAGCTAGTTTGGGTTTGACGTTAACGAAGTAATCTGCGTGTAGTTTAGTTAATTTCATTATGTTAAAATAAATATATTTAATAAATACAATATATTTTAAGTAGGATTTATTTAATCTGTTTAAAAACTTAAAACATGACATAAAAAGAATTTAATCCAAAGTGGTTTAATTCATGTCATTACGTTGAAATAAAGGAAAGACTTAACATGAAAAATGAATCAACTCCAAAGATGTATTTTTGAGTGGACTTGTTCTTTGTTTTTCAGAGAAACGTTCCACTTGACAACACATTATCCCTGACATAACTCGCCCACTACTAGTGGCCTCTGCTCCGCCATCACTGAGTTTTCGCGTGTCCGGTGAGCAGCAGGTATTGCAGTCTGCAGCTTCACTCTGTTGACAGCATCTGCGGCAGCATGAGGAGAGTTCAATGCGGGATGTCGGAATTGAAAACTTGTGAAGAAGAAAGTGCTTTGTCGTGCTGTAATAGTGACAGTTCTTCAACAATGACTAGCGATAGTATTGCAGGCTCTAGTTAGTGATAGTGAAACATGCGAAGGTGGTGATTTTGAATAAACGGTAAACTCTGACACCACTCTAACCGCGCATGCAGTGCGCTAGCAGCGCTGGACAAACACGTGCCGCTCACTGTATCACGTGATCCCTTACAGAATTTCAATCGGTTCAAGTATCGGCAGTCAGATGTAATTGCGACAAATCACAACAGACAGGCACATAAATTCGTCCTGCACTGCACGCTGACACAAAATCTCAGGTGTTCGTGTATTCTGATGACCGTTACCATAAGCGGCATGTTTTATTTGTGGATATTGTCATAATAATTCAAGCGCCTGACGTTGAAAGGCACTAATCAATAAAACCTTTACCCAAAACGCCTTATAGACCATTCTGGATTTGGACCACGAATGGTTACAGTGTTTTGAAAATAAACCCTTTACACTTTACGTATACCTGTGCAGAATATTATTATTAACAGATTATAAACTGTGCCTCGTATAGCTCAGTTGTCACTTTATCTGTATACTGGACAACTGGCATATTTAAAATGCAATCGGTCTGTAAACTTAAAAACCAAACCTTGTGATGCGTTTTAGCATCATCTTTTACTTGTTTTTTTTATTTTTACTTTCAGAATAATGTTTTTAAAATATTTGTCCGCTCTTTTTTCGTTTCTTTTCGCTCTGACAATAAATAGTAAAATGATCGCACACTCTTTTTTTAATATGGCGTACTATTGCTCCGATGGCTATCAAGTATAAATCTAAGCTTTGCTGTTGCATTCTCTGCCCCCACTCATAATTTGAGAAGCTGTTTCCTTGCGGTTGACGCTGCTATGTACCTGTTGCATATTATCATATTACTGCCTATTCAAGTTTATAGGCAACTCCTAAGCTTTGACATCATATATTAGTTTTTCTGAGGTTCCCTCAGAACACAATAGTGGTTCTAGTCCAGGGTACCCTACCATCTACACTCTTAAAAATAAAGTGCCAAAGTGGTGCTTCAGAGCGATGTCATAATTTTTGGTTCCTAAAAGAACTATTCACATGAAGGTTCTAGCTTTATTTATTTAGATATGAATGGGCAAAATAACCATGAACCGATAGTAACATATGTGTGAAATAACGGAATTTTAAAGTGACTCTTGCGGAATAGAGTAATGCTGGCTAAGTACATCAGGTTTTTTTTAATCTGTTTGTATTCTGCCTGAAGATTTCTGTTCTATCTACATATTAAAAGCCCAAAGAACCAATCTCATAAGCAAAGAAGCCTTCCGACAATTAAGTAGGTCTTGGTCAAGCAAAGGTTCTACAAGGAACCACGCAACCTAGTAAAGTGCCATCTTGGCTGCAGCAATTTGGTTGGGTTCAAAAATGACTTACTGAAGCCGTCTCTGTTAGTGTAGGAATGCTTAAGCAGTTCGTTTTCATTTTCTGGTGCAGAGTATGACAACATAAAGGCAATATAATAAAACAGATTGCAGGATAGAATCACATTCAATGCACTTTAAGAAAATGAAGTGCGTGTTCCGTAGCATCTTGACGTCCGCCTTTTGAAAATAACCATCTTGAACTGTAAAATCCAACTGCTAATTAAGAAGTGCCTAATATGTGAAGCCATTTTTGAACAATTGCTCAATTAACCGAACTAACCCCAATCCTCTTGAACGGAGCAGGTGACTCACGGAATGGCCGTGCACAAATACTTGTACAGTATCATAATTACTCCAAATATAGGCTGATAAAAATCCATCCATCCATCCATTATCCAACCCGCTATATCCCAACCACAGGGTCACGGGGGTCTGCTGGAGCCAATCCCAGCCAACACAAGGCGCAAGGCAGGAAACAAACCCCGGGCTGGGCGCCAGCCCACCTCAGGGCAGCTGATAAAAATCCATCCATCCATCCATCCATTTTCCAACCCGCTGAATCCAAACACAGGGTCACGGGGGTCTGCTGGAGCCAATCCCAGCCAACACAGGGCACAAGGCAGGAACCAATCCTGGGCAGGGTGCCAACCCACCGCAGGACACACACAAACACACCCACACACCAAGCACACACTAGGGCCAATTTAGAATCACCAATCCACCTAACCTGCATGTCTTTGGACAGTGGGAGGAAACCGGAGCGCCCGGAGGAAACCCACGCAGACACGGGGAGAACATGCAAACTCCACGCAGGGAGGACCCGGGAAGCGAACCCAGGTCTCCAGGTGTCCCAACTGCGAGGCAGCAGCGCTACCCACTGCGCCACCGTGCCGCCCGCTGATAAAAATGGCAAACATATTTAAAAGTTACGTGTTGAACTATGATTTTTATTGTAAAACAATATACTGTATCAATTTCTCCTTTTTTGTTTTGACAAGTGTGTTCTGCGATTTTTTAGGTAAGTCTACAAAACCCGTTCAGTCCACTGCAGTGCGCACACTCACGCCACCTCAGTAAAGCCAGACTACCGGCGTATTCTTCGTCTGAAAGAAACGCACGTTAGCAAAAGAAGAAAAACAATCAGCGTAGAGTTTGAGGGCTGTTTTATTGATTAATAAAATCTCATTTTTGTTCATCTCTTATTAAAAAAAAACAGCCGATGGCTGATCGTCTCGGAGATAAGCCGCCTAGAAGTGAAGAGTGTTATATAGTACCTTATATGCACAGTCCCCCTTTCCAAAATATTTTATGCATTAGATTGGTTGATTAAAGCAGCTCGTCAGCACTCAAAGGTTTACACCTCGTAAAGCAGAAGGATGGTACGCGATCAGAACGATGCAGGAGACGGCTACAAAATCTGCGATCCATACTTGATTCCTTTACTTTTGTATAAGGAATGCAGTATAGCAACTGTTTACACGCACTGATATTCAATAAAGCCGGAGTTTATGTGTGCAGTTGGAATCGTTCAAAACTTTGTCACCTAGTCGCTCCAAATTTCCCCACCCCACTCACCGTATAAGGCACATTTTAGAAGTTCCCGGAAGGGGAGTGACCCGGGAATTTGCCATTTTCCTTGTGACCAGACACCAAAACTATAAAAGTGATGGGATCATGATACAAAAATATTCTTCCCGAAAAACATTAAAGAGAAAGCCAGACGAGCTCAGAAACAGCGACCACAGAGCGCATTACGAAACGGCCAGTGTCTGCCAGCAAGCAGGTGAGTGCGAGGTGTCAAAGATCTCCTATAATTAACGTATTCGGTATTCAGTAACCATAACAAATTTGTACAAGCTTTGAATGTGAGGTTTGCAGGACACATTAACTGAGAGGACGGGTCATGTGTTCCCTTTAAATTTATTTTCCTTGCAGGTGCACAACTTCTCGGGAGAGGAGTTACTTATCAAAACTTTACCGTTACTCCTTTCCATCTTCCGCCGCTAAAACAGTGAAACTTATACGACTGCGGGCGTCCGTCAAACTGTTGAGTTCGAAAACACGACACTTTGTTTTAACAAATTTCTGGTGAAGTGATCAGATTTAAAGTAACTCAACGCAAATTGCTACAAATGCAAAATCAAGTCAAATACCATAAGTCCGCTTGGATGGCGTGGCAAAGTAAAAAAAAAAAAATCGTTAAATACTGAAAAGGTGACGAACGGGAATGGCAAAAGTTTTCTGAGCGAAGTAAAGAATTTTGATCTTAGTGAATTAAAAAATGCACAGCTTATTTTTTACAACAAAAATACATATAACTTGAGATGGAGTTAGAATATTAAAAAAATATTTTTATTTAGTATTAGTCAAACAAAATTGTGTACAGTAAAAAAGAAAAAAAATGTAATGTTGTTTTTATTTTCCAATGAGGTGAAAGTTTCATTTATAGGTCAAAACGGAAAGGATATAAATACTAATCGATACATGAACCTGTACCCAAAATAATGTGGAAGTGGGCTTTGCTATTAAGAAATTTTAAGCTTGACAAGCACACAGTGAATAAACACAAACCCTGAAATTTTATTTTGGTTGATTTGCGATCATACACTAATCGTGCCACACAGGTGTTTAGTGTGAAGTTCCTTCCCTTGCAGACAGCACATCTTTACACTGCGGGCACTGAGCCTAAGGAAATGTTGCACTCAGCAACACCTATGACGTTGGCTCAGTCGCAGTGAAATAAAAAGCGTTGGTTCCCAGGATGTAGCAGGTAATACATGTATCTGTGACTCCCAGGCGGAGACGATGTTAATCTTCATCGGCTTGCACTTGATGTTACTATATATGGCAACTGTTAGTCAGGCAGTCCAAATTTAATAGTTTTGACGTAATCTGTCATGTCTGCGTGGATTTTCTCCCGAACGCTCTGCGTTTTCTTGCACTTCAAAAAGACTTGCTGGACTGGTTAATCTCCAACTCCGAATCTGGCCGGTGTGAGAAATGTGACCAGGCGTCCTGTCCAGGGTTGGTTCTACCGCTGCATTGTGCCTAGGTAGTCACCACACCTGCAGCCCTAAATTTAATCAATGCGGTCTTAATATGTGGATGGGTGTTCTTTCAACCTTAAGCATAAGTGCATTTTAAAAAATGCATTATAATGGTAGCGTTTTTGTTTGTTGGTTAAAATTTGTTGCTGGATATTTTTTTGTGCATTGTGTAAATAATGGTAAAACGAATTATATTTCCAAGTTGAATTTTTTAGTACAGTAATCTGGATATAGTGTTTCCAAAAAAGTCAAAAATTAAACTAAAAGCCGAACCAGTTCAGAGAGTTATATGAAAAGAGAGCCTCGTATATATCAAAACAGCAAAAAAAAGTCCAGAACCTGCAGTGTTCATACTGGATACATGGAAACCCATTTGCGCATAAAAATGCGAAGATACTGTAAACAGATTACGGTATATCTAAACACAAACTTTCACCAGTGAATGCAAATGAGCTAAGGGCTTGTGATCCTTCTGTATTTAGGGGGGTTGCCTTTTATATAACATTGTCTTTGGTAAATTCTGTTTAGTCAATGTGCAAACTAATGTCAAACGCTATACTGTTAAATAAACCAAAGCGTGACAGCAATGTGTGCGTTGTAAGGATATAATTTTATTTTGTTCATATACGTTTAGGGTGACATTAAATGATTGAACATTACAAAGCGCCTTCATTCACATTGTTGAATAGAATTCACGGACGAACTTAAGGACAGCCTATACGAAAGGTTTTCCGAGTTATAGAAATTGTTACACAGTAACATACACGTTTGTGTAAAGGGAACTCAAGTGACGCACAAACACGCACACACAAAGTACGTACGCACTGCAGCCAACCCACCATTCCCTCCTCCTTCCCCGTCATTCTGATAAGATGGGTCCAAACTGTATCACCTGTCTATGGTATCGTACGTAGCCTACCTTTAAAGTTTCTGCAGTGAATTAACAATAGGAAAAGACGTAACATTATGTGGCTAGATTTTAACTGGAAATAGTATACGAATAAGAAAGATCCAAATCAAGAAAGCCCCATCAGAAAAGATTAAAAAAGTGTATTGTTCACGATCTTGGAAGCGAAAACAAAAGTGATACAAAAGAAACTGACTAAAGAACAGACCAAAACTGTGCATGAGACTGTGCTATGAAAATGTAACGGATGCCATCTAGTCTGCACTGTAAATCGAAGGCTCTCGATTAGAGACAGCGAGTCCTGAACGTCCCCGCCCCGCCCAGTCTGTCCCAGCGCGCTCCGCACCTGTGCGCGAGTTGCCACAATCTCATTAGTCTTATGGACAGTTTCGTGCAAACGACCTCGTGTCTGTTAGTCAAGTCATTTCTTTACTCGAGATTCAGGCATTCAAAAAATATTAGAAAATTGGACTCCTATCAACGAAGCTCACCTGAACTAAATAATTAAGCAATCTAAATCGTTGGGGTATGTTTGAAATGTGTTTAGAATAATATGATTTTTTTTTTTAGGCTGAGATCCCATCTTAAGTCCCTGAGCAATACTTAGACGCGGAAACAAAAATGTTGTGCCCCTGGCACTATCTGCGAAAGAAGAAGCACTTCAACAACACCGTTGACATCTTGGATCTGAACAACAACGTATCGAATGGGAAATTCAGATTCACATCTAAAGGGTGAGTACTCAGAGTAGAAATGTAATAAAATGTGTTAACGAGAATAAATAACTGCATCCCACCGATCGCTCTTCTGACACTTGTATTCACGTCTTCTCGCTTCATCCTGCACAGAGATGACCCGCAGCTCATTCAAAAAGATGAAGCATTGAAGGAAAACCTCAAAGTGAAGGACGTCTTGGAGGTAATGCCCTGTTTGCTTTCTTTAATATTAGAACAGCTTTATCATTAAGAGAATTTAATTGAATGTAGGCGGATTTCACTTTCAAAATATAATTTTAGAGATATAAAATACTGTAAGAAAAGATAAAATTGGTTTCATTGTCTTATTTCTATACACTCTTAAAAAAAAAGCCGGAATGGCTTTTCAGAGTGATGCCTTAATGGTTCCCAAATGACCCATCCACATGAAGGTTCCAGAAGGGACTTTTGTTTATTTAGATCTGTAGCAGCCTATACAGTAAATAACCATGACTGGATGGTGACACATTTGTGAAATAGCAATGGCTCATGACTTTAAAAGGACTCTTGCTGCATACAATAACACAGACTAATTCCAAGTTTTCTTAATCTATTAATGTCCTGCTAGGTAGCCTACCAACATTATAGATTTCTGTTTTTTTCTGTATTTATTAAGAAGTTTGTCAAAGCACCAAGAACCAACTCCATTTTGCAAAGAATCTTCCCAAAAAGAAATGGTGCTTTGTCAAGCAATGGCTCTACAAGAAATCACACAACCTAGTAAAGGACAATAAAATGCCATTAAAGAACCAGTATTTTTAAGAGTGTTTGTGGGTTTTATATGTCATATGTAGAAATGAATGTTTAATTGGGTTTGGTGTCTCAGAAAAGAAACTTGAGAAGTAGAAACAAATTAGAGAAAATAAATAAATGAAAATGGAGTTGTGCATTTTACCAGAGTACAAGGATCAATGTGTAAAATTAGTACAAAATGAATCTCATACATTACATGTGTTTTAATTCCTTGGCATGGCAAAAGTTGACTGTAGCAGCCTAATTTAGACAACCCCGATTAGTTCTCAACTGGTTCTGTTTACACTTTTATCAAATGAGTAGAATGTCACTAGGGGAAGGACACTATACAGTAGATCTCCTGCTAGAAATTAGTCCATTCTAAGTCAGCCGCATCTTTCCCATTTGTCTTTTGACAGAATTTGGAGAAACATACTGGGACCAAGCCACACTCAAGATGCCCATTCATAAGGCTGAAAAATATAGAGAATGGAAATGTCACTCAGGATACTCTGCACCAGAATGCAGTTCAGGTCAGTGTTGTATATTAATGTGAAGTCTGATAGCTTTTGAAGGAGGGACTGATATTTCTTCTGTTTCATTCTTCTTTGGAGTGCTAGCAGATTGTGTTACCATCCACAATGTCTGGTTTACATTAGATGACATTTTTCATGAATCCCTTGACCTATAGGTCAAGCTACTTATAATGATATTTGCCCACTCTTTGACTTTGTTTAATTTGTCTAGTTTGGTACATGGTGGCCTGAGGTGTTGGGTTAATGAGCATTGAGCTAATTAATCACATTTAGTTTTACTTGTCCTGTTCCAGTTTTCCCAAAATATCTGACCTGGACAGGCTATGGTACAATCTTGTTAAAAGAAAATACATATTTATGTTAAAGAGTTAACATGTTATATGTTATGGAGTTAAAGGAGTGTTTTTTAGAATCAACGTACTACATTTTCATTAGCATCCAAATATGTTCAGTTTAGCTTAATTAAAGACTGGAAAAAATCTTCTTATGTGATCCAATGTGAGTTGATAGTGAATTTGAACATTAGAAAAATTTTGACAAGAACAAACAAAACTCACTAATCCTATGCAATTTATTCCTCCAAAATAACATCAAGTCTAGTTTTGAAGGTCCCTAAAGGTCTAGTTTTGATGGTTCTTAAAGTCTTCTTGTTTACCATACTATTGGTTGTATGACTAAGATTCATTGGATAGGCTTCAAGTTATGTGTAACCCCATACTGAGATAGGCCAATTTAGAAAATAAATGACAGATGGATGGCTTCACACATTATCTTTCTCTTCATCTGTCTATACAATACAAGGGGTGATCCCATTGTTTAGCATGATCTGTTAAGAGAAGCACTAGTTATACCAAACATTTTTCATTTTTCAACATAATTCCAGTGAACACTAAAACACAAAGCTTCTAAGCTTTTTTATCTCACTCAAATGAAATGTTTATCTTGTTTCAGTAGCCACTCTTCTGTTGGTAACTTTACATCGTCATCTGTGATACAGCAGTAGCCTTGAAAATGAAGAAACAAATGGTTGTTACACATGGCCAGTTCTGGAGAATTTTGGGTGTGGAGATGGCATCTCTTGAAAGTCATAGTTTCAGTCTCTGTCACCCTTCCATTGTGATGATTTGCCTATGCAAATCAGTGCAGTACTGATGAGTTATGTGAGAATTTTGAGGCATGTAATCAATAGGGACAACACCCTTAAAGTGATAATAAAACTGTGCTCACAATCATGCTGGGACTGGCTTGGACCTTGAATTTCACTGGTGCAGTGGCGTAGCTAGAGTTCATGCTGCTATGGGGTAGGGCGGTGCTTCAATTTGCCATCCTCCAACATATCTGAATATGTTAACCTATTTAAATAGAAAATTAAAATGACGTATAGATAAAAAATTAAGATACATTTTGCATAGATTTATTCATATATAGAGAAACGGCAATAATTTTTCACATATAATTATTTATAAGCATCAACTAGACAAGAATATAGTAGAGATGCACTGATAAGCTGTATTCTGATTATTAGTTTAATATAATTACATTGTGAAAACCAGAACCAGTGTAGTGTACAAGTAATAGGTGGGGTTTTTTTCTGCGCAGAGCAAGAACGGGTTCGGATTGATAACGAAACGAAATTATAAATTGTAAATTAGTTGTATATCTTCCTAGAAATTATTATCGGTGTAATGTTTATGTTTATTTTTGTTATTGCCTCATAAATTTCAACTGCTGTGTCTGATGCCGTCACAGAAGGATAGTCTGAAAATTATTTTTGAAGCATTGGTGGATGAAAATCAGAGAATTTTACTTTTTTCATTCATGAGTGATATTTTTCCAAACCCTGCTGCTTACACACAAATTGTACTGAGCCTTTTGGCCAATAATGCTGCCCCCAAAAATGTGCCGCCCAGGGCGGACCACTCCCTCCACCCGCCCCTAGCTACGCCACTGCATTGGTCCTGGAGAATCTTTAGTCTTCTGTTGTTATGATTATGGGTTATACTCTGTGTGATACATTGAGGTTTTATGCCTTAAGTTTTTCAAAGTCTGAATTTATTACCGGATATAGTGATGCCTCACTTTAGGAGTCAACATTATTAGTACCTAAAATGCATAGACCTTGCCGATCTTTAATTCTTTATGAAGCATGAATTCAACTGACCCATACTTAATGCCTATAATGCCTGCAATCACACACACTGTAATCCTTCAGTTCCTCATCATGATTTACTCTCTAGTGGAAGCATTTTCTTCTGTCACCATTGTGAAAGCCCAGCTAAGCCTTCAATTACTTCTGAAAGACATCCTGCCACAGTCTTGTTTTGCAGCCCAATTCTTAACTATGATATTAACGTGAACCAGACTAGGTATATTGTTCTCCAATGTTGGAAATTCAGTGGTAGTGTGGCACTTGAATTTGTAATTTTGGCATTCTTGTTGACTTTGTTATGAAAGAAGAAATGTAACACGCTTGTAATTCTCATATTTAAGTATGCAGGAGCTGATCTTTAGCTACTTACAAAATTAGCACTGTAGAATTTCCTTTTCTGGTCTAGGTTTAAAACTTTTTAATCCCACCTCATGTGTGCATATGAATATAGTGAAGCTCTGACTGTTTCCAGAAGGCACTGAGCTTTGACTGAGCTGTATCGCTTCCACCATATAAGAAAGAACATTTAAACCCTCCAAAGATCAAATGCTTCCAAAAGAATTTGAACAGGATCTGATTTTTAGGACCATTTTAACAAAGCATTGTCAAATTAAGTTAGTTCATATTTTCTTGATGCCTTTAAGAAATTAACAGTTTACTTGAGACACTACATTTCTGGTGTAAACATCTCTCATTTGTCCTGCTTTAGTAACAGTATTGTAGCATCATTGATTATCAGAACTTACAGTGTGTGTAGATTTCAAAACCAAAATATTGCTCACTTGCCATTATACAAAAAGGTACTGCAATAACTGTTATTTATGTATTTATTTTTCAGAATTTGCCTTGTAAGTCAAAGACATGTCATGGGTCCATTATGACCCCCAAAGTACTGACCAGGGGCCCCAGAAGCAAACCAGTGCCACCTGAAGAACTTCTGGTTCAAGCCATTGAGTTTATTAACCAGTATTACCATTCCTTTAAAAAGTAAGGCATCTCATTATTTCAGCATTTTTCATTTTAACAAGATTACTTTCATTTGCATTAACAATGTATTTTCCTTAATAAAATTGTTAAAGAATGTTGATGCCCTTTTAGTACTTTGCAGTTTTAGTTGTTATGTGGTTATATTCTAGTTACTTATAATAATCATTTTCAGACATCCCACATGAAGAGACTTAGTTTATGGCTTAATTAATTTATATTTGTTATCTTCACATGAAAGCAAAATTGTGCCTACGCCCCAACCGGGTTACACCCTGGTGGCCAGGACTGGTTGCTGCACCCAGACACCTTCTTTATCTTCATCCAGCCTTACCTCCATTTTGTCGTTATGTGGCAACAGAAATTACCAGGTTATTACCTGGGACTCCTTTAGGATTCATTTATTTCAGTATATAAATAGACTCCACCATTAATTAAAACCATCATTAATAATGAAAACTACTGAATGAATGGTGGAAGTTTTAAAAAATTAATAGTTGATGGAAGAATGTAAAAAACTACACAAGAAATAAATGAACTCCGCATTTCCTGAATATACACTCAAAGCGTCCTACACACTAACCTTACAATCTCGACTATGGGGCATCAACGTATTGCTGAGTCTGCATAAACATACTGCTATTAGAGTAACCTAATGATGAATGGCTGACATGATGTCTATGGGTAGTGGGAGAAAATTGAATTCAAAACCACTGAAGGTGACAATAATTATTACTTACTGTATTATTGTCTCAAAATATTAATCACAATTCTCCCAACCATTTTCATTCTAATTTTTGTAATATTCTATCTTATTATTTATTTTTTGAACAAATAGGGACATCCACCTTGAGACTGAACCATTCACTTGTAACAATTTATTATGGAGGATATAGTCGGACTCACCTCGACGTACAGCTTGGACTCTGGAACCAATCTCCTTGAGAGGGGCTGGACTTTGTACCACTCTGGAGTTGCCCCCGGTGAGAGGCGCCGAGCAGGTGTGGGTATACTTATTGCCCCCAACTTGGAGCCTGTACATTGGGGTTTACCCCGGTGGACGAGAGGGTAGCCTCCCTTCGCCTTCGGGTGGGGGGACGGGTCCTAACTGTTGTTTGTGCGTATGCACCGAACAGCAGTTCAGAGTACCCACCCTTTTTGGAGTCCCTGGAGGGGGTGCTAGAGGGCATACCTTCTGGGGACTCCCTCGTTCTGCTGGGAGACTTCAATGCTCACGTGGGCAATGACAGTGAGACCTGGAAGGGCGTGATTGGGAGGAATGGCCCCCCCCAAAATGAACCCGAGCGGTGTTTTGTTATTGGACTTCTGTGCTCGTCACGGATTGTCCATAACGAACACCATGTTCAAGCATAGGGGTGTTCATATGTGCACTTGGCACCAGGACACCCTAGGCCTCAGTTCGATGATCGACTTTGTGCTCGTGTCGTCGGACTTGCGGCCACATGTCTTGGACACTCGGGTGAAGAGAGGGGCGGAGCTGTCAACTGATCACCACCTGGTGGTGAGTTGGCTTCGATGGTGGGGGAGGATGCCGGTCAGGCGTGGTAGGCCCAAACGTGTTGTGAGGGTCTGCTGGGAACGTCTGGCAAAGCCCCCTGTCAGAAGTAGCGTCAACTCCCACCTCCGGCAGAACTTCGACCACATCCCGAGGGAGGTGGGGGACATTGAGTCCGAATGGGCCATGTTCCGTGCCTCTATTGTTGAGGCAGCTGACCGGAGCTGTGGCCGTAAGGTGGTCGGTGCCTGTCGTGGCGGCAATCCCCGAACCCGTTGGTGGACACCGGCGGTGAAGGATGCCGTCAAGCTGAAGAAGGAGTCCTACAGGACCCTTTTGTCCTGTGGGACCCCGGAGGCAGCTGATAGGTACCGGCAGGCCAAGCGGAATGCGGCTTTGGTGGTTGCTGAGGCAAAAACTCGGGCGTGGGAGGAGTTTGGGGAGGCCATGGAGAACGACTTTCGGATGGCTTCGAGGAGATTCTGGTCCACCATCCGGCGTCTCAGGAAGGGGAAGCAGTGCAGTGTCAACACTGTATATGGTGGGGATGGTGCGCTGCTGACCTCGACTCGGGACGTTGTGGGTCGGTGGGGGGAATACTTCGAAGACCTCCTCAATCCCATTAACATGCCTTCCAATGAGGAAGCAGAGCCTGGGGACTCAGAGGTGGGCTCCCCCATCTCTGGGACTGAGGTCACCGAGGTGGTCAAAAAACTCCTTGGTGGCAGGGCCCCAGGGGTGGATGAGATACGCCCGGAGTTCCTCAAGGCTCTGGATGTTGTAGGACTGTCTTGGCTGACACGCCTCTGCAACATCGCATGGCCATCAGGGACAGTGCCTCTGGATTGGCAGACCGGGGTGGTGGTCCCCCTCTTTAAGAAGGGGGATCGGAGGGTGTGTTCCAACTACAGAGGGATCACACTCCTCAGCCTCCCTGGAAAAGTCTATTCAGGGGTCCTGGAGAGGAGGGTCCGTCGGATAGTCGAGCCTCGGATTCAGGAGGAACAGTGTGGTTTTCGTCCTGGTCGCGGAACAGTGGACCAGCTCTATACCCTTAGCAGGGTCCTGGAGGGTGCATGGGAGTTTGCCCAACCAGTCTACATGTGTTTTGTGGACTTGGAAAAGGCATTCGACCGTGTCCCTCGGGGAATCCTGTGGGGGGTACTCCGAGAGTATGGGGTACCGGCCCCCCTGATAAGGGCTGTTCAGTCCCTGTACGATCGGTGCCAGAGCTTGGTCCGCATTGCCGGCAGTAAGTCGAACCCATTTCCAGTGAGAGTTGGACTCCGCCAGGGCTGCCCTTTGTCACCGATTCTGTTCATAACTTTTATGGACAGAATTTCTAGGCGCAGCCAGGGCGTTGAGAGGGTCCGGTTTGGTGGGCTCAGGATTGGGTTACTGCTTTTTGCAGATGATGTTGTCCTGTTTGCTTCATCAGGCCGTGATCTTCAGCTCTCTCTGGATCGGTTCGCAGCCGAGTGTGAAGCGGCTGGGATGAGAATCAGCACCTCCAAATCCGAGACCATGGTCCTCAGCCGGAAAAGGGTGGAGTGCCCTCTCAGGGTTGGTAGCGAGATCCTGCCCCAAGTGGAGGAGTTCAAGTATCTCGGGGTCTTGTTCACGAGTGAGGGAAGAATGGAGCGTGAGATCGACAGGCGGATCGGTGCGGCATCCGCAGTAATGCGGGCGCTGCATCGGTCTGTCGTGGTGAAAAAGGAGCTGAGCCGCAAGGCGAAGCTCTCAATTTACCAGTCGATCTATGTTCCTACCCTCACCTATGGTCATGAGCTATGGGTAGTGACCGAAAGAACGAGATCGCGAATACAAGCGGCTGAAATGAGTTTCCTCCGCAGGGTGTCTGGGCTTTCCCTTAAAGATAGGGTGAAAAGCTCAGTCATCCGGGAGGGGCTCAGAGTAGAGCCGCTGCTCCTCTGCATCGAGAGGAGTCAGATGAGGTGGCTCGGGCATCTGATCAGGATGCCTCCTGGACGCCTCCCTGGTGAGGTGTTCCGGGCACGTCTAACCGGGAGGAGGCCCCGGGGAAGACCCAGGACACGCTGGAGGGACTATGTCTCTCGACTGGCCTGGGAACGCCTTGGGATTCTCCCGGAAGAGCTAGAAGAAGTGGCCGGGGAGAAGGAAGTCTGGGCATCTCTGCTCAAGCTGCTGCCCCCGCGACCCGACCTCGGATAAGCGGGAGACAATGGATGGATGGATGGAGGAAAATATTTAATGTAAAGTTGTTGCAAATGCATTCATACTGATCTCTTTTTGCCAAGGCCTAAGACCGAAGAGCACCTGGCTCGCGTGGAAGCCGTGACTAAAGAGATTGAAACCACAGGAACCTATCAGCTGGAAGTAGCAGAGCTCGTCTACGCAGCTAAGCAGGCCTGGCGCAATGCTCCCAGGTGTATTGGGAGGATCCAGTGGTCCAACCTTCAGGTAGTAGAATGTCAATTGGGATTAAAAGAAGTGGTTGTATTCAGTTTGTACAAAATAATTATTGATTAAGTGTAAAGGAACTGTCTGTGTATAAGGTAAAGAATGCATGGTTGTCCATTAAATAATCACTCAATAAATGTTTACTTCTAGGTATTTGATGCACGAAGCTGCACCACTGCACAGGAGATGTTCCAGTTTATCTGCAATCACATCAAGTTTGCAAGCAACAATGGGAACCTAAGGTAAGTGGCAGTAGACTGTATGGGCAAACATAAAGGTCTGATATCATGTAATATGAGAGCTGAGAAGATCGTTCCTCCCCCAAACTATGCGACTCTTCAATTCCACCCCTTGGGGGTTGGAAGGGGGTAAACATTAACATTATACAAAGGTATTGTGTGGTTTTTTTTTACCTGCATTATTATCACTATCTATCTATCTATCTATCTATCTATCTATCTATCTATCTATCTATCTATCTATCTATCTATCTATCTATCTATCTATCTATCTATCTATCTATCTATCTATCTATCTATCTAAAGCACATGAATTTAAAATGCACCACTTACTCGTCCATGTTGCCATCAAGATTCAAGAGGCAGAGTGCAACTCATGATTATTTGCAATGCACAAGGAAAAAAATAATTTCATGTATTCTCTGCCTATTACTGTTGCACTGGGATGGAGGTGAAGGTATGAGTGGGGTTGGTGCATGGCCCAAGACACTGCACTGATAGACAAAAGTCAAAAAATAGACAAAATTGACTGATCTCGTGTTTGCTTTCTTACATCATTAAAAAGGTGCAAAAGCTGAAATGCTGCCACCTTCTACTGGTAACTCAGTGGAGCACCAGATGCCATCTAATCCAAAGTTCTGTCTAAGAGCATCCATAGACCTGCAGCAGCAATATGAAATTCAGAATTTTTCATATCTAAATCTGCCAGCACTTTACCACTATCTAAAATATGCAATAGAAAAAAAAAAATAAAGTCTGTTGAGACCTACACCTCTTACATATATAGGTGTCATATCCAATACCTCCATACCTGGATAAGGTCTAAGGTACTACATACTGTATAAATGGTGCTGCTGTATAAAATAAAATGAGGAGCTATACAATGGTCACTAATATCAATGACCTGCTGTAATTCTTTTTGTTTGGACACTTTAAAATCAGGACACAAAAATCTAAGGCTGTATTTTTTCTTAAGAAGTAGCTTTGTGGTCCCCAGACACTGGCATTCATTGGAGCAAACACGTTTTCCATTTTGTTTTTTTTTCAATGCAGATCAGTTATCACCATCTTCCCTCAGAGGACAGACGGGAAACATGATTTTAGAGTTTGGAACAGCCAGTTGATTAGATACGCTGGCTATCTGATGCCAGATGGATCAATCTTAGGAGACCCTGTCAATACTGAATTCACTCAGGTGAGGGGGATTTGATGACTATGAACAGATTGAGACAGAAAATATTCAGGGCAATCCAAAAGAAAAATCAAATGTAGAACAATAAAAACACTAAAAATTTGAGGTCTGCAAGCGAAACCACTAAGCAAAGGAAAATATTGTTCAACTCCTGACCGAATTAACCACAGATTTATTTCTTTCTTACTTATGTGCTTATTTATTAGGCAGTTTCAGCACATATTTATATATTGCAAAATTTAAGAGCAGATTTGAGACACTCTTGGTTATCAGACTCTGAGATAGATTTGAAATGCTCACCTTGTGGGATCAAGTTCATCTTCTTATACTCTACAATATGTTCATGTTTTCTGCATAAATAGTTCTATTTTTCAAACATTATGTTTTCATCATGAATATAAAAGACAATCCTAGAAAGGTAATGTTATTATTAATTTCACTTGAGAATTTGTTTAGTTATGGCAACATGTTTGGCTTGCCAGTATTGGATGTTAGTGTACAGTATATAGTTAGTTAATAGATAACAGAAGGTTCTGCCTTGTCCCCTACAAGCTAACATATAAAAGGAAGGTCCTGACCAATTACCATGTTGTTCTGAGCAGTAATGACTCAGTTACAGTGAATTGAAATGGCAGGGTATATACAGTACAGTAGCTTACTGACAATGGAATAGCCCAATGGCATGAACCCATCAGTATTAACAGCACAGTTGTAAGTGTAGAAGATCTAGACGTTAAGAACAGCAATCTCTTTAAAGGAAACCATTCCTTTAAGAGACAATTTCTTCTTTTTAGATTTATGTAATTAAAAAAATGACTTATGTTTCAAACAAAGTTACTTGGATTTTAGAGTTTGTTCTCGAAAGATGTTAATCATTCTAAACACCCAAACCTCTGCAATTCAGGTAGTTGCATGACTTGTTACATAAACAAAATACAACTACAATCATTGATTAATTGTAGTAAATGAACCCACCAGCCAATGAGAGACAAGTACAGAACTGGCAACCATAAACCATTGAGCACATTTTGCTGCCAGACCGTTATGTTAAACAATATATAATACAAACTTTGGGAAAAAGCGGTAGCTTCTTGCCTGCGAGCCATTGATTGATTTTTTTTTGCTCATTTCCAGATGTGTATTCACCTAGGGTGGAAGCCAAAATTTGGTCGCTTTGATGTACTTCCTGTGATCCTTCAAGCAAATGGTGAGGACCCAGAACTTTTTGAGATTCCTCCTGATATAATTCTTGAAGTGCCAATGGAGCACCCCAGGTATGTTTTTCTGACCCCAATATCTCTCTACTGACTTGTACTTTCTATTAAATACATTGAAGTTATCTATTTTAAAATGTTCTTGTTTATCATGGTGCCAGACAGTGGAGATGTGTAACATATTGGTCAGATATGAAATTAAGAATTTCATTATGTAATGAGCATGTGTCAATACTACTGCTTTTACTGTACTAATGGAATGATGGTGTTGAAGTGCAGGCATTAATTCACAGTATATACAAGCGGCAAGGCCAGAAATATATGAAAGTATGTGGCTTTTGGTGAACCCCTATTCTCAACCTGTTCTCAAATTTCAGCAGAAATAATATGTGTAAAAATGCCAATCCCCCCATTTGCAATTAAAATATAAGGTAAATCATGAATGTGGCATTGTAATTTTCGGAAAACCGTTCTTATTAAATTTAATTAGGAATATTTTATATGATTTGTTATACTCATGGTTAGGGTTAGGATTAGTAGCAACATTCATTCCCTTATTTCATCTTTTTTCCTCTTGGTAACACTCGCTAGCTGAACTGGTTATGGTCAATAGTTTATCTCTTTTTCTCATTTTTAAGTCCCTACCATAAAATTCCTTCAACTCTGATTGAGTGAGCCAGCTATTTATCTGGGTGGCAGCCCTGGTGCTCATATGGCTTTGCACCCTCTATATAGATATGGCAATAGGCCAAAGAGGAAGTAACACAGGTTTTGGAATGTGTATCAAGAAACACATGTACATGACTCCTTACCAAATAGGAGAACTGCTCATAAAAGCAGGAATAGCTTAATTTCTTCAAAATGGGACAGCTTTTCAAGTAATGATGTATAGCTCTACAAAATAACAGTAAGGAAAGGAGAGAGTCTCTATATTTAAATAGCTTAGACAGCACTTCTTCTGTGATATCACTTTTTAAAATTTCTGCAGGAGTACAAATATAACTGTGTGTCTTTCCCAGCATAGTGTTAGTTGTTCAGGCACATTCCATTCAGTTTCAAGATTATTTACATTATTACATTCTGTCTGTTCCGTGGAAGTCTATTCAAGTCAGTATATTAAAGGGATATACAACCCAAAAAATATATTTTTTATATATTACTACCCTGTGTAGTTTGCAGTGATGACTAAGAGAAAACAATATTTTATGTTTTCATGCAGAGTGGAGAAAAAATGTTTGATATAATACAATCCAGGAGTGACTAATGCTGTACTACAGTAAACAATGTGAAAAAAATGTAAAAAAAAAGTCCCACGTCTCTTGTGCTGCATAAGTACAAGTTATTCAATTGTATGCTCAAAAAGTGTAAAACACATGCTGTTTTACTAAAATAATAAAATGGAATCTAAAGCCACTTGGGATTGACAGTTTGATTTGAAAGTGTACCTCATTTCCTTTAACAGTAAGATGCATGCCAGTTTCAGCATCAAATTATGTAAATGTAACATGGTTACATTCAAAAGAAGTTAATTAGCAGCAAAAACAGGTCACTAATTAAGAAAAGGGTTAGAATGAAAACCTGCAGCTACTGTGGTCCTCCAGGACTGGAGTTTTGGATCCTTGGTTTATACCACTGCTTAAGCCGCCAAATAGTACATTTTTCCTTGCCTCTACTTCACTGAGCAGGACCTCCATTTCACATTTGCTGAAATTCTTTTTTTTACACATGCTTTTGCCATTGCCTTTTAACAAAATACTGAATGGAAGGGGCTATTTATATTGATTTGCATATTCAGATAGGCAAAATTCTGGGAGGAGTTGGGGTGCAGCTGTAGGCGCTTGCATGTGAGTTAAAAGTCAAGTTGATTGTGATTTTTAAAGGGAAGGTGCCTGGAACTTTGCTTAAGTACAGTTTTATGCATCTGAGTATTTTATTTGAGTACACACATTTCTAGTTTTGTATGTATTCCATGTTTTAGTGTGAATTCTACACAAGGCATTATACATGAGACCCTTGGTCAGCCAAGACCATTTAAAGTATTACCTTTCTGCCATATTCTGTTAGCAATAGTATGTAACCAATAATGTTAAAGGTCTTTTGCTTTTGCAATCAGTTTCTTGTATGTAACTGGACAATTGTATAAAAGGGGCATGGCACTACTTCCTCATTTGTAACACTTAACCACTGCCAGCTTGGTTCATGTGTTTCATGTGTTACCTCTTGCAAGACTTAGAAAATTAAAAAAAAGATTTATTGATGCTTCCTTCTGCCTGCGTTCATTGTCTCAGTTATACGGGGAGATCAGGTCACCCAGTGAGGGTGATGGTCATTTCTTCCTCATAGCCATGAGAATAATGTCAAGTAATCTCCAGCTCACAGGGTATGTTTGTTTCCGCCATAAGCTGTCAAGTAACAAGCACGCAGTACGTTCAGTCACTCTCAGTGTTAAACAGCACAGACCAGCTGACCACACATCTCCAGCTACCAAGCTGCAACGTGTGATTTGTATCTCGGTCAGAGCACAGGTTCGTTTTGTTTGCCCTGCATTCCAAGGATGCTTGTCGCCCAGTACAGGTGTGCAGCAGCGGCCCTCCACACAACCTTTAAGGCAAAGGAGAACCTTTTGATCTGCTCTTAACAGCTAATAACAGGAGTCTAAGATTCAGGTCACGATTTACCGTTGATTTTTATATAGGCCCCACCAGATAGGGGAGATGCAAACTTAATTAATGTCAGCCATCCTGGGTCTGTTACTTAGTATGATTCCCCCCAAGCCAGGTGTTCTGATTTCCTTCTGGCAGCAGTAAAGAATTTACTGAGTGACAGAATGGAGAAAGACTAAACCACAAAATGTGGATCCCGAAGCACTGTTAGAGGCTATCGTAAAAGAAGTAGACAGAAGTGAAGTTTAGCGGATTTGGGTTACATGTAGAGCTAAAAAAAGACAAGTGACAGGTTGATAGAAGTTCACCTGCTGAAGTTGTCATTTGTAGTACTGAACCGAGAACGACAGAGCAGAGCAACAGAAATCAGAGTAAGATGCTACTTCATTTCAAAAATTCCATGCTTCTAAAGACACTATAATTTCTTTTAGGAATACTTTTGTAACATTTTTTAAACGAAAACAAAACTGTTCCTCATAAATCAGATTCACTTTTTGTCCAGTTTCATTGACAGTGTTCAGCAAAATTCTTGACTTTATCAGTTGATCAGTTCTGCTTTTAATTAAAGCCGTCTTTATTCCACAACTCCAGTACAGAATGGCCCACAGTTTGTGTTTATCTTTTGAAGATGTGTGTTTAGGCAAGAAGGCAAATGCACTCTTCTGAACCTAATTGTGAAAAGTTTGCTTGCTTACATGATCCATTTTTTAAAAATATGTTTACTAGAAGGAAATCACAGAGTGCTATAGCCTGCTCTGACAGCTTTAAGGACACAGCAGGCATCAGCCTAGGATGACATGATATGTCCTTCCACTGCCTTATTTTTTATGAAGTGTGTTTGAAAATAGCCACTTGTGGATGACAAGGCAAAGTGCATATTAAACTGAGGACACTCCTTGTGTCGTACATCATTATTGGCACACTTACATGAGATCTGTTAATATGCAATTAAGATGATCAAATTAGCACTTTAAAAGGTATATTAAATAGAAACAATAAGGTAGTTAAAAGTACTGATAGCAATGTAGCCTTTTAAAACTTTTTAGAAAAGTAAATACATGATTGCTGTTACACTCACCAATCAGAAAGAAATTTTGATTAGAGTAGAAAATAACTGATAAAGAAGCTGGTTGCCATAAAACTGACAGTTACAGGACCAGTGTTAGGAAATATTGTGTGGAAAATCCTGGAAAGTCCTCTGTCTTATGTATGTGAGGTTCACTATGGGATGGTGCTGGATACAACACATTTTACCATACCCAGGGCCAGTGCCACCATTAAAACGAATTAGGCACTCACCTAGGGTTCAGGTCATAAGGGGTGTGGGGGTCATAAGGGGTGTTTACAGCTGCGTGGGTTAGCTACCTAACTGTCGCTTGGCACACTAATAAGCTTGGCCTAGGGCCCAAAATAACCTTGCACCAGCACTGACCATAGCTTCTCTCATTGTACTAAAAATATTTCAGCATGCATTCAAATTAACTCCAAACTGTAGTTAGGAAGCCATAAACTGAAATTGCTGGTTTTCTTTTGGTAGTGATTTATCCTGTATTTCACTTTTGTCTTTTTATTTTTATTATTATGGTTATTATTATACCATGCTTTAACTTTTGCCTGAAAACATGTCTGAAGTCCAGAAAATCCTGGCTCTGCCACTGCCTTTGCGGCCTTTGAATTGACAGTGTGGTTTAATAGCTAAGGTGATGGACTTTAAACCACAGAGTTGCTCTTCAGTTCCCACATCTGCTTCACTGTATAACTAACTGCTGAAAAAGTTGCTGTATCCAGTGGTGCTCAAAATACAACTAGCTGCAACTTAAACTGATGTTGTAAAGTGTCTTAGATTTAGAAATCAGCCGTACAATAATTATAATATTAAACTGCATGTCAGTATTTCTCTTTTACGTGAAGTTTTTAAATATCATAACTATTTAAATAAATTTAGTCTTTAGAGTCTTAATGTACTTTTACCACAGGCAGTGTGAATTGACACTGTTAGCAGAACCCAGTTTTTTTTATTCCAAACCCATTTTAATGTTGAGAAAGAGGAAGAAGGAAATCTGTTGATCTGTTGACATGACGAGGAGAGTAGTCGAGTCTGCATGGATTGTGTGACACAACTAACTTGAGATTTTGTTCATGAACGTTTTTTATATTGATTGTGACCTAAACTAATGTCATTCGTTTTGATTTGTATTATGAATTCATTTTCAGTTTTTTAAAGTTATTTTTATAATTTCGACAACAATTCATTTTTCATTTTGCTCGTTATCGTCTTTTCTTTATGTAATATGCAGTTTGTGTCACGTGAGTGCATCAGTAACATCATAAGCAGAAGTTTCACTATAAATACAGAAACTACCCAACATAATGCCATCACTTGGTGGACACATCCCTTTAAATTAAACCTACTGGTATTGTTAGTTTATTTCCAAGCAGGCCTAGCTCTGGGTTTGTCCCTGACGTCTCTTGTGATTCACTCTTGTGCTTTGTTCGCTGATTATCACTTTCCTTTTGGTTCAGACCTCTGCCTGTCCCTCACTACGTGCCTGCCTGACGTGACATTTCCTCATCTCCCGGCATCTCACTATAATTTGTGGAGACGCTATCTCAACGGTTTGATATTGTTCAGTTTTGGTCACAGTTGGGACCTGTTTTATCGTAAACTTTGTTATGTCTGTTCTCCATGAAAATATGAGATTATTTTTTTTCTCAGCCATTCCTACAAGCAACATGGGTTAAGTAACATATAAAAAATAACATTTTTGTGTAACGTAAACCTTCAAAGATGGCAATGCGGTGTATTGAGTCAAGAAGTTAGAGGAAAGCTATTAGACAAGTGACTGAGTAGTTTTTGACCTTTTGCTTTAAGATAATGTTTTGTGATTTTTGGCAATTGTTTGTTTAGCTCTTCTTTTAATTTTTATAGTCTGCCTGTTAAACATCTATTCTTTGTCTCTCACTTTGAAAGAATTTTTATTTTTCAAGTTCCTCTTTCACTTCTTGCAGTAAATCAAAATTTTGCATTTTTTAATGGCGTTACAATTACAATGAGAACAGACCATTCATCCAGCATAGCTCGTCAATCTCTGTTTACCTAACTCTTGCAAAAAAAACATAAGAGCAACTGTTTCAATCCCTCTTATTTTATCTCATGTTCTTATCTGTGGCATTGTCATCCTGTTGTGTCACTTTACTTTGGCATTTTCTCATCTTTAAGATTTGACTGGTTCCAAGAGCTGAATCTCAAATGGTATGCCCTGCCAGCTGTGGCAAACATGTTGCTGGAAGTTGGTGGTCTGGAGTTTACAGCCTGCCCTTTCAATGGATGGTACATGGGCACAGAGATTGGAGTCCGGGACTTCTGTGACTCCCAACGGTACAACATTCTGGAGGTAAAAAAATGATCATTACTCCCTATAAAACACCTGAGCATGATTATTCTTAAGGGGTACCAAGAAATAATTCTGAAATGTTAATAGCTGTGTAAGTGTTACATCAATTACATGTTTAATGATAACATTTAAACATTTTAAGATTATTAAAAGAGGTCCATCATTGACTGTAATGATTGAAATGTGGTGTTCACATTCTTAGTAATATATACTATATTCTCAGTTTTTATCAGGGAAGAGAATATTATGAATATTGTGATGTGTGTGCATTAATTAATAATATTTCTGCATCTTCATTAGCAGTATATTTACTTAGCTTTAGTTTTAGCGTGTTTATTATTTTAACACTCACATATGTCAAATTTGAATACTTTCCCAGAAGCAGCATTCCTTCATCTCTGCCAGCCTGTTGAATTGGCAGGACTTTTTTTCCATTTGTAAAATTTTGTCAATGCTTGTAACTTCATTTTCAAATTGTGTCAAATGAAGACAAATGTATCACTTATGTGCATTTCATGCCACATACAGGAAGTAGGGAAGAAAATGGGCCTGGAGACTAACAAGCTTGCCTCACTGTGGAAGGACCAGGCTCTGGTCGAGATCAACATTGCTGTGCTCCATAGCTTCCAGGTCAGTATTCTACTTGGCTGCTGTCACCCCAGGAAAAGGGATGCAAGATGCTTGGCTAGAAGGCCTGGTTAGTTAACTCAACTTCAGCTTGTGAAGTTTTAGATGTTGTGAATGAATTTCAGTATGCTATCGGTGTAATTCCAAGTTATAAATAGTGGGCTAGGTGCTGAAATTAATGTAGTAAAATTAAATGTTACTAATTTACCAACCAGTGACCAATAAAGTTTGTGCTTATAATGCATTGTTTCATTCTTATTTGTGGAATTTAAATTTCATTCAATTTTCTGGTGGCCTCTCATTAAATGAAAACTTCATATAAAATAGGGATTGAGCAATTAACAATATCTTATTTAGCAGTATCTTGGAATTGATTCATCATTAAAATATATTTCACCTTACAAAAGTTGTATTGTCATTTTTTTATTAGATGCAGTTTGAGGACTTTGTACAAACCCCAGCTAGCACTTTAACCCCTTTGAAGGCTAGTGGCCAGTTGGAATTCTGCCATTCTGCAGAGTGTACATTACAACAGAGAAATGTGCTACTGTCAGCGCACAGTGCTATAGGTCAGGTGTTCAAATAGGCTACAAGGGATATTCCACTAGCAAAACTCTTCCTTGAAGGAGTAATCTTAATGTGGAAGAGTGTCAAGGTGCACAAGTCCTCCACTAGCAGTACTTACCTTAATGTAATCTGTAAGATGATGCTACACGTGAAGGAGATTCAAAAAGAAGTGTATAAACTTTGAAGGAGGGATGTGAGCATCATTTCAGTTTATTGTCCCTGCCTTTTTTCTTCAAAGTTTTTACCCATTAAGCTCTCTTTGCTTTCGCAGAAGAACAACGTGACCATCATGGACCACCACTCAGCTTCTGAGTCCTTCATGAAACACATGCAAAATGAGGTGCGCCTCCGTGGTGGCTGCCCCGCTGACTGGGTCTGGCTGGTCCCACCGATGTCTGGCAGCATCACACCGATTTTTCACCAGGAGATGCTCAACTATGTTCTGAGCCCCTACTACTATTACCAGGTGGGGCTCAGTCTCTCTCTCTCTCTCTCTGGCTTATCAGAAGATATATTTGCCCCCCAAGTGATGTTTTAGGCTGCTCGACTTCAGGCTCTATTAGGGTTCAAATTCACATCATCCAACCCCTATTAAATGGCCCAGATATGGTGGCTTGATAGCAGTTACTGATACCTCTGTTTCTTCAGGAACTTAGCAATAAATGTTTCACATCTTTTGTGTTGTTAAGGTGGACCCTTGGATCACACATGAATGGAAGGATGAAAAGAAAAAGCCAATTAAACGTCAGATCAAATTCAAAGACCTGGCTAGGTGAGAACACATGGAATCCAAGTTAGAGGCAGCTGTCAAACTTTGGGAACTCTCCTTCAGGATTCTTTTAATTGCCGAACATGTTCTCTTTCAGAATGGTCTTTTTTGCTTCGTATCTCATGCATAAAGTTATGGCTGCACGAGTGAAGGCTACCATTCTGTATGCCACAGAGACAGGAAAATCAGAAACCTTTGCAAGGAAGCTGAACACCGTGCTGAACAGTGCCCTCAACTCCAGGGTGAGATGGAATTGCTTGAATTGTTGAGGAAAAAACTGTGGGCACCTGGGCGTCTCTGAATTAAGAGCTAGGAAGGGGACCTCCTTGTTACATGGCCTGAATGCTTTAAGGTTTACAATCTAAGCTGTGAGATGCATAGGCCAAGAACCAACATAAAGGTGGTTGTGTCTGCTGTGTGACTAGTTCAGAGTTAAGATGAAAATTACAAATATGTCTGTTGTAGAGATGCAGCCCCCCCACACCAATGCATCACTGGTTATTCAGCACATTGGCCAGCTTTAAGGTGAAGTAACCTGTTTGCTTTCTCAGCATTGTTCACAATGTGCTGTTTGCCGGAGGCCTAGCTTATACGATGCACATTGGAATTTATCACAAAATCATTGTAAACTTGAGATCATCCTGCAGATCTTTATATAATGTATGTATGTATTTTATATTATTTAATATGTAGTAGGTTTCTCCTACAGTATCAATACTGCATTAGAATAAGCCGTTATGACACATGAATGAATAGCTTAATGAATATTTTACAGTGTGTGACAACAGTCCATGAGTAAGTGTTCAAACAGTAAGAAAGACTGTGGACATGCTCAAATTATTTAGGGCTGTCCAATGACCCGTTTGCACCCACATCTCAGCAGTTCTTTTCAATGACACCCATCTGAGCTCAAACAACAGGTTAACCTGTGTTTTCTCCCATTCTCATCAGTCTGTGATTCTTTTTCTGTATTGCCATCATACTTCTGTTGCCTCTATTACCCACCAAATTGCCTGTTAGGTTGGAGTATTAGTAAATTATTTGATTCATAAAAAACATTAACTTGGACATTTTGAGGTAGGGTGTGTTAAAAGACTTTGTTTAACAATCCAGAGGGAAGTGAGATGGTGAATTACTGTGTGCTGCTGACTCGCAGCTCTGTAACGTTTGGCTCAAAGTCTGGTCATTATCTATATGGAATCTGCATGCTTGTCTTGTTTTTACATGGGCTCTTTCCAGCTACTGCACTTTCCTCCAAAAAGTGTACACATTAAGGTCACTCTTAACTTAATCTATTTCAGGATTGTCAAAAATCAGAGTTCATCCCAGCAGCTGCAGGTGCAAAGCAGTATCCATCCCTAGACAGGGCACCCTTCCATTATTATACTGGTGCCACATTACATGACCTCCATATAGAGATGATGTCTAACCTGACAACTGCAGTCACCTCAGGATGTCAGGTCAAACAAGTAAAAATCACAGGGCATGATGAATATGATGAATCTGTGACAACTTTCAAGCATAGTTTCACATTTCCAAAGCATTGCAAGTTTATGACATAATGACGTGACAGACCCGATGCTGCACAAATGCTTTCCTGTACAGCAAGTTCAGCTGCCATCTCTGCCCTTTTTTCTGTTTGTGAAACAAAAAACATCCGTGCTCCTCATTGCTTGTAGCTGCCATACTTCTGTTTTAGGACTCCTTGATTTTCAGCTCTCATGCATACACAGAGCTACCCCTACAACTTTATGGCAAAATTAAATTAAACTAATTTTTTTGAGGTGAGTCACAATCTGGTTGGAATGAGGCTCTGGGGATGTAAAATTACATGACAGATAGTCACAGCATGCTGCAGCATGCAGTGACTGTTCTGACGTGCTAAAATTATGTAAATCAAGTCTGAAAAGACAGGTAATGTGCCACGGCCTTTAGGCACACTTGCCACACTCACTCATGTAAAGCTGTTTTCAAATCGCCCATTCAAAATTAGATTAACGCTAAACTGCCCAGTACCTCTGGGACAATCAAATCTTATCTTAGATTTAAATTGAGGTTTATAAGCTTGACTGATTGGTCTGTTCTCATCAAAATTGCTCTTACGGGCAATGTGTCATGTGATAGTCTATGGCTGGCCTTTACCCTGTACTAGGCTGTGCCAGCTTAGGCTATGGCTCCCTGAGACCTTGCCCTGGAAAACATAAGTTCAAAAAAGATGTGTATAACATTAAGTGTTATATATAATCATTACTTAATAACCACTGATAGTCGTAGGGCATTCAGCAGTAGTGAACACTAGAAAGCAATCAGAGCTGTGCAGCATACTAATCAGGGCATATAGTATTCATACTAGAGATATGCATATATGGTACATGAGTAAAAAAGTAAGTGTATATACAGTAGATGGCCAGTTAACTAACTGATTATGCAAGAAAAGCTTGAACCTTATGTAGTCAAAACTCAAAAGCCTGGTGTCTGTGTGTGGGTGACAAAAACTGGATGATATTTATGCCATCGCAGAGTTCCTAGCTTAGACACTGTCTTGTAGGCTCACAGCTCACAGGGTACAGCCATCATGTCCAAGGGGGATTGTTGTAGAGTTAGTGATGGGTTTGCCTTAAGAATTGTAAGAATGCCAAAAGACATTCCTAGGGTTAAAAAAAATCTGAAACTCTATTGATTGGGAATTTTTTATTCTTGGAGCACCTTTGTAAATGTTTAGCATAGTTTGTGTGTTGAGTATAAAAATAAACACATAAATATACTCCTGGATAGACTTAATTCAATTCAGGGCACCAGAGTCCATCCTCAGGCATTTGGCAAAAGATGGGAAATAGTCCTGAATAAGACGGTCCATCCCAAGCACACATCCACTCTCACTCTCAAGTTTAGAGTCACCATCTAACATAACCCATTTCTCTTTGGATTTGTGTGAGGAAATCCCAAACAAGTAAGAATAAACTTTGTAGGCAAAATCTGTAATGAATTATTATTATTATTATTATCTGGACACAGAATATGAATCCAGAACACTGCATCCGTGAGGTACAGTGGCTGTACTAACCATTGTATGGACAGTAAAAATGTAGTTTATATGATGATATACAGTATTTTATATAGGTAGTAATAATATACAGGTAAAATTATGTTACAACGAACTGCCAGGGACCTAAAAAATATTTCATTGTAATGAAAATTTAGTTGTAATGAGATTCTGTATTTGTTGCTATAGTGCTTTCTTTAACTTGTGTCCAGGTGTCTGCAATCATTTCAATAGCTTCTTTCATGTTAATTTTAATCTTTTCCTGTTTACAAGTTATGCTGATGAGAATTTTTCTCAGCATTTCCTTGCGATAATACACTTTCAGGCTACGAATGATGCCCAAATCCAGTGGCTGAAGCACTGCTGTGCAATTGGTTGGGAGGAATTCAATGCAAACATTATCTAAATGCGGAAGCATGTTGTGGGCAACACAGTTATCAGTCAGAAGCCGAATCATCCTTTTCTTCTTCTTCATATTGTGAGGTACCCCCCTCCCCCCACCGAACGGGAATGTCACGCTGAAGTGCATCCCGAAGCGTAATTGCCTCTGTGTAAGATTGTTTGTCCATTGCCGGGGCAGGGCAACAGCAGGCTCACAGCGGAGCAGTGAGGCGCCACAGAAGCGAATCCTAAAAGATCAGGGTCATGCTATAAGTCCCCGTCTTACACCCCAAAACATGAGGCTGAGTCTCAGTACTTTAGCAACACCAGTTTTATTCATCTTGAAACAGGAACAGCACAGTTATTTATTGTAGCGTGATCTACCACTCTCCTATACACAGACACAGCAGTCAGGCAGGGTCGAGGCCAGGTTAGTGGCCAAGTAATACTGTGCCCTGCATTTACAATGTTCCTTGCATCACCTATCAAGTTTGCTTTTGCAGAGAGATGCAGCAGAGCTGTGTGCCTGCTGTTGCTCCAGCAATGGATAAACTGTCTTCCACAGACGCAGTGATTGCACTTTGGGACGCTCTTTGGCGTGTTGTCCAGTTGGGGGAGGTCCCAAGGGAGTTTAGAAACCTCACATTTTCTTGAATGAGTGGCACATTAATAGGAATGTTTCTTGAACGAGCATCACTGAACCACATAAAAACTGCTTTTTCGACATCTTCAAATGCAGCCGTTCACATACATTTGCAACTTTCTTTTTTGCTCGGTCTTTCAAGAAAGATGACAGTGTCGATGGCAAAATTCTGAATTCACTAGCAATGTCTTTTTTCTTTTTGCCACAATCGAGAACTGCAAAAATGTGAAGTTTTTTTTTTCTAATATGAACTGTTATTGTTTTTTCATGTCTGCCATTTCTATAGGAGGGTGACAATGAGTTAAATTCCAATGGATGTTTTTCAAATGTTGACGAGCAATAAGCAAAAGGTATCACTGAAAACGGCAAGAAACAAAAACAGCAAAAAAAAAAAAAAAACACTATGAGCAAAATTCGAAGAAAGAAATTTTTTACACAATGTTTCTGTTTGGGGATCGTTGTGCACAACTGAGCTGCGATCACAGAACTAACTGCTCTGTGAATGATTCATTCAGGCATTTCAAGGTCTTTTGGGCACTTCGTTGTAATGAAAGTATCTGCTGAATGTACTTCAGTGTGACGAGATTTCTATAGACTCATGTCGTATGGGGAAACTGTCGGAACCATAAAAATACTTTGTTGTAATGAAAATTTAGTTGTAAAGATATTCGTTGTAACGGAATTTTACCTGTATTGTCTGTATATATAAAACTATGTTATGATATATAGTATAATTGCACTCAAAGTCTATGTTTAATTCGTAAAAAAACTTAAACTCGCCAGGATCATTAGAGTAAGGAGTTTTCACAGCTTTATATACACACAGTGTCACTCTTCCCTGCCACACAACCCACAGCATACTGACACCTCTTAATTCAAGGCACCACACTAAATCTCAGCACAGAATTGGTCTTTGTTCAGGCAGTGGTTCATGTGATGACATTTCCAAAACATCTGCATTATCAGAAATCTTGCAGCAGGTTTTTTTGGGAACCTAAACCAAAAAACACACAATATTCACCCACAAATGAAACAATGGTGAAATGTTGTACAAAGTGCCATTTTAACCTCCCTCTAAATGTGACTTATTTCTGCAGGTGGTCTGCATGGACGACTATGATTTCAGTGAATTGGAAACAGAGACACTTGTGGTGCTCATCACCAGTACCTTTGGAAATGGGGATTCTCCTGGGAATGGACAGGTAGCCAGACCAACAGCTCTTCGACTTTTGGACTCAAGTTTCAATTCAGCTCACCATATTTAATTTTGTTCCCTTTATTTTTGAAGAATTTTAAGAAGTCCATATTTACCAAGAAGCAGTTGAACAACAAATTCAGGTAAGCCTGTGCGTGCTGTTGAGGTGACCAACTTGCACTGGTCACTCCCCTGAGGTTATTGTCATTTGTCCATGGTCAGAAGTAGCTTGCCTCCAACAGACAAGCCAGCTAGTTATAAATGTCTGTGTGATACTGTGACATGGGACAGCCAGTAGTTGCCAGGAGGTGAAAAGGCATAAGAGGGTAGAAGACCAACAGATAATATTGTAAGCTGCATGCCTGTCTCTGGTTATCCTGAAGTCTGCCATTTCCTTCATGAGCCAGTAGCCTTCACTGGGAGCAATGGCAGTCCAAAGCAGGATGATGTCTGCTACGTACTGTACATTGTTAATGAATGCTGTCTTGCTTTGGCTTTGGGCGGGACATGGAGTATTAATGTAATAATTGGAGCAGCATTGTCACTTTAGTTGAATTACATAATTTGTAAAAGTTGATGGGTTTCTCCTGGCAGGTACTGCGTATTTGGACTGGGTTCACGCACTTACCCACAGTTCTGTGCATTTGCACATACCATTGATGAAAGACTGCGAGAGCTAGGAGCCTTTCAGATAGCCCCCACAGGAGAAGGTGATGAGCTTTGTGGGCAGGAAGAGTCATTTGCCACCTGGGCAACAACTGTCTTCAAGGTAAGCTGAAATATGCCCAAAAGACAGTGACACCTGGCATGGAATTGCATAATAGAGCAAAGTCAACTAACTGTATATGAGATGTATTTTCACATGAGTATGGGACTACCATGAAGTTCAAACCACCCACAGAAAACTACAGTCCACAGGCATCCCTATCCCTCCACCTTCATCTATTATCAAATCCATATAGTTCAAGGCTGTTGGAACTGAAGCCTACCCAGCAACATCGAGCACAAGGCAGGAACCTGTCCATCCCAAGCACATTTACACATACTGTAATTTTGGGTCACTAATGTGAAAGTAAAAGCAGACGATCTGAATAGAAAAATTACATGTACACTGGGAGAACATACAAACTCTACCCATACAGGCCACCACTGTGTCGTCATGTTACCCACTCCTCCACCTCTTACATGGAAATGTTATGTGACTCAATGAACAAAGTAGCAGATAGTTCAAAATTTTACCAGAGTACTGATCCAGCCTCCCTTCAGTTTTAGCTCACTTTTTGCAACTCTGCTGCCCAGTTTAAAATTTATTGGATGGTGATAGATCCATATGAAAAAGAATCTGTACCTCCTGGTTAATTATATAAATAAATACTCATTAAAACATGCAGGCATCCAATGCAAATGATAATGTGAATATGAGCAAAAAAAAAATATAGTAAATATCATTATCTAACTTGCTCAATCCAGGTCACAGTTATGGGAAAGAGTAAATGTATTTATATTTGTTTAGGGAAAGTCTACATAAGAGCTAAAGAAAGATGTTGACAAGTATATGCCATTCATTACTTGCTTTGTAATATTTGCAAAATATCGCTGAATTATACTATAAGTCAATTTTAAAGGTCCCCAAAGTGCTATCATCTACCACACAACTGCGATCTAGTAACTTATTCCACATGTCCAAGATTCTCTGTGTGAGGAAAACCTTCTAACATTTATATGAAATTTACCCTTAACCAATTTCATTGACATAAGAATTTGAAATAAAGCAACGGCTGGCATCAGCTATTCCCGTCCTGACTTTAAACTCTTGTCAATATTTCCTCTTGGATAAACTGAAATATTTAACTTTTGTAGTCTGCTAAGAATAACCCACATAAATAAAGCAGTATGATGTTGTGGTTAAAGCTTTGTACTGCAAACCCTGAGGATGTGGGCTCAAATCCCACTACTGACACTGTGTGACCATAAACAAGTCACTTGACCTGCCTGTGCTCCAATTGGAAAATCAAAAGAAATGTAACCAATTGCATCATAAATGTTGCCTTGGATAAAAGTGCCAGCCAAATAAGTACATATCAATAAAGAGACTAATGAACAGTTTGCAGACTTATTTTCATTCTTACTTTAAGCGAGGGACAGAGCACTATACATACAGTTAAGAGCAGTCCAATTTGTAAGTTCAAGCCATAGCTACCTCAACTGCAAACATTTATAAGACATTGTAGCATCCTTCAACTTGGCCAGAGTGCTTTGCAGTAAAGTAGCTAAAAACAAAGAGATTAATTAAGGAACTTATCTATGTACAAAGCAAAACAGCTAGTAGTTAGAAAAGATTTATGTTAGCTACACAATAGACATTGCTATCCTGTGGTGTTAAATTGGCCATACTGGATACATAACATAATATTATCAAACATGCTTAATCTAGTTCAGGGTCTGTCACTACCCGATCCACGCTGTCTGCCCGATCTGCGCATGTATGCATTTTGAAAGGATACTTTATCACACACTTTACAGTGCTGCCTGATCTGACAATGACAGGGTCATAGCAGCATTTGGCACAAGGCAGAAAACAGCCCTCGTGCCAGTCCATTGCAGGGCCCTCTCTCACGCACACCCACAGGGGGCAATTTGGAATCACCAGCTAACCTGACTAACACATTTTTGCGGATGTAAGAGGAAACTACACTACATGGAGGAAAACCCATTTAGACACTGAAGAACATCCAACCTCTCAGGATTTCAACCCAGGAGGCTAGGACCCTGTAGCCTGACATAGAATGTGTTATCAAAAAACTGATGTCAAAAAGTTGTTCAGTCAGAAAATATGGAAGAATAATTTGATAACTGAAAATGAATGTTGAGAGTATATTTAATGTACAATATATTTTTTCTCTAGTAAAATAAAAGAAAAATGATTCAACAAATGACAAGTTCAGCTCTCTGCTTGCTATGCACTCTATTTCCAGTCAGGGACAGAGGGCGTCAGCGGTTTCCAGTCCATCATCAGGGCTCACTCACACACCAGGGGCCTCATGCATAAACAGTGCGTACGCACAAAAATGTTGTGTACGCTCATTTCCACACTCACATCGCAATGTATAAAAACTAAACTTGGCTTAAAGCCATGCACATTTTCATGCCAGCTAAATCCTTGGTGTATGTAAGTTCTCCGCTCAGTTTTGCAAACTGACGGCACCCAGCGTCAAAGCAGTGCTTTTGTTCCAGTGTGGTTTCCCTTTGTTTTTTAGATCCACATCCCTGACGCGGCTTTATCAAATACATTGAAATTAACCACATATCACTTATTAGTTTAAGGCATCTGATTTATGATATACTGGTCTACAGCATGGCCAAACTATTCCAAATACCATAGCTGCTTTAGTGTCATTCCTCTTAATGCTCCACTCAGAGTATTTATCCCACTGTATCTGAGTGTGAAATCACAGCTCTACAGCAGCTTATCAGAAAGAGAATTATCGGGATACAGCATCAAGCACACGCTGCCTCAGCCATGAACACAGTCTATTGAGCTGCTCCCATACAGCAAATGCTTCAGAGTCTTTCCTGTAGGGACCTTGCAGTTAAGAAGCAGTTTTATCCCAAGAACTCTAAATGCATTTAATCAATCCATCAAGTGCTCCTTGTAGAACTGTTTGTACTTATAAATACAATCACCTCACTATATTAGGGATACAGTTATAATATTGCACAACCTAAGCCACTTTATAAAAGTCGTATTTACATATGATGACAATATCATTTTTTAGATGAAATGCAGCAAAATGTTTATTACATTATACAGATAAAATTTTAACATCATTTAAATAATCTATATTGTTAATAATTAAACATGTGAGGACATTGTGTCGCAGCGCTAGCAATGAGCTGGCGCCCCGTTCAGGGATTGTTCCAGCCTCGCTCTGTATTCTTCCTGGGGCTGGCGCAACACTGAATGGATAGATGGATAGAATAATTAAACATGTACTACGAAGATATTTCAATGTTCCTTAAAAGTTTTGAAGAATTGGCATTCTAAGCTTACAGATGGTTTGACATATATTACAGAGCTGATTGTGTGGCTATTGGTTACTTGGAGAAAGAAAAGGAAGGACAGGAATTGGGGGTTAGTAAATTTGAGAGAGACAGTACTGCTGCAGTAAATTATTTCATCGAAGGTCGCGCAGCAAGCATCTTGCAGGAGGCAGGAACAATCTCTGGATGGGGCGCCAGTTCGTCACTATCACTGCGCCATCATGTTCCCATGTTTAACAACATGCTTTAATTCCTATCATCATCAAAATGATATCAAATATACATCTCAGTATTTAAATTATTCAGAGATCTGTAATATCACAAATGTAATGGATTCTGTGTCCTGTTGGAGGAAGAGAAAGCCCGTTTTAGAAGCACGTAGTGATTCACACACATAGAGCACATAGAAGAACACATACAATACAAAGCATTTAATGTGGTACTTTAGTTACAATGGTATTTGAGAAACTAGTAAATTAAACGATTTAAAGATTAAGTTTATAATGTTCTACTTTAATGACAAAATAAACTATGTGATCAAAGTTGACATTTCAAGCTTTTTATCCCCACTGTATGCCTATTTTTTTCCTTTTCTCTGTACCCTAATAAGCTTCCATATGACATTTAGACGATTGGCTACGATTCGCCTTTTCACAACAACTTTGATATCTGACAACTTCTTTTTTATTTTGAGTACTGTTCGACTTTGTGAACTTTTGTTTTTTGTATCACTGTGTAAACCAACAAATAGTACATTTTTCCTTGCCTCCACTTGGTATTCGCTGAAATTCTTCTGTTTTTGTCATTGTCTTTTCACAGAACACTGAGCTTAAGGGCTATTTCTATTGATTTGCATATTCAAAGAGGCGTAATTCTGGGAGGAGACGGGGTGGGACAGCAGGCACATGCACGTGCGTTACTTTTTATGCTGACTGGGATTTATGCAGCGGAAGAACGTGGAAGTTGGTGTATGCACAGATTTATGCATCTGCATTTTTTTGTGCGTACGCACATTTCTGATTTGTCCATACACCATGTTTTAGTGTGAATGCTATGCATGGCGTTATGCATGAAGCCCCAGGACTGGTTACATATCTTTGTACTGTAGAAAGAGCAAATTCACATCTACTCTCCATACAGAAGGATCCCAGGATGAGGCCTGAACTGGGACCTAGTATTGTGAGGCAACAGTTCTAACTGTGTATCCCACTTTATATCCGATCCTGGCATGATATACCTGCCATTATGGGGCTATAACGTGGCAATGGATCCTCGAAAAGTGAAAGATAAAATTACAGCATTTAGAGTATAGCTTGCATTAAAAACTGATAATCAGTGAAAATCATTTCTCCTACTGACTGTTTTTTATTCATTTTCATCTTTATTTTAGAACATCTGCAAAGAGTTTGAGATCCAGGGGCAACCGAACAATCATTTTGAGGGCCTGGGAGGCACCAACCCCATCTGGGAGCCTGAGAAACACAGAGTGTGCCAGGAGATTCAGACTGTTGGACGTGTCAAAGGTGAGTGACTGTTGTAATAACTTCCTTTCAGAACTGGAAGAAGGAGTTATCCTCAGACGGTTCAATGGCATGAGAAACGAGGGCAGCATGCCACAACATACAGGATGCCAATGCTGGATGGCTAATGTCTTGTGGGAAGCAGATGGCTCCAGTGTTATTTTGACTGCTATTTTTTGTACTCTTATTAGTGCCATCTTCTGGAATAAAGGCTGTGTAAAGTACAAGAGCACACACTAAACTATCCTGGCAGGCATTTCTTCATGGTGTTTATAGACCCTCTACTACACCACAAATGGACACTCAGTCCTGCAGTTCAAGGTGTTACATGGCACAGCCTCCTTTGATGGCTTTTATTGTTTCCAGTTTCTAATGTCCACCATTATAAAGGGCTTTGCCAAGCAAACAGACAAGAAGAAAAAAAATAACTATGAAAAAAACACTCATCCACTTCAGTAGAGGGCCTCAACCAAGTGGGCAACATGTCAGAGTGAAGACTCAGCTGGGGGATTATGAGAGCTGGTGATCAGCTTCCCCAAGGATCAGATTAAAGAGACAAAGCCACATTTGTTCTACTGTCATGCCAAGTTGCCACCTCATTTGGGCACAGGAGGGTCTCAACTTCCAAGTTTGAGGGCGGATTTCTCACAATGTTTTCTCTTTACAGCACTGTCGATGCTCCATTCAAAGGATGTCTTTGGCATGAAGTTGAAGTCCAGGAGGAACCTCCAGAGCCTTGATTCAAGGTAGACTTTTGAACCCCTAACTAGAGATGGCTTGCCACTTTTGTACTTGCATAAACGGACATCCTTCTTGATTATTTGTTTATATCATCCTACATGGATGCATATTGGGGAGAAGTAACCCCTTAGTCTTCTAGAATGCACTCCACCATTTGCATAACCTGAGCCTGGTCCCTCTTGCCCAGGGTTATTCAAATGTCAATGGGCACAGCACCTTGTTTTTTTATTTCCTTGTTTTAGCAGAGTAGCATACACTGAGTCTGCACTGTACATGGACCCTAAGTCTGTTCTTGGCTGTGTGGGATCTTTATTGAACTACTATTTTCTTTAGCATTTTAAAGACATGATGCCAAGCCGTCTTGCATTTCTAAATTGGATTTCTATGAATGAGCTTGCCCAGCGATGAACAGGCTCTCTATCTGATGACGGAAATTGTTTTGTCCACCAGTGCATTTTGGGATAACCTTCTTGTACCTCACTGCTCAAACGAAAGCCGACAGTTTATATAATGAATAAATTAAGTTAGTGTGCCCTGTGATGGGCTGGCATCTTTACAAGAGTTGGTTCCCACCTTACTGAGCCCTGTTTCTAGGGTAGGCTCAGCCACACCATGTCCCTCTACTAGAGAAAATGGTCTCAGTCAATGTGATACACATCAGGAGTCAACAGAAGAGACTTATGGAGTGTCTATTATTTTTAGAGACTTTCCTTCCAGTTACTGTGATGCCAGCTAAGGCCTGAGGTCCCTTAGTTCATTTGATCACAAATCAGGCTATATCAGCCTAGGTGGTAAAGTGGTTATCATTGAGTTCTCATAGCTTCAGAGTCCTTGGTTCAAATCCTGGTGTGGACAATATTGGACTTTTCATGTTCACCCTTTATCCACGTGAGGATTTTTCCAGGAAATCTGGTCTTCCTCCTAAATTTCAAAGACGCAAGTCTTAGTTCAATTGCTCCAGTGTGTGTAATTGTAGCCTGTATTGAAGTGGCATCCTGCCCAGGGTTGGTTCTTGACTTGTGTTCTTATTATCAGTATAGGCCAAGAGTCACGTGATTCTGAATGAACTGAAATGGTTTCAAAAACCTATAGATAGTTGTATCGACCAGTTTCTTTTTTATTATTTTTTCAGCCGCTCCACCATCCTGCTGGAGTTAATTAGCACTGAATCTCAGGATCTGGAGTATCTCCCTGGTGAACATCTTGGAGTTTTCCCCGAAAATCAGACTGAGCTGGTCAGTGGTATCATCAAACGGCTGAAGGATGCCCCACCAAGTCACCAGAACCTGCGCCTGGAGGTGCTCACACAGTCTGACCAAGGTAAGTGGTCTCTAAGGTTGGTGTGATGAGTTTGATGCTAGAATTCCAAATCATTCTGACTGTGAATAAAAAGAAACAGAAATTAAAGTCTTTCAACTGGGAGAGCAAAATAAATGAGTTTCTCTTAGTTTTATACAATGTTTTTCAATAGCACTTTGTCATGTGGCTCAGACAGATAGGCAGACTTTTTTTAAATACTACACTGCAGTCCATTGCAGCCTGCAGTCTGATTTTACTCCAGACTAATCTTCTGTCTGTCATCCTCCCAGGTTCCACTAAGAGCTGGATAACCGATAGCCGCCTACCGCCATGTTCTATCCAACAGGCCCTCACCTACTTCCTTGACATCACCACTCCACCAAGCCAGCTACTTCTCAAGAAGATGTGTCAGCTAACCTGTGAGGAAGGAGAGAGGAGACAGCTGGAGAAACTGGCCAAGGTGAAATGGGAAATAAGAGGCCTTCTGGGCCACAGAGGGCATTGTGAAGTCATTCAGAGAAGCTGAATGCATAATGTGGTCCATTTTGGACATGCCAGCAATCTAGAAAAGTGAGCCAGATCACACCAGCTGATATCACAAGGTTTCTGTGGCAATTTTAGGCTGTGTGACAAGCAAAGTTTACAGGATATGGCATTTTGGGGATTATGGCCAACTGCATCGACAGGATGAGGCTAGATTAGTTCAGGGAGCCATGGGTTAGAGATGAAAAAGCCTGCAACTGAAATGCTCCATTTCCATTTTTTAGGATGCAGAGACATACAAAGACTGGAAAGACTTCAGGAGCCCCACATTGCTGGAAGTGCTTGACGAGTTTCCATCCTTGGAGATCACTACCCCTTTCATCCTCAGTCAGCTGCCACCTCTGAAACCTCGGTTCTACTCAATCAGCTCGTCTCAAGACCTGAACCCTCAAGAGATCCACTTGACTGTGGCAGTTGTCAGTTACAACACCCAAGGTATGTCCTGTCGCTTCCATGGCAGGCCATGTCTAACATTCTGTTATGTCCAGCCCAAGTGCAATTCACCTGAAGGTTTTCATTAATCAAACTACATTTTACATAGTCACTTTTTAAAGCTGGCATCGTTAGAAAGCAATTTAGAAAGCAATCCAAATGGCGAGCTGGCATTTGTATTCTCAACTTGTCAGAACAGCACAGACATGAAACGATATACATAAGCACATGCATTCTGAAACCTACCTACAGTACATTTCATGGTCAAATGTTCAGATTTTGTCCAGCAGTGGGTGCAATTCACAAACAATCATTTTATCACAGGGCTTCATTAATGTAATTTAGTTTGATTTGTTCTTGTATTCTTCACTGAAGACAGGCACAGAGTTCTTCTGAACCTAAATGATGACCAGTAAGACAAAAGTAATAACAAAAGCACAGGAATAACAAGAGCAAGAAAAAGGTATATGGATAAAATAAAACCCATTCCTTAAGGCCTAACTAAACAAACAAAAGGGGCACCATCTGCCCCATAAGTTGGATTCTCCACTTACCCATTGTTATACTCTCCTCTGTCCACCTTCACTGCAGATTCCACTCCTTCTCAAATCTTCTGGCCTTCCTTCTTCCTATCAACTGAGCCCTCATTCACTATCTACCTCGCAATTTCAATCATACCCATACACTGTTACAAAGAACCCTAGAAGTATGCTTGAATTACCCAATGTCCATCCCAAGCTCTGATGGGGCCTTTCAGGAGCCCACCCAGTGGCACCAGGTGCATTTCTTTGTTGCTCATGCCACAGAGTTGTACAGGGGAGTTCTAGGCTGGGTGTGCTCCTCAGTACTCTTGTCAAGTTATATCACTCTGTCCTTCAGTGGTTTTGGTAAACAGCTACCAGATTAATAAGCCCAATGTTATTCATATTTGGGTTGTTCCAGTCCTAGAATTATAGTAGTTGTAGTGTACCCCTTTGGTTATAAATGGTATTATTACCACTCATATACCTTTACGCTATGATAACATTGAATTTCTAAACAGTAAATACTTACATATGTCATTTACAATAAAATCTAAAAAACTGTTGCCTTTAAGTAAGATAGTGAGATAAGGAGACATGAGATATTGATAAAGCTCTACATGAAATATCCAATCAGACTAACTGTAAGTTATCCTTCAAGGTGAAAGCAATTCCTCTACAGCTCAGGACATTTCAGCTGCTTATAGTTGAAGGTGCGTGATACAAGGGCATTTTGTAGAGCCCTCTTACACCAAGTCGCATCATAACCTTTGACTTCCAGTGAAGTGCATCTCTTGATCACATAACAGTGGTGTGAATGAAACACATGACACTAGGAGGAGCAAACGTGGAGTGGTGAAACACTACTTCAAGGACTACATCAACATTTCACAATTTCTTACCAAATGTTGTACAGGGAGCTCCAGGAACTTCTCCTTCAACCCCTACAATATACTACATGTGGAAGATTCTTATATAGAATTTGGACTCCATTGAGTCCAAGTATCAAAGGCTGAACTTTTCAATGGTCTACAATGTTTCTCAATCCTGGGACCAGTGATAAACATGGCTTGTACCTACACATGAGGAACACTTTTTTTACTTTTATCACTTTTTTTACTTAATATTTTATACATTACATGTGAAGATTGTTGCTGCCTCTTCGAATTAGACAGACATAAACTAATTTACTGGAAACTTAAGACACATCTGGACACTTGTGCAGTTTATGAAAGTCACACAAGATGTTTCCTAATTCTTTCCAGATGGGCAGGGACCTGTTCACTATGGAGTCTGCAGCAACTGGCTGAATACAATCAAAGAGGGAGACTTGGTTCCATGCTTCATTCGCAGGTAAGAGTGGCTCAGTGATTAGCACAGCTAGCTTACTCCTTTGGGCCACTGGGTTCAAATCCCATCTTGGTCATCTTGTCTGTGTGGGTTATCCTCTGGGTGCTCGAGAAAATAATGTTCCATGATAATCTGAACTTTTGGGTAAATATTTAAGAATGCCCTTTATTGATTCCTGCATTTAACACAGCACTGTCAGGATTAAGTGGATTCAAAAATATATATACTGTAAATTAATGCTCAAAATATTTACTACTAGCCAACCCGCAGCGTAGCATACACCGCATAATCACACCACTTTTTTAATGATTTTTAAGCACAGGAAAAAAAAATGAACATTTGAAAAATCCGTAATTTAATAAACCACCAAGAAAAGTAACATTGCAACAATGCACGCTACGAACCAACATACAATCATCATTCAGTACGCACTGCCTGCTCATGTGCCCGCCCTCAACTCAACTCCTCACCTGAGTTGCTTTCGTCTGTGTACAGTCCACATGCACCTGTGAGTCACATTGACTGTTCATTTTCCAAACACCACCTCAGTCGCTTTTGTCTTTGCTACAGTCCACATGCACCTCTGTGTGCCATGGTCGGCTGCTTAGTGAATTATTGGTGGGCGTGGCTCTGTGTTGTTGGTGGGCGTGGCTCTGTGAGTTGTCATTGTATCCCATGGTCTTAGCGTTGGTGGGCGGGTCTCTGTGAGTTGGCGGGCGTGGCTATGCCGTGTGTATCCCATGGTTGTCTTGCTTGTTCTGTCAGCTTAGTGAATTATATATTATATATATAGATGGCTGCCTAACGCCCATGACATTCTACAAAGAAATCTGCAACATGTCCATACCAATCCATAAACACCACAGTACACCGGACCAAGCGTAATGCCGTATTGGAGATTTATTGCTCTCAATACAATAGTGATGCCTCAATAATCACAGATGAAATGTTGCACATCCCAAACAAAAAAGTAATGTTCTTTGCCTTTGAATATAACTATATAATATATAATGGTTAGAAATTGAGGGATTGGGGTAAGTGCTTCCAGTAATATATACAGTTGCGATAAAATGTCTGTGAACCCTTTAGAATTTCCTGGACTTCCGCATAAATAAGTCATAACGGTGTGATCTAACCTTCAAAAGTGAGTTGTGACATGCAAGGGGTTCTTAAACAGCTTAGGGGCATAAGCATTGAGTGAAAGAGTATTGAGACATCAGAGTCTGCAGGTTTGCCAATTTCAGCAGGACATCAAGTGGGACTGGTCAGCATTGGTCCAAGTGATCTATTTTATCTCTCTGATGGAACACCAGTATTGACGAGTAGTGATTGTGCACATCAACCACCATTCATCTCTTGTTGTATCAGCACCACTGAATGAGAAGAGGTTGGGGAGACCAGAACTTCCATCCTTAAGTGATGACTCCCTATGTGTCACAACGTTTTACAACTGATCCTGCAAGGTCACACAGTCACTGGACACACCCAGCAGTCCACATGGTTTTTACGGGTTGAAAGAAAACATTTTATATGACGCATAGCTTGCGTCTCTTTTTTTGAAGTATATTTTTACTAGTATAAGTGTTAAAATGCAATACATTTGGTAAATGTTTCATATAAGAATTTAAAATATGTAAACATTTACTTAAAACTCTGAACTTAAAGTCAAATAGTACTTTTTCTGTCTGCTTTATTTGCTCTCTGTTGCTTCCATGCCTGTGTTATGAAAGATGCCAGTGTGAGGACACCAATTGTATTTGGAAGTTCTCATTATGCGTGAATTATGCGTGATTATTTTTAATTTTAAGCCCAATTGAACACTACTTTGAATTACGTTCAAATTCAGTAATTAAGATACATCCATTTTGTATCCCGCTTATCTAATTCATCCTAGTAAGGCCAACTTCATTCAGTTTAAGGCAAGAGTAGTAATTGAAACCACTTTATGAGGTAAATGACAATGATCTATATCTGTCTATTCTAGCACAAGCAACTTTCTTCTACCCAAGGAGCCTAATGCCCCTACTATTTTAGTGGGACCTGGAACAGGCATTGCTCCATTCAGGAGTTTCTGGCAACAAAGACTACATGATATGGAGAAAAAAGGTAAGTGTTAGCATTTAGAAAGCTGCAATTAAACACAAATATGGAGGGCTTTTTGAATTAACCTATATTCTGCAGACATCATTCTAATTGTTGCAGCGCTGTGTGGCTCTAGTTGTCTGGGTTCAAATCTCAGTTTAGCCAAATCATCTTTGTATTATTCCTCTCACATCACAACACTGCCAATCTTAAGTCAGCTGGCCCTGTGTGAGTGAGTGTGAGTGTACCCGGCAGTGGACTGGCATTCTGTCCAAGGGCTGGTTGTTATTTTGAGTTTAATGCTGCCAGATTAGGCTTTGGCCCCTCTGAAACCCACCTGGATGAAATGGGTTCATGCTGAATGGATGAATGACAGTACGGAACATTCTTTGGATTGTACTTATAGAATGACCTACGTGTCACACATCTCCAGCTACAAGTTACATTTAAGAGCTACATGTACTGGTAAGAAATGCATTTTGCAGTCACCATTTAGGTCCACACAACTGTAGATTGAGAGAGGGAAGGTGATCCTAACTGCAAGACCCAAAAGCATAGAGCTTACTTAAGGCTAGTCCCTAAATGATACCCAGGACAACCTACATATGACATGATAAGCTATCATCAATTTAGGGAAATTGATATTTCAATTACAACTATCTTTGGATTTCTAACACCTTCTGTTCATCCCTTACCAGGGCTGAAAACCTGTCCGATGACTCTGGTGTTTGGCTGCCGGCAATCTGCCATGGACCACATTTACAAAGATGAAATGCTAGACATGAAAAGGAAGGGCGTCTTAGATGAAGTCTACACAGCCTACTCCAGGGAACCAGACCAGAAGAAAGTAAGTGCTGGACATGCATCTGTCATCCTTTTTGTCCTTCATTTGATGTTGCCATGTGATGAAATGAGTGTATTATGGCACGAAATGATGGGTGCTTTATTGCAAAATAAAGCAATATTGATTATAATGATAATAATTACAAATTGAGTAAAAGTTGAGGTATCGGAATATCAAGTTTACACTTTTCTAATTGGAACAGAATTTTCTTTGGAACATTTGGTGCCTTTTATCAGGGCCATCTATAATCTCATCTTGTGATGGTGATTGCTGTGCTATTTTAAAATACATTTTTATTGACTGGGAATGAGTCAGTCAATGAACCTGCCCGGGATTGGTTCCTGCCTTGTGCCCTGTGTTGGCTGGGATTGGCTCCAGCAGACCCCCGTGACCCTGTGTTTGGATTCAGCAGGTTGGAAAATGGATGGATGGATGACTGGGAATGATTGGCACCCTCTCTATTGTTGTTCCTGCCTTGTGCACAATGAATAAGTGAGCTGGAAATGGATGAACATTTAAGTGAGATTATAGCAATAGTGACACAAATCAGTTATAACAGACTTGGAGCAGCAGATACTTGTATATCCTGTGATATTACTTTGTCTTTTAATGGGAAAGAATGATGCCCAGTATTTGTGCATGTTAATGCAGAACACCCAATATGCCCACTTTTCTCAGAAAGATATATGCCTATACCCCAACTTTCATAGCAGGTCAGTGGTATACTCCAAGAATAGTAATGATTTTTGGTCATGTTTTGTTAGCTGAATGTTTAACAAAAGGAAATTCCTTGTCTCATGGTGGATGGCACTTGAGAGCCATAGGACTTCTTTGCCCAGCTTTGAAAGAGTCTATGTGTCAGTAGTCCAGGAATCTTTTTACTGTAAACACCCTTGCATTTCATTTTTGCTTTTTATCGTAGTTTGATATTTAAAGGGTAAGAGAAGTTAGGGTTCAAGTGAAGTTTGTAAATTCTTGCCAACTACATAATTTTCATGCAATATCCTAAGGAGATCTGCTTGACTGATAACTATAAGTTGGAATCACATAAGAGAACAGGTGTTTGTGAGTATACCCTGCAAAGAATTTCATCGCATCCATGACCTGTCCTTGGCATGTGTGACCCTAAAGTGAACTAAGTGAATTAAGAGGAGTAACAAATGAAAGTACACATTATCTTATATATAAATGTCTACACGTGGAAGTGTGTCTGTCTGTCTGTCTGGCCCAGAAGTGCGAGGCTACAGTCTAAAGCTCAAAGAGCCAGCAAAGTGGCCCCAAGTCGAAAGAAGAAAGAAGGACAAGGCTACAGCATGAAGCTGAAAGAAAGCGACTCCGTCGCCAAAGTTAAACCGCCGACGAAAGACAAACGAGAGAGAAACTAAATTTGTCGCTGACAGACAAGGGGGGCGAGCACGTCTGCAAAACAAAACCGCCGACTCTGTATTTAAATTTTTTTTCCGATGATTTCAATAGTTTCTAGGAGCCCAGGCTTTTTACAGCACAGGCTTACAAAGCTAATATATAATAAATAGTAAGGAGTAAATCCCAAAGAACTCACTTAGCCTTGAGTTTGGTGAAATCATAGAAATATTTGGGAACTTGGATTATAATAGTATATTGGTCTTTCAAGTGACCATGATGGCTGAGTGAATAAGTACCAACTATGCTGGACCAATTATTGTGGCCACAAAATTGACATAAGCTGTGAGGGAGCGATGCTAACTACTGCACCACTGTGCCTTGCAGAGATCAAATTAATAGAATTAAATATCAGAACAGTAAAATATCTCGCGGACTGTGTCAGAAAGGAAATATAAATTCACTATGGATTAGTTCCTACAGATTCCATAGCAAATACTCACCTCTCTCAAGCCAAAAAGTACAATTTGTTTTTCTCCCTGACATTTTTGCGCACTCATTGCTGCTGTTGCTAGTACATAAACTCAACACTAAAGCATGTGGATTCGTTACTCTGTCCTATTTGCATCAACTGCTCAGCATTCTGGGCAATACTATTAAAGAGGTAGCATGTATTACACAGAGGTCACATACAAGTCCATACAAGACAACATTAACTTTAAGACACCAATAATTTGACACATTTTCAGTTTCCTTTGTCTGTGCATTTCGTGTTTAAGTTTATTTGAAATTTTTTTAGCCTGCTACTAAAAGCAGTGTTTTTTATTCTGGTATGGGATGCTGTCCAATTCAACAATAGCGTCTGTAGCTCTGTGATGTCACAACATCTTCGCAAATCATCATGGGAGCTGGGAAAAAAACTTGTCTAAATTGTCTGCATGATGATTTTCCAGGAAAATGTACAGCGAACAAGGTCACCAGCAAACACAGCATATTCACTGAGAAAAACACTTTGGTGAATTTTGACGATTAATACAAATAATAAATGACTGTCCTACTGTATGTAGAAATCAAGTACCACAATCATCAAAAAATGGGTTCAAGGTCCTCAGATTCTGGGACAGAAATAGACTTATTCAGTATCCTGTAATCATTTACTCAACTTGTCTCCTGAAGGTCTATGTTCAAGACATCTTAAGAGAGCATCTGTCAGAGAAGGTATTCACGCTGCTGTATGAAAAGAAAGGCCACATTTACATCTGTGGGGACATTCGGATGGCTCAAGATGTGGCCCAGACCCTCAAAGAGATCCTGGCAGCTAAACTTGGAAAAAACATGGAAAAGGCAGAGAAATACTTGACGCAACTAAAGGTGAGTACTTGTATAACTTCATGCTTAGCTTTTTAATTTCCAGTTTTGTGAATATATTTGTAATTACACTGTATGTACTTCAAATACAATGCATAAAACTGATGTTCAGAGTCTGACAATTTTACAATGATGTAGTTGCCATGGACCAGTCAATTCTCAGGTTTCTCAAAGGCCTCCCTCAAAGTATGACATTTCGGCGATTTGTTTAATTGAACTGGAAAAGGCTCATGTTAATCAGCCTCAGATTAAACACTTAAATGTTAATGATGGTTGAATCAAAACTTATTTAGCACTGGGTGGTGGCTGAATTTCATTTTGCTTAGTTTGCTATTTTCGTTTGCTTTTATTCTGTTTAATTCAAAGTAAATAGCTATCGTATTCTGTTTTTTTTTAAACAAACCAAAAAAAAGTAGGAGTGTATGCTGGCATCAGTAAAACAGTGTTATCGGAAGTCTTTTCCAGCCTGTGTTTTGTAATAACTATTTGATTCGCGGACATAACCTTGTTGATAAAGAAAGCCGTAAATGGAAGTTCTTTTGCCCAAGTACTTTGTCATCCCCCATTTAGTCCTTGTGTTCATTCAGCAGGTATTAAACTGGCATTCTGATGTCTGCAAACACATTACCTTTGCATAAAAAGCCCCTTTTGGTATGGCTTTAGGGGTCCTAGCTTCAGTTTGAAAACTCAGTTACTATCTTGTCCCCATACATTAACTTACCATCATCTTGTGTATAGAAACAAACCTTGGAAGGTGTTTATACTTAATCAAAGTTGATATACTTGAATAATATTTATGTGCCCACCTGTTAATTTGACTGACAAACAACCATCTGCTTGAGGGTCCCTGTCAGAAGCAGTTTGAGATTTGCATCAGAGTCTCCCTTGTCTTCAGTGAGTATCTGACTTCTGCAGTACAAGGCAATGAGTAATAGGCCTGCTGGCATGTCTGCCAAGGACCCACAGTGTTTGGAACAAACTGTTCAGTCTTCTAACTGAAGCGATGGTTTACTTTTAAACATTTTTTGCTCTGGGTTCAAATTGGAGACACAGAAGTGTAGAGGCATTCCACTTTGAACTTTGATCTTTTATGTAAGACAAAGCTCCCATCTTCCACCCTGTTGTTTTTACCCTCTTAAAGTCTTTGATGGAGTGCAGAGTATCAACGTATTCTATAGTAGACTGAAGAGAATGTGAAAGACCTGCATAGATTTAAACATACAAGTAAGTTAGGATCAAACTAGATGAATACTCTGGTGTCTTAAAGGTGTTCATCTGAAACAGAGATCACCTGACAAAGACTCTGGGCTGAGGTTCAGGAATAACTTTCCAAAATGTTTAAAACGTATTATCTTCAAACCAACTGACAGTAAAAGTTCAAGAATGTGCTGATCATTAGCCAGTTTTAATACCTCTCAACCCTTCCTTTCTTTTGTACCTCTCTAGCTCGACAAACGATATCATGAGGACATCTTCGGAGTGGTATTTCAGAAATGAGCCCACGTGGACTGCTGTATGCGTTTACAGAAACCGAGCTGCCTGAACACTGGATAGACAGCAGCGCCACATGTGGCCATGGAGTTTGTGCTGTGGGTAACTCCAGGGCAGTTAGAGAGTAGTGCCAAAAGCTTCTAGTCAGAGCATTCTGGATAAAAATACAAAAATGATATATAATATGGGCTTCCATAGGTACACATTTAACTTATTTGTGTTGTACATAGTTAATCTGTTAGAGTAGTGGATGTTTGACTAACAATGCAGAGTGGCTGCCTTACTGAATTGCTGGACTGTTCCACCTCTCCTCTCTTTACGACAATTCAAATGTGACTCACATTTTCCAGAGCGGTACTCCCAGCCAGTGACTGCACTGACAGAAACACTCTGGTTACAATACTTGTTACATATAGCAGTATGTATATAGTGTACATAATAAAATAAAACAAATATCTGACAACTTAAGTTTTTAGATATATTCCATGTTTCAGGACTGATGGGAAATAAATGTTAAAAAGTGCCTGCAGAGTTTAAGGGAGGTGCTGTGTGGTGGCACAGTCTAAACTTTAATTGCTTTTTAATGCTGTTGCATTACTCATGTACACTGAAAAAGTGGCTTTAATGTAAATGTGCCGATTGTAATCTTGAAATAAAGAAATCTGGAAATGAGGATGTCTTTCATTCATTTTCTGTGCCTTTGCTTCAAAACCTTTGGAAATTTTTAATCTGCAGTACATGGTTAGTGTGTCACCTCTCAACGGGTCTATGAGCCAGATGACAGGAAGGCTTGAAATGCTACACAATCGTGACAACCTTAGAGACAGGAGCTTCATCCTTTCATCCATTTTTCTGAATCTGCTTATATAGTAGAACGTTAGAGGAGCTGTTGGAGCATCACAAAGATTGGGGTAGGGGGAGCCTTAGTGAATCTCAGGGCAGTCTTGCTTACCTTATGGACAAGTATCAATCAATTGCACTGTGTTTTCGCTCACCCCATCCATCCGTTTTCTAAGATGTTTATAAGCTGGTTTGGCTGATCCATCATAACTTTCATTTGAACAGTGAGTCACATACTCATAGACATTAATGGAAGCTAAGAGAAAAAGCATTCCGGACACAAAGCGTCATGGGCATCTGCAACAAATTACCAAGTTACGTAGATGAAGCGGAAATCGTTTAAAAACATCTGGATTACATATTGGGTCAACTTAGCTATTAGCCAACCAGACAAGACTGACGAACTGAATATCTCCTCTCATTTGTTAACAAACCCTAGTTGAGATATCAGCCCATCACTGGGCACATTCACTCAGTCCAGTAGTAGAAAATCATGCTAAGAAAATTAATGGACTTGTAAACAAGATTCCAGGCATTTTCTTTACAAGTGAATTTAGTTGTGAGTGCTAAGGCATGGTAATACTGTGAGGGTCCTAAATACAGGGACATATCATCACCTGTCTCTAACAGTCTTCTGTTACACAGCTCTGGGTCCTCAGGGAACAACCATTGAATGATAAAAATCCAGGATTTTAAAATCAACACATCATCATGTCAAGGTTTTTTAGTCCCCATTGACAGTTTAGAAAGCTGGGTTACTTGTACACCCTTGTCTGCACCATTTTTGATAGACTTAATTCTAAAATAAAGTGAGAGGTTGGGGGCATGCACTGATACAGCAAGTTGGTGTACCCACCACATCAGGGGTGGGCAAAGTCATTCCTGGAGGGCCACAGTGGTCGCGGGTTTTTGTTCCAACCCAGTGGCTTAATTAGAAAACAATCCTTGCCAATAATTACATTTCATGGCTTGTTAGTGCTTTAACTCTGCTATGTCAAGTCATTCTCATATCCTAGATTTTTTTTCCATTCTAAGGATATCATCCAAATACTTTGAAGTGTAAAACGGATGGGTAATTCTCAATCCTTCACTTTTTTCTCTTCTCTTTCCTTCCAAGTATTTAATTAAACCAAATAGTGCACGATAAATACACACAGGTGTAAAGGGTAACAAGCAAAATGGATAACTGCTAGTTTCTTTTGTCATTTGCATCTTTTTACTAATAAGGAGCAATTAAAAACCAAGAATGCAGCTGTTTAAGACTTAAATAAGCAATAAGGGTTCAAAATCTTAATGAGGGAGATAACTAAAATGAAGCAGAAGTGTTTCTAGAGCAATAAGTGCTTCTTATTAAGCAATTGGGTTGGAACAAAAACCTGCAGCCACTGCGGCCCTCCAGGAATGACTTTGCCCACCCCTGTACCACATTATGAACCATATGAGGATCCCAAAGTGCAGCAAGACTGAAGGATTTTGTTTGCCTTTTGTGGACCGTACCCCTGGACTGAGTACTTTCTGGGGCTATTTCTTTGAGAAGGTGGAATATTCTCTCTAAATTCTCCCTAAGTTCTTTTAGATTAGTGGTTCTCGATCTTTACTCCTCTAAGGTTCCCCATTGTACTACTTGAATATGTGAGCCCCCTAACACAAACTATGATATTTATCCTCTTGTATTTTTGTGTAGTCTTGACAAAGGTTCTTGTTTTTGGACTTAAATTTATTAACAAAAGCATATTTGTTGCTAGTGCCATTACACTGACTGTATTTTTAAAGTGTCATACACAATTAATAGGAAATGGCCTGTATGTTTTAATTGAATAAAAAATTATATTTAACCCTTTCGGCCCTGACATCCTATTTAGGGATGCACCGATACCACTTTTTTGGAAAACGAGTACGAGTACGAGTACTTGCATTTCAGTACTCGCCGATACCGAGTACTTGCCGATACCGAGTACTTAATAAAAACATGATTTAAATTTACAGGTAACAGCTTTAGTCATATAATTTAACAAAAAAAACAAGAAACTCTCATCTATCCACTGGGAGGTTAGGCTAAATAGCGACACGGGGCTAACACTGCTTGTCCAAATATCCGTGGTGAAACTAAACGCAGAGGAGGCTTGCAGTAGGCTGTGGATATGTTTTTTCACGGAGTCGTGTAGTTTAGGCAGCTCCGTGTCAGTCATGTAGCGGCGGCTTGGGACATCATATCTGGGCTCCAGAACATGGAGGAGACGCAGGAATCCCACATTTTCTACCTCCGAGAGTGGCTGGTCACTCAATGCAATGTACTCAATAATTGCCTGTGTTATTTTCACAGCACGTGGATTGTCTCTGGACATTTTCTCTCGTCTTGCAAGAGTTTGCTGCTGCGTGGGTTGTGTTGGTTTAGAAGCGTGGGTAAACTCTTTGTACTCATTGTCGTGTTGGGATTTTAGGTGCTTGATTAAATTACTTGTGTTAAATGCGCTACCTTTTGAGCCTCCTCTGGACAATTTCGCTGAGCACAATTTGCAGTCCGCCTTTGTTTTGTCGTCTTCAATCACTTTGAAATAGTTCCACACGGCTGACATGTCTCGCCTCGCCTTCTCCCCGCTCTGAGCTGCAGCCGGGGCCTGGGGGCGGGCACTCGGCTCCTGTGATTAACCCCTTACACGCCGCTCAAACATAGACATTTCTCAGACCGTGGTATCGGTCCCCGGTATCGGGGGACTTTTAACGAGTACGAGTACTTTAGAAAATGTGGTATCGAGGCCGATACCAGATACCCGTTTCGGTATCGGTGCATCCCTAATCCTATTACTAGTACAGTACATAAATATGTAGCCATTTTTGTAAAGCACAGGTACGTCTGCAGCTGCTGGAACCAGGCGTGCTGCTATTATCGCAGACTGGAGATTCTGGCATACAGTCTGCGAAACACGGAAGTGAAAATGGACACTTCCAGAATGTGCACACCACATAGTACATAGCTTCACGTTCAATTTTATTTCCACAACAAGATTGAAGTATTTGGCAGCTATTGTATAATAATAGTGATCATTTTTTTGTTTTTTTCATTTTTGAGCTTCCTAGACACCCTAAAGGTAGAATATCTCACACAATAATTTTTCCCATAAAAACAGAAAATCCAGGGCCAAAAGGGTTAATAGCGTCTGAATTTTCTTCATCATAACAAAAATGAGTAGACATTTTTTGGGGATTGCCAAAATACAGAATTGGTCACTGAACGTATTTTTGTCAACAAAAGCTGCTCACTACTTATTCAGCTTAAGTATTACTTTTTAAATTAGGCATAAAATGGTGAAGTGTTTTCTGAAAAATTAAATATCAAAATAATCTTAAAAGGCAGTATTTGTTGTTGCACACATTTTTTCATAACGTACAGAAGCTACTTCGTTAACCTCTGGATTCAGCACTGGAGATCTTCCATCAGCAACAGCCATATTTTACCCAATTGGAAAAGCAAATGTGTTTTTTTAATCACATAAAACAATCGAGTCAGCAGAGAAGACAAAAAAGCATTGTGCGAGATGGTGGCATCAGTTGGGTAAGAAATTGTCACCCTGCAGCTTTAAAATTTGAGTGGAATGGCGGTTGCAGTGTGTGTCAAGTCGATTTATTGCTTATTTCACATCTTGTTAAAACACCTAAGTTCTTCATCATTCTTGTTGAGACATTTTAAGTTGCCTATTTATATGGAAACTACAGGCTAGTAGCTGTCATGTATTGTGCTGCACAGATACGTAAACGCGAGTGAATACTTAACTGCCGATAGCTGTGCCTATGTGGGCAATCCATCCAACCTCTGTCCAGACATGATGAGGACAAGGGAGATGCATTTCAATTCCAAATATAATCCAGCTAAACTATATACAGATACAATCTGGATATGAAATGGACTAAAGGGTGTCTGTGTATGAAACACATTTGATTTTGATTAAGCAAGCAGCAAGCACCCCGTCTTTAGCAACTATTTCAGTGATTTAAATATCCATCCATCCATTATCCATCCCACTATATCAGAACTACAGGGTCACGGGGGTCTGCTGTAGCAAATCTCAGGCAACACAGGTCACAAGGCAGGAAAAAATACCCAGGCAGGGCGCCAGCCCACTGCAGGGCACACACAGACACACACCAGGGACAATTTAGGATCAACAACGCACCCAACCTGCATGTCTTTGGACTGCGGGAGGAAACCGGAGTACCCGGAGGAAACCCTCACAGACATGTAGAGAACATGCAAACTCCACGCAGGGAGGACCCAGGAAGCAAACCCAGGTCTCCTAACTGCGAGGCAGCAGCGCTACCACTGCACCACCGTGCCATCCTGATTTAAATATCCTGCTGCTATTTTACAAATATTTCCAGTAATCTTTTTCAATTCTCTCCCGTAAGCTTACTTGGGGTTCCAGTGGACCGTGGATTCCCAGTTGAGAACTATTGTTTTAGAGCGTGTAAGCGAGACTGTGTTTAATCATTCATTGAGAAAAGAGTTTCATCAATAGTGATGAGTAAAGCAGCAGCTGATTACAAAATCTTCAACCAGCTCTACGGTGGTTTTTGCACAGAGATGAGCGACTAATGGAATTCCTGGCTGGAAGGATTTGTCTCTACCCGCCAGACTCTGGTGATGTGCGGATTGAGGCCTAAGCCAAAGACACTGATAAAGTTGGTCTAACAGCATTGTTTGAAACAAACAGTAAATTACATATCAAGACAGAAATTAAGAAGAAGTGGAAAACAGAAAGCACTTCTTCACACAAATGGTTCTGTGAATCAGGAACAAATCGGTCATGTAGTAACAGTCAAAATGCTGACACGTTTTAAAAGGTATCTGGCTGACATATTGGGACACCTAAACTATTATCCAAACAAGCTAGCTTGATGGACTGAATGATCCCCTCTCATTCGTCAAACCTCTTATGCTTTTATGAGATAAGCCACAGTACAGCAAATCACATCAATGCAAATATGGTTTCACGCATTTCCAAACAAGTTATGGACCAGCACACCATTTGATATTAGATATTAGATTTAGGAGTGGAGTAAATGGATCTGCTATGGTGGCACAACAGGGACCTACACACTATTAGGCAGGTGGTTTTAATGTTGTGGCTGTGAGATGTAAACATATATGCTTTTGATATGTACTGTATATATGTATACTGTACAGGCAAATCTATCTGTAAATATGTACAGTGTATGCTGTTTATATTTTGTTTAATTTTAATGTTGCCCTTATTACTATTGCATCCTTATGAATGTTTCCATGATAAATAAAAGTGGATTATTTTTTTTTTACATTTTATTGAATTTATTAAAAGTAAATAACATTCATACAAGCAAGTCAAGTTTTACAAAACTAAGTTCAAATCAAATCAACCCCCACAAAAGTGGATTAACTCTAATGTCATACTGGCAACTTCCACCCATTCAGGAACAAAGCTGAATATGTAGGTTTAATGTGGTTTATCCCATTAATAACAAAAATATTGCTTTTTGTTTATTTACATGTACTGTTTTTAATTTTTTTAGCACTGTACGATGATCCCTCCCTGGTCAACATACGCAGTGCAGAGACAATGAGCAGCTCAGAATACAAGGCCTAGAGCTCTACAAGGTGGTGAACTCTAAAGTTGAGAAATCACATCAGACTCTTTAAGAGCTTGAATACACTTCCTTTTCTCTCTGATTAAGGAGCATCAAGCATCTTCCTCAGCACATCTACAAGGCTCTAAATTCTGACACCCAAAAATCTTGGCACTGTGGCTCTCATCATATAAGCCTATTGGCCACTTGAGATGTTCCCATGTGTGTCGCCTCCATGTTGTAAAACCCCATTACAAACATTGTCAGTCATTTGGCTCTGTGTAACTCACTCACTAGGATATGTAGGCGAGGCTCCATTAACCTTAACATTGAAATCGTCACTTTCATCTTGTTTGGGGTTACAGTGGACTGAAGCTACCTTTGCTATGTTGCCTGCCAGTTTTTAGTCGTTCAAGTCATATGATAATTCAGTCTGTCGTGTTATATTTTGATTTTATCCATTCCAGATATTCACCATTCTTATTAGCATCTGCGTGTTTCCCTTTAATTTCTATTCAACTGTATTCTTTTCATGGTGCTCCATTAGTCTGCATTGGCGTTATCCATTTCAGGGTAAAATAAGGTTGGTGTTTATTCTGGCAGAACTGGATATAAAGCCAGACTGGATTGCCATTTATTGAGAGCAGTGTGATATAAAATAAAGATTTACTTGCTGGACTACATTTTAGGTGAAGAGATTGGCCATTTTGACAGAAATGTGCACACCCCTAGAGCGTTCAGTCTTGTAAATCCGATCACACACACCAAGGTGAGGTCTCAGTGCTTCCAGAGACTCCTAACTGATAGATAGATAGATAGATAGATAGATAGATAGATAGATAGATAGATAGATAGATAGATAGATAGATAGATAGATAGATAGATAGATAGATAGATAGATAGATAGATAGATAGATAGATAGATAGATAGATAGATACTTTATTAATCCCAGGGGGAAATTCACAAAAATAAATTTCCAGGGAACAAATCCACATAAAATAAAGTGGTAGGAGTGATCAATAAATAAAAATAGAAAAATAAAAGTAGAAAAATACACATACACATATAGTCCTACACGGAGCTGCTGAAAAGGCTGCCACTCTCAGCGGCGCCGGATGTTACTGTTTTTGATTGATGAAGTTTAGAAAGCCTGAGAAGTTTTGTCAGCACAAAGCTTCAGAATGGCGGCTTGGACATTGAAGTTTGAGGTTCATAATCACTAAGCCCTGAAGGCCCAGAATAAAACCAACTGGGGAATGTTCGGTTAGTGAACAATAGGAAGTACAAAAAAATAAAACCAACAAAATGGTCTTAGTAGGAAACTATGCTTGTTTTATTGAATGAAGTATCCACTAAATAATGAACAACTTCTCATTTATTTAACAGGTTTGAAATACTTCTACACTGTAAGGATATGAATATGAAATTTAACATAAGAACTTTAGGTGAAGCAAAAATGCAAAAGCTGGCGGAGAAAAAACAGAACTGTGCTGTTGAGACAAGCATGAAAGGTGCTTCAGGCACAAAAACGTTGATGGGAATTACACACACAAAAGTATTCATTACAGAAACATGAAAATAAAAAAGTATGCGGTGTGTGCATCAGGACTGAGTATTAAGTTTGATAAAAGTGTCCAGCTTGTGGCGCAACATAATTCTAAACAATTCAGCCCAAATAGGTAGGCACTTTTTTAAAATTTGAAAAAATATTCATTCTTGAAAAAATATACTTTTTTTTTATCTTGAGACAAATGTGAAAATTGTAATATAGACATATGAATGCATTTTGTAATTTTTGCCTTTTTGACTGCATGCTTTATGTTGACATTTATAGAATAGCACGAGTCTTGAATGGATCTGCGGCTGAATGAATACAGATGAAGGAGAATTAAAAACTGAAATGTTGAATTCTGCGACTGCTTTTAGACAGCAGCAGGAACCGAAACAGCAGAAATTCTCACAGGATGGATATTACAAAATTTCAGAATTGGCCTCCATGAATTTTTTTTCTATAATATAGAAAACATGCCTCCAGTTCTGGTAATAAGCAAGTGAAATTTTAGCCCATTGTTTTCTAGCTATGCTCTACTGTATGTTGGCATCTGAATAACTTGCTATAACTAAAGCCTGTATGAGGATATGTTACTATTTGTGGTATTCCAAAAAAAAAACAATCAGAACCATCACTCTTGAGCCCTCAGATGAAAGTCATGGGCCTCAGCATTGCACAAAGCTAAGGTTAACATCTCCATCAATTTCGAGACAGTCGATCTGGTGTAACTGGGAAACTCGATGATTGTAGTTGAAGGTGTGCGCACCATCCACCATCACTTTTAAACAGTGACTCTCAGAAACAATGGTGATCTAGAACAGAAAAAAGAACAATGGCTTTGAAACAGACAGTTTTCTTATAAACCCATCTTCAAACCTAGCTGTTCTTTGATGGAAAAAGAGTCTGCACTACTTGGAAGCATACTGTATGTGGCAAAGAATGCTCAAATTCTGATCATATCACCTTGATGTATACATACAGTATATGTAGCCATGCATTCCTATTCATTTCCTTTCAAAGTTATGGGAGGCTGGTATGCAGTGAGAAGTCAAGCAAAATGACACCTTTTATTGGTTAACTGCACCGATTACAACATGCAAGCTTTGGAGGTAACTGAGGCCCCTTCTTCAGGCAGGCCCTGACTTCTCACTACATTCATAATGGCTAACAAAGTACAACAACCTACTACGGGAGGCTGGTATGAAACAATGCCTTTAAGAATTAGTCATTAAGGGAGGAAATCAAAAGTACATTGCTTAAACAGTTAGAATTCAAGCCAATAGTTTCATCTCTTCCAGATAACATACCCTTATAAGAATTTGAGCATTGATATCCCAATTCTTTCTAAATTTACAAATGTGAACAGCAGAAAATAGGACTGCATTTTCCATCTGTCTGTTTTTACCATGCTTATTCTCAACATAATCAAGGAAATTATAAAGACAGTAAGCGAATTGGGAGGTGAACCTGGGACTAACCCTATATTTTGAACAACTTTAATGATTTTGGGAAAAAACAGTACCGATATTTCATTAAATAAACTCTTTAACAGTGCAGAGAGAAAGTGGGGAAAATTCATAACAATACAGTATAACTGGACTTTGATATTGAATGGGTTTTAATAACAAGTTAGCTTACTAAAGAACATCTGTTTGTGTAAGTGATATTTTTCAAAAATCTTTGGGTCATCAACAAACAGCTGTCATGCATACGCGTCGGAGGACCTCCTTGCAGGCTCAGTAGAGGTATGTAATAACCCACCAAGACGAGAGGGGCGCCGCCGCTAACATTGTCACCTCCTTCTTTCTCCATAGTGCCAAGAAGCTGCCCAGTGAGGGTAACTGACCCCGTCCTTTCTGGTCTTGACGCCATAGAATCCAGGACATCCTGGATGGAGGTGTCATTTACTTGCTCTGCCCTGCCAGCAGAGCAACACTTGGCAATCCTGTTTTTTTACTGCATAATGCAATGTACGCTGAAGAGCATTTTTTTTTGTTTTGTTTTACTTTTGTCTCTGTACAATAAATACGATGAGGGTCTCAAAGATGTCTTTCCTGCATCCAGCCACAGGTTATCAATGTTATAATGAGCCCATATTCCAGAATGGGTGAATCTCCTACTTAGAGAAATTGGACATGAGAAGGAATACATTTATGTATCTTGTCTATGAAGGGTTAAATTTGTTGCCTTTGTATTAGTAGTGTGACGAGATCTCGTGGTACGAGATCTTGCGAGATCAGATTTGTCTCACGAGATGCGTCTGGTCTCGCGAGAACGTGACAATATCCTTGCGTTATTGGCATGATGGAGTGTGAGGGAGAAGTAAGGATAGAAGATGCGCCCGCGACATTTAAATCATTGGTGTGGCAACATTTTGGATTCCTTGTGGAAATAAGAAACGGCGAAAAAATGACAGACAAGACAAAGACAATTTGCAAACACTGTAAGAAATTAATACCGTACACCTCTGCTAACACAAGCACTATGCAAAAGCATTTAGAAAACAACCACAGCTCGTTACTAAAAGCTGCGCCTGTGAAGAAAACGGAAAGCAATTCAGTTCGCATGAAAGGGCTGTGGCACGCGGCTGGGGGTGGTACCCAGCCGGGACGCCCAGAAGGACAGGAGGAGGGCTCATGCCTCCTCCGGACCGCCAGGGAGCATCCTCGTGCCTGGAGGACTTGGGACCTCAGCACTTCCGCCACACTAGGAAGGGCTGGGGGGAAGAAGGAAAAAGAGACACCCGGAGTGCTTCCGGAAAGACAGCCGGCACTTCCGCCACACAGGGGCGTGTCAAGGGGAGATTGCCGGGAACCACCTGGAGCACATCCGGGTGACTATAAATGGGGCCGCCTCCCTCCCATCAATGAGCTGGAGTCGGGAGCAGGAGCAGGAGCAGGAGCAGGAGCAGGAGCAGGAGCAGGAGCAGGAGCAGGAGCAGGAGGAAGCACGAAGCTCCTGGAGAGAGAGTAGAGGTGGCCCAGGGACAAGGAGAGAAAAGGCCCAGGAGAAGGGAGACTGGGGCTAAAGCACTGTGAGTTGTGCAGGACTGAGCTGTGTTGTGTGGAGAACGGGACGACAATAAAAAGGTTTTTTGATAAAGATGTGGTCTCAGTCTGGTGGTGTCCGGGCAAGTCTCACAGGGCAAACAACCATAACAAATGCCTTTGCAGCTAAACTTCCACCATCCAATGCAAGAGCCACGGCAATAACAAGAGACATCGGCGTTTTCATTGCAGCCGATATGAGACCATTTTCTGTGGTGGAAAATCTGGGATTTCGGCGACTCATCCACACACTGGAACCAAAGTATGCCATCCCGTCACGCACACATTTTACTCGCACGGTGGTCCCGACCCTCTACAAGGAGTGCAAGGTAAACGTTGTACAGGCTCTGAAAGAGGCAGAAACCATCGCCATAACTACTGACGGTTGGACTTCTAGGTGTACAACACAGAGCTATATCACAATTACAGCCCACATTATCAACAGTAATTGGGAAATGGTACATTTTGTACTGCAGACACGCCCACTTTTTGAATCACACACAGGGGCAAACGTCGCTGAAGTTTTACAAGAAGCTGTCACACAGTGGGGTCTTAAAAAGCCAAACCATTGCATCGCTATTGTAACAGACAATGCGCGTAATATGGATGTGGCTGTGCGCGAGGCAGGATTTGAGCTGCACATCAAATGCTTCGCGCACACAATAAATCTCGCTACACAGGCTGGCCTCGGTGTTGCGCGTGTCGCTCGTTTGCTCGGGCGGGTGAGACGTGTAACTGCTTTTTTTCACCGGAGTTCGACAGCTGCCGCGGTACTGACGTCTAAGCAGAAGCTGCTACAACTGCCACCGCACAAATTAATAATGGACGTCACCACGCGATGGAATTCATCATTGGATATGCTGGTTCGTTACCTGGAGCAGCAGGCTGCTATAGCAGCAGCGCTCAACAGCCCAGAAGTAAGACAAAATGCCCGAAACATTGACACACTGGATACCTGCGACATTGTCAATGCCGAATTTCTTGTGAAGCTGCTGAATCCTTTAAAGACAGCTACCACTGTCTTGTGTGAAGAGAAGAGGCCCACAGTGTCTCTCATCGTGCCACTGAAGAACATGATAGAACAAAACATGGCACCAAATGACAGTGATTCCCCCACTGTGACCGACACAAACAGAGAGCAATTCTCAGCAATATTTCAGGCAGATACAGTGGGGATGTATACAACTACCTGCTGGAGAGCACTGCGCTGGACCCAAGATTCCAGTCTCTACTGCAGCTAGACTGCAACCAGCGTGAGGCAGTCTTTCAGAGGATACAGAAAAGGGTGGAACAGTTGCAGCAAAACCAGGTATCATTGACTTGATTTTTTTTCCCTAGAAGATTTATGTTTCCCAGTACCAAATTTTAATGGATTTAATAGGTTCATGCTGTGTTTGTGTGTGTGTGTGTGTGTTGTAAACACGAGAGCATCAGAGTGAGTGTATTTGTGTTAAAAGAGAGAGGGGGACTGCTTTGCTGCTTGCTAATGTTAAAGCCAGTGTTTCTGCTGCTTAAAGCCCGCAGATAAGAAGAGTATGGAGCGCAAGGAAGAGGCATCAGCTCATTGTTCCACACATGGGGGCGAGGGGGCTCTTGAAGCTGAAGGCGGAGCTGAGTCAGAATAGGAACCTGCTTCCAAGAAGACAGCACAGGATCTGCTAGGGGACTCTTTCTCGAAGACAGAACAGCCCAGCAAAGGAATTGAGAGGGAAACTGAACTTTACAGAAGAGAGGCATCTATCCTACTTAGTTGCTGCCCTCTGACATGGTGGAGAGAAAACAGCTCCAAATATCCTTTGCTGTCTCCACTTGTCAAAGAATATCTTTCCATTCTTGCGACCTCTGTTCCAAGTGAGCGTGTCTTTTCAACTGCAGGAGACATAGTTACTGCCCAGAGGTCACAATTGCTGCCAGGAAATGTAGACATGCTTATATTCTTAAAAAAAGAACATGACCATATCTTAGGCTGTTCTGTATAGGTCATTACCTCATTACCTAGGTCTTAGCTCTTTTTCCATGCTTAAGACAATTTTGTTCATTGTTTTGCACTCTGAGTTTTAAGACAGCACTACTTTGATAGTTACATTAATTATGGTTAATTGCACGTAAAGGGATATTTGTGTTGTTTATTATTTATTTTTGCTTATACTATTTAATTTTATTGTGCAATTAATTGCCTGTCAGTTTGTGGCAAAATATTTTGCAGTGTTTACATGTTATTACTGCATATCATTCATCAAAATAGAAGTTTTATTTCATAAAGTTGATTTCAAAATGGACATGCATTTTTTGCATTTTGTGTTTTTCAGTTAAATAAAAGGCTATTTTTGCTATATATTTAAACATTGAGGATTTCTTTAAAAAAAATGTCTAAAAGTCTCGTCTCGTTCTCGTGAACCCAGTCTCGTGTCTCGTCTCGTCTCGTGGGAAAAGCGTCTCGTCACACCCCTACTTTGTATGCATATTAGAAATTAGCAATGTACACTATATCTGTATAACTCATCTTTCTGTATTTTTTAGTAAGTGTGATAAGGTCTCTTATTGACTTTCTGATTGGTCAGAACTTTGGCCAAAGTAATAACATTCCTGAGTTCTGTACTAAATAAATGAGGTTGCTTGGGACTGCCACATGAGACATCTACAGCACAATAGGATTATTCTTCTCCTCTTCCAAGGAAAACTGAAGATCTCTATCTCCTGATACTTTCAGTGTGGTGCTGAAGTGTCACCCGCTGCACTCAGGTCCCAATCCAGGTGGTTCGTCGTGTGGTGGGTGCAACAACGTGCTATCAGTGCTATCAGACCTTAGTCATTCCTGTTTGACTGGATACTGCAGCTTACTCTCCCACACATTGCATCTATATACTGTATTCCAATTAATTTAACTATAAGCTAGGATTCTGTAGTAGTGTGAATGGTCCATTCAGCATTGCACAGCCAAAAGGTGATCGTACACACCTTTGTCAGTTCTCCCTTTTACTCCACTTAGCTGTAGCCATGCCATGATCCTTTTAGAAACATATTGAAAGCAAAGTAGATGGCAAGCATATAAACCTGTATGCACTTTTGTGAATGTGAAATAGTTGAAATATTCTGAAAAAATCCTGATGATCCAACTGGGACTGAAGATGCACCTTTTCCACACTGAGTAGTCAGGTAAGTCTTCTAAATCCTAACCTGACAATAACATTATGAGGCAAATGATAAACTGTGTTGGGCTGAATGGATTGTTCTCATCAAAACTGATCTAACAAGTCACTTCTGATATTTCACCCTTGAACTATGCATGACATGTTTTTACTGTGCAGTCCATTGTCATATGTAAACTGTTAGCATGTTAACTTATTCATCTTATTTCTTAAAATGTGCATGTTAAACCAACCCTGTTATAGAGTTTGCTATGGTAGGTGCTATATAAAATAAAGCCCAGCACACGTCAGCTGGCCCCCCTCCAGCATTTAAAGATACCACTCATGGTTTTTTGTCTGAAGCAAAACAGAGCAGGCCATACCGTGAAATTCTGGCCCGGCTTGAAAGGCATCCAGGAAAGGTCTCTCTCCTCAGAACCCCAGCTGCCATTCAGAAAGCTGTTTCGCACCACGCAACTCTCATTCAGCCTGGGATTTAGATGCATAGCAATTCCAGAAGAAGATCTTAGATTGATATGGAACCTGTGGAGAGAAAGAAAAAGGTATTGCTGCTGCCTGATACTTAAGTGCACAACACCTCTGTAGGACTTTATTCTGGGCAATTCTGTTAACATCAGCTAACAGATTCACCACATGATGTTCTCTGCTTGCTGTATTAATTATCCTCCCATCCACTTTTGAAGCAGCTTTATCACTAACTAGCAGCAAGAGCCTATCTAGGATGCACAGTTTAATAAACGGCCATCAACAGCTCACGACACTGCATTGCTGGATCAAAGAGTCACCAATCATTACCTAACTGTAAAAAGTCTTTAGGATGTTATTGAAACCTACAGCACATGGAAAAAAACTCTGCAGACACTTGGGAACATATTGTACTAATTCCACACCAGAAGGAGCCTGGTCAGGAATCAAAACCAAGTCTCTAGATCTGCAAAGGGTCTTCATTAAGTACTGTGCCTGTTTGCAAAATTTTCTAGATATGTAAAACATATACCGATTTTAAAGGCTGAAACAATACAACATATTGAAATACTTAAATTGAAGTCAGTATCTAGACACTTGTTGCGGAGAGGGGGCCAAGTTGGGAAACACTTGCTGTGAAGAAATAAGCGTGTGTCACTGCAGGGTCCAGGGTCTTTTTCCTCTGCAATATTTCAATTCTTTTGCTAATCGGGAACACTTATTGCAAAGATTATACTTCTGCAATTTGACAGCGCAACTTATGAGCACAGTAGGTTTTTATTGGAAAAGGCCGTAAAGGATCATAGTATATGACTCACCTTTTTGCAGAATGCGGGATGCTGCCCTGGATCACAATCGACTTTGAAGGAAACATGCCTCCATAAATGGCAGCCTTGTATGGCACCACCTGAGAAAGAAGATAAATGTAAATAACATAACAAATCCACCAGAAAAAGCTGATCACCAAATTAAAATAAATGGCTTTTACAATCCCCTATCAATCAAAAACTACTATCTATCTACAGTATGAAAGAGTGTGACCAAGTAGAGGAAAAACGAAAGACCTCGTAGCAGCGGAGCTCTGTGCCACTCTTCCCAGGTAGAATGTTTTCTGAACACTGTTTTCTGATTTTGAGTATTTTGAGTATTATATTTATATCTTTACCCGTGTGGCCTGTAAGGAGCATCTCAAATGCCGAACCCCAGACACAAGTCCTGGGTTCAAAATGACTCTTTTATTGAGCACAATACCTTTTCCACAAAGACATAAAATACAATGATCTTTCTTCATTAGTTGAGCTGCCACTTAATAACATTTAGCCTGTTTTTGGTTTTCTTCTTTTCTATTATTATAATCATTGGTGCGTCATTTTTTTGTTATCAATCTGGGAACAAACTTCACTTTCACAGATAAAGTATGGTGTAATCCTCTTTAATAAAATCCCTGTGTGTGTCCAGGTGTCCGTGTGTGGGTGTCTTCTGGTGAAGTGCGCATGTGCGGAGCACGGTGCGATGCGCGATATTACTGTTAGAGAAAGTTAGAGGCATTTTACGGAAATACAAACCAGTATTACTGCGAGAGGAAATTAAAGGTACACAATACAGTGACGCATATTACAGCCACATACAAGCCAGTATTACTGTCAGAGGAGATTAAAGGCATATTACCGACGCGCACGCTTGTATTACCGGCAGAGAAAATTAAAGGTATATTACGGACGTACAAGCCAGCAGACGTACAAGACAGTATTACTGTCACAGAAAATTAAAGACACACAATACACGGCGGCAGCACACGAAGAACGGTCTGCTCAGCAAGTAAACATCAACAAAAGAAAGCCTGAAAGACAAAGAAAAATAAGAACAAAAAGAATGAGGTGAAGGTCCCTTGCCATTTAATATAGACTGTTCCTACTAATGTTTATGCACTACTGTTCTAGCGCCCGTTATTGTAAAGGGGCATAATGACTAGTTAGATATAATAAAGAAAAAGAAAGCAATACTTATCCAAGGCAGATTTCAGTTAGTGTATGTACTTACATAGTTAGGTTGAGCAGAAAAGAGTGGTGCTGTCTGCAAAACAAGAGAAGAGAGAATGATTGACTGAACTTTATTGAGCCAGGTACCAAATTGCTACAACTCACATGTAGACTACAAAGTGAATAAAAATAAATATGAAAGGTGGATTGGATGTCTATGACCTTCAAGAATGAAGTTATCTTGATACTCATTGATTCTCCATGATGTAAAGCCTTCCATTTTTTTGACCTTATGCCTTGTTTGCAAGTAAGTTTCAAAAACAGCAGCACAACAGACAGCAGCAGTAATGTGGCAAATAACAGGAAAAAGGCCTTCCTAGGTGCATCACTTTGTCATCATAAAAGTAGTCAACATACAGGACATGACCCAGAAATAAACTGCTCAAAAAATTAAAGGAACACTTTGAAAACACATCAGATTTCAACGGGAAAAAATCCCGCTGGATATCTATACTGATATGTTCTGGGTAATGTGTTAGGAATGAAAGGATGCAACATCATTTGATGGAAATAAAAATTAACAACCTACAGAGAGCTGAATTCAAAGACACCCCGAAAATCAAAGTGAAAAAATGATACAGCAAGCTAGTCCATTTTGCCGAAATTTCATTGCAGCAACTCACAATCGTACTCAGTAGTTTGTATGGCCACCACATACTTGTATACATGCCTAACAATGTTGTGGCATGCTCCTAATGAGACGATGGATGGTGTCCTGGGGGATCTCCTCCCAGATCTGGACCAGGGCATCACTGAGCTCCTGGACAGTCTAAGGTGCAACCTGGCAGCGTTGGATGGACCAAAACATAATGTCCCAGAGGTGTTCTATTGGATTTAGGTCAGGTGAGTGTGGGGGCCAGTCAATGATATTAATTTCTTCATCCTCCAGAAACGTCCTGCAAACTCTCGCCACATATAAGGCCAGGCATTGTCATGCACCAGGAGGAACCCAGGACCCACTGCACCAGCATAGGATCTGACAATGGGTCCAAAGATTTCATCCTGATACCTAATGCCAGTCAAGGTGCCGGTGTCTAGCCTGTAGAAGTCTGTGCATCCCTCCATGGATATGCCTACCCAGACCATCACTGACCCAACACCAAACCAGTCATGGTGAACGATGTTACAGGCAGCATAACATTCTCCACGGCTTCTCCAAACTCTTTCACGTCTGTCACATGTCCTCAGGGTGAAACTGCTCTCATCTGTGAAAAGCACAGGGTGCCAGTGGTGGACCTGCATATTCTGGTATTCTATGGCAAATGTCAATCAAGCCCCATGGTGCCGGGCAGTAAGGACAGGAACCACTAGAGGATGTCGGGCCCTCAGGCCACCCTCATGAAGTCTGTTTCTGATTGTTTGGTCAGAGACATTCACACAAGTGGCCTGCTGGAGGTCATTTTGTAGGGCTCTGGCAGTGCTCATCCTGTTCCTCCTTGCCCAAAGGAGCAGATACTGGTCCTGCTGATGGGTTAAGGACCTTCTATGGCCCTGTCCAGCTCTCCTATAGTAACTGCCTGTCTCCTGGAATCTCCTCCATGCCCTTGAGACTGTGCTGGGAGACGTAGCAAACCTTCTGGCAATGACACATATTGATTTGCCATCCTGGAGAAGTTGAACTATCTGTGCAACCTCTGTAGGGTCCAGGTATCACCTCATGCTACCAGTAGTGACACTGACTGTAGCCAAATGCAAAACTAGTGAAAAATCAGTCAGAAAAGATGAGTAGGGAAAAATGTCAGTGGCTTCCCCTTGTTAAAGCATTCCTGTTTTGGGGGTCATCTCATTGTTGCCCCCCTAGTGCACCTGTTGTTAATTTCATTAACACCAAAGTAGCTGAAACTGATTAACAACCCCCTCTGCTACTTAACTGACCAGATCAATATCCCAGAAGTTTCACCGACTTGATGCTATACTCTGATTAAAAAGTGATCCTTCAATTTTTTTGAGCAGTGTATATATAAATATATATAAGGCCAGTACTAAAAGTGCCAGAGAGTTGGCCGAGTCTTGGCTATCAGATGAAAACGCCATCAACAGACACTTGGACATAAATCCAGCATATGCCAACTTAAGAAGAACATGTACACAATAAATAAACTATACAACCCCCCCCCCCCTTGATCATACTGACTTAGTCACCTCCACCCACCCCCCACTGAATGTGTTGCTATATATTGCCTTTGATTCTTGTAAGTCTAAGCATTATCCTCTGATGAAGACCCCTGATAGGGGTTGAAAGCTCAGGAATAAAAAACTATTCTTTTTTCTCCCTTCGTGGATCTCCAGCTGCAAATATGCAAACCGTATCACAGACCTTCTCTTCCATTCATATATATATATATATATATATATATATATATATAGTCATTAGTCATGCATGGGCACCTGAGGATCACCTTCATGGTTCAACCAAGGCATGCAATACCACTTCAAGACAAAAGAGGGCAGTGTCGCTAACGGTCTTGTCTCTTCAGTCTGCAGCTCTAAGAAGATGCCCAACAAGTATACAAAAACAGACATTGCCTGAAGAAGATGCTACATTTGGATATGAAAACACAAAATTTGAGATTACTTTTCAAAGTAATGCTAGGGCATAGAGTTTTTGTTTGGTTGGTTATGTGGTGCCATCACTCACTTGTTTTTCTTTGATATAAGATTAAACTGGATGTCCTGGTTGGCTCTCCAGTTACTCCCCTGAACATTTCTGATTTACTTCGATTACAATATCTATCTATCTATCTATCTATCTATCTATCTATCTATCTATCTATCTATCTATCTATCTATCTATCTATCTATCTATCTATCTATCCACAAACAGGTACATATACACACACACAGTCATTACTTCTTGCCTCAAGAAGGGGCCTGAGTTGCTGCGAAACCTTGCATATTGTAATCTTTCTAGTTAGCCAATAAAAGGCATCATTTTGCTTAACTCCTCACTACATTCATAATGGCTAACATGGTACAACACCCTAGTACTACACACACAGTGAAATATTCTGAGAATGTCAAAATTTCGATGTATTTACATATTTTACGCAACAATTTGAACACTTTAGGAGTGATTTCTGGTTGGATATTGTGGACATGATTACTCAAAAACAAAATTGCTCCTTCCAAATGAAACTATGCACAGAACTGCACAATCACTCCAGTAATTTTGCTCTACAGCGGTAATTATGTATACTTCTGAGGTGACACCTGTCTGTACATCAGGATTTAGCATGAATAAAAACTGGCACAACTATTAGCACTACGACACAATATACGAAAAATGCTTGTGAGTAAAACTGGTCCACTTGCTCAACAGATGCTGTAACCACACAAAACAAAGGTATATAGATTGGGAAAGACTGGTGATTATGTCAAAATATCTAAATCACAACTTTATATAAGAAAAGACATAAAGTGGATACATCATATTTTTTCGATGTAGGGCCCTGCCCTGCTTAGGTGATGAGGTGGGTCACAAAGTTACCTCCATGGTATGATCACGTCATTGTAATGTGTGATGAATTTTCAACATCAGATTCATACTTTTTTACTATTTCACTGCTATTATTTAAGAAATGTAAAGCCTCTCTGCAAGCAAAGAAGATCACTGCTTGTCCTGCAATGTCAATTAGCAAATGCACATAGTGCAGTAAGTAATGCTGTCCTGTACAGAAGGGCTGCATGTCCCACTCATGATAAGAAAAGTCGAGTACTGGCATCTCCTCTAAAGCAGCTGTGTACACACCTAACCCTGCCACCGTGTTGCTATGCCTCTTCTTTCCAGGACAAGCAGAACCACTTTATCTGCAGAACTGTACCTGCTGCCTCTTCCACAACATAACCACAGAACAGGCAGACCATAAAAACAACTGGGAAACACAGACAAATGCATACTAAAATCAAGAAAAGGGCAACTAAGGGTAATCACTGAGCAGTACTTACCATTGAGCTTCCCAAGGGAGCCTGTAAACAAAAAATAACAGAAAAAAAACAATATTTAGATTTCTGCAATATGTTTTCACTTTGGCATAGAGCTTTGAGAATTGAATTTGTCACTGTAGCATATTTCCTGCAAACGCATATTTACACTTCAGGAAGGACAGTGACTGATTTGGCTTATTTCCAGCATAACTAGGGCTGATAACTTAAAAGGCAAAAGGAAGGTCAGAGGTGTGGAAACAGAATGGCATGGTGGACAAAGCAAACCTTGTGTGCTTCCTTTGATTCCTGCTTTGAATGTTCACTTGGTTTATCAAAAGAAACCTTTTCTTTTATTACTTTTATCATTCTGGTTATCATTTGGATTTGGGGAAGATTTACAAGCACACCCTACAGTCAACAAAGCTCAGATCAAGTTAGAAAATGTACACATGGCGTAACATTTAGGTGTGTTAGAGGGCTGTGCAGGCACTGTAGACCTCAACCGACTCTGTTCAGTAGGTGAGTTCTAGAACGTTCTTAATTCAGTTCAGGGTTGCCAGGCCCAAAGACTGTCTCACCAGAGTTAGGCAAAAGGCTGAAAAGCTTGGACTGGATTGTAGCCCATCACAGAGACAATCTTCACTCACTCTCTCTCACACACACACTGTGACAATTTGAAATTAGAAATTAACATAACAAAAAAAAAAACTTAGGTAATTCTTTCTTGGCTTGAGCATTTCTACCTTTGTGATTTTCACTAAATGGGATTTGGAAAGCAATTCCATTACAACAAATGTTTGGGATGGTAAATTAAAGTGTGACCAGATTTTCAAAGCCCTAAACTGAGACACTTGTGTCGCATGTATGCCCACATATAAAGCCCATCCTCATTTGTTTAATGTCTGTTTTATCACATCATCATGAGAGAGGGATCAGGGCACAAGAAAAAGAAAAAGAAAACAAACAAAAAAAAACACTTTCTCAAGCAAAAACACATGATTCTTTACAGTGGCCAATATGGAAACAAATATATGGTAGTACGGTCTCTTTTTGTCTTTTTCTTGGTCATGCTCACAATGCTGTTCAAATTCAACACAAGTTCTTAATTAAACTTTCCAGGACAGAGTTATGACCATGCTATTATATAGAACACTGAGGAGCACAGGGTGGCATGGTGGAGTTTCATATGTGCAGTTCTAAATATATCGGAATATTTTAATATATTCTTCAGTTATTTAAGCGGGGTGCAAAGCCTGAAATCAGGACTGTCCCAGCCACCGGGATGTCTGGTCACCCTAGTAAATTATAGTGTCAGTGATAGAGGGAATCATTATAATCTGCATGTAATGGAGCTGTGAGCTTTGTTTAATGTAAGGTAAATACTGAGTAAACATTTACATGCTCTATGCACAGCGGTATACACACCACAGGGTACCTCATTCATATCTAGGTAACCTTCTGTTTCCTTGCTAGAATTTTATATTTTTACGGTTACAAAGATCATTTAACTTATTTGTTATGACTTAAGGCATCAGTAGGTGTTAAATGTAGATGTGCCTCTTTTCTTCTGCTTGCAGTCAAGCCTCTGGAAAGACTTCATTAAGCAGAAATAACCCGGTGGTGCAAAGGTATCCGCCTGCACTCAGCTATTAATACTGACAGAGGATTGCCGTCCCATGAGCACAAGCAGCCTGTGACAGTGAGTTCCTACCCACACACGCAGTCTACTGGGGTTCTATGAACATGTACTGAGGATTTGTTTGTCATCAGTCGCAGCTATCGGAGGTGAAAAAGAGGAACATATACAAAATATACAAGGTGGTGTAACTGTTGTTAAGGTAAAATTGAAATAGTAAAGTAATTTGTAGTTGAAGTTGTGCAAAATGCCTCTCTGTTTTAAGACAGACGACTTTGCAAATTCACCAATGCTTTCCAATTGAAGACTTTGAAATTTTAAAACTGTGTTTAAGATATCTCAACAAAAATTAAACTGTCGACAAATTTCCTTGAAGAATAAGTGTGCTACTGCGGTGGGTTGGCACCCTGCCCAGGATTGTTTCCTGCCTTGTGCCCTGTGTTGGCTGGGATTGGCTCCAGCAGACCCCCGTGACCCTGTGTTCGGATTCAGCGGGTTGGAAAATGGATGGATGGATGGATAAGTGTGCTACATTTCAACAAAATTGGTCCATGGAGGGGGCTCCGCTATTTCATGTCGACTGACAGACAGAAAGACAGACAGACGTGGCTATTGGAAAAAGTGCTTTTTATATTACAGTATATACAAAAAAAACAAACTCACCGCAAAATTCTGACCAATGGACAATGGGGTCTGAAAAGGAGAAAGTGATAGAAAATGTATTTAGTGAAAGTGAGAGAGCACAGATGAATACACATTAAAAAGCCATCAATCACCATTTTCTAGCAGCATTTGGAACAGTAAGCATTAAAATTAAAAAAAAGGGAAATAGAATCTGTACCATGTCACATTAAAAGGCCAAAATGTCACACATTGCAGTCCTGCTGTGGCTCTTCAACTGAGAGTTGATTGGTAGAAGTGAATGAATCTGACTGACTTCAGGGCGATTCTTAAGACACTTCACCCATCATACCCATCATCCTTTGAGATCGGTGCGAGACTTTTCTCTTTTAAATTAATCAGGAGATATCCCAAACTCCTATCCTTTTTCTAATAGCTTAGCATGTTGATGGAAAGCAACTGGAAGGTAAGACAGGCTTAAACTTAAACAGGGCACTTCTTACAAGATAGAAATGTAAAGATATAAAACTAACAGGAAAATACAAAAATGTGTAACATAAGCACATATATCTAATGTAATGGTGTTCTGATGGTCAGGACGTTATGGGAGGTGTAAAGGGATGTATGAGTGAGTGGGCTGATGGCTAATGAGTGGAAGAGAACATTAATCATAATAACAGATTGGCTGTTGAGTGTCAAAAATGCAAAGGCTACTGGACAAAGTTAGACCATTTCAAAATGTAGTGAGAAGTCAAAACAAATTAATTGGACAACCAGGAGCTTTTGTTTTTACAAGCACTTCTAAAAATATTGTTGCCAAGTAGCTGTTCTCTAGACATTCAAGCAATGTTATGTGGAAACAAAAAAAGTATATACTGTAATGCAGATGTGGTCTAACCAGTGTACTACACAGCTGAATGATCACCTCTCAACCCGACACATGTTGGCACTATATAAACCAGCTTCCATCCTGCTATCCAACCCTGTACCCTATCAGCATTTTTATTCTCTTCTTAAATCACCTGGTTGCGTAAAAAAATAGCACATTACATGTTACGTCTTTTTCAAGTGTCGTTCTAGCTACGACTCCTTCACTGAGAATTTGATATGTTTTCTTCTTATATGTTCATCTTCAAATATGACAAAAGTCTTCCCATTTTTAAAATTCACTTCAGGTCTACCTGCACTGTAATCTTTTTTGCACTTCACAGTTTATTGTGTTGATGGATACTCTAAATGATGCTAGTATACATAAAATAAAAAGTCCTTGATTGAACAAAATGCTAATTTGTCCAATTTAATGTAATCTGAACATTTAAACATATCTCTCTATTATAAAAGAAAATCATGAAATGAGAAAAGACTATTGCCAAGAGATTTTTTCAAGTTGGTAGAGGGGGTTCTGCCCTCCTCTCAACCATTTCCAGTTAACAGCCCATGGTCACGGTCTTCTCATCTCTCATTCATGTGAATGCTTTTGTCAGGCACAGTTCCTGCACTCTCAGCTCTTATAAATTTTTATGTTTTCCTCACTTTAGTTCCCAATAAAAGAATAAAAGAAGATGTATTATGTCCAAATCTTACTGAAGAATTTTATCCAAAAGGGTTATCAACAGAAGAAATGAGTACACAGGCAATCCTAGCACTGAAAAACGATGAAGTCAAATGAATTAACACGAAAATTGTTGATCGGTTACACGGCAGATTGCTTAAATGCGTATCAATAGACTCTGCTGAAAAAGTTGGTGGTGATGGTGCGGAAGATGAAAACATCAACTTTCAATATCCCGTAGAATATCTACAACCGTTAACACCATCCGGTCTTTCACCAACTGAATTACTCTTGAAAGAAGGATGTATCGTAATTTTATTGCATAATTTATGTATGAGTGATGGGCTATGCAATTGGGCAAGATTAGTTGTATTGAAAATTGGTCGAACAATTCTAATATGTAAAATTTTAACAGGCAACAAGAAAGGTAATGTAGTACATCTTCTGTGGATAACATTAGACACCAAAGGAGATCTTGATATGCCATTCGTATTAAAATGTTTACAGTTTCCCGTTAGAATAACTTTTTCTATGACAATTAACAAATCACAGAGACAAACATTCAAAAAAGTCGGTTTATTTATTAGAGAGAAAGAAACAATATTCACTCACAGGCAGTTATATGTTGCGTTGTCACAATGTAAGTCCAAACACAGAATCAAAATTCAATGTGATATTGACGAAAGATTAATTACAAATATTGTTTTGACTGAAGTTTTACAGTAAAAGTGTTAAGTTTAAAAAGCATTTCCATGTTAATTTCAAAGCCAAACAGAACGAAAACATACAATGCAATGAATACCTCTAATGCAACATGAAACATAATTTTCTTTCAATTTATTACGTTTTACTATTTTTTACTTTGATTAATTACTCACTGTAATGTAAAATAGTTAGTTCTATTATGCATATGTAACAATGCCCATGAAAATAACAATCTGTTTAAATTGTACATCCGCTTCCCCATACGCGAGCGGCAGATCCACGAAGTGGCTAGCGTGTAGCACCTGCCCAGGGGTTGGCGAGCAAAGCCGAGCAGGGGGCAGAGCCCCCTAGTTTATCTAAATCATTTAAATAAATGACTAACAGCAATGTCCCCAACAGTAAATTTTGCAGGACCACAATCTTTTAATATCAGTATTTGTCTCTCCACATGACCCTACCACCCAAGATTAGGACACAGTACAAATGTTTATATGGATTTGTACAACTGAAGGACTGATGGAGGCAAGTGACTTGCTCAGGGTGATACATTAAGTTGTGTCACACACATGTAATTAGGAGGAAGCTGAGTGGAACAAGTGGAGGTAATTATCCGCCAGGCCAGGGTGTGGTGGGGTGCGCTAAACTTTATTCTGTTGTCTCTGCAGGCCAAATACGGGAAAACCTACATGATTTAACAACAACAACGTCATTTCTGCTTCCGGCACCAAGCATGACTTCACTTCCTATTCCTGGACTCAGATGACTTCATTTCCAGTATCATCCTTTAAAGCTGCCATCTTTTCCACCACTAAATCAGTTCAGTCTGGAACTCAACCTATGCATATCAGTGCCTATCAGCAAATCCTATTTGCAGCCAGGGACAATATAAGGGTGGCTGCCCCAAACCTTTCCAGTATATTGAGACTCATTCTTTTACAGTTGTTAGTAGCTTCAACTTCAGTACTGTACCTGCCCAGTGTTGATAACCCCTAATTATGAAACCGCTGCTCAAATCATAATCTGTTTTCTGCATTTCAAGTCAGTTCTTCACCACATTTGAGTTACAGCGGATATGTTCTAAGATTGGCCATTGGGAGCACACAAGTGTAGTGTGGTCTGTCCACAGTGCCACACTTTCAGACAAATTGACATTTAGTGTATACTTCTTCATCCTTGCAGGTTTTCTTATCACATTACTACTTAGGCCCATTGCAGAAATCTAACAGCTAACCGTTTTTTTTAATCAACCCCACTGTTTCTGCACACAGACATTTACTGTACACCGGTTTGTTTTCTATACCAGGGGTGGGCAAACTACGGCCCGCAGGCCACATCCGGCCCGTTGGTCTTTTTAATCCGGCCCGCCAAAGATTGGTACAAAATTGCCGAAATCAAATTATGCCATATGACTGCATTCATTTGACCTTGTCCTGTAATGCCTGGCGTTCCACCAGGTGGCGCATTAGGCGCAGTGATACATTGACTTGATTTTGCGGAGCCCGGGCTACTCTCTGTTATTACTCTGCTACTGCTCTGAACTCATCTGCAACAATGAGTGGGCCAAAGAAAAGAAAAGTTGATAGTGAGTGCCAAGTGTTTAATAAGGAATGGACAACTAAATACTTTTTCACTGAAGTCTGGTCAAAGGCTGTAGGCTATGTCTTATTTGCCAAGAAACCGTTGCGGTTTTAAAGGAATACAAAATCAGCCGTCACTTTTCCACCAAGCATGCTAATTACGCTAACAACCAGTCAACGCAAGAACGGACGGCTACCGCTCAGAGGTTGGCAGCTAGTTTGCAGGCTCAGCAAAACACCTTTATCCTACAAACTGTCATCCAAGAATCAAGCACAAAGGCAAGTTATGTGCTGGCATTCAAATTAGGAAAGACCTTGCAAGTCTTACTCCAAAGGGGAGTTTCTCAAAGAGTGCATGGTAGAGACAGCAGGTATCTTGTGTCCTGAGAGCAAGAACAAATTTGAAAAAATTAGCTTATCATTACAGGACAGTGACTTGCCGTGTTGAGCTAATTGACAAAGACTTAGCTAGCAAGTTAAACAAAAAAGCGGAGTCATTTACATTATATTCCTTGGCACTGGATGAAAGTAATGACATAAAGGACACCGCTCAGCTTTTAATTTTTATCAGAGGGATTAATGACAATTTTGAGATAATGGAGGAGTTTTTGGCCATGGAATCCCTAAAGGGGAAAACACGGGGAGAGGACTTGTATGACAGCGTGTCCGCGGTCATAAATAGGCCAAAGCTACCTTGGAGTACGCTCGCCAACGTTACCACAGATGGATCGCCAAATCTGACTGGAAAAAACGTTGGGTTGCTCAAAAGAATCCAGGAGAGGGTGAAGGAGGACAACCTTGAGCAGGAGGTAATTTTCATACACTGCCTAATCCACCAGGAAGCACTGTGTAAATCCGTATTGCAGCTTGACTACGTAGTGAAGTTAGTTGTAAAACTTGTTAACTTTATTCAAGCGAGGGGACTTCAGCATCGTCAGTTTATTGAAGTTTATATTATAAGACGTCAAGTTTCTTGAAGAAATTGACGCTGATCACCAGGACTTGCTTTACCACTCCAATGTCCGCAGGTTAAGTTTAGGGAAAGTGTCGACGAGTGTGGGAGCTCAAACAGGAGATTATCTCATTTTTGGAGCTACTTGAGAAAGCTGACGATTTTCCTGAGCTGAGTGACACAGATTGGCTTTGTGATTTAGCTTTTGCTGTGGACATACTGACACACATGAATGAGCTGAACGTGAAGCAACAAGGGAAAGACCAGTTTGTGCATGAAATGTACACAAACGTCAGAGCCTTCAAAACCAAGCTAGCTTTATTCTCAAAGCAAATGTCAAACAACTCATTCGCTCATTTCCCCACACTGGCTACGCTGAAAGATGCCCCTCAACTTGTGAAAAAATACAGGAAATCACTGGACGACCTGCATGGAGAATTCTGCCATCGGTTCACTGATTTTGGAAAAGTTTACAAGTCACTTCAGCTGGTGTCATGTCCCTTCACACAGGACCCTGAAACGGCGCCAGAGGAGTTGCAGTTGGAATTGATTGATCTCCAATGTGACACGTCTTAAAGGAGAAGTTCAACTCTCTTAAACTGGATGAGTTTTATGCTTCATTAAGCGCAGCCAAATTTCCAAACATCCAGAAGATGGCACAGAGGATGCTAGTGTTGTTTGGCTCTATGTATGTGTGTGAACAGACTATTAGTGTTATGAACACCAACAAAGCACCCCACAGATCCCAGTTGAGCGATGAACACCTCAGATCTGTTCTGAGAATTGCCACAACAAAACTAACACCAGACTTCGATGCACTGGCAAAAAAGGGTGATCAACAACACTGTTCCCACTAAAAGTGAATGTAAATATTAACACTGTAATGCCTTTTTTATGTTTATGTTAGATATGCATGCATCTAGTGCTGGCCCGGCCCGTCTGTCAAATGTTAAAAGTCAATGTGGCCCGTGAGCCAAAAAGTTTGCCCACCCCTGCTATAGACTCTCCCACAAATGATGAAGTTTGCCTTTTTGTAAACTCTATTTTTGGTCAATATTCTATACACGGGTTCAAATAATAATTTGATCAAAAAATATATTCTCTTCACTGTTATTTAATAAGATAATGTGTATGTGTTCTAAATTGTTTACTGGTTACCAGTGGCGGACCGTGCATTTCACACCTAGGCCTTCAGTAGTGCTCCGTCTGAATCGACCCGCCCCTCAAAAACTAATTTATGGTTATAAAAACCATCTTAATATGCAGAAATACAGTATAAAGAGCCGTTGCATCGCAGATAGATAACTCCTGTAGCCACAATAAATGCCTTTATTGAACAGACAAACCAGGGGTGAACAAGTTCCTTTCTACTGCAGCTACAGCTGCGACACACATAAAAAACATCAATAATAACTCATAAACTTGCAATATTATTTAGGAAAATCGCAACATTTTACTCACCAAAAATTCGGATTATTTGTAAACAAAATCCATCCTCCTCTCTTTCCTCAAAAACAGTTCAATTACTCTGTCGTACAGATTATCCGTGCGCTTCAGTTCCATCACGAAGGCCCCTTCTATCGTCATCAAAGCTAATGCTGAAAGTCGAACCTGCCCTGTCGTATTTCTGGCATAAGTTTTAATTCGCTTTAGGGTTGAAAATGTCCGCTCGACAGAAGCAGTGGACACGGGAATGGTCACCGCCAAACATACCAATGTGTACAGCTGCCCCATGCTCTCATTCAGATTTTTCTGATGAAGGAAGTCAAGGAGATCAGTGGGAGATTTTCCTGCAAAATCATCCATGGCATACTTACACCATCCTATCCAATCAACGGGTCTGAATACGGTGACGTTGCCGTATGCCTGCTAGAGGGCCCTAGTGACACCAACTCAAAATCTGATTGGTTGAAGCAACAGTTTAATCGACATTTATTTTGTGTTAGAGGGCCTGCAGAACGGATTGTGAAGGCCTCCGGGGGGAATTCTGTGACTTTGACCCTGCCTGGCAACAAATGATGGCTGAAATGTGATTGGTTAAATGCTTTAATACGAAAATACATGTCTGGAAGCAGGGGCAGCACAACCATCGGAAAAGCTATGAAAGGAAGCGGACAGACTATTTGGAATTATTTAATAAGTATTCATGGACAAAATATAATTTACATCCATCCATCCATCCATTTTCCAACCCGCTGAATCCAAACACAGGGTCACGGGGGTCTGCTGGAGCCAATCCCAGCCAACACAGGGCACAAGGCAGGAAACAATCCTGGGCAGGGTGCCAACCCACCGCAGTATAATTAACATCAGTTTGTGATTCAGATATTTTTTTAGGCCAGCAGAGAAGGCCTTGCAGGCCCTGACGGTCCGCCACTGCTGGTTACTACAGAAGAAAGTTACAACAAACCTTTTATATTGAGATAAACCACTGTCATTTATCAGATCCACAAGTTGTTTTCCTGTGTTCCACTCTGTACTACTTCTCCCAGCCAATTTTTGGGTAATTAAACACACAACATCTTCCATTAGGGATACAAAGGAAGGAGTTGCATAGAAATCACAAGGGCCAGCATGTAAAGCATTCCAGCTTCACCTTGGCATTTCTAAATGTACTGAAATATTTTGGTATACTTCAGTTATCTAAGCGGGGCACATAGCCTAAAATCAAGACTGTCTGTCACCGGGATGTCTGGTCACCCTAGTAAATTATAGTGACAGTGAAATAGGGAATCATTATAATCTGCACGTAATGGAGCTGTGAGCTTGGTTTAGTGTAAGGTAAATACTGAGTAAACATTTACATGCTCTGTGCATGCAGTGTACACACCACAGGGTGCTTCACTCATATCTAAATAACCTACTCTTTTCCTTGGTTGCCTTTTATATTTTTACGGTTACAAAGATCATTTAACTTATTTGTTATGACTTTGCAAGGTGTTAAATGTAGATGCGCTGGTTTTCTTTTGCTTACAGTCAAGCCTCTGGAAAGACTTAATTAAGCAAAAATAACCTGGTGTTGCAAAGGTTTCCACATGCACTCAGCTAGATATGCTGACAGAGGATTGCCATCCCACGAGCACAAGCAGCCTGTGACAGTGAGTTCCTACCCACTCACGCAGTCTACTGGTTTTATAAGAACATGTACTGAGGATTTGTCTGTTATCAGTCGCAGCTATCAGAGGTGAAAAAGAGGAAAAGATCCAAAATATACAAGTTGGTGTAACTGTTGTTAAGGTAATTCGTAGTTGAAGTTGTGCAAAATGTCTCTCTGTTTTAAGACAGATGACCTTGCAAATTCACCAATGCTTTTCCATGGAAGATTTTGAAATTTTAAAACTATGTACAGCGTGATCTGTTACCAAAGTGTCAAACAAAATCGGTCCTTCGGGGCTGTGTTATTTCACATAGATAGACAGATGGACAGACAGCCAATAAGACAGACAGACAAGGCTATTATAAAAGGTGCTTCGTGCATCATATACAAATAAAACAAACTCACCGCAAAGTTCTGACCAACAGACATTGGGGTCTGAGAAGGAGAAAATGACAGAAAATGTATTTTGTGAAAGTGAGACAGCAGACAAATGACTACACATCAAGCCCATCATTTTCTTTAACAAGCCATCAATCACCATTTTCTGGCAGTATTTTGAGCTGTAAGCATCCATCCATCCATTATACAACCCGCTATATCCTAACTACAGGCTCACGGGGGTCTGCTGGAGCCAATCCCAGCCAACACAGGGCACAAGGCAGGAAACAAACCCCGGGCAGGGCGCCAGCCCATCGCAGGGCACACACACACACACCAAGCACACACTAGGGACAATTTAGAATCGCCAATGCACCTAACCTGCATGTCTTTGGACTGTGGGAGGAAATCCACGCAGACACGGGGAGAACATGCAAACTCCACGCAGGGAGGACCCGGGAAGCAAACCCAGGTCTCCTAACTGCGAGGCAGCAGTGCTACCACTGCGCCACTGTGCCACCACTGTAAGCATTAAAATAAAATATAAAAAAACATTTAAAGGATGCATTGATTAAAAATCCAGCAAGGGAAAAAGAATCTGTGCAATGTCACATTAAAAGACCTGCTGAGAGTTAATTGGTAGAAGTGAATGAATCTGACTGACTTCAGGGCAATTCTTAAGACACTTCACCCATCATACCCATCATCCTTTGAGATTGGTGCTACACTGCTACACTACAGTTCTGTTGTGGCTCTTCTGTTTGAATAAAATCGATCCACATGGGATGCATTATTTCATGCAGACTGACAGACAGACAGACATGGCTATCGCAAAAGGTCTTTCATGCATTATATACAAAAAAAACAAACTCACCACAAAGTTCTGACCGATGGACATCTGGGCCTGAGAAGGAGAAAGTGAGAGAAAATGTATTTAGTGAAAGAGAGAGCACACAGATATCAAGTTGCACACACATCAAGACCGTCATTTCATTAACAAGCCATCAATCACCATTTTTAGCAACATTTTGAGCAGTAAGCATTAAAATGAAAAAAAAAAACATTTAAAGGTTGTTTTAATTAAAAGAATCTGTACAATGTCACATTAAAAGGCCACAGTGTCACGCATTGCGGTTCTGTTGTGGCTCTTCAATTTCAACAAAATCGATCCACAGGGGCTACGTTATTTCATGCAGACTGACTGACGGACAGACATGGCTATCACAAAAGGTGTTTTGTGCATTATATACAGTACAAACAAACTCACCGCAAAGTTCTGACCATTGGACATCGGGGGCTGAGAAGGAGAAAGTGAGAGAACACATAGATGACTAAACATCAAGACAGTGATTTCATTTTCAACAGCATTTTGAACAGTGAGCAGTAAAGCCCTATCATTGTTTTAACGAATTCAGCATGCCAATGGAAAGCAAAGAAATTAATCATAATAACAGATTGGCTGTCCAGTGTGAAAAAGGCAAAGGCTACTGGGCAAAGTTAGATCATTTAAAAACAAATTCATTGGACAACCAAGAGCTTTTAATTTTCCAAGCACATACTGTACAATACAATACAATACAGTTTATTTTTGTATAGCCCAAAATCACACAAGAAGTGCCACAATGGGCTTTAACAGGCCCTGCCTTTTGACAGCCCCCCAGCCATGACTCTCTAAGAAGACAAGGAAAAACTCTTGTAGGGAAAAAAATGGAAGAAACCTTGGGAAAGGCAGCTCAAAGAGTGACCCCTTTCCAGGTAGGTTGGGCATGCAGTGAGTGTCAAAAAAGGGGGGTCAATACAATACAATACACAGTACAGAACACAAGTAATCCTGAATACTGTATAATAGTGCAATAGAAATATTACAAGTACTGTACATAGCAGAATTCAACACTAGATGATATCACTTAATACAATTTGGATTTATGCACATCCAATGGCATATCCTACTGGCATTTTTATCTCCTTCTTAAATGATCTGGTTATGTATACTAACAGGACACTAGGTGTTATGTCTTTTCCAAGTATCATTTTTTAGGCTACATCTCCATAATTCTGCATTTGATATGTTTTCTTCTAATGTGTTAATCTTCAAACATGACAAAAGTCTTTCAGTTATTAAAATTCAGTTAAAAATTCATTCTTCCAAACAATTTTGGGGTAATTAAAACATTCAGCATCTTCCATTAGCTAGTCGACTAGGATACAAAATAAAATGCTTCAAATCACAAGGGCCTGTATGTGAAGCAGCTCAGCTTCACCTTCAGTTATAGAAGATGTGTGCTGCTTTTCTCTGCTTTTGATCCTTGGCTTCTCCTCAGTACAAAGTCAAGCTTTGTTTTATGTACTCGCTGCCATATTTGCTGCCCATCTATGCAGACACTTCATACAAAAGATGAACTGACGCACTTACTGCTGGTGTCTGGAATGATATGGATGCCACATCTACTGCCCCGTTCACATTTATAGTATCTACTTTGCAGATGGGAATCCGGTGTTGATACTGGAGAAAGTTATCCCCATCCCAAAGCACCTAAAAAGAATACACAAACACATAACTTACACAAAAGACACTTTTGTTAATAAGATCATGAGAGTCCTGGGGGTAGATGATAAGTTCCTTCCTAGAGGCCTCAATTTAAAGGTTAACAGAACTGAAAAAAACTAATTTACACACAAGTATGGAACTAAAAGATTCAGAACAGCACAAGGTACAACCTCAGGATATGTGGTCCTACACAAAACAAACCTACATACATACATACAGTCAGGTGAAAAAGTAAGTTTACCCTGTGAAATGTTTTTTTCTTTTATAACATATGTGGACTTACCAAGATTTGATCTTCATTTAAATAGTATCTATAGGTAAAGGTGATATAATACAACAAACAGCATGACATATTTAAATGTTGCAGTCTACTGTATAATTTAAACAAACAGAAATGCAGATTTTGCAGGTGGAAATAGCATGTACACCTCTACATTTATCACCACCTCAAGTACATAAAATTAGAATTAGGTGCTAATGATTAGAAGATCATTACAAAGGACCTTGAAAGAACAAATCTTAAACCTCAAACATTTATTTTGGTTTGCTTTTTGCTTTTAAAGTAATGTATGTGTTACCACCAAACCTAGGCAGGAAGAGCTCTCCAAGGCCTTCAGAAAGAATGTCACAGGTACCTATGAGTCTGGGAAGGGATTTAAAAAAGATCTTCAAACAATTAGAAATCATCCATTCCACTATCCGGCATATCATCTACAAGTGGAGAAGATTTCAGACAACTGCTAACTTGTCCAGGCCAGCAAGTTGAGCCCAAGATCAGAGCTCAAGATTCTGAAAGAAGTCTCTGAAAAGTTCAAAATTTTATCACGGGACCTATAGGAAGCTCTTGCCAGTGTTGATGTCAAAGTGCACAAGTCCCAGAAGTCACCATTGAAAAGAGGCTTCATAAATAAGATCTGCATGGGAGATATGCTAGAAGGAAACCTATGCTGTTCAGAAAGAACATCAATAAAAAACTAAAGTTTGCCCATGAACACCTAGGCAAAGACCGGGGCTTCTGGAACAAAGATAGTTATTTAATAACAGAAGACATGTTTGGCAAAAGCCAACGATAGTATTTGACCAAAAGAACCTGATACCAACTATAAAGTATGATGGTGGAAATGTTATGGCTTGGGGTTGCTTTACTGCATTACAGCCTGGACAGTTGACCATCACAGAATCCATTATGAATTCTTCATTATACCAGAGGGTGATTAAGGATAATATGAAACCATCTGTCAGAAGAGTGAAGCTCAAGCAAAAGTGGACGATGCCAGAAAACAATGAATCTGAACATACTGGAAAATCCACCAAGGAATTGCTGGAGAGAAAGAAAGAAATGGAATGGAATGACCAAGTCAAAGCCTGGATCTGAATCCCACTGAGATACTATAGGGGGATTTCAAAATGGTCTGTGTGTGCATGACTACCCCCCAAATCCAACCCCCCAACATCACACAGCTGAAAGAATTCTGCACAGAGGAATTGGAAAAAACAGACTGGCAGACCGTTATAGAAAACACCTGCTTGAGGGACAATACCAGCTATTACAGCCAAGGGTGTACCTGTGTTTCCACAGACAGAAAGGGCATATCATCTGTACAATATTTTCTGAGTAAATTATTTCAAAATCAGTTTTTCTTGGTATTTTCTTCACCACACTATATCACTTTTACCTGAAGATGTTATTTATATGAAGGTCTTATCTTGATATGTCCACATGTTAAAAAAGAAAAAAAAGTACATGGGATGTACTTACTTTTATACATGACTGTATGTATGTGCTATAAATTTGCTTAGCATAGGACCATATATCCTGTGGATTATTCTTACTGATTTTGGCCTATATATAAACTGCTCAAAAAATTAAACACAAACACTTTGAAAACACATTAGATCTCAATGGGAAAAAAATCCTGCTGGATATCTATACTGATATATTCTAGGTAATGTGTTAGGAATGAAAGGATGCCATATCGTTTGATGGAATTATCAACCTACCATACAGAAGGCTGAATTCAAAGACACCCCGAAAATCAAAGTGAAAAAATGATGCAGCAGGCTAGTCCATTTTGCTCAAATTTCATTGCAGCAACTCAAAATCGTACTCAGCAGTTTATATGGCTCTCATGTGGTTGTATGCATGCCTGACAACGTCGGGGGGGTGGGGGGGGGTGGATAGGGGGAGGGTTCATGCTCCTAATGAAACGATAGATTGTGTCCTGGGGGATCTCCTCCCAGATCTGGACCAGGGCATCATTGAGCTCCTGGGCAGTCTAAGGTGTAACCTGGCGGCGTCGGATGGACCGAAAGATAATGTCCCAGAGGTGTTCTATTGGATTTAGGTAAAGTGAGCGTGGGGGCCAGTCAATGGTATCAATTCCTTCATCCTCCAGGACATGCCTGCATACCCTCACCACATGAGGCCAGGTATTGTCGTGCACCAGGAGGAACCCAAGACCCACTGCACCAGCATAGTGTCTGACATGGGTCCTAGGATTTCGTCCCGATACCTAATGGCAGTCAAGGTGCCATTGTCTAGCCTATAGAGGTCTGTGCGTCCCTCCATGGATATGCCTAACCAGACCATCACTGACCCACCACCAAACCGGTCATGCTGAACGATGTTACAAGCAGCGTAACATTCTCCACGGCTTCTCCAGACCCTTTCACGTCTGTCACATGTGCTCAGGGTGAACCTGCTTTCATCTGTTAAAAGCACAGGACACCAGTGGTGAACCTGCCAATTCTGGTATTCTATGGCAAATACCAATCGAGCTCCACGGTGCTGGGCAATGAACACAGGGCCCACTATAGGATGTCAGGCACTCTGGCCACCCTCATGAAGTCTGTTTCTGATTGTTTGGTCAAAGACATTCACACCAGTGGCCTGCTGGAGGTAATTTTGTAGGGCTCCGGCAGTGCTCATCCTGTTCCTCCTTGCCCAAAGGAGCAGATACCGGTCCTGCTGATGGGTTAAGGACCTTCTACGGCCCTGTCCAGCTCTCCTATAGTAACTGCCTGTCTCCTGGAATCTCCTCCATGCCCTTGAGACTGTGCTAGGAGACACAGCAAACCTTCTGGCAATGGCCCGTATTGATGTGCCATCCTGGAGAAGCTGCACTACCTGTGCAACCTCTGTAGGGCCCAGGTATCGCCTCATGCTACCAGTAGTGACACTGACCGTAGCCAAATGCAAAACTAGTGAAAAAACAGAAAGAAAAGATCAGGAGGGAAAAATGACAGTGGCCTTCACCTGTTAAACCATTCCTGTTTTGGGGGTCATCTCATTGTTGCCCCTCTAGTGCACCTGTTGTTAATTGCATTAACACCAAAGCAGCTGAAACTGATTAAGAACCCTCTCTGCTACTTGACCAGATCAATACCCAAGAAGTTTCACTGACTTGATGCTATACTCTGATTAAAAACTGTTCCTTTAATTTTTTTAGCAGTATATAAATAAATCTCTAAGACTCTATTTTAGCAGCATTTGACCTAAGGCAGGAAACACCTTTAATAGGACACAATTTGATGAACAGAGACACACACCCACGCACAACCGGCCAGTCTGGTGTTGCCACTTAACCAGACACAAACATCTAGGGGGATGTGAAAGGATTACTACAGGACAGGGTTCAAATAATTATTAATGGTTACTTATGGTGAACAGCTGCATACACACTATTCACTTTAGTTTATTACCCTTGTGATGGTCCACTTTGGTTTTTCTGGTGTATCATGTTTTGTGGTTATGTTGCATTTCATTTTTTCTGTTATATTTTTTACTTACTATAACACATGGGAACATGAAACTTAAGAAATAACAGCCTTCTAGAGAAATGAAAGACAGGAAATCCTCAAAGAGTAAGTGCGCAGATTATTAGACATAGCAGTGACAGAATTCTGTTGCCCTCTCCTGGCAGCCTCTGCAACCGACAGGCCCAAGCACTTAACAGAACAGGATGTCAGCAGTGGTGCAGTAGTAAGAGCTGCTGTGTGAAAAACAACTGCAGGAAACAACAGCCCATGAAGTCAGTCACTGCATATGAAACTAACATCTTAACATTTTAGTCATGCAGTAGTAATCTTAAAAACCTCTGCAGTTTGCCTCTCAGGCCCATATGGGTGTGGAGGAGGCTTTGATCTACTGTACATGCTCTACAGAGCTTACCATTCTGTGTCATTGGCCGGGGAAAAAAGCTCAAGGCTATGTTTCTTGACATTCTCCTGGATCATGGACTAACTGACCTTTCAGAAATGGTGGAGTGTGGTGGGGCACCTTAGATAACTGTCCTGTCTCCCTGACTGTGCACAACGGCCTTTCAGTATAATATGAGGGCTTGCCATCTACAGAAATTCTCAGATGACTCCATCATATGCTGCTATTAATAATGGAGAAGAGTCAGAGTACAAGAGGTTTGTGAAGGACTTTGTCTTGTAGTGCAGGGAGAATCACATGCAGTTCAGTGTCAGCAAGACAAAGGAGATGGTGGTGGACGTCTGGTATGTTACAAAGCCCATAAGACCAGACAATATCCAAGGGGGAGAACATCATAGTGGTGCAGATCCACAACTACCTGGGGCTTCATATAAACAGCCAACTGGACTGTTCTAACAACCCAAAAACAACAACAACAACATTTATTTGTATAGCATGTTTTCATACAAATGTTGTAGCTCAAAGTGCTTTACAAGATGAAGAAAGAAAAAAAGAAAAAATACAAAAATTAGGCAACACTAATTAACAAAGAATAAAGTAAGGTCCAATGGGCAGGGAGGACAGAAAAAAACAAACAAACAAAAAAACTCCAGAGGGCTGGAGAAAAAAATAAAACCTGTAGGGGTTCCAAGGCCATAAGACCACCCAGTCCCCACTAGGCATTCTACCTAACATAAATGATCTCAATCAGTCCTCATGGTTTTCAGGCTTCACGAGGAGGAATTAGACGATGATCGTCATGTGGACCTCGGGCCTTCAGTCCAGGGACTGCGTGGTGCCTTGATCAGGTGGTGGTGACGCAGTACAATGACACTGTACAAGGAAGGCCAGAGCAGACTGTACTTCCTGAGGACACTCAGGTGTTTTGAAGTATTCAGCAAGCTGCTGGAAATGTTTTACCAGTCCATAATAGCCAGTGTGGTGTACTAGTTTGTGGTCTCCCGAGTAAGCAACTTGATTTCAAATGACACAAAAGGCCCAAACACACTTATCAGGAAAGCTTTCTCTATCACAGGGCTAACCCAGGACACACTGAAAGCTGTTGTGGAGAAGACAATGGTGGCAAAATTGGATGCCATCATGAAATGCCATCCAGGAGGCTCCCTCTAGGAGCACTTCTAGCTACAGGCTCATTCCTCCATGGTATACTAAAAAAGCACCTCTGGGGGTCTTTTTTGCCTGCTGCTATCGGGCAATTCAATGTTTCATCCTGATGTCTCAAACTAAATACTCTAAGCTTACTTCTATTCATTTTGATAAGTCTGCACAATATATATTTATCTATTTATTGATTGATTGTAAGATTTGTCCAGTGAGACTGCATCTTTGTTTTTTTGTTTCTGTTGTTGTTTGAAACTATATTTCCCCTTGGGATTAATAAAGTATATCTAGTGTTATCTAGATGAGTTTCTCAGCGTGTGTAATGTAAAAAATAACCCATTCATGCACACCCTAACACTCACTCAACCTGAGCCAAACAGATGCCAAAAAGATATTTCAAATATGGTCAACTAAGTCAAAAGGTTTGTCAAACAAGACAAATTAACCACATAAGTTAAGAGATGAATTCTTAAATCCTATGCCGGTGTCAGCCCCATGCTGAAAAAAATGCATGCTGAGACTCACCCCAGTCGAACTGAAGAAGCACACCGAAATTAATTCAAGAATGAACAACAACATTATGTGTGACGTCAGCCATCACACCTGAAGGCTCCAAGAAATAAACCAATTTAAATCACTTACTGTGTAAGAATCTGGGTTGACCAGAAAAGTAAGAGTGAACAGAGAACCCTGCTGGACAAAGTCTTTGTAAGTCCTCTCCTCACTGCCCCATGATGAGTTATTACAGGTGTTACAGACCACATATTTATCGCCGCCTTCATAACGAGGATTAAAGTGGAGTGCGTTGTCCGGTCCGCTTTTGAAATTGATGTCAAACCTATGAGAGGAAAAGAATTCGATACCATCATGACTCATCTAGCATGCACGGCCACTGTGAAACATGTGGTTATAATATTGACTCTTTGAAAAGTTTCCATGCTTTAATTTACTGATCCTGCATTTACTGCTCTAATCAAACAGAATGACGCTCACTTACCTGTCGGCATTAGGCAGAACCCTGCCAGTGATGGTGATCACCTTCCCCTCACAAAGGCCTCCTGGGATGGAACCAGAGAAAGGAATTTTCTAGAACAGAATATAAAGCAGAGAGAAAAAGGTTGGGATCACTCGCTGATTACAGCACATTGCCACACCCACTACACAAAGACCCACTCGGATTGGGACCCGAGTGCAGCCGTGCATTGGGTTACACCCCAGCACCACACGGGAACAGAGTGAGGTTTTTTTTACAGTAGCTGGAGTGCCAATCCTGCCACCAACCCCCAAATGTTCTGTTACAAGTTGGAGGACCTGCTTGTAGGCCTGGATGCAGATTAATGTCATACCCAGGATGGAGCAATTGCAGGATAGCGGCCCAACAGAGAAGAGTCACCTCTAGCGTTTATGGGATTTCAACTAGCAGCCTTCTAATTTTCGGTGCACATCCCTAGCTTTAGAGCCACCACTCTTCCCTGAATACAAAGCAAAGATCTATAAAATATTTTTTAATATTTTCCATCCATTTTCAAACCTGTTTTATCCAATTCAGAGTTGAAGGAGGAGAGAACTTACCTTGCCACCCCGAGGTGGAAGGGAGGAACAGACACTAGAGAGTCAAAAGCGCTATGTTTGCTGTAAATCTAAAGCAAAATTACCTCCTAAAATTCAGGAATAATAGAGGCTTGGAGAGCTAACAAAGGTTAACCAGGGCAAATGTGGCACTAGGACAGGAGACAGGCATGGCAAAAAAGAGAAAAAAAGCCGTCAATACCAACTGCCCAACTACCAATATGGGCAGAAATGGACTATTAGGAGCTCATAACCTCAGTCAATGCAGAGTCTGTCCCAAAGCTAATTCTTCATGAAATGTCTTAATGCCCTCCTGGATGCCAGGTGGTAACCTGTAAAGCCTAAAATTAAAGAACAAACAACCCAACAAATGCTAAGGGTGCCTGACCTCTATTACAACATGTCAAGCCATGGTGAGTGATGAAGGCAAGTCAGTGAAACACGTCCTAGACAGAAGGAGGCAGAAGATGCTTTCAAACTTGAGAAAATCATCTCCCTCAAAAACAGAGCAGACTCAGCAAAGGCAGAGCATGGGCTGGGATATGAACCCAGGACTCAACAATTCAGAGTAACAGGGATTGTCAAAGGGGCGGCACGGTGGCGCAGTGGGTAGCGCTGCTGCCTCGCAGTTGGGAGATCTGGGGACCTGGGTTCGATTCCCGGGTCCTCCCTGCGTGGAGTTTGCATGTTGTCCCCGTGTCTGCGTGGGTTTCCTCCCACAGTCCAAAGACATGCAGGTTAGGTGGATTGGCGATTCTAAATTGGCCCTAGTGTGTGCTTGGTGTGTGGGTGTGTTTGTGTGTGTCCTGCGGTGGGTTGGCACCCTGCCCAGGATTGTTTCCTGCCTTGTGCCCTGTGTTGGCTGGGATTGGCTCCAGCAGACCCCCGTGACCCTGTGTTCGGATTCAGCGGGTTGGAAAATGGATGGATGGATGGGATTGTCAAAGAGAGTTGAAAAAGAGTGCAGGCAGGGTAGAATGGGTGGAGAAGAGTGTCAGGAGTGATTTGTGACAGACAGGTATCAGCAAGAGTGAAAGGGAAGGTCTACAGGACAGTAGTGAGACCAGCTATGTTATATGGGTTGGAGATGGTGGCACTGACCAGAAACCAGGAGACAGAGCTGGAGGTAGCAGAGTTAAAGATGCCAAGATTTGCACTGGGTGTGATGAGGATGGATAGGATTAGAAATGAGTACAATAGAGGGTCAGCACAGTTGGAAGACAAAGTCAGAGAGGCAAGATTGTGTTGGTTTGGACATGTGCAGAGGAGAGATGCTGGGTATATTGGGAGAAGGATGCTAAGGATAGAGCTGCCAGGTAAGAGAAAAAGAGGAAGGCCTAAGAGAAGGTTTTTGGATGTGATGAGAGAGGACATGCAGGTGATGAGTGTAACGGGAGTAGCCGACAGAAAAAGAAGAAGACTCTGGAGCTAAGAGGTAGTAACAACCTTTCTTCAATAAAACTGTCACATTCGTATCTGCCACAAACGGACAGAAGTCCTCATTTCCTTCAACTCTTTCAAAAACCGTCCAGAAAATGTACTGAAACAATTTGCTTTACCATGTAGCCTTGTTCACTCTGTTTAAACCCTGGAAGGGAGAAACGGAAATGCTTTGTCAATCTAACCGTGCTTCCTTAATTTCCTTCCCCTTTAACACACATTGTGGTGTACAAACTAAAATTCTCTTACCACTAGGGTTAGGAAATGAAATTGACACTAAAATATAATACAAGGTGAGTCAAAATTACGTTAACACTTATGGTACTGCTATGTATATACTTATATACAATTTTTGTGGACAATTTAAGTGCCACATATGGTACTTATGTTGAGGCAGGTTGAGACATTCCTGTAAATCATCTTGCACATATGAAGTATGTTTTGTGAATAAATTGTTTCCATCATTCAAATGTTAACATAATTTTGACTCACCCTGGATTATCCAGTTACTCAGATCAATTATGATTTGATCATAATTGTATGAACCAAAATGGGGAGGGAAACTGTTAAAAAACCCTAGCCATAACAAAACTTAATTATAATAATTTTTAAAATGATATTAATATAATGATAGTAACTGAAAGAGATGGCTGCCCCGGTAAGTGTGATCTTTGATTGTATTTCCTACACATTACCTGACCTGTAATGCTTTCTTTCTGACAATATAATTTGGAAACAAAATTAAAATAAAAGTTTGTATGTATGCCTTTTTGTTATAAAAACAAGTTACTTGCATTACTAATTTATTTATCACCTCCATATCTCTGAGAGTAGACCAACCAATGCCACACCACCCAATTTTGAAATTCTCCAGAGGAATCTTTGAGAGACTTCTTATAAAACAGGACCTGGGAGTATTTCTGGAACATCAGAAGCACACCTCTGAAGAACTTGATCTTGGACAGATAAGAACATGGAAGCTTCCTTCAGCAGAGCTCTCTGACACCCTGACACCTTCAACTAAAACTCCCATGCAGCCCTTCGGGATTCCAGAGCTATTCATTGTACTAGGACAACATATCACTTGGATGTGAACATCCATTATGCTGACTTTCTGTCTGGGGAAGGAACCACCAACCATCCCAGCTGCGATACCAGACCATCTGCAGCCTCCTTCACAACATGTCAAATAAAAGAAAAATAAGAGTAAAACTCTTGTTTTTTTTTTGTTTTTGTTTTTCGTTCTGTTTATGTACTGTCATTCTAGTTGCCATACCTTCCAGCTTCCTAGTTATTTGTATGAAACTGAATCTTCATACTGTATGGTTCAGTTTCCAATTGCCATTGAACCCAGACTGCAAAACAGCTTACACTTCTTCTAGGGTCCAGGGACTCTTGTTGACTCCTTTTTCGCACAAAAATGGGTATTATACTAAACCAGTAAACCCCCGATTCTCTAACGAATCGCAAATTAACGAATGGCAATCACTCTGTGTTCCATATAATCGTTGGAGGAATGACACATGAAGGAGGGTGGGAGTGTTCTGGGAGGGGATGGAGTTAATTAAATACATATATCCGTAATTATATTAATTAATATGTTTATATTAAAATCGGCTGTCTGTCGTTCCTGTCTTTGGCTTCCTCGTTGTTGGAATACAGAACGTGTTTTATCCATACGGGCTTGTTCCTGTGTCAGTTGAGTTGTGTCTTTCTGGAGCCATGACTTTTTTGCTTGTGGCGTTTGTGAAGTGCGTTGTAGGAGCTTTCGTTTAGTGTGTATATCAATGTGGGCTCATTGTTTTAATTCCAATTGTTGAGCTCCTTCCTTTTGGAGGCATGACCCCCTTGCTTCAGCTGTTTGAGACGCGCGTTGTAGGCACCTTCGTTCATTGTTTTTATCCATACGTTGTCGTCTCTGTATTTCCGTTAGTTGAGTTGTTTCGTTTTGGAGCCGTGATGTCTTCGCTTGTAGTGTTTCCGAAGCGCGTTGTAGGCGCCTGCGTTCATTGTGTTTATCCATGCGGGCACGGTTTTGTATTCTTTCTTTTTGGAGCCGTGACTCCTCTGCTTGTGGCGTTTCAGAAGAGCGTTGTAGGCGCCTGCGTTGATTGTTTCTATCCATGCGGGCTCATTTTTGTATTTCCGTTAGTTGAGCTCTGTTGTTTTGGAGCCGTGAGTCCTTTGCTTCTGCTGTTTCAGAAGCGCGTTGTAGATGCCTGCGTTCATTGTGTCTATCCATGTGGGCTCGTTTTTGTATTTCCATTAGTTGAGCTGTTTCGTTTTGGAGTCGTGACTGTTTTGCTTCCGCTGTTTCAGAAACGCGTTGTAGGCGCCTCCGTTCATCGTGTGTATCCATGCGGGCTCGTTTTTGTATTTCCGTCAGTTGAGCTGTTTGTTTTTGGAGCCGGGACTCCGTTAGCTATACGGCGTCTACTGTTAAGAATTATAATCGCACTTACGTTTAATACGGAGCGCTCGTGTATTGTTTCTTTCCATCTGGTGCCGTTTCTGTGTTTTCTGTGGCTGGACTGTTAATAATGTATTACTGTAATACTGTAATGTGATTCTAATATGCTGTGTAGTCTGGACCTTTGGGGATTCTGTACTGTAATACTGTAATGTGATTCAAATATGCTGTGTAGTGTGGACCTCTGGGGTTTCCGTACTGTAATACAACCTTCGAATCCTCTCGTTTATTTTTTTGCTTTGTGGCGGGCTCGTTGCAGTGCGTCAGTGCGCATGCGCTTTTTTGCTCTGTGGTGGGCTCGTTTTTATTTTTTTGCTCTGTGACGGGGTTTTATTTTTTTGCTCTGTGGCGGGCTTGTTGCAGTGCGGCAGTTCGTGTGCGCCTCGATGCGCCCTACGCTATTTTTTTGCTCTGTGGCGGGCTCGTCCATATTGTGCGGCAGTGCACGTGCGCCTCGATGCGCCCTGCGCCCAGCGCCCTGTGCCCTGCGTCCATATCCGGTTTACAACCTTCGGTTAGTAATATGGATAAAAGCAGTGTATTGGTTAGCACATGCCATTAGGAATTTCACTGTACTCTGCACATTTGACAATAATGACCCTGGAGGAGGAGGAGGAGGAGGAGGAAGATGGGAGCATGCACTGATACGCCATGTTGCTGCACCCACCACACAATGAACCACCTCAGGATCTTAAATTAGGACCCAAGTGCCGCCATGCAACAGGTGACACCTCAGCACCACACCACTTCAAATGGAATGGAAACGGTGTGAGGCTTTTTACAGTGGCTGGAGTGCCAAATCCTACCACCAACCCCCAAGTTTTCCCTGCAAGTTGGAGGACATGATTGCAGGGCTCGATGCAAGTTAATGTCACACTCAAGACGGAGCAACTGCAGGTTAAGGGCCTTGCTCAAGAGCCCAATGGACTGGAATCACTTCTGGCATTTATGGGATTCAAATCGGTGTCATTCCGATTGCTGGCATAGGTCTCTAGCCTCAGAACCACCACTCCACCCTCCTATAATCAGGGCCGTCTTAACAGCATTATAGGCCCCCGGGCAAAGCCGTGAACTGGGACCCCTTCTTATACGACCACTCAGCAACTCACAACAAACATAGATTAGCATGGGGCCCCTATGCTTGTGGGGCCCCCAGGCCACTGCCCAGCATGCCAATGCATTAAGACGGCCCTGCCTATAATGACCCTGAAAACCTGTAAAGGGATTGTCCAAGCCCCAGCTGGTCTCTGTGTAATTAGTAGGTTCTCCCCATGTTCACATGGCTTTCCACAGGTGGTCTGGTTTCCTCTCATTGTCCAAAGACATGCAGGTCAGAGGAATTGGTGATGCTAAATTGGCCACTGATGTGTGTGGATGTGTGTGTGTGTGTATTCAGCATGTGATGGGCTGAAGGCCTGTCCAGGGATTGTCCTTGTTGATAGTTACTGTGGTTGGGTTAGGCTCCACCTTCCTTGTATGGATGGATATAAAATGCAGAGATCCTACATTTACTTGTTCTTAGGTACGCTTAATACAGTAGCTGATATTTCAGAACTTCTCCTTGAGTAGTAACTTTTCAGAAAGATAGCTCTCCTTTTTACTCAAATATGACTGTTGATTGCTTTATACAAAGCTGGATGACAGATTATGAAAAGCTGTTCAGATTTTGGAATTTCACAATGTGAACTTTAAAGGAAAAGAGCAACTCTGAGCAGGAAACTGTTCCCCACATGTGGCTCTGTGCCAGCTGGGCATATCCAGGTTCGTGAATATTCTGGGTACCTCCGTGTCTTTCTTGATATTTCAAGCACACACGCACCTATGAAAATCTATCTATCTATCTATCTATCTATCTATCTATCTATCTATCTATCTATCTATCTATCTATCTGCACCGGTGGCGAGCGTTCCCACGGCATTCCCGCTACGTAGTAGAGAACACGCGCGTTAAAAGTGCGTGTAGAAGTTTTCTTACACGAAAAAAGCACCTTACAGATTGCAGTTATCCCGATTCAGGTCAATAAGGTCAGACGGGCTATACGTTTTTACCAATACCGCCACGCATTTTCCGTTCTCTGTTTGACCCGCACACACCGCCCTTCTAGCGGAACAAGTTCTTGAGCCCATCACCGCGCGGTAAGCCCTAAATCAGTTCAGATCGTTCCGAACCCCAAGCCCCCGACCTCACCCTCTGCTCAATCCCCGAGTATCCCAGTGAAGCACTTGGTCATACCGGACAGAATATGGGCTGCTGGTTGTAGACGGCCATCGCTGTTACGTCTGCTGCTGGTTGCTTCTGGAGCTTCGTCCGCCTCAGTCTCCGCTTTGTTTCTGAGATTACTGGATTGGGGGCGGCGAGAAGGATGGAACATTAAAGTAACTTTCACTTTCGAGTCACGATTACAGCTGCTTCTTCTTCTTTCATTGTATGCCTCCACATCTATTTTAATTTTCACGATACTTTGTTTAAATGCAACCCAGAATTGTATGTAGTCAAACCAAATGTCACAATGCAACCTTTGTACCAATTGCTTTTTATAAGAATCTTAGGAACTATTTTGCGTAATCCAAAAAATAAAAAAAACTTTTTTTAAATAAATAAATGCTAGTTGCTCGGATGTTACAAAACGTCAGGAAACCGTTGGCATGGTGCAATGTCGATCAACTACGACAAGGACGGCCGCCTAGGGCATCATTTTCAAGTTGACGTTTACTTTGTGCGTCCTCTGACTGCCACTGCCGCATAGGAAAAAAGAAAAAGGAATAAGAGCGTGAACTGTATTTCGTTTTATCCCCGCAGCGTGTCACAACTGAACGATTTGTAAAACAAAAAAAAAGCTCGCTAATGTAAATAATGTTAACCATATGGGCAGTTGGGCGGGACCTGGGTGGGGGGGTCTACCCGCAGCAAAAAAAAAAACCCAAACTGGAAGTGGTGGGCTCCTAAGTGTCTGGATGGCTGTGTGCGTCTTCTCATGGGCGGGGGGTTAGGGCATCAGCTGGTATACTCTGCTCTGTTCTACTTTCCAGGCCCTTGGCACGCACGGGAAGCAAAGTTTTCTGTTTGATCTTGTCTCACTGGTGACCTACCCAAGTTCCAGGACGTTACAGGCAAAGGGGCCTGAGTTGCCTCGAAAGCTTGCATATTGTAATCTTTTTAGTTAGCCAATAAAAGGTGTCATTTCGCTTGACTTCTCACTACATTCATAATGGCTAACACGGTACAACACCCTAGTATTACACGCATTTACAAATCATCTGTAACCCCTGCACGTTAATGTTTAACTGGTGCGTTTAACACCGAACTATATCTAAAGGTTCGCAATCATCTCATAAGATGTGTCTGTCGCCTCATTTTATTTAACCAACTGATGCTGCCATAAGAGTATACGGGAGTCTATACCCGCCACTCACATTCACTCCACAGATCGGGTAGTTATTTATACCACACCGCTAACTAGAACATCGGATAAAGGAATCATTTTCCTATAAACCCTCTAATGTGGTCTACCTAATTCTGTGAATGAAATGTCCCTATGTGGGAGAAACAAAGACGGCGCCAAAGAATAAATGTAAACGTTTCACATTCCGCATGCCAACAGAGAAGTTCCCGTTTATTTTCAGTGTCAAATGTTAAAAGATCGTTCCAACCTAAGACAGATACATTTAGCAAAAGAGGACAACAACGTATGATCAAGATCATCTGATAAGACGATTCACCAACAAAGTTTTTCTTACAATGATTATCTGTAATCTAATCACCCGAGTCAGTCAGAATGATGTAAACAGTCCTCATATCTGGTCATTAAAAACATGTCTCTATTCAAACCATGTTGTAATGTGTTCAATTTTAACATCATCTTAACTTGCCATTCTTTTCTTTCATAAGCACTGTGACTTTAAAATCATTCATGCTGTTTGTATTGCTTCTGAAGTCAGCTCCTTCACTCCAAAACGTTACGCAAAAGAAACCGCCCGGTGTGATCCGTTATCATCGTGCACGCGCGTCGCTTGACGGTTAGAACTTTTATGAAGGGTATAACATAGGTATGCATTTAATCCGGCATGTGGTGAGGGGTAAATTGAACACGCCCAGGTCCGGGTCGCATGGAGGTAGCGATTAGAGAAGAGTTTAACTGCAGCCTGCGGACGATACGCCAGACTTTTGCGAGGCACAATTGCACCGCGAATCAGAAAAAGGTGCGGCAAGCATTCCACTGAACTGAACGGAAAAATAACGGATCGGTGCAGTTTTAATTAAGCTATTTACTATATAGGTACTTTGAAACAGCGTGGTCTGGTGGTGTAGCCATATCTTGAATGTTCAGGGGCTGAGGTTGTGGATGGAAAAAAGGGAATAGTTGTTATTTACTTCATAATACATAAAGGTTTTAAATCAGGGGTCCCCAACATCGGTCCTGGAGGGCCACAGTGGCTGCAGGTTTTCATTCTAACCCTTTTCTTAATTAGTGACCTGTTTTTGCTCCTAATTATAACTTCTTTTCAATTAATTTAATTTGACTTGCTCTTGAAGACTTAGACCCCTTAATTGTTTCTTTTTCCTTAAATGACAGCCAAAACAATAATGAGATATAAAATGAGACAAGACATGACCAGCAAACTGTGTCCATCATACAATATCTGAAAATAAAGAAAGGTGAAGGTCTCAGGAACATTGATCCGCTCAGGTCCCCAAAACATTTTAACAGTGCTCTCTGCTATTGCACAATGAGAGTAGCCATGGAATTAAAGGACGGGTTTAATTAACAACAAGAATCAGATCCTAATTAAGCAACTGGTTGGAGTGAAATTGGTTGGAGTTTGAGGCCCTGACTTAGTTGGTCTTCTGTTGGCTCACTCACTTCACGTTTCATTTCTGTTTGGATGCCATTTAAGGAAAGAAATGAAGCAATTCAAAAGAGGAACGATGGAGGAATTCAGAGGAACAAATCTTAAAAAGCAAGTCAATTAAAATGAAAGGAAAAGGAGTTAATTAGCAGCAAAAACAGGTCACTAATTTTGAAAAGGGTTAGAATGAAAACCTGCAGCCACTGGGGCCCTCCAGGACTGGAGTTGGAGATCCCTGGTTTAAATATTTTGTGGTAAATTAGAAGTATTACTGCCACATTTCCAGCATTCAAAGATATTGCCAGCTGTTTCCGTTGTTGGGAAAAATTCAGATCACCATGAAATTTCAAGTGTATATATGTGTGTGGGCGGCACGGTGGCGCAGTGGGTAGCGCTGCTGCCTCGCAGTTGGGAGACCTGGGGACCCGGGTTCGCTTCCCAGGTCCTCCCTGCGTGGAGTTTGCATGTTCTCCCCGTGTCTGCGTGGGTTTCCTCCGGGCGCTCCGGTTTCCTCCCACAGTCCAAAGACATGCAGGTTAGGTGGATTGGCGATTCTAAATTGGCCCTAGTGTGTGCTTGGTGTGTGCTTGGTGTTTGTGTGTGTCCTGCGGTGGGTTGACACCCTGCCCAGGATTGTTTCCTGCCTTGTGCCCTGTGTTGGCTGGGATTGGCTCCAGCAGACCCCCGTGACCCTGTGTTTGGATTCAGCGGGTTGGATAATGGATGGATGGATGGATATATGTGTGTGTTTGTATATCTGTATACTTGAGATGTATATTGGAATAATAATAATAATAATAATAATAATAATGTGGTTTGTTCGACTGTGTAGAGCTTTTAAAACTGCGGCCTGTGGGACACTGAATGGTGCGGAGATGGAGCTCAAAGGGGTGGGGTGCAGAGTTCAGAGGGCGTGGGCATATACAGGGGCAGAGTTAGGATTTCAGCCCCGCCCATGTAACGTTATCTGCATTTGCATAGTGAGAGGGGGCAGCTCAGAGTGTGAGAATTCCTAACTCCGCCCATCTATGTGCACACCCCTCTGAACTCTGCACCCCGCCCCCTGAACTCTGTCTCCGCCTCATGTTGCATCCCGCAGAGAAGGCTAGCTGCTCAGTTGGCTAGTTGGAGAAGTTTCTAACTGCAACCTGCAATACCTATGATATAGGCCAGGTAATGCCCACAACAGCAGTCACAAAACGCTCTTTGTGTCAGATAACCCTAATCTTAACCATAGTGTAAAGGGGCCCTAATGTTAACCATAGTCTAATGCAATGGATGTTATTTGACTGATGTTGAGGGTGTTTTGTGATGTTTGGACATTACATGACTGACCTTATAGGTACTGTGGTCTGCAATTACATTCTGTTGGCAGAGGATGCTCATTACAGTAGCCGGAGACCATAAGTGCAGCTGCCATTATAACACTGTAGCAGTGCTACTATAAGTTAAAACTGCATCTCCCAACAGTCCCTGCAGAAGCTCTGATTGGTCTTCTGTCTGGGGTACAGGGGCTGTTGGGGTCAAAGGTGGTCAGAGTGGCTCTTAAAAGGAGGACCGGTGTCCAAAGAGAGTGGAGTGGTTTTTTTTTTAGTTGTATGCTGTGTTCCGTGTACCTGTCTGTCTGCCTTCTGTTGGATTAACCTTACTTAGTCGTTGGATTGTTTCATTTTTGGGGTCTAGATTGTCTTCTGTCTACCTGTGTGCTGAAGACTGAGAGTGGATTAATGGCCTTCCAGCAAGAAAAGGAGCACTCCTGAACCATCCACCTTTTAATGCTCCTGAATTCAAACAGCATTACACCACAAAATGTCATGTTTGCAGTTAATGAATGAATGAAATGAAGAGGATTACAGCAGTCGACTTTAGACGAATAGTTGGAGAAAATTACTGGATTGCTTGCTGACAAGGTGACACAGATTAGTTTTCATTGCCTGCTGAATTATAAGCAATACTGAGTGTTCAGTGTTAGTAATGTAAGCAGCTGATTAAATTCTAACTTGTGTTTATCTTTTTTATTTATGCTATACTTATTTCTTTTAGTTCTCACGATGTTGATAATTTGGTTAATGATCCTACTTTGGTGAACATCTGAATAAACCACCAGTTAAATGAAAGAACTGCTGTGCTCGTGTTTACTGGAGGGATCTGCACTGAGTGTATAGTCCTGTATTGTCACAACTGACACTGACGGACACTGGGGCCCCTCCCCTCATGCCCCTTATTGACCAATGGCCTGCTTTTCCCTACAGACTACTAGCCTGCCTTTACTGGCCTACCACTACAGAACAACTGTCCGCCTCCTCCCAGGCTAGTGATGTACCTTAGAGAATAACAAAAAGAAACTTCTGCAAGTTGACCTTGTGATTTTCTTAAGCTAGCGAATTGCTATACAGTATGTCCTAGCCAGTTTTTTGTAGTTTACACAATGAAAAAAGGACATTCCAATCTGGCTTTCTCTTGTAAATGTACTTGGCTATAACTTATTATTTCAGGCTGTTTTTTCTTCTGTTTTTACAGTATGTTGAAAAAACGAATTTAGTTTCACAGTTTCACAGACTGATTAAACACTTTCAGGTCGTGATGTCTTTATTGTCACCTACTGACCGAAGCATCACTCGAGCACATAGAGGAAAAAAACAAACATTTTAAATATGCAATTCATTATAGTGCCAGTGGTACAGGTAATCCTGTTCATGCATTTCCAATGATGTAAAGAAATCTCACATTTTAATAACAATGCAGTTATGCAACCTGATTTAATGGAGTTTGTCTAAAATTCCCTAAATGTATGTTTGTGGAAGGCATGAGGCTGGGGGTCGGTAATCTGCTAAAATCCATGTAAATATGGAGAGAAAGGGGAAATGTAATAAAAGAAACGATGGAACTAGGATTTGAATGTAGGATTCTGGAAGTGAAAGGCAACAGCACCAGCCACCATCGGTTACTTTGTAATCGTCAATTAATGATCTTTTAATTCCTTGTTTACAAAATATGTGACAATAACCTTGAACTTGAAAACTAAATGTGTATTTGAATGCTCATGTAAACATTATTCTTGTTGTTTGCTAACACTGACAATGTCATCTATTCATTTATTTTCCAAATCCTGAAAGTGTATTTTTCAGTAAACTCTTAAAATACAATTCCAGTAACACAATACTATTGTGAAATAATACAATGATTATTGTAAAATCTTTTTTTTTTTCGAGTGGCAGGAAAAAGTTTCTGCTATTATCTCTAAATAAAATTCTGCTTTTAACTTAATTTGGGTTGTTTCCTTGGTGCATATATTTTATCTAATAATATGTATAATGACCAACATCTGGCCCACAAACTCTCAGAAACTGCCAAATGTAACATTTTTTAGCACAAATTTCTACTCATGGTATGTGCTGAAGGAAACCCTCCATCAAACTGCAAACTACAACTAACGAGGTATCACACCATTGACAAGACCAGTAAAACGAAAAGACAGTTTCCTTTCAGAGATTAATACTGTGTACCAGAAACAGTGTTCCTTATTGTTCTCCTCAGTCTCATGCGCACATATTATTCAAAACAATCAAAAATGCACAAGCCCACACATTGCAAGTTGAGTTTCTGTTTCAGATAGGCAAACAAATCTGGTCATTGTGTGACTTACAAATTTAACGCTGGTACCAGTTCTTGTTTGGAAGAAATACTTCAGATATAACATTTGTATTTTAATATGGTTTGTAAAGTGCAAGCAAATATTCCAGCCTGTATGAACTCTTTAGTGAGCACACCCGCTATGCTGGCAGTCTTCGGGTTCAGTGCCATAGAGTTATGTGCAGGATCTTAATCATCTGTCAATAAACAGCAGTTATGTTACTAACTGACAATAACACGGTCAGAAAAAATCAAGCTTACTACAGAGAAACTTTAGATCAGGGGTCTCCAACTCCAGTCCTGGAGAGCTGCGGTGGATGCAAGTATTCACTCTAACTCTTTTCCTAATTAGTGAACACTTTTTGCTGCTAATTAACTATTTCCCTTTATTTTAATTGACTTTACTTGAGACTCGGACTGCTGAATTGATTATTTTTTTCCTTAAACGGCACCTAAACATAAATTTGATGTGAAGTGAGCCAACAGATGACCAACTAAGTTGGGGTCTCAAACTCCAACCAACTTCATTTCATTCAGTTTCTTAATTTGTAGCCAATTCTCGTTGCTAATTAAACCCATTATTTAATTCCATGGTGCTCATTCTGCCATGGCAGACATTTCCATAATTGTTGATTTTCTTTTTTAGATAGATAGATAGATAGATAGATAGATAGATAGATAGATAGATAGATAGATAGATAGATAGATAGATAGATAGATAGATAGATAGATAGATAGATAGATACTTTATTAATCCCAATGGGAAATTTTAAGAGTGCTGTCAACATATTTTGTGAACCTGAGAAGATCAACATTAATGAGACCATCACCTTTCTTTATTTTCAGTTATTGTGTGATGGACGCAGGATGTGTTGTGTAGAAATCTTCAGAAAAAACAAGCAGAGTCTTCAGAAAGGCAGTCAGAATTTAAGACTTTATTGCACAGAACAGAAAACATTTTCAGAGCACATAAAGCCTGTCTCAGTTCATGAAATGAGCCCCGAGTGTCCAGAGAGCCCTGAATATATTACAGTTCTTATCACAGAATGCCCCCCTTCTAGACTAGTTTCCCAACATCTACTGTATAGAGTCCCCACTCAGTACCTCTACCCATAACAATCACCTGGTGTTCCAGACCTTCTCATAACAATATTCTTGCCCCTGAAGACATCCCCATAATAGTCTTCTTCCCAATAGACCTTCTCATAACAATATGTTTGCTGGCATGACATATTTGCCATCTGGTGATAAGCATCATCTGATTACCGCTGCCTTCATTCTCATAGCCTAATCCTGAGCTGTTAAAATCGATGGCCTTTCAGTTGTTAATCAATTCTTAACAATTAAGTTGAGATCATAAGGACCCATGTATGAAAACTTGACTACCTAATTATAATTCAACTAGGGGCTTCCCCCCCACTTGCTTTGCTCGCCAACTCCCCGGGCCTGTGCTATGTGCCAGCCACTTTGTGTCTCTGCCGTTCATGTTGTGAAGAGGGGGGCTTAACGTACCCCAAGGAGACATGGTTGCTCCTCCGAAACCCCCTCTTAAATGGTAATACAATGGGAAACAAATACAGTTTTTTTTCACCTCCTCTTTGTTCAATCAGCTGCTGGCTTGCTGCTGCTGCCATGCCGCATGATCTGCACCTCGCATGGGGCTTTAAACATTTAAAAGCCTGTACAGCAGCTGTCTTTGTCATCTACACTTTGTCTTTTATTTCCGGCCCCAGGCGTGGTTAAATCAGTTGGTACAAAGTCTTGTCTCACAGGACGTGAGTTCTTGATATTTTTTAGTTTATAATTTAAAAATGGAATAAGAATCTGAAAATCTAACAACATCACATTAAAGTTAGATAAATTCTGAAAAGAATTATACCAAACATATATATGTAGAGGGCGGCACGGTGGCACAGTGGGTAGCACTGCTGCCTCGCAGTTGGGAGACCTGGGGACGTGGGTTCGCTTCCCGGGTCCTCCCTGCGTGGAGTTTGCATGTTCTCCCGGTGTCTGCGTGGGTTTCCTCCGGGCGCTCTGGTTTCCTCCCACAGTCCAAAGACATGCAGGTTAGGTGGATTGGCGATTCTAAATTGGCCCTAGTGTGTGCTTGGTTTGTGTGTGGCCTGCGGTGGGTTGGCACCCTGTCCGGGATTGGTTCCTGCCTTGTGCCCTGTGTTGGCTGGGATTGGCTCCAGCAGACCCCCGTGACCCTGTGTTCGGATTCAGCGGGTTGGATGATGGATGGATGGATATATATGTAGATTTTAAAATAAGCCAGATTAAAGCATGACAAAAAACGTGACATAAAATCATTGCACTTTTAGGCTTAGGATTTTCTATATATATAGAGTAGATAAATGATTACTTGTTGCACTAGCATCCTGTAAGGCTAAGGCTAACATAATAGGCAACTGTGCCAGTGAATGGGCAGCGCGCAGCTTCACTGATAAGGACCAAGCTGCGAACAACCTTGACATGGCACTTCATGCTTGAGAGAAAGAAGGAAAAAGACAAGACTTTAACAATTGCATCTTAAAGCTAACTAATATGTGCTGCTGTATCTTTTTCATAATACATTGTATTTTAATTTTATTGCCTAAGGTACTGATGAACCCTAACGCTTCTAAATGTCATTTAATTGCTTACATGCTTTATGCGCTAGTTTGAGAGCTTACCCTTTACTCACACAAGCAAAGGCCTTGCATGCAGTTTGTTTAGTCTTCTGTCAGTAAGAAGCTCCGCACATGCATTTCTCAAAACAAAGTTTGCCTGCTTGCTTCCTCCGAGAGCATGATGACCCTCTCTCACAGCTCGGCTCACAGAAACTCAAAGCAAAGCAAGTGAGAAGGACAGGCAGGCAACAGGCCTCTCTAACAAAATAAATGGTGTCCTTTTAAACTTGTTTCAGGCCTAGATTTTTCATTGCTAAGAGCACAAAAACTAATAATGCAGAGCATTGATCAAAATTCTCAACAGTTGTTGTTTACGTGTTGGTTCATTTTGTGTGTTAATATTGTTTGGGGGCGGCACGGTGGCGCAGTGGGTAGCACTGCTGCCTCGCAGTTGGGAGACCTGGGGACCCGGGTTCGCTTCCCGGGTCCTCCCTGCATGGAGTTTGCATGTTCTCCCCGTGTCTGCGTGGGTTTCCTCCGGGCGCTCCGGTTTCCTCCCAAAATCCAAAGACATGCAGGTTAGGTGGATTGGCGATTCTAAATTGGCCCTAGTGTGTGTTTGGTGTGTGGGTGTGTTTGTGTGTGTCTTGCGGTGGGTTGGCACCCTGCCCGGGATTGGTTCCCTGCCTTGTGCCCTGTATTGGCTGGGATTGGCTCCAGCAGACCCCCGTGACCCTGTGTTAGGCTTCAGTGGGTTGGGAAATGGATGGATGGATATTGTTTGGTTGCTAATTAAGGAAAAAAGAAATAATTAAGGGGCCTGAGTCGTGCATCAATTAAAATTAAGGCAAAGAGCTCATTAGCTTCAAAATCTGGTCACTAATTAAGAACAGGGTTAGAATGAAAACCTGCAGCCATAGTAGCTCTCCAGGACTGGAGTTGGAGACCCCTGCTTTAGAAGCAATAGTAACAAAAATTTCAATTTTTTCAAACCAAAAATTAAATTGTTTTGTCAGTGATAATAAACCAATTTGAAAGTACTCTAATTCCCTGTTGATCATTTTGAAAAGTGTACCTGTTATAGTACTTCTAAAAGCAATATTTGAGGGATAGTGAACACTGAAACTGATGTTCTTGGATGACAGAAAAGTTTCTAAGAAGCCAAAGAGCAGAAAAGAGCTCACTGGCCTTGTCCAAAGTGTGGGAAGGTAGCACCACAGGACTTTAAGGACCATCTGGAAAAACATGGGAATGTACCGTGTTCTTGTGTACAATAAGTCACATCTTTATTTACTGTATATTCAAATGTATATAACATTAACATTAACTGTTATTTCCTATTCATTCAAATCATTTTTAGGATGCATTCTGGCAGTGAGGTGAGTTTATTATGTGGGATTTCCAGGCCATACATTTTTTTGCAAACTCCAACATGCCTCTATAAAGAAGCAAATGAAGAAAAAAAATGTTTTACTATTCCAAGATAATGCAATGGCACCTTTTATGAAATCACAAAAATGACTAAAAACAGTGTCTTGGAAGAGTCAAGGCAGTAATAATATCATGCCTATAAAAGTAGCTTAGGCTTTATATCACTGGTCAACTAAATGACTAATAACTGGAACTTAATTACAAATTAAAACATGCAGTCATTTATTCTAGTTTTTATTTGACAGAATAAAATAAAGCACCAATCAGCTTGGAGACTATTTTGCTTACTGTATTTATTTTATATTTGAAATAATAATGTGAGCCACGACTAGCGACTACTAAAAAAGCAATATAGATTCCTGCATTTAGTGTTTAATTTTGATGCAAGCCATGGAGGATGACATTCTCTTTCTAAAGACTGCAGTGGACGCAATCGCTTCCATATTTTTTGTTTAATCCAAAATAATGTGGGCTTTATGTGTATTGTAATTGTGCACCGCAAACCACTGTGAAAATCAAGGGCTTCAGTGCTTAACTGACTTGGGTTCAGTCTCCGGCGTCAGCATATAGCGCTATTCTTTAATCTGCTCATCTTCCTAATAAATGTCTTTCTAGCAAACAGAACCTGAACCTTAAAGCAAAGCTGTGCTCGTCTTCAATAATCTCAGGAGTTCATGAAGTCCTGTTCAAAGGGCTATTTCACAAGGTCAAAAGTGGGGCTGCTTCAGTGCTTCACAATTAGGATCGGCCCTCATAACCCAGTCCGGAGACACCATCCTGAGAGGCCTGTGGCTCACACTGAGTCTATGCATTGCTACAGACCACAGCATAGGGTGACCAAATCAGATGTTCTGGCTCATACCCAGTTAAAGCTGCAAGAAATTAAAATCAGATATGGACGTTTTTTGAATATCAATCTTGAATCCGCAAAATGACTGAAAATTAATTAATCAGGCAGAAGCAATTTAATAGGAAACTAAGAATTGCTGAAATATGATAATTGCTGACACACTGACTTCTGACTGTTTATATTACTGAATGTCTGTGAATCCTTCAGCTCACTAGTGCTTAAGAATCAAACCTGAGGACGCAAGAAATGAGTCAGAACTGGAGGGGACAGGATGTAGTGAAAAAATAATTGTCTGCAATGTTACATCAGCAAAAAAAATGGCAGAGAAGATTATTTTTTTCTTAAGACACTGAGCTCCTTGAATGTGGGTAGTGATTCCTCACATCTTCTACAACTCTGTGATGGCCAGTGTGATTATCTATGTGTAGTGTGCTGGGCTGCTAACATCAATTCAAGAGAGGCTAATCAACTAGCTAATTAAAAGGGCTGGCTTAGTTATAGGACACACTCTGGAACCCCTGGAGGTTGGAGCAAAGGAGAAAATTAAAACAAAACTGAGTGCCATTATGAACAATGCTACACATCCTCTCTCTGACACACTAATACGGAGGACTTTCAACTAACGTATTAATGGAAGTGTGTCAGTTAATGCTACTAGGGCTCCTTTTTGCCAACAGCAATATGCCTGCATAATGCCTCACTGTGACTGCCAATGTTAGAAGTTTCTTTCTTTTGTAATAGATCTGGTGTGTATTTGGGACGGGTTTGTTGTTTGCTATAGTCAGGGTTCCCAGACTTCCAGAATCGCAGATTGGGACAACCACCATTTTGAGTGATGAAAGAAAGATATTAAGGAACTAAGGAAGACATATAAAGTATATGTAAATAAGTACACATATAAATGAGAACATATATAAAATAGTTACAGAATAATCCCAATAGTACACTTTGAATGATCATTTGCAGCAAACGTACAACAAGCACATGACGAACAGGAACAAACACTGTTGGTAATGTCACCGATGAGGCATAACTATGAAACAAGGGGATGGTGCAAAAGTGCCAAGTGCTTTTATTTTAAAACCAACAAAACAGTGTCCAAATAAATAGTGCAGTGTACCAAATCCTTAAATAAATAATCCAGCAAAAACAGGTGCAAAGTGGAGGTAAAAACAATAAATAAATCCTTTAAAACAATGGCTGGAAGCTGTCCTTTGTACCACCAAGCCCAGTGCATTTTTTAACTGGTGACTCCCCTGCTTCTCCCTTCTAGGCTATGCACCAGGGGAGCCACCCTACATGCAGCTGACCTTCTCACTCCGTTCTGATCTGGAGGCTTCCCGATCCCTGGCTTCGGTTCCGCACTCTCCAGACCAAGACTTAGGTTCCCCCAAAGGCCAGGACACTCATGCTGAGGAATCCATCTCCCAAGCCTAGCAACTCCCGCTGTCTTCCGCGGCGAGCCATCCTTCTTCTGGTCACTCCGCTCCTCACAGAATGCTCAGTGGGAGCGACCACAATCAACTGCCCTAGGTGTCGGCCAAACACCCCTCTAGGGCTCAACTGTCCTGCTGCCTGCGAGCCCATGCTCGCTCGCTCTCTCTCTCACACACACCAGCTTTCTCCTCACTACTTCTTGCCTTCTTCTCTGCAATCTCCGTGTTTCTTTTCTCTTTTCCTTTTTTCCTCCTGCTAGCCGCCTCGTGCTTCTATTTATCACAGGGACGTGGATCAGCTGTGGCAATCAGCAGCCCCCAGGAACAATTACGGATGTGGATGACTCCTTACCTGTGCACTTAAGCAAGGACCGCCCGCATCACGAATCACCGATCCGCCACACTTGCCACGCCCCATTTAAAAAGTGGCCTTTGAAATGAGCTGTGGACCCGCTACACCGCACAGTAGCATTGGTTTGGTGACATAAATTAACTAGGAGTTTGGCCCTCATGCTAAAAAATCTCTAGAAACAAAGGACCTTATCAGCATACCTGAGCCCAAGAGGTGTTTTCTCGGAGCATAATAATGCAAACAAATAAGAAGGAAAAGCAAGCAGTGTAGCATAATAAGAAGAAATGAAACATGAAAGAATAACATTTCGGGTTTTGAACACTTCCACATCATTGATGCATTGAATAGTACGTGAACTTCATGGCAGTCTACAGCCCGCAGCTGACCTGATTGGGCTGTTGGCATGACAGGTCATTTACACAGAAGAAGAAGGTTGAATCTCTATACTGAACCATCTCAGCTCAGAATCAGAGAAGGGTTCAAGAGCAGCAACAGCCTGGTCTACACCACAAGAACAGACAGCCATTGGTGTGCACAATCCTTAACAAGCCATCATTTAATACAATGTTCAAACCGACACAAACGTGGGAGATCGAGAAGGCAATTGTGTCTATTTGGACTCCACAGTTTTGAAGGTTTTTCGGTACTTCAGCACAAGTTGTGGCGCTCTGTTAATATTGTCACACAGTGTCTACTCTCTCTCTCTCCCTAACTGTAACTCTGTGACCTTGGACCTCATATTTAAAATTTTGCACGGATTCAAATATGAAAGAATACAACACCAAAAAACAGAAAAATGTGTACACCAAAAAAAGTCTGATTTATAAAACCTGGCGTATGCTACTCATATGCAATTTACCCTTTATAAGTCAGTGGAGTGGTGGCTCTGAGGCTAGGGATCTGCACTAGTAATCAGAAAGGTCGCCGGTTCGAATCCCGTAAATGCCAATAGGAACTCTGCTCTGTTGGGCCCTTCAGCAAGGCCCTTAACCTGCAATTGCTGAGCGCTTTGAGTAGTGAGAAAAGCACTATATAAATGCAGAGAATTATTATTATTACAATCATCTTGTCAATGTGCATACGTGGATGCACCTCAAACCCTGCCCAGTTGCCACCCTGAACCAGTTACATAAGGACTATGTTAATCAGCCTCATACATATGCAAACACAATGCTGCAGACCTTCATTGGCTGGTAGAGCAGCCTCCCACCTGACACATTGACACCATCCACCTGCATTTGAGGAGTCCTATGGTCCGCTATACATTTAAGCATGTGTGGCATTATAGCAACCCACCACCGCCCTTGCACTCTTGGGGTCAGGTAAAGGCACCAGCATCTGTGTGGGCAGTCACTATCACCTGGCACATGTGATGACTGCAACATGATTCTGTTACAATGAGTAGTGCAGGCCATATGAAAAACTGAGAGTTCAGCCAGTTACCTTATCAACAAGCCAGCCATTGCATACAGCACCATCAGCACATTGTCTGCCGATGCTACTTCGCCTGAAAAACAAATGAATCACCAGTTGATCCATGCCACAGAGCATCCTGGCAGCATGTTAATGGAATGTTAATGCTTATGGTTAACAAAAGGAGTTTCATTCTCGGTAGGTGCTCTTGTTGCAGTACTAGCTAAGCTGAGTTGAAAACTAAGACTCAACATAGACCTCATGTTTTTTATTTGATACATGAATTGTCCATTTATTCTGTAATAATAATATGCCCCCGACCCCCTTCCCTCACTGTGGCCTGTCCCTCTTTGGATGGAGCCTTTCGTTTTTACTACTTCCTCTGGATTTCACTCGTTGAACTGACCGCACTTGTAGTCAAAGTATTTTTCTGAGATAATGCAGCAGTGGTCGCTATCACATTGGCCTAGTTTAGTGTCACTAGCCTAGTCACGTCAGGGCATTGGCTTCCCCAAATTTCAATTTAGCATTATTTTCACTCTTCCATTGCCCACCATGCGAAGCTACTTGTCATTAGCGTTACAGCTATAAATCTCATTCACATTGCCCAAGCAGGTCCAAGAAAGTCACTACCATGCTGCTATTGCCAATGTATAATGTTGGACAGTGGAATAGCCTGATGAAACCAATTTTCTGATTTCTATGCAGTTTTTGGTATTTTCATTATAATTTTGGATTTTTTGAACCTTTCTTCTACACATTTTGCCTATCTTTACATTTTTCTTCCTACCCCTCACAACTTGATGGACACACAGATGCACAGACACACACACACAGACTCTTGTCCTTTCGTTAAAGTGGATGAGGAAGTCAAATGCTCCAATTATGTTAAACCAGACACTGTAGCAAACTGCCTTTTTATGATGGCAAAAACATGTTAAAGTTTTATGTATATACAACCACACTGCGTGGAAAATAAATGGAGTGCCCCACCTTTTCTGCTTTCATCTGTCCTGGCATTGTTTCCTCCTTTCCCTCTTATGTATGTTACATGTGCAACACTGATGAAGGCTCCACGGACAAAACTTGTGTCTGTAAAGGCCTTGTCACCTTTTAAATTAAAATTTTAAGTCACAAACTTCATTTTACATAATCTTAGCAAGCCAGAAGTCATGATGCTCTCCCGTGACTGCCATGCCTGTAGTTTTACATACACAGCAACTGACTTCAGCTAATCTGCAACTCATCCCTACAACATCAAACAGGTTTGACTTTGTCTTAAGTCAGGGGTGTCGAACTCCAGTCCTGGAGGGCTGCAGTGGCTGCATGTTTTCATTCTAACTATCTTCTTAATTAGTGACCAATTTTTGCTGCTAATTACTTCTTTTAATTATCTTGACTTAGGCCCTTTAGTTGTTTCTTTTTCCTTAATTAGCAGCCAAACAATAATGAGACACAAAACAAGCCACCACATCACACAATATCTGAAAATAAAGAAAGGCGATGCTCTCAGTAATGTTGATTTCTCAACTCTCCAAAACACTTTAAAGATGTTCTTATAAAAAACAGAAAATCAACAGTTTTGGAAATGTCTGCTGTTGCAGAACGAGAGCAGCAGCAAGCCACGGAATTAAATAACGGGTTTAATTAACAGTAAGCATCGGCTTCTCATTAAGAATGTGGTTGGAGTTTGAAGCCCCAGTTTAAGCTGTTCATCTGTTGGCTCGTTTCACATCTCATTTCTGTTTGGCTGTCATTTAATGAGGAAATGAATCAATTCAGAGCACTGAATCCTTCTAACATGGCTGCTAAAATAAAGGGGAAAAAAGTGAATTAGCAGTGAAAACTGGTCACTGATTCGGAAAAGGGTTAGAATGAAAACCTGCAGCCATTGCGGCCCTCCAGGCCTGGAGTTTTGACACCCGTGTCTTAAGTAGTAGGGGCAGGCTCTGTGCACATGTGAGCGCTGACAGCCAATTAGTGCTCACCCGAAATTACGATGCAGAGATAAGGAATACGGAACATTGGTGTTTTGGACTTCACATACAGACCAGAGACCCCTATGTCAGAAGTATAGTGTTTTATGTACCACCATAGGATGCAAAAAAAGAATAAAAGAGCTGAGACTGTGGCTGAACCTGACGAATCTGTAAACCAATCATACAGCCACCGTCAGCCAAAGGGGTGAGCTTGCAATACATTGGAAATGTGAAACTGTTCTGGAAAGTCATTATGCCGTCATGCAATTTGACATCTCCCAATTTGTCATGTAGATTGATATACTCAGGTGACGAGATCAACAGCTACAGTCATCAGATTTGACAACCCCTTTGAAAGAAGTCATGTAACATCGTCATTACCGTCTCTCCTTTCAAGTGTGAAAATAACCTTTAAGTTTTATTCTTTAACAGACTGTATGCTTGTTCAAACAAATATTGATACTGAGGAAGTAAACAGAGAGAGGTGTTGTTACTGATTGTTCAGCACTTTGGGTTATTGTTGTTACAAGGTGACCCACTTAGACACTGGATTCAGAGCTGTCATGGCTGGTTCCACTTTTGAAATAATGGCTTAAGTGGCTAACACTTTGGATATTTCAGCATCTTGTTTCTCTGTTCTCTAGTTGAGTAGGAGATGTGATATCTTATCTAAGGTTGGAAGTATGCGCTGATTACAGTGTGTTGCGGCACCCACCACACGAGGAACCACCCAGATTGGAATCCGAGTGCAGCTATGGAATGGGTGACACCTCAGCACCACACCGGAACAGCGTGAGGATTTTTACAGTGGCTGGAGTGCCAATCCTACCACCAACCTTCAAGTTTTCCCTGTAAGTTGGAGGACCTGCCTGCAGGGCTGGATGCAGGTTAATGTCATGCCCAGGATGAAGCAACTACAGTTTAAGGGCCTTGCTCAAGTGCCCAATGGAGTAGAGTCACTTCTTGCTTTTATGGGATTCAAACTGGCATCTCATCTGACTTCGAGAAAATGTTGCATGGCATTTTTACTGATTTGTAATTTATCATTGCAAAGCAATCTTTATCATTAAGAAAATATATGTATGAATGGAACAGCCCCCAGAGCGGAGCTTCACTGCAGTAGGTGAGCCCTTCCAGATGTTTTTGTGGCAGCTGAAGTCCTTTCTTGCTTTACATGTTCCCATAAAAAGAGTGACTGGTGCTGAGAGCCTGGCTGCATGTCAGTAATTTTTAAATCTTTCTTATTTTATTACCAAAGTATGGGGTATCTTGGCACAAAGTAATGCTTTGCTATAATCTAATTATGTTTTTCTGTAGCAAAGAAGTGAAGTGTGTTACAGGTTAATATCTTGTAATCACATTTCAGTTTCTGACTTAACTAGACTTTGATGACTTGCATTATCCATCTGTTTCTAAGACAATATGTAATTGTCATAAACATCATAAAGGGCAGGCATTCCTGATCACCTAATGATTGAGGACACCAATCTGTGTCCAATGCCCGATTTGCACAGCACAACCATACAAATTTCACATAGGCATGGAGCGCACTGAATTGTACAGCACTGTCAGATACGGTATGTCCTGGTGATGTGTTATTTATTTTACCACATTTATTGAACACTCATTTTACTTTAGGATTTATTGGAGTCAACTTTGTCTTTATTAAGAAATAAAGATTTTGAGTTTTACTTTAAAAAATAAAACCTTTCCAGTTTTACAATGCATTGAAAGAATATGACTAACTGACAGAATTTCATTCTAATATAAGGAAAGTCAAACAGAGTGAACTTTGTTGCATATCTGGAAAACTTTTATAATTGAACAACTAATAGCTATGCTAACATTTTTTTTCTTCACTGTGATGTACAAGTAAATGATTGTAATGTGGTTACCATGTCAGCACAGGTGAGCCAAAAAAGGAACTAATCCTGGATGGGAAGCCAGTCGATTGCACACTCAATGATGACCAATATGGAGTTACCAGTTAACCAATTAATACACACGTTTATGGAATACTGAAGGAAATCCAGAACACTCAGAGAAAAATCCATAAAGACACAAAACGCCACCCAGCTAGTGACTACTCCAAGATTTGAATGTGGTCTCTTTTAGGTGTACAGCAGCAGCACTGACCACTTGGCCACCACGATGCATGACTATTGCATTATTAATTCTGTTATGAATTATCGTATGGTGGTGCAGTGGTAGTGCTGCTGCCTCGCAGTTAGGAGACCCGGGTTCGCTTCCTGGGTCCTCCTTTTTTGGAGTTTGCATGTTCTCCCCATGTCTGCGTGGGTTTCCTCCAGGTGCTCCAGTTTCCACCCACAGTCCAAAGACATGCAGGTTAGGTGCATTGGCGATCCTAAATTGTCCTTAGTGTGTGTTGGGTGTGTGTGCCCTACAGTGGGCTGGTGCCCTGCCCGGATTTGTTCCTGCTGTGTACCCTGTGTTGGCTGGGATTGGCTCCAGTAGACCCCCGTGACCCTGTGTTAGGATATAGCGGGTTGGAAAATGGATGGATGGATTATCGTTAACCTTGTCTACATTAACGGTTTCTTTTTTTTCTGGTAGCATTGATCCCAGTCAAAGTTTCACACAACTTTCAAGTAACCCTTTGTTTTTCCTGTTTAGATTGCCTGTGAGGCACATTCACTTGTAATTGTTAGGTGACTGCCTTTTGCTCATCCATTTTACATTCGTTATTTTTTTATTTAATTAAATGTGACTTTCTAGAGTCTGACTCTGCTGGTTTCAACGTCACTCAGTGGTTAAATTACTATTCTGATTTGAAACTGGTATGTACTATTTGTTTCTTTTTATGGTGGCTGCATTATGTTTTACATCTTATTATAGAGACTTGTAGCGTTTATTTTGTGGGGATATTTGGTTATTTTAGGAATGTATTGGTAAGTTGCAGCTTTTAAGTGAATAACCTGGGAAAGCTAACATTATTTTTGATAGATAGATAGATAGATAGATAGATAGATAGATAGATAGATAGATAGATAGATAGATAGATAGATAGATAGATAGATAGATAGATAGAGACGAACCACTGATAGATAGATAGATAGATAGATAGATAGATAGATAGATAGATAGATAGATAGATAGATAGATAGATAGATAGATAGATAGATAGATAGATAGATAGATAGATAGATAGATAGATAGATAGATACTTTATTAATCCCAAGGGGAAATTCACAATTTAGTGTGTATTTAAAGAAGAGTTTGACATGTAGGTGCCTTTTGGACAGAGGGTTTAATCAGCATGACAATGACTCATAGGAATGACAATGTGTTTTTAAAGAGAAAAGAATTCTATGATGCATGCGGACAGATTGAAAAACATGGGGAAATATCTACTTATATAATACACTACCGTGGCTGTTCGTTTGTCAGTCCAGGATTTTAAATCACCTATAGCTCGCAAACCGTTTGAACTATTGACCTGAAATTTGGTACACTTGTACTATGTGACGTCTACTATCCGCTTTTGGGGTGATGATTGACCTCCAAGGTTATTCCTCTTTTTATTTTATTGTAGAATCAACTATCGGCAGCGGTCAGCAGGGCGGCCATGTGGCGCATGCATACAGGCGCCATTCTCATCCTTACCACCATTACTTGCCCTACCTCTTCATACCTTAAATCATTCTTGAGGCAGATTGAATACTTAAGTGCCAGCTTAAGTAAAAAAATAAAGAAAAAAAATCAAGTAATTGCAACACAAACACTGACTTAATCAGTTTTAACGTGAAAAGATGCTGACGAAAGAAGAGAAGAAGTGGGCTGCTAGGGTGGAGAAAAGAAGAGCTGCTCAGGAAGCAGCAAGCGCATCAACCTCTGAGCAAACGAATGCTAAACATACAGAGAAAGAGGATGAAAACTAGGAATACTCAAGTCAAGTGTAACATGCAGTGGGCTGTTACTGGTGCATATATAAAAGCAAATATTAATGAAGTGTCATTACTATTAGACTTAAGCTCAGATAAACTAACAAGTGTGTATGCTCGTAAGAAGGTGTAAAATAGGGGCTTAGAATTTAGCCTTGAAAACATCTGTATATTTAGCTAAAAATAACTTCACTGACAAGTATTAATATCATTAGAAATTATCAGTTGTCCAATTTCAGCTAATGCAACTGTTATTAAGTCTTTTGTCATCATCTGTCAAAGCACTGGATAAAAGAAAGGGCTTTGGGAGTACTAGAGGAGTTAATGTCAGGTATGAGAGAGTGTAAGAGATATGTGAGAGAAACCGTTTTGATGACACAATGAAACATCCTGCTGCCAAAGTACAGTGCCATCTACAAAATGAAACTGCGCCCCAATGGAAACAAGTATTAAGAGATCTCCATGTCCATTTTTTGGTTTTCCTTGGTCATTTTTAAGTTCTTGCACTTCCCCGGATGTCGAAAGATACTGACGAGCAACTCATGTGGAGGTATGTCACTTTAGAAGTTATTATTGATATTTGTTATATTGGAAGATGTATTTTCCAGAGAAACATCCACGGTTGCCTGTTTGTGGCTTACATTCTGCAGTTCTGCTATGAAACTTTCATTTAAGGTTTCTGAGTTACCAGATTGACTTGTTTGCATTTTAAGGAGGACACTCTTTTAAGATCTTCATGGCATACAGTATGTGTCTAATAATTTGTGCTTCGGACTACATTTTGCTTGAGTGTTACTTGTCACAGACTCATTACATCTTTGTGATGGCCTCAATAGTTGCAACACTGCACTAATGAATATCATTCAGTATCCTATAGGCCTTGGATTAAGAAATCACTGTCTTACACAATTGAGCAAAGAGAAATTTCCCCCGGCACAAATGAGTGGTGTGTCATTACACAACAGGCACTCCTACACTTTCTGCCTTACCACCCCCCACTACAATGTGCTATAAGAACCAAAGAAACATGAGATACCTAGTGAGCCATTTCACATGAACACCATTTTTAATGTTGTATCTCCTCCAGTCTTGTTGAATCTACTCCTGTCTCCTATCTCTGTGCACCTCTTTCCAAGGACCATTGCTCCCACTTACCTTCTGATTCCACACTGAATGAGCTTATGATGGGAGGATTCACTTTTGGCCTCGGACAGAGACACTTCCTCCCAGTGTCCCAAGACAAGCACACCCTGAGCCATCCAAAGCCCTTTAAAGATCAGGTCTCTTACAGTTATAAAAGAACAACATCGACCCATTATCTAAGGATTATTATCCTAGGAAGCACAAATGGCCACCTGACAGCTCTAAGGTTTAAAACAGTATGATATGTTATCCTCTGTTGTAGTGATTCTCAAAATGTTTGGACCAGGGGCCACTTTTGTCCAAATCAAAAATGGTGAGGACTATCTATGTTCTCCTCTCTAGTCTCTGGTTTGGCTTCACTTGTAAACCCTCTAGTATCCGGGAAAGGTCAAATGGCAGCTTCCATGGTGCTTATGGCCAACAGCTACTGATTAGTGCAAATTATGTGCATTACAATTATTATTTTTATTATTTTTCTTCTGTAGGTACTCATGTAAAAAATACTATAACAACCCAAGGTGCAAAGAAGAAGAGCTGGCACACAAACACAAAAACTGAGTTAGTAGGCCATAACAGGACTGTTTATCAGGAAGCTCCTCCTTAATTTAAATGTCTGCAGTTATATCTTTGGACGGTGCTCTAAGGAAACTCAACATAAACCCAGAGCAACCAGAATGCTATCAGACTCAAACAACTCCTCAGTCTCTTTCTGTGTTGCAGGCCAATTCTCACAATGCTACTCTAGGAGCTACCATGCTGGCTCAGAGTACCAGATCAGAGCAGGAAGTGCTGTAGACATAAAAGATGTTATCACCTTCAAGAAAGTCAGACAGGGCGCCCTGTGGTTGGTGTCTTAAGAGACGTTTCATCTGGCCATATCAGCAAGAAAATTCGTCTATGAAAGAAGACTAGGTAGATTAGCACATGGACTACATCTTGAGAACCACTGCTGTATCAGACAGGTGGGGTGCGGACCTCCTGCTAACACTCCCTGGCTGCTTTCTCACTTTGGGCACCAGGTATGCCATTGGCTGGCACTGGTTGATCCACCTACCCTCCCCACTACCCACTTCTCTCTTTCACTCTGTCCCTTATGGGTCTCGCTGGACCCTGCCTCTGTCCCTGTCCTGTGCCACTACTCCCTGCTAAGTACTTCCTTGTCTACTGGGCAACCAATCACACACTTCTCAGTTATGCCTTTAAAAATCTTGTAATGGCTGCCACCTCTTCTTGGGACTCGGTGTGAAGTCAATTTGTAGTGCCATATTTCTATTCCAGAGCAGCGAGGTAACTAGAAACTCTAAGTAAGGGAGTTCTATCAAACTATGTTCATTAGCCATCAACATTTTCAAAAATGAAGGTATACATTAAAATATCACTCACCATTCTACTTTAATGTAAAGGCAATCAGCCATAGAGGGACAAACATAGAAATATGAATGTCAGGTAAGGCGATTCTCTTTGGTCCTGCAATTTGAAAGGCTAAAGCACAATGATACCAGAGTGGATACCATCTCACAGACTGGACTCAGGCACAGGACGTGAAAGTGTGTGAGATTTTACAAAATCTGTGTTGGTGTGAAACATTCGTGATTCAACTGAGATACTCAGCTTTGAAATCCCTTAATCCTTTTTGACAACCTGAGCTGCTTATCTCTTTTACCAGGGCGCTTCGTAAATTGAAGTGTAGTATACAGAGTAAAAAGATGTTATACTGTACAAATACCAACTGCTCTATTTAAATAATTTTACTACCACACATTCACCAGTAAAAGGCCTGCCATATGTACCCCTGTAATAATTCTTTGCATTTATATAGCACTCTACTCATAGCGCTCAGCAATTGCAGGTTAAGGGCCTTGCTCAAAGGCCCAACAGAGCAGAGTCCCTGTTGGCATTTACGGGATTCGAACTGGCAACCTTCTCATTGCTAGTGCAGATCTCTAGCTTTAGAGCCACCACTCCACCTCTCCCCTACCTACAAGACACTGCTATTCAGGGCTGGTTACTGTCAAATGTCACTGTGTTCTTTTCTTTGTTAACCTCATGCCATGACACAATCTCTCCATTATCTGGGCACAGCCCACAGAAATCCAAGTGCTGGTGCCCCCTAGTTGTCTTTGCTACCCAGCACTGTTTTCATCTATAAGCTCAGGACCAAAAAGTATTTCTGTCAGGGGGCTTCTCAGAAGTGCAGTGAGCTCCTCCATGTTCTTCTCTGGCCCCATCCTCTTCATCTCAATATCTGCTTTTCACTCAATTTTACAATTATTTTAAAAAATTCACACTTCCATTATCAAGTGCACTTAACCTAGGCCACAAAGCAGGAACAAATGCTGGATGGACTGCCAGTCCACTGTAGACCAAGGCAGAGTTGCTAATTTTGCTCAGGAACATGCAAAACATTATATTGACAGTGACTTTGAGTTGAACCCAGTGTGCCTTGATCTGTGAGAGAGCAGCACCACTGTGCCACCCCCACCCACAAATGTAAGAAAACAAAACGTCCTTAAAACACTGGGCAGGCAGTCCACCCCAAGGCCTACTTAGAAATGCCAGTTAACTTAACCTGCACAAGCTTGGTGTTATGAGAAGAAACCTCACATAGGACCATGGAGAACATGCAAGTTTCACACAGAAGGCAGCTGGCTGCTGAATATGAATTCAGGAGACTGGATTCATGAAGCTGTAGTGCTAACCACTGTGCCATGGCGCTGCCCTTCATTTTTAATGAAACTGAATCTTGATTTTCCTTTATTCATTTTTCTTCCTACAAACCTGTCACTTGCAACAAAGAAGATGCCAATAAAAATAAAGGTGGCTTGAAGAGGAGTGCATTGCTTTATCATCTTGAACATAATCCACATTAGCAGGCACATTAGCTGGCAAGTGAAAATGAAAAAAAAAGATACAGGTCAATGGGAAGAGAAGCTTTAAATGTTTAGTAATCTTTCCCTTGAGTCTCCCTATCAGGCACAAAAAGATTTTCAGGATCCCATACCTCCAAAAACCTGCCTTGAACTCGAATCACTTGTTTAATTTATTTAGTGCCTTAAGAAAACACAGCAGAGCATTAATGAAGGGTTTCCTTTTAATGAAAATCTGAAACATTCGGGATTTCTTCTGCTAACATCATTCCAGAGATTTAAACGTGGCTATGACCCTCATTGCTAAACCATTTTATACAGTATCTGAAACAGATTCACTTTTTACATTAAAACAGTCTATCTAATTACAGCTGGAGTTTATTTCAAATCTTATAAGACATGGTTGGAATTTAAGCACCCAGGCAGCCACAGAGGGGCAGCTGTCATTTTGCTGCTACCTTAGTGCCATTACATTCACAGAAAAATAGAGAGCAGCCACAAACACACACACACAGAATGTGTGAACAAGCAGAAGTAAAGGAAAGTGGAGTGTTGGTCCTGCTCATCCATGACTCCAAAGCCCGGTTTTCAGACCTGAACCCAGGTGAGACTAACATCCCCATCAATCTCAAGCACATCGATATCTTGAAGCTGGGAAACCCTGTGATTGAAGGTGATAACGTGCTTGCCATTCAGCATAATGTTAAAACGGGAACTCTCGCATTGAATCAAGATCTGCAGACAGAGAAGAGAAAATGAAAAAGTCACATTTAGGGTTGTACCAATCATGGATCCTGAAGATTGCTCACTTTGTCCTTGGACCAACATAAACTCGTCTGTAAAGAATGGACCTCGGAATTCCTGGTCCCAGTGTCAATGCGTTCAGTCTGCCTGTGTCCCATTGCAAACTGAAATGGTCCAGACTGAGGATCAACACACCACGATAAACAGACATAACATTACCGTGAAGCTTTGGCCGCGCATTAAGGGCATCATTGCAAGGTTTCTCTCCTCTGGACCCCAGCTGTCATTCAAGAAACTGTTCCGCACCACAGCATTCTCATTGAACCTTGGATTTAGATGAAGTGCAATTCCAGAATGGAACCTCAGATTAATATGAAACCTGTGAATGAAGGAAGAAATCTAGATAATATCTAGATAACACAAAGAGTCCAACAAAGAAAGCCTCCATATGAAAGACACAAGGAAACTCGCATCAAATTTTATGAGAAACTCAAGGCCATTCAGACACAAGCAGATGGTCATCCTCAACAGCCAGAGCACTGGGGCAGGAGTCTGTTGATCTTTGCCAAAGTGCTCCTTGTGAACTTCACTACTTGTGAAGTTACAGAACTACTGTGTATAGTTATTTATTAATATCTGCATCCTAAGTGTGGGCAAAGCAAGCCTGAGGTCTAGGCAGTATGTGCTTCTGTACATACAGTATATAGTGGCAACTTTTATGCACGATCTTTGCAAAGGCACAAATGTAGGGCAAAAAATTGATACAGTAGAAGCAATACAGAGAACTGACAGAATGTTTAGGACGTACCTTCTGCTTTTGCAGTGTCTCAAGACAGAATGAAAAATGTGTGGGATAAGAAAAGGGAACAATCGATAAAAAATTGTCATGCCTCATAAATTTAAGAAGGGCAGCACTGTGGCACAGTGGTAGCGCTGCTGCCTCGCAGATAGGAGACCCAGGTTCGCTTCCCAGTTTGCATGTTCTCCCCATGTCTGTGTGGGTTTCCTCTGGGTACTCCGGTTTCCTCCCACAGTCCAAAGACATGCAGGTTAGGTGCATTGGTGATCCTAAATTGTCCCTAGTGTGTGCTTGGTGTGTGTGGGTGTGTGTGCCCTGCGGTGGGCTGGTGCTCTGCCTGGGATTTGTTCCTGCCTTTCACCCTGTGTTGGCTGGGATTGGCTCCAGTAGACCCCCGTGACCCTGTAGTTAGGATATAGTGGGTTGGATAATGGATAGATGTAAATTTAAGAAATTTAAATGATGTACAAAAGCATTCACTTCTAAACTAGCAACTCTTCAATTTGGGCAACAGCCAGGATACAGAGGCCAAGCCAGCCTTCAGCTTTGAGAAAATGGGCAGAATGTGTTGGTCAAGGATGCTCAGGCCTCCACTTCTCATACCTTGTTGCATAGTGTGGAATGCTGCCGTTGATTATAATCTTCCTTGATGGGTAGCAACCTCCATTAATAATGGTTTTGTACGGTACTGCCTAAAAAAGACCCAAATATTTAAAGGTTACCCATCTATTTTGTTTGATGGTACAACACTTGTTTTTGGTTGACTATTTTATAAAATAATAAGGCTCTGGCAGAATATGAAATATATCAACCTAAAAAACAAAAGTGGTAGGAGTAGTAATAAAACATTTACTAAGTATAGTAAGATTCTTATTGACAAGCCCAACCAACATGCAACACGTCACCACTCTTCCATGCCATGGTTATTTGTATTACCAATCACTAGCCATAGCATATAGTAATTAGTTTTAACATATAATGTTTGTCTTGTGCTAGATGTGACTCTATATAAAGTATTCATCTCCTTAAGCATTGCCAGATTTTAGTATTATACAACACTGAATCACAATTTAGCTTTTTGTTGACACTTATTACTGTATATACTCACGTATAAGTCAGGTCTTGAAACCTGAAAAATCGATCATAAAATCAGACCCCGACTTATATGCCCGTTCAAAAATGTGACACTTAATTTTTTTTTTTACATCTTTTAAACTCCTCCAATCTGTCATCAGTTTCTCAGACGCATCGAATTTTGTTGCAGCAGTTCAGTTACCAATTTCTTTCGCCACTTCAATGACTTTTAATATAAAACCAGCTTCATATTTTCTTCTGATCGAATGCTCCATCGTAAATAAGGGATGCTCTTACGATAAAAGTGTCTGAGGGTGTGAGATACAAAAAGCACAAATCAGTGCAAACGTCACTTCGTAATAGTTTGGGTATTGCCGTGTGGTCACGGAGAGAGATAGAGCAAGAAAGAGAGGTTAGGAGCACGTGTTGACACAGCACATTGCTGCACCCACATAGAAAAAAAGTCCGTGTGCTCCGTGGTTACTCTCTCAGGTGAATGTTAGCATATCATATTGAGTTTTCCGCATTCGACTTATATGACCGTCATTATAAAATACCAGAAATTATACGATAAGATCAACTCCTGACTTATACATGGGAGAACTTGTCCTTGAGTATATATGGTAATCAAATATTTAACAGGTCAGCACTGTAAAGTGCCTTAGTAAGCATTATAGATAGATAGAACTTAATTTGTCCCCATGGGGGAATTCAGCTTTTTACAGAAGCTCAACAAATAAAGAGGTTAGGAGCGCGCGCTAATACAGCGCATTGCTGCACCCACATAGAAAAAAAGGCAGTGTGCTCCGTGGTTACTCTCTCAGGTGGGCATTCGCATATCATAATCTCTTGGACCAATGGCGTGAGTTTATACGACCAACATAATAAAATACCAGAAATTATACGATAAAATCAAGTCCCTTATCCACGGGAGAACTTATCCCCGAGTATATACGGTAACCAAAAAAGGCTCTTTAATGTCAAAGTGAAAACAGATCTCTGCAAAATGGTCCAAATTAATTACTAAAATTAATCTAAAACACAAATTAACTGATCACATAAGTATTCACCCGCTTTAATATGACACACCTAAATCATAAGTGGTGCGGCTAACTGGTAGTACAATGGAGATCACCTATCTTTAGTCTGGTGATGGGGTTTCATTTGATTGTCGTCTAAATGTACCTTAACTGTAAGGTCCAGTTTCTGTGAGTCAGTATCATAGCCTAACCCAGGGGTGGGCAGATTCAGTCCTGGAGGGCCGCAGTGGCTGCAGGTTTTTGCTCCAACCCAATTGCTTAATAAGAAGCCCTTATTGCTCAAGTAACACTTCAGCTTCACTTTAGTTGTTTCGCTCGTTAAGATTTTGAACCCTTATTGCTTATTTTAGTCTTAAACAGCTATATTCTTGGTTTTTAATTGCTCCTAATTAGCAATACCACGCAAATGACAAAAGAGACCAGCATTTCTCCATTTAAGCTTGTTTTCATTTACACCTGTGTGTATTTATCATGCACTATTTGGTTTAATTAAATACTTGGAAGGAAAGTGAAGAGAAAAAAGCGAAGCACTGAGAATTACTCATCTGTTTTAGACTTCAAATCATTTGGATGATATCCTTAGAAAGGAAAATAAATCTAGGATATGAGAATGACATGGCAGAGGTAAAGCACTAGCAAGCCATGCAATTAAATAATTGACAAGGATTGTTTTTTAATTAAGCAACTGGGTTGGAACAAAAACCTGCAACCACTGCGGCCCTCCAGGACTGAATCTGCCCACCCCTGGCCTAACCTACACAATCAAGACAGAAAGAACATTCCAAGCAACTCCATGAAAAGGTGATTGAAAAGCACAAGTCAGAGGATGGAAACAAGAAAATATTCAAGTCACTGAATATCCCTTTTAGTCCAGTTAAGAAATTAAGAAATTGGAAGAGTGTGGCACTGCTGGAAATCTTCCTGGAGCAGGTCATCTACAAATACTGAGAGATTGTGCAAGAAGAGGACTAGTGAGGGAGGCCACCAAGAGACCTCTCATAAATCTGAAGAAGTTACAAGCTGCAGTGAATGAGATTGGACAGAGTGTTGTGAGGGAATAAAGGGAACCATCAGAGGGGTAACATTGCACTTGTAAATGAAGAGTTTAATGCAACAGTTGGGTAAACAGATGAAATGCCTTAGGTGGTTTAAGTGACTAAGTGTCATGGGCACAGGAAGACTTGTCAGTTGTCATGTACACAGTTTTCCATAAAAAGAGATATTTTAGGACAAGAATGTAGAAGAAAGAAGACTTTTATTTAGGAATGTCTATTTGGGTATTTAGCTATTGAACCCATAAGAGTGTATGCAAGCAAGTGAACCAATTAGAGTAAGCATTAATTCAGCACTGTTATGCAAATTCAGTAATGATTCTCAATATTTCTTCTGTGACCATTTGCTGACAACCCCGGCCTAGGGCACTGGACCTTAGTAGATTGCAATAACAGGATGCTCCCTCTTCATGAAAAGAAATTAAAGATGAATGAACAAGTTTCCTCCTGCCTGCTTCCTGACTCAAAGAGGTCCTAGTCGAGGACAAGATTTCTTTCTTTAATGTATTTCCAATCTGTTTAATAGTGCTTCACTAGTCACCAAGTTGCAGGCAGTTCACGAGTAGCAAAGAGGAAGCTTATCACAAGGCAGACGGGAGACTCTGAAGTCAGCTGGAAGAAGGTTCTATGATCTGATGAGACCAAAATTGAGATTTCTGGCCTTCAGACTAAACACCATGTTTGGCATAAGCCAAGCACTGCACAGTATCATAAACAGCATTATCAAAGCTGTGGGAATGCTTCTCTGCAGAAGGCCCTGGAAGGCAGAGGATAAAACTAATGCAGCAAATTACAGGGAAATCCTGGATGAAAACCTGATACAGTCTGCAAGACGCCTTGGGGGCAAAAAAGGTTTATAGCAAGGCAGCAACCCCAAGCTAAAAGCCAAAGCTGCTCAGGAATGGCTTAAATTACAAAAATGCTGATGTTCTAGAGCAGCCAGAGTCGAGAAGTCAATCCAATTGAGAATTTGTGGCTGGACCTGTAAAAGGCTGTTCACTCCCAAACACCATGCACCCTGACAGAGCTTGAGCAGTTTTGCAAAGAAGAGTCAGGACTAATGGCAGAGTCCAGATGGGCAAAGCTGATAGAGACCTGTGCTCACAGACTCTAGGCTGTCATGGCCACCAAAGATGCATCTACTGTGGTGTGTGGCCGGCTAAATATTCCGGCCCTCACCCCCAGGCCGCTAGGTGGAGCTCTCTCAACAGTGTGGACATTCCCCGAATTCCAGCAGGGCATCATGGACTATGTAGTTTATATGCACAGCCCTGCTGGATACCATGGGGACCACCAGGAGTCGCTGTGGGGAGGCTGCCGGACTCTTACTTGCCCTATAACCCGGAGGTGCGTCATGATCACATGACAAGAGGAAACGACGTGCTTCCAGGTTGTCTAAATAAAAGTAATATTTGGACTTTTACCTGGTGTCTAGAGTCGAGTCAGAGGGTTCAAGAGGATGACAGCAACCTCAATCTGCGACACTACTAAATACTGAAATGAAGGGGGTGAATATTCATGCGATCAGTTATTTTGTTTTTTATACTTGGAATTAATTTAGATCACTTTGACATTAAGGAGTCTTTTCTGTTGATCAGTTTCAAAAAAGTCAAATTAGATCCACTGTGATTCACTGTTACATAATAATAAAATGTAAGAACTTTTCAGAAAGAAAAAAACAGCAGTGTTTGTTTGCGTGAAGTACTACTCTCATTCTCGCCATTAATGTCTTTCAAATGGAGCTACTGGTAGACTTTATATGATTTATTATGCAGTGATAGCTGATTTCAAGAAGCTAGTCTTTAATACGGACAAATTGGTAAAACTGTAAGGTGGCACAGCGGTTAGCACTGCTGCCTCTCTGATCCAGCGTCCAGTGTTCAAATCTCCTTGAATTGCCTGTGTGGAGTTTGATTGTTCTCTTTGTGTCTGTGTTGGTTTTTCTCCAGGTGCTCCTGTTACCTCCTACATCCACACAAAGATGCAAGTTTAGGTAAGCTGGCAATTCTATAATTGGTCTTCTTGTGGGGCTGTGCACAGGTGGGCTCTGCAATGGACTATGGCCTTCTCCAAGGTTGTTTCTTATTTTCTTATCTTTCACCCACCGCTTTCAGTTTACCTAGAGTGTATTAAGGGGGTTTGAATATGTATGTGAAATTACTGAAGAAGACGGGCGCTACTAACTTACAAAAGAATTGGACTACAAAAGTGAATGAAGCTTGATACTGCCTACGGTTAAAAGTGCAGACAACAATCCAGACTGCAAGCCTGCCATCTCGACAGCTAACGGTGATGAACTGAAGCACTTGTGTAAATTTCTTTGAATCAAATCTAATTGACATGTCCAGTAAAAAAAAGATCCAGCCTACATTATTACATTTTTGTTTAAATTCTTACTAAGCGATTAAAGCGCATTACATTGGAAACCAAATGAGATAATAAACCACCTGGCACACCTAAACTCACACTGCTTCTGTACCTACCAGTCAGAAAGGCTTTTAATACTTACGAAATTTGGAGCAGGAGAGTATATAGGAGGTGTCTAAAAAATAAAAAAAGGACAACAAATAAGGAGTTGCGTTAGTAAAGCATGTTCTGAAAAATATCCTTTACATTCCTTTAGTTGTATTTTTCTACTGCTAATATATGGAGTTAGTTGGGTCAAGGATGCTCTGTTCAGGTTTTTTAGCGCCGATACCAATCACTGATTTCACGTTACTAGAATTGGCTGATTCTGATAACGATTCAAATTTGTTTTCCACTAAGCCCCTTCATAATCAGCCATGTAGAAACATTATATTCTACACTAAAGTGGCATTTTTATCATTAAACTGCAGACCACAAGGGTCACCTGTTCGTTTTTTATTAACAAAATGAAAGCCTGTAGGTTTACTATTCATTGATCACAAAAAATACTAAAATAAATAGAATCTTCTTTAAACATGCCCTTTTAAACTAATAAACATGTAGAAAATCATTTATTTATAATACAAATGCCATACAAAAAAATATAAATTCTTGTCGTAATTACAAGCCATAATCCTAACAAAATGTTAATGTCTATCGAGAAGATACAAGGCTAACATGCTGCCTATTGCAACAGGTTAACAACCCTACAGTTTACTAATCAGTGAGGACACATTCTTTTTTATCGGTTCTATTTCTAATTAAAAATGTGAGCTGCGGTACTAAACACAAGCTCGCTCACCATCCACACTCAGACAAGATGTGTCCACTTTAAGTAAAGGACAAAAGAAAAGGTCTGAACTCATTCTCTTGTAACTTCTGCCTTAGACGCGCCTCGCTTTCCTTGAACTCTCCTGTTCTTCTCCATGCCCGGCACGACACCTCAGATTCCCTTTTCTCATTTTATTACTCCATTTTCTTTAATGTAAAAGCAAATATCCCTGCCTTCACTCTCCAGTACATGAGAACCAGTACAACTAAAACACCGTAAAGCTCAGAAAAGCAGTTCCTGAAGAAATCATTTTTGAGATCTGCTAATTTACTGATTAATTGAGTCATCTGGGGAGAAAATCATCCAGTCTCGAGCAGCAGCACTGGTCTTGGTCACAGTTGATATCAGTGGGGGTAATAAATGTGCTGCCTTATGGTTTCTGGTCCAAAAGCTTATCCACAATGGCACTGCCTACCCGGGTGACCAGTTTTTACCTGGATGAACAGGTCTGTTGAGCTCAGCAGGTGGCATCGTTCCTAGAGATCTGCGATGACCATCTGAGTGAATCAGATTTATGACGGCAATTTAAAGAAATGCTAGGCTGCTCTACACACAGACAGCAAGTTGATTTCTTTGTTCTTTTTTCATACTTTAATTTTACTTAAGAATTCGCAATATAATTATTCTTTTCTACCAAAGGATACTTCTGACATTCCCAAAGCAGCACTCCTAAATCTAAACAACGTACTTTGACTGGTTACTGGGCTCAGTGCTGCACACATTGGCCTCCCCTTTTATGTGCCCCCCTCCATTCTCCTCGGGATATCTGCTAGGTTTGATTTGGGTTTGCCCTTGGTTTACCATGTGAGACTTGGCAAACCTGCAAGCAATGAACGTAAAGAGTCAGAACTAAGCTTAAAATATAAATCAGCACACTGTGGTCCGAATTTAATTTGACAAGACCAGCCACAGCACAGAAGGGAAAACAGCTATTAATTGTGAGAGTGGAGAGAGTTTCAAAGCATCAGCTTCTTATCTCTCTATTTAAAAAAAAAAATCTTGGCAGGAAACGAGACGTGATTTTCTCAGAGAGAGACATTCTCATCCCGCGAGACGAGTCTTTGTGCCAAGAGATTTAACCACACCCGGGAATGGAAATAAAAGACAAAGAGTAGATGACAAAGTAGAACGTCGTAAAGAATTCAAAAACGTTGGTGCGGTACACATGCAGAACAGGTTAGAGATAATGAAAGTAGAAAATTCAAAAGTCTCAAAAAAAGAATAGTAAAGATCGCATTAGTGCAAACAAACGGAAATTATTACTCAGTGAAATAATGGAATAGCGAAAAGAGATCGAATATATTGTTCGGATTTAAAATTTAAGTTGGAGACTTGTAGATCATCTAATTTATGTTGCCATCAGGGAAAAAAAAAGTAGTGTTTCTTCGCCAATGAAGAGGCGTATCTGCGAGAATCAACAGATTTGTTGTTTGGTGAAAGTGAACTCCTGTGAGAGAAAATTTCAAGCCCAGCGAGACAAGAGTTTATGCAAAGAGATTTGGAAAAGTCTTGCCCACATAACCACGCATACGGTTCAGTCATGTCTCATTTGTGTGAATGCTATTGTCAGACACATTTCTTGTAGAGAGAAAGAAACGATATATTCACTCACGGGCAGTTATACGTTGAGTTGTCACGATGTGCTGTAATTCTAAACACGGAATTAAAATTCAATGCGATATTGACAAAAAGGTAAAAGCGAAAAGAGATCGAATATATGGACATAGGTGATAAGACAGAAGTATGTATATATTGTGTCACACACGTGTGCATGGGAGGTAGCTAAAGGGCTTGAGTAAGGGCAGGTCCGAGGCATACCGGGATGTGGCACAGTGCACTGACTCTTTTTCTCCCTTTCCTGTTGGTCATTCACGGGAGATTCCACCTGGCTCTCTTGACGTCACTTCCAGGAACGAGCCTATGGAAGGAGACCTTGCCGGCTCCGACTCCTGTGATGTCACATCCGGGCTCAGACCAATGGCTGAAGACCTTCATGAGCCCGACCCCTATGATCTCACTTCCTGTCTTCCCCTTTACAAGCCTGCACCTTTACCCTATTCCCTCAGTTCTGTTTTGGACTCGGTTTTGTGCACATCAGTCCTGTATTTATTTACTCAACTTTGCAGCCAGGAAACCAATTATACGGGTGGCTGCCCCAACCCTTTCCATGACTCTGAGTCGAGTTTCTGACAATTGTTTGGATTTAAACTTTAAGTCAGAGACTTGTAGATCTTCAAATTCATGCTGTCATCAGGGAAAAGTAGTGCTTCTTCCCAATTCTGCGAGAATTAAAAGTTTTGTTGTTTGCTGAAAGTGAAATCCACATATGCGAGCGCCAGAGACACGAAGTTACTGGCGTTTAGCGCAGGCGGGGGGGTTGGCGAGCGAAGCCGCCTAATACTTGTAAAGACAAGAGGAACTTAACATTCTGCACAAGAAAAGATCATTTGAAATGACAAGCTGTATGAAATTAATTTAGGATGAAACAAAGTGTGACACCCCGTGTAGTGGGAACTGGGGTCACCAGCCTACACTCTAGGTGTCTAGTACGTGGGACCGAGCGTGACCAGGATGATGGTGTAAGACAGAGAGACATGGACACAAAAAGGGTTGGGTTTTTTGAAAAATAAAGTGAGGTTTTATTTACAGGTGCACTTAAAAAAAACAAAAATAATGTCCTGTGTATTTTATATATCAATACACAGTCCAATACCGCAAAGGACACACAAAAACAGTAATTAAATGGAGCCCAGAAATGACTTTATACAGTATTTACAGTGCTGCCTGAAAGTCCCAAATGAAAAAGTAAAATTCACACAAATTAGTGAAACCCATATATATACACAAAAGCAAAATGTGAAGCTGTCTTCCTCCACAGTGATCCAAGTCAGGAAGCTGCTCCTCCAAACAGTGTATAATACAGGATTCACCCAAAAATATTCAAAATACAGAAAAAAGTGTATATACAAAAATAAACAGTGCACCAATAACCACAACCCAATAAATACCTCCACCAAAGTTAATCCAGAGATATTTATATATACAAGAAAAATATATTTACAATAATCATGGCACAAGCAGTGGTGCTTGGTAATATCAAATCGTTGCTCTACCAAGTACCTTTCTCTAGCAAGATCTAGTCAGAAGAACCCCCTCTAGAGGCTCTAATTCCCTTTTGTGTTCGGCGCCCTCGCACCGACCAATTAAACTGTTCTATGCCATCCCTCCACGGGTACGCAATGACGTGAACGCGTCTGCAAAAAGTGGCATCTCCTGCCCTGCAAAAATACTATAAGTTCGAGCAGCCGGCGCGCGCGCGCATAGCTGTGTCGGCTTTTGAGACACAAACTGCGCTTCTCCCAAAAGTGAAAGTAAGCATTTTTCATTTTTTTTCCTCCTTCCCCTGAGCTACAGCCCAGACAACTGCAAACATGGGATCCCTTTTCTAAATCGCGGCAAACTAATATTAAGGAGCTTCGCACTGTCTTTTGCACGTACAGGGTTATGAGGTCACGGGAGGCACGCACAAGAGTGGAGGACCGACAGTGCCATCCCGGCCGGTTAATGGCAGGGCTGTCTCTTCAGTCTACACGAGACCCGCCGCGACGCTCCTCAAAAGGCGCTCATATCGTCAGCGAAGATGTCTCTCTACACTAAAGAAAAAGAAAAAAGCAAGTTTCCTTTCTTTATACCTTTTTGTCCTTTTTATCCCAAACAAATGCCTTTCTCTTAACACTGTAGAGGACACTTAGCTAATTTTATTTAATTGCTGGAAATGCCAGTAAGGCACATTACCACACAAAGTCAAATTAGAATCCAATTCATAAATATGGTCACTAAACAGAGCCCAAGTCAAAAAGAAAAAAATAAAATCAGCCTGCAAAAGGGACAGAGCAAAACACAAATCTTCATTGGCTCACCATGGGGAAAATGCTTACCATCATTTGTCCGCATCCCAGATTTCCTGGAGCCTGCAGAGGGATAATAAGACAGCAAGTGAATAATGATACTGACACCAATGTACAGTACACACCATAGCAGACAACAGGCTGCTAAATAGAACAGACAGACTGAAAAAGAGTGAGAACATCTTATTAGTTTAGTACATTACATACCATCATTTGGCCAAATCCCAGCTGAGGTGCTGCCACCTGAAAAGTGGAGAAGCAAAAAAATTGATTAGAATATTTGAGCATTGGACCCAATGACCATCAGTGATTAACACAGAAGTAAATCTAGCGACATGTCCAAACGCCACACAATTAACAGCAGAGGTCAGAACCTAAACGTCTACATCCAACTCAAAGCCTGACAGTGTGTCCCCCCTGAAAGATTCCCTATATTTCTTGAAAGAAGGCAGGCTGAGATCCTAAAAACACCATCTTAGAGTGACTGGACACAATCGTTATCTCTTTACATGCATCAATTGCCACGTGTGTACTGCAAGACCACTGGGCCTCTCCTAATAAGAAAACAGCGATAACAACAGTAAATTAGCAGCTGGCAAGTGAAATTAAGACAAAACTGAAGGTGGAAAAAAGGTGGTACTACTGTAAAAAAAAAAACCTAACCAAGTTAAAGTATTACAAAGTAGACAAAATTTTATTCGAGTGAAGGTAAAAGCATCTGACATGGAAACTACTCACATAAAAGTAAAAATGAAGGCATGGAAATATTACTCAAGTAAAAGTACATTTTAGGTACTTCATAAAAAAAATTAAAATTTGTATAAATTTGTCGGCATCTTCAGATATCCATGCCTGTGCCTTTGAAAGTAAAAAGAGGCACATCACACACGAATGCAAAAGTGCAAAGCATTTCATCTAGGGATGTCACCATGCCAAAATTTCTGTATTTAATACCAATAACAGGGACATTTCACGATACCACAGCAAAAACAGACCTCCTGTTCATTTAATTAAAAGTATTTCCATTATTCAAGTGAACAATACGGTGTATATTCTGTAACAGAATTTAAAATAAAAAAATACTAACAGCAACAAGAGCTTTAAAATTGTGGTATATTTTTAAGTAGTTATCCAACTATCACTTAATTAAACTAATATTAGCATTCACTAATATCAAAATACAACACCAGGCTTAAATTTAGTTTATGACAGAAATGGGGATTATCCCAGCATAACAAGTATGGCTGAGTTAGTGACTGCCAAAATAATTCAGGATATCATCGCTTAAACAAACTCTTCAAAGATGGCTTTATAATAACATACTTTTAAAATTTGGTTTGTCAGAGATTCATCTGTCCCTTTTTTTATATTTGTCCCAACTTTAAGTGTGAAATCAAACTTATCAGTTTCACATTAATGCATTATTTCAGAACTTTGCTCTTCTGTTCGGAGGTGTCTTATACGAGTTATACTTTGTGATTGTCTACGTCCGTGCACAAACCCAGAATAAGAAAATTAACTGACGTTGATTGTATTCAGTTACTCCTAATTAAGACACTGTGCCAGTGTACCATTCAAATATGTGGCATCTGCGCTTTTTCACTAGGTTTGTCACATTTTAGGGATTACAATCATTAGTTTGCCTTCAAAAACCAAAAGAATTACATAAATTTAGCATTTGCAGATTCATATTTGTATGCTGCTTTGGCAGTCCTGCTAACTGCGTGTCGGTCTCTGCGATTAGGCATTTGTGCTAAAGCAGCACAGGTCACATTAATAGACAGGTATAATTTGTGATGTAAAGTACTGAATCAATAAATTAATTTTCTTATGATATTAAGAAATGGAGTAGCTAGCTTTGATTTTAACCTGCTAAACTGTTGCTGGCATGGCCAGTGTGTGGTTTCCCTCAACAACCCACAGTCCCAAATGCGTGACCCTGAACTGTATAACGGTACAGACGACAGATGTTTGGATGGACATCTGTAGACGTGCACATCACAATCTGCGAAGCCTCCATTCCTTTATCAGAACTGTGTATGACACTGTATCAATAAAAAATGTTTAACACGACATCATTTAATCTCCTAACAGAAATTTGTGATATTAAATGATTCCAATGCAGGTTAACTGTCACATCAGAGCTCACGTACACATCTATTCATGAGCTAACTACATAAAAATGGCAATCGTAAAAGCCAGTGTGTGCGTGTGTTTTAGTTTTTTCTTTTTTTCCCCCAATAACACCCCCCTATTCTCCTGCCTCAAATTCAAAGCATTTCCAGATGTGACTTTTGTTGTACTTCTTTTTGACATGCTCTCTGAGCTGTGACTTTCTTTTGAAGATCTTACTCACGTTCGATTACTCCTTTTGAAGTAATTTGTCTACTCAGTCCTGTCTGAGTGCAATACCAATTCAGTACTACAGATACTGTAAAAATGCCAGTACTGTTACGTTTTTGGTATTATGGGATTGACTTGCTACTGAGGTTACGGTTATTTTGACATCCATAATTTCTTCTACACCCCAGTCCACACAGTTGAAGTGAATGGATAGATGGATGGATGAGTGGATGTACAGACAATGGTAAGCGCGAAAGTCATTCAGACTGTTGTTTCTACTGTTAACTGTCAGGACAAGGCTATGCCAGTGGCACCTGCTAGGCAAGTTTTTCAGTTCCTTTTTCCAGAGAGATGAATAATTGCGGGTAATCAGATCAACTATAGTCGTGTTATTAGCCACTCACAGTTAAACAAGGAGCATAGAAACAGACTAAGGAACATCAGTGTTTCAAACCAGGACTGGGCCTGTAAAAGCCTAATTCCACAAGCTCATTCTGTAGATCAAACCCAGTTACAGGTTTAATTATATGGCCCTGGTGCCCCAAGTAGCATAACTGAATTAAAAGTCAAGTTCCAGTCAGTAAAATGAAATGAAAGTTATATATTCAGTGTGTCTACAATTTTTAAAGCCATTGTGAAATGTGGCCTTATGTACAGAGTTAGAGACAGCTGCTAACTGATGTCCTAAATACGTCTTTCCCATGATTCAGATGGTGCCCTCGCTCTCTTCAAAATTGCAGAAGTTTCTAGAGGGCCTCCCACCTCCTCCTCCTCCTCCTCCAGGCACTAGTGGTTCTTTTATTGGAGGAGGGGTCTGTGCTTTCCAGCTTCACTCTCCACTTCCTGATTAAATGTGTTCACCTCAGCTTGAACTTAACAAATATGTTAGAGGAGGAAGCCAAGTACATAGTCCTGTTATATATTTTTTTTTGGTGAATGATAAGCCTAACTGTTTTTGTCAGCTGCACTAAAAACAATCTCATTTAAAAAGGGCTCACCCACCAGCATTTTATTGGCACGCTACAGAACAAGGCACACAGACCTGAGGAGTTTTTATCCAGAAAGTCCAATCCATCTGCTGGGCGTGAGTTCATCATGGAAAGGCACAGTCACACGTAATCACAGAATCAGTTATTCACTTAATTCACCTTTCTGGTGTGTAGAAGAATGGCAAAGTATACTGAGACAGCTCACAGAGATATGCATTTAACACCGGGAGTGAAACAACCAGGCGTGAATCTGAGCAGGTTATGTTATACAAAGGTGTTAGCCATCATGTAAAAATGCCTGTCTGTGTAGGAATTTAAGCAACATATTTATAGACACATGGTATGTAGATTAAAACAGGAACCTTATGATTTAGACATCACTCCCCTTAGCTAAACATTAACAACACATAAAATCTTGATAACCAGATAAACTCTTACAACATTTTGCTTTGAGTTTGTGCTTACAGGATAGAACCTTTGGTACTGGTCAAAGCTGCCTAGTGATTACACCCTTGATCTGTAAACAACAAAACAACCAGTTTAATTCTTATGAATTACTTGTTGTAATCCGGTAGTAGACTACTGTACATGCAGAACAATTTCACCACCGTTTTGTAATGGTAAAGAGTTTTAAGTAAAGTTATTTAATTAGTCAGATGCAATGAATTGCTGTAGAAGATATGAAAGAAGAAGCCTCATCTCCAAATCTGTCCTCCTGATTTCTGAAGTTACCGTATATACTCGTGTATAAGTTGGGTCTTGAAACCTGAAAAATCGATCATAAAATCAGACCCCAATTTATATGCCCGTTCAAAAATACGACAATTTTTTTTTTTTTTTTTACATCTTCTTGCCTCCTCCAATCTCACACCAGTTTCTCAGATACATCGAATTTTGTTGCAGCAGCCCACTTACTAATTTCTTTCGTCACTTCAACGACTTTTAATTTAAAACCAGCTTCATAATTTCTTCTGATCAAACGCTCCTTCGTAGATAAGGGATGCTCTTATGATAAAGGTGTATGAGGGGAAACAAAACAGTGCAAACGTTGCTTTGGAATATTTCGGGTATTACTGTATGGTCATGAAGGCACAATACATATAAAAAAAGGCAGTGTGCTCCATGGTTACTCTCTCAAGTACGGAAGCGTATTAGGGCCATGGAGAAGAAAAAAAAAATACGGACACAATGAAGAAAAAAAAAATTAAATGTCAAGAATAAAGTCGAGGAGAGGAAGAGAGGAAGTCAGTTTAAGAATCATGCACCAAGTAACATGGGTCAGGGAACACTTAACACAAAGCATTTAATGTGCTACATTACTTATGACGGGGTTTGATAAAATCTAGTAAATTAAACATTGATTTTAAAATTACATTTACGATGTTCTACTTTAATGACAAAATAAACTATTAAAGTTGACATGTTAACTTTAATCTCCACTTTATTCTTGACATACTTTTTTTTCTTCCGTGTCCATATTTTTTTTTTCTTCTTCGTGACTTCCGTATTCAGGTGAGCGTTAGCATATCATAATCTCTTGGACCAATAGCGTGAGTTTTCCGCATTCAACTTATACGACAGACATTATAAAATACTGGAAATTATACAGGAAAATCAAGTCTTGACTTATCTGCGGGAGAATTTAAACGCCGAAAAGACCGAAAGAACGAGATCGTGAATACAAGCGGCTGAAATGAGTTTCCTCCGCAGGGTGTCTGGGCTCTCCCTTAAAGATAGGGTGAGAAGCTCAATGAGAAGCTCAGTCATCCGGGAGGGGCTCAGAGTAGAGCCGCTGCTCCTCCGCATCGAGAGGAGTCAGATGAGGTGGCTTGGGCATCTAATCAGGATGCCTCCTTGACGCCTCCCTGGTGAGGTGTTCTGGGCATATCCAACCGGGAGGAGGCCCCGGGGAAGACCCAGGACTTGCTGGAGGGACTATGTCTCCCGGCTGGCCTGGGAACGCCTCGGGATTCTCCCGGAAGAGCTAGAAGAAGTGGCCGGGGAGAGGGAAGTCTGGGTATCTCTGCTCAAGCTGCTGCCCCCGCGACCCGACCTCGGATAAGTGGAAGAGGATGGATGGATGGATGGATGGAATTTAAACGTGAGTATATACGGTAATTTCGAACATTAATATTGGGCTTAATGAAGAACATCCTTACAGGTTTATCAACTTGACAGAGAGTAGAAGGTTTTTTTTACTCTTTATCAAAATATTTAAGTTCAGAGTAAATTAATTAATTTTTTTCCAACATTTCATCTTCTTTTCTGCAGGAAGTCTTGCAATTAATCAGTTTTCTATAAGTATCCCCTTTCAAAGGTTCTCAAGGTGTAAAAAGTCAACCATGTGGCAATGTTGTAATTACTTTACCATAAGACTATCCTCAAACTAAGCATGAGAGAACTACAGATACTACAATGCATAACTCAACTACTCAGTCTACAATACTTACAACTGCATTTTGAAATGCAATAGAAGTGATCTGCACGTCACCATTCACCGAGAAGTTGTCCACTCTTGAGAAGGGGAGCCTATGCATGTAATGGAGAAAATAGGAGCCATTCCGCAGCACCTAGAGAGATTCAGGCGACAATGAATACAGACACACACTAATCACAGTTCTCAGGCAGTCCTACTCATTCCAAGTACCATATTCTGGGGCAGGAAGAAATGAGGATGTGCACAGTGAGGTAAAAGTAAAATAGCAGACAAAGCAAAACATGACAAGCACTATATGAATAATAAGTGTGAGACACAAGATGTTAAGTTCCAGTGGTTGTATCTGAATGCAAATGCTGGAATAATGACAAGTGCAAAAAAAATAGAATAGTTTTGACTAAACAAGAAATGACTACATTGTTGAAATGCAGCCAAATAGTGAATTACATTTATTTATTTATTATACAGTAATCTGAGAACTTGCTCTAGAGATCAAAATGGCAGTCTTTTAACTAAATACACTATAAGACTAATAGAACAAGACGGATATTGGAAGAGGAGGAACTTAGAGGAGGTAAGATGAAGTCGAATGGCTCACCATATAGGAGTCCTGATTGACCTGGATGGTCATTGTGAACATAGAGCCCTCCTGGACAAAGGCCTCATACTTCCGCTCTTCACTACCCCATGAGTGGTGCTGCTGAGTGTTGCACACCACATACTTCTGACCCCCCTCATAACGTGGATTGAAATGGAAAGCAATATCCGGACCACATTTAAAATTGATGTCAAACCTACAGCAAGACAAGAAAAAAAGTGATCCGGCTACGTGGTAAATCAGTTTACGGGAGGCCCGGACACTGGAAGGAAGGCAGAAAGATTTCAGAACGTTTTTAGTTCAAGCAGAGATTTGGTACATTTTGACATCAGGTCATCAATATAGCTCAGTTTTCTAAGACTTTAAAATGAGAAGAACCTTTAATGGAACCAGATATTAATAATGCAAAGACTTACAACAGCCATCTAGAGTGTTTAGATCTTCTGGTCGGTTGTCTCTTGTTGTCCCTCGTACCAAATATAAAACTAAGGGGGACAGGGCTTTTGCAGCTGCTGCTCCTCGCCTGTGGAACTCTTTACCTCATTACATAAAGGAGTTGTCTACAATTCAACTGTTCAAAACAAGACTAAAGACTCATTTCTATTCACTTGCATTCCGTGACCTTTAGTAATACTGATTGTTTCTTCATTGTGATTATGTAACATTACTTCTATTTATTATTTATTTTATTTATGTTCATTTATTTTATTTCTATTTATGTTAATTGTATGTTTTTCTTTTATTCTATTATTGTAAAGCATTTTGGCCACAGCATTCCTATGTTGTTTTAAATGTGCTATATAAATAAATTGACATTGACTAAATTACAGAAATTAGGAAAGTATGAACCATAAAGTCTGTGGTGGGCTGGCATCCTGCCCGGGGTTTATTTCCTGCCTTGCGCCCTGTGTTGGCTGGGATTGGCTCCAGCTGACTGCCATGACCCTGTAGTTAGGATATAGTGGGTTGGATAATGGATGGATGGATGGATGGATGGATGGATGGATGGATGGATGGATGGATCATAAAGTTAACCAGAAGAACTGGTTAATTCTACAGCAGGCTGTAGAATTACAGTGTTCTTCTCATAACTAAGAAGCACTGTGACCTGTTGTTTGACCCCTAATTTTTAATTTTTAACAAAGACAATAAAATGTTGCATATAACACACATTTGATAGCCCATTCTCACCATAAATGTACTTGGGTTTTAAGCAAACCTATGGCCAGCAAATGTTGGCCTGACTTTTATTGTTTAAGCTACTTTATAAAATGTGTGGTTGTCTTCAAGGTCAGGCTTCTACTAGCACTTTTCACACTTCCTGCAATTCTGACATCCATCATTGGTCTTGATTTAGCCATTCTTCATGTGTGAAAATGAACGTCCAATGCAAATTGGCTTCACCACTCGAGTATTCACAAAAAAACCGTATGGCAGGTGGAAACTGAGCACATGCTTTAAGCACACTATGCTCTCTATTTGTTATTTTGTCACATCAGTAAAAGAAAAGAAACAGAATTAAGACTGAATACATTGCTTCAGACCTTCACAGAATCACAACAATTGAGGAAATGAACAGAAATGTCATCAAGGATTGCTTTGTTCTATTTATTTAATGACAAGCGAAACAGGGGTACACATGGAAATCTGAGGAACTGAAATTTTGCAACCAAAGATGCACAGTTGTTAAATCGAGAGACTTGCAACAAACCCACTGCCGGTGTTTTATCTTTTCCCTAAACTGCTCTTAACTTTAGACATGGTGCCTGTATTTTTAAAATGTCTGGTATCTTACAGTATACACAGTATAGCTGGACAGACCGAAACCCTCGGCAGAACCTATGAACTTTGCTGTGTCCGTGTCACTCTTAAATATTAGAGTCAGACAAAATCATGAATACTGCTACAGAACACTTTCATCTTTATAGATGCTGTGACTTTTATTTCACTCATTTGTTTAAAAACACACCAAACAAGCTAAAAGATATGAACAGCAATTCTGCAACAGAAAAGAAGGTGCAACTGGGTGAGTCGATGTACAATTGGACAATAAATTCATGCATCCCAATCCCCAGTGTGCTACTGATTTACTGCCGGGGTGAACATTTTAAAAATGAATATATTTTTAATGTTAAAGGAATTGATATTAGGACTGACATAGCTGCTCAGTTTCCGTGTTTATTGTTATTTGCACCTATGTTTGCTCTATGTCAATGGTTGCTATACAGGAGCAAACACACAAAAAGCAAACTGAAAGATAACAGTGAAAAAGACACCTGGATAATAAAACAGAACATGCAAATATGAAACATACAGAGCAACATCTGTGAAGGAGAACTGAAAAAGGCCAAATGATCAAACTCAAAGTTGAATTAAAAGCAGACCTCGTTAACTTCCTCCAAATACTCACCAGTAACAAAGAGTAGACTATGAATGATGAAGAGTAGTAGCTATTGTAGTGCCATTTCCAGTTCGGTAGCAAGCAGAAGAAAAAAAGAGACCGCTAACTCAGTTAATTTTAGTCTAATTTCCTAAATTCCTGTAAAAAGTGAATAAATCCTGATGTGACCTTTTACATTGAAACAATAAAATGCATTAGCTAAAAAATAACAGCATGTTAAATCAAAATGACAGCCCACATAAAACAAGTCATTCACCGGAAAGTAAACCCTGTTGTCTTGTGATTTTTACTACTAAAGTCTAAAATTACTTACCCACATTTTGTAATATAAACTTATTGTTTCTAAAATTCCGTCCCTTGTGTAAAAGCAATCCATCCATCCATTTTCTGAACTACTTTGTTCATTAACGGCCACAGGAAGCTCTCCCAGAAGCACTGGGTGTGAGGGGGGACAACATAAAAAATGACAGCAGGGCACACTTCCACTCACTCCTATTCATACAGTTTACATGGCCAATCACAAGGCTAGAAGATCTCTCCATCCACTATCAGAATCTGTATCTTCCTTTGGAGGGCTTCTAAGCAGGTTGGAGTCAATTACGTCAGCTAACCTACAATGCAAGGCTTGGAGATATGTGAGGAAACTGGATTACTTTGCACAGACTGTGATCAGGCTAGGGCTCAAACCCAGATCTGCGGAGGTGAAATACTGCAACACTGATCCCTGTGCCAACATGTGCTCCCAGTTCAATTCAAGAACTAATTATCCGATCACCTAAACAGCCCGATGAAACTCGGCTGGGAACAGTGGAGAACGACCGGCAGCACTAGTCCACATTGTCAAAAAGACTTTCGCTTTTGAACCTTTTGAACAGACTGCCAGGCCAGCACAATGAGCACAAAGTCAAGGAGTCAGAAAATGGCTGGGAAGGTGGATGCATTTCCACATTATTGTTTTTTATTGTTTTTGTACTAGTTCAAAGTATATACCCATTGTGCAAATGAAGATAACATAATAAATAAGGCCTATGAGATCATGTTTAACGTCCTTTATAACCGTGATTCAAATCTTTTCCCACTTGTGACCTCCGCCTTATTCACGTCAACACGTTCTGCACTTCAACAATGTGATAAAATGACATGCCATTTGAAGAGGCAACTAAACAGAAATAAAAGAAAATCTGTTGAACCAAATCATCACCTCAAGCAGAAGCCTATAATTGTTACCTCTTTGCCCCTGGCAGCACTCTTCCGATCACTGTGATCTCTTTGCCAACATGGAGACCCCCTTGGATAGACCCAATGAAGGGCACTACCTACAAAAGTAATAAAGCCAGGTATTACAAAAGGGAGAGCGCACTTCTGCTTCGATTCCAAGTCGCGTTGTAGCGGCCAGCTGGAAATAATTCACGGAAAGTGAAACAACACACTGCCATTACTAGAAATAACTGAAATTAACCAGTAACTTTACTTATAGATTCGGTTATGGATAGCACATGTCCCCAGATTTATACAAGTTCAGTTCGAGTAAAATAAACCACAGGTACTCACCGGATTGTAGATGATCTGTGGGCTGGAGTAAGCCATCGCGACGATCTCTGAGACGCGCCTGAACCCAGTTTGTATCCCAGAGAACTGGCAGGAAGGAGGTGGAGTGCTAAGAAGAAGCCCAACTGGGGAGAAGGGTCCGGCTGCAAGTGAGAAGGGTCCGGCTGCAGGTCGCAGACTTCGCCTTCCACGCCCCTGGCCTTCCACGCCCCCGGCCTTCCACGCCTTCTGCCTTCCACAGTCCGCCCCACAACCGCCTATAGTCCGTAGAAAGAGAAGAAGAGCTGCTGTACAGTTTTTCCAATTCGAAAAAGAAAAGGAGCTGGAAACGTTTTCTGACACGGAACAATGGCACAACAAAACCAGGTATGGACTCACAGAATAAAAAGCTCAGTATATTTAAAGAAACTTTAGATCCATTAAACAAAACTAATGAGATGTACGATTATACACTGTATAGCGAATCCAAGTGTTCTCTGTTTATCGTCATTACTGACATATCCTATTTTTAAGCATATCGTTTTAATTATTTTTTACCTCTTGTATTATTTCTTTTTAATACTTACCGTATTATTTCATCTATATTAACTTTTACACTTATTTATGAGATGTTATGTAGAGAATCTGCAATGTTAGTGTACAATATGAAAGATATTTATGTTTATCGTCGTCATTAACGTATGTTAAATATCTTATCTTAACTTAGTTAAGTTAGCTATTTATAAAAGCACGTTAGCGCTTTCTGCCAAATTAGTATTACATATTATTTTTGTCTTGATTTCCACAGTCACATTTCTCCATAAATGCAGAGAATATAAAAACAACTTTGCTAACATTGATTAAATATCCAAATGAATCCAAGTGCCCTCTTTGTAAAAAGCACAGAGACTACAGCATCCTGCTACGTCACCTTCAGAGTCATGAAGGCCACATTGTCAAGTATGCAGGTAGTGTATGTATGCCAAGAGTGTGTGCTTGCAAACAATACTGACGTTTAGATTTCTGAACTGGAACTTTTTTAAATACAGGTTAAAAAGCTGAGCATTTTCCGCTGTTTGGCAGGTTTTACTATTTACAGATGTAACACAGGGTGTGTCCCAAGTGACCAATTCCATTGTTGTTTTTGTTTAAAACTCATTGTCAACAGTTTATTGTATGTCAGTATTTAATATTTTTCTTTGATTAAATTTTTTTACCCCTTGTATTAGGGCCTCCCTAGTGTGTGCTTGGTGTGTTCGTGTGTGCTTGGTGTGTGTGCGCCCTGCGGTGCTGGCACCCTGCCCGGGTTTTGTTTCCTGCCTTGTGCCCTGTGTTGGCTGGGATTGGCTCCAGCAGACCCCCGTGACCCTGTAGTTAGGATATAGCGGGATGGATGTATTAGGGCCTTCCAAGTCAAATGAATAGCCATGGCTGTGGAATTTCCATGTTGATGGTACGACCATTTCATATTGTAACTATCATTTTTTGTATGTCTGTATTTAATGTTGTGTCCAGGTTTCCAAAGGACCATTTTGTGGTGTCTCTGTATTTCATCCGCGATGTCCCCTTCAATTTTAATGAGTTGTGTCTCAACATTAGTCCTCTCTTCTTTCATTGTAGTATTTGTGGAGGGAGGATTATATCTGGTTGCTGGTTCCCATTTTTGTCACCTTCTACAATTTGTGTTGGATATTTGTGTCATGTTTAACTTATTTTATTATATTTGTTTTTTTTTTTAATTTCAACATACTGTCCATAGTGGTTTTGAAGTTCCAGAAACGCCTACCTTTAAAAATCCAGATCATTTAAATGTATGTTTAATGGTTTGCATAAATATTTTTGTAACATTAAACTCCTTTTAAGAACGTGACTCTGCTCAGTCCTCTTTAGAATGACATGCTGGCTTTGTGGAAGAGCTGGTGTAGAATGTTACTTGAGAACTCCAGCACCAAGGGGTAAATGAAATTTAAATTTCCTTTAATAACTCTAATTTAGTTCTGCGGCAATATGGCAAATATACTTAGCCATATTGTAAATCAAAGACAAATAGTCCAAATGTTTACCATTATAAACTTAGTGCTTCTTTTTGAAATAACTGAAGTAACTGCTCACATCAGACTGAGCGAGCAAACGCCTTTCTAAATGAAGGCCAAGAACCAAACAAAAAATTAGAAGGTACAGAAACAATGGACTGCCAGGATAGGGTCATTTTTTGTGCTTATTCTTTTGTTTCTTTTTTAACATTTATTAAGTAAATATTATTTTCTATGTTTCTAGGCTTAGACTTTATTGAGCCATTAATGAGAAGACAGAGTAAAGACTTGGCACTACGTCTGAAATGAACAAATGTCTTGCTATTCTGTTCCATAACACTGCATTCTGCAGATTTCAGATTTTTTCTTTTAGAAGAAACGTCAGCGTCCCTTCTCCAACATCCAGCACAGGGCACTGATGAGCAGGTACAGACACATCATTTTATAAACTTCCATAAGAAAGATAAATTACATTTTGTTGATACTGGCTTACAATGCCTGTGGTGTAGTGAATAAAATGTATAAAAAGACTTAATGCTTGTCTCAGATGCCGACTGTTAATCGTTAAGCAGTAGGAGTCAAAGCCCAAAAGACTAAAAGCCTGTTTTATATCTTCTGACAAACTGTAGTACTAGTACAACTCTTAAAGTCCTTAAAACATTTGAAATGCATTGTGTGCTGTATTAATAATAGTGTATTGTAAGAAACATTGAAGACTTGTAGAATCTGTGATCAAAAGCAGTAATGTTAATAATGTATAATAAATTAAATTTACTGTACATTATTTTTTTTACTTTCCTTACATTCCTTGTAAATGTGGAGGAAAAGGCTATGAGCTTTATGATGACCATTTAAAGAATTTTCTTTCTTTCTTTTTTAATATAATGTATCACAGCAGCATGGAATCCTTCAGCATTTCACCGAGGCACAGAAGTGGTGTGCTGAGAACATTTCTGTGTTCAGGGGGGCGAATCTCACTCCCTGCATTACTGTCAATGGACAAAGACGACACTGAGGAGGCCCTTCAGAAATCTGATTTGCTATCTGAATTTCCAGAAGAAGAGGAGAGGGAATATGTCTTTAGACATATTTTTTTCACATATGGAAGACATGCATCTGTTTTTAGATTAACGTGAGAGGAAACAGGAAAATGACTGAGTTTTGTGAGAAAATGTAACAAACATACGTGTCCCTCATTGTTCAGCTACAACCTACAATTCTTGTTCTATATTTTATTTATTCTTTAACTTTTTTGTAATAAATGTTTCAAACCAACTTCATCTTTACAGTCCATTGTCTTAGTGTTATGTATTAAAATAATGTTTTATAAAGCAGGGCAAGGCAATATTTATTTATAAACCACATTTACAACAGCAGCCAGAACTGAACCAAAGTGCTGTACAAGAAAGGGTAAAAGAAGCAGTTCAAATATACTGTATGTACACATCACAAAACTGCAAGAATAACCAGCCATTACATAAAAGATAAACTTAAAATACCCATATATACATATTTATAATCCTGAATGTACGTGAGCCAACATATACAAAAAATGTCAACCTTTTGGAGGGTCAAATGGCAGCAAGAAGAAATAAGACTTTAATGATGACTTAAAAATGGCCTGTGATGGAGCAGACCTAATATAATAAGGAGAGCCATTCCAGAGAAAAGGAGCAGCCACCACAAACACCCGATTCCTCCTTTGCTTCAGCCTTGACCTCGGCACAACTAAGAGCATCGGGCTAGTAGACCACAGGGATCTTGTTGGCACATACAAGTGAAGAGATTCCAAGAGGCAAGATGGGGCTGATCCACTCAAACATTTGAAAACAAGAAACAGAATTTTAAAATCAATTCTGAAATGGACCTGAAGCCAGTGAAGTGAGGTGAGTATTGGTGAAATATGGCCACACTTACGAGAGCCTTCAATAAGCGAACAGCAAAGTTGTGGAATAGTTGTAGGCGTCGTAATAGGGCTTGACTAATACCTACATACAAAGAACTGCAATAGTCCAAATGAGATGCTGTAAAAGCTTGGATGGCCTTTTCAAGATCACAGAAAGAAACAAAAGCCTTTACCTTAAAGTCTCAGCTGGAAAAAGCTTCATTTAACTTCACAATTTATCTGTCTGTCGAGTTTGAATGAGCTGTCACAGATCACACCTGGGCTAACTGAAGCTTTATGATACGTATATGGAAAGGGGTCTAAGAGCAATATCAGAGACACTCAAACTTTCTTAACTCTTGGACACCATGATCACAGTTTTATTATCATTTAGTTTAAGAAGATGCATTGCCATCCAGGTTTTAATATCATTCAAGCACACATGGAGAGTCTGTATTTTCTCGCTTTGATTTTAGTGGCAAATATATTTAAGTGTCATCAGTATAGAGAAGCCATACTTGTTAACAATGGAGCCTAAAGGTAACATGCCTATCAAAAAGATAGCTGGTCCAAGGATGGAACCCCACAAGTAAGAGGAGCTACAGAGGATGAGAACTCACCCAAATGAATAGAAACGCTCCTATTTCTTAGATAAGATTTAAACCATTTCAGAGCATTACCTTGGATGACTACATACTGTTCAAGGCAGGATATAAGAATCATAAGATCCACAGCATCAAAAGCTGAGGTAAGATCTAGCAGTACAAGAATGGCAGAATCTCCAGGATTAGTAATTGGGAAGAGGTCACTGTTAACCTTTAACAAGGATGTTTCAGTGCTGCAAGAACATCTGTATCTGGATTGGAATTTTTCCAGAATACTATTTTCATCTAGAAATGTTTGAGGTAGGACAACCTTTTCAAAGACTTTAGATAAAAAAGGCAGTTTAGAAATTGGCCTGAAATTTAACACATTAGAGGGTCCTTATTTTGTTTTTTATAATACGTTTCTGCACCACAGCGTGTTTCAAGGCAGCAGGAACACAACCAGAAATCAAGCTAGCATTTATTACGGTAACAATACTTGGTCTGACAGAATCAAAAAACCCCTTAACTAATCAAGAGGGGACACTGACCAGGGGGCACTTTGTAGGATTCAGGCGTTACACCAAATCAGACAACAGAGACGATGACACACGCAGGCACAAAGTGGTCAAAGACAGCTGAACACACTATGGGAAGAATCCTGAGCAGGCAGTGATACCGATGACCTAATAACGGTAATCTTATTTACAAAAAAGTAAACCTCCGTTTGGAGAGTAAGTTGGGGTATGCAATAAATGACCAATTCCTAATACAAGAAATGGTATATGGCGATTAAATGATTTAAAATCACTAAAAAATTGATTTGTAATTATTGTATCGACCCAAACGAAACATTTTTAAAGTTAAGTTTAAAATCTGTTAGTTCAGTTCCAAAATAAATAAAAACGACGGTTTATGGAAGTGCAACTTTCAATAATGCAAATGTTTGCATTTCTTTAGAAAAACAAACGATATAATATCTATTAAGCAATTTGAGAGATTTGCTTCACTTTTTTTGATAAGTACATATTTATACGTTAGGGTCCCAGGGATAACAATTATGCATTAAAATTAAAAACCAGGTAAACGTTTGAAAGTTTAATAACTCCACTTGAAATTTATCAACATTATAGCAGCAGCGAAGAACAAAATTAAGAAAACACAATTCAAGACAAACAATGGAAATGAAGGTATGAACTGTATTAGTAAGCTGGATCATTTAAAAAATTGTTCAATATAAACAATTTTAAAAGTTTCTTTTAAACTCGAAAGTTTAGACCTTCATTTTCATGCCTGTTGATTGCTTTGTTGTGTTATTGATCATCATTTATTTTGTAACATAATAAATTAATGTCATTAACGGAATTTTCCTTTATTGAACGAGGTTCCAGAAATAATGTCAGACATGCCGTTTAGTACAAAAGTACCATAAAAATAATTTCAAATATTTTGAAGGATAGAATTCACTATAATAGCAGTTAGAGCATCCACATTCAAATTTAGTATGGGGTTTCCTTAATCTAAAAATATGTTATGCCCTCTTTCTTTTAACTATCGAATCCTCACTCATAAATTATAAAACTGTTTTTTGTTTCTAAAAGTAAACACGACAGTAATACCATAAAGAGAAACTCGGATTCTTGCCTCGTGATTGCAGGAAGTCATATTAATATCGTCTTTTAGGGTTACATGGTAAGTCAACGTTACTAGCTTTTCAACGAAAGCGATGTGACAGAGGACGGACGCGAATGCTGGGGGCGTGGTGTGGAAGGCAGGAGGCGCGGAAGGCCGGGGGCGTGGAAGGCCAGGGGCGTGGAAGGCCGAGTCTGCGACCTGCAGCCGGATACAATTGACTGGGACCGAGGAAGGGCGCTTGCTTGCTTGCTCGCTCGCGCTCGCTATCTCTCTCTCTAACCCCCCACCCACGCTCGCCTGCTGGCGCTGCTTTCGTTTTTCAGAAAGCGAATCTTACAGACGAGTCACGGGAAGCGGAGGGGCAACAGTCCTGTGGAGCAAGGGGACTGGGATAATATTAACTCTTGTGTGGTGTTCGCATTGAGGTTTTAAATCGATTAAACCATAAACGTTTATGTTAAAGTCAACATCTGTTAATTAGTTTATCTCAGTTACAAACGATATAGACAGCAAATACTGCATGTTTAATATTTACTATTTACTTATGCTAAATCATATTTAGCAATGAGGTGGCACGGTGGCGCAGTGGGTAGTGCTGCTGCCTCGCAGTTGGGAGATCTGGGGACCTGGGTTCGCTTCCCGTGTCCTCCCTGCGTGGAGTTTGCATGTTCTCCCCGTGTCTGCGTGGGTTTCCTCCCACAGTCCAAAGACATGCAGGTTAGGTGGATTGGCAATTTTAAATTGGCCCTAGTGTGTGCTTGGTGTGTGGGTGTGTTTGTGTGTGTCCTGTGGTGGGTTGGCACCCTGCCCAGGATTGGTTCCTGCCTTGTGCCCTGTGTTGGCTGGGATTGGCTCCAGCGGACCCCCGTGACCCTGTGTTCGGATTCAGCGGGTTGGAAAATGGATGGATGGATGGATGGATATTTAGAAATGAACGTATTATACGATTCTTGTGATGAAATGTGATTTTTTGTGTAGAAATAATCAATAGTCAATCGTGAATACCATTAATAGGTCATACTGATCTTGAACAAATACAAATGAGACACGGTTTCCAGAGCTGTTGATGACACAGAAAGGACACAGTTAGCACACGGTGTTATACTGAAATGATATGATGAGCCCAGTTGAAAAAAAGTTCATAGCACCCACAGACCACATGAAAGAAGTGAGTTTTATTGGGCGTGCATTGCAAATGTATGCTTTGCACTTGATTCATGCGAACAGTGTCTTTCTGGCCTCGTTGGGTTCACAGCGTTTCCTCTTGCCTTCTAGTGGCATCATGCTGGTTAGTTGTAAAAGTCTACTAACACATCTGTAAGTGGCTCTGTTCTTCACATACATACAGTATATGCTGTGTATACAGGCAACATGAACATAAGGTACACTTACTTCTTCTGCTCAGGATGCTCCTACTCAATCCTCCTCAAGATGGCTGCAGCAGCAGAAGTCCTTGCCTTGTATTGTCTCCTTTGAATTTCTGGTTTTACCAATTCCTTGAAGAAAGAGCCTTCTTCTTTAGAGCTTTCTTGTGTTCCAGTTTGGAATCAGTGCCTTCCAGATAACAAATGCATTGTAAGCTGTGACTTATAAGGTATTAAAAATATTACAAGTGACCAGTTATCTACTCCTCCTTTTATAGGATTGTAATCCATGATGGTGCTCCTCATCACAGATTCTCTTTTCCTTTTTTTAGGGATGTAAGTCACCAGAGATATGTTGGCCATGAATAGAAACGTTCTTGAATTGAGAGGCCTGTTTTTTGTATTCATCAGCTGAGGTGGGTGCTCTGGCTTGTTTCTTTTTTCTATTTCTCCTAGCATTGTCAGCTTTGTCTTCAGGAATTTCTGTCCCAAATTCTACAAAGTAAAAAATGTCACCTATGATGTGATCACAGAGTCCCTTGGTGTTTCTCAGTTTTTCTTCCATCAGGCTTCCCAGTATACAGTATACCTGCTTGCTCCATGCATATGATGAAGCAGCAGCACAGGCAGTCCAAATCGTGATGGCAGGTGTAGACAGCATGTACTAAGTTAAGGGACAGCAGCCCATAAATCAACAGTAACACTGGGCACAGGGGTAAGCGTTCCACCCACTTGTACCACACTGACCTGACTGCAGCCAGCTTGTCTTGCTGTCCTCAAGCTAGGCTCATGTCCCAGTTATCAAAGCAGATAACTCTGGACATATTGTTAAATATCTGCAGAGATATTGTTGCACTGAAAAGTTCTCAGTCAGTTTCTGTATTCCACAAGGATTCAGTGGACTCCCCATTGGATCTATAAACACCAGCAAGTATAAGAAGTCCAAAGTATGTCTGTAAATTGATTTGGTTCATTTCCTTCCACTTCTTTGCAAAAACACACAACCCCTTCACATTAGCGTAGTCCAGTAAGACTTTCTGGAATAAATGTCTTGTATGTGATTAACTGCCATAAATGGTGTCCCTTGTTGCATCATTATAACATTGGCAGCAAGGCAGGGTGACTCCTTCCTTGATCAAGAATATCATTCAAGTACATCATTTTTTTGACATCCATATTTCTCTTCCTGTCTGAGAGTCAATCCTACCCTCTTCTTCAGACTCACTGCCAGACTCTGAAATGACAAAAACTTGTCCCTTGGGCACTCCTTCCATGTTGTCTTCTCTCTTTTCTGCATAGATTTCTAAAGCCATCTGAGCAGACATTTTCTCTGCTGTACTGGTTGGTTTTTGGAAATGTCCCACATATGCGGCACTAAGCAATTAAAATAATTGATTGGTCTGATGGAATTTGGTATTGTGTGTGAAAGGGAATGGTGTTGTTGGATGTTGGATGGGTATGGAGGAGCTAATGGAGGTGTTCAGGGGTGATGGTGATATAAATGATTGGTGTGATGGGATTAGGTTTTGGGTATTTAAAAAATGTCTCTAAAGTGGTGTGATTGTTGTTTCCATACTTGCATTGCTCTTGGGTCTAGAAGATCCAAAGACCACTAATGTAATGTAAAAGGGGGATCACAGTACATACTCAATAAAAATTTGTCCTTTAACATGTTATTCAAAGAAAATGAGCCATCTCATTTGAAAATGGGTCTCACAGACCTGAACGCTACCCAAGGTTTAAGTACGTCATTGGTGTATTCAGGCTCTGAAGGGATCTGTGCAAAAAGAACCCTCATTCGCTAATGGCAAAGCATTGGTGCTATCAGAATTCATTACAGATCCCAACCTTGATATGCTATGCTTAACAAAAACTTGGCAAAAACCAAACAACTTTACGTCTCTAATAGAGGTGACCCCAACCTTATAAATTTACTTCACAGAGGCTCGCAGCTCAAGACAAGGTGGAGGGGTTGCAGTAATCAAAAGAATCCCTGTTGACTGTCCGTTGTCTATCGAATGTCTAGCTCTTAAACTAATAACAAAATCTGATCCTATCTTACTTGTTATTCTCTATCATCCCCCTAAATACAATGGGTCTTTCTTACCTGATCTGACTGAATTATTAACCCACTTAAGTTCCTTTTCTCAGAGAGTCGTTCTTTTTGGCAATTTCACCATCCATATTGACACTCCTACATGTAAACTGAGAATTGAGTCCCTGTCCTTACTGGACAGTTTTTATTTGGTGCAACATGTTGATTTTCCTACCCTTCCTGGTGGTCATATATTGGACTTGATCTGCACTTCTGGCTTATCTGTCTGCAACACTTACAGCAGTGATTTGGGACTGTCTGATCATAAAGCAGTACTTTTCACTGTCTCATTACCTCTACCTCCTATTACCTGTAAACATAAAATTTCTTTCAGGAATCTGTCCCTCTATCCTTGTTACATCAGTCGTTCTTTCAGTAGTAGATAAAACAGCTCCTTTAAAGTATAAAGAGATTTCCTTTAAGCACTCAGCTCCATGGTACAATTCAGAGTCTTCTATGAAAGTAGCTAACCGATGCCTTAAGAGAATGTCACCTAAGACTACCCTCACTGTGCATATCCAGACTTTTTCTGACCATCAAAGGGCTTACAGAGAAGCACTAACTGTAGCTAAGAACACACATTATGGCAGAATAATAAAAAGTGGCCATGATAACCCAAGGGTTTCATTCTCTTTAGTTAATAAACTACTTCAATCTGCATCTGACCTAGTTACTTCCACTACTGAAGTTTGTGAAAAATTCGTCCACTTTTTCCGTAATAAAATTAAAAATCTAAATAATTCAAATAACACAAATCCATCACCCATTTATATCTTTCCTTTCTTCCCACTCCATCCTCCTCCTTTTCTAATTTTTCAGCAGTCACATCTGCATTTGTTGATGACCTGCTTTGTAAGATAAGGCTGACTACCTGTGTATCGGACCCCATCCCCAGCACACATCTTAAATCCTGCCTTCATGCCATAATCCCAACTGTTAACGACAATAATAAACACATCCCTTGACAATGGCTTTGTGCCAGCCACTTTTAAAATCGCTTCTGACATCCTAATGTTAAAGTCATGATGCTCTTGATCTCTCACTTAGCTTTTGTGTGAAAACTTAGTGTGTTGTAGCCTCCCAATTCCCCAATTACTTAAATAATTTGATGGAAACTTGTCTGTCTGGATTCAGAGTGCAGCACAGCTGTGAAAACTGTCCTGCCTCGGTAACTAATAATGTACTTTTGGCAGCAGACTCAGGACAAACCAGCACATTAATTGTGTTAGACCTCAGAGTAGCATTCAATGCTATCAGACATGACATTCTACTGTCCAGAATGGAGAACATTCTGGGGATCTCCGGCACTGCCATCTAGTGGCTTAAGTCCTATCTGACTGACAGGCAAGAAACTGTTAGACTTGTCAACAGGAGATCCAGCTCAGCGCCAGTCACACATGGGGTTCCTCAGGGCTCTGTCCTCGGCCCTCTGCTCTTCTCTGTCTATATGCTGACCCTTGGCCTTATTACCCGTAGCTATGGACTGGGTTATCATTTTTATGCAGAAGATACTCAACTCTATTTCAAGGTTAAAAGTGAAACTTCATCAGGGCTTTCTCAGCTCACAACATAACTCAGTGAAATTAAAACTTGGATGGAACAGAACTCTTTAAAGTTAAATTGCAACAAAACTGAATTCCTGCAAATTGGCACTAAAGCACAACTAAGAAAATGAGCTCCTTATCAGTCACTTTTGACGGTGATCTCATCAGACCTTCTTCTAATGCAAGGAATCCTGGTGTCATTTTTGATTCCTCCGTTTCTTACTCCATCCACATAAACCACATTAAGAAACTTTCTTGCTTCCACCTCTGTAACATATCCTATGTTCACTAATTCCTTTTCTTTTCTAATGCTGAGGAACTTGTCCATGGTTTTATCACATCCTTCATTGATTATTTTAACTCCCTACTGACAGGTGCCACTTCTAATCTAATATCGCAGCTCCAGCTGATTCAAAACTCTGCTGCAAGAGTCCGAACACAAACCAGCAACAACGAGCACATCACACCCATCCTGCTTCACCTCCACTGACTCCCTGTGTCTTACAGGATTGAATATAAAATTCTGTTATTCACCTACAAAGCTTTAAATGGCCTTGCATCGGACTACATGAGTGACCTTCTCCATTGCTATGCTACTGTTTGCTCAGTAAGGTCCTCTGATTTTGGCAATCTTGTTGTGCCCCACAACACATTAAGGACTCTGTGGTCGACAGGGTCTTCAGCTGTGTAGCACCCAGACTTTGGAATGACCTCCCGAAAACAGTTAGATCATCTGACTCCATTCATTCTTTAAAAACAAAAAAAAAAACAACTGAAAACTCATCTGTTAAGGAAGGCGTTTAACTTAACTTGACATTCTGCCCCCTCTTTCAGTTTACGTCTCTGTCCTGATGCTCCGGATAATTTATGTGTGTGTTATATCACAAATGATGTTATCTGCTAGGTTCTTCTTTTAGTGTTGACTTTAGTGTTATATTTTGGTTTATTGTCTTTTATTCTGTTTAATACTTTTGTATATCCTGTATCTATCTGTTTTAGTGCTCTATATACAGAAAAATTTGTACCCAATTTTAGATATGCCATGCCATTCTTTCTCAGACTCTGTGAAGCGCCTTGAGCATGGAAGGTGCTATATAAATAAAATGTATTATTATTATTATTATTAAAATTACAGAGGTTGTAAGGGAAGCAGGGATTGCAGACATAATGGTGGGCGTACTCCTTTTACGGCCAGCCCCACAGGATAGTTCAGCCCTTTTGGCAGACTGGGGACACTAAGCCCCATCACAATTTTTATGCCAAAAATGCTACATATTGCTTTCCTACAAACATTTTATTATCAACAAGTCTCTTCTCTTTTGACTTTGTGTGTGCATTCAGGCCTAATGCTCTTAATACTCCTAAAAATAAGAGCCAAACTGGTTCTTCAGAGTGATGCCATAGGGGAACCGATTTTGGTTCCTGAAAGATCTGTCCACATGAAGATTTCAGAAAGAACCTTGATTTATTTAAATATGTAACAGGTTTCATAAATAGCCGTGAATAGATGATAACAGATTTGTGAAATAGCAATGGGTTTATGATTTGAAAAAGGCCTTTTCAGATACCTTTTTACCTTTTTTAAATGTCTGGTATGGTTTTCAGCACAACAAGACTTTTTGTTTCTAGGATTTTTCCTTTCTGCTGCACCACTGGGGCTGTTCTTTTGAATGACCATACATACATACGTATTCTCGTTTAGCGCCTCTGTGAAATACCGTGCCAAGCTGGCACATGCTTGACCTGCATGCTGTTAAATGCTGCTAACGTTAGTCGACAAGTGCTCTGAGTGTTGATGCACTGAGGACATGTTTGTGAATTTCACCAACACACAGGCTGTCCTGCTTACTATTAAGTTATGGATGAATTGTGGAAAAGTGCAATGCAAGCAACTTGGACATACAAAATTAGAAAAATGAGATCAGATAAACTTCAACTGTTGGTTAATTTTATTGGTAGCTAACATTATTGAATTATTGAGTTAGTTAATGCCTTATTGCTATGTGCTGTCATTGGAAGGACAAAATGAAGTTTAGATAAATTCATAAGTGTAGGTGATACATTCACATGTTCATTTTCTAAATGCCTAAATATGACCCTGTATTTACTGCTTTAAGTACGTTTATTAAGCACGTTCAGTAGTAGTAGTTGTAGTTTTTTATTTTATTATTATTTTTAGTTAATAGTATTTTATATATTATTGTTATTATTTGTAGTAATAGGAGTACTGTAGTTATCCATCCATCCATTATCCAACCCGCTGAATCCGAACACAGGGTCACGGGGGTCTGCCGGAGCCAATCCCAGCCAACACAGGGCACAAGGCAGGAAGCAATCCTGGGCAGGGTGCCAACCCACCGCAGGACACACACAAGCACACCCACACACCAAGCACACACTAGGGCCAATTTAGAATCACCAATCCACCTAACTTGCATGTCTTTGGACTGTGGGAGGAAACCAGAGTGCCCGGAGGAAACCCACGCAGACACGGGGAGAACATTACTGTAGTTATATTTTATATTATTTTATTATTATCACTGTTATTAATAGTAGTAGTAGTACTAATTATTTTTTTTTGTAGTAATAGTAGTAGTTATATTTTATTATTATTATTATAATTACTGTTATTAATTTAATATTGTTTTTTGTTTCAGTAAGGTGCTGCTGGAGTATGTGAATTTCCCCTTGGGATTAATAAAGTATCTATCTATCTATCTATCTAATAGTAGTAGTAGTCCATCCATCCATCCATTTTTCAACCCGCTGAATCCAAACACAGGGTCATGGGGGTCTGCTGGAGCCAATCCCAGCCAACACAGGGCACAAGGCAGGAACCAATCCCGGGCAGGGTGCCAACCCACCACAGAGTAGTAGTAGTAATTATTATTATTTTTTGTAGTAATAGTAGTGGTAATATTTTATATTATTATTATTGTAGTAATAGTAGTGGTAGTAGTAGTAATTATTCTTTTTTGTAGTAATAATGATATTTTATATCATTATTATTATTTGAAGCTGTAATAGTATTAAAGTTGTTGTTTTTATTGTTGTATCATATGTTATCTGTGATTACATTGGCTACTTCAAGTAGTATTGATACTCTGAACCATTATTATTATTATTAATAATAATAATAATAAGGCCTTCATTTATAAAGTTTATTTATTTTTTATATTGTTTAAATGAAAATGTTATAAGAAATGGCAATATAGTGGAGGAGCAGGTTAGAGAGTTTCAGATCTATTGGTGGTGGGAGGTGGTGTCAAGAAGAAGATAAGGACCCCAGGTTAGTCTGGGATGGCACTCTTTGGGATCATTTCTAAATTCAAGCTGCTTGAGGGAAATCTTCAGTTGTTTTTGTTTGGGAGTCCTGCTTGTTAGTTTCAGTTTCGCAAGGCTCTTACTTTGTTTTTTGTCCTGTAAATTTTCCTTGACGTTTTGTTCTTTTGATGCTTGATATTATTTTCGTCACTCTGGTGTTTAGAGAGTGACATGTGTGATGGTGGGGTTGATGAATGAAGGAACTGCAGACAGCATTGGGCTGGAGAAATGGCCCAGAAAGGCCATGTGAAAGACAGCAGGAGGTGCACTCACAGCAATAACACATGTTAACATGCAAGTGCCAGAAGAAGGGCAGGGAACTTTATGTCCTGAAGGCACACTAGATGGCCCAGAAGAGCTGGAAGTAGGATAGGAAAGGAGTGAGAGAAAGGCAACCTGGGATGTAATGAGCAATGCTGTCTGAGAACACTGGAGGGCAGACAATCCAGCAGGGGCCAGTAAGAACTCGAATGAAGCTCTGGAGTACTGGGGAAAGCTTCGTGACAGAAGGAAGCACACATTCCCAGGCTGAGGGAGCACGAATGGTGTGCCTCCTTAAGAGATGAAGCAGCAAGAGGGCAGGCCAGGAGATGGGCCCGCTGTGAAAGTTACTCACACCAGGGGTTGTCAGAAGAACTTCTAGCCTGGTTTCCTCATTGAAAACATAAGGCCATCCCTGTAGCTCTGAAGAAATTGACTGTGAGACAGGCTTTGAAGCTGCTTTGAGCCCACAGGTTTGCAGAGCTTAGATGTAAGTCAGACGAAGAAATCGTCTTATAGGAGGTGCATGGGAAATTCTACTTAGGGGCAGGGAAATGAATGAGCTACTCCACCTGAGAGGAAGGGGCCAAAGGCCTGTATATTTTGGACTAGAAAGGCTTTTGTGTTTCTTGTTTTCTCAGTTTATTTCATATTTGAGATCCTACCTGTATTCACCTGTTCCTCATGTTGTGTTTTTAATAAATCATCCACAATGGCATCTCTTTTTTGATGTACCTGTATTTGAAAACTGAGTACAGCATTTAGGACTTATCATTTCTTGTAATGGAAAGGCTCCACCTTGACCTCTCCTCCCACATCCTGCTCGTGTCTGACTGTGCCCATCTGATTAGTTTGCTTGCCAACACTTACCAGTGGCTATGACATATTGAAGGAGAAGTTAAAACGATAAGGAGGCACACCCTGAGTGCCTTCTTGGTTTTCAGATCCAGTATTTGTCATCCAAATGGGGCCATGCTGAGCAGAAAACCCCACCACAGGGCCTGTTTGGCTATTGCAAGCAAGGCAGAAGCCAGTTCTTCACAATGGAAGACAAACCTCAAAAGTGAAGAGTGAGATGGTGTAACCAGAGTTCAAAAATGCTCTAATGATCAGTGGGAAACTGAAACGGAATCTGTTAACATGATTTTCTTTTGATACACTTATGTTAGCATGCAAGCATACATTTTTGCAGCTCTGAAAATATGAGGATTGTCAAAAGGGACCTTAAAGAACTTTAGCGATTGCAGATTAATGAAAGAATGTGCCATACTGAGAGCCTAATCCATTGTAAATGCTTGAATGGAGGGATTGACATCCCAACTGGGACAGAGAGTGAAATCTTATCCAGCTGAGAGGCCATAGTGGAGGTGCAACCCAGCTGAGGTAATTCTAGGTTCCTATGTTAGTCAGGGCAATCATATAATGGATGGATAGTGGGAGACTGGTTATCAGGGACAGTTTATCCCCCAGGATGAAAGGTGGCAGTGCCTGTTTGGACTCCTGCAGGGTTTTTATGGAGTAGTATCCACTTGCAGAGCCTCAGCACCATACGTCATCACAGTTGTAGACCCACAGTTGTAGACCCGGAAGTGACGACTCCGTCGTTTCAGGACTGACTTCATAAAATTACTTTTGGAAGGTTTCGACAGGTCTCGGCAAAGGCCGGAAGGTAACATCAGGTCAAGGACCCATTCAGAAATTAAGCGAGAAAAATGAGAAGGAAAAACAGTACATCAAACCAAATAATACGCATCATTGTGAAGTTCATAGGGTTACTGCCATCACGTTGTGTCACACATCAAACTAAACAATACGGATCGTTTCTGTGAAATTCACTATTAACATTTACGTTGTGTTCAGGTCTGTGGGAACCATTTAACATGTCGACAAAATTAAAATCATCAAGATCTGTGTTAATTGAAATAGTTTTTTTCATTTACATTCATGAAACGAAATATACCTTATAATTACAATGTGTGCACCATCTTAGAGTTTAGTAAAACGTTAATAATAAAAGTGATTACGTTTTTTGAAATGTACTATGCATGTGTGCAATATTGTTCTAAACCAATTTAGAATAAACATTTAAGCCAATCTAATATTTTTAAACATGTATGTGAAGAAAACGGCAATACATATCCATCCATCCATCCATTTTCCAACCCGCTGAATCCGAACACAGGGTCACGGGGGTCTGCTGGAGCCAATCCCAGCCAACACAGGGCACAAGGCAGGAACCAATCCCAGGCAGGGTGCCAACCCACCGCAGGACACACACAAACACACCCACACACCAAGCACACACTAGGGCCAATTTAGAATCGCCAATCCACCTAACCTGCATGTCTTTGGACTGTGGGAGGAAACCGGAGCGCCCGGAGGAAACCCACGCAGACACGGGGAGAACATGCAAACTCCACGCAGGGCGGACCCGGGAAGCGAACCCAGGTCCCCAGATCTCCCAACTGCGAGGCAGCAGCACTACCCACTGCGCCACCGTGCCGCCGCAATACATATTCAATAATGAATTATACCATATATTAATTGCCTTATATAGAAGTGCTCTAGTTTTTGTCACTTTTTTATTATAAACGATGAGCCATCGGTAGAAAAACAAAAATACCAATAAGAACATAATTTATTTATATAGCACTCTTCCTATGCCCAAAATTCAGAAAGAACAACAGAACATATATAACATTGGTTACAAATAATATCTTCACTAAATAAAGATAAATACAGGATATACCTGCGGTGGGCTGGTGCCCTGCCCGGGGTTTGTTTCCTGCCTTGCACCCTGTGTTGGCAGGGATTGGCTCCAGCAGACCCCCGTGACCCTGTAGTTAGGATATAGTAGGTTGGATAATGGATGGATGGATGGATACAGGATATACAAAACATTTAAATAGAATAAAATACAATAATGCAGACTAAAATACAACATATAATACTACTAAAAAATCTTGAACAAATAACATAAATTGTGATAAAAATGCAAACCCTGAGTACCTGGACAGATAGAGGGGATAAACTGAAAGAAGGGGCAGAATGTCAGGTCTGTTTAATGTCTTCCTAAACAAATGAGTTAAAAACAAATGAATGGAGTCAGCTCAGGAGGTCATTCCAAAGTCTGGGCGCAATACAGCTGAAGACCCTGCTGTCACCCACAGAGTGCAGGTTAGTGGGGGGGGCACAGAATGAGAGGACCTTAGTGGGCAGGTCAATAACAGAATGTGATATTCAATCCTGTAAGACACAGGGAGCAGTTAAGGTGCAACAGGATGGCTGGGATGTGCTCGCTGTTGTTGGTTCGTGTCAGGACTCTTGCAGTTGAGTTTTGAATCAGCTGGAGCTGTGATATAAGATTAGAAGTGGCACCTGCCAGTAGTGACTTACATTAATCAATGCAGGATGTGATAAAAGCAGGGACAAGATTCTCAGCATTAGAAAAGGAGAGGAATGAGCAAACATAAGAAATGTAACACAGGTGGAAGTAAGAAAGTTTCTTAATATGGTTTACATGGGTGAAATAAGACAAGGAGGAATCAAAGTGACACCGAGATTCTTTGCAGTAAAAGAAGATCTGATGAAATCATCACCAAGAATGGCTGAAGAGGAGCTTGTTTTCTTATGTTGCACTTTAGTGCCACTTTGCAGGAGTTCAGTTATGTTGCAATTTAATTTTAAAGGGTTTGCTCTGTTCGGGTTTTAATTTTAATTTAATTTCACTGAGGCAAGTTGTGAGCTGAGAAAGCTGTGATGAAGTGTCACTTTTAACACTGAAGTAGATCTAAGCATCATCTGCATGGCAACCCAGTCCAAAGCTATGAATAACATGCTCACGGGGAAGCACAGACATACAGAAGAGCAGAGGATGTCATTTCATTAACAAAGGGAAGTCAGAAGGAGGAACTCCTGTGAGAAATCAAGGTGTGAGGGTTGCCCTGGATATGACATAAGCTGCATGGCCACAACGCCATATGCAATAACTTTTACTTTTACACAAACTGGGACAGTAGCTCCTCAAGAGGAAGGCAACAATGCTTAGCACAATAAGGAAAAATAAGCCAGAGCTCCTATCTCAACTGCTGGCCACACAGAATAGGCTAGTGAAAACATGAAAGTTTGTCTAAACAAATGACACATCCTTGGTGCACAATGTGACCTGCACAGGGATAGGAGATTCCATGGCTAGAAATGATAATGGACTATTAATGCTACAAAAAGAGGAGTGGAGAATTTAGACAAAACATTACGCTGGATGCTGGCCATAGGCAATTTTTTCAACGTATTGAACATCTCTGAAAAAAATACTTTTGTCATCTCAACAACCTTGAACTGAGACTGGAACAGGGAGAAGGAGACAGAGTCATCTTGAGGAGCAGGGTAAACCACTGGTGACACCTCACATGCTACTGGGACGACAAGTGCCAAAGACCCCAGCATGTACAGCCATTGTGTCGATTCAACAGTCCGATCCACAGGGGAACCAATGACGGCACCTGTAGTGTGTATGCATAGTGAGTGTGTTTGTGTGTCTCACTGAGTGAACTGTACAGTTATTACAGTATTGTGTAGAAAATGAAAATATTCAGTTCTGCTTGGTAAACAAATAGAATGTGATCTGAGGGTAAAGAGTAGACAGGTTATTTACATTGCTTGTTAAAATAAAGTGACCATCTGTCATTCCAAAGTCTGGGCACAATACAGCTGAAGACCCTGCTGTCACCCACAGAGTGCAGGTTAGTGGGGGGCACAGAATGAGAGGACCTTAGCGGGCAGGTCAATAACAGAATTTGATATTCAATCCTGTAAGACACAGGGAGCAGTTAAGGTGCAACAGGATGGCTGGGATGTGCTCGCTGTTGTTGGTTTGTGTCAGGACTCTTGCAGTTGAGTTTTGAATCAGCTGGAGCTGTGATATAAGATTATATTATTATAAAATTAAGATAACTTAATTATTATATTATAAATTAAGGCATGAGGGTTGTCCTGGACGTGACCTAAGCTACATAGTGTCTGACAATGGGTCCAAGGATTTCATCCTGATACCTAATAGCAGTCAAGGTGCCATTGTCTAGCCTGTAGAGGTCTGTGCGTCCCTCCATGGAGATGCCTCCACAGACCATCACTGACCCACCACCAAACTGGTCATGGTGAACGATGTTACAGGCAGCATAACGTTCTCCGTCTGTCACGTGCTCAGGGTGCTCCAGGTGAACCTGCTCTCATCTGTGAAAAGCACAGGGCACCAATGGTGGACCTGCCAATTCTGATATTCTATGGAAAATGCCAATCAAGCGCCACGGGGCCCACTAGAGAACGTCGGGCCCTCAGGCCATCCTCATAAAGTCTGTTTCATTTTTGTCAGAGGTCAGAGACATTCACACCAGTGGCCTGCCTGCTGGAGGTAATTTTGTAGGCTCTGCCAGCACTCATCTTGTTCCTCCGGTCCTGCTGATGAGTTAAGGACCTTCTCTGGCCCTGTCCAGCTCTCCTAGAGTAACTGCCTGTCTCTCGGAATCTCCTCAATGCCCTTGAGACTGTGCTGGGAGACAGAGCAAACCTTCTGGCAATGGCACATATTGATGTGCCATCCTGGAGAAGTTGGACTACCTGTGCCACTAACCTCTGTAGGGTCCAGGTTTGGCTTCATGCTACCAGTAGTGACACTGACTGTAGCCAAATGCAAAACGAGTGACAAAACAGATGAGGAGGGAAAAATGTCAGTGGCCTCCACCTGTTAATCCATTCATTCCTGTTTTGGGGGTCATCTCATTGTTGCCCCTCTAGTGCACCAAAGCAGCTAAAACTGATGAACAAGCCCCTCTGCTACTTCACTGACCAGATCAATAGCTCACAAGTGTCAGTGACTTGATGCTATACTCGGATTAAAAAGTGTTCTTTTAATTTTTTTGAGCAGTATTTTTTAATGTAATATTGTGGTTTTATAAGTCACTACACAAATTACTGAAATACACTCAATGCTAGTTTTGGATAGCCCCCAACACTTCACACCTTCAAAAATGCAGTAGTTTACAAACATTGTATTTTAATTTCTCTTTGAGAAGCATGAAAAATAATTGTGTTGAATCTCAACTTATGATTACATTTTTGCTACGCATGTACTATTGAGGGACTTTTTTTTAAAACAGATGGTCACTTTATTTTAACAAGCAATGTAAATAACCTGTCTACTCTTTACCCTCAGATCACATTCTATTTGTTTACCAAGCAGAACTGAATATTTTCATTTTCTACACAATACTGTAATAACTGTACAGTTCACTCAGTGAGACACACAAACACACTCACTATGCATACACACTACAGGTGCCGTCATTGGTTCCCCTGTGGATTGGACTGTTGAATCGACACAATGGCTGTACATGCTGGGGTCTTTGGCACTTGTCGTCCCAGTAGCATGTGAGGTGTCACCAGTGGTTTACCCTGCTCCTCAAGATGACTCTGTCTCCTTCTCCCTGTTCCAGTCTCAGTTCAAGGTTGTTGAGATGACAAAAGTATTTTTTTCAGAGATGTTCAATACGTTGAAAAAATTGCCTATGGCCAGCATCCAGCGTAATGTTTTGTCTAAATTCTCCACTCCTCTTTTTGTAGCATTAATAGTCCATTATCATTTCTAGCCATGGAATCTCCTATCCCTGTGCAGGTCACATTGTGCACCAAGGATGTGTCATTTGTTTAGACAAACTTTCATGTTTTCACTAGCCTATTCTGTGTGGCCAGCAGTTGAGATAGGAGCTCTGGCTTATTTTTCCTTATTGTGCTAAGCATTGTTGCCTTCCTCTTGAGGAGCTACTGTCCCAGTTTGTGTAAAAGTAAAAGTTATTGCATATGGCGTTGTGGCCATGCAGCTTATGTCATATCCAGGGCAACCCTCACACCTTGATTTCTCACAAGAGTTCCTCCATCTGACTTCCCTTTGTTAATGAAATGACATCCTCTGCTCTTCTGTATGTCTGTGCTTCCCCGTGAGCATGTTATTCATAGCTTTGGACTGGGTTGCCATGCAGATGATGCTTAGATCTACTTCAGTGTTAAAAGTGACACTTCATCACAGCTTTCTCAGCTCACAACTTGCCTCAGTGAAATTAAATTAAAATTAAAACCCGAACAGAGCAAACCCTTTAAAATTAAATTGCAACATAACTGAACTCCTGCAAAGTGGCACTAAAGTGCAACATAAGAAAACAAGCTCCTCTTCAGCCATTCTTGGTGATGATTTCATCAGATCTTCTTTTACTGCAAAGAATCTCGGTGTCACTTTGATTCCTCCTTGTCTTATTTCACCCATGTACACCATATTAAGAAACTTTCTTACTTCCACCTGTGTCACATTTCTTATGTTTGCTCATTCCTCTCCTTTTCTAATGCTGAGAATCTTGTCCCTGCTTTTATCACATCCTGCATTGATTAATGTAAGTCACTACTGGTAGGTGCCACTTCTAATCTTATATCACAGCTCCAGCTGATTCAAAACTCAACTGCAAGAGTCCTGACACGAACCAACAACAGCGAGCACATCCCAGCCATCCTGTTGCACCTTAACTGCTCCCTGTGTCTTACAGGATTGAATATCACATTCTGTTATTGACCTGCCCACTAAGGTCCTCTCATTCTGTGCCCCCCACTAACCTGCACTCTGTGGGTGACAGCAGGGTCTTCAGCTGTATTGCGCCCAGACTTTGGAATGACCTCCTGAAATTACCGAGATCAGCTGACTCCATTCATTTATTTTGAACTCATTTGTTTAGGAAGACATTAAACAGACCTGACATTCTGCCCCTTCTTTCAGTTTATCCCCTCTATCTGTCCAGGTACTCAGGGTTTGCATTTTTATCACAATTTATGTTACTTGTTCAAGATTTTTTTGTAGTATTATATGTTGTATTTTAGTCTGCATTATTGTCTTTTATTCTGTTTGAATGTTTTGTATATCATGTATCCATCCATCCATCCATTATCCAACCCGCTCTATGCTAACTACAGGGTCACAGGGGTCAGCTGGAGCCAATCCCAGCCAACACAGGGCGCAAGGCAGGAAACAAACCCCGGGCAGGGCACCAGCCCACCGCAGGTATATCCTGTATTTATCTTAATTTAGTGAAGATATTATTTGTAGCCAATGTTATATATGTTCTGTTGTTCTTTCTGAATTTTGGGCATAGGAAGGGTGCTATATAAATAAATTATGTTCTTATTAGTATTTTTATATTTATTCTTTTGATGGCCCATCGTTTATAATAAAAAAGTGACAAAAACTAGAGCGCTTCTATATAAGGCAATATATAGCATAAGTCAGTGTAGAATATGTATTGCCATTTTCTTCACATACATGTTTAAAAATATTAGATTGGCTTAAATGTTTATTCTAAATTGGTTTAGAACAGTATTGCACACATGCATAGTACATTTTAAAAAACATAATCACTTTTATTATTAACGTTTTGCTAAACTCTAACGTGGTGCAAACATTGTAATTATAATGTATATTTTGTTTCATGAATGTAAACGAAAAACTATTTCAATTAACACAGATCTTGATGATTTTAATTTTGTCGACATGTTAAATGGTTCCCACAGACCTGAACACAACATAAATTTTAATAGTGTATTTCACAGAAACAATCCATATTGTTTAGTTTGAAGTGTGACACAACGTGATGGCAGTAACCCTATGAACTTCACAATGATGCGTATTATTTGGTTTGATGTACTGTTTTTCCTTCTCATTTTTCTCGCTTAATTTCTGAATGGGTCCTTGACCTGATGTTACCTTCCAACCTTTGCCGAGACCTGTCGAAACCTTCCAAAAGTAATTTTATGAAGTCAGTCCTGAAACGACAGAGACGTCACTTCCAGGTCTGTAACTACGGGTCTACAACTGCAGTGACGTATGGTGTTGTGGCTCTGCAAGTGGATATTATTGTTTTTATGGGAGATGCTGTTTGGAAGGGAAACCCTGTTGGGATCTCTGGGTGAAACACTGAGTGTGCTGCTGGGAGAAGGTCTCCCTATTTTGGAGAGCTTCAGCATATCCCAGAAGTGCTTCCACCATGCTATGTCATGACATCAGAAGTATTCCCATGTACAACATAAACTGAGCCGTATCACCTCATTTAGGGCGTCAGAGTCGAGAGGAGAGGGGATGACACTCACCGGAGGAGCAGAAGAGGAGGAAGGAAACTTTAATCAATGGTGGTTGTAGCTGCGTTTACCAAAAATTACCAAAGTTCTGCAGGTTTAGTTTGCTTCATGGGATTCTAGCAATAGCTTGACACGTTGAAATGATTCCACATATCCAAATATCTTTGTTTTTAAATGCTTTAGTAAAAATTAAAAAAAAAAACAGTTCACACAAAAACTCTAGTTTAATAAAAAATTCTGTTTAAAGCTTATATATCTTGTTTCATTCTTTCAGTTTTCTAATACAGTTGAACCACTTCTTAACTATCAGAAAACTGTATGCCTACCCCAAACCTATTACAAACTGCAAATGGGTCTTTCAGTCCATGCTAGGCCAAGAGCCTATTCCAAAACACACTGACTTAACTAAGAAAGTTCTGTCTCACATTAACTTACAGGGGGGAAAGGTTATACCATAATCTATAGCTATGAGAGAAAATTATATTCTGTTCAAATTAAGCAAACACTAATATGAGTTTAACTTAAAGCATTAACTTTCTAAGATTGGCTCTTACAGTGGTGATTACATTTTGGACTGTGATTGTCTGTTTAATGAAGGTACTGTGCAAATAATCAACCTTTAGCTGAACCCATGATTGTGTTAGTTGTAATTGTACCTGGGGTTTGGGGCTTAGTGGTGTCTCCTTGTTGTCACACCATATATAGCACTGGTCAGCAGAGCATGGAAATGGCTCACTGAATGTGCTGTGGAAAGTCTGGGTATGAAGCCACCTTGTAGGGATGGAACCTGTACCTAAAAGAACTGCCTCCAAACTCCTCTAAAGATGGGCACTCAATCATCAAAGATCCCACTGAAGAAATGTAAGATAGTGGTATTGTTCCATGGCATTCTCTTGTCTTAAGATTTCCACCATAATTACTAGAGAGTGATATGTGCGGGTTCAGGTATGACCTGTGTGAAAGAAAAATCAACTGACTGTGTGCAAGCTACTTAGGGTTATTAGCTGACAAAGCCGTTTTGCTATAACGGCAGGTTTTTCATACAGGCGTCTGTCATAAGACAGGGTGCAGTAAGCTGACTGAGGACAACTTCCTATTTAGGAATGTGTCTATTTGACACAGGAAAGGTGACATTTCCTTCCTTAGGGTCTATCTGACAAGTAAATAAAAATAAGAACAGATGGCCCATTAGTGTAATAAAATAAAATGCTAAAGTAAATGATACTATGCTTTTTGATTAAGTAAGGGGAAGGGGGAGGAAGAAGAAATTATAAAAAGCCAATCGAAAAATGTAACTTTGCTCTTCTGCCTTTCAACATAGAATCCATGTACTCATCTGTGACTGAATAAAAATCTAATTGATTGAACTATTCCTGCCTTCCTCGGGGGTTTCTTCCACAGCTACAATTCTAAAAGAACTCATTCCCAGGCAGCATGTGCTCCTGTTGGATACAGATTTTGTACTGTTGTGCTCAGAAAGCCATATGAAATATAAATATTGTTACGCATGCGCGTTGGAGGACCGCCTCGTTGACACACTCAAGGTAAGTGATAACCCGCCAGAGCGAGTGGGGGTGCTTTATTCCTCACAGCTCCGAGAAACCGCCCATGGACAGCACTTATCACCACGACTGCTGAAGGCCTATGCGTTGGAGCTGGGGAGTCCTATACAGCGCATTTGCAACCTGAGCCTGGAACAGGGGAGAGTCCCGAGGTTTTGGAAAACATCTTGCATCACCCCAGTCCTAAAGGTATCACGTCCTAGTGACCTGAATGATTTCCGGCCTGTCGCTCTGACGTCACATGTGATGAAGACCATGGAGCGGCTGCTGCTTCACCACCTGAGGCCACAGGTCTGCCATGGCCTCGACCCTCTGCAGTTCGCATACCAGGAGGAGGTGGGAGTGGAGGATGCTATCATCTATATGCTACACCAATCCCTCTCCCACTTGGACAGAGGCAGTGGGACTGTAAGAATAATGTTTCTGGACTTCTCTAGTGCCTTCAACACCATCCAACCTCTGCTCCTTAGGGACAAGCTGACAGAGATGGGAGTAGATTCATACCTGGTGGCATGGATCGTGGACTATCTTACAGACAGACCTCAGTATGTGCATCTCGGGAACTGCAGGTCTGACATTGTGGTCAGCAACACAGGAGCGCCGCAGGGGACTGTACTTTCTCCGGTCCTGTTCAACCTATATACATTGGACTTCCAATACAACTCGGAGTCCCGCCATGTGCAAAAGTTTGCTGACGACATTTCTATCATGGGCTGCATCAGGAATGGGCAGGAGGAGGAGTATAGGAACCTAATCAAGGACTTTGTTAAATGGTGCGACTCAAACCACCTACAACTGAACACCAGCAAAACCAAGGAGCTGGTGGTGGATTTTAGGAGGACCAGGCCCCTCATGGACCCCGTGATCATCAGAGGTGACTGTGTGCAGAGGGTGCAGACCTACAAATACCTGGAAGTGCAGCTAGATGATAAATTGAACTGGACTGCCAATACTGATGCTCTGTGCCAGAGAGGACAGAGCCGACTATACTTCCTTAGAAGGCTGGCGTCTTTCAACATCTGCAATAAGATGCTGCAGATGTTCTATCAGATGGTTGTGGCGAGTGCCCTGAAGAAACTGGTGAGGAAGGCAGGGTCTATTGTAGACATGGAGCTGGACAGTTTGATATCTGTGGCAGAGCGACAAGCACTGAGCAGGCTCCTGTCAATCATGGAGAATCCACTGCATCCACTAAACAGTATCATCTCCAGACAGAGGATCAGCTTCAGAGACAGACTGCTGTCAATGTCCTGCTCCACTGACAGACTGAGGAGATCGTTCCTCCCCCACACTATGCAACTCTTCAGTTCCACTTGGGGGGGTAAATGTTAACATTATACAAAGTTATTGTTTGTTATACCTGTATTTTTATTACTCTTTAATTTAATATTGTTTTTTATCAGTATACTGCTGCTGGAGTATGTGAATTTCCCCTTGGGATTAATAAAGTATCTATCTATCTATCTATCTATCTATCTATCTTAGCCCCGCCCCTTCTGAGCCACACAATATAAGAAGCCCAGCCGCCCGGAAGGAGGCATCTTTCACAATTTGAGCAGACCACCAGACAGAGCTCTGTGAAGGACCCTATTTTTTATGGTGGCCTTAGAGCCACTGTATTATTTGGTTCATTTGCCCATAGAGGGGGCCATTCATTAGTGCCAAAGGAGCACACTTTACATTAGGAACTGTAATAAAAGGGACAATCTCGTTGGTATCCCAGCTATTTCCAGTTGTCACAAGCTGTCATTCCTGCACCCAGCCACAATATAGATCTGGATGGTTCACTGAGATAAGCATTGATCGAGAAGAAATGACAAGTTAGACAGCAATAACCAAGGATGGTAAAAATCCCATAAGGTCAGATTGGTAGAGGTCAGGTCAAAATCAAAACAGAGCTCAAAAACACAGGCTGACAGGCAAAAAAAAAAAAATCAAGAATAAGAAGGTAAGAGGCAAAAATCCAAACAACAAGAGCAAGATTTAAATCCAGTAAACATGTTAGTAGGGGAAACTTCAAACTGGATGTTTCTAAATCCAGGAGCTCAATGTTTGCCCACTCCTCTGTTGTCCTGCACATTGCCAGAGGCAAGCAGTATGTAGATGGAGGGGCTCCAACAGTGCTCTGTGTAATACCCGATGGCCTGTTGACCCTTTAAAGACTGAAACTTTAGATCTCGACCACTATATACAATTCCTCCTAAGGTCTAAATGTTCCTGGCTCTTAACATTATTAATGTGTCCCTCATTACACAGTAACAACATGGCACTGTGTCCAGCTTCGTGCTCCCTCTTCCAATTTGGGAGCCTCTCCAGCCCAACACTGTTGGTAATGTAACCGGATGAACTGAGCAAATGGGGACAAATCAAACTGAGCAAGGGGATGGTGTAAAGGCGCAAAAGTGCTTTTATTAAAAGAAAAATGAAATCCAAACAGTGTCCAAATAATGTACAGTGCATCAAAGTTCCATAAATAAATAAATAATTAATGCCTAAAAACAATGAAAGGTGGTGGTTAAAATAATCCAAAAACAAATCCAGTAAAACAAGGTTAAAATACTGGCTGGAAGCAGTTTCATCTTAAAAAACCCGATGCCTTCTTTTAGCTGGCGGCTCTCCTGCTTCTCCCATCGGGCTTTGCAACAGGGGAGTCGCCCTACCTGCAGGTGCAGCTGACCTTCTCCACATCCGATTGCCTTCTGTCCCCTGGCTACGTATGGCCACTTTCCCGGACTGAGACTTGGGTTCCACTCACGGCCAGGGTGCTCACACTGGGGTTCCAATCCCAAACCTCCGACTCCCACTGCCTTCCTGGTCTTATACAGCGAGCCGTTCACATTCCTGGTCACTCCTGCTCCACGGAACAGCTCAGCAGGAGCAACCGCTTCTGAGTGTCTGCCTTACACCCTACCAGGGCTCTCCTCCTACTTCCCAGCAAGTCTGCTCTCGCTCGTCCCGCACCAGCTCCTTCACCTCCTGCCTTCTTTCGTCTCTCTAGCCTCCGTTCTTTGTTCCATTTTTTTCCTCCCTTCGCACTTGTGCTCCTCCTGCTTATAATGGGGACATGGCACAAATGTGGCAATTAGCAGCACCGGCATCAATTATGAACACAGGTGATCATGCAACTGTGCGGAAATGCCCGTGCCCGTATTGCGCCCAGGAACCGCTCCGGCCACACTACCACTCCCTCTCCTTAAGCCGGAGATTATTTATTTAAAATGGCAAACAGCCGTGGACCTCATTTTACCACAGGCACCTTCATAAACTTATTACGAATTTAAAAAACAGGAAGCTTTTTTATGCAGAAAATAGGGAATTCACTTTTTTTTTTTTTTTTGTTTTTTGTGTACCCTAACGTTCACTGACACTTTCATTTAGACACTTGCAATTGCACTGGAGCTGCATGTAGAACATTAGAACAGTCCCAATGAGAACTGGCCATTCTGCTCAACAGTCTCATGTTGTGTCAAGAATCGACAGGATCTTTAAAGGGCAAACCAGAAGAGAGACGTGAAGCAGAAAAGGGTCAAACCCGGGAGACTGATAAGTGCCTTTACAATGAAGCCAAAAATCAAGTTGAAAATTGAGGTCAGAAGGACAAAACGAAAGTCAGAAACCCAAGAGATCAAATCAAAAATAAGAAATATCTGCAACAGGTTTAGCAAAGGGTTTTGTTACCCACAGCTCGGATAAAGACACGACGAAGTGTATGGCTATTTAAACCCATCGATGCAATTGCCAATATGTGCTGAACCTGGGTACCCAAGATTCATAGATACACGTGCAAAGCGAAGTTTAACCCGTCTAGTCTGATTCCAAAAAAGAGTTGCTGTAGCACAAATTGCTGCAAAACTTAATACTGGCCATCAGAGAAAGGTGTCAGAACACACAGTGCGTCGCTGCTGCTTCCATTAAAGCATTAACTTTGCTAGCCCTGTCCTGGATGAAAACATGATATTAAAATATTTCTTGTCCATCACTACAAATCACAGGGGTAACATTTTAAAAAATATATCATTTTTGGCTGGATTATTCTTTAATTTCAGTTTGCTTAAACTGAAATGGTTCAACTCCTTTACTCTCTTTTCGTATCTCAAACTTCTTTGGGGCAGGTTATACTTAACGCTACGTATACTTGCATGTGTACTTTATGTAAATCTGGAGGATTCCAAAAGGCGGCAGTGTGAGGCGTCATCACAATGAGGAAACAATGCCTGTTTTCACTGTGCTGTAATTTGATATTGAAGATAAAAATTCTTTGCATCCTGATGCTATTGCGAAGGTACAAAACAAGATGGCAATAGCAATGGGGAATAAGCAACACTTGTATTGCCAATGTGAGAAATGGATGATGAAAAACACTACAAATACTTTTTCATATGTCAGCATTTAAGTTTGATGATTTGCTTCACCACATCAAACCATTCATCAAACATTGAAGCACACACATTGATCCTGTTGGAGCTGTAATGTGGCTTGCCATCACACTGTGTTGTTTTGCAACGACCAAATCCCCACTTCTTTTCTTGGACATTTTCTGCTTTGTACAGACATATCTGTCTCTAATTTGTTTCCATTTGATGCCAGCTGTTCTGACAGGCATGTTTGTAACTACTGAGATGTTGATAATAAACAACGATGCTGACCTCACGTACCAAAACTTGAACAAACATGACATCCAACTTTTTGCTGATACTACAACTCACGTGTGATCATCATATTAATTTCTGACAATGTGCTCAGAGATCAACACTTTAAAAGCAGACAGACACACTGCTGATGGCTGTGCCCAAGAGGTCATTAAAGGCCTGGATCTTGGTTTTTATCCAGAACACTCGCAAGACCAGACACTCAGACTTCTCACTCAGTCTCTTGGGAGCCCCGATCAGATCCTCCATTGACTCCACGAAGATACAATACAATACAATACAGTTTATTTTTATATAGCCCAAAATCACACAGGAAGTGCCGCAATGGGCTTTAACAGGCCCTGCCTCTTGACAGCCCCCCCAGCCTTGACTCTCTAAGAAGATAAGGAAAAACTCCCAAAAAAAACCTTAGTAGTGAAAAAATGGAAGAAACCTTGGGAAAGGCAGTTCAAAGAGAGACCCCTTTCCAGGTAGGTTGGGCGTGCAGTGGGTGTCAAAAGAAGGGGGTCAATACAATACAATACACAGAACAGAACAAATCCTCGATAAAAAATAAAAAAATTTTTTAGAAGTAAAAAAAAAATCAAAATTTTAGAAGTACGGAGCAGAATTTAACAGTAGATGATACCACATGTAGAAAAGGTGCTATATAGGCGCCTGACCCGGCACAGAACGACACAGAGGCACGTATAAAACACAAGGGCTTTTATTTTTCTTCACCCGTGGGAGCACGTCTTCCCCGTGACCCACAGGCAATACACAGTCCCAAAGCACTCCTTTTCCACACAACAACAATACACTCTTCTCTCCCACCACTCCTTCACAAGCTTTGTCTCCTTCCTCCCAACTCTGGCCCCTTGAGTGGTGGTGGCTGGCCCTTTTTATACCCCACCCGGAAGTGTTCCAGGTGCTTGACCACCTGGTCCTAATTGCATTTCCGGGTGGGGCTGCAGATTCGACCAGCTGGGCTGCAGACTCCATGCAGCTCCCCCTAGCGGCCATCCGAGCCCCCAACCAGGCTGTGGAAGACTCCATCTCCCATGGAGCCATGCGCCAGGTTGGAGAATCATCATCCGCCAGGGAGGCTGCCACCAAGCGTCCCGGGGGAGATATTGAAGTGTCCATGGCTGCTCCCCCGGAACAGATGTAGCAGGGGCGTCCCTGCCAGGCATGGGACCCGGCTGTCCTTTACACACATAATAAGATTTGGATATTTTTAGAGTCCTGGAGACCTCATCCATCAAGCTACCTCCCCCATTTGGCCATTCCACGGCTGAAACAGTGCTGGGCCAGCCAATCTGATGAAAGGACCCCTCTTTCCTACGATTCCTGTGATCCTCCATCAGGGATGACTTTACCTTAGGCAGGCAAAACAACTTGGCAGGTGGGCCATGGCATCAAGTGCCACATTTGAGTACAGAGAAGAGAAACAGAATAGGTGAGGGTTAGTATCCAATTATAACTATCATGTTACTTATGTGGCGGCACGGTGGCGCAGTGGGTAGCGCTGCTGCCTCGCAGTTGGGAGATCTGGGGACCTGGGTTCACTTCCTGGGTCCTCCCTGTGTGGAGTTTGCATGTTCTCCCCGTGTCTGCGTGGGTTTCCTCCGGGCGCTCCGGTTTCCTCCCACAATCCAAAGACATGCAGGTTAGGTGGATTGGTGATTCTAAATTGGCCCTGGTGTGTGTGGGTGTGTCCTGCGGTGGGTTGGCACCCTGCCCGGGATTGGTTCCTGCCCTGTGTTGGCTGGGATTGGCTCCAGCAGACCCCCATGACCCTATGTTCGGATTCAGCGGGTTGGAAAATGGATGGATGGATGTTACTTATGTTTTAGTGCTAATGACTAACAGAGATGCAGTCTGTACAGTTAATCAGCAGCTCTAGTCAGGATATGCTAAACTGAAGTAGTGAGTCTTCAGCCGGGATTTAAAAGCTGAGACTGAAGGGGCATCTCTTATAGTAGCAGGCAGACCATTCCACAGTTTAGGAACCCTGTAACTAAAAGCTCGACCTCCCACTGTTATTTTATTAATTCTTGGAACCATAAGCAGACGAGCATCTTGAAATCTTAATGTGCGCTCTGGTTTGTAAGTCATGATAAGTTCAGACAAATAAGCCGGACCTTGGCCATTTAATGCTTTATATGTTAAAAGGAGGATTTTGAAATTTGCCCTAAACTTAACCGGGAGCCAGTGTAAGGATTTAAGAACTGGAGTTATGTGTTCGTATTTTCTTGTTCTTGTAATAATTCTTGCAGCCTCATTTTGCATTAACTGGAGGCTGTAGAGAGAACAGTTGAAACATCCAGTGAACACTGCATTGCAGTAGTTAATCCTACTACAGATAAATGCATGAATTAATTTCTCAGAATCCTGTTTATTTAGAAAGCGTCTTAATTTCCTAACATTTTTAAGATGGAAGACAACTTTGTAATATGCGCTTTAAATGACATGCTAGAGTCAAAGATAACTCCTAGATTGCGGGCTGATTTAGTAAAATTAATTAGGATTCCAACTTAGTTAAATGATAACAAAATATTGTTATGATCAGCGTCATTCCCTCCAATAATTAACATCTACTAATTAAAGACAACATCGGAGAAACTTCATTTGATTTAAATGAAAGGTATAACTGGGTGTCATCTGCATACGAGTGAAAATTAACATTATGTTTCCTAATGATAGATCCCAGTGGAAGCATGTAAAGTGAAAACAGTAGAGGTCCCAGTACTGAGCCCTGCGGGACACCATATTGAACTTCTGTGTATAATGATGGAGTACTGTCAGAACATTTCTGTACATATTGGAATCGATTTGATAAATAAGAACTAAACCAGGTGAGCACAGTGCCTGTAAGCCCAACATCATTTTCTAGCCTGTGTAGTAAAATAGAATGGTCAATAGTGTCAAATGCTGCACTTAAGTCCAACAACATAATTACAGTGGAGTTTCCTTCATCGGAGGATATCAGAATGTCATTTACAACCCGCTTTAGTGCCGTTTCTGTGCTATGACCAGTGCGAAAACCAGACTGGAATTTCTCAAAAAAATTGTAATGCATAAGGTGTGACTGAAGCTGGTTGGCGACTACTTTTTCTAGTATTTTAGCGAGAAACGGTAAATTTGAAATAGGCCTGTAATTATTTGGTAGGTGTGGGTCTAGGTCTAATTTTTTAAGTAATGGTTTAATGACTGACACTTTTAGTGTATCAGGTACTGTGCCATGCAATAATGAACTACTGATAATGTTTAGAATAGGCGCTGCAAGAACATCCATTGCACTTTTTACTAGTTTTGTTGGGACTGGATCTAGGTAATAGGTAGTGGGCTTCATTTTAGAAATTAAAGTTAAGACTTCCTGCTCAGTTACAAGATTAAAATTACTAAAGTGCTGAATGCAATGTGAGGCAGGGTCTGCTAAGCTAGTATTTGGTTTGTACTGTGATGCAGAGATCAGGGATCTTATATTTTTAATTTTCTCATTGAAGAAGTTCATAAAGTCTGTACTGCTAATATCTGTTGGTATTTTGCACTGTTGATCTGAATTTCCAGCATCATCATCAAACTCAAGATGAGTTAATCTTTCTTCACCAACAGATGCCGCACAACCGCTGGATCCCACTACCCCTCTAAACACCCAGTCCACACAAGCATTGAACAGAGTAGGAACAAGAACACATCTCTGACGAACCCCAGAAACAACTGGGAAAAACACAGAGGTTCAGCCTCTGCTCTGCACAGCACTCACATTACCAGTGTAAAGGTTGGCCATGATATCCAACAAATTTAGGGGGATCCCGTCAAGTCTCAGGATGTCTCACAGGGCAGCTTGATCAACTGAGTCGAACGCTTTATGAAAATTGACAAAGGCTACAAAGAAACTCTTCCGATATTTGTGTTTGCACACCATTAGAACCCTCAGTGCCAGGATGTGGTTGATGGTAGACTTCTTAGGCATAAAACCAGACTGCTCCGGTTGTTGGTAGGTGAGCAAGTGATCACAGATCCTATTGAGGACAACCCTAGCACCGGCATCGAGAGCATTGTTATCCCCCTGTAGTTGCCACAATCCAGGCGATCACCCTTCCCTTTCCAGATAGGGACGACAAATCCTATTTTCCTGTCATTTGGGATGATATCTGTGGAAGCAAAGATTGCCAACCAATATCCTGAGCTGTTTCGTCGTGTGGTGGGTGCACCAACGTGTGGTACCAGTGCATGCTCCCCAACCTAAACTGACCTGACCTGTGCTCAGAAGACTCATCAAAAGAGCACTGGGAATACCCAGCAGCCATCACTTTTGTATGTAAGTGTTCTGAGCGTCAGGTATAAACCCAGCATTAGTCCTGGAAGCAGTCCAGTTGTTCTTTCCTCGACTTCCTCTAGTGCTGCTATAAGTTTTTAAAATATGGAGATCAAAACTGTTCAGAGTACTTCAGGTGAAGCCACACTAGTGCTTTATTTACAGTAGCTTAAGCCTACCCTCCCTGCACTTGTACTCCACAAGACATGCTATATAACCTAACATTCTAATGGCCTTCTTGTCCAGGGATTATTCCCGCCTTGCCCCTGATTCTTGTTGAGATATGCTTCAGCTTTCCCACAACCCTGCTCAGGATAAGCAGCTTTAGGAAATGGATGGATGTATGGAATGCTTTAGTACACTGTCTTGATGTAAATAGTGACGAGTCCACCATGACTCCTAGGTCTTTCTCATAAGGGATATATACAAGTATCAAACCTCCCATTGTGCATTCCAATCTAACATTTCTCCTTCCTCATGTAACACCTTTCATTTACATACTGTACTTTATATGTGTCATACAGAATGGTCAAAAATCACTTATGGCTTATTCATTGCATCTAAAGCAGAACCAAATGACAAAGAAGGAACTTCTGCCTGTAGTGACTTCTGTTAACCTCTTCAACAGCATCTGTCAGACAGAGAGAGATTCTGGTCTGAGGGCTGACCACAGTACTTTGTAGTGGCTATACAGTTTTATCCAACAAGAAGGACAGTACGTTTTTTGGCCAAAGGGCACAGTGCCGGACAGTTACCCTGGACAGTTTTACAGTAACACCGATGTAGTGTTCACTGGTCTAAGACAGTCAAGACGTCCAGCCTTTTGTTATCTTGAAGGACTCATAGGCCTAAAATGAAAGAAGGCAAGTGATACAAAGTTCTAATTGCTATATCACTGGAAGGAGGACGAGGAAGAGGTACTCTCCAGATAAAGAGTCACCATACTTGCAGGACATGATTTGGTACAGAAGACATTTCAAGGTAAGTGATACCTGAATAGGGATTATAATGGGCATGAGAGATTGGTCTGCCTAAAGCAGTATCTTGCCTTCTGAGGTTACCAAGAAACTTAGGGAAATATTGCTGCTCTGAAGTGATTAATGATGTAACATGATATTAATATTCTGTAATTCATTTAATGCAATTCATCCCTGGAGATGGCATCAGTCCATTGCAGAGCCCACTCAAAGCCCATTTGGAAGAGGCAGTTAACCTTAACTAGCACGTCTTGTTGATGTTGGAGAACAACCCATACCAATCCAGACAGAACACAGACTGCAACCAGCCATGGGCTTTGAACCCAGAATGTTGGATTCACAAAGCGCCAGCAGCACTTCCTGCTGTGCTAACATGCTGTTCAGTTCTGCTTAAATTGTAATATTTGTTCCTTCCTTAAAAGTTCAGGCTTTTGTTGGCCTCCTAGGCAGTTAAGGCGTATTGGACTGATGCCCATGAATATTGTACACTTTATCTATATGGTGTGACATGTGAGTCTCTGTCTTGCACCCCAAAACAGAAGGCTGAGTCAGAGTACTTTAGCAAAACCAGCTTTTATTCAGCTTGAAACAGGAACAGCATGGTTATCTGTTATAGTGGGATCTACCACTGTCCTATACACAGACACAGCAGTCAGGCAGGGTCGTGGCCAATTAATACTATTCCCTGCATTTATAATGTTCCTTGCATCACCCATTGATGACATGTGCTTATAGCACGACTGTGGTCGGCTCAGATTTGCTTTTGTGGCGAGCCGCTGCAGCACTGGGAGCCTGTGGATGCCCCGGCGACAGATAAACTGTCTTCCTCAGATACAGCGATCGCGCTTTGGGACGCTCTTTGGCGTGTTGTTACACTGGGGGGAGTCCCAAAAGAGTTTAGAAACCTTACAATGGGTTTAAAAGATGGATGGATGGTGAACTACATTTTAGTTACTTTTGGCTGTTTTTATAGTGAATTGTAGCAATTCTAATTCCAAATTAAAAGTCTTAGATGTCAACCAGGATTGAGGTTGAAAACGTTTATTTCCTCTTGCACAGTTCTACTGACCATTCACGCTGGTCATGAAGTATCTTGTTCATTTCTGAATAAAGAGGATTTTAGTTTGCTACAAATTAATGGAGATATTCTTTAATGCAACATTAGCTACTGTATATTGACTTCTGGTTTTTCTTTGAGATTCTTTGTCATAGGTAGGGTAGCACAGTGGTTACAGAATTTGGGCCACATGTGTCCTCGTCCCACTCTCTAAAGACCTGCAGGTTAAGCTAAATTAGTGGCTCCAAACTGAACCAGAGTTGATGTGTGCCTTGTGTTCAATGCTGTCAAGATGTGCCGCAGGCCCCTGCTAATCTCTAGAGGAAGGAAGGAAGGAAGGATAAGGAATGCTGGCAAGTACAATGGTGGCATTCCCCAGCACTTGTTTCCAAGTTCATTTCTATGAACATGAGCAAGAAAGGAAGTGCCAGGTAAGAGAGACTGAGACGGATGAGAATACCAAGAAAAGGTGGAGGAGGAAAGCTGAGGGTACATGTAGGGCAAGAGAAGTTGAGACGCACAAACATACCGACACAAGGCTCAGGGCCAGACATTTGAAAAGGTGGGCATATTACCTCACTCAGCAAGTGTTTGCACATCGCCAGCTATATATTTGACTCTGTCAGGAATCAAGAGAAGAAAATATGTGAAGGTTATGATAGCTGATTAGGAAAGGAATCTTATGTATAAACGTCTACACGTGGAAGTGTGTGTCTGTGTGTCTGTCTGGCCCGGAAGTGAGAGGTGGAGTCGGAGTAAGGGAAACAGAAAATTCGCTTAGCTGCTAATAACACAAGCAAGGCCACCACGTCAGCAAAACGAATCCTCCTAGGAAAGAGATGCCCAGAGTATCTCCTTTCAATTACCTGACATCTCTACATTTCATTTTTTGTTTTCTGACGATTTCAATAGCTTCTAGGACCCCAGGCTTTTACAGCACAGGCATACACAGCTAGTAGTTATATAAGCAGCATAGTGTGTAGACAGGTCTTAAGGAGTTGGAAGTGGAACAGGTAGAGGACATGGCAGCAGTAGATTTTGGTGCCATTTTGTTACAGTTACACACTGATTAGTGTGATATACACTGTTCAGAAAAATGAAATCATACAAAAGTGTATGCAGTCATTACATTGCAGGCATAATGGTGACCTCACAAAGTGAATACTCACACAGATAAGGAGGTATTTTATTCATCTCAGTGCTTCTAAAGTGCAAACCCCCAATTTGCTCTTCATTGACATTTTTTTCAAAATATTCTGGAACTCAAGTCAAGGCAATGAGTTCAGCATACTGTCCGTGCTGCTTTGTTTGCCGTATTCATTTTCACCGTCAGTGCTATTGGTGGGCATTTTACAGACGGGCAGTTTGGCAGAGAGTCTTACAAGGTATGTCGGTTGAATCCTCACCTCTAATGCACTGTGTGACACTCTGCAAGTCACTTCACATTAGCTTCAATTAAAAAAAAAATACACATACCGTATATACTCATGTAGAAGTTTTTACATCTTCTTGCCTCCTTCAATCTCGCATCAGTTTCTCAGACGCATCGGTTTTGTTGCAGCAGTACAGTTACCAATTTCTTTTGCCATTTCAACAACTTTTAATTTAAAACCAGCTTCACATTTTCTTCTGATCGAACACTCCATCGTAGATAAGGGATGCTCTTACGATAAAGGTGTATGAGGGTGTGAGATACAAAAAACAAATAGGTGCAAACGTTGCTTCGGAATAGTTCAGGTATTACCATGTGGTCACGTAGGCACAACAGAGAGACAGAGCGAGAGAGGTCAGGAGCACGTGCTGACACAGCACATTGTCGTACCCACATAGAAAAAAAGGCCGTGTGCTCCGTGGTTACTCTCTCAGGTGGGCATTAGCATATCATATTGAGTTTTCCGCATTCGACTTATATGACCAACATTATAAAATACCAGAAATTATACGATAAAATCAACTCCTGACTTATCCACGGGAGAATTTATCCATGAATATATATGGTAATCGATATATTTAACAGATCAGCACTGAAAAGTGCCTTAGTAAGCATTATAGATAGATAGAACTTAATTTGTCCCCAAGGGGGAATTAAGCTTTTTACAGAAGCTCAACAAATAAATAAATAATAATATTATATTACTGCGGTGGGCTGGCGCCCTGCCCGGGGTTTGTTTCCTGCCTTGCACCCTGTGTTGGCTGGGATTGGCTCCAGCAGACTCCCGTGACACTGTAGTTAGGATATAGCGGGTTGGATAATGGATGGATTATTATATTATGACAAACAACAACCCCTTTTTTATACAGATCCTCTGTGCTATAAGACCCGTCCAGTCAATCATTGATGTGGACCCCCAAATATTTGCAGCAGTGCACCGCCTCTACATTCCCTCACTGAATAGTGGCTGATGTGGTTTTGCTGATGTTATGTTGTTAAGATTATTTTCTCTGCTCCAAGAAACAAACGTTTCCACATGACTCCTGTTCAGCCTATATACATCAGACTTCCAATACAACTCGGAGTCCTGCCAAAAGTTCGCTGATGATACTGCTATCATGGGCTGCATCAGGAGTGGGCAGGAGGAGGAGTATAGGAACCTAATCAAAGACTTTGTTAAATGGTGCGACTCAAACCACCTACACCTGAACACCAGCAAAACCAAGGAGTTGGTGGTGGATTTTAGGAGGCCCAGGCTCCTCATGGACCCCGTGATCATCAGAGGTGACTGTGTGCAGAGAGTGCAGACCTATAAATACATGGGAGTGCAGCTGGATGATAAATTGGACTGGACTGCCAATACTGATTCTCTGTGCAAGAGAGGACAGAGCCGGCTATACTTCCTTAGAAGACTGGCGTCCTTCAACATCTGCAATAAGATGCTGCAGATGTTCTATCAGACTGTTGTGGTGAGCACCCTCTTCTACGCGGTGGTGTGCTGGGGAGGCAGCATTAAGAAGAAGGACGCCTCACGCCTGGACAAACTGGTGAGGAAGGCAGGCTCTATTGTAGGCATGGAGCTGGACAGTTTCACATCTGTGGCAGAGCGACAGGTGCTCAGCAGGCTCCTGTCAATCATGGAGAATCCACTGCATCCACTAAACAGTGTCATCTCCAGACAGAGGATCAGCTTCAGCGACAGACTGCTGTCAATGTCCTGTTCCACTGACAGACTGAGGAGATCGTTCCTCCCCCAAACTCTTCAATTCCAACCAGGGGGGGTTAACATTAACATTATTCAAAGTTAGCCTGTTTTTACCTGCATTTTTATTACTCTTTAATATTGTTTTTTGTATCAGTATACTGCTGCTGGAGTATGTGAATTTCCACTTGGGATTAATAAAGTATCTATCTATCTATCTATACTTCGTCTCATTCCCCTTATCAATACACCCCAAGAGTTTAGAATCATCTGAGAATTTCTGCAATTGACATGACCTAGGGCCTCGTGTATAAATGGTGTGTACGCAAAAAATGTTGCTTACACCTATTTCCACACTCACCCCGAGATGTAGAAAAACTAAACTTGGCATAAAACCACATACATTTTCATAGTAGCCTCTCACCATGCGTATGAAGGTTTCTGCTCAGTTTTGCAAACTGTCAGCACCCAGTGTCAAAGCATTGCTATTGTGGTTTGCTTTTCTTGTTTAGACTCATATGCATGATGAGGCCTTTATCAAATACACCGAAATTAATTGCATATCATTTACAAATTTAAGACATTTGATTGTAATCATTCTGTAACAATATAATGGTGCACAGAATGGTCAGACTATTCCCAATATCACAGGTGTTTTAGCGTTGTTACTCTTAGTTCACCACCATTGTATCTGAGTGTGTGGTATCACAGCTGCACAGCAGCTGAATGGAAAACTGTATGGCGGGTTGTGTCAAAAGCATAGAGGATTATTGGGATACAGCTACCAGTCCTGGGGGAACATTTAAAGCACACACTGCACCCTCATGGAAGGCCACCAGCATCTGCATGGATTACGCTCATTAATGCCACAGTCTATTTGAACTTCTCCCATCTGGCAAATGCTTCTGAGCCTTTCCAGCACTGACATCGAGGCTCAGAAACAGTTTCTTCCCAGAGCTATAAATGCACACAACGAGTCCATCAAGTGCTCCTGATAGAACTGTTTGTACTTGTAATTACAATCACCTCACTGTAAACTTGCACTACAACTGTAATATTGCACAACCTGAGCCTCTTTATGAACCATTTGCACTATCTGCACTGTTTGTATACAGTTAGGTCCATAAATATTTGGAGAGAGACAACTTTTTTCTAATTTTGGTTCTGTACATTACCACAATGAATTTTAAATGAAACAACTCAGATGCAGTTGAAGTGCAGACTTTCAGCTTTAATTCAGTGGGGTGAACAAAACGATTGCATAAAAATGTGAGGCAACTAAAGTATTTTTTAACACAATCCCTTCATTTCAGGGGCAAAAGTACCTTGGACAAATTAAATAGCTGGAAATAAAATGTTCATTTCTAATACTTGGTTGAAAACCCTTTGCTGGCAATGACAGCCTGAAGTCTTGAACTCATGGACATCACCAGATGCTGGGTTTCCTGCTTTTTAATGCTCTTCCAGGCCTTTACTGCAGCGGCTTTCAGTTGCTGTTTGTGGGCCTTTCTGTCTGAAGTTTAGTCTTCAACAAGTGAAATGCATGCTCAATTGGGTTAAGATCAGGTGACTGATTTGGCCATTCAAGAATTTTCCACTTCTTTGCTTTAATAAACTCCTGGGTTGCTTTGGCTGTATGTTTTGGGTCATTGTCCATCTGTATCATGAAACACCGCCCAATCAATTTGACTGCATTTAGCTGGATTTGAGCAGACAGTATGTCTCTGAACACCTCAGAATTCATTCGGCTGCTTTGGTCCTGTGTCACATCATCAATAAACACTAGTGTCCCAGTGCCACTGGCAGCCATGCACGCCCAAGCCATCACACTGCCTCCACTGTGTTTTACAGATGATGTGGTATGCTTTGGATAATGAGCTGTTCCACGCCTTCTCCATACTTTTTTCTTGCCATCATTCTGGTAGAGGTTGATCTTGGTTTCATCTGTCCAAAGAGTGTTTTTCCAGAACTGTTCTGACTTTTTTAGATGTTCTTTAGCAAAGTCCAATCTAGTCTTTCTATTCTTGAGGCTTATGAGTGGCTTGCACCTTGCAGTGCACCCTCTGTATTTACTTTCATGCAGTCTTCTCTTTATGGTAGACTTGGATATCGTTACACCTACCCCCTGGAGAGTGTTGTTCACTTGGTTGGCTGTTGTGAAGGGGTTTCTCTTCACCATGGAAATGATTCTGCGATCATCCACCACTGTTGTCTTCCGTGGACGTCCACTGAGTTCACCAGTGCTTGCTTTCTTTCTCAGGATGTACCAAACTGTAGATTTTACCACTCATAATATTGTAGCAATTTCTTGGATGGTTTTTTTCTGTTTTTGCAGCTCAAGGATGGCTTCTTTCACCTGCATGGAGAGCTCCTTTGACCGCATGTTGTCTGTTCACAGCAAAATCTTCCACATGCAAGCACCACACCTCAAATCAACTCCAGGCCTTTTATCTGCTTAATTGATAATGACATAACGATGGACTTGCCCACACCTGCCCATGAAATATCCTTTGAGTCAATATGTCCAATTACTTTTGAGCCCCAGAAATGAAGGGATTGTGTTAAAAAAATGTTTTAGTTGCCTCACATTTTTATGCAATCGTTTTGTTCACCCCACTGAATTAAAGCTGAAAGTCTGCACTTCAACTGCATCTGAGTTGTTTCATTTAAAATTCATTGTGGTAATGTACAGAACCAAAATTAGAAAAAAGCTGTCCAAATATTTATGGACCTAACTGTATATAGTATATTGTACTTATGCTTTCGTAATTTATATTTTTCATTGTTTTTCATCATACTATTATTATTTTTTATTATTTTATAGGAAAATAAGTTTATGGAGGAGTTGCACATTGAATCTCATTGTACCATACAATAACAATAAAGGAATTCAATTCAATTCAACAGAAGTGAGCACGTATTTACAGATGATGATGATGATTGGCTTCTGACTCGATTTAGATTTCTAAGAGCTATCCTCTTGGAGCTGTGTGCTCTTAGAATACTAGGAAGTATACTTGATATCATTTTTATAATGAAATGCATTAAAGTGTGTATATTCCACTTTACCTGCGGTGGGTTGGCACCCTGCCCGGGATTGGTTCCTGCCTTGTGCCCTGTGTTGGCTGGGATTGGCTCCAGCAGACCCCCGTGACCCTGTGTTCGGATTCAGCGGGTTGGAAAATGGATGGATGGATATTCCACTTTACAGATAAATTGTTAACTTCATATAAATTATGTATACTGTTAATAATTAAACATGTAGGGGGCACGGTGGCGCAGCGGGAGCGATGAGCTGGCACCCCGTCCAGGGATTGTTTCTGCCTCACGCTCTATGCTTGCTGGGACTGGAGCGACCCTGGATGGATGGATTGAATAATTAAACATGTATAACAAAGATTTTTCAATGTTTCTTAAATGTTTCAAAGAATTGGCATTCTAATTTACAGCTGGTTTTACATTTATTAAACGCTTATTGCGTGGTGATTAATTACAAGGAAAAAGAAAACAAAAGAAAAGGAATTGGGGTTTGTAAGTTTAACAGACACAGTACAGCTGCAAAGAATTATTCCATTATCCCTCATCGCTACCGCTGCGCCACTGTGCCCCCACAATGTTATTACATGCTTTAATGCATTTCATCATTAAAATGATATCACATATACATCTTAGTATTCCAAAATGTTCAGAGATCTGTAATATCACTAATGTAATGTATTCTGCATGGCAATCACTGCCTGCACTCTCCTGTCGGCATAAGAGAAAGCCCGTTTAAGAACCAGTACCGCCGCTCCCTATACGCAGAGTACGCAGTCTGCGTAGGGCACCAACTCCCAGGGGGGCACCATCCCAGCTGCTCAAAAAAATCGTTTTTATATATAATAATAATAAATTAATATTCATAATATACATATACAAATAAACAAAAATATAAACGTATATATTGCATTTTACGGTGAACGCAGAGTAGGCTAAGCACACGTGATGACGCGCGCGCCCTCACCTCTGTTACGGCTGCCTATTTGGCCAAAGTTATAATAACTGAACAACCACCTACAAGAGTTGTACCCAAATCTCTGGATTGCTCTGCGCATAGCAGTGACGCTCCCTGCAACTGTTGCCTCTGCTGAGCGAAGTTTTTCTAAAATGAAGCTCATCAAAACGGACTTGCGCTCATCTATGGCACAAGAGCGCATGAGTGGTCTGGCAATTGTCAGCATCAACTCTGAATTAGCAAAGGCTTTATCATATGAAGAGCTCATTTACGACTTTGCCTCAAGAAAAAGCAGAAGTGTGCCTTTGTAAATTTTGAACTTTGGAAAGCTCCAGCAGATGACAGTGTTGATTTTATTTCAGTTTATTATTGTTTATTTTATTTATTCTAAATGTTTTATTTAAAGTGTAATTTTAGTTTGTATTTTTTGCTGTAGAGCTACAATTGTAATTTATAAATGATACAATTTATTTATGTATTTACTTTTATTTGAATAAAGTTCTATTTTGGCCCCTATAGTAGGTGTTTTTTTTATTATTTTATTTTTACTTCCGTAATATTTGGGGAAGGGGGCACAAAAGTAAATTTCTGCTTAGGGCACCCATTTGGCCAGCAGCGGCCCTGAAGAAACCTATAGCAATTAACAACTGGGTTAGGGAACACTTAGAATATGAAGCATTTAACATGTTACTTTAGTTACAATGGGGTCTAAAAAACTCTAGTAAATTAAACATTAGTTATGAAGTGATGAAGATGAAGTTTATAACATCCTACTTTAATTACAAAATAAACTACAACATTAAAGTGGAAATTTCGAGATTGAAATCAACATTTCGACTTTAATCTCGACATAGACCCTTTTTCTTCACTGTCTCCCAGATACGCTTCCATATGACACTCAGACAATTGCCTTATCAAGTTGACTTTGACATCTGACCAGTTCTTTGTTTTATTTCGGGCAATGTGCGACTTTCTGAACTTGAACGTTTGAGTGCCACTCCATCAATTTGCTTTTGCTGCTCATACCTCTGTCTGAGCCACTAAGTAGATAACAGATAAGCCTTAATACAACATGTGACACTGACCTGGGCTTTACAGCACTGATGATTCATTTTGTTTACCATTCTCTTCAGTTACTTTAATTCAGCAGGACGCTACTTTTTGATGCTTTTGATGTTGTCTGTTCATTCATTCAGCTGTCAAGCAGTGCTCTTTAGTTAATGTGAGATTTGTTACTTTTAGTCAACTTGCTGCAGCCATTGAATGTTTCGCAGTCAGCAATATTACTTAAAGCAATCTAAGACTACATTTTACAATGGCAGCAGAAATTTAAAAAAAATGAAGGAAAAGCAGAAAAAATAACTTATACTGCAAATATTGAAACTGGTACTGGACACAACATTCAAATAACTTGTTATAACTAATGACAATGAGCATGGAAAAGATGACACCACCATGAGAAGAGGCCATTTTCAAAATTCACACAGTCACCAGTGCCATTTTTTTGCTGAGTAACTTTTGCAATTTTGTATTTAATGAAGTGATACTATGCAGATGGAGTGACCTTTAACTTCTGCTTTATTTGTACAGATGTGGTATGTTATACATAACCAAATATTTGGAAATATGCAGTTTACTTAATTGAGTAATTGAGAACTTCAGTGCAGGCTGAACCAGCAGCTCCACACAATGGTAAGAAGTGACTTCTCTTCAAAAGCAACAGTGAGAATTTGCCACAGCTGACAACAAAGTCAACATCTATTTTAAGTAGACCTTTTTATGCAATAACTGAAATCTCTTTCAATCTATCCTGGCTGTTTGTAGGAAACACTTGATTCTCTTCTTTGTGCTCAAACTGCTGTAATCTCTAAATGAGTGCTGTGACAGGCAAGACAGCCAGATAGGGCTTAAAGCACAAACCTCTGCTTTCAAGATATTTTTGGTGCTCTAGGAGGATTGTTCTGGAGCAGGTAGAGAGGGGCCCTGGTATCATCTGGCACAAGGTGGGAGACTAGAGTGTCCGGAAATCGATCCTACTTACAAATTACTTGTACTGGAAAATGAAATTGTCATTTTTAAAACTGCAGTTCGCTTATATTCAATTTTAATCTTGCTCATCTACAGAAGAACTAAATTGCAAAAGACTAACTAGTGTACACAAGCAATTTCCGTTGAAAGCATCCTCTCTGGGGACAGTAAGAGATGCAGATGAGTGTATTGTCACATTGTTTGGATCCCCAAATGTATTTTTGACATAAATAATGGCCTGCTTGAGGGACCAGGGGCAACAACACAGGATGTGACATCAGAGGCTGAGATAACGTCACAAACAGAAAGGGAGAGACCATTTGGCAAAGGTTAACTTTATGCATCACCCTGAATCAAATAGCCAGTCAGGACAACATTAACCTTTGTCATTGCTGATTTTCAGTCCATAAACCTCATTTTGCTAGTCAACTATTAAAGAACATGTCATATTGCATTACTTTTTCAGTGATATGTCTGTCTCAGACTTTATTTATACAAACTTAGAGAGTCAGTCATTCATAGTACGCTCCAATGACCTCATGTTATGTAGTGACTCAGTCCAACCAGTCGGCTACTCACCCTTATCTTTAGCCAACTCAGGAACTCGGTAAACCACAAGAAAAAGGCTGAAAGAAGAGAGCCCAATGTCATTCACTTCCACCTCCATTTCTTGACTATCATCAAAGTTCCCTTTTTCATTATTTTGGTTCACCTGTGGGACAGAGAAAAGCCAACTATGACGTGTGTGTTTGTGTGTGTATGTGTGAATGGTAGATATATCTGCTTGACAGCGTCCCATGTGTGCAGCTTAACCTGCCTTACTAGCCTGGCAGGAGCAGTCCACTCAGAATTGAGCCCCACTCCACACCTGTGGGACTATAGCAGTTAACATGACTGACTGACTGACTGACTGACTGTCTGTCTGTCTGTCTGATAGATAGATAGATAGATAGATAGATAGATAGATAGATAGATAGATAGATAGATAGATAGATAGATAGATAGATAGATAGATAGATAGATCTGTTTTTGTCCCCAGAAGCTCTTAGTGCTACACCTTGATCCAACCAAACACTGAATCACTTTTGCAAAGAACACACAGTAGCACCAAAAGTAGGACATGTATATTAAAAGAGTTTCACTGCCAGTATCCGATCGTCTGGGTGATGGTGAAGATCTGCTCTTCTTCTGTACCATGTGCACCTCAGATTTAAAGGGTTCTATCCATGTGGAGTTAGCAATGATAAAAAACAATTGAGAGTCTGAAAATGACACCGTCATGTTTACATAACAAAATTAATGTTCTTTTCTAAGGCCGATGCCCTCACTAATCTTAGGCTAATAAATAAAGTTGTTTCTAAACAAATTAAGTAAAAGATTCAGAGATGATAATTTTTCATAATTGTTCGTAGTTTTTATGGACAGAATTTCTAGATGTAGCCAAGTTTGGTGACTTCAGGATAACGTCTCTGCTTTTTGTGAATGATGTGGTCCTGCTGGCTTCATTGGGCTGTGATCTTAGACACGCACTGTGGCAGTGTGAGAAGCAACCAGAATGAGGATCAACGTCTCCAAGTCTGAGGTCACATTTCTCAGCTGGAAATGGGTGGAGTGCCCTCTCCAGGTTGGCGATGAGGTGCTGCATCAAGTGGGGAAGTTTAAATAAGTTCACAAGTGAGGGAAGAAGGGAATAGGTGATCAACAGGCAGATCGGTTGTGGACGCAGTCATGCTCATGTTGTACCAGTCAGTCATTTACCAGTGGGTTGGCCTTCCTACCCTCATTTATGATGACAAACTATGGGTAGTAAATGAAGGAACTAGACTGTAGATACAGACAGTAAAAATGAGTTTCATTTGCTAGATGTCTGGGCACAGTTTTAGGGACAAGATCAGGAGTGCAGACTTCAAGAGGAGCTTATAGTAGAGCCACTGCTCCTGCATATTGAAAGGAGACGGTTGAGGTGGTTTGGGTATCTGATTAAGATGCCTCCTGGACATCTTGGTGTGGAGGTGTTTTGGGAATGTCCAACTAATTGGAGACCACAGAGCACACCCAGGGCATGCTGGAGACATTATATCCAGACCAGGATGAGGGCAGAAAAAGGATAGATGGATATATTCAGAGCTTAAATCAATACCTAGCAGTCTGCGTCATTATCAGGTAAAAGAATCAAAGCATCAGTTAAAGATTTCAACAGTCTGAGTCTGAGTGAACACAGCATGGCTTGACTGTAGCATCTCTTGACTACAGCAAGTTAATCAGTTTATAGTTGAAATATGGCCTGTTTTGAACATTTTCAATCTTTTTAACAGCAAGTTAATCAGTCCCTTTTACTTTGTTCAAGTTCTTATTGTATTTATAACAATTACTTTTGGAAATCAGTTCAGTTTTTTCTGTCTGGCACCTCCTGGCTCACCGGTATGAGAAACCTCCACATATGACATACCGTTTCACTCATCTTGATGTCTACTTATGCAAGATCTTGAGCTTTTTGGTCTTCTCCCTCCCTATTTTTGGCCCTCTAGACTAAATAAAAAACAAAATGTTTTTAAGCCATTTTTGGACAATAATAATAATAATAATTCATTACATTTATATAGCGCTTTTCTCAGTACTCAAAGCGCTATCCACACAGGGAGGAACCGGGAAGCGAACCCACAATCTTCCACAGTCTCCTTACTACAAAGCAGCAGCACTACCACTGCGCCACCTGTGAGGAATACATATTTTGTACGAGAAATCACACCCTAATGATGAAGAGAAAACCAATAGGTGCCTTCAGCAAACATGACCAGAAGTTGTTCGTGTCATATAAGCTGACCTCAGAAGTCAAAGTTACTTCTTTTCACAAAACTTTTCACAAAAATGGGGATAGGTAATACAGGCATGTGGAGTGTTGTTTTATGCTATTTTGAGGTTGCTGATCAGGAACATGATATTATTTTTGATATTTGATTCTGTACTGGAAGTCCTAGCCCTCTAACAGCCACTCCCAAAAGGTTAAAAATGACAAAATTTCAAACATAAGCATGTAGAGTATCATTTTAGACTATTTCAAGGTCAGTGATAACGAAAATGATGTTACTTTTGATCCTTTAGTTAGGGTCTAGCCCTCTATACACCATCATCATTAGGCATAAAATTACAAATTTTTATTATAGTTGACAGTATTTAGTCTTTAAACATTTAAAACTGAAGCATATTTTAATATATCAAATATCTGACATAACTATTGTGGTTTATTATGTACCTCTACCTCATGAAGTCAGCCATTACATTTTTTATGAACATGTCGAATTAGGGCGACTTACACTAATTCAGACTTTTGTCATTAAAAAATTAAATCAATCTTCAGTATGGTTTGTTTCCATCACTAAATGGTTTCCATAAATTATTTGGACTAATGCATCATTTTTGTAAATGAAGGTGGAAATTGAACCAGCAGCTTTCAGCGGAAAGACCAAACAAGAGTGCCAGGCTATTGCGCTGACTTTCTATATGTAATTTTTATACGTTTCCCTCAGTCATTTGGGACGATCTTACACTCTAATTAGCGTTTTTGGCACTGTAAATAACAAATCTGCAATTAGTTTTGGCAATTTCAATTAAAATTTGGTGTTATTCTATTAATTCTGTCTTTTTCACCACCATCTTAAATGGGTATTCCCATTCCCATGGTATGATGAAAGTGAAGCATATGATATTATTTATCTGGACTTTCAGAAAGCATTTGATAAGGTGCCACATGAGAGGTTGGGCATCAAACTGAAAGAAGTAGGAGTTCAGGGTGATGTTTTTAGACGGGTGCAGAATTGGCTCAGACACAGGAAGCAGAGGGTGATGGTGCGAGGAACCTCCTCAGAACTGGCTGATGTTAAGAGTGGTGTTCCACAGGGGTCAGTGCCAGGGCTGTTATTTTTAATATATATATATATATATATATATATATATATATATATATATATATATATATATATATACATATAAATAAATGATTTAGATAGGAATATAAGTAACAAGCTGGGCAGCCTCCTTAGCATTACATTTTTTCTTGAAAAAACATGTAAAAAGTGTTGCACTTTTTGGCTTGAAGAACTACATATTCATTAAAAATGATCTTTGTACTGTAAAAAGTGCAAAGTACTAAAAGTACAAAGTCAGAAGTATAGAAAGTATAATAATGATACAAATAATAATGAATAATAATAATAATAAAAATAATGCTAATATCATACATACTGTCAAAATGTGTCGTTTGTGTAGTATATCTTGAAGCACGGTGAAATACACAATCCAATGTCACAGTCGGGACAATAGTACCATGATACCTTGCAGATTTTTTTTCCAGACTGATCAGCTTTTGAACAGCACAATGCAGATGTGCGATTGACATGAGCGTCACTTTCGGATTCATCAGAATCATTTTCGATTTCACTGTACGTTTCAGTTTCACTGCCTGAAGACAGATTCACTTCATCATCACTACTCATATCACTGTCAAGAGCGTGCAACACCTGGGCTGCTGATAAACATTTCTTACGAGATGCCATTATGAGGCTATGAGAAGACACGTCTGCACCCTTGCCTGGGTAACACTCAGGCCTGTCGCTTATGCAAGACACTCCTATATTGTTTCCTGAGCGATGCTCAGCCCTAACACTGTTGGCAAAATGACACTTAGCACTGTTTTTACAGCACAGTGATGATCGGGTCTAATGCTATGGAGGTTAAATTTAGGATGATACCAAGATAGGTGGACTGGCAGATAATCTGGAATCCATTGAATCATTACAGAGGGACCTGGATAGCATACAGGCTTAGGCATATTTGTGGTAGATGAAATTCAATGTCAGTAAATGTAAAGTATTACACTTTGGAAGCAAAAACTTTCTGTTCCAATACACAATGGGAAGTCTAAAAATTGAGAGTACACCTTATGAGAAGGATTTGGGAGTTGTAGTGGACTCTATGTTATCAACTTCTCGACAGTGTTCAGAAGACATTAAGAAGGCAAACAAATATTTGGTCTCGTCCGTTATAGGAGATGGACGTCTGAAGCGGAGTTCCGCTAGCAGCGGCTTTATTTTCCCACGTATTTCATATTATTTAGAGGTATCCTGTATTTAACCCGACCAAGGAACTTCCACTACAATATACAAGCATGAGTAACAAGAAGAAAAGTCAGAAAGAACCGGAAAAGAAACTTAAAGCTGCATCAAAATCTGGACAGACATCCGGCCCGAGTGCAAGGTATGGCCTCTCGGAGACTGACCTGGAACAGGCAGACGAATGCGCAGATTTTCTGGGACCCCGCTCCATTGTATCGTCTCCAGTCGAGAGTGAAAATGGGAGCGAAGGTGCAAGTGATACAGGTCGCGATGGATCACCGATTTCTGGGGATCATTCGAGACTAGAAAAGCCCCTGCAGGATGTGCTCTCATCTACTCATCGCGAGCCCGCAGCACCTGCTGTAACAGGAGCTGCATTTCCACTCACGGAGCATGAAACCCGAAACAAACTGTCCGAACTGAAAGAGATGATCGCTACACTGGCCACTGCCATGGCTACGGCCATAAATGAGCTTAAGAAGGATAACATTGAGCTTAAGAAGGCGAATATTGAGCTTAAGAAGGATAACAAAGACTGGGAAACGCGTCTATTTAAACGTTTTGACGTGAACTTTAAACGCATGTTGGAGAAATTAGAGGAACACATCGAAGAAAATAGATCCAAACTGAAAATGCTTGCCGACCAGATTAATGACGTTGCAGATCAGCTGGATGACGTTAAGCAGGCATTCATGGCTCGAGTTGAAACAGCGGAACAACTGGCGTCTAACGCCGATAAAAAAGCTACAGCTGCGAATTCCGAATTCAAAAAACTCGGAGACAGACTTGCGGCCCTGGAAGATGGGTGCAGAAGAAATAATATAAGAATTGAGGGTATACCTGAGAAACGAGAAACCTCAAGCCCAGTGAAATTTGCAGTAGAATTACTCTCTAAAATAATTGGAGATGATATTAAACTCGACATTGAGATAGCAGCTGCTTATCGCATATTCAGATCAAGCACCTTTAAACCCAGCTCTTTTATTGTCCGCTTCGAGCAATTACGATGTAAGCTTGATGTGATGTCACTTCTCAGACGCAAGCAAGAGATTATATTTGAAAATAATTTTATTCGTATTTTCCCCAACTTCTAACCATTAACAGCTGCAATACGCGCAGCCTACTTTAACATTAAAAAGCTGCTACAGAAAGCCGGTATCAAATACAGCATCTTGTATCCCGCCAAACTGAAAGTGGGAGTTCAAGACCAATATTTTGTATTTTCAAGCAAGGAGGAAGCTGAAAAGGAACTAAAGAAGCTGTTTCCGACACTCTTTTGAAAGTTAATAAGGAGCCGTATTCTGTCATGGCATGGGAAGGACCTATCATCTGCTGTCAGATCCACTTTTAAAGAGACTGGTATTATAATTATACATCCTTTTCTTTACTTGGACACTATATGTTTATGTCTTAATTACAGTTATAGACGTGAGTGTGTGGAAGTGTGGAAGTAATTAAAGTAGGGTTTAATTTTTCTTTTTTTTTTTCTACCTTAAAGTAGACTGTTTAACATCATACCCTTGGTTTATTGCTAATTCTACGATTACATTAGGATTTACTATAACTTTTTTGAAAACCATTTCCAGGGTTCATTATTTTATCATCTTAATATCTTAAAATTGCTGAAGATTATTTTAAGCTTAAAGACTGTTAACGAAGTGGGTTGGCACCCTGCCCGGGATTGGTTCCTGCCTTGTGCTCTGTGTTGGCTGGGATTGGCTCCAGCAGACCCCCGTGACCCTGTGTTTGGATTCAGCGGGTTGGAAAATGGATGGATGGATGGATTGTTAACGATTATATTTTTGGCAGATAGTATTTAGACTTCAGCTGCAATAGATATCTCTAATTTGTTTTAACTCTCAAACACCACTGCGGGGCGGGTTTGCTTTGTTTTGGATGTGCTCTGTCTCTTTATATGTCAGAGGACCAGGACATCGCGAAGTGGGATCAAGCCTCATGTGGGGAGGCAAAATGGAGGGTGGGGGGATAAAGGGTGGAGAGAAGGAGAGCAGGTTATATCTAATCTATTCTTCTAATCCTTATAACTATAAATATCAATGCAACAATGGGCTATATGGCAATAACTCATAGGGAATTTTGAAATTAAGATTAAAACTGCCTCACTACCAGTTAAGAATATAAAATGACATTAAAAACTCAGAATCAATGTCTCCATGATTAACTTTGTGAGCTGGAATATTAAAGGCCTGAATCACGAATTAAAGAGAAAGAAAGTATGCTCTCACCTAACAGGCTTAAACGCTAAAATAGTATTGTTACAGGAGACCCACTTACTAAGCAAGGATCAGTTCAGACTACAAAAAGACTGGACTGGCCAAATGTTCCATTCTAGCTTTATAAAGAAAACTAGAGGGGTGTGAATTCTCATACACAGAACAGTCCCATTTGTAGCATCAGATGTAGTATCGGACCCCGAAGGGAGAGATGTGATGGTCATGGGCAACTTATTTAACAGTAAAATGATTTTGATAAATGTTTATGCACCCAATGTCAATGATAAGGAATTCATGCAAAATCTATTTGCATCCATTCCCAATGTGAACACTCATAAAATTATAATGGCTGGGGACTTTGTGTTTTAAATCCACTCTTAGATAGGACTCCTGTGACAGGGGGGACGACATCTAACTGCAAAGACAATTACACAGTTTTTAACTGACCACAACTTATCAGACCCCTGGAGGTTTCTTAACCCAAACTCAAGAACATATTCGTTCTACTCACCAGTGCATCATAGCTAATCAAGAATTATTTTTTTATAGATAATATTTTCCTGTCTACGATTAAATCATGCAAATACGACACAATTGTTATCTCCATAGTCTTGGAGCTAAAATCATTAAGCCCCTCACACTCACCTCGTAGATGGCGTCTTAACCCTCTTCTATTAGCAGACGAGAACCGAACAGAATTTATATCTAAACAAATCAGCTTCTTCCTAGAGACAAACACACCCTCAGAGGTTTCTGCAGGAACACTCTGGGAAACTCTAAAGGCCTTCCTAAGAGGACAGATTATTTCATATCTTTCCCACAGAAATAAATTAGAAACCAAGAAACTGTCAGAGCTAAGAAGCGAAATTACTAGAATAGATGAAGAACAAGCCAGGCGTCCAAGTGAGGCTCTTCATAGGAAAAGGCAGGCCCTGCATACAGAACTCAACATCTTGACAACTAAAGAAACTGAACAACTTATTTATAAGTCAAGACATCATTACTATGAACACGGAGAAAAAGCTAATAAGCTTTTAGCTCAACAAATTCACAAACAAGAAGTTTGCAATGCAATACCAGTAATCACCAACACGAATGGAGAAGAAATCACTGACCATAAAAATATAATGCACACATTTAGAGATTACCCTAAGTTCTTGTCAATAAGCCGCGGCTTATCTAAGGAAAAAAGTTGTGAAAATGAAAAAATAGAATATCGGCTTATACATAAGTCCGGCTTATACATCCATCGCGGGGGTTGCGTTCCAGAGCCACCCGCGAAATAAGAATATCCGCGAAGTAGAAACCATATGTTTATATGGTTATTTTTATATTGTCATGCTTGGGTCACAGATTTGCGCAGAAACACAGGAGGTTGTAGAGAGACAGGAACGTTATTCAAACACTGCAAACAAACATTTGTCTCTTTTTCAAAAGTTTAAACTGTGCTCCATGACAAGACAGAGATGACAGTTCCGTCTCACAATTAAAAGAATGCAAACATATCTTCCTCTTCAAAGCAGTGAAGCAAACAAATCAATATGTCTGTTTGGCTTTTAAGTATGCGAAGCACCGCGGCACAAAGCTGTTGAAGGCGGCAGCTCACACCCCCTCCGTCAGGAGCAGACAAAGAGAGGGAGAGGGAGAGTTTGTTTTTCAGTCAAAAATCAATACGTGCCCTTCGAGCTTTTAAGTATGCGAAGCACTGTGCAGCATGTCTTTTCAGGAATCAGCTTTACAAAAGATAGCAACGGGAAGATAATCTTTCAGCATTTTTAGACGAGCGTCCGTATCGTCTAGGTGTGCAAACAGCCCCCCTGCTCAATCCCCATACGTCAGGATCACAGATAGTCAGCGCAAGAGAGAGAGAACAGTAAGCCGGGTAGCTTCTCAGCCATCTGCCAAAAGCGTCCCTTGTATGAAATCAACTGGGCAAACCAACTGAGGAAGCATGTACCAGAAATTAAAAGACCCATTGTCCGCAGAAATCCGCGATATATATTTAAATATGCTTACATATAAAATCACAATTTAAATGACCGCTACGCGCTCGTGTTGACTCGGCGACGCCCAGAGCAGAAAGAACGCGCTCCGGCCGCTCCAACCGCGCCATGCGGGGAGTGAGAGAGACGGCAATATCTCACACTCTCTCCCCCTTAAAGAAATTAAATGGGCGCGAGTGCAATATCTCACACTCTCTCCCCCCTTAAAGAAATTAAATGGGCGCGAGTGAGACCACTGACCTCCCTCCCTTCTATTAGTTATAGGTTATAGTACGTTCGGCTTATCCATGAGTCCGGCTTATCTATGATACGATTTTATTTTAAAAATTCGTATGATTTTTGGTCTCCGGCTAATACATGAGTCCGGCTTATAGACAAGAACTTAGGGTATTATAAATCCTTATATTCTGCTGAGTTCAAAGGAGACAACACACAATCTAATGCATTTCTGGATACATTACAGGCACCACAAATAGATGCTTTAAGCGCTGAGGAACTGGATAAACCTCTGACGCTAACAGAATTACTAGATGCTATAAAATCACTTCAAAGCGGGAAATCAGCAGGCCCTGATGGTTACCCTGTAGAATTTTATAAGAAATTCTCCACTCAGCTAGCTCCCCTCTTATTGGCAACATTTACAGAAGCTAGAGACAACCAAATACTACCTCAAACATTTCGTCAAGCATTAATCACCGTCTTTCCTAAACAAAATAAGGACTTGTTACAATGTGCATCATATAGACCAATTTCACTCCTGAAAAATGATGTTAAGATATTCTCAAAAATTCTAGCTAGAAGGATGGAGAAAGTGCTGCCCTTGGTAATATCACAGGATCAAACTGGATTTATTAAAGGCCGACATCTATCTTCCAATCTCAGACACCTGTTTAATGTAATATATTCACCAGCAAAATCAATACCTCAGAGATATTACTATCATTAGACGCAGAAAAAGCATTTGATATGATTGAATGGAACTACCTTGGCAGCACGGTGGTGCAGTGGGTAGCGCTGCTGTCTCGCAGTTAGGAGACCTAGGGACCTGGGTTCGCTTCCCGGGTCCTCCCTGCGTGGAGTTTGCATGTTCTCCCCGTGTCTGCGTGGGTTTCCTCCGGGCGCTCCGGTTTCCTCCCACAGTCCAAAGACATGCAGGTTAGGTGGATTGGCGATTCTAAATTGGCCCTAGTGTGTGCTTGGTGTGTGGGTGTGTTTGTGCGTGTCCTGTGGTGGGTTGGCACCCTGCCCAGGATTGGTTCCTGCCTTGTGCCCTGTGTTGGCTGGGATTGGCTCCAGCAGACCCCTGTGACCCTGTGTTCGGATTCAGCGGGTTGGAAAATGGATGGATGGATGGAACTACCTTTTCACTGCATTGGAGAAATTTGGGTATGGCCTGAATATTTGTGCATGGATCAAACTACTGTATACCAATCCAGAAGCTTCAGTTTGTATTAACAACATTTGTTCAGACTACTTTAAGCTAGAACGTGGCACCAGACAAGGATGTCCCTTGTCACCACTGCTGTTTGCAATCGCCATTGAACCACTGGTGGTTCACTGTCGAAATTCTTATCAGATAAAGGGGATTATCAGAGAAGGACTGGAACAGAAAATCTCTCTATATGCAGATTATATGGTTTTATATATATCAGACCCAGGAAACACTGTGCCTGCAGTTTTAACAGCACTCACAGAATTTCAAAAGATATCTGGTCTCAGAATTAACCTGAATAAAAGTGTACTTTTTCCAGTGAATTCACAAGCATATAATATTAGATTGGACACCCTACCTTTTACCATAGCAGATCAGTTTAAATACCTAGGGGTAAATATCACAAGTAAACATAAAGCTATTTATCAACAAAATTTTGCTGTCTGTATGGAAAAAATTAAGCAAGACTTGCATAGATGGTCAACCCTTCATCTCACTCTAGCCGGAAGAATTAACGTTGTTAAGATGAATATCCTTTCTAAACTTCTTTTTTTATTTCAAAACATTCCAATATATATCAATAAATAGTTTTTTAAACAATTAGATTCAACAATATCTTCATTCATTTGGAACTCAAAACACCCACGTATCTGAAAAGCGACCCTACAAAGACCTCAGGCAGAAGGTGGCATGGCTTTACCTAATTTTCAGTTTTATTACTGGGCAGCAAACATACAAGCCATAAAAACCTGGACACAAAAAAATGAGCATATACAGGCTTGGTCCACAATAGAAGTAAAATCCTATAGTTCTTCTTTATACTCCATGCTCTGCAGTCCAATAAATACAAGTTATTGCAAATATACTAATAACCCAATTGTGCTTTACTCACTCAGAATATGGAACCAATTTAGAAAGCATTTTAAGATGGAAAATGTTTTATCCGTGGCACCTCTGCAAGAGAACCACCTCTTTCAACCCCAGCAAACATATCCAGTTTTTAATACCTGGAAAAGATTTGGGATTAAAATGCTCAGAGATCTTTATATAGTCAACATATTTGCATCTTTTGAACAATTATGTTCCAAATTCAACCTCCCAGCTACACATTCTTTCACTATCTTCAAATTAGAAGCTTTGTTAAACAGAAATTGCCCGATTTTCCTCACCTTGTACCCTCCACCATGCTGGAAAAAATACTGCTTAATTTCGAGGAATTAAACACCATTTCTGCATTATATAAAATCTTATTAGAGTCCTTACCTTTCAAAGACCCAAGAGGACATTGGGAAAAAGATCTCTTAATCAATATATCAGAAAAGGAGTGGAAGGTAGCAATGCAGAGAATTCACTCGAGCTCCATATGTGCAAAGCATAGAATTATTCAACTAAAAATTATATATCGAGCTCATCTGTCTCGCTTAAAACTGTCCAAAATGTTTCCAGGGCAAGATCCAAACTGCGAACGCTGCAACCAAGCTCCTGCCTCACTGGGTCACATGTTTTGGGCCTGCACCAAATTAACATCATTTTGGACCAAAATGTTTAAGTGCCTTTCAGACAGCCTTGGTATCACAATCCCTCCTAACCCACTAACAGCTGTGTTCGGTGTTCTTCCAGACGGACTTGAAATGGAGAAGGACAAGCAAACGGTGATTGCATTCACTACACTTTTGGCACGCAGACTTATTTTGTTAAATTGGAAGAATCCTAACTCTCCTCTGATAAGTCAGTGGGAAACCGATGTTTTATATTATTTGAAATTGGAAAAAATCTAATTCTCAGTTAGAGGATCTGTACAGAATTTTTTCAAAACCTGGCAGGATCTAATCAATAATATTTTAGAATAAGAGAAATAATTATTACTGTTTTATTTCCCTTCTCCATTTTTTTTATTTATTTATTTACCTATATATATTTCTTCCTTTCTTTTGTTTAGTTTTGCCCTATTAAAAAGCCCTAAGTAATTCTCCTTTGGCTAAGCTCTCCTTCTCAAGGATGGGGTTTGATTTGTCTTTAATTCTCTCTTGTTATGAATTAATCTATATGTATGGAATGATTACAATAAAATTAATAAATAAATAAAGAATAAAAAAAAGAAGGCAAACAGAAGGTTAGATAATATAGCATGATGTGTAGAGTTACAAATCTAAGGAGATTATTCCCAAGCTTTATAATGTATTGGTGAGGACTCGTCTGGAGTAGTGTGTGCAGTTTTGGTCTTCAAGCTACAAAAAGGACATAGCAGCACTAGAAGAGGTCCAGAGAAGAGCGACTAGGCTGATTCCAGGGCTACAGGGGATGAATTATGATGAAAGATAAGAGAAAGAAAGAGCTGAGCCTTTTCAGTATAAGCAAAAGAAGATTAAGAGGTGACATGATTGAAGTGTTTAAAATTATGAAGGGAATTAGTACAGTGGATCAAAAAAAATGTTTCTCTAAAACAAGTCCATCAAGAACACAGGGACACAGTTGGAAACTTGTTAAGGGTAAATTTTGCACAAACATTAGGAAGTTTTTCTTTACACAGTGACACTCGGAATAAATTACCAAGTAGCTTGGTAAACAGTAAGACTTTAGGGACTTTCAAAACTAGACTTGATGTGTTTTTAGAAGAATTAAGTGGATTGGACTGGCAAGCTTTGTTAGGCTTTGTTAGGTTCTCATCTAGATTGTTCTAATGTTCTAATAACAGGTTGTTTTTGACCATGACTTTAGTCTGTGTTCTTCATTTGGTTGTTAATTTGTTTGGTTGGTATGCACACACTTAACTGGCCTAGCAAGAACTTCCAGTCACCCTACAATAATCTGTAAATCTTTGCAATGTGAAAGAAAAGCCAAGTAGTCACTAGAGAAATGTTACAAATTCCACACAGACAATGACTTGGATTAAGTTTAAAACTAGGACTCTGAAGCAGCAGCATTAATCACAATGCCAAACAAACATTTATTTACCGAAAATATACTAGTATTTTGAAGGAAGGTAATGATAAATATGACATCAACTAAAACGAGGACAGAGTAACACGTAAAGACCATGGAAAAAAAAAGATGAGCTGCCTATCCTGTTGTGGGCCCAAGAACAAACCGCAGGGAAAGATAAAACTACAGAGCGCCAAGGCACACTTATAGATGCAAATCTGTTTTCCATTAATTTTTATATGATGTGATTTATTGTAAACAAACCAGATGCCAAGCTGATGCACTTGTATTTTCATTCCAGAATGATGGGGACACTGGTCGACAAAGATTTTGCTTCTTGAACACAGTAGGTATATGTTATGATTTCAGGCCTGATAATCACAAAAATCACCTTTAAATTTTCCTATCGCATACTGTTTAAGTGCTATCATGTATATTTGTGGTTTCCCGCGTTATATTTTAAGTATACAGCCATTACAACTGGAACATCTGTGGAGATCTAAAAGTGGCGGCACTGATACAAGGAATGCAGCTCAGATATACAGTACTACTGCACTGACAAGTTGCTCTCCTGCCCATGGATAGTGGGAGCTCTGGAATCATCAGATGGAAAGATTCTGTCATGAGACTGGATGACTGAGCACAGAATGTAGAATGTCCAGGCTAGTTGGCCAAGGTCTTCACGGCTCTAACTGTCTAACTTTGTCTTTCTGTCCTACAACTGACTGTGGAAGCTCCCCGAGGGTTTATTTTTTACCAGGGATGATGATGACTGGATTTTTTTTTTTGTTTTTTTTTTCTCCTTCATCACGACTAGCCACAACTCAACAAGTAATTAAAGGACAGATTTTGATGGCTTCCATTTATACCAAAGTGCTGTACAAAATAATAAAAAAAACTGAACATAAAAACACTGAATAACTTTATACTAACAAAGGCAATACAATTTGGTCTTCACCCCAAAGCTTAAAAAACATAACTTCCAAGCGAAACCAAAGCAAATGTATTAATCTCTGCCTCCAAAAGCCAGTGAAAAAAATGATGCATCTTTAGATGGGATTTAAATGTTAGGACTGTGAAAGCAATTCTGAAAATTAAAGGTAACTCATTCCAGTGTTTTGGAGCAGCCACTGAAACAGCTCAGTCACCTTCCATATAAGCAAAACGTGGTACTGATAAAGAGAAATTGGGGTGTGCCCTGGAAGAAGAATATTGGATGAGGAGATCTGAAATATATGGAGGAGCCAGATTATTTAATGCTTTAAAAATAAAAAGAAGCACTTTAAACATTATCTTGAACCTGACAGGAAGCCAATGTATAGAAGCAAAGATAGGAGTAATATTTTCCATAAAAATGAAATATACTGAGAACTGTTGTTTCATTTGTGAATAGAACAGCCTTGCTAAAGAGTTCCCATTACCTTTAAAAGAGCTGGCCATTTCTTATGCATTTTGTTCCTAGGTAGAAAAGTGTGACACAAACGACTCGTCAAGCCAACAAAGATATGTTTGCCTCGTCTTCATATACGACTTGTACTGGAAAAAATGTAATGAAGGCAATGAACAAGGAGATTTTGAAAGAGAAAGATTTTGATATTTGAGGCAAAGGTTTCCACAAATTACTGATGCCAAAATTAAGAAAGGAATTTTTGTTGATCCACAAATCAGACCTTCTAGTGAGGCCAGAGAAAATAGTATGGAAAGAACTCAAGGATGTTGCTGAGAAGTTTCTTGGAGCACCAAACCATGTCCAGCTGGCTGACAACATGCTTCAAGAATATACAACTGCAAAGTACATATCACTAAAGATTCATTTACTGCATTCACACTTGGACTTCTTCCCTGCATATCTTGGTTTCACTAGGACATTGTAATGAGAGAAAAGTGGTACCAGTAGAATTCATGAATGCTGGTAGTCTATTGTTGAACACTGAAATGAGAAGCATCAGATGCTGAGTACAAATGAAATTTGTCTGCATAATTAAGTGATTAAACATGCTAAACCTAAAGTTAATTTCACATTTCTCCAAATTCCTACATGATTATGTCAATCAGAAACTCTAGTTGTTTAGATTAAAGCTGGCCATCAATGATCACAAAAAACTGTCAGGAAACAAAACTTTTCAGAAATGTGTTTGTTGATGACGAGTCATTTCAATAAAGTTATTTTTCATAGGTAAAGAAAATAGCTTTTATCTTGAAGATCAGTGAGTTGTGCTCTGTGATGGACTCCTGTGTGAAATTCAAAAACACTTAAATGCCACCAGGATTGAATTTGGATCCCCAAGACCCTTCAATGGAAACAGTGATGGATATGGAAATGCATTGAACAGAACTTTGAAATTGTCCCCAGCAAGGCTATTTTTGAGGCAGAAGAAAGGAAGAGTAATAAAAATGTGCATTTCTACATTTCCAGTGTTGCACCTTGTAATTTGGGTGGTTTAAAGATTAGTACAGCTAGTACCCTGCTACCAAGACTTAATGGTAAATCCAAGCCCAGTCACTGCCTGTCAAGTCTGAGCTAAGCCTTGTCCTTTCCATGGTTTTGTCCAGATCTCCTCTTTCTGACCAAGCATATGCCTCTTAGGTTGACTGCTAACTGGGTGTCTGCCTGACGGTGCCCTGCTGTGCACAGGTCTCTCATTCAAGGTTGGGTCATGTCCTTCTCCCAACACCATAGTATATTAGAAAAATCAGAAAATGGTTGGATTAATCTTTGAATATTTAGTACATTTTTTCTGGTAGTTTGGATTTCTGATGGTTTTGATTGTTACTAGTTGTTACTTTTTTACTTCAGGGAAAAAATTAGAATTATGTTTTTTGATAACTGTGATGCCATCTTGTTTTTCCTGTTTCTAGGGGCATGGCTGGTATGGCATTGTTAATGTTAATGCAACACTTTATAGGCTGGCGCCAGCTGTGAGACAGCATTCAGATATATGGATATTTCTTAAAAGACATGAAAAATATGCTACATGTGAATGCTTAGTGTTTCAGATTAACAAATTTGTGCTTTTGCTTCTTCAGTTAAGCTTGTTGCTTTTCGTGTTGGGTTTTGAATCACATTTCTTTTTGCCTTTATGTTCTGTTCCGTTTATTGATTTTGTTTCATCTTCCGATCGTCTCTTCTTGCTTTTTGGCCTGACAACTACCACCTAATGGCTGAACACTACACTCTAACGATAATCAGTCAAGCTTTCCTAATATACAGTATATGGTCCCTGGACAAAGCTATTTTGCAACTATTTGTATTTTTTGTCTTTATCCTTTACACCTGAAAGAAAAAATGTAACTCCGTGAACTGTAATTCTGGAACACAATAAGGCCTTTAACCTCCTTAATGTTAAGTTTAGCCCCAGAAAAACGATCCAAAAACACTGAAATTTTTCAACAAGAAAAAATGTTGTGTGTAACAGAAACATGAAAATACCAAAGGGTCAACATACATAAAGTAAGAAAGGTATGTCTAGTGCCCACTGCTGTACTTGATGCAGATTTAGTATACTTCCTTTGTGTGATATATTTTGAAACAGTTACCAACATACAGCCCAACCTCACAAATGGAACAGTAGAACAGTGTTTCTTTGCAAACTTTGCTTATAATATTGTTTCTGTTTCTTGAGCATGACAGGATAGAATACCAGTGCCTGATCCACATGGTGGACATGCCTGCTGTGTTATTGTAGGCTACCACTGGATTGGTGACTTCCACATTTCCCCTGACATGAACACTGACAGTTGCTATATTATGAACAGTGCTTAGGGGGCTGACACCTTTCTTGTCCTTCTGCTTGATCACATTCATTTTGCTTTTTTCACCAAATAAATGCTGCACCCTGTTGCAGAGTTACACAGCTGGCATCAAAAGGCATATCACAGCAGTTCAGTTGTACAGTGTTGAATACATCACTTTCACTATCCGTGTCAACATCTGATGAGCTGTTCACAATGTTATCACTATTGCTTGAGTCAACTATAGATTCAGTTTCACTTTGTTCTAAAACTGGCTTTACAACTTCTTGTGTGTTTTGGTTGAAGGCTCCATGCTACTTATGAATACTGACGACTTACCATAGAGTGGCAAAACACACAGAATATTTAGAATTTTTTTTGCAGCAGGATGTTATTTTATCCACTTCATAGCAACAGAATACTGTCCCGAGAGTTATTTGGTCCTAACTCTTTATATCAGATCATAACTTAATCCAAGAGACACTCATTGAACGCCAAGCAGGTTCATTTAAAATGATATATCTAATGGTGGTCTGAATGTACAGTAGAGCACTGTTGTGCCAAGCAATAAGGTAACAGCAAAATAGATAGTAAAATTAAAAAGACATGCTAGAAATATTTCTAAATTGTAGCCTGTATTAGAAGAAGAAGCAGGGCACACACAATTCTGTACCTATTCATGACGACTATTATCTTGCTTACTTAAAAAAAAACTCCTAGGGAAATAAAAATGAGATGCAGACACAAGGTAAATATCAAGTGGCAAATTTTATTGGTGAAGTGGATGGACAAAAAGAGAATTTATTTTCCACAGAAAAATCGACAAGCCCACGGTTGTGTATATAGTACATCTGAAACTGGTGCACTAACCAACAGAGAACCTCTTTCAATATTAAATCTTATATAAATGAATCCTTACTGATATCTGGAAGACAAACTCCAGGTTGTTTTGTATAAAATATATATATATATATATATATTTATATATATGTATAAATCTTACACTGTACAAATTTTACATCACATTCCAAAAGAAAAAGTCTTTTACATGTGTAAATGGTCATTGTTAAGTAGACTCCTACAACATCATACAGAAAAATGCTTTTTAACTTCACATTAAACCCAAGAGCCTAAAGGTGTTAGTGCCTCCTCAGCTCAGTTCTAAAACAAGCACTTTAACAATATCATTCAAGCACGAATGGCAGCTCTGAAGGTTGTACAGATGTGTGTGTGTGTGTGTGTTTGTGATGGAGTCTGAAAAGAGGAGAGGAACAATAAAAAATTGCATTTCCGAATCTAGTATTCAAGTGCTCAAGAGAATGTCCAAAATATGAAAGACAATGTGCCTAACATCCAAATGTTAATGAACAAAAGAAGCAATTATCTACACTGTTTGCCACCCAATATGACACTCATTTACATCTCACCAGAGTATGTTTCATATACACATATACACACACGTACACACTGTATTTTCCATCACTCAGCCAGATAAATTCTAGAAGCTGATACAGTAATTAAGGCCATAATGAATCTGCTACCCTTGCAACAGCACAGCAATTGGGTCTCACCTGGAAGTTTCCCAGTGTTCACATTGCTTTTTTAGTGTGTTAGTTTGCATTATTCGATCAGTATTGAACATGTGCATGTCTGTTCAGCCTGGTCTTTTCCGTGTGCCAATTTGAATTAGTTTCTATCATAAAAGTTAAAAAAAGAAACACTTTTCAAAAAGATATTTAAAAAATGCTTTAAAAAATGATCAAGTACCAAAAATGCTACAACCTAGCTATAAACAAACAATTTGCATTTATACATTCATAACAATTTTACAGTTGCATTTAAATAAAACATCTTACGAAAACAAAATATCCTCCTATTATACCTCTGTTATTGCAGAAGTAACAGCTTTAACACTACATTCAACCAGATAGCTTAAGCAGCAATAAGCAGCAATTTAAGGATGACAACATCCAAAAGGTAGGCTGCATGCAGATTGTAATCAGAATTTGAACAGCAATGTAACAGCAGATATACGGTTAGTTTGAAGAAAGATGGCAGGTATATAAAAGCACTTTCCTCCCAGCTATATGCTTCTGATAACAGAAGAGTTTAGGTGACAAAAATCAGGAAACAAAAAAACACATGAACATACACTGAAAGGACACCAGCTTCATCTGGATTTTATTATTTCATTCCTACCACTCAACTGTTAAATTAACATGTGCCACTCAACTCTACGGCTTCAAGGAGTACCCATCATCAGAGGTGGACAAAAGTCGTCCTCAAATGCAGCTTTTCATTGTAACTGTTCTAATATATAAATCAAAAAGACAATAAACAATTGGACTCTAAAAGGACATTCTTAATAAAATCTCTAGTTTGTTTATCTTGATTTTTAAACATCTATATTGATTTTCAAGAGAAATGGCTCAGAATAGACATGAATCTGTACTACACACTTATCACTTATGAACTGGTTAAACGAAAGTAGTTTTATTGTGAAATGCTACATAGATCTATAAGTGTGAAAGCCCGTGGCTCTTGAGGACCTGACTTTCTCATCATAATAGTGTGGGTATTTCCTTTGTTAATATACTAAATATATATAATTTAATGCTTTCAAAAAGAAACCATACAGCAGGAATCATTTCAAATTTGAACCCTGCTTATTGCAATTCACTCCCCAATTCCAAAAAATGTATTGGTGCTTCTAAACATTTTATGTTATTTTTACTGTGAAAGGCACTATAGTGGTGACAACAACACTATACTTCATAAAGAAGCATCAAATAAATGAACATTTCACTTTTTGCCTGTTTATCACATTTTTGTGATTAATTTGTGAATTATTAAATGACTAGAAAGAATTAAAACAGAACTTTTCCCATAATTAAAAAACTCTCTAGAACCCCCCCCCCCCCCCATAATAAATAAACTTACTGAAGAACCCATTAAAAGACGCAACTGAATAAACAAGGAGCAAATGAATGAGCATTCAGTCTCTGACCTTTAAGATAAACTAGCAACACTATTAGCCTGAAGAGCTAGAGTGGCTACAACATAAACAAAATTAATCCTGTGTCATACCATATCTCATTTTGACTGAAAAGGAGAAGACACAATGCACAGAAGGAAGACTTGAGCATTATTTGCAAAAACTATTTTCTTAAACTAACATTTCCTCCCAAGTATTACATTTTCAAATAGTATTTACGAGCATTTATAATAACCTGTAATCGTCCCAGATATCCTTTGCTACTAAAGTTAAAAATGGGGAAACTTCTTTTTAGTATCATAACATTTTGTATCTTAAAATTTTGATAGCATTACAAACTACTACTACTACTACTACTACTACCATATGTTAAATATATTTTAAAAGTACCCAAACAAGGCATATTACATCTACAGCGGTTGTCCATGAATGACTGCAGAGCACAAAAGTGCAATGAACAAAATAGTAAAAGCAGCAGTGCTGTTTCTGCTTTGTAGCTTTGAAACTAATTAAGAAAAATAACTTAAAACTAATAATAATAATTAACATTAGAGGGGCATAGATCATTGCTATTTAGCATTACTAGTAAGGCATGACAAATCTTTCAACTTATAGCTCATACAGAAAACAAAACCAAATTTAAAGAATGTTTACTGCTTACTCATTGTATATACATTTTATGTACAGTATATGTGTGTGTGTGTGTGTATGCATGTATGTATACTTACATACAGTACATGTATATGTGTATGTGTTTTCCCCTTTAAGGTTATAACAATTAAAAGTATTCCTGGCCTGATTAAAATGAGTTCACATTTTTCTTAAATGGGAACTACACTTTAATAAATACATTTACACAAGTTTTTAATCTTTATCCAGTGACAGTATGCCACTTTCCTCCTACATGCCAAAGACGGCCAGGGAAGGTTGACTGGAGACTAGGTTTGTGCATGAGCAACCCTCTCTGGGTTGGCCCCTGCTTTGTCAACTTAACTCAATCGCCTTGCAATATAATATGTTCAGAATACAGTAAAATATAAGGGTATTTTAGTGTGTAAATTATCATAGCTTCAAATTATATTTTCGGTATATACATGGCTTTGTTTGGTAGTCTCTTTCTTTAAGAACGTATGCAAAGGGACATTCTGGCAGTCATTCACAGAAAAATCCTAAATTGTTAGGTAAATGTTTCACAATGTATACAGATCCGTTCTGTTGTTGCTATTATTTTGCTCTCAGAACAAGAGCATTTCAACACTAGCAGACATAATATTAATTAGGAAAGTTATGGTAGTTTTGAAAAGTTCCTAAAATCAAAATAAAGGATTGTCCAATGGGCAAACCTTACTTTACGGACTACATCCGTGTCAGTAAGTTTTGCATCCTTACAAAAGAAATACAGTAGCCTGTAAACAAAGGCTACTATTCAAAAGAAAGAATGAAAAATTAAGTTTGTGAATTGCTATTAAAAACAAGATCAGCTCTTTAAAGAAGATGGATAAGGAAAATTAAAATGTGACCCCGTAGTATTTATAGTAAGTCAGTGTTCTTACATATTAAACCAGTTTACATATTAACAAAAAGCAATAAGCAGTAGAAACAGACTCTAATCCTGGGCAGCAAACTCCAAGATATGTGTTGCAAATCCTATTGAAGCCTGATAGAGCTGCCATCATTAGCACTGAGAAACTGAGTGAAAGGAGAGATGCTTCACTGCAGGCTTGACAGAAGAGGCTGACTGGTCCTTCCTGAAAAATTTTTCTGGTTGGGGAAAGAGGGAGAAAAGAAAAGAAGCTCCTTTCCATATATACATACACACGTAAAGGGTTTTCTTTCACAGTGTTTGTGCAAAAATTAAAGCACAATCAGATCTTATTTGTAACCAGTTTTTTGCTGCTAATATTTGTAGCTCTTTAAACTTAGATCCATCAGCATGTGACATGGTTATGTAACAGTTAAGAGCTCATACATGCTTCTGCAGTTTGCTTCAGAATGAAAAATCCATGACTAACACTATTTTCTCAATTAATGAGAAATCTTTGGCCAGTATGGTACCAGAGATCCACACTTCAGAATGACCAAAACCACAAGGACATCTGGCAATTACTGGTGGCAACAGCAGGCAGTTTTTCTGGTGTGCACTTGAATTTTTTTTACTATCACAGAAGCAACAGCCACCTATTGCAAAGATGCAGTTAAGAATAAAGAAAAACAAAAAATAATGCATGCAGGCAGGCCCACAGAGTGTATGGACAGCTACAACCTACAGAAAAAGAAAGACAAAGAGTGGGACGAGCAGTTAGTTGTAGCAGGTCAAACTGAACTTTCAACAGGAATACGATGTGTGTGAAATACACAGATCTACCAGACCCATATTCCTATAAAATATACACAAATTCAATTAAAACACTAGAAAAGGAAAGATAGATTAAGCAGAGTCTTGTTAGTGTTGCACATTGTCACTCTTTCCCATCACTTATATAAAAAAAAATATTCCTTACAAAACAAGACTATTCCTGCTGTGCATTCAGACAAATATCAATAGAATATTTTAAAGAAAATGTAAACAATTTAGGATGTACACCTAAATTCTATTTCTAAAAAAGAAGACCAGGTAAAATCTATGAACAGTGAACACATGACTCACAAAGACAAAGCTTAAAGCACCTAAAATGCTGTAAAATGTTTGCACTGTCAAAAGTATATCATACAATATATTTGTATGGTGATGCAAGTTGTGAAAGTCCTGGAGATGTGAAAGAATATGACAGGAGCATTCAGGAGACAGATGTCAAGAAAACAGGGGTATTGTGAATGTTTAAAACTTAGACACAATACTTGATACAAGATGATGGAATGGGAATTGTACATCATACAGTAGGAGTATTAGACCATAACAAAAAAGAATATTAGTAACCATTTTACTAATAGCACTGACATTACAAGGTGAAGGACCACTTATTCTATTTATTCAGTATAGTCAGTGTACTATCAATTTTTTAATCTTGTTAGTTGTATTTGCTGTAAAACATTTACTTTTTATGATGATAATCCTTGCTCTTTAGGACCTTTTACTAAAAATATCAAATACACAAACTCCCAAATGAACAAAAGCACTTAAAAATAGATATTAATTAAAAAAATATTTATTCTCCCGACCAAGCCTTTATAGAATTCAGCAGCAGTTATTGGAATTCAAAAGCCAATAAATAAACTACCAACACTTTTACCGTATGTTGAAAAATTCCCAAATTGTATCTAATGATCATAAAAATTGTTCATGCATCCAAAATGATACATTAGCTTATAAAGATTGTGTTGTGTAACACAATTATTAACTAAAATGAAAGATGTTTAGACACCAGTCCTTGGAAAAGGATGTAACATAAATGGATGTAGATGTTTCTAGGAAGAAGGGTGGTGCAGCACCCAATCCTCTGTGACAGCAAAAGGAACAAAGAAAAATAAAAAATGTCTAGGTAGGTAATAAAAGAAGACATGGTTAAATCTAGCTGTATTAAGGACTTAAAAGTTTTAAACAAATGGAAACATCCAGTATCATTTTTATATCTTTTAACAATAAATTAACCCATTATTTCTTGTGTGTGTGTCTGTATACATACAATACATACATACATACGTACACACACACACACACACGCGCACACATCTCTCACAAACACACAAATACACACAAACATGTATATATACATACATATATGGTGACATTTTTTAAAATGATACAAGAGACAATACTGAACCAAATATTACAAGACTTGTTTTATGACACATACTCGGCTGATTTCCAGAAGTGACCTGGATGTGAAAGACGTCTGTTGAGTTTTGGCAGTTTTTCAAGCAAATCAGCTAATTGAATGAAAGTAGGTCGATCTGGTGGATGGTAAGACCAACATGCTGATAAAATTTCCTTAAATAAGGGAGAAGAGAAGACAAAATGTTAGTGATAGCTTATACAAGATTGTTAAAGCAGGTGGCAGAGGCTTTATGACACCTTTGAAAAATATTAAAATAATCTTAGTAACATAACCCTTTAGATATAGTGATGGTATTAATTTTCTAATCTTAACTTTTATTGTGATTTATTGAAGAACTATTTTTGAAAACAAAGACTGACAATCCAGTTACAAACTGCTTCACACTACTATTCATTATTCTAGATTAAGATAAAGACTTAAATAATAGCCAATTTAAGATTAAATTACCAACTTTAAATGTTCACCTATTTTTCCATCCATAATCTTAAAACATATTTATCTTTATCTATAATTATCACTTAAACAGGCAGGGTGGTGTAGTAGCACTGGACATCAAACTGCAAGGTTGTAGGTTCAGTTGCTGCCTTTACCATACTATGTGGCCCTAAGGAAGTCACTTAACCTGCCAGCAGTTTAAAAAAAAAAAAAAAAAAAAAGAATGTAGCTGCAAGAAGACCTGATGCTGTAAATCGCAAAGTATAGGGGTGTCAACAATATAAAGACAAATGTAGACCAAATCACATTTTCTGCACCATTCACACAAAATTCTTTGTGGTAGATTTATATATTTGAAATAAGCAGAACAATGCTGCCCAACTTACTACTCACATCCTATACAAAATACTTTTATATTCAGAAACAAGTGTTACATAACACTGGAAACACTAGAAATTGCAGCTTATAATATTTAATAAATGTTAGATTTAATTTTATCATCATTAGAACTACAAGTAGTATAGTACTGGTACATAACTGTGCAAAATGTGTGCCAGTTACTGTCAGTATCTTCTGATCTTTGCTTTTGTATTATTTATTTCTAAACACATCCACATTTTTTGTGTGCGAGCTTAACAGAGAGCAAGAGACAAAATGAAAATAAATAACATTGGAAAGAAAATACAAATATATTTTTATTATGTGTTTTTAATAATTTTTCATTGTATACAAATGTTACCGGTAGATATTTTCCATTTGAACTTCAATGATGTGCAAGGCTTCCTAGTTCACCAATGAAAAAATCTTATTTTTAAATCTGTGACAGCAATATGTAAAAAAAGGGTGTTACGGCTGAATGGTTTTAAATAAGCTGAAAGCTTATGATTATCTTTACCATACGTTTTCACAAATGATTATAGTACTTTGTTTTGTAAAGATAACTTTTTTAAATAGTATAATTTTCTGTCTGTAAGAGAAGCAGCAGTGGAACATATGGCACAACTGATTTAAGCACTTAATCTTTCTTGCTTTAAACAGCTCAAATTTTCAGTTCTAAACCAAAGAAACATTTGATTTTAACATTACCTTTGTGATTTAAGTAAAATGCATATTAAAATATTTGTTTATAAAATCATAATATAATAGAAGAAATACAGCACTTGATCATTATTGTTCAGCAGCTATTTATCCTTTCCATTTTTAGTGAATGACAGTAATACAATTCTAAGAGAAACAAACAGAATAAATCATACATAATATGACTATTGCCTTATAGAGCTTTGCACCATAAATTAAATATTACATTTTGAGAGTACAACTGCAAAATGAATGTACCTATTAACAGTGAAATGTTCATTGATATTTCAATATAGTAATATATTCCTTGAAACTCTGTCTCAAATTAATTATCATCAAACTCAAAAAATTACAGTGGATGATGAACATATTGTATAATTAATGGGATTTTATTTTCTTGAAGTAATTTTGTTTACATCTGAAATTGCAAATGCAAAAATGCAGTGGGTAAAAGTCAACTAGCTGACAATTAAAAAAAAAAAGCATCAGAATTAAACCATTGTGCTAATTGTAATTAGTTCAGCATTCTTACCGTAACTTCCTTTCCTAGGCTGACTTGTGCCAAGACATTTTTGATACCCTCACCGCTGCCAACCTGCCAGATTATTGCTTCTGCTGGCTGATTTTTGAAAGGCCAATCACGTGCTTGCAGTTCATACCAAATTGTCCTGTGGTGTGGGAAAAGAATACTTCAGATCAAAAAATATAGCTCGAAATAGAAGATGGGCAATTTGAAAATTCTATGTGGTTAAGCACATTCCTTTATAATTAAGTTTAAGGAAAGAATGTACTTAATATTTTATTTTAATTTTGTTTTACTTTATTCAGAATCTGTAGACTTTAACCTAAAGCTGAAACAAACATGCAAGAAGAACAATGAACTCCTCTTGTCTACTTACTTGTGTAAAAAAAAATAAGGGATGAATAAATCTTTTGTAAAATGGTGAAAAATACAATTTTACTAATATATCCTGAAACTGCTCTAATCTATTTGAATGTTAAAAGAAAAACATGTTTTATAAGAAATGCATTTAAATGTACTGTATTAATCAAACATTATGTAGGGCTTAATTACAGAACATTTACTTAACACATGAAACAACTAAATTACTAGAATTACAACAATTAAAAAGTTATAACTCTATTGACAATAGCCCCACTGTCGATATTAATAAAATACTTCACTACTATGACATTAAACTTTTTATAAAATACAAACATTGAAGACTAAAAAAGTCTTCCTGTTGTCCAAAATATATTTCTTATTACAAAAGGTATTGTGCACTTCTCAGATATTAAAAAGTGATATAAATAGAAACGATCAGTGTAACTGTACAACAGGATATTCAGAAGGGTGCTGAAGGGTGCAGAACACAGGACTACACCCATAGTATTAAAAAAACAGCTGTTTTTTCCTCTGAAGAAAGCTTTATAGTTATAATAATGTATATACCCAAAAGCATATACGTCTGCTGCTTTTGAGAAGGGCAGCTGGTCCTCATCTCTCCCTGGAGCCATCTCTCGAACTATCTCTGGTGCCAAATAACACAGCCAGCCATGTGGGAGCTTGAGCTGATTCTCTCGCCTGCAAATGCAAAAAGTTATGTCTTAAAAACAGAACAAAAAAAATGCTCAGGAAGCACTAAGAGCAGAATTGAGTAAAACTACATTATATTGTATATTTTCTGTAATATTTTCATTTTGATGGATTGCGTAAGCATATCCACTAATACTAATGGAGACACCAGAGTATACCAATGTCTTCTTGAGACATGTAACTAAACCATATTTCTAAAGCACAAATGGGAGGGGCTATTATGCTGTATTTACAGGCTCATACTGTGAACTTTTTCTAGGTAAAGCTCAAAAAGCATGCTTGGGAATTTGTGTCTGATATACAGCTTCATTTTACAGTGATACTACTACTTGTGTCTTTTTAATAGATTTGTGGGCAGGGTGCAAAGTAATGCTATTACAAAGATATGCATTACAAGCCAACACAAAGGATTACTTTGACACAGTATGTACAAAACAATATATTAACTGACCCAGAAGTCTAAATTGATGGTAGCCTGGCCTTTTCTGATTCCCTTTAGATGTTTCATTTTAGTAACATATGCAATATAGTCTAGTGGCAAGGTCACTGGACTTTAAACTCCAAAGCTGGTAGTTCTGTTCCTGCCTATAACCCACAATGTGACCCTGAGCAAATAACTGAACTATCTGCAGGACAATTTCAATTTAAGTAGTCTAAAATATTTGCTGAAGACAACTAGTGATGTCATCCATAACAGAATACCTAGCATGAGTTGTACTGCAATCTGTAAAAGTACATAATGAATTTTCTCAAAACTATGTGGCACCTAAGAAAGCTGATGACAATTTTCTCTTTATTTACTATGGTGATATATATTTTTTTTTCTTTCAAGATTTAGAGATTGTACAAGAAAATCAATCAGCATTAGTAATGTTTTACGTTGAAATGGATGGTTGGTGAATTAATGCCATTTATAATATTGAAGAGAAACAAAAAACATCAAACACATTCAATTTTCAATCCTAAAGATAACAAACAATTGCATTTATAACTGGAGTTGTGCTTGAAATCACCAAATCCAAATTTCAAAGATTTCTACCATACTTTGCAGCTACAAAGATATTAGTTAACCTGCCATTTGCCCTTCTATAGCAGACCCATGTACTGTGCTGTTAATGTAGAGTGCCAGTCTAAAAAAAAGACTAAATTCATGATAAATCAAATATAAAACATACTGTATTTCAAATCCAGTGATCTTCAAAATCTGACAATTCACTTAAATCAATTATTACCTTCCTTCCTGAACCACACCAGATATTCCAAAAAGTCCAAAGTCTGTAATCACAACTTTGTTGTTGTCATAAAAAACATTCTTTGATTTGAGATCCTTGTGAACAATGCCCTTGGCGTGGAGATAACCCATACCCTGAAGAGAAGAGACACTTAGGTTTAGGGAACAAAGGAGTGCTACAAAATGTTTCAGATTACCTACTGAAGCCAAAACCCATTTTATACCTTTACTATTTCCTGTGCAATTTGTCTTGTTTTGTTGATATCCAGTGCATTTTTTGTGTCTCTAACAATGGAATAAAGAGTACGGCCTTTGCAAAAGCTGAAACAAAGAAAACAAATATGAGAAAACAAGTTTATTGTTTTATTCGGCAGATATATCTTATAGTACACTAGCTGATTACCCAGTGGCTTCGCTCACTGAGTGTAAGGGAAAAAAACTAAAATGTCATATTTATAAAATAAGTTTGTTAATTACCAATGTTATTTTTGAACAAATAAAGAGCATTCACAATAACATAGAAATTATATAAATATTAATTATTAAGTAGTAAAACATTTTGATAAAAGAATTTAAAGAAGATATAAGAAGCGTATAAATTATTAAACAGTCAAACATTAACATTTAAGAAGTAAAGATACATTGAGTACTACTGTAGTGGTTTCGGGCAAAGTACCTGCTTGACAACCTTGCACTATGTGCCTGTGATTCAAGAGAAAAATTGTTCTGAGAAATGTGGATGCTGCCTTTATGTGCTTAACAGGCAGAAGGTCCAAACAATTCCCAAGTCCAATACGTAACATGAAGAGGTCAGTACATCTTTTTAGACGTAAACCCTCCATCTTATTAAAAGAATTAATCACAAAAGCAACATTGAATGTTGCAGGGTTTTAGTGACCAGAATTCATCTTAAGGGACAGTAAGTAGCCGTGCACCACAATTTACCAAGAGAGTCCCGCTTCGATAGCGCTGATTACACTTATTCGCAAAGATTTCCACTATCCTAGTAGCCAACGGGGCACTTGAAGTGTGACAAACAGTGCAAGAAGAGAGGACGCTGCCTGAAACTGCAAAGCTGTTGACCCGGAGGAAAAGCCCGACATTAATTTTAGAGACATAAACCCATAATTTAACGTTAAAGGATAATTCTGTGACCTTGAGATAGTTCTAATAATGTGGAAATCAAAATCACAAGGCATGCAGAAAACCTTAACACTGCTTTCGGATTTTAAACATGTTTAATCTCTTTACTGTTGACTGGAATAATAAATCAATTTATTTTAACTTAGAAGCATTTCATAAGGAGCCATTGCATATCTGTGGTACCAGTCCATTGGAAAGCCCACTAACACACACACACCCACTTACATAGAACCAATCTGAAAGTTGCCATGTAAACTACCTTGTTGCAGATTAATCCTGTTCAGCAACAGATTAATAACCACTGATAAAGATTTTCTTGCTCCAGACAAGCAGTCTAAAAGAAAGTCATATTAATCACAATCCTCAAATTAAGTCTGAGTGATAAAACACAGAAGCAAAAATTAGCATTTTATCTCATCTAAAACTAAAAGTTCCTCCATAATGATTACATGGGAATTTGGTGATGTTAAAATGACACTAGTGTATGTGTGTGCTTTTATTTGCCTTGCGATGAACTGATGCCCTATCCAGGGATTGGTTGTGCCTCGTCTCTGATGCCTGCTGGAATAGGCATGTCCCTGGATTGATGGATGTAATCATTAAACATCCATCCTTTTCAAAGATATTGCGGCAAAGTGTCGGATATTTCAGACAATTCACTACACAGTGTAGCCAAACATTGTTTTCTCACCGTGATGATATCTCCCATTGCTACCTTGTGGAATCTACCAGATTTGTATAAAGTATGCGCGCAAGTATAAACAGTACACCACTTGCATAACGGAAGCATCTGCAGGAACATGCATCATGTCACGTGAAGTTTAAACCCGGCCTTAGAGTACCCCTAGGTTATATTTTCCTGCCATTCTTTCATAAAAGATATGTAGCAAAATGAAAAATGTTGTAACCAATAGTATATAAAATGTTTGTGTTCTATTTAATGCTCTTTTGTCAACCTGTGTATTTAATGTATTACTTTCATATTTTATTTATTCTTCAACCTCCATCCCTAATATTGTATTTTGGGATTTAGAAAATGATTACTAATAGTTTTTTGTGTGGTGTGGGTGTGTTTTTTTATATTTTTCTTATGTAAGACAAATTATTTTTTACTAAAATTATTTTATTTATATAAGAACTATAGTGTGATGTTACTTGGAATAAAAAATAAAATGCCTAAAATTTCCATGCTTTTATTTACAAAGGCTATCACATGTGAATTCAGATCAAAAGAATTATTCACAAGTTATATACTACTTCATATAAAAAAAAGAAAAATAACTCAAAGTCAATGTGATGGCTTAGTCTGCTTCCTGGCTACACAGTTCTACTTCTAGGTTCTCTAGGCTCCTATTTTTTAAGGAAGGATGAAGGTTCCTATACGCTGACAAAGAAAAGCATTCCATGGTTGATTAATATTAGTAGACACTAAAATGAAGTGTTAGATACGTTTATTTTGTACTAGCAAAATACCCGCGCTTCGCAGCGGAGAAGTAGTGTGTTAAAGAGGTTATGTAAACATATATATACATAAACATATATACTTATATATACATATCTACATATACACATATCTACATATATACATATATATATACATATACACATCCACATATATATACATATATCAACATATATATGCACATACATATACACACACACATATATATATATATATATATATATATATACACACATACATACACATATATCTATATATATATATATCTATATCTCTATCTATCTATATATATCTATCTCTCTCTCTTATATATATATATATATATATATATCTCTATCTCTATATCTATATCTATCTATCTCTATATAAATATATATATATATATATATATATATAAATATATATATATATATTTATATATATATATATATATATATATATATATATATATATATATATATATATCTATATCTATCTATCTATATATCTAAATATATATATATCTTAATCTATTTATCTATCTATATATATACTAGGGGGCTCCGCCCCCCTGCTCGCTTCGCTCGCCAACCCCTGGTGTTGTGAATTTACAAAGAGCGTGATGTATGAATGAGATATAGCATAGTGTGAAGGTGTAGATGACGCATATAGGAAGCAAATAAAGTTGTCCATGTACAAAAACGGGCTCAGAGAGGAAGATGCTAACTTTGTCTATGGTTTGTCCTTGTGATTTGTTGATGGTTATGGTCAAGGCAGGTCTAATGGGGAACTGTCGCCATTTAAGTGTAAAAGGTAATTCCAGGTCAGAAGTTGTAAGGTAATTGTAGGAATTAGAACAGTATTGTTAGCATGTGATTTTGTAAGAAGTTTTGCTTTAATAACATTGTGTGGCATGGTGTTGATGACTAAACGTGTACCATTGCATAAACCCTGTTTAGTGTTAAGGTTTCTTAATAGCATGATTATTGTTCCATTTTTAAGGCAAAGATTGTGTTGTGGTAATCCGGCTGGGTTAATAGTGTTGAAATATTGTAAGGGGAAATTAAGATGGTCATTGTCGTCATCAGAGTCAACTTTGTCAGAGCTTAGAAAGAGCTGTGCCACTCCAGGAAGTAATGAAATGACCTGGTTATTAATGTGATCAACATTAATATTATTTGGACATAATCTAGTTCGTTGTGTTAAAAGGGGTATTTGGTGTATATTATTATTCATCAACGTTTGTAGAAGTTTATGAATGGTGTTGAGTAAGTGACTGGATGCCATTAGATGCAAAAGCAAATGAATAATTGTAGGATCTAATGCAGTTCCTAAAGTTTTTACTTTCAGGTACTGCGTTAGTTAGAAGCTTCTGTAGATATGCAGGATATGAATGTAAAGGAGGCAGTCAAATTTGACCCTTCTGACAATAACGTGTAAATTCATTACTTGTATTGCCAGTTGTTTCTTTAGGGAAGTTAAGTGAATGACAATGATTGCAAATGACATTCATTAATCCCAATGAATTTTCATGAATAGTGGACTCATTATTGAACGCGTTGTCAGCTAACTGGCGCAATCGTTTAGCAGGTGTCTGTCGTTGATGTCCTTGCCGTTTGAGAGGCGCGTCGTTGTATGTGCAGGATTTTGGACGTGCTATTCTGGAGCTGTAATCGATTTGCCTGTGCTGTGTGAGAAGCCCGTTGCAGTTTACGGCGTTAATTGTTTGTATTGAGGCTTGCCCGTTTTTGTATGTCGGTTAGTCGTCCGACATGTATTTTTTTTTTTCATGCGGGGATAAGTAATAAGGAGGATCGTACTCACTGTTAATATGGAGCCTTTTCTGTGGTTGAACGGTTAATAGTGCATCAGTGTAATGAGATTGACCTATGCTGCATAATATGAATGTGTTCAGATGATGTATATTTAATACGTACGGTTCGTTCAGTAATGGGGCTTTGTGTCTCATTTCTTATTTATGTTAGTGTGGTCGTGGGTCCGAGCTGTGCCACTCCAGGAAGTAATGAAATGACTTGGTTATTAATGTGATCATCATTAATATTTTTTGGACAGAATATAGTTCGTTGTGTTAAAAGGGGTATTTGGTGTAATGAGATTGTTGTTCCAAATATCTCCGTAACTCTTTTGAAAGCAATGCCAATTGTCTGCGTATTTTAAGGTGGACTGAAGAATAGCTTTCGCTTGACATGTGGAACAATAGCTAAGCACTGTGTCAAATCTCCTCCTAATAAAAGTACCTTTCCGCCAAAGGGAATATTATTAATCATCCATGTTTGTAGAAGTTTATCAATGGTGTTGAGTAAGTGAGTGGATGCCATTAAATGCAAAAGCAAATGAACTATTGTAGGATGTAATGCAGTTTATAAAGTTTTTACTTTCAGGTACTTCGTCAGTTAGAAGCTTCTGTAGATATGCAGGATATGAATGTAAAGGAGGCAGTCAAATTTGACCCTTTTGACAATAACGTGTAAATTCATTACTTGTATCGCCAGTTGTTTCTTCAGGGAAGTTAAGTGAATGACAATGATCACAAATGACATTCATTAATCCCAATGAATTTTCATGAATAGTGGACTCATTATTGAACGCGTTGTCAGCTAAGTGGCGCAATCGTTTAGCAGGTGTCTAAATATGGATAAGTAATAAGGAGGATCGCACTCACTGTTAATATGGAGCCTTTTCTGTGGTTGAACGGTTAATAGTGCATCAGTGTAATGAGATCGACCTATGCTGCATAATTTGAATGTGTTCAGATGACGTATATTTAATACGGACGGTTCGTATAGTAATGGTGCTTTGTGTCTCATTTCTTATTTATGTTAGTGTGGTCGTGGGTCCGAATCCTGCTTTTTGTGTATGTTTCGTGTGCTATGTCCGTAGTCTGTCCCGTTTTGTGTCCAATGGGTTTGTATTGTGCTCGCGTCTGACTTCTTTTTTTTTTGTGCTAGGGGTCGTTGCCTCATTTGTGTGTCGTGGGTCTCAATTCTCTTCTTTGTGTGTGTTCCGTTTCGCGTCTGACTCCTTTTTTCTGTGTGCTATGGGCGCCTCATTTCTTATTTTACGTTGCTTTGCATCCGGTTTCCGTTGCTTGGAAGGGGGGTTTTGTGGGGGCGCTTGCGCAGTACGTCTTTTGCGGCTACGGCCCATGGCCGGATGTCCCTGCGTCCATCCGGTTTACCATTCTCGGTTAGTAATATGGATATATACATCCCCGTGCTTCGCAGCGGCGAAGTACTGCTTTTAAATTTTTATTAAGAAGAAAACCTTTTTAAATTGAGTGAAAATATACCAATAACAATTTGTTAAGGATCTGTTTTTTTGTGAAGCTGACTTCACACAGCCTCTCCGCTGTTTTTACGATTGTTCTGTTTGTATACCACGTTGTTAGTTCAGCACTCCGGTTGGAATATGACCAAGCCGTGCAAGCTTACTGTTAAGAATGCAACGTATAGTTGTACAGGAGAAAAGCAATCTTGCCTCAAATCAATGGCAACCTTTTATAGGTCTATGAACTTAATTTAAACTTTAGGTTTACACGGTGCTCTGTTTCCATAGTACCTGCACTCATGAATATATCTGTATGCGTTAGTCGCTGAAATCCCAGCGCTTCGCACCAGTGAAGTACTGCTTTTAAATTTTTATTAAGAAGAAAAGAAAACCTTTTTAAATTGAGGGAAAATATACCAATAACAATTTGTTAAGGATCTGTTTTTTTGTGAAGCTGACTTCACACAGCCTCTCCGCTGTTTTATAAACGAACGCCATATAAGGTCTTCCTTTTTCCTTGCTTCGCCAACGGAAGCAGCCTTTTTATTTAATCCACGGGTTGTCCGCTGTTTTTTTGTTCGTTTATTACGATTGTTATAGTTCTGTTTGTATACCACGTTGTCAGTTCAGCACTCCGGTTGTAATATGACCAAGCCGTGCAAGCACACTCTTGAGAATGCAACGTATAGTTGTACAGGAGAAAAGCAATCTTGCCTCAAAGTTCAGTCAGTTCACGTGAGCCGCTCTCTTGTGTGATGTTGCGATGTCCACGGCTTTATTTAATGTTAGCTAAGACCCGGCACTTAAAAGTTTCTCGCTACAGCAATTTTAACTCCATTACAAAGTGATTCAAAGTCTCGTTTATACCTCGTGTCTTCTCATTAAACTTGTATCTCGCGAATATGGTATTGCAAACGGCAGGGGGAGCATTTCTATAAACTTAATTTAAACTTACGGTTTACACCGTGCTTTCTCAATTGTGTAATGAATGCTTTCTTCAACGCTCTTTGGGGCTGTTCCTTGTTTTCAGTTCACGTGATTACGTAGGAGGCGTGATGACGCGACACGCAACTCCGCCTCTCACGGCCATCGAGCTGCACTCCATTCCAGTACATGGACAAAAAAGAGGTTCCAGTTATGACCATTACGCGTAGAATTTCGAAATGAAACCTTCCTAACTTTTGTAAGTAAGCTGTAAGGAATGAGCCAGCCAAATTTCAGCCTTCTACCTACACGGGAAGTTGGAGAATTAGTGATGAGTGAGTGAGTGAGTGAGTCAGTCAGTCAGTCAGTCAGTGAGGGCTTTGCCTTTTATTAGTATAGATTTAATAATTATTAACATTCATGTTTGTTCCTGATTGTATATTGTTCTGCATTAATCTGACAAATTCTACAAATGTTATAAAAATGATGGTACACTAAGAACATTTACCAGAACTAGACATATTGTAATTTTGGTGGATTGGACAATGCACAAACATCTCGTTGGGGAGTGAAGGGGTAAGAAAGACAGCACTCATCTGTAAAGCTGCTCTTTTTCACAAAAATCCCTCAGTTTTGATCCATGGTTAATGGATAGTCTCAATTCTGGCACTGATCAACTCAAAGAGATAAGGAGCAAAAGGATGGGGTTATGTCCGACCCCATGTAACCAGAGGGAGACTTTGAATAGGAAGTGGACATGGAAGAGGAGAACAAGGTGGGGTGGGCAAGACAAAAGTGAAGTCTAGTAGCAGAACCACCATAAGACAGAGCAGAGCAGTGGAACTGAAACAAAGCTGAATCATTTAGACAGTGGTTCAGCTGCCTGTTTTTTTAAGGGCCACTTTTTTGTTTTGTGTGTGTGTGTGTGTTCCCTCCTGTATCAATTGAGAGCTGCTTGCATATCACACAGCTTGTGAACCCGCAGCTCTAATCAATAACTACACTGATATAGGGCTACTTTAAAAGAACAATTGAAGAACAATTTGAGTTATACTTATTTTAAAATTGTGTGAGGTAACAAAGACAATTTTTAAAGTTTGGATTCTTATTTTTTTATTTGAACGTCAACCTCAGAAGGGCTACAGGTTTGAATAATTTACAGTATAATGCATACTTCATACTGTATAAGCAATGCACTTATACATAAACCCAGAGCAAGTAATCATTGTCAGCACACAGTAGGACTCAAGAAGATTACAAATACTGAAAGTCACTCACAAGCCATACTGTTCCCATAGATGTATACTCCAACTTGTGGATAGGAAAGAAAATGTTTCAGTAAGTTAAATATAACACTAAAACCTTGGCAACATCAAAATTGTCATACCAAAATAAGGATGATTATTCTTACATACTGTAGGTAAACTATAGCTGAAAAAAAAAATTATGACAATAAGATAAAAAGGAAAAAGTACAGCAGACCGATTATTTATAACTTTTTGTTTAGCGAGAGTTACTTAGATTTCTGTAAAGGACAGGGGTCTTTTTGCTCTTTTTGAGCAAACAAATGAAGATAGGTTTATAAATAAAAATACAAATACTGTATTTTGAAATGTCAGCATAAATGTTTACTGATTTAAACACTCAAAGTTTTCAGACCTTTAAATTTTTCTATACATGTCAATTTCTATTCCATTCCCAAATAATAAATATGGAAAATGAACGTGAGTTACATTTTATGAATAGTCTTTATTAATATAAATCATCCTTCAGTCTTGTTTTTTATTACTATGCTAACCAATATTTATCCATTTACAGTATCTGTGTATTTATTTAAACCTAAAAAAGATGATGTCAGAATTGGTGTTCCTGCTTTCTGGATCAAAAGACCCAAGGTGCATTTAGTAAAATGATTGCCTAAAGCCCGAAAAATGACATAATGTATATAAAAGGGAATGAACTAGTGGTTACTCTTGGTTGGTCAATAAAAAGTTTTCAAAATGTGGGCAATGTTTAAAGAGAGGAATCAGATTTTTGAATTATTCCAGTACTGTTATTTTCTGTGTATACTACTTGTAATTATTGTTACATGAATTTCTAGCTATCCTGCTTCATTTTCCACAGAAAACAGTATGTTTATATTTTCTACTCCATTAAAAAATGGCTATTATGGACTACAGTATTCTCTTCCCTTATCCTAAAGGTTTGACTCCCAGCACTTCTAACCTACCTGGTAATGATAGCAAGATGTGGAGGATGCATGCAAGCTCCCATGAACAGCACTACATTTTCATGCCTTGTCTGCCGGTAGTTCATGACTTCCTTCTTGAAAAGTTTTAGGTGATCTTGGTTGTTACCATCAATCTCCAACAATCGAATGGCTACTTCACCGTGCCAGCGTCCTTTGTGTACTTTGCCCCAGCGCCCTTTGCCTATAAGTTCTCCCAGCTCTAGCTGCTCAAATGGTATATCCCACTCCTGTAGGTAGACACTTGTTTGGCTGGCTTTGCGTGAGATTGGCCCCTTCGGATGACAATTCATATTTGGGAGTTCTTCTAGTTCATCAGACTCTTCATCCTCCACCTCGTCCTTTGAAAATAGAGAAAAAAACAAAATGCTATTAAGCCTTTTAAATATCTTCAAGTAACTTAGGAGATAATACCTATATAATACATAAGCATTCAAGAAAGATTAGAGATACAGATAAATTGAACTGTCCATTTGCCATTAAGGACTTCACACAGTGATTACACTTACAGTGGCATGCAAAAGGTTTGGCATTCTTGCTTAAAATGTCTGTTACTGTAAATAGTTGACGAAAAGATCAACCAAAAGGCATAAAGTTGAAGATGACACATTTCTTTTCAGCATTTTATGCAAGATTAGTGTATTGTTTTTTGTTTTGTATAATTGTACAGTGAAAAAACTAAAGTAGCCCCATCAAAGGGTTGGGCACCCCAAGATATCAGAGGTCTCAGATAGCTTTTACCAAGGTCTCAGACCTTAATTAGGACTATGGCTTGCTCACAGTCATTGTTAGAAAACCCCAGGTGGTGTAGATTAAAAAATTGTATAAATTCTCTGACTTTTCAAACCTTGTCCCAGCAATCAGTAGCCATGGGCTCCTCTAAGCAGCTGCCTAGCACTGTGAAAAATAAAATAACGGATGCTCACAAAGCAGGAGAATACTACAAGAAGATAGTCAAGTATTTTCAGGTAGCTGTTTCCTCAGTTCATAATGTTATTTAGAAATGGAAGTTTAAAGGAAAGGTGGAGGTGGCTTTCGCATGCCACTGTAGATCTTAAGTTCCTTTCAGTTTGCATTAGGGGTAATAATGTGACATTGAGAATGGGGAAACATAATAAAATAAGAAAATAACAACAGTGCAGTGTACTATTCACAATTCATAATGCTAAAAAGTTGAAACTCTTTCTACTAGTAACACATCAGTTTTAATTTTTTAACATTATTGATCACATATATCCAAGTAAAGCCAATGGTTTGTTCAGGTTGAAAAAGGATTAAGTTATAGTATAAATGCAATTTGTCTGATTTGATTATCTTGTAATTCTATAACATTACAACCTGATCCAGCATACTGTAAACACATCTGATCGTACATGATTTTTTTCTTAACACCCCACAAAACAGAAACTCATTTACTGACAACAGCATAGTTCTGTCTAGCTGCAAGTACATTCTTTACATATCCATACATATAATTGCTCAATTATATATAATTGCTCGATTGACACATTGCTGAAGCCCAACTATCAGTCGGTACAAAGTAAAAAACGTTTGCATGTGTGTATTTGCACATTTCATTTTCAACCAGTTGTCACAGTGGTAATGCTGTTCCGTCCCAGATCTACACAGATGGCACAGTGGAAAAGCTACTTCTTAGCAGCCTCAAGATAATAGGTTTGAATCTTGCATCGTCCCTGCATTTAGCAATCGAGTAATTTCTTTTCTTCAGTTTTATTCTTGAATAAAGGCATACTTGTTTTGTTATACCATTTGTGAAAGTGTTTATTGGATATTTGGGCTTCAGTCTACACATGTCCTACACTTCACGTTAACATTATGTCATTATTATTGTAACATATGAAAACATTTTCTGTCATTATTACTATAACATATGAAAACATTTTCTGTTTTAGCTATGTGTTCAGCATTTCTTGCTTTGCATTTCCACTGTCATTCTGTATTCACACAAATTGTTGTAGACATGGAACACACATGAAATGTGTGTATTTCAAATCATGGTATTTCATTACTTACATAATTCTTTACAAAATCATTGCCAGATAAACACTTCAACACAGACTTCAGCTGTGGGGATTGCAGCAGGGTGATGCCTTCATCTGACTGAATGGGGGATGGGGGGGGTGTAGAAGACCGCGTTCCACACAATTGTAAAATAAAAGCGGGCTATTAGCACAGTGATAAGGAGCTACGAACTTCTTAGCATATGTCAGGAGAATTTAAAGAGGTCGAGGACAATGAAAAAAATCATAACCTTCAGGGATTCTAGTGTTAAATTGGGACTGAACAATTTTGCTTTTAAATAATGATGTTAAAATACTAGTCAAGAACCTGGTAAAAACTGAATTGAGAAAGTTCTCCTTTTCATAATTTCACACAATCAAACATGCAGACAGAAAAAAAAAATACTTTCAAATCTGCATCATATGTTCAGAGTAGAACACATATCACCCACATTAAATTTAATTGGGCCTTACAATCTGGATCCATAATAGGAATACAATAAGGTTAAATAGTGTACGTTATTTACCAATTTAAATTTGGTTTTGGACATAATACAGTATATCTGCATAGATTAAGGTAGAATATCTCACTATGTTGCCTCAGTTTGTACAAACAATTTTTTGCTGTTGGATGTGGTACTTAACAAGGATTGCCTGTGTCTCCAATTATTCTCACTGTTTCAACAAAGCCATTTGCGATTTGCTTGCATAATCAGCTGAAGGCCTAGGATATTATAAAGGATTGACTAGAACAGACTTGTATACCATCTGAAGGATCCACTTTGATACTTTTACACCAGTTATATATTGCTTTACATCATTTTTGCATTTGTTAAATATAATGGATAAGCTCCACTATATTTCTGGGTTTAAGATCAGTGCGGTGTATTAGCTAAACTAATGGACTTCAAACCCCAATGCTGCTGTCTCAATTTCCAACTACGACCTGTGTGACATAGCCTGTGTGGGCCCAAAAAATAAAAAAACAATGTATTTATAATGATTATATATATATTGTCCTCACAGGTGGTGCAGTGGTAGTGCTGCTGCTTTGCAGTAAGGAGACTGTGGAAGATTATGGGTTCACTTCCCAGTTCCTCCCTGTGTGGATAGCGCTTTTCTCAGTACTCAAAGCGTACTCAAATATAAATGTAATGAATTATTATTATTATTATTATATTGTGATAGACGGCCAGGAACCCTGCCCTGCCGGGATGCCTGGAGGAAGGAGGAACCGGGAGAGTGGCTCTTTTTTTCTCTAGGTACGTGGCTGGTCCTTGATCCCTGGGGGACAGCACTTCCGGGACACCAGGAAGTGCTGACAAACCAGGGAAGGTTTATGCCCGGAGTGCTTCCAGGTGCAAGGGCAGCACTTCCGCCACACTGGGGAGTGCTGCCGGAAGTCAGTTATCAGGCACCTGGAGCACATCCGGGGCTAAATAAAAGGGGCCGCCCCACTCCATTCGGAGAGCTGGAGTCGGGTGGAAGAAGGACAGAGCTTGCGGGACAGGAATAGAGGCGGCCAAAGGGGCCAAGGAATGTGAACTGTAAATAATGTATATAATTGCTGTAAATAAACATGTGTATGCTGGACACTGCACTGTCGTGTCTGTCTGTGGCCGGGCTAGTTTTTACAAATATATATATATATATATATATATATATATATATATATATATATATATATATATATATATATATATATACACACACACACACACACATTTCTCCTGATCTTGTGAGTTGCATTGAATAAAGGTGTCAGTCAAATGTAAAACAATAATAATCCCTGGTTGATACTATATCTACTTGTAAATTGATTGGGAGAATCTTGCTAGTTAAATGTTTACTTTACTTAAATTCTTATTCCTCTTGTTTTGTATCCTTGATATGAATAAATTATTGTTTAAAGACTGGGTGCAGCTATAATATTGTTTATTCAAATTAGGAAAAGACTTGGCAGAAAAAAAAAACTTTCTTCAGAAATCAAAGAGGGAGGCCTTGCTTGACTTAACTTTCAGTTTTACTGCTTGACGGTGAACAAATGTATAATGAAGCATATAGGACTGAATCTATACTGGAATGACTTGCACTGGAATGAAAATATGGCATGTATTTCTACTTATATGCTATACTTTGTGAGCCAATATCTATACGCTGACATAAAAGCAAGAATATGGTTAAGCACTACCTGAGAATATGGTATCCATGCAGGTTATGCTTAAAGGAAGATGTGCCATGCTTCAACTTCACCTTTAAAAGCTACAGGCACAGTATTTAATATGTGGAAAAAGCATTTTGCCATGGCCTTTACCAAATAATTTATCAATAACATTCTAGCTTTGTTTTAAATATAACTACTCAGAAAATCACTTCTTCAATGCATGAAAAGTAAGAAACTTTGTTAAAAGCTACATAACTCACTTCCCTAGCCTCTGTCCAATATCTACTATGGAACTTTATTACAAAGTGCCACACTGATAATGGAAGTATCTTTAAACTACACTAGTATTTTTATAGTAGAACACTTACTGATTATCTGGGACAGCACTTGGAACACACAATTAGTTTGATGGTTAGTGAGTGAAAGTCATCCCTAGATAAAAATACATTTTTCTTAAATATACACCTATATCAACTTAAAACTGTTTACTGTCTGCATCTCTACATTTATACAGAAAAATGTAATCTGGTTTGGACACCATCTGGGAACCAAGTATTTTGATTAAGATTGCATCATACTGTGCTACAATTTTAACCTATTTATTGAGTAGTTGGATTAACACCTTTTTGGCAAAATATCAGATAGAGAACCATTGTTTTTTTAGCATTCTAACATAACCACCTTTACTACACTACCAGATTGCTATCTCTTTCTGCTCAAGGGGAGGAATTAACAATAGTACAAAGTAAAGGCATCATCTTGTATTATTTTATATAGTGGCAAAAATTACATCTGATGGGCAACAATGTAGACATTTTTTACTATATCCTTTAATCAGTGTCACTCTCAACAAATACACTTTAAAGTAACTATTGTTTACAATAAATTGATATAAGCCCCTAGACAGTTTGATATTTATAAGGGCCCAATTATTTCTTTTTTTACTTCAGTTGGTGTGAGAGGGACTTGAATGTTACTACTAAATAATAACTTTAAAATACACCTTAAACCCATGACTCTTTCAGGATATGCCTCTATTTGATTTTTGCATCTGGAAACTACAATTTTTGCAGATTGTTCTTTGTTAAACTGCATATATTCCCTAAAATAAAATGGGAACCATTTGTCTAGATTTTAACTAGTTTACTGCAAAACAGTGTAGTGGTAGGAACTTACAAAAGACAATGACATTTTGGCTAGATGTTTTTGGTGGTTGTTGGTTTGGAAATTGAAAACTTCATTGTGTTTTTCACTGCTGAATTTCCATATTTTTCTGCTTACATTTTGCATTTAAGCTTCTCTGTTGCTGAGACACTCCGTGTGCTGTTTAATGCGGAAGCTTAAAAAGACAAAATTTTGTCTCACAACACAGAATCTTCTTTCCGTTTGACTCAGAATGTCTGTCCTATCCCGTCGCTATAGGAGTACAGTGATCCCTCGCTATATCGCGCTTCGCCTTTCGCGGCTTCACTCCATCGCGGATTTTATATGTAAGCATATTTAAATATATATCGCGGATTTTTCGCTGCTTCGCGGGTTTCTGCAGACAATGGGTCTTTTAATTTCTGGTACATGCTTCCTCAGTTGGTTTGCCCAGTTGATTTCATACAAGGGACGCTATTGGCAGATGGCTGAGAAGCTACCCAGCTTACTTTTCTCTCTCTCTCTCTCTCTCTCTCTTGCGCTGACTTTTTCTGATCCTGACGTAGGCTGATTGAGCAGGGGGGCTGTTCGCACACCTAGACGATACGGACGCTCGTCTAAAAATGCTGAAAGATTATCTTCATGTTGGCTACCTTCTGAGCAGCTGCTTCGTGAAGCGACATGCTGCCCGGTGCTTCGCATACTTAAAAGCACGAAGGGCACGTATTGATTTTTTTATCTGTCTCTCTCTCTCTCTGTCTGCTCCTGACGGAGGGGGGTGTGAGCTGCCACCTTCAACAGCTTTGTGCCGCGGTGCTTCGCATACTTAAAAAGCCAAACAGCCCTATTGATTTGTTTGCTCCTTTGAAGAGGAAGATATGTTTGCATTCTTTTAATTGTGAGACAGAACTGTCATCTCTGTCTTGTCATGGAGCACAGTTTAAACTTTTGAAAAAGAGACAAATGTTTGTTTGCAGTGTTTGAATAACGTTCCTGTCTCTCTACAACCTCCTGTGTTTCTGTGCAAATCTGTGACCCAAGCATGACAATATAAAAATAACCATATAAACATATGGTTTCTACTTTGCGGATTTTCTTATTTCGCGGGTGGCTCTGGAACGCAACCCCCGCGATGGAGGAGGGATTACTGTATATAATTACCTTTCATGCTGCCATAAGCTTTGTGGTGGGCTCCCTTGCCAGTGCTCTTTTTGTCGTATTTCCGTTGTATATATTAAATGGACCCTGATACAGTTTAGGTAATTTTCACATTTTAGACATTCAATTTTTTTTATGAATTGTGGTGTAATGCTGGGTGAACATAACTTTCTTAAACCTCCTTAATTTAATTCAGGATCGTGGCAAGACAGAGCACTGGGAACATGGTAGAAAATAGTCCAAGACAGTTACATTTGAATATGACTACAAATTTGAACATGAACATTTTGTCAGAAATTAATACTGAAATGGTTTTCACACTCCTATCAGTATTGATGATTAGAATCCACAGTAAATCGTCTGCTTTAAGTAGGCACAGTTTTCTTCAGTTTAAAGTTTTATCAATTAACCTTGGTATTCTCAGTCACATTTTCCCAAACACATGTCATTCATATTCCATTGTACAACTCCAGAGCACATGAATTTAAACTTAGAAGGTAAAACAACATCAACATAACATTCACACTGTTCGGAAAAGCTGTGGGGTGTTTCCTACTTAATATCGGAGACCTACCCAATTCTCTACACCACTCACCCATTTCTATTCCAGAAGAAATGCTGATCAGTCTTGAAGACTCAGACAGCATCTAAACAATATATATAAAAATGTATTAAAATCTCTTCCTTTCAAAGATCCTAGGGTATGGTGGGGAAAGGATCTTTCACTTATTATCTCTGAAAAGGACTGGACGGCAGCAATGTATAGAATAACTCTATCACCACATGCACGTTTAAAATCGTCCAAAATTTATCCAGGGCAAGAACCAATCTGTGAATGTTGCAAGCTAGCTCCAGTCTCACTCGGCCACATGTTTTGGAAGTGTGCAAAATTAACATAATTTTGAAGAAAAATCTTTGAATGCCTTTCGGACAGCCTTGGTGTCACAATCTCAAACAATAACTCGTTAACAGCTGTGTTTGGTGTACTCACAAATAGGCTTAATGTGGAGCACAGCAAATTGACTGTAATTGCCTATGCCAGGGGTAGGCAACGTCGGTCCTGGTGAGCCGCAGTATGTGCAGGTTTTTATTCCAACCCAGTTCCTTAACGAGAACTCAATTATTGCTGATGAAGCACATATTGCTTAAGTGACATTTTGATGCTTCATTTTAGTGGTCTCGCTTGTTAAGGTTCTCCAACCTTAATTGCTTATTTCAATCTTAAACTGCTGCATTCAGTGTTTTAATTGCTCCTTATTAGCAATAAGATGTAAAAGACAAAGCAGCCAGCAGTTCTCCAGCTAGCTTTTTTCCAATTACATCTGTGTGTGTTCATCATGCACTGTTTGATTTAATAAAACACTTAATAGAAAAATGTGACAGACTGAAAATGATCTGTTTTAGGCTTCATATCATTTGGATGATATCCTTGGAAAGGAAAAAAATCTACGATATAAGAGCCTTACATTAACTAACAAGCCATAAAATTAAATAAGGTCTGAGATTGGCAATGATTGGTTTCTAATTAAGCAATTGGGTTGGAATGAAAACCTGTAGCCACTGCGGCTCACCAGGACCGACGTTGCCTACCCCTGGCCTATGCCAAACTATTAGCACATAGACGTATCTTTCTAAACTGGACGAACCCCAACCCAACTTTTATTAGTCAGTGGGTAACTGATGTTCTGTAGTATCTATTTGAAATTGGAAAAAATACATTTCAGATTCGTTCTAAAATATGGCAAGATCTAATTAATAAAATTTTAGAATAAACATTTATATTGGATAAAGGACATTCACCCTTCTTTGCTGAATTTAAATTTTTGCCCTTGCTGTTGGCTCTCCTCTCTTTCTCTTGGGTGGGTGTTGAATTTTGCTTTGTTAAGTTCAACTTCATTTTGTGTAATGTTATTTTCTTCATTGTATGAGTTAGACTTGATTTTATGGAAAGTTACTTTCTTCAAATAAAAAAAAAAGTTATTTTATTGTAATTTATAAAACTAGTAAATTTTATTTTAAAAAAACCATGTACCTAAGGTCAACAGCAAACTGCATGACTTTGGATAGGATGTCAAACTTAACGACGTACTTCTGGGTCTTATCATCTTGAGGATATCAGATTACATGACTCATTGCAGACTGTTCAGCTCAGTTTAGCATTTCCAAAGTATTGCATGCTTTCCATTTTCTGACAGCCAATAACATACTGCCTGGAATCACTGGTGCTTCAATGAAGGCCTTCCAAGTATGCCGAGTTCAGCCGCAATCTTAGCTGTTTTATTTTCCTGTTTCAATTCTGTTCTGGTATGGCAAACACAACAAATGAAAAAACTGGCCTCTCTTCTGTTTCTATTGGTCAAAGCACCTATGTGTCCTTCTCCCCTCAGATTCGCATTATATGCATTATACTTCTTGGTGTACATGCATGGGTTGTCACCTCTTGCACACACATAAGCCTATCCTTATTACTTAAGAGTGCACCGCGATTTGCTAAGAATATGTAAAAGAAGTCTGCTACCGAAAATTGCTAGAAAAACTGTGTAGTGTGACAGGGGCTTAAGGCACTCAACAAAATTATCCCTCACACAACTGATAACAACTACAATCATTCGATCTGAAACAATTTCATGTAAAACTGTAATCCACATGTAGACTATACCCTTCACATTACAGTACAGTACAATGTACTATAATAAACCTGACAGCACAGAAGAACTGGGGAGTGGGCAGCATGAAAGCCAGACAGTGAGTGTCACTTTAATATTCCCTCTCCCTTCCCTTGTCTATAACCTTCCACTTGTTGGTACAGCACTGATTTGCTTTGCACTACACTGCTGTTTTGCTTTTACCCCGAAATTAACTGTTAGTAACAAAAAAGTCATACTTGTTTTAACTTCTTTTTCTAATCAGCTATAGGTGCAGATAGGAGTTAGGAGATGAAAGATTTAGCGATGTTTTTACACTTCATTTACACAGCACACTGTTAGATTAATTTATTTTGCCTCATTGTTGGAAAAATGTGCTTTTCTAAGTTTGTGGATTTTTTTCAAGAAATAAGTACTTCAGATGTGCCTACTGAGTTGTTTCTGGATTTTACCTTTTTAGTCACCAAAATAAAGTTTTTGGAGCTAATGTTTTTGATAATTAGCTATAGTACATGTTTAACAATGAAAAATATCTACACGAGTTTCTTTATGTTCAAACCATAACATTTTTGAAACTTCAGCTCATATTCAGACTTAAATTAAATAAATGCCTTTTTCACTCTTAACATATCAAAAATGCAGTCTGCAAAATCGTTTCTTCTGTGAGAATGTGTTCAGTATGAGTACTTGCATATACTAGAATATCCCCAGGAAATGCTGAACAATGCAATCCATGAAGCGTATCATGACATTCATCCCTTTGCAGCCCTTCAAACAACCAACCTGACCATTCTGCAACAGGGATGGGATTTTTTTTAAAAAGTGTGTACTGAATATATATTGAAAGAGATAAATAAATGATATATATTTAATGTAACAGATTGTAAGCTAATTGCAAATAATTAAGGCAATCGGTTTAGTTTCAAAGAACATACCTCCTACAAATATCCAGGGTTTACTGTATCTTCAGGCACAGTCATAGACATGAGCACAATGCTACATTTATGCATTAATGGGTGTCATATTTACAAATTCACTATTTTTTAAAGTTTGTTTAACTGCTTTTGCTAAAACGGCATGTTAGAAAAAAATACCACAGACCTCAGGTTCATTTTCCTCTGTTGCTCCAGTCTCCTCAGCTGCAACTTCTCTGTAAAAACGAAACATTTACAGAAATAATTTGCTGAGGTTTCAGGTCAAGCCAATAATTGGAGACATGTAATAGACAACATGCCATGGAAAAGTGTCAGCCTTGTCAAAAATTTTATATTTTGAGTCTACAATAGGAAATATATTTTTTTATTGAATACATACTAAAAATCTTCAGGCAGAGGTTTATTTAAAAAATTATAAAACAAAGGTAATCCTGCAGAAGACTCCCATTATTGACATATTGTTGCAAAACAAATGCAGTTCTCATTTACTTATATCAGCTGAATCAAAATAATGCAAATTCAAGTATGGACTACTGATCTTACTGTAAATATTCCCACATTTCACTCTTAACAGCAAAGTTCATTTAATAGAAGTCAAAGCTATGAAAAACAGCAATTTCCTACAAAGATCTAAAAAATCATCCTATCATGTAGCAGTACTGTAATTAGCACCCAAAATATATTTTGCATTCAGAAAAAGCATCTCCATTGATGCTATATATGTTTTACAAAATGATATAAATAGGTCATCTGTATTTTTTTTTAATTTCATTGGCAAAAAACACAAAGTGCCCCAGACAGGTGTTCAATTAATCCAATTTCATGTATATCAAAAAAAAAAAAATTGTCATTTTTGAACATCTGTAATGCTAACGAGAGAGAGAGTATAAACTTTATTTTAGTTTCTCTCTTAAAAGCATCATTCCATACATAACGGTTTAAAGATTACAGATATATGAAGAAAACGATGACAGAATTACACTTTTGAAATTACACAACTAGGCTCTGCATGCCAATATTTTTCTTGGACAGAAATCTAAAGAATGGTTTTGTTGCATTCCGTTCTTTTCTGTTACCTTTTATTGTTCTTTCATTCAGGCATGCTAATATTACGAAATATGAATACTTTTGCAATCTTTAACACGTAAGAAATGTTAACAAATACTTACAGGAACACTACGTAAATGTATGCAATAGTTTCAGTAAATACTTTACCCAGCAATCAATAACATCATATACCAAACAAATCTTCTACTTTATATATATTTTTACTATATGTCCTTCAGACTCACTCTGAAACATCTGGTGTTTCTGATTGCAGAATCACTGTTGGCACGGAACTGGGCACATCTAAAAAACAAAAAATAATAATGCTTAATTTACACAATACAAACTGTTGCATAAGAATTTGCTTATAGTGTTTGAATATGAAATTACACTAGCGATTACAGTCTTGTAATGCTGTAAGAGATAAGTCAAGACTTGTGTAAAAAAAAAAAACTGAAACCCCTGCTGACATATAGTACTTGAGAGAATAAATTATTCTTGTTTGCAGTTAGGGTACTGGTAAATGAAGAAATCTGCTTTCATGTCCTCTGCTTTATTTAGCAATAACTTTTCCACCAAATTTGATTATTTTTTTAAAACAATGTTGTTATAACATACGTACTGCTTAACACTGTACAGTACCTGTTTTTAACATTACATTACACTGCTAAACCTGCTTAATTGAATACAGTGTGGCAAAGAGTTTGTAACCTATCCTAAAGACCCTTGAGAACAAGGAAGCAACTAACCCTGGTTAGGAAGCCATCCCACTACAGTGTTCTCTCATTCACAAACCCAATTCCATAATCACAAAGAATAGGCAATCAACCTAACATACCCATCTTTAGGGATGCTGGAGGAAAATTGGAATGCCCTGAGAAAAACCCACACAGACACAGAAAAATGTTCAAACTTCACAAAAGTAATGACCAGGCACTATCCTATGACATTGGATCCATGACACAGCAGGGCTTACCATTATGTCATCATGCTGCCCTCACTGCTTTCAATGATTACAAAATAAAGTTAAGTTTAATTAAAAAAAGAAAAAAAAAACATACAAGTAAATCTGGCTAGTAATAAGTCTGTCTTCATATTTAAGGCACTTGTATTTCTACTTTTCTTAAACATGAAATAGTTGGCCATATTTTTACAATGGAAAACAATTCTACAAAATAAAAAGCACTCTTACTACTTCCCTTTTTCCCCAAATGTATTTTAATACAATTGTGAAATGAACTGCAGAACACAGAGTAGATACTGTAAATATATCTCAGTGTACAGGTATAGCTGGTAAGTGCATAGAGTGTATTTTAGGCATGTTCAGGCTTTTCGGCAGAGGAGTTAAAAGCAAAGTATTGCTACTGAAATCTGAGACACTTCTAAAAATAACTAAATAAATAAATCATTTTTTTAATTATGAAATTTATTAGTATATCAGTTCAGAAGTGTACTTGAGGAAGAAGCCAGGATGCATTACTTACCTGGAAAAATAAACTGTTGTCTATGCTGAAAGTAGCATGCAGCTATAATTAAAAAAGATCCCAGAAAGCAGAAAATAAGAGGAAAAATGAATTAGGAAGCTGTGAGGAAATGATACTCAGTTATTTTCCTAGGGATTAATGAACTTTATGACTTGAATAAAGAAGTGGCACTGTTCAATAAGATGCATAAGCAAGTGCACAATGCATTTAAACCAATGAAAAAACATACAGCACCTAATGTAAAATTAATTGAATTTAGTCTTATATCAATTGGGCACTTTCTAGTTATATCATGCTCTTCTAATTAGGTAAATAATTAATAAAATAATGCACTGCATTAATAATTAATATGTATGAAAATTCTCCACATTAAGACTTTTGAATATTTCCTACATTCATACGATAAAAAAAAGATCAAATAAAATAATGTTCCAAAAATTTAAGAAAATGATAAGTCTTCATCTGTTTCACTAAAAAGCAGGGCAGTGAAAATGAAACCATTTCTATATTGAAAGTGCCATCTATGCAAAAGTTTAACAATCACTGTTTTAGTCAGGCATGCATATTAAAAACTTTCTCCTGACTCTAAAAGTAACCAGAAAAGCATGTTTTTTTAGTAATGCTTAATTTTTTGAATCCTAAAAATGCCTTTTTGTGCAGAGAATGGAATGGAAGACCACTTTGAGGGCAAGGCCTGTAGATATAAAAATCTTTCAAAAAACTTTCAATCAAGAGTCCCTCAGTTTGGATAAAAGAGCTCCATGTAAACAAATATAACAAATAAGCATCCTTTGTTAGTATTCTTAGGAGTCCAAAGAAAAAATAACAACACTATGAAATTGTGTAATTAAGGTAGAATGACAAATTTTTAACTGTGATGTATAGCTGAGCTATACTGTATAACTTTGTTGCAGACTTGAATACCAAACCGTTTCAAGCGTTTAGTTTTGTAATTTAAACTGTCCGACAAGCAATGGGTCCCATTGTTAATTTATTTAACACAAATGTAAAAAAGATCACAGCTTGTATTCTTATGTACACCCTAAGTTTGAAGTCTAGTTCATTTAATATGCTTTTCACCAAACAGCGATCTAATGTGATTGCAGTAATTTCCTTGTGCCACAATTGATATTTTTGAATCCCTTCTGGGATACATCAGCTCATTTTAAGTGAGTGACCTATTTTGCTATTGTGGTAGTTTATCTTTTTTTTTTCTTCTTCTATTTTTATGAGTTCCTTACTAGTCTTAAAAATGCAACTCTGTTCTAAAGGAGGCATGTTCATGTCTGAAAGTTGACTGAAAAATTACATGTGAAGGTATTGTACTTGCAGTTTTGCAGCATTTCAGTAGATGGCACTATACAAAAACACTGCTGAAAGTGAATAGCATAGACTAAGCAAAGACTGGTAATTCACTGTTGAACAACAGAAAGAGAAAGTAATATTTGTATCTGTGCTGGCAATGAAACCTGGACTTCAGCAGGAAGGCACACTTGGTCTCAGAAAAAAGGCAGCTGCATCCTTAATCATTTGGCAGCACCACCATTTCTAAATTCATCAGTTTCACTGACATTTTATTCTGTTAATGTCTTGGTAAACGTCTGCATTTGTATTGGCCAAAGTTTAGCTTATATTGTCATGTGGTGCCTCTCTATACATGTACAACTGTTCCCTGCAACAACTGGTATTTACCTGTTTAACTAATAAGGATCTACCAACTGCTCGGTTTATTATATTGTAACTGGTAAAGCCAAAGTCAAAGGCTGCAAAATTATGCCCTCTTTCAGATCTGATTTACATAAAATGTTTAGATAATAAATGCCTTTATTGTGTGGGTGCCTACTCTATTAATTTTATTTAAGCCAATCTGATAGCTGTCTTTTATTTTCCACACAGTTTAATCTTCCAGCATATTAACATTCAATATGTGCATGAAAGGGCAAATTCTCAAAATGATTGTTTGTTTTAATGATTTGAATTGTATCTGTGTGATGCTTTATACAACATTATGTCATAGTGTGCTCTATGAAATGTTCTTTTATAAAGTTTCATTGAATGCACAAAAATATGTTCATAAGAAGCGAATTGTGTACTTTTATCCCAACTCAGAACATTTTTATTTTCTAACCTTTCAATCAAGATTCTTTCAGAAAAATAAATTGTCTCATTTTATCTAGTGACATTTGTTTCCCCTAAAGACATGAAAAGAGGCTGAACAGTGATTGTAAATTCACCTGGAATGACTGAGCATGCATGTGTAGCTGATTGTGTTTTAAGATAGACTGAATCCTATCCAAGACTGACTTGAGTCAAATGCTGCCTGAAATGGCTCTGACACCCCATTGTCTATTTAATGAAAAAATAACTCCAGAAAATGAACTTATGGAAAACACCAATTTATGAAATATGACAGATTTTTATGAAGCACTGAAATATGGAGTGGTAATATGTGGAGAAGAACATGCTCCTATTTATCTGAACAGTAGAGCTAAATTGTCGGGTTGGGTGGGGTCCTCAGGAAAGAACTGTGGCCCCAGCTGTACACTAGAATGTCTTATCCAACTGCTAAGACTGTGATAAAGCTGGTCAATGCACTCCCCACTGTGTATTTGCACTTGTTGTAGAGGGTCCAGGAAGACGGACTAATTTTCCCTGGCCTTCCCAAATAAGGCAGGTGTTGAGAGACCATGAGAGAAACTAACTGTATGTGAAACCATAAGAATTTAAATCTACTTACTCTTTCCATAGCAATTTCATTAATGTCAATAGATCACCTCCAAATCTCTCTTAGTCTACATCATCACCTTTGATTTGGTAACACTAACTTAACAGACTTTTGTAATTGCACTATGTGACAAACATTTTAGCCTCTTTAGTTTGGATTACCTGGTCATTGCTGATATTTAGAAACACACTGTGTTATTAGGCAGCTTGATGAAAGAGTTTTTTTTTTTTTTGCTTAATAACACAATTGTCCAAGTTCAGGGAAAACACTAGTGGGCCAAACACTATGTCCTAGTGTGCTCCAGTGTTCAAAATACCACTGTTTCCAAGCCTGACACTACTGACACTATGAGTTCTACCAGCAGTAAGTCTTGAACCCTGGTCAAAGGGTCCCAAAGTTCTGTTACTAGAGTCATGGAAATAATAGTTGTAAATGCAGAACCAGAGTCAGTAGGTCAGAGATCAACAAACAAGATCACAGGGCAAAACAAAACTCAAAGATACTGAACATACAACTTGATCTGTATGTTGATCTTGATCCATTACTTTGTATTTAATTGCTTAAAAAAAACTATTTTCCTCACCAGGATTTTCCTTTATTTGAAACAGAGTTAAAATGTTTTGACACTTTAGACATTACATGCCACACGTGACGCATTGTATTATTGATAATTTTTTCATTGTTTGTTAAAAATCATAGCTCCTATCTGAATCACTTAAGCCCATGTTTGCCCTTTGGCCTTGAATGGCTTTTGTCTCTGTGCCCTGTGTCATCCTCACGTTTTCTGTAGTCCCAAATACCAAATGTAAACTGAGAGAGTCTTCGTTAAATCAGTAAACTGATCAGTAAACTCAAGTTAAAAACTTGACATCAATAGTGCAGAGCATCCATTTGACAAGAAATGTACGACAAATACATACATTAAAGTGTACAAAGAAAAACTGATTGTGTAGATGAAATATTACTTTGCTGTCAGGGGTAAAGCTAAACCATGAGAGGGAGTATGAAAAGAACATGGTGTACATAGTCAGCATCACTTTAACACATATCTTTACATCTGAAACCACACTCTTCAATTAGGACTGGGTGCTCTCCACCTCTGTACGTGATCCAGACGGTTGGTTATTGAAATTCATGCAAGTCCCTCAATGAGCATGAGTTTTTACCAATGGATGAGGCAGTTACCTTAGTATGTCTACACACTGCATTATAGAAAAACATTTTGATTTTGCGTAACTGTCCAACAACTATGTAGACTACTTCATCAACTCAGCCATAGTCAATTAAGTACTCAAAGGGTACTTAAAGTCCTACTAAGTGAATTCAACACACACAAGAGAAAGGGCCTGGCTGATTAAAATCTGAAATACAAATTACTGAAAAAAACTGGATTAGCTTATGTTTTATTTGTCTTATCAAACAAATGCCCCAAAATTTTATAAAAATCTATTTAGCTGTATTTGGTTGATGTGGTGAGAGACACACTGAAACACATTCTATATAATTTAAAAAAAATAAGCAAGCCACATTGAATTTTACTTAATAAGTAAGTACTCTAAAGCAGTTTTAAAGAATTTCCCATGTAGGTTAATAAGTATACAGCAATTAAGGATAATACATGATAATTAATGTTCACTGCACTAGTACTACAGCAAACTGGGCTTTGGCTAGATAATTAAACAACAAAAAAGACATGCAAGATATTTATTTAGCGGTCTTATTTCAGATTGTTAGCTCCCAGGAAGAAAAATCTAAATTATATAACCTAACACTCCAAAGATCACTCCAAAATAATTTATTACATGAATGAAAGGTTTCCCTAAGATATCTCTCTGACCTAAATAGACTTAGTGCATTACAAACAGTTATTAAAAGAACAGTGCATTTTCTAGACAAAAAAATGTCAGAAGCTAGTCCATATATACTTACCAGGAAAATTGAAGCGACTATCACGGTGGCCCTTAGGTGATGGATTTGGAGGTGGGGTAGCACTTGATGGATTGGATTGCTGAAAAGGAGCTGGAGAAGATGGGGTTGATGAAGTGGTAGAAGATGGATTGCTGCTAGAATCAAGTTGGTTTACCATAGGCTGGTGATCCTGAATGAGGAAGGAATAAAAGTAACTTATTTTGAAATGTATTTTGTGTGTGTGGATGGCAGATATTTCGCAACAATCCTTTCTAGATTTTCAGTAAAAGCCAAAAATATTTGAAAGAAATGTAATTTAAATACTCAGAGAGGGGTGAAGAATTTACAAAAGTTTACATTTAAATTTTAGTGGCTCTCAAAGTTGACTCATTCACTCACTCATCCAAAAAACACTTTTTCCCACTTGGTTAAAAAGATGAAATTTGGCAGGATGGTGCATCTAAGTCACTAGTATATGCTAATAAAGGACATTTCCATAAATCAATATTTAGGGGTAAACCCCCAGCCCAAAATTGAAAAAAGAATACCCTAAATATGTTAAAAAAGCTTTGACTGAAATTTGGTGACATTATAAAAAAGAAAATTAGCTGACCTGCGTTTTTCTTATTTGTTGATATTTATTAATATTATGCTAACATACATGCTCTGCGCTAAACACGACAAGGATTTATACAAATGAACGATACGCCAGAAGCAAATAGGATGGGTGACTGAAGAAGGGGGTTGGGTGTCCTGGACAGAAAAAGGGGATGTGATCACATCTGCCAATTAAAAGAGAAAATTTGGCAAATATCAAGGAAGATGCAAAGCTCAATGATTAGCAAATACTATAAAATACTATAAAGCTCCATTGAATGTGCCAGGTGCTGTGGCTGTGACCATACGGTCTTTCTTCACTAGAAGCAATAAAGGAGAGACAGAATTAGAGTAAAAAGAGGCATCCTTGGGTCCAAGACAAGCCAGGACCAATGCCGTCAGTTTAAATTTAACGGGGTCCCCACAAGACTCCACTGTAATACACACATCTCCAGAATTTGAAAGGGGATTCCTGACCTCCAAATTCATTTACATTTACATGCTCATCTGCTTACTTTGGAACGGGTATGCCACATTCTTTGATCTAATGCAGGAATGTTTTCTTTATGGATGACTGTGCATAGCATGTTCAAGAGAAGCAACATCAGTGACCTAATAATATTATTATTACTTATTATTTGACTGATGCCTTTATCCAAGGAGACATACAACATTTGAGATACAATTGGTTACATTTCTTTTGTTTTCCAACTGAAGCACAGGCAGGTGAGGTGACTTGCTATTGGTCATGCAGTGCCAGGAGCAAGATATTAGCCCACAAGAACAGGGTTTGAAGTCCCAGATCCAAAGCCTTAACCACTAAACCACACTGCTTGCCAATAATAATAGCACTTCGTAATAAAAAAAAACAAACTGCTAATACTGTATACTTAGTTACATAGTGCATCTGATACACCAGATTAACCAATGGCACTTTAACTGAGGCCCACTGTCATACATAATTTTCATTCTCTCTATAGCTAATAAACCATTCTCATTTTTATGACACAAAAGTTTTACATGCAGTTGTCCTAAAAATACATTTTAATGTGACATTAAATTCAGACAGATCAAAATACTTGTTCAAGTTCACAACTGAAGGTAACAGTGAGGAGTGAACTTATAACCTCGTGCTTTTACAACAATTTCACCCATTTAGCCACACAGTGTGCAAAGCAGAAATATCCCTTTTTGCTTAACTCAAATAATGACTGGAACAAGCCAACATTTGCATGCACTTCATTTAGATAAGTCCAGAAAAACTAATATATCCTTAAAACCTCAGGAGAAGCAAAATTTTAAATTTAAAATAAGACAGCGTGACTCATGGAAATTGCTGCACACTTTATTTCCATTGGTACTTTCATGAAATTACTGAATATTTAATTATTTATTTACTTTATATTTTTCCTTTATATTCATTCTGGTGTGTGTTCAGACCATAATATGTATGTGTTTACATATGTATTTATCTATGTATTTACTTATTTAAAGAGTTCTGTAAAATGCCAAATTTCCCCCCGGGGACGAATGGACAGACAGACAGAAAGCTCCGTCCGTTTTTGTTCATTCAATGTACCTGACAGAGAAGGTTATTGAAAATGAAAGTGTCAACTTAAATAATTATAATTTGTATTTATCAAGCTCAAGTACAAAATTACAATTTATTGTATTTTTTATTGTATATTGTATTGTAAAATATTTATTGTTTCCAAATTTTTATGCAAAATTAAAATTATTTTTACTTCCCATTCTAAAGCAACACACATATAATTTTCCTTGTGAAAAACATACATTTTTAAAAAATATATTCTGATTGTATTTATAATTTTGCCCTAATGTTATAAATGCTCTTTGCAAAGATAAATTTGATTCAAGACTGGTAATTTTTAAAACTGAACAGAAACAATTTTGGTGTTCTTTATTTTTGGGGAATAAAAATATCTTTCCCTGGTGGCTTGTCCAGTTAACACAGATCTTTAATGACACATTGATGAAAATGTTTAATTATTAATCTTGTATTATCGCTAAGTAAAGCTGAAATTTAACTACAGAGATCACAAAACCTGATCATTGCTTGTTTGGAGTTTGTATGCTCTCTGCATGTCTGCTTGGTTTTCTTCCGGGTGCTACTCTTACATTAAAGACCTACATGACAGGTTAATTGGCAATTGCAAATTGGCCACTGTGTAACAGTGAGGGTGAATGTATGCATCAGTGGACCTTACACTGCAATGGACTGACACCCCGTAACTGTTTCCCAACTTACACTCACTGCCTCTGGGTTAGACTCCAACCACCCTGCAACCCAGAACTGGATAAAACAGATTAAAGAATGTTATGTTATTTTATAATAGTTGTACCAGTTCTTAACTTAAGTAAGATTCATAAAACCGGTTACGGAACATTTCTTCATCATTAAATCACCATAGTAATTACTTTGAAATCCTGAAAATGTTCAGTAGATCAGTAGATCGTTATTTTTCCCCTTTATTATTAGGCTTACTAACATTATAAAAATATAGTAGGATTGCATAAAATAAGACTGTGTAACTTGAAAACAAACTATAAAGTAGCATTCTCAAACCTGTTTAATACACTTTAGCAACCTCCAGTTGCAAGGACCAGAGCCTACCCTAATTATACTGGAAACAAGACAAGAACTAGGCAGAGTGCAGGTCTAGAACAAACAGGCTCACATACACTTCCATGCTTGCACTCACAAAAGATCAATTCAGAGTCGTCAGTGCATCTAACTTACACATCTATAGGGATGTGGGGGGAAAACTGGAGTTCCCACAAGAAATCTCATGCAGACATCAGAAGAATGTGCAAACTCCACAAAAACAAATGAAGCAGCAGAATGAACCAGCGTATGGCCACATTCCTGAAACTAAAATAGTAAGATCTAAGGTTTTATATGTTTATATCTCCCTAAATTAATTATACCAGAAATTCCTGGCCTGAATGTATTAAATAAAAATGAAGAATTTCTTTGGTCATACAAATGTTTATTGCCATTTAGTCCAATCAGAATTTCCCATGCCCTTACTAACAATATTAAAGGGTACTATAATTTTCTTCCTCTCGAAAGATTAACCTTCATTCAGTCACCTTTGGAGATGTGTTTTTAGTTTAATGTTTGCACTGCACTGCCATCGTCTTTGAATATGCCAATCTTGCTCAAGCTTTGAACCACACTGCTGTCTTCTTGAATAAGGTCACAAATTTTTAAATCTGTAATTTTTTTTTTTTTTTTTGCAAATTCTCAACCTCAAATAGTACCTTCTGAAGGAGGATATACAATATATACACAATCATATGCATCCTGATATATAGCATTAGTTTTACTAGAAATACAGGAAATAATACAATCAAGATGCTTCCAGAGAGTTTCCATTAGATTATAATTTGTCTTTTTAAAATTATGACATGATTTATATTTTATTAAATATTTTGTAAACAGGAATTCTAAAACTAATGTTCGTGTTTATTGACCTTCCTATTGTGAAACACTGAAAATGTCATTATCTATTATATCATGAGTATTCTGAATTTTTCTCTTCTCATAAAAAATACTGTTCAAGAACTGCATTAAGGCAAATCTTTTAGAGTTTTTAATTACGGTTTAATAATTTAAGAGGATTGTGCTGCATATCAAAAATATATTTAAGTATCTGATTCGGGGGAGAAAGACTTGCTAATAACATACAGCAGCTAGATTCCACAGAAAATAAATGTAAATGCCGCTTCACTCCAAAATACTTATTAAATATTGCTTTATAGTGTTATTTTACAGAGAAACCACACAACACATGTACATAAAAGTTCTGCAGGGTCTCCTGCTGTATATAGGGCTAACAGATTGTTAATACTTAAATTATGCTGGAGCTCCCAGGAAGAATCTCATTGCATAGTAACAGTATCAAAAAATAAATAAAAAACACTCATCACACCATTTTACAGAGCTCATTAGAATTGGTTCTAAATATGTGAAGCTTAAAAAGGCACAAACACTTCTGTACTATGTATGAAGCATTATTTCAAAACATATAGCGCTCAAATGGGAATTTAAGCAAATGTCTTGCTCAAGAAAACTGGCGCTAGATAACTCAGACTCAGTTTTACAAATGCGCTCTTGAAATCAGGGTTGTTGTGTGATTTTTAGATTTTACAATATTATCATCTCATGATATTGATTAGTCATACCTTCTTAGTTAAAGCCTTGGGCAGGGTGCCAAACTGTGGTGGATCTGCAGTTCTGACCACTGCATTGTTAATGTCAGAAGGAACCGATTCTGTTCTTCTAATCTTTGGTACTTTGGGATGAAAAAGAGTTACATGACTACTAAAAAGTATATTCACTTTCAAATTCAAACTGATTGTCACATGACTATAGCACAATAATACAATATCTACAAAAAAACATGAATACATAAGAGACAATAAATAAAACATATATAAGAAACCCTCATGCAGTTGAATGGCTGTTTAGTAACCTTATGACGTGAAGTAGTAGCATTAGTATCATCAACTGTAACACCTGTCCCTGTATCTACTGGTGTAAGTGCTAATGGTCCTGTACTGTTTGACAACATGGAGGAGGGACAAAACCGACTCTTCTAGATGGTAGAGGTATTTAACAATACAGTATCATTTGCCTTTCTAAACCATTATGTGGCTTATGTATTCTTCATAGAAGGAAGCTGTCTACCAGTAATATTTGGAGCCAAATTTACCACCCAGTGTAGTACTTTGCGGTTCTGAGTGAAGCAGGTGTAGTATCACAATATTATACAGCCAGAGAGGATGGACTATGCTGTGCACCTATAGAAGCTGGTGATCATATATGGACAAATCTGGTATTTCCATAGACATCTGAAAACGTTAAGGTGTTGGTCTTGATGAGAGCCAAGATGTGTTGTGCCGCTTTAGGTTGTCAATTATGGTGACTAAGAAATATAGGATTCTGACCTTCACCACTGCATCCCCTTCAATGTAGGTGGGTATGTGATCTAACCAGTTCTTTGGTGCTAAATGCTGAGCTACAGTATACAGGTACTTGTCGACTTACGACCGCGATTGGTTCCGACTGACTGGTTGTAAGTTGATCTGGACGTAAGTCGGCCTATGTTAATTTAAGGTAAGAATATTAGACTGGGTAATAATATTGTAATCATCTTAAAGTAATATTTTATCAACATTTTCTTACTTTCTAAGACAAACACAGCATACTACAGTACAATTTGTTTAATATGTGGAAAACGTACAAAACAAGAAATACTGTACTGTACATTTAATTCCTGGCACCACTGGTGCTTGGCTGCGGGTTGTCGATATCGCCTTCATCAGATCAGGCGAGGCTGCGGACGGGGTGATGGGAGGAGTTGCTCTTTTCATAAACATAGTGAGCTTCATCTGAATTGTTTGTTTTTTTTTCTCTTCATAAATTTCGCAATAAGGACGAAATGTGTTGCGTGCCATCCGTTCAATCCTCGCAAATCGTTCAATATTTGGGTCCATTTTTTCAAAATGAGCGAGGAGTTTATTCAGTAGAGATAAATCTTCTGACAATCCCTTTGTGGTGAACATTCTTTGTGGCACCTCCTCCTCTTCGTCTTACTCCAATTCTCTTGTTTCTTCTTCCAATTCTATCAGCTCTTCATTCATAAGTTCACCTGATTCCCGGTCTAGCAACTCCTCGACATCTTCCATTTCACATTCCAATGAAAGGTCTTTTGACAGTTTCACTATTTCTTCACGAATCTCATCAAGTTCTTGTTCACTGTTAAATCCAGCAAAAGTATTTACATAACGCTTAACACACTTCTTCCATACGCCATTCATACACTGTGAGTCGACATTTCTTGCGGGGAGGGCTTCGGTTTTCTCTGATCTGAGTTCACCTCTGTTATAGCGCGTCTTTATTTGAAAAGAGCAGTGTCATATCGGGGCGAGTGTGAACGCTAACTTTGACAAGCACTATAAATTTACAGCGGTTGTTACAGACGTAAATCAAATGTATTTTTATTGTATAATATTAACAATAACAGCAGCTCTCTACTCAAAGCGGTAAACTCGAGAAGCAGTCAGCAGTTGTGTGTGGGAACTGTTAACATTTGAATGTGATGATTGTATATAAAACTTGTGCACGAACGAGACTGGGATAACTGTGGATGTGGATGTGAGTGGTGTGTGTGACTGAGAATGACTGGTGTGAAGCCTGAAGTCCAAATATCAAATAAACACTTTCACAAGTACAAGTATAACAGAACAAGTGCGCTTTTATTCAAGAAGAAAAAAGAAAGCAGGTTGCGGTAATCAGTTGATGCGACTGCTTGCGTAGTGCAATCCTAAGAACTGCCCAATCAAGAGCTTCTGGGTTTGATGCTGGCAGCTTCTCAAGTTTGCCGTTTTGAGTAGAATGTTGCTATTAGTGTTAATATTATAGGGTTATATGTTAGGGTTATATTATTATCGAAAATTGCCAAAACAACAAGACACAAACACACGTGGGGCAACACTGCTGCGTATATTTTTACTGCTGCGTAGCGAGACTTGAGAGTGCAGGAAACTGGCGCTGCCAACAGCTGGCGGGGGAAACAGTCAAACGCGTCGTAAAGTCGAACAGTCGTAACTTGCATAGGTCGTATGTCGACGAGTACCTGTATATAGTTCTCTTGCATATCAGTATCTGGATTTGCCAGGATGGAATGAAGTGCAAGGGATATAACATTCTCTGTGGACCAGTTGTGACAATATGCAAAGTAGAGGTGGACCAGACTAACTGAAATATTGGGTTTAATGTGTCCGGTTCTATTCAATAAGGGCGCGCACAAAAAGGCGACCTTCAAAAGGGCGACCTCAATTTGGCGCGGAGAATAAAAGCGCACATAAATAAAAGTGATCTTCAAAAGGGCGACCTCAATTGAGCGCCGAATAAAGGCGCACGTAAATAAAGGCGAGCTTCAAAAGGACGACCTCAATTGAGCGCCGAATAAATGCGCATGCAAATAAAGGAGCGCTTCAAAAGGATGACCTTCGGAACGAATTAAATTAATTGTCCTTGATTATGCTAATAGACCGCATCTCGAATATCTACGTGGCATTGCACATAATCTACAGCTTCAAGTGTAACTTGCTTTCACCTTTTTATACATTCAGTCATTGCCTTAATCTAATTTTCTGTAATTTTGAAAACAACGAAATATAGACAGCTTTAGAAATAGTTCGTTAGAAGTAGTTCGTTAGAAGTTCATGCATTAATTAATTGGATGTTTTAATATTCTTGCTTTCACCTTTTTATACGTTCAATCATTGCCTTTATCTAATAAATTTTCTGTAATTTTGTTGCGTTTGCCTTTATTCGCTGCACCCAATTGACGTCACCCTTTTGAAGCGCTCCTCTATTTGCGCGCGCATTTATTCGGCGCTCAATTGAGGTCGTCCTTTTGAAGCTCGCCTTTATTTGCGCGCGCCTTTATTCGGCGCTCAATTGAGGTCGCCCTTTTGAAGATCGCTTTTATTCGCCGCGCCCAAAATTGAGGTCGCCCTTTTGAAGGTCGCCTTTATGTGCGCGCCCTTATTGACGGATACCAATGTGTCCCACTACTTATCTAATAAAGCTCTTAATCACAATGGGAGTGCCATCACTTGGTAAACATTAAGCTCATCTGACAATAAAAAAGAATTACACAATTGTTAAACATTAACTAGCTTAAATAGTATTGCTTACATGGGATAATGGATATTCCACACGACTGTGCATCCTTAGTACACCTGTTATGGCACTTGAATCTGGAAAAAGATAAATAACTAAGAACAGTTTCTTCTCCCAACATTTTGTTTATCTACTCAAATTACAGTTCACAGCAATGGATAAATTGCAGATATTAACCCTGCACACAATATCATTTCACACTTAAGCAATTAAACTGTTACTAATGGGAATAGCTGTATATTTATGTACTATAAGAAGAACAGACAAACTGTACACAAGTCAGACTCCAGTCTAGACAGTAATGTTCTAATCCAATGTTTTATTTTTATAAATGTAAATACTGTAGTTCATAAGTTAGTTGGTGTAAACACCAAAAGACAATGTTAAGATAATAAAGTATTAATAGCAGCTCTTCCATTGTAAATGAATACTCTTACAAACGTGGTACATAATATAAAAATCATATGTTAGAAACAGATTAATTTTCTTTTTTTATACGCACAGCACAATAAAACTTGCTAACTGGAAAACCTAATAGAGAAACTGTACATTTAATTCAGTGGAGGTAGTTAAAAATTTCATTTCATTTACCCAAGTTTCTTTAACATCAAAGACTCTGTAATGTACTGGAATATAACAAGCTCGGGAACAACATGTCATCACAGTTATCCAAGCAACAAAGTCTGGCATGAAATTGTGTCTGTCTGCCTATAGCTGACTCTGTCATGTCTTGCTACCAACAGCTGTTCTTACTTAAAACTGTCAATATTAAAATGATACAGGAAAACTCTTTATCTAGTCACTTACTTGCAGTGTTTGCATTTGACTCCAAAGATCATATTCTTGTGACAAACCTGACAAAGCTGTGACAGCCAGGATTTGGTTGAAAACCTTAACAAGACAAGAAAATCAGCTTTTTCTTTTTGTACAAATATAAGGTAAATTATTTAGCTTTTGTTCTAATAATATGGTGTACTCAGCTTCATAATTAAATGCTAGGGCTACAAAACACTGCATTACAGGGTTTTAATTGACTTGTTACATCAAGTATCAACATACAAATAATCTGTTTAATTCTTTTAAACAAAATCTGGGAGAAGAAAAAGAAAAGTGCCCTAATACTTGATTACTTTACTAATTGTACAGTTTTAAATACCACTGTCATAGATGGCCTTATTTATCGTACCATGTACACATAAAAAATTATTCACTAACAATTTTCTATTCAGTAACTGAAAAATAAATACTGCTTAAAATCAACATGAAATATTAACATTCTCTACCACATGAACTGGTGAATAAAACATATATTTAGAATATTTTAATTTAAACAAACTATTGAAAGCTACATTTGTAACAATACAGTTTTCAGATCTGGTTTGTGAGAAAATCAGCAGGTCATGCTTGTGTTTTGAGATTTATGTCTACATTAGCACATGGAGGAAACATTAACTTGATAAAAAAAACTCACTTTACAATTTAATGGACAATACAAATAAATTCAACTTTCAAATGTCAAAATCTCCACATACATTATTTTTCCAAATGCTTCCCTTCTTTTTTACATTTGTTCCAACTTTAAAGCTATGTTTGTGAAATCAAACTTGTCTGTTGAAGGGCAATCCATTATTTCAGAACAGCATAAAAGAACCTTTGTTTTCAAGGTGCTTGTGTAACTTACCAGATTTTGTTATTGGTCTGCCTTTATAGCAATGCAGAATTAGCCATTAAAGCAGTCTGACCTTAACTGCAGTAATTACTCTGCACTTGGAGACATCATTTGTGCTTCTACTACATTAATCACATTTTTATCATGATACTTATAAACATTACTTTGGTTTCTAAACCCAGCAAATGACACAAATTTAGTAATACAGTAATCCCTCGCTATATCGCGCTTCGACTTTCGCGGCTTCACTCTATCGCGGATTTTATATGTAAGCATATCTAAATATATAACGTGGATTTTTCGCTGCTTCACGGGTTTCTGCGGACAATGGGTCTTTTTACTTCTAGTACATGCTTCCTCAGTTGGTTTGCCCAGTTGATTTCATACAAGGGACGCTATTGGTGGATGACTGAGAAGCTACCTAATCAGAGCACACAGTTAAGTTCCTGTGTGCTGATTGGCTCAGCGACGGAGTGCTGCATTAACCAGGAAGTATCATCTCACTCATTCAGCATTAACGTGCTCCTGCTACTGCTTATGGGGCCGTGTCCAAGCGCCAACAGAAGATGCAAATGATTGCAGAAAAGGTAAAAGTTTTGGATATGTTGAAAGAAGGGAACAGCTACACCGCTGCAGGACACCATTACGGCATCAATGAGTCCACGATTTTTATTTAAAAAGGAGGAAAAGCATATAAGATCTACGGCCGCAGTGTCCTTTAACCAGGGCGCAAAACGAGTTGCAAGTGGACGTGATAAGGCAGTAGTCTGGATGGAATCTGCTTTAGGGATTTGGATTGAAGAGTGCTGGAAGAAGAACAACGGCGGTGCTACACAGTCGCCTGAAGTGGCTCCTTTAGAAGAGCTGTAACGCTCTCCTTTGTTGTGCAGTAAAAAAACTCATCGTTATCGGACAAGTCGTCGTGTCATTGTTGGTGAGTAACCATAATTAATTATCTACGTACAGTACTTATTACATGTACATAGTTTAGTGTCACTGTACACACATTTTACTGTATACAATTTTTCTTGCATTGTACGTATTTATTGCTGGTGGCCTGTCTGTTGTAATGGCTGTAACATATGTGATATCAGAGACGCTCAATATCTTTAAAATAATATTTAGGTTTTACTGTATATAAACTGTGTTTACATACATAATTTCAACGAATCTTTCCTAATATCTAAGAGAATAAAAAGGGTTTATGCTGTATAATTGTGCGGGAAATGTTTATAATAGTGTGGGAGAGTTTATAAGGGCTTAAAATATATAAAAAGAACCATATGAACATATGGTTTCTACTTCACGGATTTTCACCTTTCACGGGGGGTTCTGGAACGCAACCCCTGCAATGGAGGAGGGATTACTGTATTGTTTTAATTTTCAGCAAGGAAGTATACTGTTTTAACAGCCCTGCTGACTGAATGTCTCTGTGATTCTGTGTTTGCATTAATGCATTTATAAGTCACATCAAGGAAAGATTTGCCTTATGCATCTGCTGAGCCATTTGGATATTTAACCAATGATGAAGTTTTGATACTTTAAATACATTTTTAAAAAGTACTCTAGTACTAGGGTGTTATACCATGTTAGCCATTATGAATGTTGTAAGAAGTCAAGCAAAATAACACCTTTGATTGGCTAACTAAAAAGATTACAATATGCAAGCTTTCGAGGCAACTCAGGCTCCTTCTTCAGGCAAGATGGATTGATAGACCAAATAGAGAGAAAAATTGGTTGCTGGCAATTGTCATCTATCTGAAGTTTGTTTTTCAATCAATGTCTTTAAAAAGGCATTGTCATTATGCAGATACGTATTATGTTATTGTCACCTTCTCATCCTAATCCCTTTTATAGGGGGTCAGTTGCCCTAATAAGTTTCTCCCATTTTGGTCTATCCTTCACATCCACCTCCCTCAATCTCTTCACTTCTTATCCATCAACACAGCCCAGTCTCACACCACTGAGAACCCTCCACCACCAACTTACACCTTTCTCCCTCATTCCATCCCCCCACCATGTTGTGACTGGCCTTCTTCAGACTCTCTCAGTGATCTATTCCTCGTTTCTCCTAAAAGCATGCCCATACCACCTCAATATAGCTTCTCTATTTCACAAACTGATCTTTTCCACTCCTTCCCTTTTTCTTCTTCTAATAATAATAATAATAATAATAATACATTTTATTTATTTGTAGGCGCCTTTCTAAACACTCAAGGACACCGAACAATAGATAAAACACAGATTATAAACAAAACTAAAATACAAAAATTAAAATCAGACAAAGCAATTGTAATCAAAGAGAAAAAGCAGTCTTAAACAAATGAGTTTTAAGTTTACATTTGTAGAAAAAAGCCAAGCAAAATGACACCTTTTATTGGCTAACTAAAAAGATTACAATATGCAAGCTTTCGAGGCAACACAGGCCTCTTCTTCAGGCAAGATGTAAAGTTTAGATTTGAAAAGTTAAAATGATTCAATGTTTCTAAAATCAGATGGTAGTGAGTTCCAGAGCTGGGGAGCAGAGCAACTGAATGCTCTGCTCCCCATAGTGGAAAGACGGACGAAGGGGACAGTCAAGTGGATTGAGGAAGAGGATCTAAGGGTGCGGGAGGAAATGGCAACATGGAGGAGGTCAGACAGATATGGAGGGACAAGGTTGTGAATAGCCTTAAAAGTTAACAAAAGAATTTTGAATTGAATGCGGAACTTAAATGGAAGCCAGTGAAGCTGCTGCAAAACAGGAGTGATATGGTGAATAGAAGGGGTTCTAGTGATGATGTGGGCAGCTGAATTCTGAACAAGTTGAAGCTTATAAAAGAGATTTGCAAGAAAGACTAAAGAAAAGGGAATTGCAATAATCCAGACGAGAAGTGACATGGCTATGAACAAGGAAAGCAGTGGTGTAGGGAGTGAGGGAGGGGAGAATACGATTAATGTTACGCAAGTGGAAAAATGCAGCCTGGGAGATGTTATTGATGTGGGACTGAAAGGATAAAGTACTGTCAAGGATGACACCCAGACTCTTAAGGGGAAGGGGAGACAGAGGAATTATCAATAACAAATGAAAAATTATCAGTTTTGGATAATGTTGATTTTGTACCAGTGAGGAGAACATCAGTTTTGTCATTATTTAAATTTAAGAAAATTTGAAGAAAACCAGGATTTTATTTCTGCTATGCAGTCAATAAGCGAGGAGGGTGGAAAGGAAACAGTAGATTTGCTAGTGAGATAGAGCTGGGTGTCATCAGCATAACAGTGGAAGCTAATGTTATATTTACGAAAGATATTTCCAAGGGGAAGGAGGTAAATAATGAAAAGGAGGGGCCCCAGGACAGAGCCCTGGGGCACACCTGAAGTAACAGTGATGGGTTGGGATGTGAAAGTTTTAAGCTGAACAAAGTGAGTGCAGCCTGAGAGGTAGGATCTGAACCAATCTAGTGGAGTGTGGGTAATGCCAATCGAAGATAATCTATTGAGAAGAGTAGTGTGACAAATAGTGTCAAAGGCTGCACTCAGATCGAGAAGGATGAGAAAAGTAATTAAACCAGAATCAGCTGCCATAAGGAGGTCATTAGTAATTTTTATAAGTGCCGTTTCTGTACTGTGGAGGGGGCAAAAACCAGACTGGAACTGTTCATACAGATTATTTTGAGATAAATGAGAATGAAGTTGAATAGCCACTATTTTTTTCAAGAATTTTGGAAATGAAGGGTAGATTACAAAATAGAACGAAATTACTGAAATTAGTCGGATTGGCCCCGGGTTTTTTCAGTATTGGGGTTATTGCAGTAGTTTTAAAAGATGAAGGAACAGTACTCAAAGAACGATAGACACTTGGAATAAGCTACCAAGTAGTGTGGTAGACAGTAAGACACTGGGGACTTTCAAAACTCAACTTGATGTTTTTTTGGAAGAAATAAGTGGATAGGACTGGCGAGCTTTGTTGGGCTGAATGGCCTGTTCTCGTCAAGAGTGTTCTAATGTTCTAAAGTACCAGTAATGAGAGAAGAGTGGATTATAGCAGAAATAAGAGGGACCAGAGAGGGGAGGCAGGCTTTGACCAGAACTGTAGGGAGGGGGTCCAGTTGACAGGTGGATGGCTTAGACTTACAGACAAGATCTCAGATTTCTGAGAAGGTAGGAAGCTGAAAAGAGGAAAATAAGCGAGCTGGTGGGTGAAATTCAAATGAAGTACTGGAAGAATCTGTACAGAGAGACTGATGAATCTTCTGGATTTTTTCATTAAAAAAGGACATAAGGGAATTGCAAAAATCAGTTGAGTAAAGGTGAGAAGGTAAAGAATCGGGGGGTTGTGTGATATTATTAAGCAGTGAAAACAATAATTTGGTGTTGCCTTCATTGGAAGAAATAATGTGAGTATAATAGTTAGATTAAGTTTGGGCAATACAGTCTTTGTAATAAAGTATGTGGTTTTTGTACATCTCTTTGTGAATGAGTCCAGTTTTTTTTATACAACCATTCAAGTTGCCAGCCTTTGGCTTTCAAAAGCCGAAGTTCAGGCGTGAACCAGGGAGCAGAAAAGGACAAAGAAACAGATCTAGGTTTTAATGAAGCGAGAGAGTTAAGAATATCGTTAAGTCCAGTGTGAGACCAGTTCTTCAGGAGTGGATAAATTATGAATGTCCATAAGGGAATCAATACTAGAGGAAAGAGAGTCTAAGTTAATATTCTTAATATTACAGAAAGACATTAGACAATTTAACATTGAATGAAATAAGAAAATGATCAGTTATGGGGAGTTCTTCTACAGTACAATCAAGCGGGGTAACTCCAGAACAGCAAATCAAGTCCAAGATATGTCCTTTGAAATGAGTGGGAACATCAGTATGCTGCTGGAATCCAAAACTCTCAAGACAGAATGTAAAGTCTCTAGTAATAGGGATATTGATATTATCCACATGTATAATGAAATCCCCCAGAAGTATTATGTTTGATGAAACAGTAGATAAGTGTGTAAGAAAACCAGCAAAGTCACTATTTGATTTAGGGGGCCAGTAAACAGTTGCAATAATAGTATGAATGGGTTCAGATAATTGACACACAAGAGATTCAAGTGAACTGAAGACAGGAACAGACAATGGCAGGACTTTCCACTTTTCATGATACATTAACGCAAGACCTCCTCCCCAGCCAGAGCCACAGGGTTGAGACATGTAAACAAACCCTGGGGGAGTGGATTTGTTAAGTTGGGAAAAGTCATGAGGTTGGTGCCATGTCTCGGTTAGATAGAAAAAGTAAAAGTCACAATCAGTGAGGAGATTGTGGATCAGAGGCCCCTTGCTCGTAAGTGAGCGGATGTTCGACAGACCGAAGCTGACAATGGCATTATCGCATTTAGCAACGGTGGTAGCCGACTGGGCTAGGCTGGCTAACACACTGTGGTCAGCGACTCTGCCTAAGTTACGTGGAGGACATTGAGAACTGGACCAGGTGGAGTTTATTATTTTCGAACTGTCAGCTTGGATACTCCGGTGGGACCCACGGTGGATGTATCTCCGATGGGGGAGGAATACGATGTCCGGGTGGAGATACAGCCCAGTCAGCGGAGGAGCTCGTCAGCTGAGTACTGAAGCAGACCTGTCGCAGGTAGGATAGCGAGCAACAGGAGGGACCAAACAAACACGAACCAAATAAATATCCTACCGGTCCACATGTTAAGCGAAGACACAAGACAGCTCAGATGTCCGGAGAACAAAGCCAGGTAGGTTTCAAAGCGGGGATAGGCTAAAAAAATAGTCCATACACAGCCAAATCACCAGTCGAGCTAGAAATCAGTCTGGCTTTAAATGATTGAAAAATAAAACTCAACGAATAAATCTGGACAAAATGAAAACAGTTGATTAGTCCATTAGATTGTAAGTTAATCGTAAAAAAAATGAAAAAGTTACCGGCGAGCAGCGGCGACCAGTCATGCCAGCGTTCACTCAACCAGAAGTATATTCTAAACTGCTAATTCCTCATAATTCCTCAGTCTCTCCCTTCACAAGGCCAGCCTCAGTGTTCTCATTTCAGTTCTTTCAAGTTTCTCCTCCTCTTTTTCATTGCCCCTGTCTCTGCACCCTACAACAGTGGTTCTCAATGTTCACTTCTCAGGGCTCCCTGTGGCTGCAGGTTTCTATTCCAACCAGTTTCTCAATGAGCCAGTCATTGTTACGTTTAACTGATCTCATTGATTTATTAACTGACCTATTTTTCCTTTTATTTTGCATTTACAAGAGTACAGTAGTGTCAGATTTATACACAGTAATCCCTCACTTATCGCGGGAGATAGGTTCCAAGGCCGACCGCGATAACTGAATTTCCGCGAAGTAGGGACACTATATTTATTTAATTATTTAACGTGTATTTGGACGTTTTTAAACCCTCCCTGTATTGTTTACAACCCACCATTTACTCTATTAAAAACAGGGACAACTGCTAAGCAATATGAAATCAGTAGATAAATTTACACTTACTGTATAGCGAAGTACACGTAGCAGCTTGTCGGCGGTCGTGACGTCGTCGACCTTGTTGCAAAGATTCCTAAAGCAGATTCCATCCAGACTACTGCCTTATCACGTCCACTTGCAACTCGTTTTGCACCCTGGTTAAAGGACACTGCGGCCGTAGATCTTATATGCTTTTCCTCCTTTTTAAATAAAAAGAATCGATGTCCTGCAGCGGTGTAGCTGTTCCCTTCCTTCAACATATCCAAAACTTTTACCTTTTCTGCAATCATTTGCATCTTCTGTTGGTGCTTGGACATGGCCCCTGAAGCATTAGCACGTTAATGATGAATGAGTGAGATGAGACTTCCTGGTTAATGCAACACTCCGTCGCTGAGCCAATCAGCAGCACACAGGAACTTAACTGCGTGCTCTGATTGGGTAGCTTCTCAGCCATCCGCCAATAGCATCTCTTGTATGAAATCAACTGGGCAAACCAACTGAGGAAGCAAGTAAAAAGACCCATTGTCCGCAGAAACCCACGAAGCAGCGAAAAATCCGCGTTATGTATTTAGATATGCTTACATATAAAATCCGCGAAAAGTGAACCGCAAAGTAGCGAGGGATTACTGTATATATATATATATATATATATATATATATATATATATATATATATATATATATATATATATATATATATATATTCACGGCATTCGTAGTCTGTGTCACAATTTGATTGTATGGGTGGTTACCTACCAGGTAAATATATTAAGGACATACAGTATCTGTATTTTACTGTATCTTTAAAGTCTTTGTTTCTTTTTTTATTCACATTCAGTGGAATCTGCTTTCTTAATTGGGTCTGAATAGAGACAACTAATGTTGAGTAGAGCAGACACCAGCACAAATGACTCTGAAAAGAGTAGCTACTCCAGTGTTACCCACTGGTGTGCTAATTAGTAAATAATATGTCAGAACATCAAAAATATAAATCATTTAAAAGGAAAAATAATTCATTATCCCCCGTTCAACACATAAATTCATGCTTCATTCAGTAACAATGTAGAATACCCAGGTTGTAATTTTCTGGATTGTTGCAAAAAACATAGAAACTGGAAAATAGCAGCTTCCTTAATTAAGGTTGGAGTCCAATTAAGAGAAGAAATAGGCTTGGACAAAAAACTGAAGCAACTGGGGGTGCAGAAGACTGGACATTGACAGCCACTGCCCTACACCAACACTACCCTTATTAATGTTAAATAGTTCTTTACCTTGATTTTGTTTGATATCCTCTTATCACACACTACCTCTAAACCTCCTGCTATTTCATCCATGATGCCTTTATTCTCTCACCTAGTCTCATTTCACAGCCCCCCCCCCCCCCCCCCCCCCCACATCACATTATAATCCCCTTTGACTGAAATTAAGCAAAAAATTTTCATAACTATTTTTGTCATGGATTTCATTGATGACGTTAACACTGTTCTTTAGGAATTCTGTTAGTAGCAAGTGTTCAACTGTAATAAATAACGATGATAAAATATGAGGCTTGTGTAATATTTCTATCACTAAATTGAACTTCCCTAAGTCAACTGAAAACATCTGTTTCATACTAATATATGTAATATCTTGGAATGCATTTTTGTAACTTGCTTTAAAATGATTTAATTACATAAAAGCCCATGACACATAGATTCCCTAGCATACTGACTGAATGGAAAACAAGAGATATTTAAGATCAGTTACCTGTGAGTGACCTCCAGCCTAATATCTCTCCGCAGTGTCTGTGGTGATCCTTGATGGACCTTTAATTCATCTAAAAAAAGATGAGATAGAAAAAGAATAGTAGTTAAAATGCAAGAGGTGCCAGAGTGTCTTAGAAGACAAGATTTTTTTCTTTAAATAAAACAGTGTCTGACCTGTTGGAACATTAGCAGGAGCGGGAAAGAAGAACTAATAGTATAGAACAGCTTCAATATTTTAAGGACTTGATACAGCTGAGTAACCAAAATTTTGCTTAGATTTGTCTGCCTTGTAAATTATTTGAATAACAAGTGTCACACACGTGCGCAAGGGAAGCAGCTAAAGGGCTTGAGTAAGAGCAGTTCCCGAGGCATACCGGGATGTGGCACAGTGCACTGACTCTTTTTCTCCCTTTCCTGTAGACCATTCACGGGAGATTCCACCTGGCTCTCTTGACATCACTTCCAGGACCGAGCCTATAGAAGTAGACCTTGCCGGCTCCGGCCCCTGTGATGTCACGTCCAGGCTCGAACCAATGGCTGAAGACCTTCATGAGCCCGACCCCTATGATCTCACTTCCTGTCTTCCCCTTTAAAAGCCTGCACCTTTTTCCTATTCCATCAGTTCTGTTTTGGACTCGGTTTTGTGCACAGCAGAGCTGTATTTACTTGCTCAACTTTGCAGCCAGGAAATCAATTATACAGGTGGCTGCCCCAAACCTTTCCATGACTCTGAGTCGAGTTTCTGAAATGGGTTACTTTTTATCTCTTCAGTATGTAAAAACAGCATTTCATTAATGAAGGTAGGCAGTGTTTCATTGTAGTAAAACATTAAATGAAAAGCATCAAGGCTTCCAGGTTCATTCCCATCTCTAACTCACTATATGACACAAAGTTGTTAACTTTGAATGGTCCACTCACAAAATCAAGTGAATTATTATAACTCTATAAAGTAGAAAGGCACTGACTGCATTTTCACAACACAACTAAACACACATTAGATATTTTTTTTCAAATCCAATGTTTTGTTTGACTACTTATGCTTACATTCATATGCAAACTATAGTTAATCCCTACACTTACTCATGCAGTGCCCTGAAAGAATCAGAAAATACAATAAATAACAGCCTTGGCATATCACATCATGTTAATGCCAAAAGTTTGACTCAATGTAACCAAACATATTAGATTGAAAATATAAGGGTTCACTTTTGTTCTTTCACATTTCAATTTAACACTGCAGATATGAACACTTATCGTTTTTTTGGCCATTCTAGTAGACACAGTATTGGTTCCAGTTTGGTATTATTTCAGTAACAACCATTTAATTTTGATTGCATGTAGGCCCAGAACTTCCTTGTCACATCTGGATGCCAATTATATAATTTTTATCATTGTACAGCTGACTGTAGCTCGAGACAACAATTACATAAATACCCACAATGAGGTCATCAAAGTTAGGACTGCCAGGCAAATATTGTGAACAAGTTAAGGAGTAAATGGCGCTCAAAGATCCTCCAGGTAGCATTAGAGAGGACGAAGAAGAATCAGTGCAAATGTAGATCATGTTTTCTTACCATATCTGCAAAAAAAAAAACAAAACAAAAACAAACAAACATATATATTAGTGATGCAAGAAACCAATATTGTAACCCAACATAAATGAGAATTGACTGGCTTCAAAATGTGTGTTCACAAATACCCTGCAGAACCTCTACATAGTTAACTGAGTATTGAGATTTAATCTTCAAAGTGTCTGGATTAGTGTTAGCTCATATTTTTTTTTATCATTTTGTTATTTTTTTATTTTGTTTTCACATCCTAATTATTAACATTTACACATTGTTTCAGCTATAGTACATTAATCTTCTATATTAAACAGCTAAACACACATTATTTCTGGATAATGCAAGACTTTTTTTTATAGATTTTATTTAAAGAAGTTAACATTCCATGCAATAAATACTTACATTAACAGCAAAGAAAGTAATACTACATACAATCAAGTCAAACTTAAACCTAAAATCAACCCCTGCCAGAGAGAAAGATAGGAGAGCCAAAAAGAAAAGCAATTCTTTAAAAAAAAAAAAAAAAAAAAAAAAAAAAAAAAAAGGTAGAAACATCCTTTTCCCCAATTTAAAAGCTTAATCTAAAATTGTATTAATTAGATCTTGCCAGGAATATAAAGAAGTACTACAAGATTTTATTTCTATTGCAGACGAGGCTTCTGCATGTTCATTAATTGGTGTCGATTTCCAGGTCTTTATAGCTTGTATATTAGCTGCCCAGTTATAAAATTTAAAGTTAGGTAGTGCCATGTCCTCTTCTGCTTTAGGTCACTGTAGAGTCACCCTATGGATGAGTGGATGTTTCGAATTCCAAATAAATGAGGTTATAATTGCGTCAAATTTCTTAAAGAATGAATTGTTAATGTATATGGAGATGCTCTGAAATAGAAAAAGAAGGGTGTTCATCTTGACAATGTTGATTCTCCCTGTTAATGTAATGAAATAGAAAAAGAAGGGTGTTCATCTTGACAATGTTGATTCTCCCTGTTAGTGTAACATGGAGGATAAACCATCTGTTCACATCTTGTTTAACATTTTCCATGCAGATAGCAAAATTTTGTTGAAAAAGATCTTTATATTTACTTGTGCTGTTTGCCCCTATGTATTTAAACTGATCTGCTAAAATAAATGGAAAAGTGTCCAATCTAATATTGTATGCAAGAGAGTTCACTGGAAAAAGCACTTTTGTTCAAGTTTTTTTATTTAAGTCTGGATAGTTCTAAAATTCTGTTATAGTGCATTAAGGACTACTAGTACAGAGGTTTGTGGGTCTGATATAAACTGTACCGTGTCATCTACATATAATAACATTTTGTGTTCAAGTCTTCTCTGGTTATCCATTTTATCTGTGATGAATTTCAAAAGTAAATGGCCAATGACTCGATGGCGATTACAAAGAACAAAGGTGATAGGGAGCATCCTTGTTTAGTACCACATTCTTGTTTGAAGTAGATTGAAAAAACGTTGTTGATACAGACAGAGGCTTCTCGACAATAACTTATGACTTTCTACCATACATTGTTTCTTTAACACATGTATTCACCATGTGTTATTTCATTTTACATTGATACACCACCACTCACAGTAGTTACTGTAATAGAAGAAGAGAACATGTATGCTTACATCAGCAATAACAAAAAAGGTCTTTTAAATTGCTGTGTATATAGATTATTGTTTTCCTGCACAGTACTTGGAATGATTCTGCTCACAGAAATATGAATGATTGGTGTGTGAGAAAAGTTATGAGTAATTAGTGCAGGTATGGTCAGTCCATGTCAATGGCGAATTCCTGTTTAGTACCCAGGCTAAACAAAAACAAAGCCTAATTACTTATGTGCAACACCTTGAAAACAATACAGTAATCCCTCCTCCATCGCGGGGGTTGCGTTCCAGAACCCCCCGCGAAAGGCGAAAATCCGCGAAGTAGAAACCATATGTTCATATGGTTCTTTTTATATATTTTAAGCCCTTATAAACTCACCCACACTATTATAAACATTTCCCGCACAATTATACAGCATAAACCCTTTGTATTCTCTTATATATTAGGTAAGATTCGTTGAAATTATGTATGTAAACACAGTTTATATACAGTAAAACCTAAATATTATTTTAAAGATATCGAGCGTCTCCGATATCAGATATGTTACAGCCATTACGACAGACAGGCCACCAGCAATAAATACGTACAATGCAAGAAAAATTGTATACAGTAAAATGTGTGTACAGTGACACTAAACTATGTACATGTAATAAGTACTGTACGTAGATAATTAATTATGGTTACTCACCAACAATGACACGACGACTTGTCCGATAACGATGAGTTTAATTTTACTGCACAACAAAGGAGAGCGTTACAGCTCTTCTAAAGGAGCCTCTTCAGGCGATTGTGTAGCATCGCCGTTGTTCTTCTTCTGGCAGTCTTCAATCCAAATCCCTAAAGCAGATTCCATCCAGACTACTGCCTTATTACGTCCACTTGAAACTCGTTTTGCGCCCTGGTTAAAGTACACTGCGGCTGTAGATCTTATATGCTTTTCCTCCTTTTTAAATAAAAAGAATCGTGGACTCATGCCGTAATGGTGTCCTGCAGCAGTGTAGCTGTTCCCTTCCTTCAACATATCCAAAACTTTTACCTTTTCTGCAATCATTTGCATCTTCTGTTGGCGCTTGGACACGGCCCCTGAAGCAGTAGCAGGAGCACGTTAATGCTGAATGAGTGAGATGAGACTTCCTGGTTAATGCAGCACTCCGTCGCTGAGCAAATCAGCACACAGGAACTTTAACTGTGTGCTCTGATTAGGTAGCTTCTCAGTCATCCGCCAATAGCGTCCCTTGTATGAAATCAACTGGGCAGCCAACTGAGGAAGCATGTACCAGAAGTAAAAAGACCCATTGTCCGCAGAAACCCGCGAAGAAGCGAAAAATCCGTGTTATAAATTTAGATATGCTTACATATAAAATCCGCGATAGAGTGAAGCCGCGAAAGTCGAAGCGCGATGTAGCAAGGGATTACTGTATAACAAATGCCATTTTCAAGGAATTCTGAAATAATAGACTAATCTTCATCTGATAAGTTTGATTTCACCCAAGTGGCCTTAAAGTTGGAACAAATATAAAAAAAAGAGGGAAAGATTTTGAACTTTAAATCATCAGGTGTTTGTGAAATTTGAATTCATGTGACTTGCCATTTTGATTTGAAAAATACGGTGTTATAAAAGCAGATTTAAATAGTTTATGTAAATGAAAATATACTGATTTTTTTTCCATTAATGGGGCATGGATATTGTAATCCTTGAATTTTTATTTTTAAGTATTGGTTTAAACCAATATTTATTTCTGGATACTGAATAGAAAATGCCAGTGAAGTAATTTAGTACACATGGCAAGATAAATCAGGTAGTCCATTGTAATCACAACATACTTTATAAATCCTTGAATGAATCAATTATGGTTTGAAACTGCCTTTAAAATGGTCATATTTTAAAAATGAGCAGTGAGGGTCAGACATTTATACCTTTCAATGAATATGCAATGACATTACCTTGTACTACTGTTAAAGTACAAAAACTTTGTTTTCTCATCAAATAATGGTCAGAAGGGTATTTGTAAATAGAACAAAAATTTAAATATTGTCAATTATATATTCATCAACAAAACCATTGAATACATTCAGAGCATTTGTTCATAATACTGTAGTGCTAATAACAACATGATAATAACACTACAAAAAATTCAGTGCAACACATACTTAATGATCTTTATCTTGTTTAGATTTACATTTAACATTTTTGAATGTGTGTGTGATGCAAATGAATGAGTAGCTGGATGAGTGTGTCCAGGAGTGTAGAATGGGGTGTGTCTGTTAAAGTGTATGAGATGTGTGTGCGCCTGGGGTGCTGGTATGGGATGGGGTCTCTGTTATGGCTGAGTCTGGCCCAATGAGCATTTATTCTGTGAAAATTTATCCCCACGTCAAATCTATTTGATGAACATGATGCATATCTTTAAAAATACTGTGGACGGTAAGCTATTTTCCCATTTTACCACAGCATATGCTGTTTGTCCTACATTCTGAACTTTCATCCCATGACATGATAGAGTAACAAGTTTGCTATTATATTACCCACACACCATTTACTACAATCTAGAAAACATGGTAAACAGTCTTCATATAAAATTATATGGCTTTAAACAGGCATAAAAATATACAGTATTTGACTTCATAGTGGACAATTAAGGACTTACATAAGAAACTGCTAAAGAAAAAACAGATGAATAATGGGTAAAAAGTGCTTATGAGAACATTACAGCAATGGTTAAAAATAATACTTTAAATGTCAAAAGTCATTTAGAGAGGAATACTACAGAAAACGATACAGCTGATCTAAATACGTTGTTCCAGGATTTTGAGAGTAAAAGAATGGTTAACAAGGGTATGAAGTGCATTAGGAACAGGAAGTGTAAAATAAAATATACAGAAAAAGAAATTGCAAATGCTCTCAATATTTTCACGCTTTTTACATGTGAAGAAGCAAAAAATTTTCAATAAGCTATAGGGATTATTAAAGAGGCACTCAGCAGTAGGAATACTGTAGACAGAGGGGTGCTACTTGGATTGAAAGGCTAAAATAAGATAAATTGACTAAGGTATAAAAGGTGGAATAAGTTACTAAGCAGTGGAATAGATAGCAGTAAAATCACAACTTTAAAATCTCAAGTAGACAATATCATAAAACCTTCAGCTAAACAGATATTGCCAAGTTATGATGACTTTATCAAATTTGTCTTTTTGTTCTTATTAACTACCTCCATCCACCCATTTTCTAACCACCTTAGTAGGTTCTACGATTGCTATAAGTATGAATAAAAATATTTCCTTTATAAAATTACTTTCTAAAAAAGAATTGAAAGCTAGATTATGCTTCATATATGAGCCTTACAGAAGTAAATTTGTTTTAGGTAGGCTGTCTGTTTCAGCAAAATACATGAGTTTATGGTCAAAAATTAGGCTTATTTTGCCTTTAATCAAAAATATTATTACAGGAAGAAGTCAAGAATTACTTGTAATTGTAATACTCTGCTAATGTACTACTCTGCCTTTTTGTTTTAGTCTATTTCATTTTCTTAAGAAGTTCTGTACAGCTAACCGACAAGTTTCCTTGGGGAAGCAGAAGAGTGCAAAGGATAAACATTGTGCTAAATAAAAGAGATAATTACATGAACTGTGATCAGAAATCTTGAGATTGCTTCAATATATTTGAAATTCAAATTTTTATTTAGACTCATCTTACTTGAAGATGTTAATTCACCGATCATCTGTTTATTTGTAGTTGGTCAAAACTAATGCCGAGTAAATGTGCTACATGTAAATCACTTATACTTAAAAAGGAGCAATTTCATCAAGAGTTACAGTTGAATTAAACAGTCCTGTAATGGTGACAGCTTTCAGGTGACAAGTCAAGTTGGGGAGCATGCATTGGTACAGTGTGTTGCCGCACCCACCACACGACGAAATAGCTCGGGATCTTAGTTGGCAACCCCCCTGGCAGACACGCAGTCCAGTCCCACCCTCCGGAAATGACCTTCTATCTGCCACAGCCAGGTGTTACTTGGATGACCCCTTGGACTGGCCCAGCCACTCGGGTTCCCAACAGTGAGGATCCTATGAGCTGGATCACCCTCGGGGAATTGTGCCACATGGCCATAGTGCCGTAACTGACACTCCCTCACAATGCAGGTAATGTGCCTCATTCGGGACTCCATGAACAACCGTTCATTTGACACAAAGTCAAATCAGCGGTACCCAAGGATTCTCCGGAGAGACACAGTATCATAGGAGTCCAGTCTCAGTCTCAGGTCACTGGATAGCGTCCATGAACTAATATACTAATACTTTGAAAGATCAAGTTATGTTTGTTTATTAAGCACAATGTCTCATTCCTAACACTAATTTCACATGATTTCATTTTTCAATATAGTACACTTACTCACCCTAATAAGAGCAGCCGATCTTAGCAATAGCAGTCATAGACACACGGTAGGGGCTACACCATCTCTTCTAATTCTAAGCTGGATGCTCGGTAATCAGAGAACCTATACAACTGACACTCTTTATACCTTAACCAAATTCTTTGTAATGCAAAAGAAAATCAGTTTATCTCAAGTGAGGGTTGCATTGTAGAACAGTACTGGAAAATAACCCAAAACCCCAAATTTTAAAAGGTTACGGTATCAGCATTTTAGGATTTCCGGTACAAGAAGTAAATGTCAGTTTTTCTCTCAATACGTCAACCTTCTCCTTTTCCCAAACCATTCTCTCAACAACCAGTAGTGTATATTACTTCACAGGAGACCCCAACCCATTATTGCTCCAATGTGATTGAGACTTAACAGGGTTCAAAACCCACGCCTCCTTGTTGCTTCAAAAATTGCCCGCTTCATGTCTTTATGATATTCAAGAGGGAAGTGGCACACCAGATAGGCTGGTGTAAGACGGGTTTGGAGGTATGAGTTATTTACTTCATTATCGTTTTAGTACTGGTATTGATATCCGAAAATTGGTATCAATACTAAAGTCAGATTTTTAGTACCGATCTAGCACTAACTCAAGCACATTATTTGAAAATATAATCAAGGACAGTTTTCTTGTAATGACCATTATCCAATGTATAAATCTCAAAATGTATGGATGGATGGATGGATGGATTGATATGTCCAGTACACAAATCCACACCATTGCACCAGTCTCTGCCAAAATTTGCACATCTCCCTCATTTGATCAGGGGAAGTCTGTAAAGTACAGTATGTCTAAAACCAAAAGTTTGACTCTGGGGGTACCTTTGCTTTATTTTTCACTTTTTTACTACAGTTCAGCATGTGAAAAACCAGAACAGACTGACTGTAGATGAGTTCCTTACCTAAAATTTTAACTTTAGGGATACCTTTTTTATTTTTATTTTTTAACTATAGTGTGAATGACAGAGCCACCTGGTGGGTCATTACAAGTGAAACACCAGAACAGACTGAAGGCTATTAACTGTGCAATAGCAAGTATTGCTTCTAGTAACATCTAAGAGGTAACTTCCAATGAAACAAAAATAATATTTTGTATATTTTTAACATGACACCTTCTCTACCTTTTCATTAAATTAATGACTAAAGTAAGTAAAAACATTTTGAAAAAATATGTGACAAAATTTGTATTAACTCTGAGGCAGATCATTTCAGAGCCAATCGTGCCAGATTGGACTGTACTAATGAGGGAATGGTGGCTTTATGACAAGTGAGCCACATGGCATTGAGCTGATGCCAAGTACTTCTCATGCTGATCTGTGGGCCATGACTTTCATTTCAAACACTACTGTAGCTGCTATATTTTGAAAACCTAACAAATTTAATAATGAGTTCGTAAATCTGCTATTAACTTTGCTGGTTATTTTTTTTTTGTCCTTATAGTTAGTATTTCCTTCTTTCAGGTAATATGCAGGAGTCTCATGATCCCATGAGATTTGTCACCTGTTTTGCTCCTGCCTTCATACTAAATATAGCTGGATGTAAATTCTGAGGCATACCAGGAAGTAGTTGGTGGCAGAAAATAAAAGCCCTTTTTGGCTAAAAGGCCACCAACTTTACAGTCAGTAAGAAAGTTTTTCAAGGCCTCAACTGACAAGAGAAAAAGCAGACAGAGAGTAGACAATGCATCTGGTGAGCAAGGGGTGTTTTATGTAACATTGTGGGTAAGTGGAACAGTCACTTGACATGAAAGATACAGCTCTATTTTGTATTGGTAGGCCCTTGGGACATAGTTTGTGAAATAATTTACCCTTTTGTCCCATTTTGTTACCATTTCTTTACAATAAATACTCCCTTTGTTTCTTAGGGTGTCTGTGTTCCTTATCTGAGTTTAGAGATAAGTTTATATTATAAATATAAAAGCAGCAAATCTGCAATAGATACAATGCTTTCCTATCAGAAACAGTGCTTGTTCCTTTGGCTTTTGCTGGGCTCAGTAGGGGGAGACAAGGAGTAACCACCCCTGCTATATGTCTCTTTTAATAAAGTTTGAAATTCCCACAAAAGATTGTTTATTCTGTTACCATTTTGTGTACCTTTTTTTTTAATATCATATTATTTTTATTAAAATACTAGGTTACTAGCCCACACCTCATTTTGTAGTCATTCTGGTGTGTGTTCAGACGAAAGTGTGTGTGTGTATCCATCCATCCATTTTCCAACCCGCTGAATCCGAACACAGGGTCACGGGGGTCTGCTGGAGCCAATCCCAGCCAACACAGGGCACAAGGCAGGGAACCAATCCTGGGCAGGGTGCCAACCCACCGCAGGACGTGTGTGTATATTCATTTAATCTATTTATTTCTTTATTTATCAACTAATTTATGTATGTATGTATTTATTTAAAGAGTTTCTGCAAAAAGTCAAATTTCCTTCTGGGGACAAATAAATTTCTATCTGTCTATCTAATATTTCACCGTTACGCTCCTGTGGTACAAACTGTGTACATTTGTTTAACAAAATTTCTTCCCAAGTCTACATTACTTGTGGGGGTGTGGAAAACTTCTTATTTACACCTGTGGGACTTTGCATCTTATTACCCGTAACAGATATTGCAATGGATAGAAGCAGGAGGTACTCAAGACTGCACCCATGCAATAATGCTGCTAACCAATGAACACACTAGTGGATTTTGTTATTTTTTTTATTTGTAAAGATGGTGAGATAAGAGGTACAGAAAAAGTGTGTTGCATTGTTTTATAATCTTTGGGTAAGATGGTAGTTTCTTAATGTTATCTATGTGATAGCTTTAAAGGTGCTTGCTCATGATAGTAATTGTAAATGTAGTGTTTGCCAATGTCACTTTGCAAAGCTCGCATTCTGTTGTGTCAACAGCCCATTTGGAATTTTCATTATGCAGTAGAGAAAAGCCAAGCAAAATGACACCTTTTATTGGCTAACTAGAAAGATTACAATATGCAAGCTTTCGAGGCAACTCAGGCCCCTTCTTCAGGCAAGATGTAATCATTACATCTTGCCTGAAGAAGGGGCCTGAGTTGCCTCGAAAGCTTGCATATTGTAATCTTTCTAGTTAGCCAATAAAAGGTGTCATTTTGCTTGGCTTTTCTCTACATTCATAATGGCTAACACGGTACAACACCCTAGTACTACATTATGCAGTAGAAACCTGAAATCTTGCCAAACAAAAAAATCCAAGCCATGTTTAATCAAACTTGTCTGCAAGAGCCATTTGCCATATGACACTCTTTTGCTGCTGCCGTGTATGAATTGAATTTTGCACGTCCTAAATATAAGCAAATATCTATATATAACAGTTTAGTTGGGAGTAATAAAAAGAAATTTAACTTGTTCATTAAATGGCTATTCTACAGAAAGAACAAGTTTCTGTGCCAATTTATTTATTTTGCTCTGCCAGACTGCTTGGCTCTGTAATAGGGCGTTACATTTGGATTTATTGTGGAAGCAGGATGTGACACAACATGTTAATCAGGTTTATTCTCTATATACTATACATTTATTAATAACTTAAGTTTGGTTTGTGATTTTGCTAAAGCTGTTGTACATATGTTTTTCATTGAAAAATTTGTATGATATATGGGGTTTAACATGTCACAAATTCTAGGTAAGGAATTTTGCTGCTAAAATGTCATTATTAATTTCTATGGCTTCTCCCAAATTAATTGAGCATACATGGAACAAACAGAAAATTAGGCAAAGATGTGTGACCTAATGCTTCTCACGTTAAATGCAAGGGGAACCCTGGTGACCAAAGGTTTTTGCCCTAAACAATTCTGCTTTCAACTGGACTCCTACCTTGATTAGGCAATCTGTTATTTTCCAGTCTATTTCCCATTCTGGAAATAAAAAATATGGGTTTGCTACTTCTTTTACTGGAATTTAACAAACATTTTTATATAATGAGGTACAATGAGAAGTCAAGCAAAATGACGCCTTTTATTTCTTGAAAAATTATGAGGAAACATGCAAGCAAAATAGACTTCTCTTTTTCACATAGACATTAATACAAGAATAAAAAAATGTAAAAGACTAACTGCTTTATAAAAAAACAAACAAAAATGCATGCTTTTGCTAGATATGATGCCTTTCCAAAAACACTTAAAGTTTGGGATGCATAGGAAATTGATCAATGTTGGGAAATGGTTAGCACTTTGCTTTTAGCCATTTGGATTATTCCTTGCTATTTGCACCAGCACCTTTTATCTGTGTCTGCTGCTATGCAATCCTAATTATACAAAGGTTAGAGCTACATCCTGAGAAAGATACAAAATAAAAAAAACAGCACTTTGATGGAAGCTTTTCTTTATAAGCATATACTTTGCAACAGTCACCATTTTGTGTTGCTAGTGTTTAGTGCCTTGACCAGTTTCGGATTCTGGTATTGTCTTGTGTTTTTTAAGACATTTGGCTTATTATCTTGCCTTTTCTGTGTATTACTGCCAGTTTGTTTGATTACTCTTTTGATAACACATTTGCTTACAATGTTTATTTTACATATTTTTACTGTCATTGCTCTTTTGCAGTTGGACTGTTGTCAACTGCACAACATCCAAGGTTCACTCTGGCAACAACATTTTATGGCAAGGGTTGATTCAATGTTAAAGTACTCTGCTGTGCACACTTCCATCTCTGTGAATGTGTCAAGCCAATGCTGACCTGACAAACAATGTTTCAAAAAATAAGTCGCATGTTTACAAAAGAAAAGCAGGAACACAATTTGAAAGACTGAACTAAAACACAGAGCAACTGATATAACTCATACAGTATCTGTCAAGGTGTCATTTTGCTTGGCTTTTCTCTACATTCATAATGGCTAACACGGTACAACACCTTAGTACTGTCAGTAAAAGAAATTAATCCTTTTCATTCTTCAACATTATTAGTTGTTGATTATCTACTGTCTTTTATAAACAATATTATTATTTAATAAATAACTCAACTATGTTTAAGTAAGATCAGAACATTCTGCAGTAGGATGTAATTCACTCTCACTCAATATATAAAATATATAGAATTAGTCCCAAACCACTCTGAGTAGTTTAATAATAAAATGGGGTTAGTATATGTAAAAGCCTGGTTGCTAGATACATCATAACATTATGTTGAGCCTCTGTATATTTGTATAAAAATGAATGCAAAAAAAATTCCAGCTTTTCCCTGTAATAATGTGTGCAATTTGAAAAACAATTGAATTATTGTTCAAAACTGAAGTTTTCACACATTCACTTTTCCAAAAAGGTAAACTTTATTATTTTCCACTCCTGAATTGAAACAGGAACATATTTTTGGTCCCTAGTTTATATAGTGTATATAATAGTAAGGAATTAATAATTAGTAAATAAAAAAGGCAATTTCCATTTTGGTCGTTTAATACACAAGAACTATATAGTAAAATGACTACAACTATCCAAGAATATCTACTAAACATCCAGATGACACAAATAAGGTGACAAAAGCATTTCGGGGCAAATATTAGCATTGGATAAAGAGCATAATCACTTTTCAAAACCGAAAGCAGTAAACACAGATAATTCAGATGCATAGTATGTATTCAAAGCCTGAATCTTATCTTTAGCTTAATCCATTTCTTTTCTCAATGGCTTGCTCAAGATGCAGATGCAGGACACTGTAATTAAGAATTTCACTGTACTCTACATATGTGATAACATATTTGAACTTTAATTCCAAAGCAGTAGTTATCTACTTTGACTACTACAAAATTGTGTGTGGATAAATTCTCTGCTCTAAGTTGAAAAGTTAAGAACTTCTTTGTCCCTCTTAAATGACCTATGCTGCTCTAAGAAAAAGTTAGAATCTGTAGCTTTTCTTCTTTACTACTTGCTGATGTGTTACTATTTTGGGGGCATTATGCTAACAGTTATATTTAAGTATTTCATTGTCAATGCTCTTCCAATACTATATTTTCTTTTGTGATATGAAAGTTGAATTTCAGAGTTTACAGCAACAAGATATAAAAGTATTGTATTGATGTTATCAGAAGTCAACACAATAGCCTACAATATTACAAAAATAAATTCAAGCCACAAGATGAAGGAATAAACATAATGATTCCACTGTACACATACTTGTTTGCAGACACTTCATCGATGCGATTTGCCAGCTGGGACTCATGAGATTTGCTCCGGGTGATTATGGAGAGGTCAGGCAGGAGGTGCATGATTTTCCGTGAAGGGGCTGGGGGAGTACGTGGAGTCTTCAACTTGTTCTTCCTCTTCAAAGGAGGGGTAGCAGGAGGTGTAATGGTAATAGCATGTGGGGTTACTCTGTAGCTTAGGTGTGGTGAGGATGGAAATGGGTCTGGTAGATTATCCATGTAGATGTATGGGCCCTGGTTTGATGGAGCCAAGCAGTCCGAGGAGGTAATAGCAGATACAGAAATTGAGCGAGGTTGGCTGCAAGATTTCCTTTCTAATGGAGAAGGGCTATGAGGATGCATTGCTGCGGAAGGCCAAAGAAGCTGATCTGCTGAAGTAATAATATTGTTGTCTCTTTTTAAGTCTAATGAGGGCAATTGGTTAGTCTCTTCTCTAAGATCCCCACCTGAAACATAAAAGAAATCCTGCTAACCACTTCAAATACAATACATACAGATAAAATGAATGCCAATAAATTCATGCATCCATCAATTTTACAGACTTTTTGATTTAATTTCATTAAAGTTCTTTAGCAAATTTGAGCCTTGCCTGGCAACATTGCAAGCAAACAGGAACGAAATCTTCAGAGGATTTTAAATATCAAGTGTCACCCACATCCATATTAACTCATACAAGACCAATTTGCATTGCCCCTTTATGCCATGGTTTCTTCCAAAGTGCCCATATGACATTGTACTTTTTGGTATTCAAAGATAGGAAAACATGACTGTTAGCTTTTAAGTGCCACAGCAATAATGCACAACCATAGAAGTTCAAAAATGCAAAACTAACCTAAGATGCTACCAGATCTTGGCAGTCATGTAGAAAATAAACCTTTTATGGTCTCTTCGGTTAGGGAGTCAAATAGATTCATAGATACATACTGCTCAAAAAAATTAAAGGAGCACTTAATCATCACAGTATAACACCAAGTCAATTAAGCTTCAGGGACATCAATCTGCCCAGTTAGGAAATATAAGCAATTATAGATCAACTTCACCTGCTTTGGTGGAAATGAAAGTGACAACTGGTGCGCTGGAGAGGCAACAGCAAGACAATCCCCCCAAAAAAGGCAATGGTTTTGCTGGTATTGGCCACAGACAATTGCTCTCTCTTTATCATTCCTGACTGCAAATGAAAGTGACAATTGCACTGGAGAGGCAACATGGACATTTACCAGTGTTTAACAACTTATAAGTACTGTTTTAAATACATTGTTTTTATATGAAGGTTTATTTATTATAAAAACAACAAGCTAATGTTCTAAATTTGACCTGTGACAACAGACATTAATGCAGTCCCAAGAACTACAAATACATATTTCCATTTATTCATACAAAATGTTAATTCATTCTAGTCTCAATTACTATTTAACGACCCTACTACAGGCTCAATCTCAAAAAGAATCAACCAAAGGTAAGTATCAATATGAATGCTCCCAATTGTACAGTGAAGACTGCTGAGATGCTTGACATTCATTTCCAGTTTAAACAAATAAAAAAAAAGATTTAATTGAGACTAACTGAATCAACAGTTTTTGTTATTAGATGCAATACACTGACTCATTTTGTCCATAAATATAAAATTTCACCTTTAGCTTCAGGCAGATAATAAACATAAAAAATACAATATATATCGTGACTCTAGTACATATTACATCAAGGGATCCAAAGAAATTCCCATTCCTTATAAGCAGACAATCACAAAACAGTAATTAAGAAAAAGAGACTTAACAAGAGCAAGGTTAATCCACATTCTAAATAAATGCATTTGTTTATGAATGCTTGAAAGAGCTCCTTTTCTGTAACCTTCTTTTCAAATTTACAGAAATACTTTGGCTATTATGACAAAATGCTCCTGCTTTTAAATTGCGCATGTATTAGCATCTGCTCCTGTTTTACAGCTAACATTAGTTTATTGTCTGAGTTGTGTCATGCAGCAGTCATTTGCAATAAATACTGTACATTTTCTACACAATATGAAATGGTAGTGCTTGTGCACTATTTTTCAGTAAGTAGTTCCAAGAGGAAATAGTAGGATTTATTCTAAAAAATCTATTTTTACTAAACATAAAAAGTCATAAGTGCTTAACATCATCATTGTTATTAAAGGTTCCTTGGTGGCACATTTCTAAAGTTTTGTAGACACTGTTTAGTAACAGGAAACAGCAGAACTAAACAATTCTGGCTATTGCCATTTACCAGCCTATTTGGTAGTAAGTAGCTGGGGAGTAAATTACCACCTACCTGACTCACTGACCCTCTTTAAACAAGAAAGGGCACTATTTAGCCGTGAGCACTCTTCAGCACTCAAACCAAACTCTCTCATGGTCTCTGTGACTTGTGGCCCAGACATCTGCATCAGAGCATCCAGAGATAGCTTTGCAGGGACAGCCTGAGGAATAAGAGTAAAATACATTCATGGAGACTTTCCAGCAGTTTAATAAGATTGCCTTCATTTGCACTTTATTTACTATATGAGAGCTTAATAAACAATAACATAAGCAGCACACACTACTAATTTAGAGAACCATATAAACCAGAAAGCAATTGTATTGGTATATGAACAAAGGGGTTTTAAATGTTCATTTTAGAAACATGCAAACTTCACAAACAGTTGCTTAACATAACACAGTTCAAATAATATAAACATAATAAAATGTACATTATATTATTACATATATATATATATATATATATATATATATATATATATATATATATATATATATATATACACACACACACATTAGTGCTGGGCAGTATGACCAAAATTCTATATCACTGTATTTTTCAAAATTATACCGGTTTCCCGTGCATGTGTGGATGTTAACCACATTTTCCACTGCAATTACTGCAGTAGACTGGCTAAGAATAACCTATTCCACTGTCATGAGAACTGTACATTGTACAAAAAAACATTTTAATGTGCACACAAGTATTAATACATGTTGCATGGCCCCATATAGTTGATAGTTTTTAAGGGGGTGGCACTAATAAACAGAAGGAATCACATTGCATGATAGTTGCAGCCAAAATACAGAATCTTTTTATTGAACAAATTTTGCAAACAACTTAAACTATAATTTTGACAATATATTCTCAACCATTGAAAGAGGCATTTAGACTTAGTAAAATATCCAGAGGTGCTTGTCAAAAGTTGTATTGCACTGAACCTATCTTAGAAAAGGAATAAGTAGTCAATGTTTTTTGTAACCCAACTACACTTTCTGTTAATGTTAACAATCTCTGCCCAATGACACATTAAAGTGACTTTTTAAACAACTTTACCATAATTAAACTGCATAATATTTAAACTAATAAATAATAACAATAAAATAAATAATAGTACAACTTCCAGTGATAATACTATTACTTCAAGGCTTCAAGCCCAGGTACATTACACAGTATTCGCCAAATAAAAATAAAATAAAACAAGGGCAAATTGCATTAATATGGACTTTGCTTCAACCTAAGCTATATACATAAATAATAAAAATGCAACTTGCATTTATAATGCTATTTGTGGTATAGTGGGTACGCGGCTTCAAAAAAAAAAAATATAGCCAGTTTTTAAATCCAGTTAGCCATGTCCGTCTCCGTGGGTGTGACTGCACAACCGTGGGGAGTTGAAGAGGTAATTGGGGTGAGTCGCACCTGCACGTGCAGGTGTAATCGTTCTCAATTGCTTCATCGGCTTCCTAAGGTGTGTGATTAAGGCACAGCGTCCACGGAGAAGTATTATTTATGGGCTGGCAGAATAGGGGGAAGGAAAAAAGAAAAGATAGATCAGAAGGAGGTTAAAGAAGGGAAAAGGAAGTCATGGGAGACAAACCAGACACCAGGAAGAAGAAGGCAGCACAAGCTGGGGCTCCATGAGGAAGCGTAGGCTGAGGCGCTCTAGGGGCTGGTTCTCCCCACTGACTAAGCGTGTAGAGTGGGGCAAGCAAGATGTAAGGCAATAATAATAGCAATTCATTTTATTTATAAGGTACTTTACATTAGTAGTAAATCTCAAAGTGCTACATAAAAATATTTAACAAAGACAAAAGAAGATAAAAACAGAGATAAAACAACAATAAATAGTGGCATTCTTGTTAATATGCTTTCCTAAATAAAAAAAAAAGTCTTTAGCTGTTTTTTAAAACAGCCCACAATCTGCTGTGTTCTCAAGTTCTCTGGTAGGGCATTCCAGAGCCGTGGATCAGTGACTGCAAAGGCATTCCAATGGATCCGAGGAGCAACTGAGTAAGCGCAAAGGAAGACGAGAGGTGTGCCGACCTCGGACGGTCTGGCTGCACAGTGTGGCAGCAGCCAAGCCGGCAGAAAGGAGTTTGTGCTGCAGAAGCTCCGCCGGCAACACCAGTGATGGGTGTGCCAGGGAGACAGAAGGTGGTGGGCTGCGATCGGTTGAGGAGAGAGACTGCATTTTAACGGATTTAGTTATTATGGATTTTATCCCCAAGTTTCACTGGTTTTATGGATTTGCCATTTATTTGGGAACTGTATTTTTTTTGTAACACTGCACAATGGACACTTGTTTTTACTTTTGACTGTTTTTAATAAAAGCACTTGAGCGCTTTCCACCATCCTCTGGCTTCAATGAAATTTGTCAGCTCATCGCGGTCATAACTATCGATGGTGCTGATTAAACAGACTCCCATGTGGGAAGAGGGAGTCTGTAGGGGACCGGCATCGTCACACTATTACACAATACCTAGGTACATTACACAGTATTCAAGTATTGGGGGGGAAAAAAAAGAGCTACTTGCCCAGTACTATAGAAACAGCAGTCACATACTTTAAAATAATAATGGTCCACATCCGACCTTTTAAAACCAAAGTATCTCCAGACAACAGACATGACTCCCTTTTTTGGCAAAAGTTCAACTTTATTGTCTGCTACAGCTTCAGTTTCAGAAGGTTCTCTGTCCATTTTCACAGTGCAATACCTCCACTAACGCATTTACTCCATGGCATGCGTGTTTAGCGGTGTAGCAGTGAAAAAGGTCCCCCCTTAAACAGTTTCCCACTGTGCCACATTCCGAACGCTGTTTAGGCTATTTAAACCGGTGTTGTGGTATAAGAAAAATCCATATCATAACAAAAATAAAAAACGGTTTTCGGTATGAACCGGTATACCTCCCAGCACTAATATACACACACATATATACAGTAATCCCTCCTCCATCGCGGGGGTTGCGTTCCAGAGCCACCCGCGAAATAGGAAAATCTGCGAAGTAGAAACCATATGTTTATATGGTTATTTTTAGAATGTCATGCTTGGGTCACAGATTTGCGCAGAAACACAGGAGGTTGTAGAGAGACAGGAACGTTATTCAAACACTGCAAACAAACATTTGTCTCTTTTTCAAAAGTTTAAACTGTGCTCCATGATAAGACAGAGATGACAGTTCTGTCTCACAATTAAAAGAATGCAAACATATCTTCCTTTTCAAAGGAGTGCAAAGCAAGCAGTCAAAAAGAAATCAATAGGGCTTTTTGGCTTTTAAGTATGCGAAGCACCGCCAGTACAAAGCTGTTGAAGGCGGCAGCTCACACCCCCTCTGTCAGGAGCAGAGAGAGAGAGAGAGAGAGAGAGAGAGAGAGAGAGAGAGAGATCCAACAGAAAAACAAAGTCAAAAATCAATACGTGCCCTTTGAGCTTTTAAGTATGCAAAGCACCGTGCAGCATGACCTTCAGGAAGCAGCTGCACACAGCCCCCCTGCTCACACCCCCCTACGTCAGCGCAAGAGAGAGAGAGAGAGAGAGAGAGAGAAAGTAAGTTGGGTAGCTTCTCAGCCATCTGCCAATAGCGTCCCTTGTATGAAATCAACTGGGCAAACCAACTGAGGAAGCATGTACCAGAAATTAAAAGACCCATTGTCCACAGAAACCCGCGAAGCAGCGAAAAATCCGCGATAAATATTTAAATATGCTTACATATAAAATCCGCGATGGAGTGAAGCCGCGAAAGGCGAAGCGCGATATAGCGAGGGATCACTGTATATATATATATATATATATATACATATATATATATATATATATATATATATATATATATATATATATATATATATATATATATATACACACACATACAGTAATCCCTCACTATATCGTGCTTCGACTTTCGCGGCTTCACTCTATCGCAGATTTTATATGTAAGCATTTTTAAATATATATCGCAGATTTTTTGCTGGTTCGCGGATTTCTGCGGACAATGGGTCTTTTAATTTCTTGTACATGCTTCCTCAGTTGGTTTGCCCAGTTGATTTCATACAAGGGACGCTATTGGCAGATGGCTGAGAAGCTACCCAACCAGAGCGCGTATTATGTATTAAATAAAACTCCTCAAATATATCATGAGCACGGGGGCTGTTCGCACCCCTAGAAGACACGGCCGCTCCTCAAAAAACAATGAAAGATTACTTTCACATTGCTCTCTTCCTTGCTCGGCTTAAATGTGGTTGCTTTGTCAAGTGATATGCTTCCTGCATGGTGCTTCGCATACTTAAAAGATCAAACAGCACGTATTGATTTTTGATTGTTTGCCTTTCTCTCTCTCTCTCTCTTGCTCTGACATTCTCTGCTCCTGATGGAGAGGGTGTGAGTAGGGGGGCTGTTCGCACCCCTAGACGATACGGACGCTCATCTAAAAATGCTGAAAGATTATCTTCACGTTGCTCCCTTTCTTGCAGCTGGTTTGTCAAGCGATATGCTTCCCGCACGGTGCTTCGCATACTTAAAAGCTCGAACGGCACGTATTGATTTTTAATTGTTTGTTTTTCTAAGTCTCTCTCACTGTATATATATATATATATATATATATATATATATATACACATACATACATACACATACACATTGTGAAGGATTGCCGGCTTTCTACTCCGGCCCTCACCCCCAGGCCGCCAGGAGGAGCTCTCCCAGCAGCGTGGACGTGCCCCGAGTTCCAGCAGGGCCTCATGGACTATGTAGTTTTTATACACAGCCCTGCTGGATACCTTGGGGGCCACCGGGAGTTGCTGTAAGGGGGCTTGTGGACTCTTATGTGCCCTATAACCCGGGAGTACGTCACGGTCACGTGACAGGAAGGAACGACGTGCTCCCGGGGTGAAGAAAAGGACTGTTTACCCTGACCCGGAAGGGAAAAGGAACTGTGGACTGATTGGACAGAAACACTTCCGGGTCAGGGGATATAAAAAGATGATGGGAAATCCCAGACGGGGAGCTGAGCTGGGTGGAAGGGTGGCAACGCATCTGGGAGTGGAGGATTGATTGCTATTATTGATTTATTGAGTATTGTGGAGTGGAGGGTGCTTTGTGCACTTTATTAATATAATAAATATTATTATTGGACTTTTATCTGGTGTCTGACGTCTAGTCTGAGGGTTCAAGGGGTCACTGAGACCTTAAACTGTCACAACATACACACATAATATATATATATATATATATATATATATATATATATACATACATATACATCCATCCATCCATCCATCCATTCTCTTCCGCTTATCCGAGGTCGGGTCGCGGGGGCAGCAGCTTGAGCAGAGATTCCCAGACTTCCCTCTCCCCGGCCACTTCTTCTAGCTCTTCCGGGAGAATCCTGAGGCATTCCCAGGCCAGCTGGGAGACATAGTCCCTCCAGCGTGTCCTGGGTCTTCCCCGGGACCTCCTCCCAGTTGGACGTGCCTGGAACACCTCACCAGGGAGGCGTCCAGGAGGCATCCTGATCAGATGCCCGAGCCACCTCATCTGACTCCTCTCGATGCGGAGGAGCAGCGGCTCTACTCTGAGCCCCTCCCGGATGGCTGAGCTTCTCACCCTATCTTTAAGGGAGAGCCCAGACACCCTGCGGAGAAAACTCATTTCAGCCGCTTGTATTCGTGATCTCGTTCTTTCGGTCACTACCCATAGCTCATGACCATAGGTGAGGGTAGGAACATAGATCGACTGGTAAATTGAGAGCTTTGCCTTACGGCTCAGCTCCTTTTTCACCACGACAGACCGATGCAGAGCCCGCATCACTGCGGACGCCGCACCGATCCGCCTGTCGATCTCACGCTCCATTCTTCCCTCACTCGTGAACAAGACCCCGAGATACTTGAACTCCTCCACTTGGGGCAGGATCTCGCTCCCAACCCTGAGAGGGCACTCCACCCTTTTCCGGCTGAGGACCATGGTCTCGGATTTGGAGGTGCTGATTCCCATCCCAGCCGCTTCACACTCAGCTGCGAACCGATCCAGAGAGAGCTGAAGATCACGGCCTGATGAAGCAAACAGGACAACATCATCTGCAAAAAGCAGTGACCCAATCCTGAGTCCACCAAGCCGGACCCCCCTCAACACCCTGGCTGCGCCTAGAAATTCTGTCCATAAAAGTTATGAACAGAATCGGTGACAAAGGGCAGCCCTGGCAGAGTCCAACTCTCACTGGAAACGGGTTCGACTTACTGCCGGCAATGCGGACCAAGCTCTGACACCGATCGTACAGGGACCGAACAGCTCTTATCAGGGGGTCCGGTACCCCATACTCTCGGAGTACCCCCCACAGGATTCCCCAAGGGACACGGTCGAACGCCTTTTCCAAGTCCACAAAACACATGTAGACTGGTTGGGCGAACTCCCATGCACCCTCCAGGACCCTTCTAAGGGTGTAGAGCTGGTCCACTGTTCCACGACCAGGACGAAAACCACACTGTTCCTCCTGAATCCGAGGTTCGACTATCTGATGGACCCTCCTCTCCAGAACCCCCGAATAGACTTTTCCAGGGAGGCTGACGAGTGCGATTCCTCTGTAGTTGGAACACACCTTCCGGTCCCCCTACTTAAAGAGTGGGACCACCACCCCGGTCTGCCAATCCAGAGGCACTGTTCCTGATGTCCATGCGATGTTGCAGAGACGTGTCAACCAAGACAGCCCTACAACATCCAGAGCGCCTTGAGGAACTCCGGGCATATCTCATCCACCCCCGGGGCCCTGCCACCAAGGAGATTTTTGACCACCTCGGTGACCTCAGTCCCAGAGATATACATATACATACACATATATATAGTTATGTCCATAAATATTCGGACAGAGACAATCTAATCTTTCTAATTTTGGTTCTGTACATTACCACAATGAATTTTAAATTAAACAACTCAGATGCAGTTGAAGTGCAGACTTTCAGCTTTAATTCAGTGGGGTGAACAAAACGATTGCATAAAAATGTGAGGCAACTAAAACATTTTTTCAACACAATCCCTTCATTTCAGGGGCTCAAAAGTAATTGGACAAATTAAATAACTGGAAATAAAATGTTCATTTCTAATACTTGATTGAAAACCCTTTGCTGGCAATGACAACCTGAAGTCTTGAACTCATGGACATCACCAAATGCTGGGTTTCCTCCTTTTTAATGCTCTGCCAGGCCTTTACTGCGGCGGCTTTCAGTTGTTGTTTGTTTGTGGGCCTTTCTGTTCAAAGTTTAGTCTTCAACAAGTGAAATGCATGCTCAATTGGTTTAAGATCAGGTGACTGACTTGGTCATTCAAGAATTTTCCACTTCTTTGCTTTAATAAACTCCTGTGTTGCTTTGGCTGTATGTTTTGGGTCATTGTCCATCTGTATCATGAAACGTAGCCCAATCAATTTGACTGCATTTAGCTGGATTTGAGCAGACAGTATGTCTCTGAACACCTCAGAATTCATTCGGCTGCTTCTGTCCTGTGTCACATCATCAATAAACACTGGTGTCCCAGTGCCACTGGCAGCCATGCACGCCCAAGCCATCACACTGCCTCCACCGTGTTTTACAGATGATGTGGTATGCTTTGGATAATGAGCTGTTCCACACCTTCTCCATACTTTTTTCTTGGCATCATTCTGGTAGAGGTTGATCTTGGTTTCATCTGTCCAAAGAATGTTTTTCCAGAACTGTGCTGGCTTTTTTAGATGTTCTTTAGCAAAGTCCAATCTAGCCTTTCTATTCTTGAGGCTTATGAGTGGCTTGCACCTTGCAGTGCACCCTCTGTATTTGCTTTCATGCAGTCTTCTTTTTATGGTAGACTTGGATATCGATACGCCTACCCCCTGGAGAGTGTTGTTCACTTGGTTGGCTGTTGTGAAGGGGTTTCTCTTCACCATGGAAATGATTCTGTGATCATCCACCACTGTTGTCCTCCATGGACGTCCAGGTATTTTTGCGTTGCTGAGTTCACCAGTGCTTGCTTTCTTTCTCAGGATGTACCAAACTGTAGATTTTGCCCCTCGTAATATTGTAGCAATTTCTCTGATGTTTTTTTTTCTGTTTTCGCAGCTTAAGAGTGGCTTCTTTCACCTGCATGGAGAGCTCCTTTGACCGCATGTCATCTGTTCACAACAAAATCTTATACATGCAAGCACCACACCTCAAATCAACTCCAGCCCTTTTATCTGCTTAATTGATAATGACATAACGACGGACTTGCCCACACCTGCCCATGAAATAGCCTTTGAGTCAATATGTCCAATTACTTTTGAGTCCTTGAAATGAAGGGATTTGTGTTAAAAAAATGCTTTAGTTGCCTCACATTTTTATGCAATCGTTTTGTTCACCCCACTGAATTAAAGCTGAAAGTCTGCACTTCAACTGCAGCTGAGTTGTTTCATTTAAAATTAATTGTGGTAATGTACAGAACCAAAATTAGAAAAAAGTTGTCTCTGACCAAATATTTATGGACCTAACTGTATATATACTGTATATACAGTATATATATATATTATATATATATATATATATATATATATATATATATAAATACATACACACATATATATACATATTTATAGTTGGAGATCCACAAAGGGAGAGAATGAATCACGTATCATAAAGTAGTTTATATTCCTGAGCTTTCAGCTCCTGCCAGAAGCCGTCATCAGTGGATAATGATTAGACGTACAAGAATCAAAGGCAATATATAGCAAAATAATGTGGGGTTAGGAGGGTGTTGGTCATAAAGGTTTATTTATTTTGAGGATGTTCTTCTTCTTAAGTTTGCATATGCTGGGTTCATGTCCAAATGTCTGTTAATGGAGTTTTCGTTTGATAGCCAAGATTCAGCCAGCTCTCTGGCACTTTTAGTACTGGCCTTAAATCTTACTTGTACATTGTCCCTGTTAAATGTGTGTCCGGTTGAATTTGTGTGCGTATAAATCAGTGATCGTGAGTCATTTCTTCTGACACCGTTTTGATGTTCCTGTATATGTGTTGCGATTCGCTTTGACGTTTGTCTTATGTATACCGCTGCAAGAACTGCATGGAATGCTAACCCCACACACACTCACCTTTATTTAAGCAACCAGCCTTTACTGGTTTTTTACCGTTTTTATTTTTTCCTTTAACATCATACCATTGGTCTATTATATTTGGACTGTTTAAAATTATATAATTAATCTATTGTATTTCGAATGTATTTTCACAAGATATCTCAGTTTTAACCTTCTTCACACCAGTGCTGGGGGTTTCATTCTACTTTGCAAAGTGTGGCTTGCCTCACTTGCAGAGGCACAATGGGAGGGTTTAAGGGGAGGAGAGAAAAAGAGCAATGTTATTTCTATTTTATCCCTTATACCCCAATAACAATTAGTGACAACATAACAATACACTTCATAGTTAATGAGTTTTTGATGCATTACAGATACCACAGCTAGATACTCTTAGAGCTGTGGAACTGGATAAACCGCTGACACTTTCAGAATTACTAAATGCTATAAACTCATTTCTAAGTGTGAAAGCAGCTGGCCCTGATGGCTACCCAGTGGAATTTTAATAAAAAAAATTCTCAAATAAGTTAGCTCCAATATTATTAGCAACATGTATAGAAGCTAAAGACAACAATATTCTGCCTCAAACTTTTCACCAGGCATTTATTACAACTTTTTTCTAAGAACTACTACAATGTGCATCATACAGACCAATCTCTCTCCTGAATAACAATGTTAAGATACTCTCCAAAGTTCTAGCCAAAAGGGTTGAGAAAGTGCTTCTTTCAGTAATATCATAGGACGCTTAACTTCTAACCTTCAACATTTGTTTAACATAATATATACACCCATTATATCTAACACCTCAGAGATCTTTTTATCTTTTGATGCAGAAAAAGCATTTGATATGGTTGAATAAACTATCTATTCACCACATTGCACAAAATGGGTTCTCCCCAAACATATGTGTATGGATCAAAGTACTTTATACTAGTCCAAAAGCCTCAGCTTGTATTAATAACATTATTTCAGATAACTTCAAACTAGAACGTGGTACTCAACAAGGATGCCCCTTATCATATTTGCTCTTTGCAATCACCATTGAACCGTTGGCTGTATACTTTCGAAAAGCAACAGAGATAAAAGGATTTTTCAGAAAAGGACGTGAACAGAAAAAAAATCACACAATATGCAGATGATATGATATTGTATACATCGGACCCAAAAAATTCTGTGTACAAAATGCCAGCCGGTCCAACAATAAACAAGTATGCACAGCTGCCTGCCACTGTTTCCTCACACACAGTGATGTCATAAAGTCTGTATTTTCAGGGTGCAGGTATATTACATGTTATTGTCATTTTACCACGGTGCTCTGTGATTCACAGCGGGCAGTAAACTTTGCTAAACTGGTATCAACAAATACTAATTTGTAAGTTGTTACTTCATTCATTTTGGTGTGTGCACTATATGTTCTGTTGCCAATAATTTTTTAATGGGAGCTCATCAACAAGAAACATGACAAATAGGATTTAGTAAAATATTAATAATAGTAATAATTATAATTAATAATTCATTAGTTGATATCCAAGATCTCTGTACAAAGACATTTAAAAGACAAATATTAAAATAAATGTATTAATCCACTTTCATGTCATACATGGTGCCTTGCTCTTCAACATTTACTCAGGTAGTTTTTTTTCTGGTGAAAGAGGAAAAAAATTCAATGGGAAAGGCTTGTTTTGGAACTCAAATTTCACCTGTGTCATATGAGCAATTCAAACCATGTGAATGAAATAGTTTTTAAAAAAAAAAAAAAACTTGCCTATCATGAGCACTCCTTTAAATTAGGGGAGGATCTTGTTTTCACAGCAGGTGTCATTAACCTATAAACTAATCTTCCTGTATATTGCATATTGATATGGCAGATTAAAATTGATAAAAGCGGGAGACAATGGATGGATGGATGGATGGATGGAAAATGTTTTTAAAAAAATCGTAAAAATCATTCAATGGTAATTCTTGTCTGCTGTGCTCCCTTGTAAAATGAACACTGGTTAATTAAAATAGTGCACAGTGTCTTTAGTAAGCCTATCTTCTATGGCACGTTCATATCTACTGAGCCCCTCAATCCCTTTCCCCAGAGGGGGCAGTTATTTCTACAGCAAAGGCTCAGCAGTGGAAATATGTGCTACTTGTAAGCTACTTGCAAAGTTAACACTGTATAGCTAAAATTGATCAAAATGTATTTTAAAAGACTGTAGGCAATCTTCTATATAAATTTCATATTTAATGTGTAGCTTTGTCCCATCCACTGGAGGGCACATTCATTTCCACAGCTGAGACTTTGTCGCTGAAATGCTCTTCTGTTTAAAAAATGAACACTGGACAGCTAAAATTGAGCTAAGCCTATTTAAATAGAATCTATTATCACTTTTTTCTTCACTGTGCCAATTTGTCCTATCTACTGGAAGGGAAACATTTCCACAGCTGGAGCAGAACCCCTATCTAAACATCGTCTAAACACAGCAAGAAATCTTCAAAATGTATTTTAAAAGATTGCTGGTGCACTTCAAATAAGAAGTAAAGAAGACCAGATTACACTGGATGACCCTCTAACACTGACATGTAGTGACACAGACTCAGAGTCTGAATAAAATACACTGTTCTTAATGACCGTACATAGTGTGAAAGACATTCGGTTACCCAAATCAAGATGGACACAAAGTACATGGGAAAGATGTACTGCACAGATGGAAAAGAATTAGGCACACATACATGGAGGTTAGAAAGGTAAGAAATGGAAAGATTCATATTTTACATATTTAATTATTTGGCACCTAAATCAAAGCCATTGGCTCCTAATCGTTTTCTGGCTCCTTGAAGTGAATTTTTGTCTGGAACGCTGGATGTCAAGGATATCTGCCAGTGTTTTGTGGATTTAGAAAAGGTTCACACTGCCTAGTGGAATGACCTCTAAGGGTGTAGGGAACTGGGAGTGCAGCTGCATGCCATTCCATCTCTATATTTGTGGAAAAAAATGTGTTGTAATGGGTTTCCTAAAGTCTGTTTAAACTGAGTGTGGGATTCTCCCATCTATGATTTTCTAGGATAGAATATGAAGGTGCACCTAAGGCCTGAAGAGTGATCTGTATGGGAGTCAAACTGTGGCATCGCTATTTTCAGTGGATGATGCTGTTTTCTTGCTTTATCAGTATGTTATCTTTGATTTGTACTTCAATAATTCCCAGGTGACTGTGATGTAACCCGGATAAGAACTTGCAGATTTAAATCTAAAGTAACTGTTATATACCAGAAAATATTGGCTCGCTACTTTAAGGGTAAGCAAGAGTGGCTAATCCAAAGAAAGCAGGTTCACATATCCTGGGGCCTTGTCCACAAGTGAGAGTTTAAGTTAAAGTGAAGTTGTCTAATGAATTGATACAGCAACAGCAGTTATTTAAAAAACACAGTAAGCCAGAATTAAATCCTTGGAAGACGTTTTCCAATTATTGGTCATTCACTATCCCAATTCATACCTATCATCACAAGTGCTGGTTATATCACAAACGCAAGAATCCACAAAGAGGATTTTGACTTACTAAACTAACTCTCTTTGACAGAACGAAGCACTCATCAATAAGAAAGACCCTGGAAATGAACAACTGGACCTTCGGATCAAAAAGAGCCAGCTGAAATGATTAGGGAATGAATTTAGGATTGCCCCGATACTCCCAGCAGAGAACGTACCAGGCATGGCTCACTGAGAGTAGACCTAGGAAAAGCAGGACGAACTATATCTCTTGGCTGACCTGGCAATGAATCTGAATTCCCATGAGTAACTAAAGACTGTTACTGGGATTCAGGGGTCTGGTATGTTCCGTAAAGTATGTTGTCTGTAAAGCTCTCACCAGGAAAAGTAAATGGAAAATGAATAAGTGAGAATATCCAGGGCAGATTTCTGTCTTGTGACCTGGGAGCTTTGGCTCATTCCTTTCCTTCAATGACAAAAACATACTAAGAAAATAAGCAGATGAACTGGAAAAACTTTTGCCTACTAGGTTACAGAGAGAGAGAGAGTGAGAGAGAGAGTGGTTTGGAGCATACGCTGATAGCTCATTGCCGCACCCACCATACGACAAACCACCTGGATTGGGACCCGAGTGGAGTGGGTCACACCTCAGCACCACACTTGGAACAGTGTGAGGTTTTTTATGGTGGATGGAGTGTCAATCCTGCCACCAACCCCCAAGTTCTCCTTGTAAATTGGAGGACCTGCTTGCAGGGCTGGATGCAGATTAATGTCATACCCAGGATGAAGCAATTGCAGGTTAAGGGCCTTGCTTAAAGGCCCAATGGAATAGAGTAACTTCTGGCATGTATCTAATTCACACCTTCCGATTGCTGGCGCAAACTTGGATTTTTTATTTAAAATGCTAATTGCCAAGGCACTTTTACAAATGTGCTTTAACAGCTGTTGATATAAGTCAATTTAATAAATGTATTTGTGCTGTTAATCTAGTAGATGGTTAGAGGTTTCTGGTGAAATGCATAAAACTTAGTAAAGTATTTAAAATTAAATACACTGAGCATGACTTTATTTCAAGAAAAAAAGGTAATTTATTTCACACTGAACAAAGGAAGCAGCAACTTCACATGCTTTATTTTCAGTCTCTGCCACAGACCCTTTGAGATAAACCCCACATTGATGCAAAATGTATAGCTTCCTTTTTCTGCAGTAGTAACAGCAGTAAACTTCACTGACACAAGGCATTTCCAAACAATCCATTTGAGCATTTGGGCCAAGTTAACAGACAAATATCTATGAATATGACTGGACAGGAGTCAAAGCCCAGCATTGTGTTAAAGGGCTAGCCTACAACAAGAAAAAGTATAACAGCATAAGATACAAGAAAAGATCCTTCCAACTTGGCTTCCTTGCATATAATGTTGTATTTATGAAACTTACTTTGAGAGCGCTGCTTGCAGAACATTATGACATATACTTCCAAAAGACTAAGAGCAAGAGCTAACATGAATTCAAACACAATGCCTGGAAGCCAGAAGCTGGAACATTCCAAGCATTTTTTTACATTACTTTTATTTCTCATATTTGTAAGCACAATGCTACTGAGAAAGGCTCCTAATACACTGACTTGGATTAAGCAGTTGGATGTTATGTTACATTTTAAGCAGGGGTAGATAAAACAATAGAGTTAAAGCTGAAATAGTAGATATATGGGCATACAGCATTGTGCACTTAACAATACTCCAGACTATATACTTAAGAAAAGATTTAAAAAGAAGGAACTTGTTCATTGACTGGCTGACTACCACTAAACAAAATGTACACAGAAACACACCTTCTTTTTAAGGCTTTAAGTATTTTTTTTCAGATAATCAATCTATATAACATATCAGTGTCTTTTTGAGTCCTTGCACAGGTACACTATCTGGGATTTGAATATCCTGTACCCTTATTTATCTAATGTATTTTCATGTTAACTTTAACTGGTGTGTTCTGTTAATCCACCACTGCAAATCACTGTTTCATATGTTATCTACTTAAGAAGTCTCTGTTGTACCAATCAAACCTTAATCAATTCCTTAACTATTTGAATATGAAGATAAATCAATGTTTCATTCTTTTTTGAGATAATCCCAGAGTGGAAAATATGCATTCATTCATTAGTCCAACCTTCTTTTTACAATTTAAGTCTTTGGGGTAACATTTAATTAAAACACAGCTTTCACCTTACCAAAAATTTGTGTGTAATCTCCCAAAAGCGAGTAATGACTAGAAACAGAATGAGTGTGAAATCATCTTAAGACTTTAAAGCTAAGGAATATGGAGTGATGATTTATGCATAATCTTCTTTCAGTAAACATTTAAATATTCATGTCTTAGTTACAGATGACACAGATAATACATAGATTAGGAATTTAAGTGCACTGCTTTTTTCTTTGTTGAAGTTTTATAATCTTCACAGTATACAGAAGTAAAGAAGCAAGACTTACAAAGATATTCATCTTTTTGGAAGAACAAAGTATAAAAGTTGCGCAATGATTAATTTATACATAGAAGCAAGATTAAACATTTAACTATATTGACAACAGAAGTAATTTCTTCAGTTGTACAAAGGAATAGGGGGATCATTCAATTACTTTTATGTCTTGCTCCCTTATATTAAGTGAATCTCCCCATTTCTGCAGCTCAGTTAGACGAAGACAGTCTACCTTATTGGAAGCTATAGACTATGTTGCACAATGTTTAATGATATTACTTTCTGCTAAAATACAAAATGTTGGCCTCTACTATGCTGAACTAAACTTAAAAGCTTGATTGCTATGCAGTAACTATGAGACTCTTTGCAAAAAGGAAACAACTAGACAGTTATACACTCTGATGTCTTCAAAGCAAAGTAAACAATTTCCTTTACAGTGGTTTAAATAAATGTTTGAAGTCCTTTTTTCTGTAGTTTCTGCTTTTTAAATCTTTCATGTAAATAGAATAGTTAATTTCCTGGATACAACCTCTTTTCTTTGTAAAAGATTCTTACAGATGGAAAGATAACTTTTTTACAGACATCAAAACATTTTGGCAAAACAGAAATTTCATTACTTTTTACATTATTTAAGATTACAACTTCAATCCAGTTATTATACAAATAAAAACACAATCAGTAAACTACAGCTAATGCCTCTAAATTATCTTATGCCAAATCACTGACCAACAAAGATTCTGTCAACAACTTTAGGGTATTTTAAAAGTACTTTTTCATGCCGATTTCACAAAAGTAATTCTATAATTCAAAAGTAATTCTACAGTATTTCTATAACCAATAGCTTGTGAGTTATGACCATTTTTAGGCTGTATATTTGGTATATAAATCCTTATTAAGATACATAGGGTTTTCAAAGTTAAATTCATAATTAACATGTTTTCATTACGGTTTGTGATCATTTTTTAACTTTAAAGAAGGGGATAAAAAGTCTTTTGTGCCAGAAATTGCCAACTTTAACACACTGAGACATTTTGAGAGAGCAGGTTCCTGCTTCATGTCTGAAGCACAACTGCATGCTAGTTGCTGATCACATGTCAAAGTGTAAATATCAAAGTGTTTACATCTTGAACAATTCATTTCTTGGATTCTCATCTGGGCTTTTTCCCAAAAAATCTTGGAGCAGTCAGCAATGAGCATGGTGAATGGTTTCATCAGGAAACTTCTGAAATGAAAAAGCGATACCAAAGCAAGTGGGGTCCTAGAATGCTTACTAACTACTACCAGATTCTTCTGAGAATTAACCCTGAGGCAAAGTACATCAGAAAATTGTACTCTTCTACCTTTTAGGTGGGATGATCTCAGCATCTATGTACAGTATAAATATATGTTTATTGTACATTTTAATTGTGTTAGTTAAAATCTTTACACGATTGAGAAAGTCTAATTAGATATTTGAAATCTCCAAGAAAAAGACTGTTTGATTAGCCTGTATTAATTCATGTGACAAAAATGTTAAATTTTATTACCCAGTGTTCTTTATGTAAAACATTTTATGCAATACATTTTACATAATGTTGCCACTCACTATATAATGGTCAAACCCGGTCTAAGTAAATAGAAATCAAATTTCTGATGTATTGTAATTGGATTCCAAATTTTGATCAAGTCTTCATATATGAGCAAAAATTGCATCAAATCTTTCTGTGAGAATAAATACATTGCACATTGTGAATTTCCCCTTGGGATTAATAAAGTATCTATCTATCTAAAGTATTTTAGCTAAGGTATTTTTGGGAGAGATTTAATTCAGCATTTTTATAACAACACAAGCTATCTTTAAAAAAATGCTTAGCTCCCTTGTTAACTTTTGAAGACTAGACCCTGCATATATTTCCCATGTTACAAAATGCTTCCTACAGTATATTTATATAAGTTTTGCAATTTGGATGTGTACTTCACTTGTTTCCTCCCTCTATCCAGATGTATTCAAAAGTCTACATGATTAAATAAGGAGATTAAGGAATAATTACTAATTAAATAAGTTAACTGTCAAAACCAGTTATAAATCATAGATGCAAACTGGGTTTTAAGAGTTTACAAAGAAAGGCTATGCACATAATACTTACAAGCCATTTCATTAGTATCACCATTTTAAGCACCACAAATGGTCAGTCACCCAGTTCATTCAGCTACTGAAACAACTATCCTACTATGCAGAGAGTTGGAAAAAAAAAATTTCTGCAACCCTATACAACAATACACCTGTTAAAAGAGCTTTTAGAACATTTCACTAGTCCATGAAAAACATCTTTATCTGTATATAAAATAAAATAATTGATAAGCTTGTAACGATCTGACTGAACCAAATATAAAATAACAACTGCCACAAAAATATTTCCTGTACTAGTACCATGATTTACAATCATTGGGTATGATGAAAACCACAGTGTCACCCTCCTATTTGTTTTATACAAGGAACATTTGCAACTATTTAATGAAAAAACAGAAAAGTAGTGATTAACCAAACAAAATTCTTGGTTGAAGCTTAATTTCATAAAAAACTGGGCTTAACACCTTTTTCAATAGTTCTTTGCGCATTTGTTTTTTGTGCAATAGCATACAGCCGATATTAAATTACTTTCATTTTTTATTTATACTTTGCAATGACACCGAGTTATAAAACAGCAATTTGGTGAGACACGTAATTTTTTAACCTGCTTAATTTAGATCAGAGCTGATAGGGGGCATGGGGGTGCTGAATACTATCCTGACTAGCAAAGAGTACAAGGCAGGAACAAACCAGGAATATGGGAAAACTACATGCACATAGTCCTAGTTCAAGACTCAAACCCAGAACTCTGGTAATTATTCAGCGACATTAACCACTTTGCTTCTACATCACCTATCTTTTTTCCCAGAAAATGTTACAAAAAAAAAATAAAAAGATTACTGTTGTTTTTCACAGTTGAAAACCCTTTTCATTTTTTATATGTAGTGTACCTTATTACACTGTACAGAGGATAACTGTCTACTCAGAAAGGTGAAAATATTTCAGGAAAAAAGCAGTTGTCAAAATAATGCCTCATAAATATTAACATTGTTTTCAAGTAGCAATGGTTAATACCAGATACCACTCAGCATTCAATGTTTATAAATTCTGCCATAATCCGTACAAAGTAAACTGCCTCACGTTTGAGCCTAAATAACATATTGTAACGTAGATGAAACACTATAAATGCTGTAATGCTTTTCCACCACATGCAGTACTTTACCTTTAAAATAATCAGTTCTGGTTATACCTATTAGCTCCAATACCCTAGATCACCTGTCATCATTGCAAGCTTGTAACAACCTACATGGTACATTAAACTCTTCAAAGCAGGTCGTCTATGTGTTTCAAAGAATCTTTCTGCAAATCTCTGCCAATGCTCATTTAGCTTAGTGGCTGTTACACTGGAACTCTATCTTCTTTTAAATCTCACTTAACAAGTAATATTTCCTCTAGGGCCTTAATTCAGATTAACTAGTAACCATATTCTTTAATTTCAATCTTCTATACCCACTACATTACAGACGGTGTCGATCTACTCCCATATCAGTTCTTCTTTCTCTGTTTACAGTAAAGTCATTCAAATTACTTTCCTTATAATTTATAATGTATTGAATGCATGAGTATGTTATTTGTTATTCCAAGCTTAGTTTGCTTTGTAAAGAGACTTCTGATGGTATCCAGGTTTCACCTGTTTTTTGAAAAAAAAAAAAAAAGGTACTCTTCTACAACTATTTAAAGTCCCCCTTTTAACATATTAAGCATTGTTTTAAACTTCCCAACCCAATATAAACATCATAAAAATAAATAAACACCAGCTTTCATTAACCAGCAGTTAAATTCCAAAAAATTCCTTGTTTGCACAGCAGATTAGACTCAGAATGAAAGTTTAAAAACACATTTGCCTGACATCATAGTATCTCTAGATATCTGGCAACCACCTATTTAAAATGTCTTGGTTTGCTAATAGGTTTTACAAGTTAGTGCATCTTTCTCCAAAAAAAAAAAATCAATGTGTGAAAATGAGAAAAAAAAAGGTTTTAACTTTTTTCACCTTTTGAAATGTGCACATAACCAAAGAAGAAGTATGCAAATATTGCACCAGAAATAAGCAGCTCTGTGTCTGCCAAATCTCTGGGCGTCATAGCAAACAAATGGCTCACATCCAAAACTAAGAGCAGGGGATAAAAACCGAGCGTCGTACTGACTTATGCTTTTTAATTAACATTTAGCCAAGCTATCAGCTTGTAAAATTTGGACATTTTATACTTTAAAATCATACCTGAATGAGTACAACCCACGAATGAAGGAAAGACACACACTTTTAAATGTAATTGGTATTCGGCCAAGGTCTCCACTCATGGTTACGGTCACGTAACAGATGGAAGTCCCCTACTTGGGGAGCAGCGTCCTAAAAGGTGACTGAATATGATGCAACATCTGATCTGAGCAGCTGACATACTCTACTCCCAACAGTTTTACATGAATTTTCATGTTCATAAATGAAGCAAAGTATTGTACGAACACTTTTTTTTTCCCCCATACGGGTGGCTTTAGAAAATCACCAGTAATGAACACACAGGAGCTGTAAAACAGTAAAACACTACAGAACAATCAAACTGAATTTTAACACAGAATAAAATCAAAAGTTTTTAATTAAAGCGAAAGTTGCTTCATACAAGTATACTGACAAATTCAGGATCAGAAAAGTAAATAATCGACTCGAGAAATACCCAAATTCACACAAACAAATGTTAGCAGGTTTTCACAAATACGTTCGCCTAGAGTCACGGCACCCATTCGCAGCGATCTGCACTTTGCCCTTTTCCTTTAGTTCCCATGATGACGAACACCAAAACGCCAGTCGGACACACCCAAGAATGTAGAGGCTGCCTAGTAAAAATGCGAACCTCATCACCTCATCAAAACTTGAACGCATTCGAAGAAATCACACAACAGTGCTAACTTTTTAACGTTATAGCCTAAACAAAGACACACCGCGAACACACAAGGACTTTACCTGAGAGAAGAGCAACCAGCGAGGCGCAGATCTCACATCTCGACCCACGGTTCCGGGACGACTGGAGGCTCGGCAGGCAGGTTTCAACAGAGCTCTTACAGGGAAAAGCACACGGAGGGGGGCGCGCCGCATGCTCGCACAGTAGCTCGGGGCCCTGCGTGTGCACGAGCTTGAGCGCAGACCCCCGGCCACTCAGGAAGTCCAGTAGTAAACAGCCGCCACATAAACCGCATTGATGGACAATTCTTGTAGTTCTTTATTAAGTTTTTGGAAGGACCTCTTCATTATCAGAAAAAATGACCTGACATTAGAAGGGTTAACGCTGTTGTGAATCGTAGTTGTGACATGAACTGACGGTAAAACTAGTTTACAATAAGACCAGAGAAAAACATTCTAAACTAATACCCAACAGGAACCTGAGAAGCAGAATAATCAGGCACCCATGAAATAAACTGTCAGCGTGCCAGTGACGTGCACATGACATAACTGTACCTTTTTGTGGCCACATGCTCAAAAGGAGAGATCAGCACTTTATGGGTAAGGATTTGTTTCGGATCCCAGCAGTACAATGTATAATGATATACAGTACTACTATATGTAGCATTTTTATAACAATACAAGCTGTCTTTAAAAAGGGTTGGAGGTTGATTTGTTTTCAATCCTATTCTTGTAAAATTGATCTGTTTGTATGGAATGTTTTGTGATTTCAATAAAATCAATAATATTTAAAGACTAGACCCTGCATATATTTCAAGTTAAAAATTGCTTCCTACAGTATATTTATATAAGTTTTGCAATATGGATGTGTATTTCACTGTTTCCTCCCTCTATCCAGATATATTCAAAAGTCTACATGATTAAATAAGGTGATTAAGGAATAATTCCTAATTAAATAAGTTAACTGTCAAAACCAGTTATAAATGATAGATGCAAACTGGGTTTTAAGAGTTTACAAAGAAAGGCTATGCACATAATACTTACAATCCATTTGATTAGTATCACCATTTTAAGCACCACAAATGGTCACCCAAATGGTTGCCCAGTTCATTCAGCTACTGAAACAATTATCCTACTATGCAGAAAGCTGAAAAGTTATTAGGTATGTATTAAGTTCTGTCAGTAACAAAAAAATAATAATAACACCCTATGCTGTTGTCAGCTTTTGGAATTTATATTAAAATGATTTGATAGACTGTAATGAATTAATCTTTTGTAATAGTGGTATCTATCATGACAAAATCAGATGATCAAAGAACAGCACTTGGCTGGATGTAACTGAACTGACGTTGGAAAAACTTTGCTCGGCAGCTGCTATTGATAAAGGTAGTGACATAAATTTTCAGTGATTTGAAACAGTGTTAAATTAGCAAACTCTTTAAATACGCCCATCAGTGCGTGGACACTATTCTTTGGGAACATGTATGCAGAATGAAACAGTCTCAGCTCTGTTAGTAGACCTGTCCCAACAGAGCTGAAATGACATTACTAAAATAAATGTGCCTCTTTTTCTGTCAGAGTGAACAGATATGTAGACACTTTGTCACAGATGCCTACATTTTTAAGATGCTTTGCTTGGTTGCAATACACTTGATAAACCTATGAAAATGTTATGCACTGTCAAAAATAGCTATTTTATAAATCTTTAATAACTTTCTAAAATGGAGATTGCCTGATAACTAATAAGATGACTGGAAAAGTTGATATTACCAGCAAAGTGAATATTTGCAGTTTCTATACAGACAACATTGCTGCCTTGTAGATCACAACATAATACAAACACAACCAGAACAAAACTATCCATTACATATTTTTGGTGGAATCAGTAACAGTAATTATTATACATCATATTTTCCTTCCATATGGGACTTTAAAAAGTAGCATACCTAGTTTTACCAAAGCATGGTGGTTACTGCTGCTTTTTCTCTACTCCTTACAGCAAAAAGGAGGTGTACACGTGTGATCTGAAGCTACCAATTAGGTCCTAAAAGGAGAAAAGGGTATTTCAGGCAAAGGGAAAGGTGTAGGGGCTTAAGCTATCACAAGACTTTTGAGATATGCAATGACACGGTGGAGAGTTGCTTCTTTTCAAGATGATTAGGTTAGTTGAGGTAGTTTGGATGGCATGAAGCTTTGTGGTTAGGATGGCTCCCCAGCACAATAGAAGGTATATCAGGCATAGTGCCACTAAGACAAGACCCAGGGGCTGAATCAAAACCATGGTCTGCTAGAACTCGAGAGTTTTCCAAAAATACCTAGAGACTATTTCTAGGACCAGGATTGTGTGGTCTGTACATCTCAGCCTGATGCCATCTGTATGTAATAATAATAATAACAACTCTTTACATTTATATAGCACTTTTCTCGCTACTCAAAGCACTCAGCAATTACAGGTTAAGGGCCTTGCTCAAGGGCCCAACAGAGCACAGTCCTTATTGGCATTTACAGGATTCGAACCGACAACCTTCTGATTGCCAGTGCAATGTATGTATGTATGTATGTATGTAATGTTCAAATAGGGACAAAAGGGTATGTTTTGTTACCATTGGATAATTTCCAAATTATAAGAACTTAAAAAATAAAAAATGTCAGTGAGAACATATCAGAGTAGCTTATTGTTTATTTCCCATTCAAGTAGCAAATGGTTACACTTTTCCTATCATGGGAGGCAATTACCAGTAATGTTGTACAGATCTGAACTCCAAATTAGGAACAAAAACGCACTGCATGCACCACCAACAACCAGATACTATATGTTGATATCCAACATACGGTACTGTATTTTGTTAGGCTCACATTCCACTCATTCTTAGGGCTTTGCTGGGCCTGGCATCCTGGCTGAAAGAGTGCAGCACGTGCTGCCAAGTAGGGACTCATGTGCCAATATAGGAGGATAGACAGGCATGTCTATGGCAAAACAGTGAAGTATGCAGAATTGGGTTACATAAATGCATACAATACACAAGACTAAGTTGATCTAAATAATGATTTTCAGATCTAATATCTAGCTAAAAAAATTGGATTGGTCAAATGTAGTGTATGCTGGCTATAATCTTGATCAGCTAGGTGCACTCAATCTTAGGCATTCTCCTATAGCTTGTGTAGTCTATTCAAGTGTAAGATGCTACTGCTTATATAGGTGGTCTCCGCTGCAAAAAGCAAGTAAACCTGTAATAAAACGCGAAGTGACCTGGAGTTACTGTGACACATGCAGTACCTGTTAAATTTAGTCCTGCAATAAAGGTCATTTTGGTTTTGCAATTGCTCCTTTGTGAACCACAGGAGCCCTTTCTCCAAAGAAGCAGATGCACACAACTTGATAATCTCTTTAAAACAACAGAAAAGATACTTTTCACATCTCATCACACATCACTGTATGCTTTGCTCTGTGCTCCTGTTAATACTAATTGACATGTCACACTTTAAGACAGATGTGTTCTTATCAGCTGCCCCATGCAAGATTATCATATATTCTAGCCTTCTACAGTATAGCAGACAACATTCAATCCATGGAGGTTATTAGGTTAGACCATTAGAAATGTCTACATTAATAATATGTACATAACTTTTTAACTACTACTCAGTGCCGATCCTAGGATATTTTGCTCCCAAGGCCAAGCTTAGTTGTGTGCCAACCGACTGTTTAGTAGTTTACCTGTTCAGCTGGGATTCTCCCCCACTTATGATCTGCACCCTAGGTGAATGCCTAATTCGCCTTAATAGTGGCGCTGGCCCTGCTGCTACCATATACCTTAAATATAATCTTTCAGAAACACACTTCTTGTTTACACGAGCTACAAACTTGATGAAAAGTAACCTGCCCAATTTCTTTAATCTTCCATCAACATCTAATTGGATAGGGTGGAAGGAGGTCAAGTGATCAGATTTAGCTTTTTTTTTCCCCCTTAACGTAAATGTTTGCAAAACCATATTTCTGGCTGAACTGTGTTTAACTTACTATTTGTAATGTGTTTTATCAAAGAATTAACACATAAGTAAGAAAAACTACATTGATAAATAAAATGAACATTTTATGTCAGTATTAAGCTATAATACTGTATCAGAACAGTTATATATTCAGCTGTGGAAGAAAGCTGGAAGACTTTAGACAATGCAATCTCATCTGCCAGTCTAAATTCACCTAAAAAGAAATCAACTGTTACCAGAAACTTTACAGTCTTGTCAGTTTAGAGCAACTCATTCTTTTCCGCACCACTCTCCTGCTGCTGTGTCTGCTGCAAACCTTATGTTACGTGGTCGTAGTACTGAAGTTACCAGTCAACCAAGCTCAGATATTGAAAGTAAAATTATAACATGAATGTACAGTATTTGAAATGCAAATTTACTATATCCACTGTTTCATACAAAAATTGCCTTCCTATATCTGAAATATACTGCTTAATACATTTGAAAGGTAATACCACTTCCGACCTTGCCAAAGTCCACCTATCAAGATTTCTTTTGGCAAACTCCAGTTTCAATAAAAATGAAATCAAGCATTGCCCTAATTACATTTCAGATTATTAACAATATGGATTCTACAGTATTGAAATTATGTCTCTGCTCTCCCAATATCTAAACAAAGACCACAATGATTTCAGTGTCCAACATTTAAGTAATATGTTTTTGATATTTATGGGATTCAGTAAAAGACAGTATTTTCTATGGCAGCTAACTAAAGAATCTTTCTGAAGTGTGTATTAGTTTCCATACATTAATTCCTCCCCCAGCCCACCTATAAGGTATGTGTTCTTGCACCAAGGTGTCATTTGCATGCATCGATGTGTAACAAAGGTCATTGTTGTGTTCAGAACACTAGTATACTGAGTAAACAAAGATGAATCACACCCATCAGCTTTTTTTGGGAAGCAGTTTTTAAGTTTGACTGTTAGAACAGAGTTAAGAAGAAAATTGTGAACCAATAATTTAATATAGGGATTAAACACTAATGCTGCATTATTTATTAACAAAGTTCAGAATTAGGTGTTCTCTAAAAAAAAAATAAAAGTGACCCAACACAAGCATTGTCAGGAAAACTGTCTGGGTGGAAACAAACAGGAGAAAGTGGAGAGTCCCATCCTAATAATACTGCTTGCATTTTCACACAGCCTTTCACTTTCCTGTTTATTTTGGAGACTTAAATCACTGTTGCAACATCATACATTAAAATGTAACAATGAAGCTCTTGGTCAATGTCTACAAAAAAGAAAAAAAAAGGAAAAAAAAAACACTTTTAGCACAATGATTTTCAGTCCTTTCCAAACCTTCTTTAGGCTACTATTATTAAATCACTTCTTGATTATCTCATTTTGCTTAGCAGACTTTTTCATAATTTTTGCACTGATCACTTTTTCTCATACTACTTTTCATCAGGAAAAAATACAAATAAATAATTGAATTACATTTGTAATCCATGTTTTGATGTTCGTAGAAATTTCAATAATCCCTAAATAATCTTTGATTCAAAGGAAAATTGTATAATTAATGAAAGTATATTCATGTGGATATTGAGTATACTGGATCATAGTCAAGCCTAAGCCAGATATAAAAAGAGTTAATTTGCTATGTTGTAACTGGTCCTGCTCCTAGTCTTTTACATGGTGCATGTTTCCTTTTCAAGTTTCAGTCTGTATTATGATATGATATAACAGTGATCAACATTGCAGTCTGACTCTTAGATGGGCTTTGCATACACTACTGATATTACCACTTTATTCATTCAATGATCATCCCCTCTGGCTTTAATATGAATACGATCCTGGTTGTTAGCAATCACAAGTTCCATTTTAAACCCAGAAGGTAATTTGGTTTCCAGTTTTTTAAATCATCTTTCATAAAGTTCATGCTACAACTATCATAACAATTAAGAGCTATATTTGAACAATTGTCTCATCTCAGCTTTGTTACCTTCCTGTGGTTAATGTTGTGAACGGAAAAAAAGCATTTTCTTATAGTGACATTGCTACACCACCATTTGTCGACATAAAGACCACTGCCTGTTCACCTGCCAGAAAACAGCATTTCAATATCTACCACCAGTGCACCATACTTAAGCCAAGTTTCATCAAAATACACAGCAGAACACTTAGGTATTCTCAGGTAAATCAGGAAAATAATTTTGGTTTATTCAGTTTATTCTACAGGAACTGTGTTACATATAATTATTGTAAGTAATGGTGAGTTAAATGCTCTCAGTCTTGCTTGTAGTATTCCACAATTTCCTCCATTATATTATTTTTAAGTTTTCATTTCATGTAGTGTTACTGCAGCTGACTTATATTAGTGAAAGCATACAGTCACGTCTATAAACCAAAAGTATTTGCCACACATGCATTTATTCACAAAAGGAAGGATATATTTATTATAGCAAATTCCTTAAGTGATAAAGCTCAAGAGAAGAGATATACAAATAATATTAAGCATTATTTCCTATTACTGTAGACAACACAACTGATTTATAATAATGACAAAGTTTACCAAGAAAAACCTGAGTGCACAGAAAAGTATGTTACAATTATTACATTTTAGTAAACTTTCAGGAAGAGTCATGACTTTTGGGGAATACATCTCAAAGGACAGTCAGGAAAATGTGTTAAAATTAATGTACTTTTACTTCCAAGTTTTACCATCCTCTTAAATAAAATACAACTAAACAGTAAATTATGTTTCTGTAATATATTAATAGTTCAGGTACAGTTTATTAATTCAGAGAATAAAATAGCCGCTATTTTAACTGTCTTCTCTAATTGTAAAACCAGATTTAAGTAGATCAGAATAGTCAGTCCCTTTAAAGACATATGCAACTGCACTTCATTTTGAAACAGAATTAAAATTTCACACAGAAAACACAATATACATTAACCACAAAATGTTTCAACATCATGTATTACATTGCTGAAATGAATTAATATATAAAAGGAAAAATTGGAAAGTAAGTCTTTTTTGATATTCTCTAGAATTTGATTTTTATTTTTAGAACAGCAGATGGTGCTGATGTCCAGACACTCCTCTAGCTGTCCAATCTTAAGTCTGTGTCAGTTTACTGAAGGATGGCAGGATGAAGTTTGTTTTCCTTTCAAAATGCAGTATTACAATATCATACATCATAAAAAGAATCATAAGCAGTGCAATTTTTCAACCTTCAGCACAATGATTTTCAGCCTTTTTAAACCTGCTCTACACTACTTCCTGGTTAGTTAATTTTGTTTAGTGAAAGTTAATCATTTTTTGTAAAGTTGGTTAGTTTACTTTGTTTAGTAAATACATTCATCATTTTTTGTAAAGTTCACTTTTTCTTTTCCTAATTTTCATGAGAAAATGTACATTCCCCAAATTAATAACTGAATTATATTTGTTATTCATGTTTTGTTATTTGTAGAAATCTTAATGATGTACTACTCCTACAGTAGTTGATAGACTCAGAGAAAGTCTTATATTAATGCAAAGTATAAATGTCTTCAAGCAGTGTATATGTAGCTACAGTATGGTCTCAGACCAGTGTAAGCAAGAGAAATTGGTTTAATTTTGCTATGTTGTAACTGTACATTAAATTGTTCTAAATATTCTCTGTGCACACAGGAGTGCAATTTCTTTAGCATAGGAGATGGTGCCAATATTCAGACACTGCTCTGGCTGGACAATTTCAGTATATAATAGTTTAACAAAAAACAAAAAAGAAAAGTACAATGACCATGCAATGTAATTCACTTACATTATGTATATATAATTTAAATATTAAATCTAAAGGCGGTGTTTACTGTACTTCGTACCATCATAAATGGTCAACACATTTCCTGCATTTTCATGTAAGAAACTGTATTCTACAATTCCACAAGCAGTTCCATCAATGCTGCCTAAAGTTCAAAAACAAACTCATGCAAACTGAAAACAGATGTATACAATTCAGAAGAAAGAACAGGATCATTTAGCTTACACCAATTAGCATTTTAAAATCACTTCAATTTTTTGGCCCTTGCCTCCTGACTCGCCAGTACAAAAAAAAAACACTCATCTTGATGTCTAGGTTTGCAAGATGTTAAGCTTTTTGGGAATCCTCCATATTTTTGGCCCGCTAAACCCAAAAAAAAAAACTTTTTGGCCATTTTCGGACTATATTTTGTGCAGGAAATTAAGCCTTTATGATAAAGAATAAACCAATAGGTGTCTTCAGAAAAAATGATCAGAAGGGCTAGAAGCTGGACATGCAATATTAACAAACCCCAGGGGTTCACCTTCTAAACTTTAGAATCTAAAGGAATACAAGGGAGTCAAAGTTACTACTTTTCATAAAACTTAGAAAAAATGGGGCTCAGTAATATAGGCATGTGGATGTCATTTTATAATATTAGATTGTTAATCACGAATATAATATTTTTGATATTTTCTTGTCCGGTGGTGTGAGAACCTCTAAGAGCCAATCCAATAAGGTTAAAAATGACAAATTTCAAATATAAGTATGTGGGGTGTTGTTTTAGACTATTTCAAAATCCGTGATTACGAATATGGTGTTACTTTTGCACGTAAATTAAACCAATTTACTAAGAGAACTAGAGAGACCAAACTCTTCCCATTAAGCCACCGCCAATACAATTTCTACACTACTACACATCTGCCTGCAACAATACAAAATTTTAGTCCATACCTGGATAACTTCATTCCTGAGGTTGACGGTCTTCAACCAGTCACTAAGCCGAGGATAGCTGTTTAAGGCTACAGGACGCTCATTTAAAGGCACTTTGCTTTTGCATTGCAGCTGTTTGCTGATGTACGTCAACAACTTGGCCTATTTTGAGAAAGAGAAAATAACATACATTAGTCATTTTATAGCTTAAAAGTCTAGAAAGCAAATTAAAATCTGAAAATAGTGATATTGGATGATGATCCGAGTCAAGTTGAACTGCTGTGAAATTTTTAAAAGGTCCTATAGTGAGTATAAACTTCTTAATTTACACCAAGCTGGTACTTTAATATTACATAGGCACCCCCCAACACACACACCTGATAGAATGGATTAAACATCAAAAATATATATGTGTTTTAAAATTATAAGAATGATTGTCCAAAAACAGAAAACACCAAGATTTCAGCAGACTGAAATAGTGGGAGATTATGTCTTGCAAATAGCCGTAAACTGTAAAGGTCACTAATAAAGTCACCTTTGTTATCATGAAATTATCTCCAGATTAATCTTGTTTTATTTTAAACCTTTCCCACACTGGTCAATATATTTTCCAACAAAAGGTACATTTGACCAACATGCACAGATATTCTGGTATACTATATCACTACAAATCATACATTCAGTAGCTTTTTATTGCATTCCTTGGTAAAGGATGTCAATGACTTGATTTTACTATTTTTCAAAATAACTTCTTTATAATCTCCAAATCATTCAGTGTTTCTTAATTCATTAACATTCCCTATGGCTAAGAAAGGTTTTTTGATTTCTTTACAACAGACAAAAAAAAAAAAAAATCAGAAAAATGTATTTAGTTATCCTGAGTATTAATGAGTCTAAACTAATCTCAGCATCAGCATAGTCACCACAACTGAACCTAAACAGACAGATCTTTGGAGTAAAGTTAGGCTGAAGGAATGGAAGACAAATGAATGAGAAGCATTTTCCAAAATAGTAAAAATCATCTGAAAATGTTACTGTGCATTTTTCATAACTGTATAACAGAATGCGTGTTTAGCACAGACAAAAATACTGTGGCTTTATTGCCTTGCTTCTTGATGCTGAAGAAATTTAACTGCTGCTTTTCCTTTTCAAAAATGTGTAAACTGAAAGTGGTATATACCTCAGTAAACTAAGCCAACTGATCATAGCAAGGCTAATTGTTATCTTCCTGTAGCACCATTTTTGATCCAATTTAATTACTTCCTTTAATTTAAATTTTCCTTTTATTTAAGTTTTTATATTTTGCAGTCTAATCATTTTTGGATTTTTTTTTAGACTTTTTTATTTTAAAGTTCTCCATGAAAATCAAAACACATATAGCACATTTTTGCACAGATTCATTACTAGTATTTATTTCAATAGTTTTTTAAAGCAAAAGCTAGTTCACTATATATATTGTAGGCTACAGTTTAGCCTTTAACACTGTACAGTCAGTTTTATATTGACACAAGCACACCTCCAATTTCATTCCATCATTTGGCAGTTCCTTTAAATGGTGCAATACTTTTCTCAAACATAAGATTAAGACAAAAATGAAGATACGTCACATATAATATTGGGTATAATTGTAAAACACCTATTTGAGTGGAGTTTGCAAAATACCCCAGGACTTGTGGGTTTTCTTATTGTACTCTGTGTTTTCTGACATATCTTATGCTAATTGAGAACTGGCTCAGTAAAAGCAAATGTGGGCTTCTGAAGGAGTATGCCCCGTTCATTAGACATACAATAATCTTTGGCACCTTGTCTTAGCATTGCTCCTACCTTACACATATTGCTGGCAGGATACATCAGGATGAATAGAGAGCTAATATTAAAATGGTCATTACCTTTTTCCACTTGTTCTCTTAACAAAGCAACATTATGTACAGTTTTTTGCTTAAGTAAAATGCATACACACACACACACACACACAGATAGATAGGATTTATTAAGTACTGTACATACAGTATACAGCATTTAAGTACAGTAGAAAACATAACATTGCATTGTTAAAATCATTATTTTATGACAGTGTTCAGGTTCTCACGGTTATACAGATAATCACGCTGTTTAAAACAACATAAAATAAAAATATAGCTACCTTTATATTATTTATGGCCCATGCACCATGTATAAATTTACACCCACAGTAAACTAGACATGATTAAACACAGATGCTGCTCTATTCTCAAAATTGCATTGGTCATCAATATTTACTAACCAGTTTTTATTTTGTCATTACTTGAGTAACAAGTAGTAACAAATAAGTAATATTCTGATTTCAGTCCCATGTAACCCAACCCTTTTATGAAAGTAACAAGCTTCTGTCTTAGTTTAGATGAGACAATGGTAATCTTTTTTTATTAAAAATAATAAAAAGAACCGCAAGGGGATTCACAAACTATGAATGTGCAAATCCTATTTTGTGAATGTTGCAAGATGCTTATAATTACATACCCATGTTTGTCTAGGACATGTCCTAAGTGTAGACTCCTCGGGCAAAATGGCAATATTACACTTTGATCAATTAATCTAAGAAATTTGTTCCATATGAGTAAAAGATGAGTTTGTATACAAGCTTACAGACTGTGTCTCTGAGAAGCACAGTTAAATAACCATACCAATTAAATGTCATAACACCTAGGCCTGCCCAAGCATCTAGCTGAAAGAGTTTAAAAAGAGTCATACAATGCAACCAGACTTGCTTCATGCTTCACAGACTGTGGTCAGGCTACCTGCCTCAAGTTTGATTTTCTTTCACATTGGTATGAGAGTTACCACAACTTACTAAAAAAACGTGGAAACCATCATGATCAGCAGTTACCATTTGTCTCCTAATTTCTTTTTCTTCTAGTTATCATGCAGCAGAGGTTGTCAACATTGCTGTTTTTTCCCCAAGTTGTCCTTCTTGGCTTTGAATTGGGACATCAGAGTTGTGCAAGACTGTCAGACCAAAAAATAGACTGTAATTTTAATCTGCCCAAAGCCTGCAAAGTAAATTGCACTCTAATTTATTGTGGAATGCATAGGACTGTTCGGTCAGTTAGCCTAGCTATGTCAGGTAGACTGATTTCTCTTCCTCCTAAGGAAGGAAAACCCCTAACATGAGCCCCTGACAGCTATTTTCTCCAGGACCTTTTTTAACTGAAGTTTTGTTTTTATTGACTGTCCTCTGTGTATTGTTAGTACTTTACTGTTATGTGCTGGCTACTATAACATTTAAAAGAAGATAACACTATTATAACATCTAAATCCAATAAGGTAGCCAACAAATAACGATGCAAGGGAGAACCTCCTTATTTATTGGATTACAACATTATACAACCAAGTTATCCAGTATACATATACAGCAACCTAATACAAATAAACACATACCCACAGCGTTTCAATAAAATACCTTTCTCACAAAATAAATCATATTTACTTATCACTACTTCCAGCCTCAAATGCCTATTTTTGATACAGACTTTGTGTTTTTTTTATTTTTGTCTTTGTTGTTTTACAGTTTCTTTACCATACTATATTTTAATTGTGTACCCTAAGTTTATCAGTTGAAAGCAAACTATATAATATAAAAAAAAGATTAATTTTTAGTTCCTTTTCAGATGTTAGGGTTTTCTGTTCTTTCCAAACATACTTGTCAACATGTTTAGCTGCTAATAATCATGCTGCATTTCTATTGTGCACTGTTCCACGTAACAGACTCGGAAGGGAAAACAGCACTATGCTAAGAGCTACCCAAATTCCTCAAGTAAGTATAATAGGTCACTTAAATGACACTACATTCTATCATCAGTCAACTGCTTCACTGTGAAAAATAGTCCCTGGTGGTGGCCTTCAGTAGAGAGCAACAGTATACAAAATACAGCCTTTGTGCTAAATGCAGGCAAAATCCCCACAATCAATGAATAAATCAATCAGCCGCTCACAGAAAGAATGACAGATGGAGTTAAAGCTTACTGTTGTTTTAGAACATGTGTGATGTAATCCAGTATTAGCATAATGCAATGATCACCAAATGCTAGACAAACACCACAGTCCAACAGCTTTCAAAGCAACTAGTACACACCGATCACAACAGACAGCTTTAAAGAAAAGCAGTGTGCAAAAGGATCATGGCTCACAAACCAAAACAAAGATTACAACAGGCTCCCAGCATCTATGATCTGTTTTCCACTCACCAATATCAGGCAACCTTTGAAACTGTCATTTCATATTAAACTTTGCAATGGTCATTGGAGTTACAGAATATGATCATTGTTATACTGTATATGAATTCTGCTCTTAGAAACTGGATAAAAAACACATTTACAAGAAGCACAAAAACAGAAGCATCTGCATTCTAGGATATGAAGACATAAGCAGATATAATTCCTTATTGTTCTTGCCCACATCCTTATACGAATATACCTAGTATTTGTCCTTAATTTCGGCTTTACTTCTGTTCAATATCTTATACATTACACAGCATAATAAAAATTATTTATCATTAATCCCAACGGTGTAGAAACATAAAAAAATGAAGCAATTAATTATCTGCATTCTACATTATGACAGGTATTTACTTAGAAATGAGATAATCCTACAAGTTACACCAAATTATCTTTTAAAATATACTCAGACATCTCTTTTCTCTGACCAAAAGTATTTTCATTTTCAAAAATGCTAAAATATTAAATAAAAAAGAAAAACCACTCATATTGTAATCTTAATACATAATTCGCCTGCCTCCTCACTCACGTCTGTCCAAAGCCGAATGCACAGTTGCCTTCTGCGCAGCTGCCCGAAAAACCTTACGAGACCAACATCCAACCCCAACATCGCGGCAGGCGGCGGATTTACGGCCGCAAAAATTCAAAGAGAAAGGCGACTTCGATTAAAGCTCTAGAGGCCTGAAAGGCGATTTCAACTACAGCTCGAGGCCTAATTACGCATTCTGATTCAATTACGCATTCATTCAATACACCTATATCAGGTTTGTGGTGCTTATACTTATTACTATTCCATATTGTACTGGAACATTCATCATTCAATATTATACTATAGGCCTGGAAAATTCATCAACTAACAGTACAAGCCTGTACAGTAATGAGTAAAGCGGACTACAACCATTACAAAACAACTTCTTTGTTACTTATCATTTGTTCTTCATACACTGCTGACACAAACTCGTGCCCGTTTCATCTTACGTTGTCGAAACGGGCTCTTTGTCTAGTAATATAATAAAAATATACAATTTTAATAAAAAATATAACATTTTACATTATACTTCAAAAAATGATGTAATTAATTGTCTAATTCTACTAAAAATTATTCTTTCATTATAAAATCCTCTGAATCTCAGGGTGATAATCCTGGCAGCATCAAATGCCATACAGGAAGTAACCTGGATTTAGTACCTGGCCATCGCCTTAAAATAAATGCAAAACATAATTATGTTTTCCTTTGTTATATACGTTTCTTTTCAACACTCCTTTGTTAATAAAATTCATTTATAAAATTGATTCAAAATATAACATCCTATGTAGCTCTTATAGCCATTGTTATTTAGGATGGTTATAAACATACTGCCAGAATGGTTTTGGGGCAAAATAACTCTAAATTGGTTTAAGCAGGTTAAAATATTTTTTGGCAAGATGGATTATGAATGTGAGCAACATTCAACTTGTAGGAACAGAAAGAAGATTGTGATTCTTTTCACTCTTCTGCTACTCTGTGTAGTGACATCTGTGATAATGTAATTTACCACCATGTCCTGAAAAACAACAATGGGCTCAGTATCTCTCCAAGTAGCTGTTCTTGGGAACACATTTAAACACTGCTATCTTTATAAACACAAATGACCACACATTGCCAACAAATGTTTTTTTTTTTTTTTTTTACAAAACTGTGCTGAAATGTATTTAGTCACTCAATGTTAATATCAGACTGTTGATTAATCTTGGCATTGCCCATTTTGACAGCCTTTTTAGTGCCACACAAGGTCTGTTAAGATGACAGATTTAATAGGGATGTAGAAATCCAGCTGCACCTTCCCACCTGCATTGCAGAGTAAATGGCTGAATTGCAGCTCATACCAATATCAACCCCATACTTCATCTAATAACCAAGGTGTAAATCCAAGTTGAGAAGACACCTACACAGAGACTCGTTCAGACAAAAAGGTTGACAAAAGGCTGTGTTTGGGAGGGATATGGCTGGTGTCAACCTTGAAAATTTGAGCACACTTATTCATGTTGTCACACTTGGGTCACAGAATTGCACAGAAACACAGGAGATTGTAGAGACAGGAACTTTATTCAAACACTTCAAACAAACATGTCTCTTTCAGAAAAAAAAACGAGCTCAGTATGCAGTTAGTTCTCGTTTAAAAGAATAGGCAAACATCATAGGGGAGCACAACAGGAGCGGGACCTGCAACAGGAGCAAAGGATGTCTGGGGAAGAGAGAAACAAAGCAATCAGCCAAAAGGACAGGTGCTGATCAGGCTTTTAAGTATGCGTACCACCGTGCGAGAAACATATCACACGACAGAGCAGCCGCAAGAGAGCCCAGCAAGTAAGGGAGCAATGTGAAGGTAGTCTATCAGCGTTCTTAAGAGGGTTTTTTTCAGGGGCGTCCGTGTCTTCTAGGGGTGCGTTCAGCCCCCCTGCTCACAATGTATATGATATCAAGAAGCAGGGTCACTTGAGATTGGAGCATGTTGACATTAATATATGAAATCAAAGAGCCCTTCCAGCCCTGATCCTCTCCTTTTTTTTTGTCTGTAGAACACTTTCTTTTCTCACTCTTTCCAGCTTATTGCCATTGCCATTGCCACTGTTCAACTGCCAGTCTTCTTTTGCATACATGGCAAGATTTCTCACTTCTCAGTGCTGTGCCAAGAAAAGGACACAGTGCATTACAATTTCCCTCTCGCTAAACATTATTAATCTCTTTTTTAACATTCCAAATTTCAATTAAATCTGTCAAGGTATGTTTGAAATTTTGGGGTATTTAGTCTCTCTGTTCGTGGAGGAGAGTTTAAATACTAAATACTGATATAGCAATGTTTCTTTTCTTAGTGGATACCTACTGGCCTAGATGTACCATTCTGGCAAATTTAACTAAATGGGAAATAGTGTTGTTGTTGATGGGTGAGTCAGTCTATATATTATATATATATATATATATATATATATATATATATATATATATATATATATACATACACACACACACACACATACAGTCATATGAAAAAGTTTGGGAACCCCTGTTAATTTTTTGTTTATCATTGGCTGAGCCTTCAAAGTACCAACCCCCTTTTAATATATGACATGTCTTATGGAAACAGTAATATTTCAGCAGTGACATTAAGTTTATTGGATTAACAGAAAATATGCAATATGAATCATAACAAAATTAGACAGGTGCATAAATTTGGGCACCCAAACAGAGATATTACATCAATACTTAGTTGAGCCTCCCTTTGCAAATATAACAGCCTCTAGACACGTCCTATAGCCTTTGATGAGCGTCTGGATTCTGGATGGAGGTATTTTTGACCATTCTTCCATACAAAATCTCTCCAGTTCAGTTAAATTTGATGGCTGCCGAGCATAGACAGCCTGCTTCATATTATCCCATAAATTTTCAAAGATATTCAAGCCAGGGGACTGTGACGGCCATTCCAGAACATTGTACTTCTCCCTCTGCATGAATGCCTTTGTAGATTTCGAACTGTGTTTTCGGTCTTTGTCTTGTTGGAATATCCAAACCCTGCATAACTTCAACTTGGAAACCTTTGGAGGTTTCATTTTTTCGACATGCTCACCTCACTTGTGTATTAGCAGCGGGAGAAAAAGTAAAAGGGATACCGTTTTGCCAATGTTAGCGGTTAAGCAACTTTGTCTTGTGAGGTTTCGTTTTGCTGACCCGCTTGTGTTATTAGCGGCTAGGCGAGTTTTTTTTATCCTTGGAGGTGGAGCCATTACCTCAACTCCACCTTTCAATTCCGGGCCGGAGAGACACACACACTTCCGCGCGTAGACATTTATATATAAGATATATATAATCTATATACAGTATACAGTGGAACCTCGGTTCACGACCATAATTCGTTCCAAAACTCTGGTCGTAAACCAAAGCAATTTCTCCCATAGGATTGTATGTAAATACAATTAATTCGTTCCAGACTGTACAAACTGTATGTATATATATATATATATATATATATATATATATATATTTTAGTTTTTAAGCACAAATATAGTTAATTATACCACAGAATGCACAGCGTAATGGTAAACTAAATGTAAAAACATTGAATAACACTGAGAAAACCTTGAACAACAGAGAAAACTAACACTGCCATAGTTCTCCCTATAGTGCTAGGAACCACTCGCTAAAAACACTTTTTTTAATGAGTTTTAAGCACAGGGGAAAAAATTAACATTTGAAAAATCTGTAGTTTAATAAACCACCAAGAAAAGTAACATTGCAACAATGCAGGCTATGAACCAATCACTGTAAATAGAACTGAACAAGCCTTCTCTACCTTATGCGTCCCTCGCCTGTGTGTGTGTGTGTGTGTGTGTGTGTGTCTCTCTCTTTTGCGATCCTGGAGTGCCTGTGTGTGTGTCTCTCTAGCGCTCCTCTGTGTGTGCGTGCCTCTCTCTCCCGCGCCTGTGTGCGTGTGTCTCTCTGTCTCTCGCGCTGCCTCTCTCTCATGCTGCCTCTGTGTGTGTGTGTGTGTGTGTGTGTGTGTGTGTGTGTGTGTGTGTGTGTGTGTGTGTGTGTGTGTGTGTGTGTGTGCCGCGCTCTCTCGCTCTCTCTCTTGCTCGCTGCACAGGAAATGCAAAGGGAGAGACTGAACATGTACAAACCGAAAGGGAACCTGGCTTGTTCGTATACCGAGTGTGTTGTCGTGAACTGAGGCAAAAGTTTGGCAAACTTTTTGGTCGTAAACCGAGTTGTACGTGTACCGAGACGTTCGTGAACCGAGGTTCCACTGTATGTATATATATATATATATATATATATATATATATATATATATATATATATATATATAAGATTAAGAACAGCTTGAGTAATGGGACTGATCATGTAAATGTAAATTAAAGTAGTATGGTAGAATACTTTAAGAGTACTCTTTTGAGTTATTTTTGTCAAGCTGTTACTGCACCCATGTTAAGCTCTTATTTGTTTTGAGGATTTCCTGGCTAAAGTCTCTTGTTCAGCAAGTGAAATGGAGAACCAGTTATATTTAAATCAGGCCAACAACTAGCCATTTCTAGCCTTTCCACTTTTCTCCTCCAATATTTCATATTTCATGCCACTGTCTCCCTAATGAAATTCCTGGAGGTGTTTTGATTAGCTGAATTAATGATTCTGTCATTCTTCACTAACAAGTATTGATTTAATTAGCAACACTGTTAATAAGCACATGTGAGTCAGTTCTAGAAGTGATCTTGCATGCTCAAGACATGACATTCTTTCCTCTGTGTTCATGACATAGTACTTTCTAGGTCATTATTCATTGCCTCCTTTCTCCTTTGCACTTTGCTATGAATAATCGATTTTTGTCTCTTGTCCATAACATGGTCATAACATGGCCATGGCCATAACATTTACAATTTTTTGTATTCTATTTTCATTGCTAACAAAATGTTTGCATATAGAGTTCTGGCTTTCACAAATTTGCTGTTGAGGTCTCTTTAATGAACAGATTCAGAGCCAACCGTTTCATTTTTTTTTATATATTTGTTTTAATCTTAAATGATTTTATTGACTTCAAATTTTCATTACACTCCATAAATTAAAAATCAAAACTGATAAGATTATCCCCTTCCCTATCCATTTAGAGAGCTGAGAAAGAGTTCAATTCAAAGTGATCACAAAGAGATAATGAAATATCCAAAATCTTCACAAAGGACAAACTCTTATGAAGAGCTGATTGTGATACTTTTACTCGTACCCTCTGCAAGGTGACAGCAGATTTTTATTTTGTAAGGCTCTAAACACTATAGTGTTTTTTTTTAGATTTTTAGTCCACACCTAAAATAACTTTTATGTTATCATCTCAGTGATTTTCTTTAGCCAGCCAATTTGATGCCAGTTGCAAAATATGGATCACTGAACACTTTCTTTACAAAGCATTATAAATAACTCATTTTGCTGTATTTACCATATAAGCTGTAGTTCTGACTGAATAATTTTTTCAGTCAGTATGCAACCTGATAATTTTTAGTTACTACTCAACATATTGCTTTGCTCAAGAAGATGTATTGCACAATATTCTTTGTTCTTGGGTGAACCTACCTACAAGTGAGGAATGGTATTGAGATGATGGAGATTATAATCAATTATGATGTTTTTTTCAGGCAGTCATAGTGGATGAGTTAGATTCTGTAGCCCTATGAATAAAAATTCTTGTATGTTGTTTCTCTTTTGCCAGATAATCTACCTGGTTCCATGTAATGTTGTTTCTGCCAGACAGGAATTATATGAGATAGTATGGAAACATTAATATTCTTTGATTTTGGGTGACAGCTTGCACATGGACAGTGGCAGGGTGGAGCAGCAAGTAAAGCTGCTACCTCTTCAGATTTAGCCTCCTGGCTTCCTAGATGTCTGTGTGGAGTTTAAATGTTCTCAGAGTATGTGCGTGGGTTTTTTTCTAGGATGCTCTGTACATGTTAGGTTAACTAGTCAGTTCCAAATTTGCAGATTGTGCATGACTTGGGCCTACAATTCCTTGTACCATATGTGGTCATAGTATATGCAGCCCTCCATTATCCTGAAATGGATTAATCAGGTTTGAAAATGTTATGTTATTTACAAATGGACCTTTTTTTGGAAAGAGTATTTATGAAAACTTGGTGGGTTTTTTGAACATTCTATTTATTACTAGCTGACCCGCGGCATAGTATACGGCGCATAATTATTTATTGATGGGTGAACACTTCCTGAAAGACACAGTTGTCCAAATGGGGTGGGTTTGAGGATATGACTGTGAGTGAATGAAAAGATGGAACTCTGGAGAGAGCAACAAACAATTGTCCGTGACTGAAAACTGGTTTTGGCAGATACAGGCATAGCTTTTTGAAAGTTTGGCCCTGTGCCTTATTAATTGTCATTGCAAAGGCTAATCTAACAGGAAATTGTCTGCGTGTAAAAGTAAAAGGCAAATTTGAATCTCATGGGGTCAGGGAAATCTGGGGAATAAGGACAGTTTGTGAGGTAGCAGCTGCGATAGTTTTACACTCCAGTACATTGCGGTGAATGCGGGTAACAGTCATTCTAGAGCCATTACAGAGACTTCTTGCTGGCATGAGGTTTCTGAGAAGCATGACGACTGAACCAATTTTAATTTTGAGTTTATGCGGAGGCATGCCAGTGGGAGTAAGACTGCTAAGAAATTCTTAGGGGAATGAAGGCCGTTCTCAGTTGTGAATGGTGATAGTAGCTGGAAGTATTTGGGACATCGCCACAATTTCTGCCTCGCCACCATAAACTCTGAAAGTATTCGTGTAGTCGGCGTATTGTTGAGCAGACTGTATGACTATGCTTCCGTGACTAAGAACAACGGACAGCACGTCGCCGAAGTTATCGCAATGTTGGCAAACAAAGGTTACAGTTATGTTGCGAAGTTCAAGAGCAACAGTTTCGTTGATGACATTTTTCCAGAAATATCCGACTGATAGAAAGAAACAGTTACCTGATGCAGGAATTTGTATAACCTTGAAAGAAGAGTCGTTTCCATGAAATACATGTGAAGCGGTGGCCATGTTAGGAAAATGAACAGTCAACGTGGCTCAGAGGTGCATGTGGACTGTAGCACAGAGCAAAGCAACTCAGGATGTGTTTGGTGAGGAGTTGGGGGAGGGCACATGAGCAGGCAGTGTGCATGCCTCGAGAGCGACAGTGGACGCGGGAGGAGGGTTAGAGTTGGTGGGCGGGGCTCTGTTGTGCGTACCCCATGCGCACTGCCTGCTCATGCCTCAAGAGCGAGGGTAGACGCAGGAGGAGGGTTAGAGTTGGTGGGCGGATGTGTTTGGTGAAGAGTTGGGGGTGGGCACATAAGCAGGCAGTGCGCATGCCTCGAGAGCGAGGGTGGACGCGGGAGGAGGGTTAGAGTTGGCGGGCAGGGCTCTGTCGTGCGTGCGTGCATACCCCATGGTCGGGTGACTTGGTCTTTTATACATATAGATTCTGTAAGTCTTTTTTATATAACAGCTTTTCTCACATTTTGTTCCTGGGTGCATTTACTGATATCAGACTAAATGTGTGGTCTAATTTTTTTTTTTTTTTTTAATCACAGCAATGAAAACTGATGATCAACTTGCCCTACTTGTTAATGCAGCAAAAATAACAATTTGGATTTTACTATCTAAATGTGAATGCTTTGTAGTAAATCCCTTTGAAAGCAGAAGTCAAGTTGGGGAGCATGCACTGGTACAGTGCATTGCTGCACCCACCACACGACGAAACACCTCGGGATACCGATTGGCAACCCCCTAGGTAGACATGCACATGTTTGAAAGCACGTTTGATAAATATGTAAATTGCTTTGCTGATTTAAAAAAAAACATTTTAAATACTTAAAAATATCAGTGAAAACCACATACAAAATACATTGATACCTACTTTTAATCTAATTCAGATTAAGGTTGTCTTTCCTGAACACTTATTGTTCCAATTAATTATTTTTAACATTACTAGGGAGCTCCGCCCCCTGCTCGCTTCGCTTGCCCACCCCCAGGTTTGGTTTACCGGATATACAATTTAAAGAGATTGTTATTTTCATGGGAATTGTTACATATGCATTATTTTCACTTTTACTTTAAAACTTTTGTAAAAACAATACTCGTCCTTTATTTCCAGCCCCGGGCATGGTTAAATCTCTTTCTCGCAGGACATATAACACTGCTCACGTTGTGAAGGGGGGGCTGAATGCACGCTAAGGAGTTGCAGTCGGATCACCTGCTGGCTTGTTGCTGCTGGCAAGCTGCCTTTTCTGCTTGTACAGCCTGTACAGCAGCTGTCCTTTTGCCACTTTGCGTCTCTGCCGCTTGCGTTGTGAAGTGAGTTTATGGGGGTGGGAGGGGTTGGTGGCTGAACGCACGCTAAGGAAAAGCGGTTGGATCATCTGCTGGCTTCCTGCTGCTGCTGGCAAGCTGCGTGTTTTGCTTGTCGCTTGTCATTGTTTTAAGAGCTGGGAGCACATGATGTCTGTCTGCCAAAAGCATTCCAACAACTGCTTGGTTAGATGTCCGTGAACTTGTTTTAAATGTTGTCTTACGGGACGTCAAACTGCAATCTCTTGGCACCAAGTCTCATGGTCTTTAAAGTGTCTTCTTTGAAGATCACGTCTCGTCTCCCTGCTCTCCCTTCCAGAATTCACACATTTGGCAGAATATATTTTGGCTTCAGAATATTAATAAAAGTACTTCATCTCACTATAATAAAATAGTTTGGAAGTTAAAGGCAATCACTTTTGCTAGCTCCCTATTTATAGTTTTTCCATCAAGCTGGGTCCAATGAATCTGGAAACAAACTGTCTCAGTGAGGTGTAGATTTTAGGTTGCGTTGTGGGTAGTTGTTATAGCAGTAGTAGGAAAGATAGTAGTAATAGCAGTAATAACCACAGACAATGCTGTCATCACTACCAGTTTCATTCGTCACTAGTGCCTATCCCTGGGACAGCCATACAACAGGCTTCCTGAGTCAATGAAGATTGTGGTTGAAGCTGAGCCTGTTTAAAAGGAAATACAAGCACTCTATGCAATGCCTAAAGCAACCGTATTATTCTTGAGAATTAAAACAGGTCCAAAAACATTATGTCCAATACAAAATCATTTATCCTATTATTAAATACTAGCAAAATACCCGCGCTTCGCAGCGGAGAAGTAGTGTGTTAAAGAGGTTATGAAAAAGTAAAGGAAACATTTTAAAAATAACGTAACATGATTGTCAATGTAATTGTGTTGTCATTGTTATGAGTGTTGCTGTCATATATATATATACATATACACATATACACACATATACAGATATATTATATATACATATACACATATATTTTTTATATATATATTTTATATATATATATATATTTTATATATATATATATATATTTTATATATATATATATATATATATATATATATATATATATACACATACATACATACATATACACACATAGATGCACTTACAATAACATAGAAATCAATATAAACAACATTAACATCATTATCATATGAGAATATGAAGTAATATATAAGAAGCACATTTCATATAAATATAAATTATTAAACAGTAAAATCTTCTTGTATAATTTGCTACCATGGCTTTTCGTTGGTCTGTCCAGGATTTTAAATCACATGTAGCTTGCAAACCGTTTCACGTATTGACTTGAAATGTGGTACACATATAATACGTCACGTCTGCTATCCGCTTTATGGGTGATGAATGTATTACTCTTTTTATGTTTATTTTATTTTAGAATCAACTCCTATCTGCGCACACCAGGGCGGCCGTGGGCAGATGCGTATGGTGTATTCACTCCATGTTATCGTGCATTGCGCTGTCACTGGTATTTTGATAAAAGAATTTGAACAATATATAAGAAGCGTATAAATTATTAAACAGTAAAACATTAACATTTAAGAAGTAAAGTTACATTGAGTACTACTGCAGTGCCTTCGGGTATACCTCATTTTTTCTTTGCCCATTACATGCTTAAATGTATACATTTTTTGGTGTACCTACCCGAGAACACGCGACATATAACCGACCGTGGGAGAAGCATGGATTTTAAACACGCGTTGAGTTCATCTGCTGGTCTCCCTCGTGGAATAACTGGTAATGTTTGACTAAAATCTACAGCGAGTAAAACGACATTACCTCCTTTTTTTTTTTACGATCTCTGAGATCTTGCTTTTTTCGGTTCAAGGCTTCATAAGCTCTTTTATGTTCAATGTTGTACTTAATAAGTACTAATTATCCCAAACCATCATCTTTGAATGTTGCAAGACTTTCGCCTTGTATGTAGATCGGGGTAATTACATTCATTGCGTTCCTAGTCTGAATCACAATCTGATTGTATGGGTGGTTACCTGGCACTGTAGGGTTGCCACCCGTCCTTTAAAATACGGAATCGTGCCGCGTTTGAGAATGAAATTGCACGTCCCGTTTTGAATCAATACTGGACGGGATTTATCCCGTATTTTTTTTATCATTTTTTTTTTAAAGCAGCGTCTCATGCAAATCATCCCACACGCATTTTATGAAGATGCCTCCTTTCCTACTTTTGATTGGGTAATACTTGATGTCATCGTTAGTTTGATTGGTGTTTTTAACTGTCCAGTGAGGAGGGCGTGTCTTTTAAGTACAGTCTGCAAAGTGTTGGCACTGAGATGTTGCGTCAGCGCCATAGTTGAAGCCCCTAACGTTGCGGTCAGCAAGTCGGCTAACATCCGCCATGTGCCGTCTTTCAGTTGCGAGAAGCAGATCATAGAATGGTTGAAACTGTTGCCCCTAACGTTGCGCCATGGCGTGTGCTTCGTTTATACCTCGTGTCTTCTCATTAAACTTTTATCTCGCGAATATGTTATTGCAATCCGCAGCGGGAGCGTTTCTATTAACTTAATTTAAACTTACGTTTTACACCGTGCTTTGTTTCCCTTATGAACATGCTTGTATGCTTAACTCGCTCCGTTCTCAATTGTTTAATTAATTTTTTGCTCTTCGCTGTTTGCGGCTGTTCCTCCATTTCCCCCTACTTCGTTCTTTTATCTCGCGAATATGTTATTGCAATCCTTAACGGGAGCGTTTCAATAAACTGATTGAAAATAGTTTTGCATTTACCTTTTTAGTAAAAGGCGAGCTTTTAAGCCTGAGAAATCACCCCGTAAATGCACACGTTTAATTGGACGTGTTAATATGTATGGTTACACAGTATTAAAAGACAGTGAACAACGTCAGTTACCTTTCTTCCCGCGTTTGATAAAAGGTGAGCGTTTAAGCCTCAGAAATCACCCCGTAAATGCACACGTTTAATTGCACATGTGTTAATATGTATGCTCACACAGTATTAAAAGACAGTCAAAAATTAACGTCATTTACCTTCGTTCCCGCGTGTGACTCGTGCTGTAAATGTCTTCCTTGTTTTTAGTTCACGTGATTACGTAGGAGGCGTGATGACGCGATACGTGACTCCGCCTCCTCCATTACAGTGTATGGACAAAAAATATGTTCCAGTTATGACCATTACGCTTTGAATTTCGAAATGAAACCTGCCTAACTTTTGTAAGTAAGCTGTAAGGAATGAGCCCGCCAAATTTCAGCCTTCCACCTACACGGGAAGTTGGAGAATTAGTGATGAGTCAGTCAGTGAGTGAGTCAGTCAGTCAGTCAGTCAGTGAGGGCTTTGCCTTTTATTATTATAGATTCCACTTTGTTTCTGCAGTCTGCAAATTGCTTTTTTTATGCAATAAATAAATAAATATGATATTCGGGAAAAAGAATAATGCTGGTGTACTGAAGCAATAACCTTAAAGTGTTATGGCACATCAGCTGCACATATCAACATTTTTATATAGAATTCTAGACAGCAGAAAGAAACAGCATGATTAATTTTACTCTTTGTTCTTATGTTATCATACTTGCATGTGTTAGCATACCTGTGGTGTTTCTGAAGTTGGTTAGGTTTTTGGAATTGTGACATTCATTTTTCATATTTATTTGAATGAAGCTATATTTATAAATAAAAATTAAAGCCAATGGGACAACAAAAGAAATGGGGAAAAAACTTGAAACTTTCAGAATATAGAGATTCTGCTTGTTTGTAGAAGTTAAAAAAAAATTCTTGGTCCTGTTTTTACTGAAGGGAACATATGAGCTTCTCTGTCTGTTAACAGAGAATGGTAAGAGTGGAGCTTACATGTGAACACCAGGTTAGGTAAGGAATGCCAACTGGAAGTGCTTTGAGGTATAAGATCACAAATAAAATAGAAGTTAAACAAGTATCTGTTGCTATTTAGGACAGCATGGCCTTTTGGTTTAAAGTTTATAAAATGTGCATACTTAGTATGTAAAAATAAAATGAAACTAAAAAAAGATTATCTATAGCTTACACTACTGTCAAAGTACAACTGAAACTTCAACATTCTCTAAGTCAGCTACCAGGAAACATGTTACTGAATATGAAAGGTTGTCTCATGTTGATAAGGAGTGAACATGAAAGTTGTACTTCTTTAAAATATTTAAATCTCATTAAATAAACTATATTTTTGTTAAAGTGATTTGTATACATACTTTCATTTTTTTATATATTTTTACTCATTTTATCTGAAGCAAATAACTTTCCATGCAATCAAGTCAAACTTAACAAAACCAAAAGAAAGACAGGACAGTCAACAACCAGAGAAAATCCTTTTCCACAATATAGATACTTATTCTAAAATATTATTGATCAGATCCTGCCACATTTTAAAAAAAAGTTTTGAACAGATCCTCTAAGTTTGAATTTGATCTTTCCAATTTCAATTAGTATAGTAAATCAGTTACCCAGTGACTTAAAAGAGGTGGGCAAGATTCTTCCTCTTGATCAAGATAAGTCTATGTGCTAGTAATCAGGAAAAGGCCATTTCAGTTTAATTGTCCTTCAGCACTTTAAGCCCATCCAGAAGTACACAAAACCCAGCTGTTAATGAGTTAGGAGTGATTGTGACACCAAGGCTGTCTGAGAGGCATTCAAAGATTTTTGTCTAAAATTATGTTAATTTGGTGCATGCCCAAAACATGTGGCTCGCTGAGCTAGATTGCAACATTCACAGATTGAACTTACCCTGGATACATTTTTGACAATTTTAAATGAGATAAATGCACTCAATAAAAGATTTTAAGTTGAATGACTGAATGCTTTGCAAAAATGGAGCAAGAGTGTATTCTATAACATTGTTGCCTTCCACTCCTTTTCAGAAATATTAAGTGAAAGGACTTGGACAATTTGGCGGGTTCCATTTAGCAGAGATTCTAATTTGAAAGTAGTGGAAAAACTGTGTTGATGAGAAGTTACTTTTGATGCGTGATTATTCACAGAATGCAAAAATATTATCTATATACAAAGCTATACATTTTCCAAACATTAAATACTGTGTAGGTTTGAGAGAGTAGAAAAAGGTGGTTGTCATGTATAGGTGCAACAGATAAAAGCTTCTCTGTCTTAAACTGCTTCCTATATTAGTTCCATATTCTGAGTGAGTGAAGGGTATTTGGATTATTAGTGTATTGATGTATATGGGGTATGCTTTGAAATAGAAAAAGAAGCTAAGCAAGAATGTTCACCTTGACAGTGTTGATTCTCCCTGCAAATATGAGATGGAGAGTAGACCATCTATACACATCTTGTGTAATTTTTTCTATGCAGGCAGCAAAATTTTGTTGTAAAAGAGTTTTATATTTACTTGTGACATTTACCTCTAGGTATTTAAACTGATCTGCTAATATACATGGGAAGGTGTCCAATCTAATATTGTGTGCTAGAGAGTTCACTGGAAAATGCACACTTTTATTCAAATTAATTTGTAACAGATATCTTTTGAAATTATGCTGGCACAGAATTTTGTTGGTCTGATATACACAGTACCCTATTGTCTGCATATAGTAATATTTTCTGTTCAAGTCCTTCTCTGATAATCCCCTTTATCTCTGATGCATTTCGAAAGTAAACAGCCAATGGCGATTGCAAAGAGCAATAGTAATGGGGGGGAATCCTTGTTGAGCACCATATTCTAGTTCGATAATGTTAATACAAACTGCGGTACTGGTATAAAGCAATATGATCTATGCACATATGTTTGGGCTGAACCCAAATTTTTGCAATGTGTTGAATAGGTAGTCTTATTCAACCATTTCAAAAGCTTTTTCTTTTTTTTTTTATATTTTTATTGATTTTAATTAGAAACAGACAACATTCCATAAACTCAAGATAAATTTAACAAATCAAAGCTTTTTCTGCACCAAAGAAAATAAAATCTCTGGGGTTCTAGATTTAATGGGTGAATATATTACATTAAACAAGTGTCGAAAATTACAAGTTAAGTGTTTGCATTTGATAAATCTGGTTTGGTTTTGTGACATTACATTACTGACAGAAGCACTTTCTCACTCCTTCCAGCTAGAACTTTGGAGAATATCTTAACATTATTATTCAGAAGCAAGATTGGTCTGTATGATGCCTTATTTTATTAGGAAATACATTCGTTAATGTTTGGCGAAATGTTTGAGGTAGAATTTTGTTGTGTCTAGCTTCTATAAACACTAGAAATAATAGTGGAGCTAATTTATATGAAAAGCTTTTATAAAAATTCTACTGGCTAGCAGTTTTCCCACTTTGAAGTGAGTTTATAGCGTCTAGTAATTCTGAGAGTGTCCAATGTTTATCCAGTCCCTCTGCATGAACAGTATCTATTTGAGGTATCTCTAATGCATCAAAACACTTCAGATTATGTCTTTTCTTTAAACGGAGTATAATATAGTAGCTGTGTAAGCCCGTGCTGTAAAATGCACAGGGTCCTAGAAAATATTAAAATCATCAGAAAAAAAATTGAAATGTAGAGATGTCAGGTAATTGGAAGGAACTACTTTGGGTATCTCTCTCCCAGGAGTTTTCATGTTGCTAACGTGCTTGCATCGTTTGTGCATTAGCGGCTAAGCGACTGTCTTTCTTCGGAGGTTGCCTTTTGCCAGCATGCTCACCTCACTTGTGTATTAGTGGTGGGAGGAAAAGTAAAAGGGATACCGTTTTGCTGATGTGCTTGCCTTGCTTCTGTATTAGCCGCTAAGCGAGTGACTCTTTGGAAGTTTTGCTTCGCCGACGTGCTGGCCTCATTTGTGTATCCCCGTAGGTGGAGCCCTTACCCTGACTACCTCTCACTTCCAGACCGGACAGACACACACACTTCCGCGTGTAGACATTTATATATAAGAAGGACTTATGGTACTCACTAAATACTGTATGTGGGTTATATTTTTATCATCAATATTTTTATCTCCATCTGTGTTTGTAATTATTGTTATTGCATTACAGATTTCCTGGTTGTGGATTTGCTGAGCTAAGATCTTATTAGCCTTCTCTATGTGTTCATAATAATCTTGTTATGATTTAAAGTTGTGTGTTTCAGTTTATTTAGTTGTTAAGAGGTTAAATTCTGATTGCAAAACCTGTCTTTTCCTATAAAGTGCCTCATTTGGAGACCTGATGTATTCTTGATGTATTCTGGTAATTTCGCTGAACAACTCTGATGTCTTCTTGGTTTCCAAATTATTTTTCTGAGAAAGATTGGATATAATCTGTCCTCTTAAAAATGCCTTTAGAGTTTCCCCAGAGTAATCCTGCAGTGATCTCTGACGAATCATTTGTCTCTAGAAAATAATCAATATGCTTTGATATAAATTCTGTACAGTTCTCATCAGCTAATGACAGCTACAAGATGACTATATAGAATATAGTCATTTAAGCTTCATGATCAGAGGGGCATGTTCAAAAGTAACAAATGTGTTGTACTTGCAAGATTTGATGGTGGGCAAAAATTATTGTCTATGAAGAAATAATCGATTCTTGAGTAACAATAATGTACTGGTGAGAAGAACAAATATGCTCTTAAATTTAGATTTAAAAATATCCATGGGTCTAATAAGTTATGATCCATTACAAAATGTGTGATTATTTTTGCAGTACTAGATTTTATTTCCACTACAGTTGAAGACCTATCCAGGTCTGGATTTAAAACACAATTAAAGTATTCGGCAATTACAATTTTCTGAGAGTTAACATTAGGAATAGATGCAAATACATTTTGGATGAAATCTCTATCATCCACATTAGGTGTATGATATATATATATATATATATATATATATATATATATATATATATATATATACATACACACACACACACACACATACATACACACATATACAGTACATACCAACATACATACATACATACACACACACACTTTATACAATATGCTTGCACAGAAATACAGTAACAAAGTCACTTCAACAGTTCAGAATAATGAGGGAAAAAAAGGTCAGGGTATAAAATAAAAAAAAATAATTCACTATAGTCACGAATAGAACATAATTGCATGTGCAGACAGTTTAAAGCAAACAAAATACAAATATACAGTATTCCGCAGTAGCTGTTTAGCCTTTTTTTTATCCCTTTCCTTTTAATGGATGTTCTATAATCAGTGGCCAAAGAAAAAAAAAAACACCTCTTGCCACTATCTGGCACCACTACTCCTTTGCCAGTGGATTTTTATCAAAATTCACTTTCAAATTCCAGAATCAATGACTCCTGTCAAGATCAAGAGATGGCCATTTATAGCCTGTTTTACTGTTCTTTTTTGCACAACTTGACGCAACATCTGAAGTTCTGAAGCCCTTCAAAGTTCGCCGTCAATCTTAATGCAGAGCCCACTGGAGGACCCCGGATTACATTGGCCCTAATCTGCATCTAAAAGGAGAGGCACCAAAAAACACTCCTGATAAAACTTGCCTGGTATAGGTAGGAGGCCGTCAACATTCCCTTATTAAAGGAGCACTCCATCCAAAAATTATATGTTTAATATATTACTTATCCCATATAGTTTCCAGGATTGGCTAAGAAAAAGTTTTAATCTTAAGGTTTTCATGCAGAACGGAGAGAAAAAAAGTTTATAATAGAAGCCAATAGTGACCAATGCTGAACAATGGCAAACAATGTAAAAAAAAATATTGTAAAAAGATAACAATTAAAAAAAAAATCTCAGATTCCTCATGTTGCATAATCCATATGTCAGGAATTCAGTTTTATGTACAAAATGTGCAAAAAATGCACGGTTTTTTCCCTAGATATTGTGAAATATATACTGTACTTCCGGAATGATAAGCGCACATTATAAACAGGAAACTGAATCCTTAAGAGCCCTGGTCTGAATCCACTGTATTTTAGAAGATTATTTATGCTGGGAGGTGCTCTCTAGACAATCCCGAACCCAAATTATATTAAGGAGACCAAAGTACAAATAAATTATAAGTGTTATTATAATAAAAATACTAAATATATTAGTCTGTCTTCCTCCTGGTAGCCAAGATTTTATAAACCATGTAAACCACCACCCTCCCAAATTCAAGCGTATCTAAAAACTGACAAATGGGGTTTTTAAGTCAAACAAGGAGCTACTTCTGGGAGCATCCCAGGAATTTTTGAGTCAGGATTAAATTCTGTAAGTCATAGTCCTGCCCTTCCAGAGCTCCGTAGTAGCTCCTGCTGTTCCTACTGTCCTGAACCTTCTCTCCAAGTTAAAGAACAGGTCAGGCAACTCTCATATCACAGAGTCACTTCCATAACAAAGGGTAACAGTGCCCTTGCAGTGGTAGCCTGGTTATTCTAACATGGCCCCACAAGTAACCATTGTCAGCTGCATCTTTACTAGGGTAACTAATAAGAGGCAGTGCCCATGCTGGTAGGGATTACAGTATGTGTCAATGGCAAGGAAACAAAGTTTGTCATTGCTAATACAGAATTCCAATATGACTCTTCTTGTGTACTGTACTGTGTAAACTTGTCTGCAGTCCTGGTCCCATCGTGTCCTTGTTACCAAGCATTAAGAGTTTCATAAGGTGAAGAAAAAAACAGTAATGCTAATTTGTAAACATGACAACATATTAAATTTGTCAAATGAGAGTAGACCATTCAAGTCCATCATGCCTGTCTGGTTAGCTATTAGCTAATTTGTCACACTGTGGGATCCAGACACCTTTTAAACATATACAGTGCTTTCATAGGATGTCCTTAACTCTGATTAACAACAACATGGTCAAAGTATTAAAAAAGTTCTATTGAATACATATCAGGACAAGATTTGAAAATCATGTAAACAAAATAATAAACTCCCAATGCCTCACTGGTCTCCTGTACTTATCTATTCATGTGGTGACTTTTCCACATTTCTAAGTTTCCAACCAAAGCACCAAATCTATATGATCTTTCCTTTCTCTCTCTCACTATCACTATTCTCCGCACCCACTGCCACCCTACACCCCCTTCTAAAGGTGGATTTAATTCTCTTGCAGGAGTTACTTCCTGTACAGCCCTGGGTCCAAAGGAACTTATTATTTGTTCTAAGCACACCAGGCCAGAATGCCTTTTAAAGGAGCTATCCTTGAACCATTTGTAAGCCTTAAGGTTCTAAAGGTTCTTTTTATTAAGTGATCAAGCAAGACCGTTCATTGCCACAGAATTGAAATTCACCCACTAGCACCCCAAAGGAGTAAAGTAGAATGGACTTTCTGTTGGTCACATATTCAAACATCTTAAGGATTTTTTAACCAATATGTGCTATTGCCAAGTATTTTGCTAAAGTCTAATAATTAACATGTCTCGCACAGAATTACGGCATTAGGAATAGGCTTACACAATCATATTATAGTATTTAATGCTTATACTCATACATAGCATAAAGTTATTATAATGTCAAGTAAAGGAACTGCTTAAAAAGCTTGATGTGTCTTTAACTGCAGCTCTATCTGAGAACACAACTAATAACAATGATCTATAAAAACTGAGCATTCTTTTAACAGAATCATCTTTGCTATTTAAATCAACCCTCTCTCTAATGATAAAAACATAAAAAAACAATGTAAAAAAACAATGGTACATCCAACCCCAACCTTCCTCACCAAGAAGACAACTCAGCATTCCTCAGATAGATTACACAACCAGTTTGCTATTTTTCCTTTAATGTCCTTATATAAAGCTTATATAAAGATTTCTCTTCGCAATCTACTGTTATCCTTAATCAATTATTGATGGATTCAGCAGCTTCCAGTAGTGAATCAGTGATTGACCAGCAGAACAATTTTGGACTTTTAAATAAAATTACCACCCATGTTATAATTTGTCAATATAAATAGACAAATAATGAAAGACTTCAATGTGTTCAAGGAATTGATTGTTCTGACTTGGTGATTCATACCTTAACAGTGCAGAGTATTGCAGGAAGTGCTTGAATTTCAATTTTAGCCAACCTCTGTGCCACAGCTTAAACCATTTGCCTTGGACAATAATCTTTTTTTTGGAGGGTCTTCATGTTATTATCTGGAAGCAATGCTTACTAACTGTAGCTATATAAAAATAATTTTGTTGAAAAAACAGAGAATTTAATGTAGTTTAATAATTTAGGAGTGCCAAAAGAGCTGATTGCTAATCATGATTCAATTAATTATCCCGAGTGTAAATGAAGCTGAATGACCACAGAGAGTAGAAAGTGATGCAAATAAGGCTGTAAGTCTAATGAGCTTGTGGTTTTATATTATTGTAAACAGTACATTAGTAGACGACTGCTAAACACCATATGTTTCAGATATTTCCCAAGCTTGTCTGCATTCATCTGCAGCAGATGAGCCTTTAAATGAAATGTTTTATTTAGTTAGCTTTTACAAATCATTTCTTAGAATCCTGTTTTACCAAAATCATATCTTTTTAAATTTTAATCTCAGTTCACTTTGACATGTCACATTCAAATAAACAGAGCTGTGGTTAGTTTAAAAAAATGCAATTTACATGTAACTACATAGGTAAGCGTGCAATTTAGCATCAAGCACAGCATGCTTATATGTGCATTATTTTACGCTGATAATGCAGACATATGCTGCATGTCATTTTAAAGATGACAAATTGTTCTATATGTCTGTTTTAATATGGAGTTAAAGATTAATAAATTGGTAGGTAGGGATGGGGCAGTTACTGATTTTTACAATTAACTGCAATGAAATTCCTGATGGTTGTTACACTGCTTCATACAGTATTTTAATTTTCTCTATAACCCTGTAACATATAACATAATCACGCATGTGTGGCATGCAAACTGGCCATCTTTTACCTCCTATAAAAAGTCAGGTAAAAAACATTGTCAAAAATAGTGATATCACTGACATCATACTGGTGTACGCTTCATTCACTAACACTTAATATAATTTCAAAGTTGCAATGTATTACATTTGCACAGAAAAGAGGTGTCCAGTCTGAAGTTACTGTATGCAGAGTTGCACTACTCTTGCTAAACTTCAGACTAGCACTAAATTGCTAATGGTATCCACCTTTATTATCACAATTATCAATGAAAACTAGTTAACGGCACTCAAAATCTAACTATTTCATGACAGCTAATAAGCAAATCCAGATACACTGCCTTCTGTAAATTAAATGCTAAAATCCAAGATTCTGTACACAACACCAACTATCTTTTACAGATGATGCATTAAATGAAAAATAGTACCATCAAATTTATTTTAAACTCTAATGAGTTGTCAGTTGCGACAGAAGAACTGTATATTTCATATCTAAACAGACTCCTAGTGTGACAAAATTTTAAAAATAAACAGTACTATGCAAAACGTTTAAGGCGTCCTTACCTTTACATATAAATTTTGCCTTGCATGTTAATTTTTGTCTTCTGCATTATATAAAATTAATGAAAGAAACTTATTAAACGAAAGACCACTTTTCAGATAAAAAACTTGTTTGCACAAGAATAAACCAATGCAAATTATCAATGGCACAATGAATTGATTACATCAAATGGATTAACTGAAACAATAACTCATGCAGATAGATTCAAACTGGTTGACGGATTCAAAATGGTAAGGATATGGAAGATGTGACAATTTAACCTTCAAATCATTCATTCTTATCCTAAGGCAAGAGTGAGCACAGCAACAAGACACAAGGTGGGCATCCTGCATCAGCAAAGTCTTTACCAAGCATAAACTTCACAGATAACAACAATTTCAAGATGTACATATATTGTTAATGTCTGTACTCTTTAGGCAAACAGGGGCAGGATTAACAGGGTCACTGGCACTCATAATGAAAGCAGTTTAAGTCTCCATTTTGTCTTATACTGCAGTTGACATGGAGTACAACTGACTAATCTATCAACCTCTTCTTATATAATGCTTATAAAATGCTCTCCTTCTCAAAACGTCAGATATAGAATTTAAAAGGTTTCAGATGAAACTAAACAACACTGCATATGTGTCTGTATTTTTATAGGACATATTTATATATGTATTTATGTATGTATGTTTATACATGTATATAGTTTTGGAAAACGGAGTACTAAATTGGGGAAACATATATTGCTTAATGACCAGATGCTAAGAAATAGTTATTTAAATTAAATCTTTAAGCAAGTACATTTTATTATTGATCAGATTAGTAAAATAATGTGTGACATGAACATTACAAAAAGTAAATATCAAATATATATTTTGCTATGCCTTAAACAATAATATAAAAAACAAACATCCTTTAGAACACATACCTAATTACACATTTAGCCTTGCTTTAAAGGACCTACTGTACATATGTATGCTTCCTGGATTGCCTCAGACACTGTTATGAAGCTGTGTTAACCAAGGCATACCTCAATATCTTTCAGTTTCCCAGTCAAAATTAGAAAAGAAATGTACTCCACTCAGTTTTAAATGGGTCACATAAGTAAGGCACAACTAAATGAGAACACTGGGGGGGAGTTTATTTTCTATATTCGGAATCCCCACATGCATTAGACAAATATTCAGTATTCAACAATCTTCATCAAAGAAAGTGGTATTTTATATTCAAACACAATATATCATTTATCTCAAAAAACCTTTAAAATACATTCAACTAAACAGAAAAAAATAAAATATAAAAACATAGGTAAATGTATTAATCAGTTTTTATTAACTCCTTGTGTCAAGAAGAATAAGAGCATTTTCTGTGGATTAATTAACTCTAAAAAAAGAAAAATGAAAATATTTCATATAATTCATAAATCTTAATTTATTAGTGTATATCATAGCACATTCCAAGTAACAGATACTAGATACTAACATATACCCTGTGGATATGATTTTTTCATATACAGAACTCAAACCAAGATTATTTATTACATAACTGTTCTGTGAAAACAGATTGGCATGAATCAAGAACATTTCACAGGATCAAAGCTGTAAATATCTACATCTTGCCTCTAATCATGCAAATGTAAACTTAGGTTTTTAACTTTGAAAAAGAAACATTTAATCCAAAACTTTAACATCTTTGCAAAAACTAACACCAAACAGGTTTTTTCTTATGAATGTTACCTAACATTAGCATTAGAAAGAAAAACAAATCTCCCAAATCAAATTATTTCCAACAACTTGTAACATTCCAGGAATATTCAAAATTGGAAGGTTTTACATAATTTCTCCAGTGTTCAAGCAAAAATAACTATAGGCTAAAATGAAAAAAGTAAGTAATCTGCCCTTCATCTCAGGTCTGTTCTGAAAATTAACTTAAAAGTAATTCCATTCAAATAATAATCCTAAAACAATCACTTTATTGCAATGGCTTTTTTCTTTAGGTCAGTTTAACAATGGCTTCTGGCTTCTTCTTGGAATCCTTTTGTAGGTTCAGCCTTGTACCAATCTGTTAGGCTCCTCTAAGCTATGAAAAAGTATTTGGTTCCAGAAAACTTGACTACTCAATGTGATTCAATAAAATACGCAGACTTTTAGATCCTTCAGGACCAACCCATTTCCTTCCTTGCATTTTAGTTCTGTAACAGCTGCAGGCATTCAGCAGCTTCTGTAAATGCAGCAACTCTAAAAATAGCCTTCTTTTCAAAGTGTATGCGACAGCAAAGCCTGTGGGAAGGGAGACATACAATGATACTTACCATACACAAGATGGTGCTTTTTTCTTTTATGGATAAAAAAAATTGTCTTAACTTTATGAGCGCCTGAAAACCCAGAACAAAACAGCCTCAAGGGATTAAGTAAGACATCTTGTGTATACTCTGAATAAATATACAGAATATAAGACTTTCATCATCCTGTATTATTTTGCAATCATGTCATTTTATGTTTTGAACTATACTGTATATTGCAATGACTTCCTGAATAATATACCATTCTTCACAACAAGGTAATTACTAACATAACCACAAAAGTTTCTTTAAAAATCAAGTCAAAGATGATTATTAAGTATGGTACATTAAAGCTTCTGAACTACAAAATTAACATGTACCACCATAAGATATTGAGAGTCATAAACATTGGAAGGGTTAGTATAGCATAAACATATGTGCTTATTTAATAATTTTATCAGCATTAGAGATAAGGAGTACGTCAAGTAAGCTAATTTGTGTTTTTATAAAATAAAGTGAGGTTACGTACTTTAATAAATTAATACAGGGTGACAATGTATTGTACAGTGACCATACTTTGTTCCAAAACTCTAGTCGTAAACCGATTTGGTCGTGAACTGAAGCAATTTCCCCCATAGGATTGTATGTAAATACAATTAATCCGTTCCAGACCATACGAACTGTATGTAAAATTTTTTTTTTTTTTTTAAAGATTTTTAAGCACAAATATAGTTAATTACACCATAAAAAGCACATCGTAATAGTAAACTAAATGTAAAAACATTGAATAACACCGAGAAAACCTTGAATAACAGAGAAAACTAACATTGCAGGAGTTCACGCTAATAGCCTTACAACTCGATCGCTGCAAACACTTTTTTTAAATGAGTTTTAAGCACAGGGGAAAAAAAAGAACATTTGAACAAATCCGAACTTTATTTAAAAACCAACCACAAGCAACCAAGAAAGTAACATTGCAGGACTTCACGCTAATAGCCTTACAACCCGATCACTGTAAACACTTTTTTTAAATGAGTTTTAAGCACAGGGGAAAAAAACATTTGAACAAATCCAAACTTTATTTAAAAACCAACCACAAGCAACCAAGAAAGTAACATTGCAGGACTTCACGCTAATAGCCTTACAACCCGATCACTGTAAACACTTTTTTTAAATGAGTTTTAAGCACAGGGGAAAAGAACATTTGAACAAATCCGAACTTTATTTAAAAACCAACCACAAGCAACCAAGAAAGTAACATTGCAGGACTTCACGCTAATAGCCTTACAACCCGATCACTGTAAACACTTTTTTTAAATGAGTTTTAAGCACAGGGGAAAAAAACATTTGAACAAATCCGAACTTTATTTAAAAACCAACCACAAGCAACCAAGAAAGTAACATTGCAGGAGTTCATGCTAATAGCCTTACAACCCAATCGCTGTAAACACTTTTTTTTTTTTTTTTTTAAACGAGTTTTAAGCACAGGGAAAAAAAGGAACATTTGAAAAATCTGTAATTTAATAAACCACCAAGAAAAGTAACATTGCAACAAATCACGCTACGAACCACTCGCTGTAAACACTTTTTTTTAATGAGTTTTAAGCACAGGGAAAAACATGAACATTTGAAAAAAGAGAAAAGTAACATTGCAACAATTCACGCTACGAACCGAAAAATGAACATTTGAAAAATCCGTAATTCAAAAACTAACCATAAACCACCAAGAAAACTAACCTTGCACGAGTCGAGTTCTGGCGTGAAGTGAGGAGGAACTGGGTGGAGAACAATCCAGTCTCGTCGCAGTTGAAGACTTGTTGCGGGATGTAGCCTTCGTCCTCCACTAATTTAGCAGCCACTCCATGCCTTACCACACTTTGAATGCCACTTCTCTTGCGAAACTTTTCAAACCATCCTCTACTGGCTTTAAATTCTTCACTTTCGCCACTCGTAGAAGGATAGTTTTGCAGCAAATCGCCATGAATCTTCCTGGCTTTCTCGCATAACATCGCCTCGCTTACGCTATCCCCTGCAAGTTGCTTCTCGTTCAGCCACACTAGCAACAGTTTTTCCACCTCTTCCAGCACTTGAGGCCTCTGCCTGGTTAACGCTGTAACTCCTTTTGCAACATCAGCTGCTTTAATAGATTCTTTCTGCTTTAGAATAGTCGAAATCGTAGATTTTGACTTCTTGTACTCGGCGGCAAGATCAGTAACACGAACGACACGCTCATACTTTTCAATAATTTCTTTCTTTACTTCGATTTCAATTTTCTGCAAAACTTTCTTCTCACCACTCTTCACTTGCTTAGAAGCCATGGTTAACTGCAAAAACACACGAAATACTGTAGAGCACAAAGAGTTCACAGGTAAAGCACGCACGTCTGACTGAGAACAATGAACAGGGAGAGGCTGAACATGTGCTTAAATACAGTAATCGGCGCGTACGAACCGGAAGGGAAATGAAATAGAGCACAAAGAGTTCACAGCGAAAGCACGCATGCACGTGCAAGAACGCACGTCTGACCAAGAACAATGCAACACGTGCAGAAATCATTGGCACGCACAAACCGAAAGGGAAACTGGCTTGTTCGTATACCGAGTGTGTGGTCGTGAACCGAGGCAAAAGTTTGGCAAACTTTTTGGTCGTAAACCAATTTGTATGTGTACCGAGACGTTCGTGAACCGAGGTTCCACTGTATATGGGTCTGACATACAATTAAGAATCTCACTGTACATGTTACAATACTACATCCATTATCTGCTACTACTACTATTACAACTAAGACTACTGAATGATGGCCCTCATATATTCAAGATGAAAAAAAGCAGCTGGATCTCATATAACTCTGAATGAAGAAATAACATCCACTTTCCTTCCTCATTCACTGATTAAGAGTGCGGTCTTCAATTATTATTATGGAAATGTGTCTTTCATGTTTATATTGTATGCTACGTTTTCCAAAGTATCTTTATATATAATATGCTACCGTGGTTGTTCGTTTATCTGTCCAGGATTTTAAATCACCTGTAGCTCGCAAACCTTTTGAACTATTGAACGGAAATTTGGTACACATATACTATATGACGTCTACTATCCGCTTTCAGGGTGATGATTGACCTCCAAAGTTATTGCGCTTTTTATTTTTATGTTATTTTATTGTAGAATCAACTCTTCGCCGCAGCCAGTAGGGCGGCCGCGCGGCATTTGCATACGGGTGCCATTCTCATCCCTACCGCCTTCGGCTTCACTTCTGCTATCTCTTCGTATCTTAAATCATTCTTGAGGCAGATTGAAGACTTAAGTGCCAGCTTTAGTTAAAAATTAAAGAAAATGTACTAAGTAATTGCAAAACAAGCACTGACTTAATCAGTTTTAACGCCAAAAGATGCCGACGAAAGAAGAAAAGAAGCGGGTCGCTAGGGTGGAGAAAAGAAGAGATGCTCAGGAAGCAGGAAGCGCATCAACCTCTGAGCAAATGAATGCTAAACATACAGAGAAAGAGGATGAGAACTATGAATACTCAAGTCAAGTGTATTCACTGCATGTTATTGTGCAGTGCGTCGTTACTGGTAAATAATATTTTAGCAAAAATTCATGCATTCTGCACATCTTGAGCATAAGAATGGATAACAGACATGTGGATTATTCAACAAATATTAGGCACATTTTTCTTTCAATGGACGTTTTTCACGTCACTTGCCAATTTACAGAATGGGTTCTAGCGGCTGGAGATGCTGCGCCTCTGTTAGGACACAATTCACATGCACTGCAGTGTGGGAAGAGGCAGGGTGATGAGTGGAGATGCAACAGTTATGTATTTAGTTTAAGCATGTTCAATAATAAAGTTCAGCAGGTTTTCACTGCATCAAGAATATGTCTGGTGCGTTTCCTTCCCTCACAGGGCACTACTGTGGCGACTCTGATGCTGTTGGACAATTCCAGAGTACATGTTTTGGGAACAGCAAGTCGCAGCATGATTCTCCCAAGCGGAGACACAGTTCGCGAAACAGGACATTACGACAGATGACACAAGGTACTACTACATCGTTGCAGCTCTCAGCGGCTCCACAGCATCCAGGGTGGGGAGTCTGCTTGAAAATCCCCTGGACTTAAAAATGTATGTAACCTTAAAGGCACACCTTTTAGACACATACGGCCTCACTGAGTCAGAGCATGCGCAGCAAATACCATCATTGCTAGGCCTCGGAGACACGAAACCCTCCATATTGATGGACCCAATGTTAGCTTTGCAGAATCCGGAACAAGTGCACACTGCCCCAGTCAAGTGTCCGTTGTTGACTACCGAGAGTTAGCCAGCACAGAGCTATCTTTCTCATGCAACCCAGTCAGTCTCATTATCAAGCCTACGGCTCACACTGCTCTTCCTCCTCCTGCTGCTGCAATTCCGATAACTGACCTGTGTTTTTACCATGCCTGATTAGTCAAGAACACAAAGAAATGCTGCCCTCCTTGTAAGTTTAGCCCACCTAGGTCGGTCAAAACTATCTCATCAGTCCCCCAGACCACCTGTTCTATATAATAGATGCCCAGTCTGACCGTAATTTTCTATGTAATACTGGTGCACAAGTGAGCGTTCTTCCTGCATCACCTATTGATGTGGCTTCACAGAGAGAAGTGCCATTCTGGAGGCTGCTAATTTCACTTGGATCTCCACCTACGGAATACAGCATCCTACAGTGGGGCAAAAAAGTATTTAGTCAGCCTCCAATTGTGCAAGTTCTCCCACTTAAAAAGATGAGAGGGGCCTGTAATTTTCATCATAGGTATACCTCAACTATGAGAGACAAAATGAGAAAAAAAAATCCAGAAAATCACATTGTCTGATTTTTAAAGAATTTATTTGCAAATTATGGTGGAAAATAAGTATATGGTTACCTACAAACAAGCAAGATTTCTGGCTCTCACAGACCTGTAACTTGTTCTGTAAGAGGCTCCTCTGTCCTCCACTCGTTACCTGTATTAATGGCACCTGTTTGAATTCGTTATCAATATAAAAGACACCTGTCCACAACCTCAAACAGTCACACTCCAAACTCCACTATGGCCAAGACCAAAGAGCTGTCAAAGGACACCAGAAACAAAACTGTAGACCTGCACCAGGCAGGGAAGACTGAATCTGCAATAGGTAAGCAGCTTGGTGTGAAGAAATCAACTGTGGGAGCAATTATTAGAAAATGGAAGACATACAAGACCACTGATAATCTCCCTTGATCTGGGGCTCCACGCAAGATCTCACCCCGTGGGGTCAAAATGATCACAAGAACGGTGAGCAAAAATCCCAGAACCACACAGGGGACCTAGTGAATGACCTGCAGAGAGCTGGGACCAAAGTAACAAAGGCTACCATCAATAACACACTACGCCGCCAGGGACTCAAATCCTGCAGTGCCAGACATGTCCCCCTGCTTAAGCCAGCACATGTGCAGGCCCGTCTGAAGTTTGCTAGAGAGCATTTGGATGATCCAGAAGAGGAATGAAACCAAAATAGAACTTTTTGGTAAAAACTCTACTCGTCGTGTTTGGAGGAGAAAGAATGCTGAGTTGCATCCAAAGAACACCATACCGACTGTAAAGCATGGGGGTGGAAACATCATGCTTTGGGGCTGTTTTTCTGCAAAGGGACCAGGACGACTGATCCGTGTAAAGGAAAGAATGAATGGGGCCATGTATCATCAGATTTTGAGTGAAAACCTCCTTCCATCAGCAAGGGCATTGAAGATGAAACGTGGCTGGGTCTTTCAGCATGACAATGATCCCAAACACACCGCCCGGGTAACGAAGGAGTGGCTTCGTAAGAAGCATTTCAAGGTCCTGGAGTGGCCTAGCCAGTCTCCAGATCTCAACCCCACAGAAAATCTTTGGAGGGAGTTGAAAGTCCGTGTTGCCCAGCGACAGCCCCAAAACATCACTGCTCTAGAGGAGATCTGCATGGAGGAATGGGCCAAAATACCAGCAACAGTGTGTGAAAAACTTGTGAAGACTTACAGAAAACGTTTGACCTCTGTCATTGCCAACAAAGGGTATATAACAAAGTATTGAGATGAACTTTTGTTATTGACCAAATCCTTTTTTTCCACCATAATTTGCAAATAAATTCTTCAAAAATCAGACAATGTGATTTTCTGGATTTTTTTCTCCCATTTTGTCTCTCATAGTTGAGGTATACCTATGATGAAAATTACAGGCCTCTCTCATCTTTTTAAGTGGGAGAACTTGCACAATTGGTGGCTGACTAAATACTTTTTTGCCCCACTGTACCTTATCTTTCAGTGGAAGGCGTTTCACTTGGACATTTGTCTTGGCCAAGGTGGCCAGGCTGCTACTGGGCACAGACTTCCTGTGTGCAAATGAGTTGCTAGTTGATGTTAAGAACCATGGCCTCATTGATGAAAAGGACTTTGCCATCTTTCCCTGCACACTCAGCAATGTCACTACCTCCATGTACAATATGATGACTACAACTTGCGACTTCACCCGCTCCCTCAACAAATTCCCCTAGCTATCTAAACCCACTTTTTCCACAGTGGAAATCAAGCATGCCGTGGAACACTACATTTGTACTTCTGGCCCAGCAGTCCGAGCCCATTGGCTGGCCCCTAACAAGCTGGCTATTGCGAAGGCTGAATTTGCTGACATGGAACAGCTAAGAATTATGCTGCAAATCAAATGGCCCGTAGCCGTCACCCCTCCATATGATGCCCAAAGCAGGTGGAGGTTTCCAACCATGTGGCGACTACTGCCGCTTGAATGATCGCACTGTCCAGACTGCTACCTAATTCCACACATACAGAATTTCTCGACACGGCTCTCCGGGAAAGTAATCTTTTCAAAGGTGGACCTGGTCCGCAGCTACCAACAAGTACCTGTGCACCCAGCGGACTTCCCCAAAATGGCAGTCATCACCCCCTTTAGATTGTTTGAATTCCTGCGTACATGATTCAGCCTTAAAAACACTGCACAAACATTCCAGACGTTGATGGACTCTGTCGTCAGTGATGTGGACTACCTTTAAGTCTACCTAGACGACATCTTGGTTGCCAGCTCTCCCAAAGTTGAACACCTCACCTATCTCCAAGCATTGTTCGAGCACTTGAGCCTGCATGGGTTGATTATCAATCCCACTAAGTGTCTATTTGGAGTGCCTGTTACAGACTTCCTGAGGCATCAAAAGAGGGTGTGATTCCTTTGCCTTCCAAAGTCTCTGCCGTCACTGATTTTCCACAACTCTGCACAGTACGCGCCCCCAGTGTATTGTTGGGTATGATCAATTTCTACCACTGCTTCATTTCTCGGGCAGCATTTCCACTTCTTGCTTGAAGGCCGGCCATTCACTGCATTTGTCAACCACAAATCATTTGTTTTTGCAGTGTCCAAAGTCATTGAGCCATGGTCTGCACGGCAACAACAATACCTGGCATATCAGAATTCATATCAGCCGTCCAGCATGTCGAGCATAAGAACAATGTTGTGGCTGACTGTCTCTCTCAGCCCACACTAGCAGCCATACACATTGGAACTGACTACTCCCATCTGGCCGCTGACTAAGCTAAGAACCTGGAGGTCAGGCTCTTCACTCAGCAGAAACCAGCCTGCAGTTGTCAGAAGTACAGTTGGAAGACAGTGCTGCTGAGCTCCTGTGTGACACCAGCACAGGTTACCCACACCCAATTGCCCACAGCAACTGGAGACAGCACATTTTTGACACCATACACAGCATCTCACATCCAGGGCAGAGGGCATCGCAACGATTGGTGACAAGCAAATTTGTTTAGCGGGGCATGCAAAAAAAAAAAAAAAATGTTCAGACCTGTAGAGCAGCTTGTATTGCATGCCAGAAGGCTAAAATATATTGCCACGTTAAAGCCCCACTGACACCACTCCTGGTGCCTGCTCGCCATTTGGACCATGTTCACGTGGACCTGGTAGGCCCCCTTTGTTCTTCACACAGTTTTACACACCTGCTCACTGTTGTTGACAAGACTACCAGGTGGTGAAGCTGTTCCTTTGATGTCCATGACTGCAGCAGAAGTAGCAAGGGCTTTCATCAGCATTTGGGTTGAAGTGTTTGGCATGTCCTCCCACATCACTTCCAACCAAGATGCACAGTTCACTTCACAGCTCTGGGCTGCAATGGCAAAGGACCTTGGGACAACACTGCACCATGCCACTGCCTACCACCACCAAGCTAACAGCCTCTGTGAGAAATTTCACTGGTCGCTAAAGTCAGCCCTCAAGGATTCTCTTACCAATGACAGTTGGGTTGACCGTCTGCCATGGGTGCTGTTGGGGCTATGTACAGCTCCAAAAGATGATCTGCAGGTCTTGTCTGCTGAACTGGTGTTTGCTCAGCCTCTCCGTGTGCCCGAGAATTTTATCTCTCAGAGTTCTGTCCCCTGGACTTCATCCTGACATCAGTCTCCACTCCTGGATACTGTAGTCAATTTCCAGCTGGTGCCTCCTGCCCAGCACGGCTCACCTCACTCCTGGTTTCCATGCCACCTGCACTCAACAAAGTTCGTGTTTGTCCAGCACGAGGCACATTGCTTCCCACTGAAACCACTTTATGACGGCCCTTTCCAAGTCCTGGAATGCGGAGGCAAAATATCTGTGCTTGACATCGGTGGCAAACAGCAGAAGGTCTCCACGGATTCCCTCAAGCCTGTGCACATGAATTCCTCTCAGGTTTTCGACTCTTTTCTGGTCCCTGCTTCCCCTAACACACCTGTGCCTACTGGGCATGCAAATGTTAGTTCTCTGGGTCCGGTCACAACCCTGCCTACACCCACTCTGACTGGATGCATAGTAAATGTCCCGACTAGGTTAACGTTGCCCGTGCATGTGAATTCTGGAAGGGCCTGTGTACAGACTGGAGGCTCTGCACCTCCAAAAGGACACAACTCACACACACTGCAGTGTGGGAGGAGGAGGGGTGATGAGTAGAGAGGCAACAGTTAGGTATATACAGTAGTTTAAACACTTTCAATAATAAAGTTCAGTAGTTTTTGCCTGCATCAAGAAATCGTTGTCTGGCATGTTTTCTTCCCTCGCAGGGCGCTACAGGGTCATTATTAAGTTCCATTATGTCATAAACTGTTGACCGTCGTTCTGCATGAAAACATGAGATTAAATTTGTTTTTATCGGCCAGTAACATAAACTACATGGAGTAAATAACATATACAAAAATATAATTTTTGCATGTAGTATTTCTTAAATATAACACTGAAGTTCTTTGTTGAAAAATCCATGTTAACTTCTTGATTTATTAACCTTTATCACATCCTTTAACATCAAGGATGTCAACTTAATATAGCTTGTTTCTGTCCAGCAACCCAGTATATGAACTTTGAGATAAATGCCCACTCACACCTTGAAGAACTGCTTTAGGTGATTGTGACTGTCTACCTAGCTCAGGTTAACAGTGCTGAATACTCTAAGATCACACAGTTTTTCCAAATAACAAAGACTGTTATATGGTCAGTAAAGCCATTAAAATGTATTGTATATTCTCATAAAGAAATGTGTTTAATTAGATTTTCTCTGTTTATCAAGATCAAGATAAAGATGAAATCACAATACATTATATTGTCTATAAATAATGCAATTGTAAAGGTTAACACTTTATTTTATCAATTCTAGTATGTCTATCTTGATATAGATAGGCAGGACAGAAGGAGACATGGAAGGTCTAACAGGAAACTTGTGAAGAAACCCTAAGCCAAAAGAGGGTAGCAGACATTATCGGTCATTGAGATCCTATTACACTTTCAAAAGAACATGTATCAAAAATTAGCAAGTACATTTTTGTTTCGGTCCATTCACCTATGTCTGTCACAATAATTTGAAAAACTGAATTAGCTCTAAGGGTATCTTTATCAATAGGCTATACTACAACAATACAAAATAGTACTACGCACATTTCAAGCCTCTTTTTGTGTGTATGCAAGCTTTATAAATGAGGCCCCTGGTGTGCAAGGAGACTACCAGCTTTTTGCATCCTTTTGGCGAAGTACTCTGTGGGTACTGAACTTTCTCCTTTGTTGAAAACCATCTAAACATCTGCTAGCTGGTGGGGAATCTCATGTTTACTTTATGACTGTAATTGAGTCTAGAATGAGCAAGTGAGCTTATGTCCCTAAAAGTGTCTAGGGATGACCTGGTGTTGTGGTATCATGTGGATGGAATTAGTCACCGTTTACAGACAACCCAATAATAAATAAGCAGGTTTAGTAAATACACAGATAGACAAATTATTATAGTATATATACAGTCACCAGCCACTTTATTAGGTACACCTGTTCAACTGCTTGTTAACATAAATATCTAATCAGCCAATCATATGGCAGCAACTCAATGCATTGAGGCATGTAGACATTGTCAAGACAACCTGCTGAAGTTCATACTGACCATCAGAATAGGGAAGAAAGGTGACTGAAATGACTTTGAACATGGCATGGTTGTTGGTGCCAGATGGGCTGGTCTGCATATTTCAGAAATTACTGATCTACTGGGATTTTCACACACAAAAAATCTTTAGGGTTTATAGGGAATGGCCCAAAAAAGGAAAAATATCCAGTGAGTGGCAGTTCTTTGGGTGAAAATGCCTTGTTGATGCCAGAGATCAGAGGAGAATGGTCAGACTGGTTTCAGCTGATAGAAAGGCAACAGTAACTCAAATAACCACTCACTACAATCGAGGTATGCAAAAGAGCATCTCTAAATGAACAATACCGAGAGATATTATATATACATACATATATACATACAGTGGTCCCTCGCTATATCACGCTTCGCCTTTCGCGGCTTCACTCTATCGCGGATTTTATATGTAAGCATATTTAAATATATATCGTGGATTTTTTGCTGGTTCGCAGATTTCTGAGGACAATGGGTCTTTTAATTTCTGGTACATGCTTCCTCAGTTGGTTTGCCCAGTTGATTTCATACAAGGGACGCTATTGGCAGATGGCTGAGAAGCTACCCAACTTACTTTTCTCTTTCTCTCTCTCTTGCGCTTTCTCTGATACTGACGTAGGGGGTGTGAGCAGGGGGGCTGTTCGCACACCTAGACGATACGGACGCTCGTCTAAAAATGCTGAAAGATTATCTTCACGTTGCTACCTTCTGTGCAGCTGCTTAGTGAAGCGACATGCTGCACGGTGCTTCGCATACTTAAAAGCTCGAAGGGCACGTATTGATTTTTGCATGTTTGTTTTTCTCTGTCTCTATCTCTCTCTCTCTCTCTCCCTGCTCCTGACGGAGGGGGTGTGAGCTGCCGCCTTCAACAGCTTTGTGCCGCGGTGCTTCGCATACTTAAAAGCCAAACAGCCCTATTGATTTGTTTGCATTCTCTGTCTTTATGACAGTCTCTGCTCCTGACACATACTCCTTTGAAGAGGAAGATATGTTTGCATTCTTTTAATTGTGAGACGGAACTGTCATCTCTGTCTTGTCATGGAGCACAGTTTAAACTTTTGAAAAAGAGACAAATGTTTGTTTGCAGTGTTTGAATAACGTTCCTGTCTCTCTACAACCTCCTGTGTTTCTGCGCAAATCTGTGACCCAAGCATGACAATATAAAAATAACCATATAAACATATGGTTTCTACGTCGCGGATTTTCTTATTTCGCAGGTGGCTCTGGAACGCAACCCCCGCGATGGAGGAGGGATTACTGTATACATATATTTATTTTTATTATATATGTTATTATATATACTGAATAGATCAGTGTTGGGGTGAGGGCCATTGGTTATGCAATAATGAGGATATCACCAGTTCGCTAATCATAAACAGGCAAGTGCCGGTTCAGCATAGCAGCCCACTTTCAGCCCTATGTACATCACAGGACAGGAGCTACGGAGTGCCTTATTCAGTTGTAACACTTGCACAGCTCAGTAAAAGAGCCCCCCATGTAGAGAGCATAGAGGAGGTAGACACTGTATATTGCTCACGTTATTTCTTTTGACCTTTTCTTTTCCTGTACAATGCTTACAACATTTACTTAATTTAATTAGCCATGTAAATATGTAGACTGTAAGCATCTTTCTGGTTGTAATCAGTTTAAGTAAAACACAATTCAATGTTAAAACTTTATTTCCTGGCTATGGATTGCAAGGTTAGGATTTGTAGTTTGCTCTACTTTTTATTTCACTCTCCATCGTTTTCCATAATGTTAAGTTCCGAGTTTATTTTAGTTTTTACTTGTTTCAATTTTCAATTCACCACTTTTTCTGAGTTAAATGGTTGTTCCCATAAACTAGGCCTGTGTAAATGTGTGTGTTGCTTTGATCTAAACACTCCAAAACTTTGTAATGGTGCAAGATTACAGATCAAACCATTACATTTAAATCTGACTGAAGCTACCATGTTTACATAATGAGTTACACACAGATCTTCATAAACAGGGTCAAAGCTTTTAGTATAGCTGATTTATTACTGTAATATGTTTGCTTTGTATAATGTGTCAACTCTATAAAATGGAAAGTGATCAAGAGCCTGGCTTTGTGGTTTAATTTAACAATAAATGAAACTTATGATCAGACACATTTTATTAGAGACGGGTAAATTCTGCTGTCTTAAAATGTCCTTAGAAAGAAAAAGGGAGGGGTGGTTGTGGTATTATAGCTAAGAATTTCATACCAGCATTTATCATAAGGGGTTTTTAATTAAATCCAAGATTAGCAGGAGTAAGTCTGTGTTGACAAAGCAAAAACTAGCCAAGTCTATTTTGACATACTAATTAATGGATGTCACTAACGTATGTCTCTATGAAAGGATTTAGAACAGAAATGGGTATGAAATTAAACTTCTATGAGTTATCAGCTCTTAAATTCTGTAAGGAAATAAAACTTTATGTATACAAAAAAGGGATTATTAGTCTGTACATTTTAAAAGAAAAATAAATTTAACCTGTCAGCTAATGTTGCTTAAACCTAGAGGCAAGAATATGAAACAAACAGTACTCACGAGCAGTAGTTATGTAATTGTTAGTTGTCAGCAGATGTTGTTAATGTAGTAGCAACAGTAGCAGCAACAACCATCAGGAACAACCGCTTATTGTTAGATGTCATCTTCTGAAGGTGTCTTAAGTTTATTCTTCGAGGAGGATGAGAAAAAAAGACCAACGTTTAAACATATTCTCTAGCTGCAGAGTCAGAAAGTTCCTTTCTAATGGCAGTCATCTCTACCATACCCATCAGAAGGTAAAGGAGACTTCAAGGAGAGATTTTATAGGATTAGAGACTCTGCTCTCTTGGAGAAGGCCTCAGAGGTACCCAGAACAAAGGCAGATCATTTTAATTAGTTTTTTTTTTTTTTTTTTTTTTTTAAACAGTTTTAATCTGAAGAGGCTTTCTGTGAAATCAAAAATATATTTTAATCTAGTTCACTGTCGCAACAAGGGAGTACAGGGAAACTCAGTTAGCTGAGTTACCTATGTCCATGCTTCAGGTCAACTTACTAAGTGATGTCATAAATTCTGGTTGTAGGCAAGAAGTTAAAAGAAGAATCTCTGAACCTGACAACCACATGTCAAACAATTGTCACCTTATTTCAGTGGTGATCAGTTACCTTTATGAAACCTAAGGTGTTGTTTGCTCTAGCAAAACTGTATCTTGGCCAATTTGGATTCCTATTCTCTTTCTGAGGAGTGAACAAGAATCAGAAGCTGTAAGATATTAGCTTTTGTTTTATAAAGGTCCTAAATTGAATAATTCTATTGGTTTCATCCACATATCACCAGTGGAGGTGTGTTATTTATTTTCTATTATCCCTCTAAGGACCATTGCTTGCGTTACTGCTTTTGTCTCATTCACTGCTATATCAAAAAGCCCCTTCCACCACACCAATTTCTTCCTAGTACAAGCAAATATTTAAAGACTGATCATATTACCTGTACTGCATGAATAAAATGTTATATATCGCAAGACCCCAAAAGGTTTATTGTGTAAGAAGCATCAAGTGGAAAATGTACACCACTTCACGCAAACTAAAACACAGTCATTACTTATTTATTTTTTTTAAACAGTTCCACAAATAAAAGCTCTCCAACTGCTCAAATTATAAAAGAAAAAACACTAATTCATTACTTTAATTAATACTTTCGAAATGCAGAGCAGTATTACTACCTACTATTACTATTAGAATAAGATGTGGTATTATTAAACCTTGTAATAAATTAAATTAGTAGACACATATTTTCAATAATAACTACTACATCCATTTGGTATTCACAAGGTAGAACAATTGAATTGTGACTGTATTCAGACATTTATACTTCAACTAAATATTGTGACAAAATGGCAACGACAGCAGAGAAATTCAACAATATAGGAGCTGTGCTGAAGAACACTAAAAGACAAGTTATTTTAAAATCAGAAGGACTATATATGAAAGGACGTATTTTTAACAAATTAGTAGTACTTTATTAATAAAAGTGTACAAGAAGAGTAATAAAAAAAATCAATCCTGCTTTAACTGAGCAGATTTCAAATTAGTCATCTAGTACATCAATTTTTAATCTATGAACTGGATTATATTCTAAAATGTCAGTGTGCTACACATTGCTCTCTGAGACAAAATAAGCTCACCTAAGATACTAAGGTACAGAAAACATGTATGTAACAAGCCATCACCATGTAAACTTCAAACTGCCCTTTTACATTAAAAGCTACAATAAAACAATTTCTAAGAAAAAAAAATCACATATAACCGTTTTAGAAAATAACAGGTTAAGGCGGCAGTATATTATATTTCAATTCAAAATGACACACAAATAGTTAAAGCAAAATACTTGAAGCTGAAACTGCAAGCTCTGCATCACCTCTGAGAATTTTCACTGCACAGAAGGCAGAACTGCAGGATTCATCTAAATAAGGAAAAATAACACAACCTACAACACATTGCATAATCCTATACCTAATATTATTACCTCCAAATATCATTATATAGTGTGAAGTGTTTCTTTAGTGGATAGGGAAGTAACATTAGAGAAGTGTGGGACCAGGAAAAAGCTAAGCCCCAGGTAAAGACAGAGACAAATGGGACAATAGCAGGGACTTGTAAGCTCTATAGATGTATTGGGTGATCCATAAAGAAAGTAAGTAAAATGAATCTGAGAAAAAATAAGGACAGTGAAGTTTGACATGAAAATGCAGGACCACCTAGCTAGGAGATAGCAACACATGGATGGATCCTGGCAAAACAAGCTGTGACCCTATTACCTTGGTGGGATCAATGCTGATAAAATTGTTTGTGATTATCCAACCATGATATACAGTGCATCTGGAAAGTATTCATAACGCATCACTTTTTCCACATTTTGTTATGTTACAGCCTTATTCCAAAATGGATTAAATTCATTTTTTTCCTCAGAATTCTACACGCAACACCCCATAATGACAACGTGAAAAAAGTTTACTTGAGATTTTTGCAAATTTATTAAAAAATAAAAAAATTGAGAAAGCACATGTACGTAAGTATTCACAGCCTTTGCCATGAAGCTCAAAATTGAGCTCAGGTGCATCCTGTTTCCCCTGATCATCCTTGAGATGTTTCTGCAGCTTAATTGGAGTCCATCCATCCATCCATCCATTTTCCAACCCGCTGAATCCGAACACAGGGTCACGGGGGTCTGCTGGAGCCAAATCCAGCCAACACAGGGCACAAGGCAGGAACCAATCCCAGGCAGGGTGCCAACCCACCGCAGGGCACACACAAACACACCCACACACCAAGCACACACTAGGGCCAATTTAGAATCGCCAATCCACCTAACCTGCATGTCTTTGGACTGTGGGAGGAAACCGGAGCGCCCGGAGGAAACCCACGCAGACACAGGGAGAACATGCAAACTCCACGCGGGGAGGACCCGGGAAGCGAACCCAGGTCTCCTAACTGCGAGGCAGCAGTGCTACCACTGCGCCACCATGCCGCCCATTAATTGGAGTCCACCTGTGGTAAATTCAGTTGATTGGACATGATTTGGAAAGGCACACACCTGTCTATATAAGGTTCCACAGTTGACAGTTCATGTCAGAGCACAAACCAAGCATGAAGTCAAAGGAATTTTCTGTAGACCTCCGAGACAGGATTGTATCGAGGCACAAATCTGGGGAAGGTTACAGAAAAGTTTCTGCTGCTTTGAAGGTCCCAATGAGCATAGTGGCCTCCATCATCCGTAAGTGGAAGAAGTTCGAAACCACTAGGACTCTTCCTAGAGCTGGCCGGCCATCTAAACTGAGCGATCGGGGGAGAAGGGCCATAGTCAGGGAGGTGACCAAGAACCCGATGGTCACTCTGTCAGAGCTCCAGAGGTCCTCTGTGAAGAGAGGAGAACCTTCCAGAAGGACAACCATCTCTGCAGCAATCCACCAATCAGGCCTGTATGGTAGAGTGGCCAGACGGAAGCCACTCCTTAGTAAAAGGCACATGGCAGCCCGCCTGGAGTTTGTCAAAAGGCACCTGAAGGACTCTCAGACCATGAGAAAGAAAATTCTCTGGTCTGATGAGACAAAGATTGAACTCTTTGGTGTGAATGCCAGGCGTCACATTTGGAGGAAACCTGGCACCATCCCTACAGTGAAGCATGGTGGTGGCAGCATCATGCTGTGGGGATGTTTTTCAGCGGCAGGACCTGGGAGACTAGTCAGGATAAAGGGAAAGATGACTGCAGCAATGTACAGAGACATCCTGGATGAAAACCTGCTCCAGAGCACTCTTGACCTCAGACTGGAGCGACGGTTCATCTTTCAGCAGGACAATGACCCTAAGCACACAGCCAAGATATCAAAGGAGTGGCTTCAGGACAACTCTGTGAATGTCCTTGAGTGGCCCAGCCAGAGCCCAGACTTGAATCCGATTGAACATCTCTGGATAGATCTTAAAATGGCTGTGCACCGACGCTTCCCATCCAACCTGATGGAGCTTGAGAGGTGCTGCAAAGAGGAATGGGCGAAACTGGCCAAGGATAGGTGTGCCAAGCTTGTGGCATCATATTCAAAAAGACTTGAGGCTGTAATTGCTGCCAAAGGTGCATCGACAAAGTGTTGAGCAAAGGCTGTGAATACTTATGTACATGTGATTTCTCAGTTTTTTTTATTTTTAATAAATTTGCAAAAACCTTAAGTAAACTTTTTTCACATTGTCATTATGGGGTGTTGTGTGTAGAATTCTGAGGGAAAAAATGAATTTAATCCATTTTGGAACAAGGCTGTAACATAACAAAATGTGGAAAAAGTGATGTGCTGTGAATAGTTTCCGGATGCACTGTACACAGCTGCTCCTTTCTTGGTGCTGCCAGAGGCTACAAAAAAGTTACTGGAAGTCCAGCCATAAAAATATCAAAACTGCTTCATCCAATTCAGGTTTGTGGAACGCCTGACCATACAGTATCTTTGCAACACTGAAAAAACTGTGTCTGACTGATTTAAATAACCTCAGGCACTGTGAGTATTAACAAATTTAACAATATGTTTCTTTAACCACAGAAAAAAATGATACACGAAATACATTACTAAGTAGAGTAGCAGAGAATGGTACTTTAGAGACTTTCAAAAGTCAACTAGGACTAGCGAGCTTTGTTGGGCTGAATGATCTGTTCTCTCCAAATTTTTCCAATGTTCTAATAAACTGAACAATTGAATGTGCTATTGTATTGCAATAAGTACCACGTGGTTCAAAGTTATTATTTAGTAGACCCATCATCCAAGGAGACTGATACTGAAGTGATTTTCAGCAAAAAAACAATGGAGAACCAACATTTTAAAGTCAAATATATGAATTTCAGCTATTCCCAAGACTAACTGAAAGCTAGTAGCTAAGCTGGATGGTGGTCAGTACACCTGTATAGTATATATTTAGAAGGGCAGCAGAGAACAGTCCAACATTTTTTTTAATGAAAAATGTTTTTACTTATTACATTCAGCAAAACTTGTTAAAAAAAGGTGAGTGAGTTGTGCAAGTTCATTTTTTTAATTAGTAGTTTATCAACTTCTAAAATAATTTGGTGTTATGTATAATAAAACTATGTTAACGGCCTATATACTAGCACTGCATAATTCATAGGGAAGTACATGAATGTATATACATGTAACCACCAAAATGTTTAATTCAAATACAGTATATATACTTTCTTTTTTTTGTTTGTTTAAATATACAGTAATTGTAAGCATTCAAATTTTAATTATTTGAATGTGTGACAATGTGTATGCAAGCACTACACAGCTTGCAATTGTCTAGGTCTGTCAACAAAGGTACCTTTCCAAAGCATTACTAATAAACGGATCAGAAATGTGTAGCATTCTGTATATTTCCAAAAACTGTATTTATAACGAAAAACATAATAGTTAGAAAATATTTGCCCTTTATCTACAATCAAGTAGAGGTAACAACTGTCACAAATAAAAAATATGTGATTTAGATTCAGTCTTGTTACCCATTAAGTCATAATATTTTATGACCACAGTGAATATAGTGACAAGGATTCATAACCAGCAAGCACAAGTAAAAAATAAATAAAAAACAAATACTGCATATTTCACTTTCTGTTGTTTCAATCTAAAATCTCATTCAACCTTGGGCTGAGAACTGACCATTATTATGCCTATACTGTAATGCTACAGGCAGTTGTTCAGCTACCATCACAAAAATAAGTATTATAGTACACTGTACAAGGACTATCCTGTGCAAATAGCAAAATAAAAATTCTTCATGTACCAGTATGCTATATGCTATTTGCTTCTTTCGTTAAATGTATTTCACTTTGTTAGAAATTATATTATGTAAAGAGAAACTAATTATTATTATTTATTTACAAATTTCTTTATCTAGCATAAATGAAAAATGATAAACAGCTGATAATTTAGAAAGACAGCAAAACCAGAACAGCCTATATTTCACGATCTGCAGTTAATCTGGCTTTTCCAAATAAAAGTGTATTCTGCTAAGGATGAGTTTAAAATGTGACATTATGAAACAGAAAAAAAATCAAACAGCAAAAACAATGCACTGTAAGTTTTAGAAGTCAGGCAAAAATAGGCCAGAGTAAACTATAGACTACATGTCAGGCAAAAAAGTTCACACACTGATATAATGTGACACTGAAGAAAAATATGTAAGTTTTACAATTATATATCTGCTTAACAACTGAGATTCATAAATTACAGTAACTCAAATATGTAAATAGATCATACAACAATCATAGACTTTTAAATGTATTCCACTATGCAAAGATATAATTTTTTTTAGAATCTGCTACTATACACTAAAGCAAAGGATCTTAAAAAATACTTGCAAAAAATTATTACCGAGTGTATTAAAACAAGGTAACAATATCAGCAATGAGATCCAGTTTTGAAAGTTTTTACTTACAGTATTTACTGCCATTCTCTATTTAATAACTACGGCATACAGCAGTTTAAAATAAACAAATATAAGGTAGCATTCCAGTTAGGTATACTGTCAGAAGCATCCTACCTTAAACAGTTTAAACAGGCAAAGTCTGTTGAAAATTTGTTTTGCATGAAGCCCATTTACTGTTTGTTAGAAATCTTTAGTTACTACAAAAAGTTAGTCTGTGTGAAGAGATTCATTTTAGATTGAAATGAAAAAAAAACATAGTTATATTTTTTTTTTTGTAGAAACATACTGTGAAGCCAACCCAGACACAGACGAGCAAGACACCAGTTTGCCACACTACACACGTTTTATTTATGGAATAAAGTGCACAAAACACCAACATTGCAACACAACACACAGTCCCTTCTTGCCACCAGTTCTTTTCCCTCCACTCCTCCTCAGGCTTTGTCCTCTTCCTCCCGTCTCTGGCTCTTAGAATGGTGGGGACTGGCCCCTTTTTATAGGGCACCGAGAAGGACTCCAGATGCCCAACAAGCTTCTTCCGGCCACACTTCCGGGTGTGGCAGAAGTGTAGCTAAATAAGGCTCTGGAAAGGTCCATGCGCCCCCTGCCATGCGGCCCTGATGGAAACCAAGGGGGCTGTCCTCTGTCGGCCCGGGGGCAGAAACTGTCCTAAAAATATTCTCTCCCCTGGTCCTTCCACACTCTGGGCATCCCGGCAGGGTAAGGGTTCCAGCCGCCCACGACAATACATAATAAATAATGATACCCAAGCAAATACATAATCATAACCTGCCAATTGTCTGTGCAATAAAATGTGTTCTGTGCAACTAGGCCAATTCACCTTAAGTTTAAGTGAAAGGCACTAAGTAGCATAAAAAAACACCTATCGTAAAACATACATATGTGCCAGGTGTAACTGATACAGAAAAAACTGACAGAATTCTGTTAAACATTTGAAATTTTGTTTTGGTCACATAAAAACAGAAATAAAGGCTGGGCGTCAAAAAAAACTTTTTTGCTTTTTTATTAGTTTTTTTTAAGCACATCAAAGTACAAAAAAGATAAATGCCTCAGGAAACCACAGCAACAATAGGATGCAACAGTTAACAGTAATGCAATAGGATTCAAATTTCAACTACAATATACCATAAATTATGTCTATACATATACTGTATAACAAAAGACTATTCATAATCTTTAAGAATCTTCTTCAAATTAATCAAACCTTTACAGTTTTGGGTATGAGAGAAGAAACCCTGAGTACCAAGAGAAAAGCCAGAGCAAACACAGGAAGATGCAAATGTAATAAGTGTTATTTACCAGAATAAGTTAAAACACCAATGGGGAGTAGGGGGCCAGGGGATTCTGTCTAAATTAGGTATTTTGTAATAATTAAGATAAAATTCAAGTGGTAGAGGTGATTGAACCCTTATGGCCTAATGACAATAATATAACGCATTCCAGAGTGTTTTCATAGAGCGCATATAAAAAAAAACTAAAACTGTCATGTTTAACTTTACTAAGAGAAATTTTGAACATATGCATTAAAGTCTAAAAGGAATAAACTGGGATACACTTTTTAAAAATTTTTAACATCAAATGCAGGACAAGTTCATCCCAAAATTTAGAAGCATGTAAAAAGTTAAAGAAAACTCTGCAGTGAGTAAAGAATTACAGTAATCCCTCGCTATATCGCCCTTCGCCTTTCGTGGCTTCACTCCATCGTGGATTTTATATGTAAGCATATTTAAATATATATCGCAGATTTTTTGCTGGTTCGCGGATTTCTGAGAACAATGGGTCTTTTAATTTCTGGTACATGCTTCCTCAGTTGGTTTGCCCAGGTGATTTCATACAAGGGACGCTATTGGCAGATGGCCGAGAGGCTACCCAGCTTACTTTTCTCTCTGTCTTGCGCTGACTTTCTCTGATCCTGACGTCGGGGGATTTTCGCACACCTAGACGATATGGACGCTTGTCTAAAAATGCTGAAAGATTATCTTCACGTTGCTATCTTTTGTGCAGCTGCTTCCTGAAACGACATGCTGCAGGGTGCTTCGCATACTTAAAAGCTCGAAGGGCACGTATTGATTTTTGATTGAAAAACAAACTCTGTCTCTCTCTCTCTCCCTGCTCCTGACGGAGGGGGTGTGAGCTGCCGCCTTCAACAGCTTTGTTCCGCGGTGCTTCGCATACTTAAAAGCCAAACAGCCCTATTGATTTGTTTGCTTTTCTCTATCTCTGTGACATGATCTGCTCCTGACGCACACTCCTTTGAAAAGGAAGATATGTTTGCATTCTTTTAATTGTGAGACAGAACTGTCATCTCTGTCTTGTCATGGAGCACAGTTTAAACTTTTGAAAAAGAGACAAATGTTTGTTTGCAGTGTTTGAATAACGTTCCTGTCTCTCTACAACCTCCTGTGTTTCTGCGCAAATCTGTGACCCAAGCATGACAATATAAAAATAACCATATAAACATATGGTTTCTACTTCACGGATTTTCTTATTTCGCGGGTGGCTCTGGAACGCAACCCCTGCGATGGAGGAGGGATTACTGTAGTTTAAAAAAGAATATGCAAAACACAAAAACTGTATAAGAAGAACAAGACAGATAACTCCATCACTAACTGCAGTGTATATGAGATTATGAAAGAAGTGGATAAAAAGAAAATGAGGAAAGAGTCTGCGTTGGGCTGGCGCCCTGCCCTGGGTTTGTTTCCTGCCTTGCGCCCTGTGTTGGCTGGGATTGGCTCCAGCAGACCCCCGTGACCCTGTAGTTAGGATATAGCGGGTTGGATAATGGATGGATGGATGAGGAAAGAGAGAAGGCAGTAAGAGAAAGAAATACTGAGGAAAAGACAAGAGATGACCAAAGGAGATTCTGTGAGTATTTTTGCAGTAAAAGAACAGTCAAGAAAGAATCACAGTGTATTAGGGACGGCAATGGTGAATTAAAATACACAGACAATGAAATTGCAAATGTTCTAAACATGCATTTTCCTGAAATTTTCACTTGAGAAGTGGATAACCTCACAAAAGTAACAGGGACTGGCAATGAGGTACTTAGTAATTTGGAAATTCTAGAGGGATACGTGCTAACTGGATTAAAAAAGCAGAAATCAAACAAGATGGCCAGGACCAGGTAACATTCGTGCAGAAGACTGCTTATGAAGGTTAGTGAGTCATACTTAAACTCTTAACGTATATTCTTCAAATATCACTGCACACTGGGGAGACTCCTGTGACTGGATAGCAAATATCATCCTGTTATATAAAAAGAGAGGTTGGACAGATCCAAGTAACTATAGACTAGTAAGCTTAACATGCATCACAAGTAAATTAATGGAAGGAATTAAGAAAAAGATTAAGAAAAGATGCAGAAGCCATTAAGAAAGCTAACAGAATGTTGACTTATACAGTACAATATGTAAGAGTGCAAGTCAAAGGAGTTTATGCTTAAGCTATATAACGTACTGCTGAGGTCTCACCTGAAGTACTGCATGTAGTTTTGGTCTCTAGGCTGTAGAAAAAGTGTAGAGGAGAGCAACTATTCAGGACTAAGACGTATGAACCTATGTATGTGATGAGACTGAAAGAGTTGAAGCTTTCAGTTTAAGCAAATGGAGATTAAGAGGTGACATGATTGTTAAGAAAGGAATTAGTACAGCGGGCCCAAGCCTTCTTTAAAATGAGTTTTTCAACAAGAACATGGGGGGAGAGGTGAAATCTTATTAAGGGTATATCACACAAATGTTTGGAAGTTTTTTTTGTCCACACAGAAAACCATTAACACATGGAATACATTAAAAAGTAGCTTGGTGCAGACTAGGGCTTTAGGGACCTTCAAAATTCGACTTGGTGCTATTTTGGAGGAATTAGATGGATAGGATTGTCAGGTTCGATTGGGATGAATGGCCTGTTCTCAACCAAGTTTCTCTAATGTTTTAATAACACCCAGGAAAGGGATTCAAACTCCAAAAACTGGATGTGTCTGACACAACTAATGATTTGTATTTGAGCAAAAACTTTGCCAACCTATATACTAGATAAAGCAGGCATGGATTGAATGTACAATATCAATGTTATTTTATGATTGCCAGGGATTTCTAGGGTCATGGGCCTCCCCCATTGATTGCACAGGAGAGGGAAGATTACCAGTAATCCAAAATGGAAATCAGACAGCACATCTGCAGATCACTGTGGGAAAATAACACCAATAAGGGCCAACAGACACTTTCATGTGGTATGAGATGGGAATATCCAAGACCATAAAGCTTGGTTGTGGCTTTCTTGGAAACAGTTTGCTATATTCTCCACTGAGCTATTGTATGATTGATGGCATACAACAGAGTCTTTGCTAATGGTTCTTGATCATCAAAAAACAGGTAGCATCTACATGCAACAGAGAGAATCAAGTTGCCCTTTAGAGCTATGGTCAAGGGAGACAGGCAGGAGGACCATGGTATGCCTCCAGCATGAGAATTGCATAAGAGACCTGGCCAGTTAATGACTCGTATTTCAACAGTGCACAAACAATAGACCAGTGTTTCCGAAACACAGTCTTGGGGGCAAACTGTGGCTGCAGGTTTTTCTTTCAACCAGATTCACAATCAGTGATAATAACTGGTAATAATTGATCTCATTTAATTATTTGGTCTTTCTTCTCTTGTCTTATTCTGCATTCTGCATAGCAGTAACATTTTAACATTTATACAACATTTAGAAAGATTTCTAATTTTTGCTATAGCTTTAAAAGCTTAACTCTCTTTTGTTGTTGTCCTGTTATTTTGCCCTTTTCTGTGTAGATTGCTCCATTCATTGTAATCCTGATAATGATAATTAAAAACAAGCAGAAAACACACCAGGGCAAAGCACACTCAATAGTGAAAGGCAAAACAAAACAACATTATCCCAATTTAAATGATTAGTACATTTTAATAAAAAAATTACCAAACTTAGTTTTGTAATTTCTATATTAACCACAAAACACAGACACTGGGAAATAATAGCCATCTTAATTAGACTAGGAGACCAATTAATAACAGAAACTGGTTAAACAAAAATCTGCAGCCACACTGGGAACCCAGGACAGAGTTTGGGAAGGACTGCAGTAGACCATTAGATAGGGAAAAACAGCAGTAAGTTAACTTCTAAGTAAAATTTTACTTTATAAAACAAAACACAAGTAATAAAACCTGAAGTTAAAGCAAAATACAAAATTTCCATTAAAACTATAAAATAATAAAAATAATGCTGTCTTAGTGACATAGCAAAAATAGTTAGAGAGCTCTTTTTTATGTAATAATTTAGAGAAGAACAATATGCTTGGCCTTCTCGTTTGTATGATCAAAGTGCTACAGGCTAATTTTTGCATTTTTTCCACCTTCCACTTTAAGTGGAAAGAAAATCTGTAGTTTCATTATTGCTGTTTTTCCTCACTCAACGTCAATCTTTTGAGTCTGCATAACACAAAATGGCAAAACTGACAAAGCACCACTACATTATAGTTATATTTACATTGTATTTTATTTGGCAGATACACTTGCCGTAAATCATTATAACTATCAAGGTTTTAAACTGTCTTTTTTTTTCCTCCAGAGTATTAAAATCAATAATTGTGAAACGTCTTTATGCCAGGAAGACACTGCACAAAAGAAAACATTTTCCACTGGTTGATTCAAATAACAACTCATGTCTCTATAGTACAGATACTATTCAAACATGTCACAAAATACCCAAAACAAACATACATGCTACAGAGTGATTGGGAGAATACATAAGCCAATACGGGGCACTATTTAACATTTTTCACACTATGTAAAAGATGACTTTCTGATTGCTGTCTTCTAAGTCTCATTGTTAATACATTTTTTCAGTCTGATTAAGTTTAGAAATGGAAATACATGTGTCAAAAATTGTACAGTGTACTGCTTTGTAAAACAGTGTGCAATATGCATTGAAAAAAACAAGATAATTTAACAAAACTAATGCTCAAGCAGTTGAGATGACTTTTTTCCTTAACATACAGTATGTTGTAAAAAAGTTGCTATCACTCTGGAAGAGTAATTCTAATGGACATAGAATGCTGGGAGTGTACCACTGACCTGTGCAGTGTGGACAGTAGGGGAAGCTGTAGCCTCACCAAGCCTCAGACATCACCACACAAACACAAGTCCCAGGTTCAAATAAGTGATTTATTAACATACATTCTTCACAATGATCTCCAATGTGCACATAATACCTCTTTTCATTTCCCTCTCCTTCACACCTCCAAGCGAGTCTTGTCCTCCTTCCTCCCAACTCAACTCACCCAGATGTGGCAGGATGGTTCCTTTATCTTGGACCCAGGAGTTCTTCTGGTGTCAGGGGATAGCCCAGTGGAAGTAATTCCAGGTTGGTCGGAAGTCCCAAAGACCACGAAGCGCAGCTCCTAATAGCAGCCCCTGGTGGCACCCAGGGACCCCCACAGGGATGCTCTACAACACTACAACTCCCAGCATGCCCTTCAGGTATCCACTGGTGTACCTGCCTCCAGAGATGCTGCCATCTAGCAGTTCAGGGGAATATTTAATAATTCTGCTCTCCCGTCCATCCTTTAACCTGTCCTCACAGCCAGGTAATGTTCCTTCATCAATTCCTGCCAGGATACATACCCAAATCATAAAGTCTCAGAATGAGATCAGAATGTATATGATGACCTACAGACTACCATAAATTTAGCTGCTGAATTGTCACTTAATTTAATTTTTTTGTAATTATATCTCCTAAGATACAGAAAACTAAGGTCAAACATACTCAATTTGTAAATAGTAATCTATGAAATAAAAAAAACAATAACTACAGGATTGTTTTTTGTCTTGCAGTTCTCTTATTTCGGACCCCAATTAAAAGTATTTTAAACAACACTCAAAAAATAATATTATTAACCTTTAATTCCTTCTTTGAATTATCTGCCGGCTAGAATCAATGCATATCCATCATTTTAGAAATAATTTTTAATTCGAACAGCTCAATACAAAGATGTTGTTATTTTTGGTAAGTATGCAGTTTAGACAGTAATTGTGTCGAAAATATATATTTATTAAGCAGGAGTCATAAATTTAATTACCTTCTAAGCCACCAAATAGCATGCCCATTTCATACTCCTGTTCTGAATATGTACCCAGGAAAAATTAATCAGAAACTGAAAATGTGCAAAAAAACTTCACTTACCATTAATATGGTGTATATACTGTAGTGATCAGAAGAAGTTAAATGCAAACTTAAATATACAATTTTTTTTTTTTTTTAATTTTACAAAGTTGTTAAGAGGTGTATAAAACACTTATAAAAGCACTTATATCTGAAACAACATCTCAGGCTTGGAACGTGACATACATAAGAGTAGGATGTGTAGCACAATAAAACTACCGAGTTCAATAAGCATGACTCAAAAGTTATCAACCAAAGTATTTAGTATCAGGTGGCACAGTGGTTCATGATCCTGCCTCATGTACTGAGTCTCTAATTGAAGTCTCATACCTATTTGCGTATTTTTGTGGAGTTTTAAAATTATTCTCAATTTTGTGTGAGTTTTAATTAAGGTATTCTGATGTTTACACCACATCCCAAAGACAAGCCAATACCCTGTAGAGGTTTACGTACTTCAAGTCTTTGGCCATCTGCAATCATGAGCTACATTTAGCAAGTCTGTGAATTTGTGCTATGTTCAAAGTCCAAAGGTCAAAAGGGTTCACAATGTTATGCATGCAAAGTTTCCTTTAAAAACCTTTAAAAACCTTTAAAGAACACAACATACACATTAATTTCAGCTAAAGGTATGTGAAAATGAAGTCAGTAGTCCAAGATATGTTTGTGGCATAACAAGCATAGGACATCATTCTTTATCTATCATGTCTATAACAGGCATATTCTGAGTAAAATATTCAAACAAACACAAAAGTGCACCATATGAGTGAAGTGCACAAACCACACATCACAAATAAGACTGCACAACAAGACATAACATAGTTGGAGAAGTCTAGAACTTAATTCACAATAGCAAGATAAGAATACAACATTTAAAGAGCACAGACTTTAAATATCAAAACTAAAAAGAAATCTATGCTATAAAATAGACAGAACTGGTCCTCCTAAAACTAAACTATTATTCTTGCATTATATCTCAGATTTACTCTAATCTTCTCATCTGACAAACCTATGACTAATTAAATGTATATATTTTTTCTTGAAACCTAAAAAAGTACCTAGTTGGTTAGAAAAAGCATTCTGATGACCTAACCGCACCAAATGATCAACTCATGACGTATGCACTACCTAAGACAAGCTACGTTTTCTCATAGTAAACACAATATCAAGAAACCAATAACTGTATTTAAGAATGTGGTCTAAAAACTTCTTAAGTGGTAAAAAGGACTAAAATGTATTAAATACTTACATTGTCTTCTTTTTTACATATGATACCAATAATCAAAAAGTCTATTATAAAAGCAGACCTTTTAGAGCTCTTATATTTATTAACAGGGTAAGCCACAGAACTTCAAACATTCTCCAAAGAAAATGTTTAAGGCTTTTTCCAAAATCCCCAGTGAATGTATGTCTGGCAACAGATTATACATTTTATATTTTAAAAGCCATAGAAGAGTATTATATTTCAGTTTTAAAATAAAACATGACTTCTTCAACCAGTTACTTTATTTATATTTGCAGAGATGGGGGCCATCACAGAATATCTGAATAAACCCTATTGGTGCTATAAGACAGAATGCTCCTCTGTTTGCAAACTCTACATGAGGGGTTAGTAGCTTCAATACAGAAAACCTTCAATTACAGCTCAGCATTTTAAACTTTTATTTCAAAGAATGTCTTAGTCAGCACATGTATATTTTTCCTTTTTTTGCTTATCAGTTATGCATTAAATTTAGCAGTCTTGAATTATATAAAGTATATAAAAAAACTACAGTTTTAATGATGATATTATAAAGTATCTCACACATAAGGTGTATTACAAATATCCTTTATTCATTGTCAAGTATAAAATATTATGAGAAGTAGTCATAAAACAAAATAATTTTATGATATAAATACATAAATGATAGTAAGTTTCTAGGGAACATGCATGGAATAGTAGTTTACCACACCAGTTTATCCAGGAGACTGGGTCACTGGCTCTGACCACTATCTGTATGTTCTGCTCATGTCAAATGGAGCATTCTTCCAGGTATTCGGGTTTTCTTCACACATTAAAAAGAAGGACTACTTAGGTTGAGTGATCACTATAAACTGGTGCAAAGTGATCAAATATAGGTGTTAACTTTTGAGTGTATCCTGTGATGGACCAACATCATGTATAGAGTGGGTCTTTGCCTTGTGTCAGATGTTGCCAGGATAAGCTCCAGCTACCCACAACACTAGAATTTTATAATGCGGATTTATGTAAAGAATGAATACATTCACCTTCCACAGCAATGATGGACAGATTTGGTCTGTGACTGAAGAGATTATCTGCAACATTATCACTTGATCATGTGATAATTCATATACCTGTCTTGTACAATGTACGTTACAATGTAGCAACTAACATTAAGTTTTAATATTACCAAGATAAATACTTTTCATTAGTATATACTACAGAATGTTAGAATTGCTAAAACGCAGTGTCATCAAGCATGGTTTTCATATGCCTAACACATGTCACATGGATATTCTCTAACTACAAAGAAAATTTGAACCCACTGATGTTCACCAGAAATTAAGTAATCTATTCATTCCGGTTACATGTTGCGATGAAAGAAAAAAAAAAAAAACAAGCAAATACTTAAACTCATATGTGTACATAGTAATCTAAAAGCATATGAAAAGCTGACAGTGTTACATTTAAGAAATATAACATATAAGCCATGTGGTTTCCGTTAGCTATGGCTCTGTGGCTAATCAGGAGGAAAGAGTGTGTGTATTTGTATTGCGAGTACATCACATGTCTCAATTCATTTTATATTCAGAAATATAAGATTTTACCTTCGCTGCAATTAAATTTAGTATGTTTCTTCACTACAATTGTAAAGCATATTTTTGTCAGAGTTTGAAGCCAAGAATGATCTCCTTGTATTAAGTGTTACTATTATTACAACAATACAAGTACTACAGATAAGTTTACTCACCTAAAAGTTTGCTTGTCTGTCATCTTAAATAAACCATGCCCCTATTACGCTACTGTCCTTCACTTGACAGGAAACAGATTACCAGCTCCCATCCCATTTTCAGAGGTCTTCACTTTGTAGAACATTCTGCACTCCCTTTGCCTGAATTCATCTACATGCTATATCCTTTGCCTGATGCTAGTTCAAAAGCATTCACTATAAGTGCCTTTATATGGCAAGTCAGGGAGAGGTAAACCTTCTTTTATCAGCTTGTGCAACAGATGTACAGTAGATTAAAAGTATTTCTTAAGATATTAATGTATTATTGATAAGCCTAGGAATGAACACCTCATAAACAAAATAAGTAATAGTGATGTCTTGCTTGTGTTTTGTGAATCTATAAAGCAATTTTAATGTACAGCATGAGTCCTTTGAGAAATAGTTTGATGTGGACAGCAATTAATTTTAGGATGTGCTACAAATTGTATTTAAACAAAATATTATTTAAAAAGAACTACTGTACATTAAAGCAGTGATAAATATGAACATCCTAAAACAGTTTTAGAAATATAAATGCTAAACTCTACACTTAGAAAATTTTGGCAAATATATTATTAATTTTAAAATGCTCTGCAATGTAAGACTTCTTCTGCAGTACTATGAGCAATTCTTAACACTGTACTATAGGAAAGATGAAAAGCCTAATCCACTGAAAAAGGACAAGAAAGGACAAGAAAAGAAACACGTCTGAAACCAAATCTAAAGGGAAGTGAAATTAAACAGTATGATGAAAAGGAATCTGTTCTACATGGGAAGTATTGTTACAGGATGAGATTTGAAATTCAAAATCACATTTCTATAGGATGTAAAAGAGATTAACATTTGTTGTTTAACAGTATAAAACTAAATATATGCCAGACAGAGTTGTGACAGAGCATTTACTGGGTAGATAGCCTGTAGAATTTACTTCTGGTAAAAAACTTTGACTTGTACTTTTATGTTCAGGCTCCTGTGTTAACCACGAATTATGCAATTTTTTTTTTTTTTTACCAAACTCTACAATTAGCTGGGTGAAGTTAGCCTAAATAAGCTAAGTGATTCTCAACATTCTTTCTGAGTGAAAGTAACTCCATTTCTCCTTAAAAAGAATGACCTGTCAAAAGTGCAACAATGAAGCACAATTGTACAATACCACTGACAGTTCAAATTTGTAGTTCTTTTAGAGCAACAACACCAATAAAGCATTCCACTTTAATTTGCCTTAATATGATAAATGACACCTGGTCTACACAGTCAAAACAGATTAAACAAAGTCTCTGGACCTGGTTTTATTCTCAAATAGAGGTGTCTTCCGAGTACAGTTTAAAAAAAAAAATAATAACTTGCACCAGGAAATGCAAGTTCACTCAAATTGAAAACTCATTCTAGAATTGTATGGTGGAATAGTGATTAGCACTGCAACCTCACAGACCCAGAGTTACACAAACATATCCATCTACTATATGCTATATGAAAACTCCTTAAAGAGTACCTTTTGTCAACTATATCAATGAAACATTACTTTCATATGACATATACCATCCATCCATCCATCCATTTTCCAACCCGCTGAATCCGAACACAGGGTCACGGGGGTCTGCTGGAGCCAATCCCAGCCAACACAGGGCACAAGGCAGGAACCAATCCCGGGCAGGGTGCCAACCCACCGCAGGACACACACAAACACACACTAGGGCCAATTTAGAATCGCCAATCCACCTAACCTGCATGTCTTTGGACTGTGGGAGGAAACCGGAGTGCCCGGAGGAAACCCACGCAGACACGGGGAGAACATGCAAACTCCACGCAGGGAGGACCCGGGAAGCGAACCCAGGTCCCCAGGTCTCCCAACTGCAAGGCAGCAGCGCGGACATATACCATATGGTCATAATTACATATATTAAGGAAATCAAAGTGAAAAATGAAGACTGTATATTAATAAAAATACAATATAATCTACATCAAATTATAATGGTTATCAATGAAACACAAGTCTAAATTTAATAAATTCTAGCCTTTAGACTACTGTCTCTCAACTGGTAGTGAGTTATACATTGTTACTGGGTGTAATAGCAAGGAGCGAAAAAAAAAAAAAAGCCAGGCATGACAACCACGATCAAAGGAAGACAGAAAGAGAAAGCAAATGAAAAACACACTTTGAAAGAGAAAGAGTTAGAAGCTACCTCAATTGCAAGTGCTTTTCAAAGTTTGAGGTATCCCATCTAATACTTAAAAATCATGCAAGATTTCACGTAATAAAACTTCAGAGTCTTGCTACGTTTTCACGGCAAAAAGGGCCATTATAGAATTAGAAATAAAAACACACAATTTGCTCATGCATTGAAAGTGCAATGCTGAGATCAGTCAAAAGTCTGTTGAGTACGTTGCATGAATGGTAAGATTATTACCTTTTTAATACTGTGCCTTACAAAGCCATGATAAATAAGGGATCTTTGCATTTATCCTCAGTTTGTTATGAACATGGCTACATTTGCCTGTCCAACCATTCAGTTTTTGACTGGCATAATCAGTTCAAAGTTACTGGGAGCTGGAGCCTATCCTGCCTGCACTTGGTACATGACAGGAATTAAACTTTGGACAGGGAGCCATCCTACTATGCATCACTCCAAAATAAAATGTATTTAGTTACTGTTTCAAAATTTTCACATTGGTCAAACCTTGAAAGCACAAGGCAAATCTATCAAATCATTTGACATTCAATCTGTTGACTGAAATGCATGATCTCAGAGATACATGGTTAGTGTGGCTACAGAAACTTCACACTTAATTACTGAAAATCGAATCATCAAGCACTAAATTTGAATTGTTCATTGCATGTTTTGAAACCAAAGTAATGGCTATCATTTTAATGACACCAGAGTGAATGCAATGCCGTCTGCAGTTGTGTCTAATTTCAGCAGTTACACTCAAGTCCACTTCAGTGACTAATTCTATATTAATACACATGCATTAAGCAGTAGCAAAATCTCAACACTTATGTGAAGTAACTTGAAGGCAACACAACAAAGGCTGTTTTATGCAAATTCTGAAATAATCTTAATTTGACATGTTTGATTTCACAAATGTAGTCTTAAAGTTGGGACAAATCTAAAAATGGAGGGAAAGATTTTTTAAAATTAAACCATCAGGTGTGTGACATTTGAAATTTAAATGAATTTGACTTGTGGATTTGATGTTACACTTTAGAAAGTGTTATTAAACAGCAAATGTATATACACTGATGCAATCAGAAAATGTCATAAAACTTACAAAGTGATTTTCTGACCAACCTGATTCGAAAAGTACGTTTTTGCTACAAATGAAATTCAAGCTTTGAAATGTATATTTTTGTTAATTAAAAGTATGGAAATTTAATGATTTCTAATTTTTATTCCATACTAAACCACACTAATTTAAAAATTATTTATGTAAACAAATTAGATGTGCATAAGAAAATTAAGACACACAACCACTCAAAAAATCTGTAAAACCTTTTTGGAACTCCGATATTAAACATATTGGGGAAAATAAAGAAATAAGGCCTTTAGTTTTACCTTTAATGATTTAAGACCAAAAAATTGTATTTAGAGACATTTAAATTCCTAGGAATGGAATGGTAATACAAGAGGTTGAGCACTAGTGTTGATCTAAAGTGTCACAGCACATTTGTTTGATTTGCCTGTGAACTTCTTCAACAAAATTATCCCTGAAAACTAGCTGTGTGGCCAGGTTAGATAATTTTTTTCCCACCACCCTATGGTGCTTTGTGTGGTAGTGTGAAATTACAAAGCTGTAGAAGCCATGTTGGATAGGGACGTCATTACTCAATCTATGCTACCTCACAAAAGTGCAGTACTTTCACGCATGCATACTGTAAACGCTAACGCTTTACACACTCCCTGATCTTCTTCTCATTTATGTAAATAATTTGTGGCATATACAAATTTGCACCCCACTTTTGTTACGAAAAAAAAAAGCCTTGTCATTTGACAGGTACATTAGCTGACCATAGGAAGAATATTATCAAAATACTTCATGTATAGATTCATTGTATTTTGTGTCTTCACTGCTGGATAAAGCATATTATGCTCCTCACTATATATTACAGATGGGGCGGCTGTCCCTGTTACTACCCAAAGTATATAATACTGAACCTTTGCATTACAGGCTCTGTGTGTGTTAATTTTAGTTAAAGATTAGAGATTAGACATTTTTATTGTCACATACAGTGCCAGAGTATAGTGAAACTCATACTCAATCATTTTAGAAGCATACAGCCAGCCATTTGGAGGAATCTGCAATCCCGGTAAGTCAGGTTACCAAACCACAGGAGAGGAGACACAAAAAGAGATAAAGGACTCGGAGTATAATTTTATCTCAGGGAGGCACAGTGACACAGTGGTTAGTATTGCTGCCTCACAGCTCAGGTCAGATTTTTGGCCACATTAATCGGTTCAGCATATTTGGCAGATGTTTTCCTAACCCTTAGGGATGCTTAAAAGACTACTCAAAACTAGTTTGGTTTTTCCTTCCACATACACTTTAAAGAAAATTCAGCAGGGTTCACTCATCACTATTGCTCTACCTGTGTTTTTTTTTTTATTTTAGGTTAACTGTGATAAAAATGGAAAATCCTTTGCTAGATCAAGCCATTATCCTGGGCATAAAATAGCAAACTGGTATAATAATCTAATGTTTAAATTCTGTAAAAACATCAGCACAGTTATATCTAAAGTACCGGTAATCTTTCAAAAGACCAAATGGCATAACACTTCAGTACATAACACTGTAGTTAGTACTGCAAGTATTAACACCTTAAGGTGAGTGCTATTAGTTCAGTTTATTAATTTCTTACTTGCTGTTAATTCAAAGAGTCTTATTTTTCATTCGAGGAGTATTACTGACAAAAACAAAAAACAGCCTATGTCACTACAAAATTGAAATAAAAATTGATGTAAAAAAGTCCTTTCTCAACAACCAACTTTGGTTGTATATGATTTCAAATAGATATTATGGATTGCTGCTGTGATCTAAGTGCTTCTAACTCATTTACACCTCACAAAGCAGTAGCAAATTTCTTTCAAGTAAATAGCTATTAGAAGAAATTCAAACCAGTTCAGAAAGCAGGAAGAACTTAAAAAAAAAAAAAAAAATCAAACTATCAAAACATGCTATATAATCATGAACAAAGAGAAATTTAAAATTCCCCTGGTTTACTGCACCAGACTAAACAGAGTTTTATTGTTACTTATTTTTTATTGGTTTTCTGGGTGAGTTGTTAGTGTTCTCCCTCCAAACCACACCTGTAAATATATTCTTAGCACATCTCACATTTAGCACTGTCCTTCTTTAGATGCTGGTATAGCACGGCTTATTCAGCCTCTAAATGCCCAATGCCTTTTAGGTTAAACTATGATCTATAAAATCAAAGAGATACAATGCCAACATGTCCTCTGAAAATGAATAGACCCAATGCATTCCTGAGAGTTACCCATAGCTAGTTACCATGCAATTTCTGATCGTGCTGCATCCATTCTTTAACCCCATCAGTATCTTTGCTGGGCTTGAGTTCTTCTGTTTTTACTGGGAGAATATTTTGACCTTCCTTTCAGTACACTACAACCTAATTCTCATATTAGTTCCCCTAGATAATTATATTCAGGACATTATCTTGTTTTTTGACATCACTAGCGCATTCAACATATTACAGACAAAACTACTGGAGGAAAAGCTCTGGTCAGTGCAAGTTGATGCTACCACTGTCTCTTGGACAATGGATTACCTAACTGGAAGACCACAATTTGTGCGGTTTAAAAACTGCCTATGAGAACTTTGCTGGCTCCCTTCCTATTTACTTTTAACACTTCAGACTTTAGATACAATTCTAAATCATGTAATTTGCACACATTTTCTGATCACATAGCCACAGTTGTGTCTATCGGCAATGGATAGGAAAATTAATATAGAGCACTAGAGAAGGACTTTGTTAAATGATGCAAACTGAACCACATATAGCTCAACAGTAAGACAAAGGAAATAATCATCGATATTTAGGAGGGTCAAGTACAAATTCAAAACTTCAAGTCCAAAGTCTAAATTTCAGTGTTACCTCACAAACTAAATATTACAGTGGCAAATCCGGTGTCACCTTGCGCATATCATTTTATTAATTTTTACCTTGATAACAGAAAATTAAGTCATAACTTTAATTTCTAAAATGAAAACTACTACCTGTCCCTTAGACCCAGTCACAACAAAAATAGTGAAAAGTTCAATAGCTGTTCTCGCAGTGCCCATTCTTTGAATTATCACTAGTTCATTACTGAATGCCAAAAGGTCAGCTATCAAACTATTACTGAAAGAAAAATAAAAATAAAATCAGAGCTAGAACCACACACATGTCACATATATGGAGCAATATCAACGTTGCCCTTTCTTTCTAAAATACTTGAAAAGGGAGTCACTATACAGTTTCAGCCTCACCTTACACATCACAATTTATTTGAGAAATTCCAGACTGGCTTCCTCACCTGTCACAGTACAGAAAATGTGATGAAAAAAATTCAGCAGTAAACCTTTTATTAAATTTAAGAAACATGTCTGACACCATTGACCATTCTATTTTTACAATTTGACATTTGCAGTTTTGGTTATTTGCGAGTTGGTCTTTAACAATTAAACGGGAATATTTATGAAGCTTGCTGATAAATCACAGAAACTCACAGACAACATGTAATCAAAAAATATATAAACAATATTGAAAATTTACATTTACTCATTTGTCTGACACCTTTATCCAAGAGGCTTCATACAATTGGTTACATTTCTTTTGGTTTTCCAGTTCTCAGGTCAAGTTGTTGCTAAACACTAAGTTGTTCGTGGTCACACAGTGTCAGTAGTGGGATCTGAACCCACAACCTCAAAGTTTGAAGTCCAAAGCCTTAGCAAATACACCACACTTTGTATCACATAAAATCATGTAATTATGTTAATGTTATTAATTATTCATTAGTGTAAGTGAATATTATATATTTAATAGTAAAAAGTTATTTTGTATAAAAAAAAGAGAAGAAGAAGAAGAAGAGTGAGGTGATGCAGCGTGGGTGTTGGGGGTGGTGCTCTAGGGAGCCTCTTGAACCGATACCATCGATAACGTACCTGAGAGATGAGCCTAGCAAATGAGGACACAACACACAAACATAGCAAGGGGTAGGTGAAGTAGTGCTTTAGTGTTTTTATTCAAACCATCAAAAATAGTGTTCAAAAGTGCAGTGCTCTAAACTGTTCAAGAAATACATAATCCAATAAAAACAAAGTCAGATGAATAATCCTTTAAAATTGAGGTTAAAAACATGGCAGGAGTGTATCTTTTAAAAATACAGTCCCTGGTGCATCCCTTTGAAAACATACGTCTTCTCAAACCAAACCAAGTAGGTCATTGCAGCTGAGGAGTCAACTAACTGGCAATTCAGCCCACTTTCTTCACCTGCTCCTAGGCTCAGACCTATGCAGCCTTATGTGGCTTCGGCAGGGGGCTACGCTGAGCCTCCAACTACTGTTGCCAGGCTTGCGTCCCTGCAGTTCATGGCTCCCTTGCAGGACACCTCAATGAGCCTTCCAATTCCCCTGCAACAATGCTGTCTTTCTCTGTCCTTATGCGGTGATAACTCCAATTGAGCAGCACGTCATTCTCTTGTTTATAACAGATCCATTTACCTAATCATATGGTATGTTTGTCTGTGTGTTAGGGGGGATAAAGTATTATTCAAGACTTTTCACATTTGCAGGGGTCTTCCGCCCTTAACCCTTGTGAATGTAAAGGGGTTACTTGTATTTTACAACCAACCATATAACTTCAGTTTTGAAGTGTTTAAACTGGCTTCTGGTTAAGCTTAGCGCCGATTTCAAAATCCTCCTTCTTACATATAAAGCCTTAAAAGGTCAGGCCCTAATTAACTGAACTTGTCATTACTTACAAGCCAGAGTGTACAATAAAGTCTCAAGATGTCAAACTACTAAAGATTTATTACCAAGAGGTAATAAAATAACAGTGGGAGTTTGAACCTTTAGATACAGGGCCCCATGGCTGTGGAATGATCTCCCTGCTTATATAAGAGATGTCTTTTAAATCCAGGCTGAGGACTCACTACTTTCATATAGCATACACTGACTAGAGCTGCTGATTATTTGTTCATATTGCAACTCTGTTTGGCAGTCATTTGTACAGAAATATAAGCATTACAATAATTATGAACCATTACTAACCATCCTGTATTCTGTTTCTCTTCTTAGTATACTGCTGAGGCATTTCGTGCCATTGCTCTACTGCCAAGCTGTTTTCCTGCCCATGAAAAAGACATCCAAGATACTATTAGCCCTGAAAATCAACAGATAGAAAGTTTCGGCTGTAAGGCACTACAGCCCTGCTTTGACTCTACTGTAGAATGCCAAGGAATGGGTGAACAACCAGTTGTCCTAGGTCTTCACAACTCTTTGTCTAAACTATGTCTTTAATTTTCTTTGTTATGTCTGACTGTGGCACTATTTTCTCCTGGGGTGCAGCTGGCTGGACTTTTTGTTTTCCTTTCATGATAAGTCAATTGGGCTCTATTTTTATTGATCAGCCTCAAAATTACTTTGAGTCTCTATGTACTCATTATGTAATTAGTAATGTTTGTATTTGCATATTAGAACTTGTCACAGCATGTTGCATCTACTGTACACTAACAAGAAGAAGCTGAATTGAATATTTCCGTAACCTAAAACAAAATTGTTACTTTTTCTGTAATACCAAGTGAGGATGCATAAACTGGTAAATAAGTGTGAGTATACAAGCCTTAATCTTCAGTGGGGAAAAAAAAATTATCAAAGAGCAAATCTCTGGTTCTTTGTGCTGGATTGTCTCTCACAACAATTCAACACTATGTAAAGATAGAAATTACAAAAATCCCTTTTTAAACTATTGACGATAATATATTTCAATTCATTATAACACTCAAGGTAATGAGAAAAATATTTCAAATCAAAGAAGACCTCCTCAAAACAGTGATGTGTACACAAGTTAAGAGAAAACGATTCCCTTAACAAACCCCCCAAGGCAGGTACACCAAAAACAAAGAAAGTCTGCTCAGTGCTCATCGACTATCATACCGCAGTTATGGCAACCGCACAATAATACCAAAAATAGAAAGCTACATCAGTAACAGCTATCCTGCTGACTGAGAGAGTGAGAGAGAGCGAGCAAATAACTCAAGACAAGACCACTAATTTAGCTACCACAGTATTTGTGTACATTATGACCACTTCTAGGACTATTCTATTTTATCAAATTCTTTGCAATAACAAATCTGATTTTGTGTTAGAAACAAAAAAAAACACTGTCAGAAAAGACAGAAGTATGGCAAACATCACAGTAGAAAGCCAGAATAAAACCTTAAGCTATTATAAACTCACAGTGCCATAGGATCATCTTCATCTTATAATTTTTATCATACATTTGTCAAAAGTAAACTCTTAAAAAACTATGCTATACATACTAGATCTTTGGCGCATAATGCAATAAGTTCAATGTGTTCCAAGAGTTTCATGCACTTTTTCTCCAGTTCAGAACAGATTCTGTTGTGTTGATAAATCAATAGATATTTCCCAAAAGACACTATGTCAACAGACTTGTATTGCAGAGCAGCCATGAACTTTCAGTCAGCAAAAACAAAAATGTTTTGTTATAAGAGTAGTATATACATGCACATTAAATAAGACCCTTCATCCTTCACTCTGTAATGCTCTGTAAACTCAAAACTGCATTTTACCAGCAATCTCTTGCACCTCATTGGGGGTTAGGCACTGAAACTGCTGGTTTGGATTGCTTTTATAATGTTCAGGCTTTTAATCATAACTCCTTCCAAACAAAAAGAATGGAGATCTGTAATTTAAAATAAAGACTGCATTAAAGATGCATTTAATGTAAAAAAAATTTACATCTCAGACAACTAAGGACGTTGTGTGCAATTCCATTATTTATCATTATGTCCCTGTAATTATTTTAATCAATTACATGTGTATTCGCAGTCATACCATAATTGATGTTAAATGAGTTGCTGTGTATTGCTACATCAGGAACACAAGAGATTTAAAAAAAATTACCAGACTTTCATCTACCACTCTTTAAAGCTTACAGTTTTTACATGTACTACTTGATCACATTTTCATCTTTCTATCAATGCTCTACTAAACTGATCACTGTGCCCTAGACTCTAAAATGAAAAACATTTACTAAGAGAGAAATATAAAACAGTGTACAGACACTCACTGAATATGTATCACTTTGCTCCAAATGAATTTCAACCAAAAAGTGGCATTTCGGGCTGACCAGGTTATACAATTTATTTCAAACAATTGACCAAGATGAAAGATTATAGTTAAGTTACAACTTGAACAATTCAGTTCATCAAGCATTCATGTGATATTTTCAACTAAACAACTCAAATATATCATCTGTCTCACAGCACATGTATGCAGCACTACAGTCTTACTTCTTCTCCCTGCCATCTCTCTTCTCATAGAGGGTTACATATCCCTGTCAATTTCTGGGTTGCCTGCCCTCTAGCTTCCTGAGGAAATACTGCATATTTCGGCCCAGACTGCATCTTCCTCTCTCTCCCTTTATGGGTGCCCACCCTGTTGCCCCACTTGGGCACCCTGCACACATATATGACTTCTCCTGCTGCTTTTGTAGATCTTTCCCTCACTCCTAAGTGTCTTTTGTTGGGCATTCTCCGTCCTGTTTTAACCCACTGGAGCCTCAGCTCCTTGTAGCCTCTTGCGTACTTTACACACATCCATTATTAGTAGTAATTATTTTTCAGCATTCTGAGAAGCTTTTAAATATAAAAGGGTAAAGGAGAACTTGTCAAGTATAATAATTCCAAGCAGAGAATACTGTAAGCCATACCACATGCACTTCAGAACAGGTCATCCACCATTTTTTATTCTACATATATTGATCTCTGAATTTGTTGTGGTATCCACAGTCTACTAGTTTATGTCCTAATATGTAAACCCCAACTGTATACATACAATATACTGTGATCTGCTGGGTAAATGAAGTCATATCATACACTGTGTATACAAAAGCCTTATTTAGCGCTACCCTAAACATTTGTATTTTGATGCATTTTAATGTACTTTGATATATTAAAGTGGGTTCATATTATATGCAAACACAAACTGCATGGCCTTCATTCAGGGAAATGCATTTCTACTGGTGATTGGCTATTGATGTATCTAAATAGGCTAAGAACACAGATTCTACAGGAAATTTCCAGCTTAGCCTATCTTTGTTTCCATTTAATGTGGGTTAGCTTTTTCCAGAAGGAAGGCAATATTTCCTTTCCTTGGCTGACCCAACCCCTTCAGTTTCTCTCATCATCCAGCAACCAGCAGTTTCCATGTTTCCTCACTATGTATGTCATCACAAAGAGGAATACACAACGGAACTTCTGTTCTGACTTTCAATCCTTCCAAACTTTGAACAAGGAACTTAAAATCAATACTAATTGTACTGAACTGAACATCAATATAGTGACCAAAAATAATATGAATAAACAGATGCAGTAATTACTTCAGTTCAAAATGTCAAGCTGTATTAATGTTTCTTACC